>NC_080203.1:85335223-86535223 GCF_030028045.1 Hippopotamus amphibius kiboko
CCTGCACCTCGGGCACTGGGGCGACATTTTCTGCACACAGGAGACACTTGGCACACACAGTGTTTCCCCATGGAAAGCGGTGTGCCAAAGAGCACCCGCCTGGGATGTATGGCACTCTCCCACAGAAGCCCTCCATGCAGCAGGCTGTCATGGATTCGGCTGCAGGCCGTTGTGGCTGGAGAGACAGCAGCTCCTCTGGAGGCTCTGGGTCCATTTGCACTCCCGTGCTAGTAAATGAGGCCTGGGGGATGAGGTCCTTGCAAAGAGTGGCAAGCAGCCTGCTCCTTTCCATGAGACACACGTGTGGTGAGAGAGGCTTGGCAGCAGAGAAGAAGCGAGAGGGGCAGCCAGGGAGGGGATTTGCATGCAGCTCGGAGGCCCCAGATCTCCTGCTTCCCAAGCAGAGCATGCCGGCTATGCCCATCAGGCCCCATTCCCAAGTGCACACCCAGCTTCTGGATGTGCCCTCTGCCAGCCATGAAAACACACACAGGCCATACCCTGAGCCTGCCGAGGGGGACCTTTGCTCCCCGGAGGGGGGGGTGGGGGGCTGAATGCCATGATTGTGTGACGGGAGAGAAGGCCCCCGGAGGCCTTCAGGGAGCTGCCACAGCATAGCGGTGCTCAGGAAAAGGCACTCTTCTTTCTGCAGGCTGGATGCACACTCGAGTTTCTGCTTGAGGCAGAGAGAGCTGAGCTAGGCGATCCCTGGCTGAAGGCAAAGCAGAGAGTTTTTCGGTGGAGCGATGGCTCCATCTGCTGGCTGACAAGCGTGGAAGGAGAAGCCTGGTTCCCACTGAGTTCCTGAGCAGGTTTCCAAGCTGGAGGCCCTCTGGCTCCACAAGCTCGAGAGTCCTGCCTAAGACTTCCCTCTGGCAACAGAGTGGGTGCCAAGGGCCTGTGGGTTCGAGAGTGCTCGGAAGCCGCAGGGGAGGCTTTGGGCACCCAGTGCTCTGTGATGGAAAACGCTGCAGGCCTGAGCCTCCAGGAACTCCTGCAAGGCTGTGGAGTGGGAAAGCTGTCCTTAGCAGAAGGCTCCCTGCCCAGGGCTGCAGGCCTTTGTGGATGGCTAAGCCGCAGCTTCCTTGCAGGCTGCTGCTCCAGGGGCGTGTGTGCCCTGGTCCAGAGTGCTGTAGGAGGAGGTCCTAGCAAGGGGAGAGCAAGCACCTTGTTTCCTTGGCCTCGACTGGCCTGTGCCCCCAGAGGCCTGCCGGCAGTGCACACAGCACAGGCAGCAAGGGGGTGTTGGCAGGCAGCTAGGAGGCAGCAGGAGTCCCACTTGAAAGTGGGGTCATGACTGTTTGGGCCTCAGGCCCCAACGGCAACCTGCACACACAGCCTCTGAACCTGCAGCTTGCGAGCAGTGCCAGAGACACACAGGCACCTCCCTGGGGCCTTCTCGAGGGAACTGTGCTCCATCGAGGTCCTGCTGGCTGGCAGTGGCCTAGGCCAGCACAGGCCTTAGGGAGGCCTGGCTGAGCCTGGGGTGATCTCTGAGCTAGCCATGCCCAGGACAAGCCTGGGACTTGAGGCCAGGCTGCAGCCTCATTCCAGGCTGGGCCTGGTGCAGAGAGCCTGCAAGCGAGGCCTTCCAGGGGCAATGCTCAGTGCAGTGGCTTTGCCCTGCAATCCACGTTCCTCACTCGGGCCGCTCTGCCTGTCAGGCCCACACTCCCTAGACCTGTGTTCCTGAGGCCGTTGGACAGTTGGGGAAGTGGAGGCTCTCCCAGCATGGGAGGCCTGCTTAGCACACTGCTCTGGGTCCAAAGCGGATTCCCTGCACCTCGGGCACTGGGGCGACATTTTCTGCACACAGGAGACACTTGGCACACACAGTGTTTCCCCATGGAAAGCGGTGTGCCAAAGAGCACCCGCCTGGGATGTATGGCACTCTCCCACAGAAGCCCTCCATGCAGCAGGCTGTCATGGATTCGGCTGCAGGCCGTTGTGGCTGGAGAGACAGCAGCTCCTCTGGAGGCTCTGGGTCCATTTGCACTCCCGTGCTAGTAAATGAGGCCTGGGGGATGAGGTCCTTGCAAAGAGTGGCAAGCAGCCTGCTCCTTTCCATGAGACGCACGTGTGGTGAGAGAGGCTTGGCAGCAAAGAAGAAGCGAGAGGGGCAGCCAGGGAGGGGATCTGCATGCAGCTCGGAGGCCCCAGATCTCCTGCTTCCCAAGCAGAGCGTGCCGGCTATGCCCATCAGGCCCCATTCTCAAGTGCACACCCAGCTTCTGGATGTGCCCTCTGCCAGCCATGAAAACACACACAGGCCATACCCTGAGCCTGCCGAGGGGGACCTTTGCTCCCCGGAGGGGGGGGTGGGGGGCTGAATGCCATGATTGTGTGACGGGAGAGAAGGCCCCCGGAGGCCTTCAGGGAGCTGCCACAGCATAGTGGTGCTCAGGAAAAGGCACTCTTCTTTCTGCAGGCTGGATGCACACTCGAGTTTCTGCTTGAGGCAGAGAGAGCTGAGCTAGGCGATCCCTGGCTGAAGGCAAAGCAGAGAGTTTTTTGGTGGAGCGATGGCTCCATCTGCTGGCTGACAAGCGTGGAAGGAGAAGCCTGGTTCCCACTGAGTTCCTGAGCAGGTTTCCAAGCTGGAGGCCCTCTGGCTCCACAAGCTCGAGAGTCCTGCCTAAGACTTCCCTCTGGCAACAGAGTGGGTGCCAAGGGCCTGTGGGTTCGAGAGTGCTCGGAAGCCGCAGGGGAGGCTTTGGGCACCCAGTGCTCTGTGATGGAAAACGCTGCAGGCCTGAGCCTCCAGGAACTCCTGCAAGGCTGTGGAGTGGGAAAGCTGTCCTTAGCAGAAGGCTCCCTGCCCAGGGCTGCAGGCCTTTGTGGATGGCTAAGCCGCAGCTTCCTTGCAGGCTGCTGCTCCAGGGGCGTGTGTGCCCTGGTCCAGAGTGCTGTAGGAGGAGGTCCTAGCAAGGGGAGAGCAAGCACCTTGTTTCCTTGGCCTCGACTGGCCTGTGCCCCCAGAGGCCTGCCGACAGTGCACACGGCAGAGGAAGCAAGGGGGTGTTGGCAGGCAGCTAGGAGGCAGCAGGAGTCCCACTTGAAAGTGGGGTCATGACTGTTTGGGCCTCAGGCCCCAACGGCAACCTGCACACACAGCCTCTGAACCTGCAGCTTGTGAGCAGTGCCAGAGACACACAGGCACCTCCCTGGGGCCTTCTCGAGGGAACTGTGCTCCATCGAGGTCCTGCTGGCTGGCAGTGGCCTAGGCCAGCACAGGCCTTAGGGAGGCCTGGCTGAGCCTGGGGTGATCTCCGAGCTAGCCATGCCCAGGACAAGCCTGGGACTTGAGGCCAGGCTGCAGCCTCATTCCAGGCTGGGCCTGGTGCAGAGAGCCTGCAAGCGAGGCCTTCCAGGGGCAATGCTCAGTGCAGTGGCTTTGCCCTGCAATCCACGTTCCTCACTCGGGCCGCCCTGCCTGTCAGGCCCACACTCCCTAGACCTGTGTTCCTGAGGCCGTTGGACAGTTGGGGAAGTGGAGGCTCTCCCAGCATGGGAGGCCTGCTTAGCACACTGCTCTGGGTCCAAAGCGGATTCCCTGCACCTCGGGCACTGGGGCGACATTTTCTGCACACAGGAGACACTTGGCACACACAGTGTTTCCCCATGGAAAGCGGTGTGCCAAAGAGCACCCGCCTGGGATGTATGGCACTCTCCCACAGAAGCCCTCCATGCAGCAGGCTGTCATGGATTCGGCTGCAGGCCGTTGTGGCTGGAGAGACAGCAGCTCCTCTGGAGGCTCTGGGTCCATTTGCACTCCCGTGCTAGTAAATGAGGCCTGGGGGATGAGGTCCTTGCAAAGAGTGGCAAGCAGCCTGCTCCTTTCCATGAGACACACGTGTGGTGAGAGAGGCTTGGCAGCAGAGAAGAAGCGAGAGGGGCAGCCAGGGAGGGGATTTGCATGCAGCTCGGAGGCCCCAGATCTCCTGCTTCCCAAGCAGAGCATGCCGGCTATGCCCATCAGGCCCCATTCCCAAGTGCACACCCAGCTTCTGGATGTGCCCTCTGCCAGCCATGAAAACACACACAGGCCATACCCTGAGCCTGCCGAGGGGGACCTTTGCTCCCCGGAGGGGGGGGTGGGGGGCTGAATGCCATGATTGTGTGACGGGAGAGAAGGCCCCCGGAGGCCTTCAGGGAGCTGCCACAGCATAGCGGTGCTCAGGAAAAGGCACTCTTCTTTCTGCAGGCTGGATGCACACTCGAGTTTCTGCTTGAGGCAGAGAGAGCTGAGCTAGGCGATCCCTGGCTGAAGGCAAAGCAGAGAGTTTTTTGGTGGAGCGATGGCTCCATCTGCTGGCTGACAAGCGTGGAAGGAGAAGCCTGGTTCCCACTGAGTTCCTGAGCAGGTTTCCAAGCTGGAGGCCCTCTGGCTCCACAAGCTCGAGAGTCCTGCCTAAGACTTCCCTCTGGCAACAGAGTGGGTGCCAAGGGCCTGTGGGTTCGAGAGTGCTCGGAAGCCGCAGGGGAGGCTTTGGGCACCCAGTGCTCTGTGATGGAAAACGCTGCAGGCCTGAGCCTCCAGGAACTCCTGCAAGGCTGTGGAGTGGGAAAGCTGTCCTTAGCAGAAGGCTCCCTGCCCAGGGCTGCAGGCCTTTGTGGATGGCTAAGCCGCAGCTTCCTTGCAGGCTGCTGCTCCAGGGGCGTGTGTGCCCTGGTCCAGAGTGCTGTAGGAGGAGGTCCTAGCAAGGGGAGAGCAAGCACCTTGTTTCCTTGGCCTCGACTGGCCTGTGCCCCCAGAGGCCTGTCGACAGTGCACACGGCAGAGGAAGCAAGGGGGTGTTGGCAGGCAGCTAGGAGGCAGCAGGAGTCCCACTTGAAAGTGGGGTCATGACTGTTTGGGCCTCAGGCCCCAACGGCAACCTGCACACACAGCCTCTGAACCTGCAGCTTGTGAGCAGTGCCAGAGACACACAGGCACCTCCCTGGGGCCTTCTCGAGGGAACTGTGCTCCATCGAGGTCCTGCTGGCTGGCAGTGGCCTAGGCCAGCACAGGCCTTAGGGAGGCCTGGCTGAGCCTGGGGTGATCTCCGAGCTAGCCATGCCCAGGACAAGCCTGGGACTTGAGGCCAGGCTGCAGCCTCATTCCAGGCTGGGCCTGGTGCAGAGAGCCTGCAAGCGAGGCCTTCCAGGGGCAATGCTCAGTGCAGTGGCTTTGCCCTGCAATCCACGTTCCTCACTCGGGCCGCCCTGCCTGTCAGGCCCACACTCCCTAGACCTGTGTTCCTGAGGCCGTTGGACAGTTGGGGAAGTGGAGGCTCTCCCAGCATGGGAGGCCTGCTTAGCACACTGCTCTGGGTCCAAAGCGGATTCCCTGCACCTCGGGCACTGGGGCGACATTTTCTGCACACAGGAGACACTTGGCACACACAGTGTTTCCCCATGGAAAGCGGTGTGCCAAAGAGCACCCGCCTGGGATGTATGGCACTCTCCCACAGAAGCCCTCCATGCAGCAGGCTGTCATGGATTCGGCTGCAGGCCGTTGTGGCTGGAGAGACAGCAGCTCCTCTGGAGGCTCTGGGTCCATTTGCACTCCCGTGCTAGTAAATGAGGCCTGGGGGATGAGGTCCTTGCAAAGAGTGGCAAGCAGCCTGCTCCTTTCCATGAGACACACGTGTGGTGAGAGAGGCTTGGCAGCAGAGAAGAAGCGAGAGGGGCAGCCAGGGAGGGGATTTGCATGCAGCTCGGAGGCCCCAGATCTCCTGCTTCCCAAGCAGAGCATGCCGGCTATGCCCATCAGGCCCCATTCCCAAGTGCACACCCAGCTTCTGGATGTGCCCTCTGCCAGCCATGAAAACACACACAGGCCATACCCTGAGCCTGCCGAGGGGGACCTTTGCTCCCCGGAGGGGGGGGTGGGGGGCTGAATGCCATGATTGTGTGACGGGAGAGAAGGCCCCCGGAGGCCTTCAGGGAGCTGCCACAGCATAGCGGTGCTCAGGAAAAGGCACTCTTCTTTCTGCAGGCTGGATGCACACTCGAGTTTCTGCTTGAGGCAGAGAGAGCTGAGCTAGGCGATCCCTGGCTGAAGGCAAAGCAGAGAGTTTTTCGGTGGAGCGATGGCTCCATCTGCTGGCTGACAAGCGTGGAAGGAGAAGCCTGGTTCCCACTGAGTTCCTGAGCAGGTTTCCAAGCTGGAGGCCCTCTGGCTCCACAAGCTCGAGAGTCCTGCCTAAGACTTCCCTCTGGCAACAGAGTGGGTGCCAAGGGCCTGTGGGTTCGAGAGTGCTCGGAAGCCGCAGGGGAGGCTTTGGGCACCCAGTGCTCTGTGATGGAAAACGCTGCAGGCCTGAGCCTCCAGGAACTCCTGCAAGGCTGTGGAGTGGGAAAGCTGTCCTTAGCAGAAGGCTCCCTGCCCAGGGCTGCAGGCCTTTGTGGATGGCTAAGCCGCAGCTTCCTTGCAGGCTGCTGCTCCAGGGGCGTGTGTGCCCTGGTCCAGAGTGCTGTAGGAGGAGGTCCTAGCAAGGGGAGAGCAAGCACCTTGTTTCCTTGGCCTCGACTGGCCTGTGCCCCCAGAGGCCTGCCGGCAGTGCACACAGCACAGGCAGCAAGGGGGTGTTGGCAGGCAGCTAGGAGGCAGCAGGAGTCCCACTTGAAAGTGGGGTCATGACTGTTTGGGCCTCAGGCCCCAACGGCAACCTGCACACACAGCCTCTCAACCTGCAGCTTGCGAGCAGTGCCAGAGACACACAGGCACCTCCCTGGGGCCTTCTCGAGGGAACTGTGCTCCATCGAGGTCCTGCTGGCTGGCAGTGGCCTAGGCCAGCACAGGCCTTAGGGAGGCCTGGCTGAGCCTGGGGTGATCTCTGAGCTAGCCATGCCCAGGACAAGCCTGGGACTTGAGGCCAGGCTGCAGCCTCATTCCAGGCTGGGCCTGGTGCAGAGAGCCTGCAAGCGAGGCCTTCCAGGGGCAATGCTCAGTGCAGTGGCTTTGCCCTGCAATCCACGTTCCTCACTCGGGCCGCTCTGCCTGTCAGGCCCACACTCCCTAGACCTGTGTTCCTGAGGCCGTTGGACAGTTGGGGAAGTGGAGGCTCTCCCAGCATGGGAGGCCTGCTTAGCACACTGCTCTGGGTCCAAAGCGGATTCCCTGCACCTCGGGCACTGGGGCGACATTTTCTGCACACAGGAGACACTTGGCACACACAGTGTTTCCCCATGGAAAGCGGTGTGCCAAAGAGCACCCGCCTGGGATGTATGGCACTCTCCCACAGAAGCCCTCCATGCAGCAGGCTGTCATGGATTCGGCTGCAGGCCGTTGTGGCTGGAGAGACAGCAGCTCCTCTGGAGGCTCTGGGTCCATTTGCACTCCCGTGCTAGTAAATGAGGCCTGGGGGATGAGGTCCTTGCAAAGAGTGGCAAGCAGCCTGCTCCTTTCCATGAGACGCACGTGTGGTGAGAGAGGCTTGGCAGCAAAGAAGAAGCGAGAGGGGCAGCCAGGGAGGGGATCTGCATGCAGCTCGGAGGCCCCAGATCTCCTGCTTCCCAAGCAGAGCGTGCCGGCTATGCCCATCAGGCCCCATTCTCAAGTGCACACCCAGCTTCTGGATGTGCCCTCTGCCAGCCATGAAAACACACACAGGCCATACCCTGAGCCTGCCGAGGGGGACCTTTGCTCCCCGGAGGGGGGGGTGGGGGGCTGAATGCCATGATTGTGTGACGGGAGAGAAGGCCCCCGGAGGCCTTCAGGGAGCTGCCACAGCATAGTGGTGCTCAGGAAAAGGCACTCTTCTTTCTGCAGGCTGGATGCACACTCGAGTTTCTGCTTGAGGCAGAGAGAGCTGAGCTAGGCGATCCCTGGCTGAAGGCAAAGCAGAGAGTTTTTTGGTGGAGCGATGGCTCCATCTGCTGGCTGACAAGCGTGGAAGGAGAAGCCTGGTTCCCACTGAGTTCCTGAGCAGGTTTCCAAGCTGGAGGCCCTCTGGCTCCACAAGCTCGAGAGTCCTGCCTAAGACTTCCCTCTGGCAACAGAGTGGGTGCCAAGGGCCTGTGGGTTCGAGAGTGCTCGGAAGCCGCAGGGGAGGCTTTGGGCACCCAGTGCTCTGTGATGGAAAACGCTGCAGGCCTGAGCCTCCAGGAACTCCTGCAAGGCTGTGGAGTGGGAAAGCTGTCCTTAGCAGAAGGCTCCCTGCCCAGGGCTGCAGGCCTTTGTGGATGGCTAAGCCGCAGCTTCCTTGCAGGCTGCTGCTCCAGGGGCGTGTGTGCCCTGGTCCAGAGTGCTGTAGGAGGAGGTCCTAGCAAGGGGAGAGCAAGCACCTTGTTTCCTTGGCCTCGACTGGCCTGTGCCCCCAGAGGCCTGCCGACAGTGCACACGGCAGAGGAAGCAAGGGGGTGTTGGCAGGCAGCTAGGAGGCAGCAGGAGTCCCACTTGAAAGTGGGGTCATGACTGTTTGGGCCTCAGGCCCCAACGGCAACCTGCACACACAGCCTCTGAACCTGCAGCTTGTGAGCAGTGCCAGAGACACACAGGCACCTCCCTGGGGCCTTCTCGAGGGAACTGTGCTCCATCGAGGTCCTGCTGGCTGGCAGTGGCCTAGGCCAGCACAGGCCTTAGGGAGGCCTGGCTGAGCCTGGGGTGATCTCCGAGCTAGCCATGCCCAGGACAAGCCTGGGACTTGAGGCCAGGCTGCAGCCTCATTCCAGGCTGGGCCTGGTGCAGAGAGCCTGCAAGCGAGGCCTTCCAGGGGCAATGCTCAGTGCAGTGGCTTTGCCCTGCAATCCACGTTCCTCACTCGGGCCGCCCTGCCTGTCAGGCCCACACTCCCTAGACCTGTGTTCCTGAGGCCGTTGGACAGTTGGGGAAGTGGAGGCTCTCCCAGCATGGGAGGCCTGCTTAGCACACTGCTCTGGGTCCAAAGCGGATTCCCTGCACCTCGGGCACTGGGGCGACATTTTCTGCACACAGGAGACACTTGGCACACACAGTGTTTCCCCATGGAAAGCGGTGTGCCAAAGAGCACCCGCCTGGGATGTATGGCACTCTCCCACAGAAGCCCTCCATGCAGCAGGCTGTCATGGATTCGGCTGCAGGCCGTTGTGGCTGGAGAGACAGCAGCTCCTCTGGAGGCTCTGGGTCCATTTGCACTCCCGTGCTAGTAAATGAGGCCTGGGGGATGAGGTCCTTGCAAAGAGTGGCAAGCAGCCTGCTCCTTTCCATGAGACACACGTGTGGTGAGAGAGGCTTGGCAGCAGAGAAGAAGCGAGAGGGGCAGCCAGGGAGGGGATTTGCATGCAGCTCGGAGGCCCCAGATCTCCTGCTTCCCAAGCAGAGCATGCCGGCTATGCCCATCAGGCCCCATTCCCAAGTGCACACCCAGCTTCTGGATGTGCCCTCTGCCAGCCATGAAAACACACACAGGCCATACCCTGAGCCTGCCGAGGGGGACCTTTGCTCCCCGGAGGGGGGGGTGGGGGGCTGAATGCCATGATTGTGTGACGGGAGAGAAGGCCCCCGGAGGCCTTCAGGGAGCTGCCACAGCATAGCGGTGCTCAGGAAAAGGCACTCTTCTTTCTGCAGGCTGGATGCACACTCGAGTTTCTGCTTGAGGCAGAGAGAGCTGAGCTAGGCGATCCCTGGCTGAAGGCAAAGCAGAGAGTTTTTCGGTGGAGCGATGGCTCCATCTGCTGGCTGACAAGCGTGGAAGGAGAAGCCTGGTTCCCACTGAGTTCCTGAGCAGGTTTCCAAGCTGGAGGCCCTCTGGCTCCACAAGCTCGAGAGTCCTGCCTAAGACTTCCCTCTGGCAACAGAGTGGGTGCCAAGGGCCTGTGGGTTCGAGAGTGCTCGGAAGCCGCAGGGGAGGCTTTGGGCACCCAGTGCTCTGTGATGGAAAACGCTGCAGGCCTGAGCCTCCAGGAACTCCTGCAAGGCTGTGGAGTGGGAAAGCTGTCCTTAGCAGAAGGCTCCCTGCCCAGGGCTGCAGGCCTTTGTGGATGGCTAAGCCACAGCTTCCTTGCAGGCTGCTGCTCCAGGGGCGTGTGTGCCCTGGTCCAGAGTGCTGTAGGAGGAGGTCCTAGCAAGGGGAGAGCAAGCACCTTGTTTCCTTGGCTTCGACTGGCCTGTGCCCCCGAGGCCTGCCGGCAGTGCACACAGCACAGGCAGCAAGGGGGTGTTGGCAGGCAGCTAGGAGGCAGCAGGAGTCCCACTTGAAAGTGGGGTCATGACTGTTTGGGCCTCAGGCCCCAACGGCAACCTGCACACACAGCCTCTGAACCTGCAGCTTGTGAGCAGTGCCAGAGACACACAGGCACCTCCCTGGGGCCTTCTCGAGGGAACTGTGCTGCATCAATGTCCTGTTGGCTGGCAGTGGCCTAGGCCAGCACAGGCCTTAGGGAGGCCTGGCTGAGCCTGGGGTGATCTCCGAGCTAGCCATGCCCAGGACAAGCCTGGGACTTGAGGCCAGGCTGCAGCCTCGTTCCAGGCTGGGCCTGGTGCAGAGAGCCTGCAAGCGAGGCCTTCCAGGGGCAATGCTCAGTGCAGTGGCTTTGCCCTGCAATCCACGTTCCTCACTCGGGCCGCCCTGCCTGTCAGGCCCACACTCCCTAGACCTGTGTTCCTGAGGCCGTTGGACAGTTGGGGAAGTGGAGGCTCTCCCAGCATGGGAGGCCTGCTTAGCACACTGCTCTGGGTCCAAAGCGGATTCCCTGCACCTCGGGCACTGGGGCGACATTTTCTGCACACAGGAGACACTTGGCACACACAGTGTTTCCCCATGGAAAGCAGTGTGCCAAAGAGCACCCGCCTGGGATGTATGGCACTCTCCCACAGAAGCCCTCCATGCAGCAGGCTGTCATGGATTCGGCTGCAGGCCGTTGTGGCTGGAGAGACAGCAGCTCCTCTGGAGGCTCTGGGTCCATTTGCACTCCCGTGCTAGTAAATGAGGCCTGGGGGATGAGGTCCTTGCAAAGAGTGGCAAGCAGCCTGCTCCTTTCCATGAGACGCACGTGTGGTGAGAGAGGCTTGGCAGCAGAGAAGAAGCGAGAGGGGCAGCCAGGGAGGGGATCTGCATGCAGCTCGGAGGCCCCAGATCTCCTGCTTCCCAAGCAGAGCATGCCGGCTATGCCCATCAGGCCCCATTCCCAAGTGCACACCCAGCTTCTGGATGTGCCCTCTGCCAGCCATGAAAACACACACAGGCCATACCCTGAGCCTGCTGAGGGGGACCTTTGCTCCCCGGAGGGGGGGGTGGGGGGCTGAATGCCATGATTGTGTGACGGGAGAGAAGGCCCCCGGAGGCCTTCAGGGAGCTGCCACAGCATAGCGGTGCTCAGGAAAAGGCACTCTTCTTTCTGCAGGCTGGATGCACACTCGAGTTTCTGCTTGAGGCAGAGAGAGCTGAGCTAGGCGATCCCTGGCTGAAGGCAAAGCAGAGAGTTTTTCGGTGGAGCGATGGCTCCATCTGCTGGCTGACAAGCGTGGAAGGAGAAGCCTGGTTCCCACTGAGTTCCTGAGCAGGTTTCCAAGCTGGAGGCCCTCTGGCTCCACAAGCTCGAGAGTCCTGCCTAAGACTTCCCTCTGGCAACAGAGTGGGTGCCAAGGGCCTGTGGGTTCGAGAGTGCTCGGAAGCCGCAGGGGAGGCTTTGGGCACCCAGTGCTCTGTGATGGAAAACGCTGCAGGCCTGAGCCTCCAGGAACTCCTGCAAGGCTGTGGAGTGGGAAAGCTGTCCTTAGCAGAAGGCTCCCTGCCCAGGGCTGCAGGCCTTTGTGGATGGCTAAGCCGCAGCTTCCTTGCAGGCTGCTGCTCCAGGGGCGTGTGTGCCCTGGTCCAGAGTGCTGTAGGAGGAGGTCCTAGCAAGGGGAGAGCAAGCACCTTGTTTCCTTGGCCTCGACTGGCCTGTGCCCCCAGAGGCCTGCCGGCAGTGCACACAGCACAGGCAGCAAGGGGGTGTTGGCAGGCAGCTAGGAGGCAGCAGGAGTCCCACTTGAAAGTGGGGTCATGACTGTTTGGGCCTCAGGCCCCAACGGCAACCTGCACACACAGCCTCTGAACCTGCAGCTTGCGAGCAGTGCCAGAGACACACAGGCACCTCCCTGGGGCCTTCTCGAGGGAACTGTGCTCCATCGAGGTCCTGCTGGCTGGCAGTGGCCTAGGCCAGCACAGGCCTTAGGGAGGCCTGGCTGAGCCTGGGGTGATCTCTGAGCTAGCCATGCCCAGGACAAGCCTGGGACTTGAGGCCAGGCTGCAGCCTCATTCCAGGCTGGGCCTGGTGCAGAGAGCCTGCAAGCGAGGCCTTCCAGGGGCAATGCTCAGTGCAGTGGCTTTGCCCTGCAATCCACGTTCCTCACTCGGGCCGCTCTGCCTGTCAGGCCCACACTCCCTAGACCTGTGTTCCTGAGGCCGTTGGACAGTTGGGGAAGTGGAGGCTCTCCCAGCATGGGAGGCCTGCTTAGCACACTGCTCTGGGTCCAAAGCGGATTCCCTGCACCTCGGGCACTGGGGCGACATTTTCTGCACACAGGAGACACTTGGCACACACAGTGTTTCCCCATGGAAAGCGGTGTGCCAAAGAGCACCCGCCTGGGATGTATGGCACTCTCCCACAGAAGCCCTCCATGCAGCAGGCTGTCATGGATTCGGCTGCAGGCCGTTGTGGCTGGAGAGACAGCAGCTCCTCTGGAGGCTCTGGGTCCATTTGCACTCCCGTGCTAGTAAATGAGGCCTGGGGGATGAGGTCCTTGCAAAGAGTGGCAAGCAGCCTGCTCCTTTCCATGAGACGCACGTGTGGTGAGAGAGGCTTGGCAGCAAAGAAGAAGCGAGAGGGGCAGCCAGGGAGGGGATCTGCATGCAGCTCGGAGGCCCCAGATCTCCTGCTTCCCAAGCAGAGCGTGCCGGCTATGCCCATCAGGCCCCATTCTCAAGTGCACACCCAGCTTCTGGATGTGCCCTCTGCCAGCCATGAAAACACACACAGGCCATACCCTGAGCCTGCCGAGGGGGACCTTTGCTCCCCGGAGGGGGGGGTGGGGGGCTGAATGCCATGATTGTGTGACGGGAGAGAAGGCCCCCGGAGGCCTTCAGGGAGCTGCCACAGCATAGTGGTGCTCAGGAAAAGGCACTCTTCTTTCTGCAGGCTGGATGCACACTCGAGTTTCTGCTTGAGGCAGAGAGAGCTGAGCTAGGCGATCCCTGGCTGAAGGCAAAGCAGAGAGTTTTTTGGTGGAGCGATGGCTCCATCTGCTGGCTGACAAGCGTGGAAGGAGAAGCCTGGTTCCCACTGAGTTCCTGAGCAGGTTTCCAAGCTGGAGGCCCTCTGGCTCCACAAGCTCGAGAGTCCTGCCTAAGACTTCCCTCTGGCAACAGAGTGGGTGCCAAGGGCCTGTGGGTTCGAGAGTGCTCGGAAGCCGCAGGGGAGGCTTTGGGCACCCAGTGCTCTGTGATGGAAAACGCTGCAGGCCTGAGCCTCCAGGAACTCCTGCAAGGCTGTGGAGTGGGAAAGCTGTCCTTAGCAGAAGGCTCCCTGCCCAGGGCTGCAGGCCTTTGTGGATGGCTAAGCCGCAGCTTCCTTGCAGGCTGCTGCTCCAGGGGCGTGTGTGCCCTGGTCCAGAGTGCTGTAGGAGGAGGTCCTAGCAAGGGGAGAGCAAGCACCTTGTTTCCTTGGCCTCGACTGGCCTGTGCCCCCAGAGGCCTGCCGACAGTGCACACGGCAGAGGAAGCAAGGGGGTGTTGGCAGGCAGCTAGGAGGCAGCAGGAGTCCCACTTGAAAGTGGGGTCATGACTGTTTGGGCCTCAGGCCCCAACGGCAACCTGCACACACAGCCTCTGAACCTGCAGCTTGTGAGCAGTGCCAGAGACACACAGGCACCTCCCTGGGGCCTTCTCGAGGGAACTGTGCTCCATCGAGGTCCTGCTGGCTGGCAGTGGCCTAGGCCAGCACAGGCCTTAGGGAGGCCTGGCTGAGCCTGGGGTGATCTCCGAGCTAGCCATGCCCAGGACAAGCCTGGGACTTGAGGCCAGGCTGCAGCCTCATTCCAGGCTGGGCCTGGTGCAGAGAGCCTGCAAGCGAGGCCTTCCAGGGGCAATGCTCAGTGCAGTGGCTTTGCCCTGCAATCCACGTTCCTCACTCGGGCCGCCCTGCCTGTCAGGCCCACACTCCCTAGACCTGTGTTCCTGAGGCCGTTGGACAGTTGGGGAAGTGGAGGCTCTCCCAGCATGGGAGGCCTGCTTAGCACACTGCTCTGGGTCCAAAGCGGATTCCCTGCACCTCGGGCACTGGGGCGACATTTTCTGCACACAGGAGACACTTGGCACACACAGTGTTTCCCCATGGAAAGCAGTGTGCCAAAGAGCACCCGCCTGGGATGTATGGCACTCTCCCACAGAAGCCCTCCATGCAGCAGGCTGTCATGGATTCGGCTGCAGGCCGTTGTGGCTGGAGAGACAGCAGCTCCTCTGGAGGCTCTGGGTCCATTTGCACTCCCGTGCTAGTAAATGAGGCCTGGGGGATGAGGTCCTTGCAAAGAGTGGCAAGCAGCCTGCTCCTTTCCATGAGACGCACGTGTGGTGAGAGAGGCTTGGCAGCAGAGAAGAAGCGAGAGGGGCAGCCAGGGAGGGGATCTGCATGCAGCTCGGAGGCCCCAGATCTCCTGCTTCCCAAGCAGAGCATGCCGGCTATGCCCATCAGGCCCCATTCCCAAGTGCACACCCAGCTTCTGGATGTGCCCTCTGCCAGCCATGAAAACACACACAGGCCATACCCTGAGCCTGCCGAGGGGGACCTTTGCTCCCCGGAGGGGGGGGTGGGGGGCTGAATGCCATGATTGTGTGACGGGAGAGAAGGCCCCCGGAGGCCTTCAGGGAGCTGCCACAGCATAGCGGTGCTCAGGAAAAGGCACTCTTCTTTCTGCAGGCTGGATGCACACTCGAGTTTCTGCTTGAGGCAGAGAGAGCTGAGCTAGGCGATCCCTGGCTGAAGGCAAAGCAGAGAGTTTTTCGGTGGAGCGATGGCTCCATCTGCTGGCTGACAAGCGTGGAAGGAGAAGCCTGGTTCCCACTGAGTTCCTGAGCAGGTTTCCAAGCTGGAGGCCCTCTGGCTCCACAAGCTCGAGAGTCCTGCCTAAGACTTCCCTCTGGCAACAGAGTGGGTGCCAAGGGCCTGTGGGTTCGAGAGTGCTCGGAAGCCGCAGGGGAGGCTTTGGGCACCCAGTGCTCTGTGATGGAAAACGCTGCAGGCCTGAGCCTCCAGGAACTCCTGCAAGGCTGTGGAGTGGGAAAGCTGTCCTTAGCAGAAGGCTCCCTGCCCAGGGCTGCAGGCCTTTGTGGATGGCTAAGCCGCAGCTTCCTTGCAGGCTGCTGCTCCAGGGGCGTGTGTGCCCTGGTCCAGAGTGCTGTAGGAGGAGGTCCTAGCAAGGGGAGAGCAAGCACCTTGTTTCCTTGGCCTCGACTGGCCTGTGCCCCCAGAGGCCTGCCGGCAGTGCACACAGCACAGGCAGCAAGGGGGTGTTGGCAGGCAGCTAGGAGGCAGCAGGAGTCCCACTTGAAAGTGGGGTCATGACTGTTTGGGCCTCAGGCCCCAACGGCAACCTGCACACACAGCCTCTGAACCTGCAGCTTGCGAGCAGTGCCAGAGACACACAGGCACCTCCCTGGGGCCTTCTCGAGGGAACTGTGCTCCATCGAGGTCCTGCTGGCTGGCAGTGGCCTAGGCCAGCACAGGCCTTAGGGAGGCCTGGCTGAGCCTGGGGTGATCTCTGAGCTAGCCATGCCCAGGACAAGCCTGGGACTTGAGGCCAGGCTGCAGCCTCATTCCAGGCTGGGCCTGGTGCAGAGAGCCTGCAAGCGAGGCCTTCCAGGGGCAATGCTCAGTGCAGTGGCTTTGCCCTGCAATCCACGTTCCTCACTCGGGCCGCTCTGCCTGTCAGGCCCACACTCCCTAGACCTGTGTTCCTGAGGCCGTTGGACAGTTGGGGAAGTGGAGGCTCTCCCAGCATGGGAGGCCTGCTTAGCACACTGCTCTGGGTCCAAAGCGGATTCCCTGCACCTCGGGCACTGGGGCGACATTTTCTGCACACAGGAGACACTTGGCACACACAGTGTTTCCCCATGGAAAGCGGTGTGCCAAAGAGCACCCGCCTGGGATGTATGGCACTCTCCCACAGAAGCCCTCCATGCAGCAGGCTGTCATGGATTCGGCTGCAGGCCGTTGTGGCTGGAGAGACAGCAGCTCCTCTGGAGGCTCTGGGTCCATTTGCACTCCCGTGCTAGTAAATGAGGCCTGGGGGATGAGGTCCTTGCAAAGAGTGGCAAGCAGCCTGCTCCTTTCCATGAGACGCACGTGTGGTGAGAGAGGCTTGGCAGCAAAGAAGAAGCGAGAGGGGCAGCCAGGGAGGGGATCTGCATGCAGCTCGGAGGCCCCAGATCTCCTGCTTCCCAAGCAGAGCGTGCCGGCTATGCCCATCAGGCCCCATTCTCAAGTGCACACCCAGCTTCTGGATGTGCCCTCTGCCAGCCATGAAAACACACACAGGCCATACCCTGAGCCTGCCGAGGGGGACCTTTGCTCCCCGGAGGGGGGGGTGGGGGGCTGAATGCCATGATTGTGTGACGGGAGAGAAGGCCCCCGGAGGCCTTCAGGGAGCTGCCACAGCATAGTGGTGCTCAGGAAAAGGCACTCTTCTTTCTGCAGGCTGGATGCACACTCGAGTTTCTGCTTGAGGCAGAGAGAGCTGAGCTAGGCGATCCCTGGCTGAAGGCAAAGCAGAGAGTTTTTTGGTGGAGCGATGGCTCCATCTGCTGGCTGACAAGCGTGGAAGGAGAAGCCTGGTTCCCACTGAGTTCCTGAGCAGGTTTCCAAGCTGGAGGCCCTCTGGCTCCACAAGCTCGAGAGTCCTGCCTAAGACTTCCCTCTGGCAACAGAGTGGGTGCCAAGGGCCTGTGGGTTCGAGAGTGCTCGGAAGCCGCAGGGGAGGCTTTGGGCACCCAGTGCTCTGTGATGGAAAACGCTGCAGGCCTGAGCCTCCAGGAACTCCTGCAAGGCTGTGGAGTGGGAAAGCTGTCCTTAGCAGAAGGCTCCCTGCCCAGGGCTGCAGGCCTTTGTGGATGGCTAAGCCGCAGCTTCCTTGCAGGCTGCTGCTCCAGGGGCGTGTGTGCCCTGGTCCAGAGTGCTGTAGGAGGAGGTCCTAGCAAGGGGAGAGCAAGCACCTTGTTTCCTTGGCCTCGACTGGCCTGTGCCCCCAGAGGCCTGCCGACAGTGCACACGGCAGAGGAAGCAAGGGGGTGTTGGCAGGCAGCTAGGAGGCAGCAGGAGTCCCACTTGAAAGTGGGGTCATGACTGTTTGGGCCTCAGGCCCCAACGGCAACCTGCACACACAGCCTCTGAACCTGCAGCTTGTGAGCAGTGCCAGAGACACACAGGCACCTCCCTGGGGCCTTCTCGAGGGAACTGTGCTCCATCGAGGTCCTGCTGGCTGGCAGTGGCCTAGGCCAGCACAGGCCTTAGGGAGGCCTGGCTGAGCCTGGGGTGATCTCCGAGCTAGCCATGCCCAGGACAAGCCTGGGACTTGAGGCCAGGCTGCAGCCTCATTCCAGGCTGGGCCTGGTGCAGAGAGCCTGCAAGCGAGGCCTTCCAGGGGCAATGCTCAGTGCAGTGGCTTTGCCCTGCAATCCACGTTCCTCACTCGGGCCGCCCTGCCTGTCAGGCCCACACTCCCTAGACCTGTGTTCCTGAGGCCGTTGGACAGTTGGGGAAGTGGAGGCTCTCCCAGCATGGGAGGCCTGCTTAGCACACTGCTCTGGGTCCAAAGCGGATTCCCTGCACCTCGGGCACTGGGGCGACATTTTCTGCACACAGGAGACACTTGGCACACACAGTGTTTCCCCATGGAAAGCGGTGTGCCAAAGAGCACCCGCCTGGGATGTATGGCACTCTCCCACAGAAGCCCTCCATGCAGCAGGCTGTCATGGATTCGGCTGCAGGCCGTTGTGGCTGGAGAGACAGCAGCTCCTCTGGAGGCTCTGGGTCCATTTGCACTCCCGTGCTAGTAAATGAGGCCTGGGGGATGAGGTCCTTGCAAAGAGTGGCAAGCAGCCTGCTCCTTTCCATGAGACACACGTGTGGTGAGAGAGGCTTGGCAGCAGAGAAGAAGCGAGAGGGGCAGCCAGGGAGGGGATTTGCATGCAGCTCGGAGGCCCCAGATCTCCTGCTTCCCAAGCAGAGCATGCCGGCTATGCCCATCAGGCCCCATTCCCAAGTGCACACCCAGCTTCTGGATGTGCCCTCTGCCAGCCATGAAAACACACACAGGCCATACCCTGAGCCTGCCGAGGGGGACCTTTGCTCCCCGGAGGGGGGGGTGGGGGGCTGAATGCCATGATTGTGTGACGGGAGAGAAGGCCCCCGGAGGCCTTCAGGGAGCTGCCACAGCATAGCGGTGCTCAGGAAAAGGCACTCTTCTTTCTGCAGGCTGGATGCACACTCGAGTTTCTGCTTGAGGCAGAGAGAGCTGAGCTAGGCGATCCCTGGCTGAAGGCAAAGCAGAGAGTTTTTCGGTGGAGCGATGGCTCCATCTGCTGGCTGACAAGCGTGGAAGGAGAAGCCTGGTTCCCACTGAGTTCCTGAGCAGGTTTCCAAGCTGGAGGCCCTCTGGCTCCACAAGCTCGAGAGTCCTGCCTAAGACTTCCCTCTGGCAACAGAGTGGGTGCCAAGGGCCTGTGGGTTCGAGAGTGCTCGGAAGCCGCAGGGGAGGCTTTGGGCACCCAGTGCTCTGTGATGGAAAACGCTGCAGGCCTGAGCCTCCAGGAACTCCTGCAAGGCTGTGGAGTGGGAAAGCTGTCCTTAGCAGAAGGCTCCCTGCCCAGGGCTGCAGGCCTTTGTGGATGGCTAAGCCACAGCTTCCTTGCAGGCTGCTGCTCCAGGGGCGTGTGTGCCCTGGTCCAGAGTGCTGTAGGAGGAGGTCCTAGCAAGGGGAGAGCAAGCACCTTGTTTCCTTGGCTTCGACTGGCCTGTGCCCCCGAGGCCTGCCGGCAGTGCACACAGCACAGGCAGCAAGGGGGTGTTGGCAGGCAGCTAGGAGGCAGCAGGAGTCCCACTTGAAAGTGGGGTCATGACTGTTTGGGCCTCAGGCCCCAACGGCAACCTGCACACACAGCCTCTGAACCTGCAGCTTGTGAGCAGTGCCAGAGACACACAGGCACCTCCCTGGGGCCTTCTCGAGGGAACTGTGCTGCATCAATGTCCTGTTGGCTGGCAGTGGCCTAGGCCAGCACAGGCCTTAGGGAGGCCTGGCTGAGCCTGGGGTGATCTCCGAGCTAGCCATGCCCAGGACAAGCCTGGGACTTGAGGCCAGGCTGCAGCCTCGTTCCAGGCTGGGCCTGGTGCAGAGAGCCTGCAAGCGAGGCCTTCCAGGGGCAATGCTCAGTGCAGTGGCTTTGCCCTGCAATCCACGTTCCTCACTCGGGCCGCCCTGCCTGTCAGGCCCACACTCCCTAGACCTGTGTTCCTGAGGCCGTTGGACAGTTGGGGAAGTGGAGGCTCTCCCAGCATGGGAGGCCTGCTTAGCACACTGCTCTGGGTCCAAAGCGGATTCCCTGCACCTCGGGCACTGGGGCGACATTTTCTGCACACAGGAGACACTTGGCACACACAGTGTTTCCCCATGGAAAGCAGTGTGCCAAAGAGCACCCGCCTGGGATGTATGGCACTCTCCCACAGAAGCCCTCCATGCAGCAGGCTGTCATGGATTCGGCTGCAGGCCGTTGTGGCTGGAGAGACAGCAGCTCCTCTGGAGGCTCTGGGTCCATTTGCACTCCCGTGCTAGTAAATGAGGCCTGGGGGATGAGGTCCTTGCAAAGAGTGGCAAGCAGCCTGCTCCTTTCCATGAGACGCACGTGTGGTGAGAGAGGCTTGGCAGCAGAGAAGAAGCGAGAGGGGCAGCCAGGGAGGGGATCTGCATGCAGCTCGGAGGCCCCAGATCTCCTGCTTCCCAAGCAGAGCATGCCGGCTATGCCCATCAGGCCCCATTCCCAAGTGCACACCCAGCTTCTGGATGTGCCCTCTGCCAGCCATGAAAACACACACAGGCCATACCCTGAGCCTGCCGAGGGGGACCTTTGCTCCCCGGAGGGGGGGGTGGGGGGCTGAATGCCATGATTGTGTGACGGGAGAGAAGGCCCCCGGAGGCCTTCAGGGAGCTGCCACAGCATAGCGGTGCTCAGGAAAAGGCACTCTTCTTTCTGCAGGCTGGATGCACACTCGAGTTTCTGCTTGAGGCAGAGAGAGCTGAGCTAGGCGATCCCTGGCTGAAGGCAAAGCAGAGAGTTTTTCGGTGGAGCGATGGCTCCATCTGCTGGCTGACAAGCGTGGAAGGAGAAGCCTGGTTCCCACTGAGTTCCTGAGCAGGTTTCCAAGCTGGAGGCCCTCTGGCTCCACAAGCTCGAGAGTCCTGCCTAAGACTTCCCTCTGGCAACAGAGTGGGTGCCAAGGGCCTGTGGGTTCGAGAGTGCTCGGAAGCCGCAGGGGAGGCTTTGGGCACCCAGTGCTCTGTGATGGAAAACGCTGCAGGCCTGAGCCTCCAGGAACTCCTGCAAGGCTGTGGAGTGGGAAAGCTGTCCTTAGCAGAAGGCTCCCTGCCCAGGGCTGCAGGCCTTTGTGGATGGCTAAGCCGCAGCTTCCTTGCAGGCTGCTGCTCCAGGGGCGTGTGTGCCCTGGTCCAGAGTGCTGTAGGAGGAGGTCCTAGCAAGGGGAGAGCAAGCACCTTGTTTCCTTGGCTTCGACTGGCCTGTGCCCCCGAGGCCTGCCGGCAGTGCACACAGCACAGGCAGCAAGGGGGTGTTGGCAGGCAGCTAGGAGGCAGCAGGAGTCCCACTTGAAAGTGGGGTCATGACTGTTTGGGCCTCAGGCAACAACGGCAACCTGCACACACAGCCTCTGAACCTGCAGCTTGCGAGCAGTGCCAGAGACACACAGGCACCTCCCTGGGGCCTTCTCGAGGGAACTGTGCTCCATCGAGGTCCTGCTGGCTGGCAGTGGCCTAGGCCAGCACAGGCCTTAGGGAGGCCTGGCTGAGCCTGGGGTGATCTCTGAGCTAGCCATGCCCAGGACAAGCCTGGGACTTGAGGCCAGGCTGCAGCCTCATTCCAGGCTGGGCCTGGTGCAGAGAGCCTGCAAGCGAGGCCTTCCAGGGGCAATGCTCAGTGCAGTGGCTTTGCCCTGCAATCCACGTTCCTCACTCGGGCCGCTCTGCCTGTCAGGCCCACACTCCCTAGACCTGTGTTCCTGAGGCCGTTGGACAGTTGGGGAAGTGGAGGCTCTCCCAGCATGGGAGGCCTGCTTAGCACACTGCTCTGGGTCCAAAGCGGATTCCCTGCACCTCGGGCACTGGGGCGACATTTTCTGCACACAGGAGACACTTGGCACACACAGTGTTTCCCCATGGAAAGCGGTGTGCCAAAGAGCACCCGCCTGGGATGTATGGCACTCTCCCACAGAAGCCCTCCATGCAGCAGGCTGTCATGGATTCGGCTGCAGGCCGTTGTGGCTGGAGAGACAGCAGCTCCTCTGGAGGCTCTGGGTCCATTTGCACTCCCGTGCTAGTAAATGAGGCCTGGGGGATGAGGTCCTTGCAAAGAGTGGCAAGCAGCCTGCTCCTTTCCATGAGACGCACGTGTGGTGAGAGAGGCTTGGCAGCAAAGAAGAAGCGAGAGGGGCAGCCAGGGAGGGGATCTGCATGCAGCTCGGAGGCCCCAGATCTCCTGCTTCCCAAGCAGAGCGTGCCGGCTATGCCCATCAGGCCCCATTCTCAAGTGCACACCCAGCTTCTGGATGTGCCCTCTGCCAGCCATGAAAACACACACAGGCCATACCCTGAGCCTGCCGAGGGGGACCTTTGCTCCCCGGAGGGGGGGGTGGGGGGCTGAATGCCATGATTGTGTGACGGGAGAGAAGGCCCCCGGAGGCCTTCAGGGAGCTGCCACAGCATAGTGGTGCTCAGGAAAAGGCACTCTTCTTTCTGCAGGCTGGATGCACACTCGAGTTTCTGCTTGAGGCAGAGAGAGCTGAGCTAGGCGATCCCTGGCTGAAGGCAAAGCAGAGAGTTTTTTGGTGGAGCGATGGCTCCATCTGCTGGCTGACAAGCGTGGAAGGAGAAGCCTGGTTCCCACTGAGTTCCTGAGCAGGTTTCCAAGCTGGAGGCCCTCTGGCTCCACAAGCTCGAGAGTCCTGCCTAAGACTTCCCTCTGGCAACAGAGTGGGTGCCAAGGGCCTGTGGGTTCGAGAGTGCTCGGAAGCCGCAGGGGAGGCTTTGGGCACCCAGTGCTCTGTGATGGAAAACGCTGCAGGCCTGAGCCTCCAGGAACTCCTGCAAGGCTGTGGAGTGGGAAAGCTGTCCTTAGCAGAAGGCTCCCTGCCCAGGGCTGCAGGCCTTTGTGGATGGCTAAGCCGCAGCTTCCTTGCAGGCTGCTGCTCCAGGGGCGTGTGTGCCCTGGTCCAGAGTGCTGTAGGAGGAGGTCCTAGCAAGGGGAGAGCAAGCACCTTGTTTCCTTGGCCTCGACTGGCCTGTGCCCCCAGAGGCCTGTCGACAGTGCACACGGCAGAGGAAGCAAGGGGGTGTTGGCAGGCAGCTAGGAGGCAGCAGGAGTCCCACTTGAAAGTGGGGTCATGACTGTTTGGGCCTCAGGCCCCAACGGCAACCTGCACACACAGCCTCTGAACCTGCAGCTTGTGAGCAGTGCCAGAGACACACAGGCACCTCCCTGGGGCCTTCTCGAGGGAACTGTGCTCCATCGAGGTCCTGCTGGCTGGCAGTGGCCTAGGCCAGCACAGGCCTTAGGGAGGCCTGGCTGAGCCTGGGGTGATCTCCGAGCTAGCCATGCCCAGGACAAGCCTGGGACTTGAGGCCAGGCTGCAGCCTCATTCCAGGCTGGGCCTGGTGCAGAGAGCCTGCAAGCGAGGCCTTCCAGGGGCAATGCTCAGTGCAGTGGCTTTGCCCTGCAATCCACGTTCCTCACTCGGGCCGCCCTGCCTGTCAGGCCCACACTCCCTAGACCTGTGTTCCTGAGGCCGTTGGACAGTTGGGGAAGTGGAGGCTCTCCCAGCATGGGAGGCCTGCTTAGCACACTGCTCTGGGTCCAAAGCGGATTCCCTGCACCTCGGGCACTGGGGCGACATTTTCTGCACACAGGAGACACTTGGCACACACAGTGTTTCCCCATGGAAAGCAGTGTGCCAAAGAGCACCCGCCTGGGATGTATGGCACTCTCCCACAGAAGCCCTCCATGCAGCAGGCTGTCATGGATTCGGCTGCAGGCCGTTGTGGCTGGAGAGACAGCAGCTCCTCTGGAGGCTCTGGGTCCATTTGCACTCCCGTGCTAGTAAATGAGGCCTGGGGGATGAGGTCCTTGCAAAGAGTGGCAAGCAGCCTGCTCCTTTCCATGAGACGCACGTGTGGTGAGAGAGGCTTGGCAGCAGAGAAGAAGCGAGAGGGGCAGCCAGGGAGGGGATCTGCATGCAGCTCGGAGGCCCCAGATCTCCTGCTTCCCAAGCAGAGCATGCCGGCTATGCCCATCAGGCCCCATTCCCAAGTGCACACCCAGCTTCTGGATGTGCCCTCTGCCAGCCATGAAAACACACACAGGCCATACCCTGAGCCTGCCGAGGGGGACCTTTGCTCCCCGGAGGGGGGGGTGGGGGGCTGAATGCCATGATTGTGTGACGGGAGAGAAGGCCCCCGGAGGCCTTCAGGGAGCTGCCACAGCATAGCGGTGCTCAGGAAAAGGCACTCTTCTTTCTGCAGGCTGGATGCACACTCGAGTTTCTGCTTGAGGCAGAGAGAGCTGAGCTAGGCGATCCCTGGCTGAAGGCAAAGCAGAGAGTTTTTCGGTGGAGCGATGGCTCCATCTGCTGGCTGACAAGCGTGGAAGGAGAAGCCTGGTTCCCACTGAGTTCCTGAGCAGGTTTCCAAGCTGGAGGCCCTCTGGCTCCACAAGCTCGAGAGTCCTGCCTAAGACTTCCCTCTGGCAACAGAGTGGGTGCCAAGGGCCTGTGGGTTCGAGAGTGCTCGGAAGCCGCAGGGGAGGCTTTGGGCACCCAGTGCTCTGTGATGGAAAACGCTGCAGGCCTGAGCCTCCAGGAACTCCTGCAAGGCTGTGGAGTGGGAAAGCTGTCCTTAGCAGAAGGCTCCCTGCCCAGGGCTGCAGGCCTTTGTGGATGGCTAAGCCGCAGCTTCCTTGCAGGCTGCTGCTCCAGGGGCGTGTGTGCCCTGGTCCAGAGTGCTGTAGGAGGAGGTCCTAGCAAGGGGAGAGCAAGCACCTTGTTTCCTTGGCCTCGACTGGCCTGTGCCCCCAGAGGCCTGCCGGCAGTGCACACAGCACAGGCAGCAAGGGGGTGTTGGCAGGCAGCTAGGAGGCAGCAGGAGTCCCACTTGAAAGTGGGGTCATGACTGTTTGGGCCTCAGGCCCCAACGGCAACCTGCACACACAGCCTCTGAACCTGCAGCTTGCGAGCAGTGCCAGAGACACACAGGCACCTCCCTGGGGCCTTCTCGAGGGAACTGTGCTCCATCGAGGTCCTGCTGGCTGGCAGTGGCCTAGGCCAGCACAGGCCTTAGGGAGGCCTGGCTGAGCCTGGGGTGATCTCTGAGCTAGCCATGCCCAGGACAAGCCTGGGACTTGAGGCCAGGCTGCAGCCTCATTCCAGGCTGGGCCTGGTGCAGAGAGCCTGCAAGCGAGGCCTTCCAGGGGCAATGCTCAGTGCAGTGGCTTTGCCCTGCAATCCACGTTCCTCACTCGGGCCGCTCTGCCTGTCAGGCCCACACTCCCTAGACCTGTGTTCCTGAGGCCGTTGGACAGTTGGGGAAGTGGAGGCTCTCCCAGCATGGGAGGCCTGCTTAGCACACTGCTCTGGGTCCAAAGCGGATTCCCTGCACCTCGGGCACTGGGGCGACATTTTCTGCACACAGGAGACACTTGGCACACACAGTGTTTCCCCATGGAAAGCGGTGTGCCAAAGAGCACCCGCCTGGGATGTATGGCACTCTCCCACAGAAGCCCTCCATGCAGCAGGCTGTCATGGATTCGGCTGCAGGCCGTTGTGGCTGGAGAGACAGCAGCTCCTCTGGAGGCTCTGGGTCCATTTGCACTCCCGTGCTAGTAAATGAGGCCTGGGGGATGAGGTCCTTGCAAAGAGTGGCAAGCAGCCTGCTCCTTTCCATGAGACGCACGTGTGGTGAGAGAGGCTTGGCAGCAAAGAAGAAGCGAGAGGGGCAGCCAGGGAGGGGATCTGCATGCAGCTCGGAGGCCCCAGATCTCCTGCTTCCCAAGCAGAGCGTGCCGGCTATGCCCATCAGGCCCCATTCTCAAGTGCACACCCAGCTTCTGGATGTGCCCTCTGCCAGCCATGAAAACACACACAGGCCATACCCTGAGCCTGCCGAGGGGGACCTTTGCTCCCCGGAGGGGGGGGTGGGGGGCTGAATGCCATGATTGTGTGACGGGAGAGAAGGCCCCCGGAGGCCTTCAGGGAGCTGCCACAGCATAGTGGTGCTCAGGAAAAGGCACTCTTCTTTCTGCAGGCTGGATGCACACTCGAGTTTCTGCTTGAGGCAGAGAGAGCTGAGCTAGGCGATCCCTGGCTGAAGGCAAAGCAGAGAGTTTTTTGGTGGAGCGATGGCTCCATCTGCTGGCTGACAAGCGTGGAAGGAGAAGCCTGGTTCCCACTGAGTTCCTGAGCAGGTTTCCAAGCTGGAGGCCCTCTGGCTCCACAAGCTCGAGAGTCCTGCCTAAGACTTCCCTCTGGCAACAGAGTGGGTGCCAAGGGCCTGTGGGTTCGAGAGTGCTCGGAAGCCGCAGGGGAGGCTTTGGGCACCCAGTGCTCTGTGATGGAAAACGCTGCAGGCCTGAGCCTCCAGGAACTCCTGCAAGGCTGTGGAGTGGGAAAGCTGTCCTTAGCAGAAGGCTCCCTGCCCAGGGCTGCAGGCCTTTGTGGATGGCTAAGCCGCAGCTTCCTTGCAGGCTGCTGCTCCAGGGGCGTGTGTGCCCTGGTCCAGAGTGCTGTAGGAGGAGGTCCTAGCAAGGGGAGAGCAAGCACCTTGTTTCCTTGGCCTCGACTGGCCTGTGCCCCCAGAGGCCTGCCGACAGTGCACACGGCAGAGGAAGCAAGGGGGTGTTGGCAGGCAGCTAGGAGGCAGCAGGAGTCCCACTTGAAAGTGGGGTCATGACTGTTTGGGCCTCAGGCCCCAACGGCAACCTGCACACACAGCCTCTGAACCTGCAGCTTGTGAGCAGTGCCAGAGACACACAGGCACCTCCCTGGGGCCTTCTCGAGGGAACTGTGCTCCATCGAGGTCCTGCTGGCTGGCAGTGGCCTAGGCCAGCACAGGCCTTAGGGAGGCCTGGCTGAGCCTGGGGTGATCTCCGAGCTAGCCATGCCCAGGACAAGCCTGGGACTTGAGGCCAGGCTGCAGCCTCATTCCAGGCTGGGCCTGGTGCAGAGAGCCTGCAAGCGAGGCCTTCCAGGGGCAATGCTCAGTGCAGTGGCTTTGCCCTGCAATCCACGTTCCTCACTCGGGCCGCCCTGCCTGTCAGGCCCACACTCCCTAGACCTGTGTTCCTGAGGCCGTTGGACAGTTGGGGAAGTGGAGGCTCTCCCAGCATGGGAGGCCTGCTTAGCACACTGCTCTGGGTCCAAAGCGGATTCCCTGCACCTCGGGCACTGGGGCGACATTTTCTGCACACAGGAGACACTTGGCACACACAGTGTTTCCCCATGGAAAGCGGTGTGCCAAAGAGCACCCGCCTGGGATGTATGGCACTCTCCCACAGAAGCCCTCCATGCAGCAGGCTGTCATGGATTCGGCTGCAGGCCGTTGTGGCTGGAGAGACAGCAGCTCCTCTGGAGGCTCTGGGTCCATTTGCACTCCCGTGCTAGTAAATGAGGCCTGGGGGATGAGGTCCTTGCAAAGAGTGGCAAGCAGCCTGCTCCTTTCCATGAGACACACGTGTGGTGAGAGAGGCTTGGCAGCAGAGAAGAAGCGAGAGGGGCAGCCAGGGAGGGGATTTGCATGCAGCTCGGAGGCCCCAGATCTCCTGCTTCCCAAGCAGAGCATGCCGGCTATGCCCATCAGGCCCCATTCCCAAGTGCACACCCAGCTTCTGGATGTGCCCTCTGCCAGCCATGAAAACACACACAGGCCATACCCTGAGCCTGCCGAGGGGGACCTTTGCTCCCCGGAGGGGGGGGTGGGGGGCTGAATGCCATGATTGTGTGACGGGAGAGAAGGCCCCCGGAGGCCTTCAGGGAGCTGCCACAGCATAGCGGTGCTCAGGAAAAGGCACTCTTCTTTCTGCAGGCTGGATGCACACTCGAGTTTCTGCTTGAGGCAGAGAGAGCTGAGCTAGGCGATCCCTGGCTGAAGGCAAAGCAGAGAGTTTTTCGGTGGAGCGATGGCTCCATCTGCTGGCTGACAAGCGTGGAAGGAGAAGCCTGGTTCCCACTGAGTTCCTGAGCAGGTTTCCAAGCTGGAGGCCCTCTGGCTCCACAAGCTCGAGAGTCCTGCCTAAGACTTCCCTCTGGCAACAGAGTGGGTGCCAAGGGCCTGTGGGTTCGAGAGTGCTCGGAAGCCGCAGGGGAGGCTTTGGGCACCCAGTGCTCTGTGATGGAAAACGCTGCAGGCCTGAGCCTCCAGGAACTCCTGCAAGGCTGTGGAGTGGGAAAGCTGTCCTTAGCAGAAGGCTCCCTGCCCCGGGGCTGCAGGCCTTTGTGGATGGCTAAGCCACAGCTTCCTTGCAGGCTGCTGCTCCAGGGGCGTGTGTGCCCTGGTCCAGAGTGCTGTAGGAGGAGGTCCTAGCAAGGGGAGAGCAAGCACCTTGTTTCCTTGGCTTCGACTGGCCTGTGCCCCCGAGGCCTGCCGGCAGTGCACACAGCACAGGCAGCAAGGGGGTGTTGGCAGGCAGCTAGGAGGCAGCAGGAGTCCCACTTGAAAGTGGGGTCATGACTGTTTGGGCCTCAGGCCCCAACGGCAACCTGCACACACAGCCTCTGAACCTGCAGCTTGTGAGCAGTGCCAGAGACACACAGGCACCTCCCTGGGGCCTTCTCGAGGGAACTGTGCTGCATCAATGTCCTGTTGGCTGGCAGTGGCCTAGGCCAGCACAGGCCTTAGGGAGGCCTGGCTGAGCCTGGGGTGATCTCCGAGCTAGCCATGCCCAGGACAAGCCTGGGACTTGAGGCCAGGCAGCAGCCTCGTTCCAGGCTGGGCCTGGTGCAGAGAGCCTGCAAGCGAGGCCTTCCAGGGGCAATGCTCAGTGCAGTGGCTTTGCCCTGCAATCCACGTTCCTCACTCGGGCCGCCCTGCCTGTCAGGCCCACACTCCCTAGACCTGTGTTCCTGAGGCCGTTGGACAGTTGGGGAAGTGGAGGCTCTCCCAGCATGGGAGGCCTGCTTAGCACACTGCTCTGGGTCCAAAGCGGATTCCCTGCACCTCGGGCACTGGGGCGACATTTTCTGCACACAGGAGACACTTGGCACACACAGTGTTTCCCCATGGAAAGCAGTGTGCCAAAGAGCACCCGCCTGGGATGTATGGCACTCTCCCACAGAAGCCCTCCATGCAGCAGGCTGTCATGGATTCGGCTGCAGGCCGTTGTGGCTGGAGAGACAGCAGCTCCTCTGGAGGCTCTGGGTCCATTTGCACTCCCGTGCTAGTAAATGAGGCCTGGGGGATGAGGTCCTTGCAAAGAGTGGCAAGCAGCCTGCTCCTTTCCATGAGACGCACGTGTGGTGAGAGAGGCTTGGCAGCAAAGAAGAAGCGAGAGGGGCAGCCAGGGAGGGGATCTGCATGCAGCTCGGAGGCCCCAGATCTCCTGCTTCCCAAGCAGAGCGTGCCGGCTATGCCCATCAGGCCCCATTCTCAAGTGCACACCCAGCTTCTGGATGTGCCCTCTGCCAGCCATGAAAACACACACAGGCCATACCCTGAGCCTGCCGAGGGGGACCTTTGCTCCCCGGAGGGGGGGGTGGGGGGCTGAATGCCATGATTGTGTGACGGGAGAGAAGGCCCCCGGAGGCCTTCAGGGAGCTGCCACAGCATAGTGGTGCTCAGGAAAAGGCACTCTTCTTTCTGCAGGCTGGATGCACACTCGAGTTTCTGCTTGAGGCAGAGAGAGCTGAGCTAGGCGATCCCTGGCTGAAGGCAAAGCAGAGAGTTTTTTGGTGGAGCGATGGCTCCATCTGCTGGCTGACAAGCGTGGAAGGAGAAGCCTGGTTCCCACTGAGTTCCTGAGCAGGTTTCCAAGCTGGAGGCCCTCTGGCTCCACAAGCTCGAGAGTCCTGCCTAAGACTTCCCTCTGGCAACAGAGTGGGTGCCAAGGGCCTGTGGGTTCGAGAGTGCTCGGAAGCCGCAGGGGAGGCTTTGGGCACCCAGTGCTCTGTGATGGAAAACGCTGCAGGCCTGAGCCTCCAGGAACTCCTGCAAGGCTGTGGAGTGGGAAAGCTGTCCTTAGCAGAAGGCTCCCTGCCCAGGGCTGCAGGCCTTTGTGGATGGCTAAGCCGCAGCTTCCTTGCAGGCTGCTGCTCCAGGGGCGTGTGTGCCCTGGTCCAGAGTGCTGTAGGAGGAGGTCCTAGCAAGGGGAGAGCAAGCACCTTGTTTCCTTGGCCTCGACTGGCCTGTGCCCCCAGAGGCCTGTCGACAGTGCACACGGCAGAGGAAGCAAGGGGGTGTTGGCAGGCAGCTAGGAGGCAGCAGGAGTCCCACTTGAAAGTGGGGTCATGACTGTTTGGGCCTCAGGCCCCAACGGCAACCTGCACACACAGCCTCTGAACCTGCAGCTTGTGAGCAGTGCCAGAGACACACAGGCACCTCCCTGGGGCCTTCTCGAGGGAACTGTGCTCCATCGAGGTCCTGCTGGCTGGCAGTGGCCTAGGCCAGCACAGGCCTTAGGGAGGCCTGGCTGAGCCTGGGGTGATCTCCGAGCTAGCCATGCCCAGGACAAGCCTGGGACTTGAGGCCAGGCTGCAGCCTCATTCCAGGCTGGGCCTGGTGCAGAGAGCCTGCAAGCGAGGCCTTCCAGGGGCAATGCTCAGTGCAGTGGCTTTGCCCTGCAATCCACGTTCCTCACTCGGGCCGCCCTGCCTGTCAGGCCCACACTCCCTAGACCTGTGTTCCTGAGGCCGTTGGACAGTTGGGGAAGTGGAGGCTCTCCCAGCATGGGAGGCCTGCTTAGCACACTGCTCTGGGTCCAAAGCGGATTCCCTGCACCTCGGGCACTGGGGCGACATTTTCTGCACACAGGAGACACTTGGCACACACAGTGTTTCCCCATGGAAAGCGGTGTGCCAAAGAGCACCCGCCTGGGATGTATGGCACTCTCCCACAGAAGCCCTCCATGCAGCAGGCTGTCATGGATTCGGCTGCAGGCCGTTGTGGCTGGAGAGACAGCAGCTCCTCTGGAGGCTCTGGGTCCATTTGCACTCCCGTGCTAGTAAATGAGGCCTGGGGGATGAGGTCCTTGCAAAGAGTGGCAAGCAGCCTGCTCCTTTCCATGAGACACACGTGTGGTGAGAGAGGCTTGGCAGCAGAGAAGAAGCGAGAGGGGCAGCCAGGGAGGGGATTTGCATGCAGCTCGGAGGCCCCAGATCTCCTGCTTCCCAAGCAGAGCATGCCGGCTATGCCCATCAGGCCCCATTCCCAAGTGCACACCCAGCTTCTGGATGTGCCCTCTGCCAGCCATGAAAACACACACAGGCCATACCCTGAGCCTGCCGAGGGGGACCTTTGCTCCCCGGAGGGGGGGGTGGGGGGCTGAATGCCATGATTGTGTGACGGGAGAGAAGGCCCCCGGAGGCCTTCAGGGAGCTGCCACAGCATAGCGGTGCTCAGGAAAAGGCACTCTTCTTTCTGCAGGCTGGATGCACACTCGAGTTTCTGCTTGAGGCAGAGAGAGCTGAGCTAGGCGATCCCTGGCTGAAGGCAAAGCAGAGAGTTTTTCGGTGGAGCGATGGCTCCATCTGCTGGCTGACAAGCGTGGAAGGAGAAGCCTGGTTCCCACTGAGTTCCTGAGCAGGTTTCCAAGCTGGAGGCCCTCTGGCTCCACAAGCTCGAGAGTCCTGCCTAAGACTTCCCTCTGGCAACAGAGTGGGTGCCAAGGGCCTGTGGGTTCGAGAGTGCTCGGAAGCCGCAGGGGAGGCTTTGGGCACCCAGTGCTCTGTGATGGAAAACGCTGCAGGCCTGAGCCTCCAGGAACTCCTGCAAGGCTGTGGAGTGGGAAAGCTGTCCTTAGCAGAAGGCTCCCTGCCCCGGGGCTGCAGGCCTTTGTGGATGGCTAAGCCACAGCTTCCTTGCAGGCTGCTGCTCCAGGGGCGTGTGTGCCCTGGTCCAGAGTGCTGTAGGAGGAGGTCCTAGCAAGGGGAGAGCAAGCACCTTGTTTCCTTGGCTTCGACTGGCCTGTGCCCCCGAGGCCTGCCGGCAGTGCACACAGCACAGGCAGCAAGGGGGTGTTGGCAGGCAGCTAGGAGGCAGCAGGAGTCCCACTTGAAAGTGGGGTCATGACTGTTTGGGCCTCAGGCCCCAACGGCAACCTGCACACACAGCCTCTGAACCTGCAGCTTGTGAGCAGTGCCAGAGACACACAGGCACCTCCCTGGGGCCTTCTCGAGGGAACTGTGCTGCATCAATGTCCTGTTGGCTGGCAGTGGCCTAGGCCAGCACAGGCCTTAGGGAGGCCTGGCTGAGCCTGGGGTGATCTCCGAGCTAGCCATGCCCAGGACAAGCCTGGGACTTGAGGCCAGGCAGCAGCCTCGTTCCAGGCTGGGCCTGGTGCAGAGAGCCTGCAAGCGAGGCCTTCCAGGGGCAATGCTCAGTGCAGTGGCTTTGCCCTGCAATCCACGTTCCTCACTCGGGCCGCCCTGCCTGTCAGGCCCACACTCCCTAGACCTGTGTTCCTGAGGCCGTTGGACAGTTGGGGAAGTGGAGGCTCTCCCAGCATGGGAGGCCTGCTTAGCACACTGCTCTGGGTCCAAAGCGGATTCCCTGCACCTCGGGCACTGGGGCGACATTTTCTGCACACAGGAGACACTTGGCACACACAGTGTTTCCCCATGGAAAGCAGTGTGCCAAAGAGCACCCGCCTGGGATGTATGGCACTCTCCCACAGAAGCCCTCCATGCAGCAGGCTGTCATGGATTCGGCTGCAGGCCGTTGTGGCTGGAGAGACAGCAGCTCCTCTGGAGGCTCTGGGTCCATTTGCACTCCCGTGCTAGTAAATGAGGCCTGGGGGATGAGGTCCTTGCAAAGAGTGGCAAGCAGCCTGCTCCTTTCCATGAGACGCACGTGTGGTGAGAGAGGCTTGGCAGCAAAGAAGAAGCGAGAGGGGCAGCCAGGGAGGGGATCTGCATGCAGCTCGGAGGCCCCAGATCTCCTGCTTCCCAAGCAGAGCGTGCCGGCTATGCCCATCAGGCCCCATTCTCAAGTGCACACCCAGCTTCTGGATGTGCCCTCTGCCAGCCATGAAAACACACACAGGCCATACCCTGAGCCTGCCGAGGGGGACCTTTGCTCCCCGGAGGGGGGGGTGGGGGGCTGAATGCCATGATTGTGTGACGGGAGAGAAGGCCCCCGGAGGCCTTCAGGGAGCTGCCACAGCATAGTGGTGCTCAGGAAAAGGCACTCTTCTTTCTGCAGGCTGGATGCACACTCGAGTTTCTGCTTGAGGCAGAGAGAGCTGAGCTAGGCGATCCCTGGCTGAAGGCAAAGCAGAGAGTTTTTTGGTGGAGCGATGGCTCCATCTGCTGGCTGACAAGCGTGGAAGGAGAAGCCTGGTTCCCACTGAGTTCCTGAGCAGGTTTCCAAGCTGGAGGCCCTCTGGCTCCACAAGCTCGAGAGTCCTGCCTAAGACTTCCCTCTGGCAACAGAGTGGGTGCCAAGGGCCTGTGGGTTCGAGAGTGCTCGGAAGCCGCAGGGGAGGCTTTGGGCACCCAGTGCTCTGTGATGGAAAACGCTGCAGGCCTGAGCCTCCAGGAACTCCTGCAAGGCTGTGGAGTGGGAAAGCTGTCCTTAGCAGAAGGCTCCCTGCCCAGGGCTGCAGGCCTTTGTGGATGGCTAAGCCGCAGCTTCCTTGCAGGCTGCTGCTCCAGGGGCGTGTGTGCCCTGGTCCAGAGTGCTGTAGGAGGAGGTCCTAGCAAGGGGAGAGCAAGCACCTTGTTTCCTTGGCCTCGACTGGCCTGTGCCCCCAGAGGCCTGTCGACAGTGCACACGGCAGAGGAAGCAAGGGGGTGTTGGCAGGCAGCTAGGAGGCAGCAGGAGTCCCACTTGAAAGTGGGGTCATGACTGTTTGGGCCTCAGGCCCCAACGGCAACCTGCACACACAGCCTCTGAATCTGCAGCTTGTGAGCAGTGCCAGAGACACACAGGCACCTCCCTGGGGCCTTCTCGAGGGAACTGTGCTCCATCGAGGTCCTGCTGGCTGGCAGTGGCCTAGGCCAGCACAGGCCTTAGGGAGGCCTGGCTGAGCCTGGGGTGATCTCCGAGCTAGCCATGCCCAGGACAAGCCTGGGACTTGAGGCCAGGCTGCAGCCTCATTCCAGGCTGGGCCTGGTGCAGAGAGCCTGCAAGCGAGGCCTTCCAGGGGCAATGCTCAGTGCAGTGGCTTTGCCCTGCAATCCACGTTCCTCACTCGGGCCGCCCTGCCTGTCAGGCCCACACTCCCTAGACCTGTGTTCCTGAGGCCGTTGGACAGTTGGGGAAGTGGAGGCTCTCCCAGCATGGGAGGCCTGCTTAGCACACTGCTCTGGGTCCAAAGCGGATTCCCTGCACCTCGGGCACTGGGGCGACATTTTCTGCACACAGGAGACACTTGGCACACACAGTGTTTCCCCATGGAAAGCGGTGTGCCAAAGAGCACCCGCCTGGGATGTATGGCACTCTCCCACAGAAGCCCTCCATGCAGCAGGCTGTCATGGATTCGGCTGCAGGCCGTTGTGGCTGGAGAGACAGCAGCTCCTCTGGAGGCTCTGGGTCCATTTGCACTCCCGTGCTAGTAAATGAGGCCTGGGGGATGAGGTCCTTGCAAAGAGTGGCAAGCAGCCTGCTCCTTTCCATGAGACACACGTGTGGTGAGAGAGGCTTGGCAGCAGAGAAGAAGCGAGAGGGGCAGCCAGGGAGGGGATTTGCATGCAGCTCGGAGGCCCCAGATCTCCTGCTTCCCAAGCAGAGCATGCCGGCTATGCCCATCAGGCCCCATTCCCAAGTGCACACCCAGCTTCTGGATGTGCCCTCTGCCAGCCATGAAAACACACACAGGCCATACCCTGAGCCTGCCGAGGGGGACCTTTGCTCCCCGGAGGGGGGGGTGGGGGGCTGAATGCCATGATTGTGTGACGGGAGAGAAGGCCCCCGGAGGCCTTCAGGGAGCTGCCACAGCATAGCGGTGCTCAGGAAAAGGCACTCTTCTTTCTGCAGGCTGGATGCACACTCGAGTTTCTGCTTGAGGCAGAGAGAGCTGAGCTAGGCGATCCCTGGCTGAAGGCAAAGCAGAGAGTTTTTCGGTGGAGCGATGGCTCCATCTGCTGGCTGACAAGCGTGGAAGGAGAAGCCTGGTTCCCACTGAGTTCCTGAGCAGGTTTCCAAGCTGGAGGCCCTCTGGCTCCACAAGCTCGAGAGTCCTGCCTAAGACTTCCCTCTGGCAACAGAGTGGGTGCCAAGGGCCTGTGGGTTCGAGAGTGCTCGGAAGCCGCAGGGGAGGCTTTGGGCACCCAGTGCTCTGTGATGGAAAACGCTGCAGGCCTGAGCCTCCAGGAACTCCTGCAAGGCTGTGGAGTGGGAAAGCTGTCCTTAGCAGAAGGCTCCCTGCCCAGGGCTGCAGGCCTTTGTGGATGGCTAAGCCGCAGCTTCCTTGCAGGCTGCTGCTCCAGGGGCGTGTGTGCCCTGGTCCAGAGTGCTGTAGGAGGAGGTCCTAGCAAGGGGAGAGCAAGCACCTTGTTTCCTTGGCCTCGACTGGCCTGTGCCCCCAGAGGCCTGTCGACAGTGCACACGGCAGAGGAAGCAAGGGGGTGTTGGCAGGCAGCTAGGAGGCAGCAGGAGTCCCACTTGAAAGTGGGGTCATGACTGTTTGGGCCTCAGGCCCCAACGGCAACCTGCACACACAGCCTCTGAACCTGCAGCTTGCGAGCAGTGCCAGAGACACACAGGCACCTCCCTGGGGCCTTCTCGAGGGAACTGTGCTCCATCGAGGTCCTGCTGGCTGGCAGTGGCCTAGGCCAGCACAGGCCTTAGGGAGGCCTGGCTGAGCCTGGGGTGATCTCTGAGCTAGCCATGCCCAGGACAAGCCTGGGACTTGAGGCCAGGCTGCAGCCTCATTCCAGGCTGGGCCTGGTGCAGAGAGCCTGCAAGCGAGGCCTTCCAGGGGCAATGCTCAGTGCAGTGGCTTTGCCCTGCAATCCACGTTCCTCACTCGGGCCGCTCTGCCTGTCAGGCCCACACTCCCTAGACCTGTGTTCCTGAGGCCGTTGGACAGTTGGGGAAGTGGAGGCTCTCCCAGCATGGGAGGCCTGCTTAGCACACTGCTCTGGGTCCAAAGCGGATTCCCTGCACCTCGGGCACTGGGGCGACATTTTCTGCACACAGGAGACACTTGGCACACACAGTGTTTCCCCATGGAAAGCGGTGTGCCAAAGAGCACCCGCCTGGGATGTATGGCACTCTCCCACAGAAGCCCTCCATGCAGCAGGCTGTCATGGATTCGGCTGCAGGCCGTTGTGGCTGGAGAGACAGCAGCTCCTCTGGAGGCTCTGGGTCCATTTGCACTCCCGTGCTAGTAAATGAGGCCTGGGGGATGAGGTCCTTGCAAAGAGTGGCAAGCAGCCTGCTCCTTTCCATGAGACGCACGTGTGGTGAGAGAGGCTTGGCAGCAAAGAAGAAGCGAGAGGGGCAGCCAGGGAGGGGATCTGCATGCAGCTCGGAGGCCCCAGATCTCCTGCTTCCCAAGCAGAGCGTGCCGGCTATGCCCATCAGGCCCCATTCTCAAGTGCACACCCAGCTTCTGGATGTGCCCTCTGCCAGCCATGAAAACACACACAGGCCATACCCTGAGCCTGCCGAGGGGGACCTTTGCTCCCCGGAGGGGGGGGTGGGGGGCTGAATGCCATGATTGTGTGACGGGAGAGAAGGCCCCCGGAGGCCTTCAGGGAGCTGCCACAGCATAGTGGTGCTCAGGAAAAGGCACTCTTCTTTCTGCAGGCTGGATGCACACTCGAGTTTCTGCTTGAGGCAGAGAGAGCTGAGCTAGGCGATCCCTGGCTGAAGGCAAAGCAGAGAGTTTTTTGGTGGAGCGATGGCTCCATCTGCTGGCTGACAAGCGTGGAAGGAGAAGCCTGGTTCCCACTGAGTTCCTGAGCAGGTTTCCAAGCTGGAGGCCCTCTGGCTCCACAAGCTCGAGAGTCCTGCCTAAGACTTCCCTCTGGCAACAGAGTGGGTGCCAAGGGCCTGTGGGTTCGAGAGTGCTCGGAAGCCGCAGGGGAGGCTTTGGGCACCCAGTGCTCTGTGATGGAAAACGCTGCAGGCCTGAGCCTCCAGGAACTCCTGCAAGGCTGTGGAGTGGGAAAGCTGTCCTTAGCAGAAGGCTCCCTGCCCAGGGCTGCAGGCCTTTGTGGATGGCTAAGCCGCAGCTTCCTTGCAGGCTGCTGCTCCAGGGGCGTGTGTGCCCTGGTCCAGAGTGCTGTAGGAGGAGGTCCTAGCAAGGGGAGAGCAAGCACCTTGTTTCCTTGGCCTCGACTGGCCTGTGCCCCCAGAGGCCTGCCGACAGTGCACACGGCAGAGGAAGCAAGGGGGTGTTGGCAGGCAGCTAGGAGGCAGCAGGAGTCCCACTTGAAAGTGGGGTCATGACTGTTTGGGCCTCAGGCCCCAACGGCAACCTGCACACACAGCCTCTGAACCTGCAGCTTGCGAGCAGTGCCAGAGACACACAGGCACCTCCCTGGGGCCTTCTCGAGGGAACTGTGCTCCATCGAGGTCCTGCTGGCTGGCAGTGGCCTAGGCCAGCACAGGCCTTAGGGAGGCCTGGCTGAGCCTGGGGTGATCTCCGAGCTAGCCATGCCCAGGACAAGCCTGGGACTTGAGGCCAGGCTGCAGCCTCATTCCAGGCTGGGCCTGGTGCAGAGAGCCTGCAAGCGAGGCCTTCCAGGGGCAATGCTCAGTGCAGTGGCTTTGCCCTGCAATCCACGTTCCTCACTCGGGCCGCCCTGCCTGTCAGGCCCACACTCCCTAGACCTGTGTTCCTGAGGCCGTTGGACAGTTGGGGAAGTGGAGGCTCTCCCAGCATGGGAGGCCTGCTTAGCACACTGCTCTGGGTCCAAAGCGGATTCCCTGCACCTCGGGCACTGGGGCGACATTTTCTGCACACAGGAGACACTTGGCACACACAGTGTTTCCCCATGGAAAGCGGTGTGCCAAAGAGCACCCGCCTGGGATGTATGGCACTCTCCCACAGAAGCCCTCCATGCAGCAGGCTGTCATGGATTCGGCTGCAGGCCGTTGTGGCTGGAGAGACAGCAGCTCCTCTGGAGGCTCTGGGTCCATTTGCACTCCCGTGCTAGTAAATGAGGCCTGGGGGATGAGGTCCTTGCAAAGAGTGGCAAGCAGCCTGCTCCTTTCCATGAGACACACGTGTGGTGAGAGAGGCTTGGCAGCAGAGAAGAAGCGAGAGGGGCAGCCAGGGAGGGGATTTGCATGCAGCTCGGAGGCCCCAGATCTCCTGCTTCCCAAGCAGAGCATGCCGGCTATGCCCATCAGGCCCCATTCCCAAGTGCACACCCAGCTTCTGGATGTGCCCTCTGCCAGCCATGAAAACACACACAGGCCATACCCTGAGCCTGCCGAGGGGGACCTTTGCTCCCCGGAGGGGGGGGTGGGGGGCTGAATGCCATGATTGTGTGACGGGAGAGAAGGCCCCCGGAGGCCTTCAGGGAGCTGCCACAGCATAGCGGTGCTCAGGAAAAGGCACTCTTCTTTCTGCAGGCTGGATGCACACTCGAGTTTCTGCTTGAGGCAGAGAGAGCTGAGCTAGGCGATCCCTGGCTGAAGGCAAAGCAGAGAGTTTTTTGGTGGAGCGATGGCTCCATCTGCTGGCTGACAAGCGTGGAAGGAGAAGCCTGGTTCCCACTGAGTTCCTGAGCAGGTTTCCAAGCTGGAGGCCCTCTGGCTCCACAAGCTCGAGAGTCCTGCCTAAGACTTCCCTCTGGCAACAGAGTGGGTGCCAAGGGCCTGTGGGTTCGAGAGTGCTCGGAAGCCGCAGGGGAGGCTTTGGGCACCCAGTGCTCTGTGATGGAAAACGCTGCAGGCCTGAGCCTCCAGGAACTCCTGCAAGGCTGTGGAGTGGGAAAGCTGTCCTTAGCAGAAGGCTCCCTGCCCAGGGCTGCAGGCCTTTGTGGATGGCTAAGCCGCAGCTTCCTTGCAGGCTGCTGCTCCAGGGGCGTGTGTGCCCTGGTCCAGAGTGCTGTAGGAGGAGGTCCTAGCAAGGGGAGAGCAAGCACCTTGTTTCCTTGGCCTCGACTGGCCTGTGCCCCCAGAGGCCTGTCGACAGTGCACACGGCAGAGGAAGCAAGGGGGTGTTGGCAGGCAGCTAGGAGGCAGCAGGAGTCCCACTTGAAAGTGGGGTCATGACTGTTTGGGCCTCAGGCCCCAACGGCAACCTGCACACACAGCCTCTGAACCTGCAGCTTGTGAGCAGTGCCAGAGACACACAGGCACCTCCCTGGGGCCTTCTCGAGGGAACTGTGCTCCATCGAGGTCCTGCTGGCTGGCAGTGGCCTAGGCCAGCACAGGCCTTAGGGAGGCCTGGCTGAGCCTGGGGTGATCTCCGAGCTAGCCATGCCCAGGACAAGCCTGGGACTTGAGGCCAGGCTGCAGCCTCATTCCAGGCTGGGCCTGGTGCAGAGAGCCTGCAAGCGAGGCCTTCCAGGGGCAATGCTCAGTGCAGTGGCTTTGCCCTGCAATCCACGTTCCTCACTCGGGCCGCCCTGCCTGTCAGGCCCACACTCCCTAGACCTGTGTTCCTGAGGCCGTTGGACAGTTGGGGAAGTGGAGGCTCTCCCAGCATGGGAGGCCTGCTTAGCACACTGCTCTGGGTCCAAAGCGGATTCCCTGCACCTCGGGCACTGGGGCGACATTTTCTGCACACAGGAGACACTTGGCACACACAGTGTTTCCCCATGGAAAGCGGTGTGCCAAAGAGCACCCGCCTGGGATGTATGGCACTCTCCCACAGAAGCCCTCCATGCAGCAGGCTGTCATGGATTCGGCTGCAGGCCGTTGTGGCTGGAGAGACAGCAGCTCCTCTGGAGGCTCTGGGTCCATTTGCACTCCCGTGCTAGTAAATGAGGCCTGGGGGATGAGGTCCTTGCAAAGAGTGGCAAGCAGCCTGCTCCTTTCCATGAGACACACGTGTGGTGAGAGAGGCTTGGCAGCAGAGAAGAAGCGAGAGGGGCAGCCAGGGAGGGGATTTGCATGCAGCTCGGAGGCCCCAGATCTCCTGCTTCCCAAGCAGAGCATGCCGGCTATGCCCATCAGGCCCCATTCCCAAGTGCACACCCAGCTTCTGGATGTGCCCTCTGCCAGCCATGAAAACACACACAGGCCATACCCTGAGCCTGCCGAGGGGGACCTTTGCTCCCCGGAGGGGGGGGTGGGGGGCTGAATGCCATGATTGTGTGACGGGAGAGAAGGCCCCCGGAGGCCTTCAGGGAGCTGCCACAGCATAGCGGTGCTCAGGAAAAGGCACTCTTCTTTCTGCAGGCTGGATGCACACTCGAGTTTCTGCTTGAGGCAGAGAGAGCTGAGCTAGGCGATCCCTGGCTGAAGGCAAAGCAGAGAGTTTTTCGGTGGAGCGATGGCTCCATCTGCTGGCTGACAAGCGTGGAAGGAGAAGCCTGGTTCCCACTGAGTTCCTGAGCAGGTTTCCAAGCTGGAGGCCCTCTGGCTCCACAAGCTCGAGAGTCCTGCCTAAGACTTCCCTCTGGCAACAGAGTGGGTGCCAAGGGCCTGTGGGTTCGAGAGTGCTCGGAAGCCGCAGGGGAGGCTTTGGGCACCCAGTGCTCTGTGATGGAAAACGCTGCAGGCCTGAGCCTCCAGGAACTCCTGCAAGGCTGTGGAGTGGGAAAGCTGTCCTTAGCAGAAGGCTCCCTGCCCAGGGCTGCAGGCCTTTGTGGATGGCTAAGCCGCAGCTTCCTTGCAGGCTGCTGCTCCAGGGGCGTGTGTGCCCTGGTCCAGAGTGCTGTAGGAGGAGGTCCTAGCAAGGGGAGAGCAAGCACCTTGTTTCCTTGGCCTCGACTGGCCTGTGCCCCCAGAGGCCTGCCGGCAGTGCACACAGCACAGGCAGCAAGGGGGTGTTGGCAGGCAGCTAGGAGGCAGCAGGAGTCCCACTTGAAAGTGGGGTCATGACTGTTTGGGCCTCAGGCCCCAACGGCAACCTGCACACACAGCCTCTGAACCTGCAGCTTGCGAGCAGTGCCAGAGACACACAGGCACCTCCCTGGGGCCTTCTCGAGGGAACTGTGCTCCATCGAGGTCCTGCTGGCTGGCAGTGGCCTAGGCCAGCACAGGCCTTAGGGAGGCCTGGCTGAGCCTGGGGTGATCTCTGAGCTAGCCATGCCCAGGACAAGCCTGGGACTTGAGGCCAGGCTGCAGCCTCATTCCAGGCTGGGCCTGGTGCAGAGAGCCTGCAAGCGAGGCCTTCCAGGGGCAATGCTCAGTGCAGTGGCTTTGCCCTGCAATCCACGTTCCTCACTCGGGCCGCTCTGCCTGTCAGGCCCACACTCCCTAGACCTGTGTTCCTGAGGCCGTTGGACAGTTGGGGAAGTGGAGGCTCTCCCAGCATGGGAGGCCTGCTTAGCACACTGCTCTGGGTCCAAAGCGGATTCCCTGCACCTCGGGCACTGGGGCGACATTTTCTGCACACAGGAGACACTTGGCACACACAGTGTTTCCCCATGGAAAGCGGTGTGCCAAAGAGCACCCGCCTGGGATGTATGGCACTCTCCCACAGAAGCCCTCCATGCAGCAGGCTGTCATGGATTCGGCTGCAGGCCGTTGTGGCTGGAGAGACAGCAGCTCCTCTGGAGGCTCTGGGTCCATTTGCACTCCCGTGCTAGTAAATGAGGCCTGGGGGATGAGGTCCTTGCAAAGAGTGGCAAGCAGCCTGCTCCTTTCCATGAGACGCACGTGTGGTGAGAGAGGCTTGGCAGCAAAGAAGAAGCGAGAGGGGCAGCCAGGGAGGGGATCTGCATGCAGCTCGGAGGCCCCAGATCTCCTGCTTCCCAAGCAGAGCGTGCCGGCTATGCCCATCAGGCCCCATTCTCAAGTGCACACCCAGCTTCTGGATGTGCCCTCTGCCAGCCATGAAAACACACACAGGCCATACCCTGAGCCTGCCGAGGGGGACCTTTGCTCCCCGGAGGGGGGGGTGGGGGGCTGAATGCCATGATTGTGTGACGGGAGAGAAGGCCCCCGGAGGCCTTCAGGGAGCTGCCACAGCATAGCGGTGCTCAGGAAAAGGCACTCTTCTTTCTGCAGGCTGGATGCACACTCGAGTTTCTGCTTGAGGCAGAGAGAGCTGAGCTAGGCGATCCCTGGCTGAAGGCAAAGCAGAGAGTTTTTTGGTGGAGCGATGGCTCCATCTGCTGGCTGACAAGCGTGGAAGGAGAAGCCTGGTTCCCACTGAGTTCCTGAGCAGGTTTCCAAGCTGGAGGCCCTCTGGCTCCACAAGCTCGAGAGTCCTGCCTAAGACTTCCCTCTGGCAACAGAGTGGGTGCCAAGGGCCTGTGGGTTCGAGAGTGCTCGGAAGCCGCAGGGGAGGCTTTGGGCACCCAGTGCTCTGTGATGGAAAACGCTGCAGGCCTGAGCCTCCAGGAACTCCTGCAAGGCTGTGGAGTGGGAAAGCTGTCCTTAGCAGAAGGCTCCCTGCCCAGGGCTGCAGGCCTTTGTGGATGGCTAAGCCGCAGCTTCCTTGCAGGCTGCTGCTCCAGGGGCGTGTGTGCCCTGGTCCAGAGTGCTGTAGGAGGAGGTCCTAGCAAGGGGAGAGCAAGCACCTTGTTTCCTTGGCCTCGACTGGCCTGTGCCCCCAGAGGCCTGCCGACAGTGCACACGGCAGAGGAAGCAAGGGGGTGTTGGCAGGCAGCTAGGAGGCAGCAGGAGTCCCACTTGAAAGTGGGGTCATGACTGTTTGGGCCTCAGGCCCCAACGGCAACCTGCACACACAGCCTCTGAACCTGCAGCTTGTGAGCAGTGCCAGAGACACACAGGCACCTCCCTGGGGCCTTCTCGAGGGAACTGTGCTCCATCGAGGTCCTGCTGGCTGGCAGTGGCCTAGGCCAGCACAGGCCTTAGGGAGGCCTGGCTGAGCCTGGGGTGATCTCCGAGCTAGCCATGCCCAGGACAAGCCTGGGACTTGAGGCCAGGCTGCAGCCTCATTCCAGGCTGGGCCTGGTGCAGAGAGCCTGCAAGCGAGGCCTTCCAGGGGCAATGCTCAGTGCAGTGGCTTAGCCCTGCAATCCACGTTCCTCACTCGGGCCGCCCTGCCTGTCAGGCCCACACTCCCTAGACCTGTGTTCCTGAGGCCGTTGGACAGTTGGGGAAGTGGAGGCTCTCCCAGCATGGGAGGCCTGCTTAGCACACTGCTCTGGGTCCAAAGCGGATTCCCTGCACCTCGGGCACTGGGGCGACATTTTCTGCACACAGGAGACACTTGGCACACACAGTGTTTCCCCATGGAAAGCGGTGTGCCAAAGAGCACCCGCCTGGGATGTATGGCACTCTCCCACAGAAGCCCTCCATGCAGCAGGCTGTCATGGATTCGGCTGCAGGCCGTTGTGGCTGGAGAGACAGCAGCTCCTCTGGAGGCTCTGGGTCCATTTGCACTCCCGTGCTAGTAAATGAGGCCTGGGGGATGAGGTCCTTGCAAAGAGTGGCAAGCAGCCTGCTCCTTTCCATGAGACACACGTGTGGTGAGAGAGGCTTGGCAGCAGAGAAGAAGCGAGAGGGGCAGCCAGGGAGGGGATTTGCATGCAGCTCGGAGGCCCCAGATCTCCTGCTTCCCAAGCAGAGCATGCCGGCTATGCCCATCAGGCCCCATTCCCAAGTGCACACCCAGCTTCTGGATGTGCCCTCTGCCAGCCATGAAAACACACACAGGCCATACCCTGAGCCTGCCGAGGGGGACCTTTGCTCCCCGGAGGGGGGGGTGGGGGGCTGAATGCCATGATTGTGTGACGGGAGAGAAGGCCCCCGGAGGCCTTCAGGGAGCTGCCACAGCATAGCGGTGCTCAGGAAAAGGCACTCTTCTTTCTGCAGGCTGGATGCACACTCGAGTTTCTGCTTGAGGCAGAGAGAGCTGAGCTAGGCGATCCCTGGCTGAAGGCAAAGCAGAGAGTTTTTCGGTGGAGCGATGGCTCCATCTGCTGGCTGACAAGCGTGGAAGGAGAAGCCTGGTTCCCACTGAGTTCCTGAGCAGGTTTCCAAGCTGGAGGCCCTCTGGCTCCACAAGCTCGAGAGTCCTGCCTAAGACTTCCCTCTGGCAACAGAGTGGGTGCCAAGGGCCTGTGGGTTCGAGAGTGCTCGGAAGCCGCAGGGGAGGCTTTGGGCACCCAGTGCTCTGTGATGGAAAACGCTGCAGGCCTGAGCCTCCAGGAACTCCTGCAAGGCTGTGGAGTGGGAAAGCTGTCCTTAGCAGAAGGCTCCCTGCCCAGGGCTGCAGGCCTTTGTGGATGGCTAAGCCACAGCTTCCTTGCAGGCTGCTGCTCCAGGGGCGTGTGTGCCCTGGTCCAGAGTGCTGTAGGAGGAGGTCCTAGCAAGGGGAGAGCAAGCACCTTGTTTCCTTGGCTTCGACTGGCCTGTGCCCCCGAGGCCTGCCGGCAGTGCACACAGCACAGGCAGCAAGGGGGTGTTGGCAGGCAGCTAGGAGGCAGCAGGAGTCCCACTTGAAAGTGGGGTCATGACTGTTTGGGCCTCAGGCCCCAACGGCAACCTGCACACACAGCCTCTGAACCTGCAGCTTGTGAGCAGTGCCAGAGACACACAGGCACCTCCCTGGGGCCTTCTCGAGGGAACTGTGCTGCATCAATGTCCTGTTGGCTGGCAGTGGCCTAGGCCAGCACAGGCCTTAGGGAGGCCTGGCTGAGCCTGGGGTGATCTCCGAGCTAGCCATGCCCAGGACAAGCCTGGGACTTGAGGCCAGGCTGCAGCCTCGTTCCAGGCTGGGCCTGGTGCAGAGAGCCTGCAAGCGAGGCCTTCCAGGGGCAATGCTCAGTGCAGTGGCTTTGCCCTGCAATCCACGTTCCTCACTCGGGCCGCCCTGCCTGTCAGGCCCACACTCCCTAGACCTGTGTTCCTGAGGCCGTTGGACAGTTGGGGAAGTGGAGGCTCTCCCAGCATGGGAGGCCTGCTTAGCACACTGCTCTGGGTCCAAAGCGGATTCCCTGCACCTCGGGCACTGGGGCGACATTTTCTGCACACAGGAGACACTTGGCACACACAGTGTTTCCCCATGGAAAGCGGTGTGCCAAAGAGCACCCGCCTGGGATGTATGGCACTCTCCCACAGAAGCCCTCCATGCAGCAGGCTGTCATGGATTCGGCTGCAGGCCGTTGTGGCTGGAGAGACAGCAGCTCCTCTGGAGGCTCTGGGTCCATTTGCACTCCCGTGCTAGTAAATGAGGCCTGGGGGATGAGGTCCTTGCAAAGAGTGGCAAGCAGCCTGCTCCTTTCCATGAGACGCACGTGTGGTGAGAGAGGCTTGGCAGCAGAGAAGAAGCGAGAGGGGCAGCCAGGGAGGGGATCTGCATGCAGCTCGGAGGCCCCAGATCTCCTGCTTCCCAAGCAGAGCATGCCGGCTATGCCCATCAGGCCCCATTCCCAAGTGCACACCCAGCTTCTGGATGTGCCCTCTGCCAGCCATGAAAACACACACAGGCCATACCCTGAGCCTGCTGAGGGGGACCTTTGCTCCCCGGAGGGGGGGGTGGGGGGCTGAATGCCATGATTGTGTGACGGGAGAGAAGGCCCCCGGAGGCCTTCAGGGAGCTGCCACAGCATAGCGGTGCTCAGGAAAAGGCACTCTTCTTTCTGCAGGCTGGATGCACACTCGAGTTTCTGCTTGAGGCAGAGAGAGCTGAGCTAGGCGATCCCTGGCTGAAGGCAAAGCAGAGAGTTTTTCGGTGGAGCGATGGCTCCATCTGCTGGCTGACAAGCGTGGAAGGAGAAGCCTGGTTCCCACTGAGTTCCTGAGCAGGTTTCCAAGCTGGAGGCCCTCTGGCTCCACAAGCTCGAGAGTCCTGCCTAAGACTTCCCTCTGGCAACAGAGTGGGTGCCAAGGGCCTGTGGGTTCGAGAGTGCTCGGAAGCCGCAGGGGAGGCTTTGGGCACCCAGTGCTCTGTGATGGAAAACGCTGCAGGCCTGAGCCTCCAGGAACTCCTGCAAGGCTGTGGAGTGGGAAAGCTGTCCTTAGCAGAAGGCTCCCTGCCCAGGGCTGCAGGCCTTTGTGGATGGCTAAGCCGCAGCTTCCTTGCAGGCTGCTGCTCCAGGGGCGTGTGTGCCCTGGTCCAGAGTGCTGTAGGAGGAGGTCCTAGCAAGGGGAGAGCAAGCACCTTGTTTCCTTGGCCTCGACTGGCCTGTGCCCCCAGAGGCCTGCCGGCAGTGCACACAGCACAGGCAGCAAGGGGGTGTTGGCAGGCAGCTAGGAGGCAGCAGGAGTCCCACTTGAAAGTGGGGTCATGACTGTTTGGGCCTCAGGCCCCAACGGCAACCTGCACACACAGCCTCTGAACCTGCAGCTTGCGAGCAGTGCCAGAGACACACAGGCACCTCCCTGGGGCCTTCTCGAGGGAACTGTGCTCCATCGAGGTCCTGCTGGCTGGCAGTGGCCTAGGCCAGCACAGGCCTTAGGGAGGCCTGGCTGAGCCTGGGGTGATCTCTGAGCTAGCCATGCCCAGGACAAGCCTGGGACTTGAGGCCAGGCTGCAGCCTCATTCCAGGCTGGGCCTGGTGCAGAGAGCCTGCAAGCGAGGCCTTCCAGGGGCAATGCTCAGTGCAGTGGCTTTGCCCTGCAATCCACGTTCCTCACTCGGGCCGCTCTGCCTGTCAGGCCCACACTCCCTAGACCTGTGTTCCTGAGGCCGTTGGACAGTTGGGGAAGTGGAGGCTCTCCCAGCATGGGAGGCCTGCTTAGCACACTGCTCTGGGTCCAAAGCGGATTCCCTGCACCTCGGGCACTGGGGCGACATTTTCTGCACACAGGAGACACTTGGCACACACAGTGTTTCCCCATGGAAAGCGGTGTGCCAAAGAGCACCCGCCTGGGATGTATGGCACTCTCCCACAGAAGCCCTCCATGCAGCAGGCTGTCATGGATTCGGCTGCAGGCCGTTGTGGCTGGAGAGACAGCAGCTCCTCTGGAGGCTCTGGGTCCATTTGCACTCCCGTGCTAGTAAATGAGGCCTGGGGGATGAGGTCCTTGCAAAGAGTGGCAAGCAGCCTGCTCCTTTCCATGAGACGCACGTGTGGTGAGAGAGGCTTGGCAGCAAAGAAGAAGCGAGAGGGGCAGCCAGGGAGGGGATCTGCATGCAGCTCGGAGGCCCCAGATCTCCTGCTTCCCAAGCAGAGCGTGCCGGCTATGCCCATCAGGCCCCATTCTCAAGTGCACACCCAGCTTCTGGATGTGCCCTCTGCCAGCCATGAAAACACACACAGGCCATACCCTGAGCCTGCCGAGGGGGACCTTTGCTCCCCGGAGGGGGGGGTGGGGGGCTGAATGCCATGATTGTGTGACGGGAGAGAAGGCCCCCGGAGGCCTTCAGGGAGCTGCCACAGCATAGTGGTGCTCAGGAAAAGGCACTCTTCTTTCTGCAGGCTGGATGCACACTCGAGTTTCTGCTTGAGGCAGAGAGAGCTGAGCTAGGCGATCCCTGGCTGAAGGCAAAGCAGAGAGTTTTTTGGTGGAGCAATGGCTCCATCTGCTGGCTGACAAGCGTGGAAGGAGAAGCCTGGTTCCCACTGAGTTCCTGAGCAGGTTTCCAAGCTGGAGGCCCTCTGGCTCCACAAGCTCGAGAGTCCTGCCTAAGACTTCCCTCTGGCAACAGAGTGGGTGCCAAGGGCCTGTGGGTTCGAGAGTGCTCGGAAGCCGCAGGGGAGGCTTTGGGCACCCAGTGCTCTGTGATGGAAAACGCTGCAGGCCTGAGCCTCCAGGAACTCCTGCAAGGCTGTGGAGTGGGAAAGCTGTCCTTAGCAGAAGGCTCCCTGCCCAGGGCTGCAGGCCTTTGTGGATGGCTAAGCCGCAGCTTCCTTGCAGGCTGCTGCTCCAGGGGCGTGTGTGCCCTGGTCCAGAGTGCTGTAGGAGGAGGTCCTAGCAAGGGGAGAGCAAGCACCTTGTTTCCTTGGCCTCGACTGGCCTGTGCCCCCAGAGGCCTGTCGACAGTGCACACGGCAGAGGAAGCAAGGGGGTGTTGGCAGGCAGCTAGGAGGCAGCAGGAGTCCCACTTGAAAGTGGGGTCATGACTGTTTGGGCCTCAGGCCCCAACGGCAACCTGCACACACAGCCTCTGAACCTGCAGCTTGTGAGCAGTGCCAGAGACACACAGGCACCTCCCTGGGGCCTTCTCGAGGGAACTGTGCTCCATCGAGGTCCTGCTGGCTGGCAGTGGCCTAGGCCAGCACAGGCCTTAGGGAGGCCTGGCTGAGCCTGGGGTGATCTCCGAGCTAGCCATGCCCAGGACAAGCCTGGGACTTGAGGCCAGGCTGCAGCCTCATTCCAGGCTGGGCCTGGTGCAGAGAGCCTGCAAGCGAGGCCTTCCAGGGGCAATGCTCAGTGCAGTGGCTTTGCCCTGCAATCCACGTTCCTCACTCGGGCCGCCCTGCCTGTCAGGCCCACACTCCCTAGACCTGTGTTCCTGAGGCCGTTGGACAGTTGGGGAAGTGGAGGCTCTCCCAGCATGGGAGGCCTGCTTAGCACACTGCTCTGGGTCCAAAGCGGATTCCCTGCACCTCGGGCACTGGGGCGACATTTTCTGCACACAGGAGACACTTGGCACACACAGTGTTTCCCCATGGAAAGCAGTGTGCCAAAGAGCACCCGCCTGGGATGTATGGCACTCTCCCACAGAAGCCCTCCATGCAGCAGGCTGTCATGGATTCGGCTGCAGGCCGTTGTGGCTGGAGAGACAGCAGCTCCTCTGGAGGCTCTGGGTCCATTTGCACTCCCGTGCTAGTAAATGAGGCCTGGGGGATGAGGTCCTTGCAAAGAGTGGCAAGCAGCCTGCTCCTTTCCATGAGACGCACGTGTGGTGAGAGAGGCTTGGCAGCAGAGAAGAAGCGAGAGGGGCAGCCAGGGAGGGGATCTGCATGCAGCTCGGAGGCCCCAGATCTCCTGCTTCCCAAGCAGAGCATGCCGGCTATGCCCATCAGGCCCCATTCCCAAGTGCACACCCAGCTTCTGGATGTGCCCTCTGCCAGCCATGAAAACACACACAGGCCATACCCTGAGCCTGCCGAGGGGGACCTTTGCTCCCCGGAGGGGGGGGTGGGGGGCTGAATGCCATGATTGTGTGACGGGAGAGAAGGCCCCCGGAGGCCTTCAGGGAGCTGCCACAGCATAGCGGTGCTCAGGAAAAGGCACTCTTCTTTCTGCAGGCTGGATGCACACTCGAGTTTCTGCTTGAGGCAGAGAGAGCTGAGCTAGGCGATCCCTGGCTGAAGGCAAAGCAGAGAGTTTTTCGGTGGAGCGATGGCTCCATCTGCTGGCTGACAAGCGTGGAAGGAGAAGCCTGGTTCCCACTGAGTTCCTGAGCAGGTTTCCAAGCTGGAGGCCCTCTGGCTCCACAAGCTCGAGAGTCCTGCCTAAGACTTCCCTCTGGCAACAGAGTGGGTGCCAAGGGCCTGTGGGTTCGAGAGTGCTCGGAAGCCGCAGGGGAGGCTTTGGGCACCCAGTGCTCTGTGATGGAAAACGCTGCAGGCCTGAGCCTCCAGGAACTCCTGCAAGGCTGTGGAGTGGGAAAGCTGTCCTTAGCAGAAGGCTCCCTGCCCAGGGCTGCAGGCCTTTGTGGATGGCTAAGCCGCAGCTTCCTTGCAGGCTGCTGCTCCAGGGGCGTGTGTGCCCTGGTCCAGAGTGCTGTAGGAGGAGGTCCTAGCAAGGGGAGAGCAAGCACCTTGTTTCCTTGGCCTCGACTGGCCTGTGCCCCCAGAGGCCTGCCGGCAGTGCACACAGCACAGGCAGCAAGGGGGTGTTGGCAGGCAGCTAGGAGGCAGCAGGAGTCCCACATGAAAGTGGGGTCATGACTGTTTGGGCCTCAGGCCCCAACGGCAACCTGCACACACAGCCTCTGAACCTGCAGCTTGCGAGCAGTGCCAGAGACACACAGGCACCTCCCTGGGGCCTTCTCGAGGGAACTGTGCTCCATCGAGGTCCGGCTGGCTGGCAGTGGCCTAGGCCAGCACAGGCCTTAGGGAGGCCTGGCTGAGCCTGGGGTGATCTCTGAGCTAGCCATGCCCAGGACAAGCCTGGGACTTGAGGCCAGGCTGCAGCCTCATTCCAGGCTGGGCCTGGTGCAGAGAGCCTGCAAGCGAGGCCTTCCAGGGGCAATGCTCAGTGCAGTGGCTTTGCCCTGCAATCCACGTTCCTCACTCGGGCCGCTCTGCCTGTCAGGCCCACACTCCCTAGACCTGTGTTCCTGAGGCCGTTGGACAGTTGGGGAAGTGGAGGCTCTCCCAGCATGGGAGGCCTGCTTAGCACACTGCTCTGGGTCCAAAGCGGATTCCCTGCACCTCGGGCACTGGGGCGACATTTTCTGCACACAGGAGACACTTGGCACACACAGTGTTTCCCCATGGAAAGCGGTGTGCCAAAGAGCACCCGCCTGGGATGTATGGCACTCTCCCACAGAAGCCCTCCATGCAGCAGGCTGTCATGGATTCGGCTGCAGGCCGTTGTGGCTGGAGAGACAGCAGCTCCTCTGGAGGCTCTGGGTCCATTTGCACTCCCGTGCTAGTAAATGAGGCCTGGGGGATGAGGTCCTTGCAAAGAGTGGCAAGCAGCCTGCTCCTTTCCATGAGACGCACGTGTGGTGAGAGAGGCTTGGCAGCAAAGAAGAAGCGAGAGGGGCAGCCAGGGAGGGGATCTGCATGCAGCTCGGAGGCCCCAGATCTCCTGCTTCCCAAGCAGAGCGTGCCGGCTATGCCCATCAGGCCCCATTCTCAAGTGCACACCCAGCTTCTGGATGTGCCCTCTGCCAGCCATGAAAACACACACAGGCCATACCCTGAGCCTGCCGAGGGGGACCTTTGCTCCCCGGAGGGGGGGGTGGGGGGCTGAATGCCATGATTGTGTGACGGGAGAGAAGGCCCCCGGAGGCCTTCAGGGAGCTGCCACAGCATAGTGGTGCTCAGGAAAAGGCACTCTTCTTTCTGCAGGCTGGATGCACACTCGAGTTTCTGCTTGAGGCAGAGAGAGCTGAGCTAGGCGATCCCTGGCTGAAGGCAAAGCAGAGAGTTTTTTGGTGGAGCGATGGCTCCATCTGCTGGCTGACAAGCGTGGAAGGAGAAGCCTGGTTCCCACTGAGTTCCTGAGCAGGTTTCCAAGCTGGAGGCCCTCTGGCTCCACAAGCTCGAGAGTCCTGCCTAAGACTTCCCTCTGGCAACAGAGTGGGTGCCAAGGGCCTGTGGGTTCGAGAGTGCTCGGAAGCCGCAGGGGAGGCTTTGGGCACCCAGTGCTCTGTGATGGAAAACGCTGCAGGCCTGAGCCTCCAGGAACTCCTGCAAGGCTGTGGAGTGGGAAAGCTGTCCTTAGCAGAAGGCTCCCTGCCCAGGGCTGCAGGCCTTTGTGGATGGCTAAGCCGCAGCTTCCTTGCAGGCTGCTGCTCCAGGGGCGTGTGTGCCCTGGTCCAGAGTGCTGTAGGAGGAGGTCCTAGCAAGGGGAGAGCAAGCACCTTGTTTCCTTGGCCTCGACTGGCCTGTGCCCCCAGAGGCCTGTCGACAGTGCACACGGCAGAGGAAGCAAGGGGGTGTTGGCAGGCAGCTAGGAGGCAGCAGGAGTCCCACTTGAAAGTGGGGTCATGACTGTTTGGGCCTCAGGCCCCAACGGCAACCTGCACACACAGCCTCTGAACCTGCAGCTTGTGAGCAGTGCCAGAGACACACAGGCACCTCCCTGGGGCCTTCTCGAGGGAACTGTGCTCCATCGAGGTCCTGCTGGCTGGCAGTGGCCTAGGCCAGCACAGGCCTTAGGGAGGCCTGGCTGAGCCTGGGGTGATCTCCGAGCTAGCCATGCCCAGGACAAGCCTGGGACTTGAGGCCAGGCTGCAGCCTCATTCCAGGCTGGGCCTGGTGCAGAGAGCCTGCAAGCGAGGCCTTCCAGGGGCAATGCTCAGTGCAGTGGCTTTGCCCTGCAATCCACGTTCCTCACTCGGGCCGCCCTGCCTGTCAGGCCCACACTCCCTAGACCTGTGTTCCTGAGGCCGTTGGACAGTTGGGGAAGTGGAGGCTCTCCCAGCATGGGAGGCCTGCTTAGCACACTGCTCTGGGTCCAAAGCGGATTCCCTGCACCTCGGGCACTGGGGCGACATTTTCTGCACACAGGAGACACTTGGCACACACAGTGTTTCCCCATGGAAAGCGGTGTGCCAAAGAGCACCCGCCTGGGATGTATGGCACTCTCCCACAGAAGCCCTCCATGCAGCAGGCTGTCATGGATTCGGCTGCAGGCCGTTGTGGCTGGAGAGACAGCAGCTCCTCTGGAGGCTCTGGGTCCATTTGCACTCCCGTGCTAGTAAATGAGGCCTGGGGGATGAGGTCCTTGCAAAGAGTGGCAAGCAGCCTGCTCCTTTCCATGAGACACACGTGTGGTGAGAGAGGCTTGGCAGCAGAGAAGAAGCGAGAGGGGCAGCCAGGGAGGGGATTTGCATGCAGCTCGGAGGCCCCAGATCTCCTGCTTCCCAAGCAGAGCATGCCGGCTATGCCCATCAGGCCCCATTCCCAAGTGCACACCCAGCTTCTGGATGTGCCCTCTGCCAGCCATGAAAACACACACAGGCCATACCCTGAGCCTGCCGAGGGGGACCTTTGCTCCCCGGAGGGGGGGGTGGGGGGCTGAATGCCATGATTGTGTGACGGGAGAGAAGGCCCCCGGAGGCCTTCAGGGAGCTGCCACAGCATAGCGGTGCTCAGGAAAAGGCACTCTTCTTTCTGCAGGCTGGATGCACACTCGAGTTTCTGCTTGAGGCAGAGAGAGCTGAGCTAGGCGATCCCTGGCTGAAGGCAAAGCAGAGAGTTTTTCGGTGGAGCGATGGCTCCATCTGCTGGCTGACAAGCGTGGAAGGAGAAGCCTGGTTCCCACTGAGTTCCTGAGCAGGTTTCCAAGCTGGAGGCCCTCTGGCTCCACAAGCTCGAGAGTCCTGCCTAAGACTTCCCTCTGGCAACAGAGTGGGTGCCAAGGGCCTGTGGGTTCGAGAGTGCTCGGAAGCCGCAGGGGAGGCTTTGGGCACCCAGTGCTCTGTGATGGAAAACGCTGCAGGCCTGAGCCTCCAGGAACTCCTGCAAGGCTGTGGAGTGGGAAAGCTGTCCTTAGCAGAAGGCTCCCTGCCCAGGGCTGCAGGCCTTTGTGGATGGCTAAGCCGCAGCTTCCTTGCAGGCTGCTGCTCCAGGGGCGTGTGTGCCCTGGTCCAGAGTGCTGTAGGAGGAGGTCCTAGCAAGGGGAGAGCAAGCACCTTGTTTCCTTGGCCTCGACTGGCCTGTGCCCCCAGAGGCCTGCCGGCAGTGCACACAGCACAGGCAGCAAGGGGGTGTTGGCAGGCAGCTAGGAGGCAGCAGGAGTCCCACTTGAAAGTGGGGTCATGACTGTTTGGGCCTCAGGCCCCAACGGCAACCTGCACACACAGCCTCTGAACCTGCAGCTTGCGAGCAGTGCCAGAGACACACAGGCACCTCCCTGGGGCCTTCTCGAGGGAACTGTGCTCCATCGAGGTCCTGCTGGCTGGCAGTGGCCTAGGCCAGCACAGGCCTTAGGGAGGCCTGGCTGAGCCTGGGGTGATCTCTGAGCTAGCCATGCCCAGGACAAGCCTGGGACTTGAGGCCAGGCTGCAGCCTCATTCCAGGCTGGGCCTGGTGCAGAGAGCCTGCAAGCGAGGCCTTCCAGGGGCAATGCTCAGTGCAGTGGCTTTGCCCTGCAATCCACGTTCCTCACTCGGGCCGCTCTGCCTGTCAGGCCCACACTCCCTAGACCTGTGTTCCTGAGGCCGTTGGACAGTTGGGGAAGTGGAGGCTCTCCCAGCATGGGAGGCCTGCTTAGCACACTGCTCTGGGTCCAAAGCGGATTCCCTGCACCTCGGGCACTGGGGCGACATTTTCTGCACACAGGAGACACTTGGCACACACAGTGTTTCCCCATGGAAAGCGGTGTGCCAAAGAGCACCCGCCTGGGATGTATGGCACTCTCCCACAGAAGCCCTCCATGCAGCAGGCTGTCATGGATTCGGCTGCAGGCCGTTGTGGCTGGAGAGACAGCAGCTCCTCTGGAGGCTCTGGGTCCATTTGCACTCCCGTGCTAGTAAATGAGGCCTGGGGGATGAGGTCCTTGCAAAGAGTGGCAAGCAGCCTGCTCCTTTCCATGAGACGCACGTGTGGTGAGAGAGGCTTGGCAGCAAAGAAGAAGCGAGAGGGGCAGCCAGGGAGGGGATCTGCATGCAGCTCGGAGGCCCCAGATCTCCTGCTTCCCAAGCAGAGCGTGCCGGCTATGCCCATCAGGCCCCATTCTCAAGTGCACACCCAGCTTCTGGATGTGCCCTCTGCCAGCCATGAAAACACACACAGGCCATACCCTGAGCCTGCCGAGGGGGACCTTTGCTCCCCGGAGGGGGGGGTGGGGGGCTGAATGCCATGATTGTGTGACGGGAGAGAAGGCCCCCGGAGGCCTTCAGGGAGCTGCCACAGCATAGTGGTGCTCAGGAAAAGGCACTCTTCTTTCTGCAGGCTGGATGCACACTCGAGTTTCTGCTTGAGGCAGAGAGAGCTGAGCTAGGCGATCCCTGGCTGAAGGCAAAGCAGAGAGTTTTTTGGTGGAGCGATGGCTCCATCTGCTGGCTGACAAGCGTGGAAGGAGAAGCCTGGTTCCCACTGAGTTCCTGAGCAGGTTTCCAAGCTGGAGGCCCTCTGGCTCCACAAGCTCGAGAGTCCTGCCTAAGACTTCCCTCTGGCAACAGAGTGGGTGCCAAGGGCCTGTGGGTTCGAGAGTGCTCGGAAGCCGCAGGGGAGGCTTTGGGCACCCAGTGCTCTGTGATGGAAAACGCTGCAGGCCTGAGCCTCCAGGAACTCCTGCAAGGCTGTGGAGTGGGAAAGCTGTCCTTAGCAGAAGGCTCCCTGCCCAGGGCTGCAGGCCTTTGTGGATGGCTAAGCCGCAGCTTCCTTGCAGGCTGCTGCTCCAGGGGCGTGTGTGCCCTGGTCCAGAGTGCTGTAGGAGGAGGTCCTAGCAAGGGGAGAGCAAGCACCTTGTTTCCTTGGCCTCGACTGGCCTGTGCCCCCAGAGGCCTGCCGACAGTGCACACGGCAGAGGAAGCAAGGGGGTGTTGGCAGGCAGCTAGGAGGCAGCAGGAGTCCCACTTGAAAGTGGGGTCATGACTGTTTGGGCCTCAGGCCCCAACGGCAACCTGCACACACAGCCTCTGAACCTGCAGCTTGTGAGCAGTGCCAGAGACACACAGGCACCTCCCTGGGGCCTTCTCGAGGGAACTGTGCTCCATCGAGGTCCTGCTGGCTGGCAGTGGCCTAGGCCAGCACAGGCCTTAGGGAGGCCTGGCTGAGCCTGGGGTGATCTCCGAGCTAGCCATGCCCAGGACAAGCCTGGGACTTGAGGCCAGGCTGCAGCCTCATTCCAGGCTGGGCCTGGTGCAGAGAGCCTGCAAGCGAGGCCTTCCAGGGGCAATGCTCAGTGCAGTGGCTTTGCCCTGCAATCCACGTTCCTCACTCGGGCCGCCCTGCCTGTCAGGCCCACACTCCCTAGACCTGTGTTCCTGAGGCCGTTGGACAGTTGGGGAAGTGGAGGCTCTCCCAGCATGGGAGGCCTGCTTAGCACACTGCTCTGGGTCCAAAGCGGATTCCCTGCACCTCGGGCACTGGGGCGACATTTTCTGCACACAGGAGACACTTGGCACACACAGTGTTTCCCCATGGAAAGCGGTGTGCCAAAGAGCACCCGCCTGGGATGTATGGCACTCTCCCACAGAAGCCCTCCATGCAGCAGGCTGTCATGGATTCGGCTGCAGGCCGTTGTGGCTGGAGAGACAGCAGCTCCTCTGGAGGCTCTGGGTCCATTTGCACTCCCGTGCTAGTAAATGAGGCCTGGGGGATGAGGTCCTTGCAAAGAGTGGCAAGCAGCCTGCTCCTTTCCATGAGACACACGTGTGGTGAGAGAGGCTTGGCAGCAGAGAAGAAGCGAGAGGGGCAGCCAGGGAGGGGATTTGCATGCAGCTCGGAGGCCCCAGATCTCCTGCTTCCCAAGCAGAGCATGCCGGCTATGCCCATCAGGCCCCATTCCCAAGTGCACACCCAGCTTCTGGATGTGCCCTCTGCCAGCCATGAAAACACACACAGGCCATACCCTGAGCCTGCCGAGGGGGACCTTTGCTCCCCGGAGGGGGGGGTGGGGGGCTGAATGCCATGATTGTGTGACGGGAGAGAAGGCCCCCGGAGGCCTTCAGGGAGCTGCCACAGCATAGTGGTGCTCAGGAAAAGGCACTCTTCTTTCTGCAGGCTGGATGCACACTCGAGTTTCTGCTTGAGGCAGAGAGAGCTGAGCTAGGCGATCCCTGGCTGAAGGCAAAGCAGAGAGTTTTTCGGTGGAGCGATGGCTCCATCTGCTGGCTGACAAGCGTGGAAGGAGAAGCCTGGTTCCCACTGAGTTCCTGAGCAGGTTTCCAAGCTGGAGGCCCTCTGGCTCCACAAGCTCGAGAGTCCTGCCTAAGACTTCCCTCTGGCAACAGAGTGGGTGCCAAGGGCCTGTGGGTTCGAGAGTGCTCGGAAGCCGCAGGGGAGGCTTTGGGCACCCAGTGCTCTGTGATGGAAAACGCTGCAGGCCTGAGCCTCCAGGAACTCCTGCAAGGCTGTGGAGTGGGAAAGCTGTCCTTAGCAGAAGGCTCCCTGCCCAGGGCTGCAGGCCTTTGTGGATGGCTAAGCCACAGCTTCCTTGCAGGCTGCTGCTCCAGGGGCGTGTGTGCCCTGGTCCAGAGTGCTGTAGGAGGAGGTCCTAGCAAGGGGAGAGCAAGCACCTTGTTTCCTTGGCTTCGACTGGCCTGTGCCCCCGAGGCCTGCCGGCAGTGCACACAGCACAGGCAGCAAGGGGGTGTTGGCAGGCAGCTAGGAGGCAGCAGGAGTCCCACTTGAAAGTGGGGTCATGACTGTTTGGGCCTCAGGCCCCAACGGCAACCTGCACACACAGCCTCTGAACCTGCAGCTTGTGAGCAGTGCCAGAGACACACAGGCACCTCCCTGGGGCCTTCTCGAGGGAACTGTGCTGCATCAATGTCCTGTTGGCTGGCAGTGGCCTAGGCCAGCACAGGCCTTAGGGAGGCCTGGCTGAGCCTGGGGTGATCTCCGAGCTAGCCATGCCCAGGACAAGCCTGGGACTTGAGGCCAGGCTGCAGCCTCGTTCCAGGCTGGGCCTGGTGCAGAGAGCCTGCAAGCGAGGCCTTCCAGGGGCAATGCTCAGTGCAGTGGCTTTGCCCTGCAATCCACGTTCCTCACTCGGGCCGCCCTGCCTGTCAGGCCCACACTCCCTAGACCTGTGTTCCTGAGGCCGTTGGACAGTTGGGGAAGTGGAGGCTCTCCCAGCATGGGAGGCCTGCTTAGCACACTGCTCTGGGTCCAAAGCGGATTCCCTGCACCTCGGGCACTGGGGCGACATTTTCTGCACACAGGAGACACTTGGCACACACAGTGTTTCCCCATGGAAAGCAGTGTGCCAAAGAGCACCCGCCTGGGATGTATGGCACTCTCCCACAGAAGCCCTCCATGCAGCAGGCTGTCATGGATTCGGCTGCAGGCCGTTGTGGCTGGAGAGACAGCAGCTCCTCTGGAGGCTCTGGGTCCATTTGCACTCCCGTGCTAGTAAATGAGGCCTGGGGGATGAGGTCCTTGCAAAGAGTGGCAAGCAGCCTGCTCCTTTCCATGAGACGCACGTGTGGTGAGAGAGGCTTGGCAGCAGAGAAGAAGCGAGAGGGGCAGCCAGGGAGGGGATCTGCATGCAGCTCGGAGGCCCCAGATCTCCTGCTTCCCAAGCAGAGCATGCCGGCTATGCCCATCAGGCCCCATTCCCAAGTGCACACCCAGCTTCTGGATGTGCCCTCTGCCAGCCATGAAAACACACACAGGCCATACCCTGAGCCTGCCGAGGGGGACCTTTGCTCCCCGGAGGGGGGGGTGGGGGGCTGAATGCCATGATTGTGTGACGGGAGAGAAGGCCCCCGGAGGCCTTCAGGGAGCTGCCACAGCATAGCGGTGCTCAGGAAAAGGCACTCTTCTTTCTGCAGGCTGGATGCACACTCGAGTTTCTGCTTGAGGCAGAGAGAGCTGAGCTAGGCGATCCCTGGCTGAAGGCAAAGCAGAGAGTTTTTCGGTGGAGCGATGGCTCCATCTGCTGGCTGACAAGCGTGGAAGGAGAAGCCTGGTTCCCACTGAGTTCCTGAGCAGGTTTCCAAGCTGGAGGCCCTCTGGCTCCACAAGCTCGAGAGTCCTGCCTAAGACTTCCCTCTGGCAACAGAGTGGGTGCCAAGGGCCTGTGGGTTCGAGAGTGCTCGGAAGCCGCAGGGGAGGCTTTGGGCACCCAGTGCTCTGTGATGGAAAACGCTGCAGGCCTGAGCCTCCAGGAACTCCTGCAAGGCTGTGGAGTGGGAAAGCTGTCCTTAGCAGAAGGCTCCCTGCCCAGGGCTGCAGGCCTTTGTGGATGGCTAAGCCGCAGCTTCCTTGCAGGCTGCTGCTCCAGGGGCGTGTGTGCCCTGGTCCAGAGTGCTGTAGGAGGAGGTCCTAGCAAGGGGAGAGCAAGCACCTTGTTTCCTTGGCCTCGACTGGCCTGTGCCCCCAGAGGCCTGCCGGCAGTGCACACAGCACAGGCAGCAAGGGGGTGTTGGCAGGCAGCTAGGAGGCAGCAGGAGTCCCACTTGAAAGTGGGGTCATGACTGTTTGGGCCTCAGGCCCCAACGGCAACCTGCACACACAGCCTCTGAACCTGCAGCTTGCGAGCAGTGCCAGAGACACACAGGCACCTCCCTGGGGCCTTCTCGAGGGAACTGTGCTCCATCGAGGTCCTGCTGGCTGGCAGTGGCCTAGGCCAGCACAGGCCTTAGGGAGGCCTGGCTGAGCCTGGGGTGATCTCTGAGCTAGCCATGCCCAGGACAAGCCTGGGACTTGAGGCCAGGCTGCAGCCTCATTCCAGGCTGGGCCTGGTGCAGAGAGCCTGCAAGCGAGGCCTTCCAGGGGCAATGCTCAGTGCAGTGGCTTTGCCCTGCAATCCACGTTCCTCACTCGGGCCGCTCTGCCTGTCAGGCCCACACTCCCTAGACCTGTGTTCCTGAGGCCGTTGGACAGTTGGGGAAGTGGAGGCTCTCCCAGCATGGGAGGCCTGCTTAGCACACTGCTCTGGGTCCAAAGCGGATTCCCTGCACCTCGGGCACTGGGGCGACATTTTCTGCACACAGGAGACACTTGGCACACACAGTGTTTCCCCATGGAAAGCGGTGTGCCAAAGAGCACCCGCCTGGGATGTATGGCACTCTCCCACAGAAGCCCTCCATGCAGCAGGCTGTCATGGATTCGGCTGCAGGCCGTTGTGGCTGGAGAGACAGCAGCTCCTCTGGAGGCTCTGGGTCCATTTGCACTCCCGTGCTAGTAAATGAGGCCTGGGGGATGAGGTCCTTGCAAAGAGTGGCAAGCAGCCTGCTCCTTTCCATGAGACGCACGTGTGGTGAGAGAGGCTTGGCAGCAAAGAAGAAGCGAGAGGGGCAGCCAGGGAGGGGATCTGCATGCAGCTCGGAGGCCCCAGATCTCCTGCTTCCCAAGCAGAGCGTGCCGGCTATGCCCATCAGGCCCCATTCTCAAGTGCACACCCAGCTTCTGGATGTGCCCTCTGCCAGCCATGAAAACACACACAGGCCATACCCTGAGCCTGCCGAGGGGGACCTTTGCTCCCCGGAGGGGGGGGTGGGGGGCTGAATGCCATGATTGTGTGACGGGAGAGAAGGCCCCCGGAGGCCTTCAGGGAGCTGCCACAGCATAGTGGTGCTCAGGAAAAGGCACTCTTCTTTCTGCAGGCTGGATGCACACTCGAGTTTCTGCTTGAGGCAGAGAGAGCTGAGCTAGGCGATCCCTGGCTGAAGGCAAAGCAGAGAGTTTTTTGGTGGAGCGATGGCTCCATCTGCTGGCTGACAAGCGTGGAAGGAGAAGCCTGGTTCCCACTGAGTTCCTGAGCAGGTTTCCAAGCTGGAGGCCCTCTGGCTCCACAAGCTCGAGAGTCCTGCCTAAGACTTCCCTCTGGCAACAGAGTGGGTGCCAAGGGCCTGTGGGTTCGAGAGTGCTCGGAAGCCGCAGGGGAGGCTTTGGGCACCCAGTGCTCTGTGATGGAAAACGCTGCAGGCCTGAGCCTCCAGGAACTCCTGCAAGGCTGTGGAGTGGGAAAGCTGTCCTTAGCAGAAGGCTCCCTGCCCAGGGCTGCAGGCCTTTGTGGATGGCTAAGCCGCAGCTTCCTTGCAGGCTGCTGCTCCAGGGGCGTGTGTGCCCTGGTCCAGAGTGCTGTAGGAGGAGGTCCTAGCAAGGGGAGAGCAAGCACCTTGTTTCCTTGGCCTCGACTGGCCTGTGCCCCCAGAGGCCTGTCGACAGTGCACACGGCAGAGGAAGCAAGGGGGTGTTGGCAGGCAGCTAGGAGGCAGCAGGAGTCCCACTTGAAAGTGGGGTCATGACTGTTTGGGCCTCAGGCCCCAACGGCAACCTGCACACACAGCCTCTGAACCTGCAGCTTGTGAGCAGTGCCAGAGACACACAGGCACCTCCCTGGGGCCTTCTCGAGGGAACTGTGCTCCATCGAGGTCCTGCTGGCTGGCAGTGGCCTAGGCCAGCACAGGCCTTAGGGAGGCCTGGCTGAGCCTGGGGTGATCTCCGAGCTAGCCATGCCCAGGACAAGCCTGGGACTTGAGGCCAGGCTGCAGCCTCATTCCAGGCTGGGCCTGGTGCAGAGAGCCTGCAAGCGAGGCCTTCCAGGGGCAATGCTCAGTGCAGTGGCTTTGCCCTGCAATCCACGTTCCTCACTCGGGCCGCCCTGCCTGTCAGGCCCACACTCCCTAGACCTGTGTTCCTGAGGCCGTTGGACAGTTGGGGAAGTGGAGGCTCTCCCAGCATGGGAGGCCTGCTTAGCACACTGCTCTGGGTCCAAAGCGGATTCCCTGCACCTCGGGCACTGGGGCGACATTTTCTGCACACAGGAGACACTTGGCACACACAGTGTTTCCCCATGGAAAGCAGTGTGCCAAAGAGCACCCGCCTGGGATGTATGGCACTCTCCCACAGAAGCCCTCCATGCAGCAGGCTGTCATGGATTCGGCTGCAGGCCGTTGTGGCTGGAGAGACAGCAGCTCCTCTGGAGGCTCTGGGTCCATTTGCACTCCCGTGCTAGTAAATGAGGCCTGGGGGATGAGGTCCTTGCAAAGAGTGGCAAGCAGCCTGCTCCTTTCCATGAGACGCACGTGTGGTGAGAGAGGCTTGGCAGCAGAGAAGAAGCGAGAGGGGCAGCCAGGGAGGGGATCTGCATGCAGCTCGGAGGCCCCAGATCTCCTGCTTCCCAAGCAGAGCATGCCGGCTATGCCCATCAGGCCCCATTCCCAAGTGCACACCCAGCTTCTGGATGTGCCCTCTGCCAGCCATGAAAACACACACAGGCCATACCCTGAGCCTGCCGAGGGGGACCTTTGCTCCCCGGAGGGGGGGGTGGGGGGCTGAATGCCATGATTGTGTGACGGGAGAGAAGGCCCCCGGAGGCCTTCAGGGAGCTGCCACAGCATAGCGGTGCTCAGGAAAAGGCACTCTTCTTTCTGCAGGCTGGATGCACACTCGAGTTTCTGCTTGAGGCAGAGAGAGCTGAGCTAGGCGATCCCTGGCTGAAGGCAAAGCAGAGAGTTTTTCGGTGGAGCGATGGCTCCATCTGCTGGCTGACAAGCGTGGAAGGAGAAGCCTGGTTCCCACTGAGTTCCTGAGCAGGTTTCCAAGCTGGAGGCCCTCTGGCTCCACAAGCTCGAGAGTCCTGCCTAAGACTTCCCTCTGGCAACAGAGTGGGTGCCAAGGGCCTGTGGGTTCGAGAGTGCTCGGAAGCCGCAGGGGAGGCTTTGGGCACCCAGTGCTCTGTGATGGAAAACGCTGCAGGCCTGAGCCTCCAGGAACTCCTGCAAGGCTGTGGAGTGGGAAAGCTGTCCTTAGCAGAAGGCTCCCTGCCCAGGGCTGCAGGCCTTTGTGGATGGCTAAGCCGCAGCTTCCTTGCAGGCTGCTGCTCCAGGGGCGTGTGTGCCCTGGTCCAGAGTGCTGTAGGAGGAGGTCCTAGCAAGGGGAGAGCAAGCACCTTGTTTCCTTGGCCTCGACTGGCCTGTGCCCCCAGAGGCCTGCCGGCAGTGCACACAGCACAGGCAGCAAGGGGGTGTTGGCAGGCAGCTAGGAGGCAGCAGGAGTCCCACATGAAAGTGGGGTCATGACTGTTTGGGCCTCAGGCCCCAACGGCAACCTGCACACACAGCCTCTGAACCTGCAGCTTGCGAGCAGTGCCAGAGACACACAGGCACCTCCCTGGGGCCTTCTCGAGGGAACTGTGCTCCATCGAGGTCCTGCTGGCTGGCAGTGGCCTAGGCCAGCACAGGCCTTAGGGAGGCCTGGCTGAGCCTGGGGTGATCTCTGAGCTAGCCATGCCCAGGACAAGCCTGGGACTTGAGGCCAGGCTGCAGCCTCATTCCAGGCTGGGCCTGGTGCAGAGAGCCTGCAAGCGAGGCCTTCCAGGGGCAATGCTCAGTGCAGTGGCTTTGCCCTGCAATCCACGTTCCTCACTCGGGCCGCTCTGCCTGTCAGGCCCACACTCCCTAGACCTGTGTTCCTGAGGCCGTTGGACAGTTGGGGAAGTGGAGGCTCTCCCAGCATGGGAGGCCTGCTTAGCACACTGCTCTGGGTCCAAAGCGGATTCCCTGCACCTCGGGCACTGGGGCGACATTTTCTGCACACAGGAGACACTTGGCACACACAGTGTTTCCCCATGGAAAGCGGTGTGCCAAAGAGCACCCGCCTGGGATGTATGGCACTCTCCCACAGAAGCCCTCCATGCAGCAGGCTGTCATGGATTCGGCTGCAGGCCGTTGTGGCTGGAGAGACAGCAGCTCCTCTGGAGGCTCTGGGTCCATTTGCACTCCCGTGCTAGTAAATGAGGCCTGGGGGATGAGGTCCTTGCAAAGAGTGGCAAGCAGCCTGCTCCTTTCCATGAGACGCACGTGTGGTGAGAGAGGCTTGGCAGCAAAGAAGAAGCGAGAGGGGCAGCCAGGGAGGGGATCTGCATGCAGCTCGGAGGCCCCAGATCTCCTGCTTCCCAAGCAGAGCGTGCCGGCTATGCCCATCAGGCCCCATTCTCAAGTGCACACCCAGCTTCTGGATGTGCCCTCTGCCAGCCATGAAAACACACACAGGCCATACCCTGAGCCTGCCGAGGGGGACCTTTGCTCCCCGGAGGGGGGGGTGGGGGGCTGAATGCCATGATTGTGTGACGGGAGAGAAGGCCCCCGGAGGCCTTCAGGGAGCTGCCACAGCATAGTGGTGCTCAGGAAAAGGCACTCTTCTTTCTGCAGGCTGGATGCACACTCGAGTTTCTGCTTGAGGCAGAGAGAGCTGAGCTAGGCGATCCCTGGCTGAAGGCAAAGCAGAGAGTTTTTTGGTGGAGCGATGGCTCCATCTGCTGGCTGACAAGCGTGGAAGGAGAAGCCTGGTTCCCACTGAGTTCCTGAGCAGGTTTCCAAGCTGGAGGCCCTCTGGCTCCACAAGCTCGAGAGTCCTGCCTAAGACTTCCCTCTGGCAACAGAGTGGGTGCCAAGGGCCTGTGGGTTCGAGAGTGCTCGGAAGCCGCAGGGGAGGCTTTGGGCACCCAGTGCTCTGTGATGGAAAACGCTGCAGGCCTGAGCCTCCAGGAACTCCTGCAAGGCTGTGGAGTGGGAAAGCTGTCCTTAGCAGAAGGCTCCCTGCCCAGGGCTGCAGGCCTTTGTGGATGGCTAAGCCGCAGCTTCCTTGCAGGCTGCTGCTCCAGGGGCGTGTGTGCCCTGGTCCAGAGTGCTGTAGGAGGAGGTCCTAGCAAGGGGAGAGCAAGCACCTTGTTTCCTTGGCCTCGACTGGCCTGTGCCCCCAGAGGCCTGTCGACAGTGCACACGGCAGAGGAAGCAAGGGGGTGTTGGCAGGCAGCTAGGAGGCAGCAGGAGTCCCACTTGAAAGTGGGGTCATGACTGTTTGGGCCTCAGGCCCCAACGGCAACCTGCACACACAGCCTCTGAACCTGCAGCTTGTGAGCAGTGCCAGAGACACACAGGCACCTCCCTGGGGCCTTCTCGAGGGAACTGTGCTCCATCGAGGTCCTGCTGGCTGGCAGTGGCCTAGGCCAGCACAGGCCTTAGGGAGGCCTGGCTGAGCCTGGGGTGATCTCCGAGCTAGCCATGCCCAGGACAAGCCTGGGACTTGAGGCCAGGCTGCAGCCTCATTCCAGGCTGGGCCTGGTGCAGAGAGCCTGCAAGCGAGGCCTTCCAGGGGCAATGCTCAGTGCAGTGGCTTTGCCCTGCAATCCACGTTCCTCACTCGGGCCGCCCTGCCTGTCAGGCCCACACTCCCTAGACCTGTGTTCCTGAGGCCGTTGGACAGTTGGGGAAGTGGAGGCTCTCCCAGCATGGGAGGCCTGCTTAGCACACTGCTCTGGGTCCAAAGCGGATTCCCTGCACCTCGGGCACTGGGGCGACATTTTCTGCACACAGGAGACACTTGGCACACACAGTGTTTCCCCATGGAAAGCGGTGTGCCAAAGAGCACCCGCCTGGGATGTATGGCACTCTCCCACAGAAGCCCTCCATGCAGCAGGCTGTCATGGATTCGGCTGCAGGCCGTTGTGGCTGGAGAGACAGCAGCTCCTCTGGAGGCTCTGGGTCCATTTGCACTCCCGTGCTAGTAAATGAGGCCTGGGGGATGAGGTCCTTGCAAAGAGTGGCAAGCAGCCTGCTCCTTTCCATGAGACACACGTGTGGTGAGAGAGGCTTGGCAGCAGAGAAGAAGCGAGAGGGGCAGCCAGGGAGGGGATTTGCATGCAGCTCGGAGGCCCCAGATCTCCTGCTTCCCAAGCAGAGCATGCCGGCTATGCCCATCAGGCCCCATTCCCAAGTGCACACCCAGCTTCTGGATGTGCCCTCTGCCAGCCATGAAAACACACACAGGCCATACCCTGAGCCTGCCGAGGGGGACCTTTGCTCCCCGGAGGGGGGGGTGGGGGGCTGAATGCCATGATTGTGTGACGGGAGAGAAGGCCCCCGGAGGCCTTCAGGGAGCTGCCACAGCATAGCGGTGCTCAGGAAAAGGCACTCTTCTTTCTGCAGGCTGGATGCACACTCGAGTTTCTGCTTGAGGCAGAGAGAGCTGAGCTAGGCGATCCCTGGCTGAAGGCAAAGCAGAGAGTTTTTCGGTGGAGCGATGGCTCCATCTGCTGGCTGACAAGCGTGGAAGGAGAAGCCTGGTTCCCACTGAGTTCCTGAGCAGGTTTCCAAGCTGGAGGCCCTCTGGCTCCACAAGCTCGAGAGTCCTGCCTAAGACTTCCCTCTGGCAACAGAGTGGGTGCCAAGGGCCTGTGGGTTCGAGAGTGCTCGGAAGCCGCAGGGGAGGCTTTGGGCACCCAGTGCTCTGTGATGGAAAACGCTGCAGGCCTGAGCCTCCAGGAACTCCTGCAAGGCTGTGGAGTGGGAAAGCTGTCCTTAGCAGAAGGCTCCCTGCCCAGGGCTGCAGGCCTTTGTGGATGGCTAAGCCGCAGCTTCCTTGCAGGCTGCTGCTCCAGGGGCGTGTGTGCCCTGGTCCAGAGTGCTGTAGGAGGAGGTCCTAGCAAGGGGAGAGCAAGCACCTTGTTTCCTTGGCCTCGACTGGCCTGTGCCCCCAGAGGCCTGCCGGCAGTGCACACAGCACAGGCAGCAAGGGGGTGTTGGCAGGCAGCTAGGAGGCAGCAGGAGTCCCACTTGAAAGTGGGGTCATGACTGTTTGGGCCTCAGGCCCCAACGGCAACCTGCACACACAGCCTCTGAACCTGCAGCTTGCGAGCAGTGCCAGAGACACACAGGCACCTCCCTGGGGCCTTCTCGAGGGAACTGTGCTCCATCGAGGTCCTGCTGGCTGGCAGTGGCCTAGGCCAGCACAGGCCTTAGGGAGGCCTGGCTGAGCCTGGGGTGATCTCTGAGCTAGCCATGCCCAGGACAAGCCTGGGACTTGAGGCCAGGCTGCAGCCTCATTCCAGGCTGGGCCTGGTGCAGAGAGCCTGCAAGCGAGGCCTTCCAGGGGCAATGCTCAGTGCAGTGGCTTTGCCCTGCAATCCACGTTCCTCACTCGGGCCGCTCTGCCTGTCAGGCCCACACTCCCTAGACCTGTGTTCCTGAGGCCGTTGGACAGTTGGGGAAGTGGAGGCTCTCCCAGCATGGGAGGCCTGCTTAGCACACTGCTCTGGGTCCAAAGCGGATTCCCTGCACCTCGGGCACTGGGGCGACATTTTCTGCACACAGGAGACACTTGGCACACACAGTGTTTCCCCATGGAAAGCGGTGTGCCAAAGAGCACCCGCCTGGGATGTATGGCACTCTCCCACAGAAGCCCTCCATGCAGCAGGCTGTCATGGATTCGGCTGCAGGCCGTTGTGGCTGGAGAGACAGCAGCTCCTCTGGAGGCTCTGGGTCCATTTGCACTCCCGTGCTAGTAAATGAGGCCTGGGGGATGAGGTCCTTGCAAAGAGTGGCAAGCAGCCTGCTCCTTTCCATGAGACGCACGTGTGGTGAGAGAGGCTTGGCAGCAAAGAAGAAGCGAGAGGGGCAGCCAGGGAGGGGATCTGCATGCAGCTCGGAGGCCCCAGATCTCCTGCTTCCCAAGCAGAGCGTGCCGGCTATGCCCATCAGGCCCCATTCTCAAGTGCACACCCAGCTTCTGGATGTGCCCTCTGCCAGCCATGAAAACACACACAGGCCATACCCTGAGCCTGCCGAGGGGGACCTTTGCTCCCCGGAGGGGGGGGTGGGGGGCTGAATGCCATGATTGTGTGACGGGAGAGAAGGCCCCCGGAGGCCTTCAGGGAGCTGCCACAGCATAGTGGTGCTCAGGAAAAGGCACTCTTCTTTCTGCAGGCTGGATGCACACTCGAGTTTCTGCTTGAGGCAGAGAGAGCTGAGCTAGGCGATCCCTGGCTGAAGGCAAAGCAGAGAGTTTTTTGGTGGAGCGATGGCTCCATCTGCTGGCTGACAAGCGTGGAAGGAGAAGCCTGGTTCCCACTGAGTTCCTGAGCAGGTTTCCAAGCTGGAGGCCCTCTGGCTCCACAAGCTCGAGAGTCCTGCCTAAGACTTCCCTCTGGCAACAGAGTGGGTGCCAAGGGCCTGTGGGTTCGAGAGTGCTCGGAAGCCGCAGGGGAGGCTTTGGGCACCCAGTGCTCTGTGATGGCAAACGCTGCAGGCCTGAGCCTCCAGGAACTCCTGCAAGGCTGTGGAGTGGGAAAGCTGTCCTTAGCAGAAGGCTCCCTGCCCAGGGCTGCAGGCCTTTGTGGATGGCTAAGCCGCAGCTTCCTTGCAGGCTGCTGCTCCAGGGGCGTGTGTGCCCTGGTCCAGAGTGCTGTAGGAGGAGGTCCTAGCAAGGGGAGAGCAAGCACCTTGTTTCCTTGGCCTCGACTGGCCTGTGCCCCCAGAGGCCTGCCGACAGTGCACACGGCAGAGGAAGCAAGGGGGTGTTGGCAGGCAGCTAGGAGGCAGCAGGAGTCCCACTTGAAAGTGGGGTCATGACTGTTTGGGCCTCAGGCCCCAACGGCAACCTGCACACACAGCCTCTGAACCTGCAGCTTGTGAGCAGTGCCAGAGACACACAGGCACCTCCCTGGGGCCTTCTCGAGGGAACTGTGCTCCATCGAGGTCCTGCTGGCTGGCAGTGGCCTAGGCCAGCACAGGCCTTAGGGAGGCCTGGCTGAGCCTGGGGTGATCTCCGAGCTAGCCATGCCCAGGACAAGCCTGGGACTTGAGGCCAGGCTGCAGCCTCATTCCAGGCTGGGCCTGGTGCAGAGAGCCTGCAAGCGAGGCCTTCCAGGGGCAATGCTCAGTGCAGTGGCTTTGCCCTGCAATCCACGTTCCTCACTCGGGCCGCCCTGCCTGTCAGGCCCACACTCCCTAGACCTGTGTTCCTGAGGCCGTTGGACAGTTGGGGAAGTGGAGGCTCTCCCAGCATGGGAGGCCTGCTTAGCACACTGCTCTGGGTCCAAAGCGGATTCCCTGCACCTCGGGCACTGGGGCGACATTTTCTGCACACAGGAGACACTTGGCACACACAGTGTTTCCCCATGGAAAGCGGTGTGCCAAAGAGCACCCGCCTGGGATGTATGGCACTCTCCCACAGAAGCCCTCCATGCAGCAGGCTGTCATGGATTCGGCTGCAGGCCGTTGTGGCTGGAGAGACAGCAGCTCCTCTGGAGGCTCTGGGTCCATTTGCACTCCCGTGCTAGTAAATGAGGCCTGGGGGATGAGGTCCTTGCAAAGAGTGGCAAGCAGCCTGCTCCTTTCCATGAGACACACGTGTGGTGAGAGAGGCTTGGCAGCAGAGAAGAAGCGAGAGGGGCAGCCAGGGAGGGGATTTGCATGCAGCTCGGAGGCCCCAGATCTCCTGCTTCCCAAGCAGAGCATGCCGGCTATGCCCATCAGGCCCCATTCCCAAGTGCACACCCAGCTTCTGGATGTGCCCTCTGCCAGCCATGAAAACACACACAGGCCATACCCTGAGCCTGCCGAGGGGGACCTTTGCTCCCCGGAGGGGGGGGTGGGGGGCTGAATGCCATGATTGTGTGACGGGAGAGAAGGCCCCCGGAGGCCTTCAGGGAGCTGCCACAGCATAGCGGTGCTCAGGAAAAGGCACTCTTCTTTCTGCAGGCTGGATGCACACTCGAGTTTCTGCTTGAGGCAGAGAGAGCTGAGCTAGGCGATCCCTGGCTGAAGGCAAAGCAGAGAGTTTTTCGGTGGAGCGATGGCTCCATCTGCTGGCTGACAAGCGTGGAAGGAGAAGCCTGGTTCCCACTGAGTTCCTGAGCAGGTTTCCAAGCTGGAGGCCCTCTGGCTCCACAAGCTCGAGAGTCCTGCCTAAGACTTCCCTCTGGCAACAGAGTGGGTGCCAAGGGCCTGTGGGTTCGAGAGTGCTCGGAAGCCGCAGGGGAGGCTTTGGGCACCCAGTGCTCTGTGATGGAAAACGCTGCAGGCCTGAGCCTCCAGGAACTCCTGCAAGGCTGTGGAGTGGGAAAGCTGTCCTTAGCAGAAGGCTCCCTGCCCAGGGCTGCAGGCCTTTGTGGATGGCTAAGCCGCAGCTTCCTTGCAGGCTGCTGCTCCAGGGGCGTGTGTGCCCTGGTCCAGAGTGCTGTAGGAGGAGGTCCTAGCAAGGGGAGAGCAAGCACCTTGTTTCCTTGGCCTCGACTGGCCTGTGCCCCCAGAGGCCTGTCGACAGTGCACACGGCAGAGGAAGCAAGGGGGTGTTGGCAGGCAGCTAGGAGGCAGCAGGAGTCCCACTTGAAAGTGGGGTCATGACTGTTTGGGCCTCAGGCCCCAACGGCAACCTGCACACACAGCCTCTGAACCTGCAGCTTGTGAGCAGTGCCAGAGACACACAGGCACCTCCCTGGGGCCTTCTCGAGGGAACTGTGCTCCATCGAGGTCCTGCTGGCTGGCAGTGGCCTAGGCCAGCACAGGCCTTAGGGAGGCCTGGCTGAGCCTGGGGTGATCTCCGAGCTAGCCATGCCCAGGACAAGCCTGGGACTTGAGGCCAGGCTGCAGCCTCATTCCAGGCTGGGCCTGGTGCAGAGAGCCTGCAAGCGAGGCCTTCCAGGGGCAATGCTCAGTGCAGTGGCTTTGCCCTGCAATCCACGTTCCTCACTCGGGCCGCCCTGCCTGTCAGGCCCACACTCCCTAGACCTGTGTTCCTGAGGCCGTTGGACAGTTGGGGAAGTGGAGGCTCTCCCAGCATGGGAGGCCTGCTTAGCACACTGCTCTGGGTCCAAAGCGGATTCCCTGCACCTCGGGCACTGGGGCGACATTTTCTGCACACAGGAGACACTTGGCACACACAGTGTTTCCCCATGGAAAGCAGTGTGCCAAAGAGCACCCGCCTGGGATGTATGGCACTCTCCCACAGAAGCCCTCCATGCAGCAGGCTGTCATGGATTCGGCTGCAGGCCGTTGTGGCTGGAGAGACAGCAGCTCCTCTGGAGGCTCTGGGTCCATTTGCACTCCCGTGCTAGTAAATGAGGCCTGGGGGATGAGGTCCTTGCAAAGAGTGGCAAGCAGCCTGCTCCTTTCCATGAGACGCACGTGTGGTGAGAGAGGCTTGGCAGCAGAGAAGAAGCGAGAGGGGCAGCCAGGGAGGGGATCTGCATGCAGCTCGGAGGCCCCAGATCTCCTGCTTCCCAAGCAGAGCATGCCGGCTATGCCCATCAGGCCCCATTCCCAAGTGCACACCCAGCTTCTGGATGTGCCCTCTGCCAGCCATGAAAACACACACAGGCCATACCCTGAGCCTGCCGAGGGGGACCTTTGCTCCCCGGAGGGGGGGGTGGGGGGCTGAATGCCATGATTGTGTGACGGGAGAGAAGGCCCCCGGAGGCCTTCAGGGAGCTGCCACAGCATAGCGGTGCTCAGGAAAAGGCACTCTTCTTTCTGCAGGCTGGATGCACACTCGAGTTTCTGCTTGAGGCAGAGAGAGCTGAGCTAGGCGATCCCTGGCTGAAGGCAAAGCAGAGAGTTTTTCGGTGGAGCGATGGCTCCATCTGCTGGCTGACAAGCGTGGAAGGAGAAGCCTGGTTCCCACTGAGTTCCTGAGCAGGTTTCCAAGCTGGAGGCCCTCTGGCTCCACAAGCTCGAGAGTCCTGCCTAAGACTTCCCTCTGGCAACAGAGTGGGTGCCAAGGGCCTGTGGGTTCGAGAGTGCTCGGAAGCCGCAGGGGAGGCTTTGGGCACCCAGTGCTCTGTGATGGAAAACGCTGCAGGCCTGAGCCTCCAGGAACTCCTGCAAGGCTGTGGAGTGGGAAAGCTGTCCTTAGCAGAAGGCTCCCTGCCCAGGGCTGCAGGCCTTTGTGGATGGCTAAGCCGCAGCTTCCTTGCAGGCTGCTGCTCCAGGGGCGTGTGTGCCCTGGTCCAGAGTGCTGTAGGAGGAGGTCCTAGCAAGGGGAGAGCAAGCACCTTGTTTCCTTGGCCTCGACTGGCCTGTGCCCCCAGAGGCCTGCCGGCAGTGCACACAGCACAGGCAGCAAGGGGGTGTTGGCAGGCAGCTAGGAGGCAGCAGGAGTCCCACATGAAAGTGGGGTCATGACTGTTTGGGCCTCAGGCCCCAACGGCAACCTGCACACACAGCCTCTGAACCTGCAGCTTGCGAGCAGTGCCAGAGACACACAGGCACCTCCCTGGGGCCTTCTCGAGGGAACTGTGCTCCATCGAGGTCCTGCTGGCTGGCAGTGGCCTAGGCCAGCACAGGCCTTAGGGAGGCCTGGCTGAGCCTGGGGTGATCTCTGAGCTAGCCATGCCCAGGACAAGCCTGGGACTTGAGGCCAGGCTGCAGCCTCATTCCAGGCTGGGCCTGGTGCAGAGAGCCTGCAAGCGAGGCCTTCCAGGGGCAATGCTCAGTGCAGTGGCTTTGCCCTGCAATCCACGTTCCTCACTCGGGCCGCTCTGCCTGTCAGGCCCACACTCCCTAGACCTGTGTTCCTGAGGCCGTTGGACAGTTGGGGAAGTGGAGGCTCTCCCAGCATGGGAGGCCTGCTTAGCACACTGCTCTGGGTCCAAAGCGGATTCCCTGCACCTCGGGCACTGGGGCGACATTTTCTGCACACAGGAGACACTTGGCACACACAGTGTTTCCCCATGGAAAGCGGTGTGCCAAAGAGCACCCGCCTGGGATGTATGGCACTCTCCCACAGAAGCCCTCCATGCAGCAGGCTGTCATGGATTCGGCTGCAGGCCGTTGTGGCTGGAGAGACAGCAGCTCCTCTGGAGGCTCTGGGTCCATTTGCACTCCCGTGCTAGTAAATGAGGCCTGGGGGATGAGGTCCTTGCAAAGAGTGGCAAGCAGCCTGCTCCTTTCCATGAGACGCACGTGTGGTGAGAGAGGCTTGGCAGCAAAGAAGAAGCGAGAGGGGCAGCCAGGGAGGGGATCTGCATGCAGCTCGGAGGCCCCAGATCTCCTGCTTCCCAAGCAGAGCGTGCCGGCTATGCCCATCAGGCCCCATTCTCAAGTGCACACCCAGCTTCTGGATGTGCCCTCTGCCAGCCATGAAAACACACACAGGCCATACCCTGAGCCTGCCGAGAGGGACCTTTGCTCCCCGGAGGGGGGGGTGGGGGGCTGAATGCCATGATTGTGTGACGGGAGAGAAGGCCCCCGGAGGCCTTCAGGGAGCTGCCACAGCATAGTGGTGCTCAGGAAAAGGCACTCTTCTTTCTGCAGGCTGGATGCACACTCGAGTTTCTGCTTGAGGCAGAGAGAGCTGAGCTAGGCGATCCCTGGCTGAAGGCAAAGCAGAGAGTTTTTTGGTGGAGCGATGGCTCCATCTGCTGGCTGACAAGCGTGGAAGGAGAAGCCTGGTTCCCACTGAGTTCCTGAGCAGGTTTCCAAGCTGGAGGCCCTCTGGCTCCACAAGCTCGAGAGTCCTGCCTAAGACTTCCCTCTGGCAACAGAGTGGGTGCCAAGGGCCTGTGGGTTCGAGAGTGCTCGGAAGCCGCAGGGGAGGCTTTGGGCACCCAGTGCTCTGTGATGGAAAACGCTGCAGGCCTGAGCCTCCAGGAACTCCTGCAAGGCTGTGGAGTGGGAAAGCTGTCCTTAGCAGAAGGCTCCCTGCCCAGGGCTGCAGGCCTTTGTGGATGGCTAAGCCGCAGCTTCCTTGCAGGCTGCTGCTCCAGGGGCGTGTGTGCCCTGGTCCAGAGTGCTGTAGGAGGAGGTCCTAGCAAGGGGAGAGCAAGCACCTTGTTTCCTTGGCCTCGACTGGCCTGTGCCCCCAGAGGCCTGTCGACAGTGCACACGGCAGAGGAAGCAAGGGGGTGTTGGCAGGCAGCTAGGAGGCAGCAGGAGTCCCACTTGAAAGTGGGGTCATGACTGTTTGGGCCTCAGGCCCCAACGGCAACCTGCACACACAGCCTCTGAACCTGCAGCTTGTGAGCAGTGCCAGAGACACACAGGCACCTCCCTGGGGCCTTCTCGAGGGAACTGTGCTCCATCGAGGTCCTGCTGGCTGGCAGTGGCCTAGGCCAGCACAGGCCTTAGGGAGGCCTGGCTGAGCCTGGGGTGATCTCCGAGCTAGCCATGCCCAGGACAAGCCTGGGACTTGAGGCCAGGCTGCAGCCTCATTCCAGGCTGGGCCTGGTGCAGAGAGCCTGCAAGCGAGGCCTTCCAGGGGCAATGCTCAGTGCAGTGGCTTTGCCCTGCAATCCACGTTCCTCACTCGGGCCGCCCTGCCTGTCAGGCCCACACTCCCTAGACCTGTGTTCCTGAGGCCGTTGGACAGTTGGGGAAGTGGAGGCTCTCCCAGCATGGGAGGCCTGCTTAGCACACTGCTCTGGGTCCAAAGCGGATTCCCTGCACCTCGGGCACTGGGGCGACATTTTCTGCACACAGGAGACACTTGGCACACACAGTGTTTCCCCATGGAAAGCGGTGTGCCAAAGAGCACCCGCCTGGGATGTATGGCACTCTCCCACAGAAGCCCTCCATGCAGCAGGCTGTCATGGATTCGGCTGCAGGCCGTTGTGGCTGGAGAGACAGCAGCTCCTCTGGAGGCTCTGGGTCCATTTGCACTCCCGTGCTAGTAAATGAGGCCTGGGGGATGAGGTCCTTGCAAAGAGTGGCAAGCAGCCTGCTCCTTTCCATGAGACACACGTGTGGTGAGAGAGGCTTGGCAGCAGAGAAGAAGCGAGAGGGGCAGCCAGGGAGGGGATTTGCATGCAGCTCGGAGGCCCCAGATCTCCTGCTTCCCAAGCAGAGCATGCCGGCTATGCCCATCAGGCCCCATTCCCAAGTGCACACCCAGCTTCTGGATGTGCCCTCTGCCAGCCATGAAAACACACACAGGCCATACCCTGAGCCTGCCGAGGGGGACCTTTGCTCCCCGGAGGGGGGGGTGGGGGGCTGAATGCCATGATTGTGTGACGGGAGAGAAGGCCCCCGGAGGCCTTCAGGGAGCTGCCACAGCATAGCGGTGCTCAGGAAAAGGCACTCTTCTTTCTGCAGGCTGGATGCACACTCGAGTTTCTGCTTGAGGCAGAGAGAGCTGAGCTAGGCGATCCCTGGCTGAAGGCAAAGCAGAGAGTTTTTCGGTGGAGCGATGGCTCCATCTGCTGGCTGACAAGCGTGGAAGGAGAAGCCTGGTTCCCACTGAGTTCCTGAGCAGGTTTCCAAGCTGGAGGCCCTCTGGCTCCACAAGCTCGAGAGTCCTGCCTAAGACTTCCCTCTGGCAACAGAGTGGGTGCCAAGGGCCTGTGGGTTCGAGAGTGCTCGGAAGCCGCAGGGGAGGCTTTGGGCACCCAGTGCTCTGTGATGGAAAACGCTGCAGGCCTGAGCCTCCAGGAACTCCTGCAAGGCTGTGGAGTGGGAAAGCTGTCCTTAGCAGAAGGCTCCCTGCCCAGGGCTGCAGGCCTTTGTGGATGGCTAAGCCGCAGCTTCCTTGCAGGCTGCTGCTCCAGGGGCGTGTGTGCCCTGGTCCAGAGTGCTGTAGGAGGAGGTCCTAGCAAGGGGAGAGCAAGCACCTTGTTTCCTTGGCCTCGACTGGCCTGTGCCCCCAGAGGCCTGCCGGCAGTGCACACAGCACAGGCAGCAAGGGGGTGTTGGCAGGCAGCTAGGAGGCAGCAGGAGTCCCACTTGAAAGTGGGGTCATGACTGTTTGGGCCTCAGGCCCCAACGGCAACCTGCACACACAGCCTCTGAACCTGCAGCTTGCGAGCAGTGCCAGAGACACACAGGCACCTCCCTGGGGCCTTCTCGAGGGAACTGTGCTCCATCGAGGTCCTGCTGGCTGGCAGTGGCCTAGGCCAGCACAGGCCTTAGGGAGGCCTGGCTGAGCCTGGGGTGATCTCTGAGCTAGCCATGCCCAGGACAAGCCTGGGACTTGAGGCCAGGCTGCAGCCTCATTCCAGGCTGGGCCTGGTGCAGAGAGCCTGCAAGCGAGGCCTTCCAGGGGCAATGCTCAGTGCAGTGGCTTTGCCCTGCAATCCACGTTCCTCACTCGGGCCGCTCTGCCTGTCAGGCCCACACTCCCTAGACCTGTGTTCCTGAGGCCGTTGGACAGTTGGGGAAGTGGAGGCTCTCCCAGCATGGGAGGCCTGCTTAGCACACTGCTCTGGGTCCAAAGCGGATTCCCTGCACCTCGGGCACTGGGGCGACATTTTCTGCACACAGGAGACACTTGGCACACACAGTGTTTCCCCATGGAAAGCGGTGTGCCAAAGAGCACCCGCCTGGGATGTATGGCACTCTCCCACAGAAGCCCTCCATGCAGCAGGCTGTCATGGATTCGGCTGCAGGCCGTTGTGGCTGGAGAGACAGCAGCTCCTCTGGAGGCTCTGGGTCCATTTGCACTCCCGTGCTAGTAAATGAGGCCTGGGGGATGAGGTCCTTGCAAAGAGTGGCAAGCAGCCTGCTCCTTTCCATGAGACGCACGTGTGGTGAGAGAGGCTTGGCAGCAAAGAAGAAGCGAGAGGGGCAGCCAGGGAGGGGATCTGCATGCAGCTCGGAGGCCCCAGATCTCCTGCTTCCCAAGCAGAGCGTGCCGGCTATGCCCATCAGGCCCCATTCTCAAGTGCACACCCAGCTTCTGGATGTGCCCTCTGCCAGCCATGAAAACACACACAGGCCATACCCTGAGCCTGCCGAGGGGGACCTTTGCTCCCCGGAGGGGGGGGTGGGGGGCTGAATGCCATGATTGTGTGACGGGAGAGAAGGCCCCCGGAGGCCTTCAGGGAGCTGCCACAGCATAGTGGTGCTCAGGAAAAGGCACTCTTCTTTCTGCAGGCTGGATGCACACTCGAGTTTCTGCTTGAGGCAGAGAGAGCTGAGCTAGGCGATCCCTGGCTGAAGGCAAAGCAGAGAGTTTTTTGGTGGAGCGATGGCTCCATCTGCTGGCTGACAAGCGTGGAAGGAGAAGCCTGGTTCCCACTGAGTTCCTGAGCAGGTTTCCAAGCTGGAGGCCCTCTGGCTCCACAAGCTCGAGAGTCCTGCCTAAGACTTCCCTCTGGCAACAGAGTGGGTGCCAAGGGCCTGTGGGTTCGAGAGTGCTCGGAAGCCGCAGGGGAGGCTTTGGGCACCCAGTGCTCTGTGATGGCAAACGCTGCAGGCCTGAGCCTCCAGGAACTCCTGCAAGGCTGTGGAGTGGGAAAGCTGTCCTTAGCAGAAGGCTCCCTGCCCAGGGCTGCAGGCCTTTGTGGATGGCTAAGCCGCAGCTTCCTTGCAGGCTGCTGCTCCAGGGGCGTGTGTGCCCTGGTCCAGAGTGCTGTAGGAGGAGGTCCTAGCAAGGGGAGAGCAAGCACCTTGTTTCCTTGGCCTCGACTGGCCTGTGCCCCCAGAGGCCTGCCGACAGTGCACACGGCAGAGGAAGCAAGGGGGTGTTGGCAGGCAGCTAGGAGGCAGCAGGAGTCCCACTTGAAAGTGGGGTCATGACTGTTTGGGCCTCAGGCCCCAACGGCAACCTGCACACACAGCCTCTGAACCTGCAGCTTGTGAGCAGTGCCAGAGACACACAGGCACCTCCCTGGGGCCTTCTCGAGGGAACTGTGCTCCATCGAGGTCCTGCTGGCTGGCAGTGGCCTAGGCCAGCACAGGCCTTAGGGAGGCCTGGCTGAGCCTGGGGTGATCTCCGAGCTAGCCATGCCCAGGACAAGCCTGGGACTTGAGGCCAGGCTGCAGCCTCATTCCAGGCTGGGCCTGGTGCAGAGAGCCTGCAAGCGAGGCCTTCCAGGGGCAATGCTCAGTGCAGTGGCTTTGCCCTGCAATCCACGTTCCTCACTCGGGCCGCCCTGCCTGTCAGGCCCACACTCCCTAGACCTGTGTTCCTGAGGCCGTTGGACAGTTGGGGAAGTGGAGGCTCTCCCAGCATGGGAGGCCTGCTTAGCACACTGCTCTGGGTCCAAAGCGGATTCCCTGCACCTCGGGCACTGGGGCGACATTTTCTGCACACAGGAGACACTTGGCACACACAGTGTTTCCCCATGGAAAGCGGTGTGCCAAAGAGCACCCGCCTGGGATGTATGGCACTCTCCCACAGAAGCCCTCCATGCAGCAGGCTGTCATGGATTCGGCTGCAGGCCGTTGTGGCTGGAGAGACAGCAGCTCCTCTGGAGGCTCTGGGTCCATTTGCACTCCCGTGCTAGTAAATGAGGCCTGGGGGATGAGGTCCTTGCAAAGAGTGGCAAGCAGCCTGCTCCTTTCCATGAGACACACGTGTGGTGAGAGAGGCTTGGCAGCAGAGAAGAAGCGAGAGGGGCAGCCAGGGAGGGGATTTGCATGCAGCTCGGAGGCCCCAGATCTCCTGCTTCCCAAGCAGAGCATGCCGGCTATGCCCATCAGGCCCCATTCCCAAGTGCACACCCAGCTTCTGGATGTGCCCTCTGCCAGCCATGAAAACACACACAGGCCATACCCTGAGCCTGCCGAGGGGGACCTTTGCTCCCCGGAGGGGGGGGTGGGGGGCTGAATGCCATGATTGTGTGACGGGAGAGAAGGCCCCCGGAGGCCTTCAGGGAGCTGCCACAGCATAGCGGTGCTCAGGAAAAGGCACTCTTCTTTCTGCAGGCTGGATGCACACTCGAGTTTCTGCTTGAGGCAGAGAGAGCTGAGCTAGGCGATCCCTGGCTGAAGGCAAAGCAGAGAGTTTTTCGGTGGAGCGATGGCTCCATCTGCTGGCTGACAAGCGTGGAAGGAGAAGCCTGGTTCCCACTGAGTTCCTGAGCAGGTTTCCAAGCTGGAGGCCCTCTGGCTCCACAAGCTCGAGAGTCCTGCCTAAGACTTCCCTCTGGCAACAGAGTGGGTGCCAAGGGCCTGTGGGTTCGAGAGTGCTCGGAAGCCGCAGGGGAGGCTTTGGGCACCCAGTGCTCTGTGATGGAAAACGCTGCAGGCCTGAGCCTCCAGGAACTCCTGCAAGGCTGTGGAGTGGGAAAGCTGTCCTTAGCAGAAGGCTCCCTGCCCAGGGCTGCAGGCCTTTGTGGATGGCTAAGCCGCAGCTTCCTTGCAGGCTGCTGCTCCAGGGGCGTGTGTGCCCTGGTCCAGAGTGCTGTAGGAGGAGGTCCTAGCAAGGGGAGAGCAAGCACCTTGTTTCCTTGGCCTCGACTGGCCTGTGCCCCCAGAGGCCTGCCGGCAGTGCACACAGCACAGGCAGCAAGGGGGTGTTGGCAGGCAGCTAGGAGGCAGCAGGAGTCCCACTTGAAAGTGGGGTCATGACTGTTTGGGCCTCAGGCCCCAACGGCAACCTGCACACACAGCCTCTGAACCTGCAGCTTGCGAGCAGTGCCAGAGACACACAGGCACCTCCCTGGGGCCTTCTCGAGGGAACTGTGCTCCATCGAGGTCCTGCTGGCTGGCAGTGGCCTAGGCCAGCACAGGCCTTAGGGAGGCCTGGCTGAGCCTGGGGTGATCTCTGAGCTAGCCATGCCCAGGACAAGCCTGGGACTTGAGGCCAGGCTGCAGCCTCATTCCAGGCTGGGCCTGGTGCAGAGAGCCTGCAAGCGAGGCCTTCCAGGGGCAATGCTCAGTGCAGTGGCTTTGCCCTGCAATCCACGTTCCTCACTCGGGCCGCTCTGCCTGTCAGGCCCACACTCCCTAGACCTGTGTTCCTGAGGCCGTTGGACAGTTGGGGAAGTGGAGGCTCTCCCAGCATGGGAGGCCTGCTTAGCACACTGCTCTGGGTCCAAAGCGGATTCCCTGCACCTCGGGCACTGGGGCGACATTTTCTGCACACAGGAGACACTTGGCACACACAGTGTTTCCCCATGGAAAGCGGTGTGCCAAAGAGCACCCGCCTGGGATGTATGGCACTCTCCCACAGAAGCCCTCCATGCAGCAGGCTGTCATGGATTCGGCTGCAGGCCGTTGTGGCTGGAGAGACAGCAGCTCCTCTGGAGGCTCTGGGTCCATTTGCACTCCCGTGCTAGTAAATGAGGCCTGGGGGATGAGGTCCTTGCAAAGAGTGGCAAGCAGCCTGCTCCTTTCCATGAGACGCACGTGTGGTGAGAGAGGCTTGGCAGCAAAGAAGAAGCGAGAGGGGCAGCCAGGGAGGGGATCTGCATGCAGCTCGGAGGCCCCAGATCTCCTGCTTCCCAAGCAGAGCGTGCCGGCTATGCCCATCAGGCCCCATTCTCAAGTGCACACCCAGCTTCTGGATGTGCCCTCTGCCAGCCATGAAAACACACACAGGCCATACCCTGAGCCTGCCGAGGGGGACCTTTGCTCCCCGGAGGGGGGGGTGGGGGGCTGAATGCCATGATTGTGTGACGGGAGAGAAGGCCCCCGGAGGCCTTCAGGGAGCTGCCACAGCATAGTGGTGCTCAGGAAAAGGCACTCTTCTTTCTGCAGGCTGGATGCACACTCGAGTTTCTGCTTGAGGCAGAGAGAGCTGAGCTAGGCGATCCCTGGCTGAAGGCAAAGCAGAGAGTTTTTTGGTGGAGCGATGGCTCCATCTGCTGGCTGACAAGCGTGGAAGGAGAAGCCTGGTTCCCACTGAGTTCCTGAGCAGGTTTCCAAGCTGGAGGCCCTCTGGCTCCACAAGCTCGAGAGTCCTGCCTAAGACTTCCCTCTGGCAACAGAGTGGGTGCCAAGGGCCTGTGGGTTCGAGAGTGCTCGGAAGCCGCAGGGGAGGCTTTGGGCACCCAGTGCTCTGTGATGGCAAACGCTGCAGGCCTGAGCCTCCAGGAACTCCTGCAAGGCTGTGGAGTGGGAAAGCTGTCCTTAGCAGAAGGCTCCCTGCCCAGGGCTGCAGGCCTTTGTGGATGGCTAAGCCGCAGCTTCCTTGCAGGCTGCTGCTCCAGGGGCGTGTGTGCCCTGGTCCAGAGTGCTGTAGGAGGAGGTCCTAGCAAGGGGAGAGCAAGCACCTTGTTTCCTTGGCCTCGACTGGCCTGTGCCCCCAGAGGCCTGCCGACAGTGCACACGGCAGAGGAAGCAAGGGGGTGTTGGCAGGCAGCTAGGAGGCAGCAGGAGTCCCACTTGAAAGTGGGGTCATGACTGTTTGGGCCTCAGGCCCCAACGGCAACCTGCACACACAGCCTCTGAACCTGCAGCTTGTGAGCAGTGCCAGAGACACACAGGCACCTCCCTGGGGCCTTCTCGAGGGAACTGTGCTCCATCGAGGTCCTGCTGGCTGGCAGTGGCCTAGGCCAGCACAGGCCTTAGGGAGGCCTGGCTGAGCCTGGGGTGATCTCCGAGCTAGCCATGCCCAGGACAAGCCTGGGACTTGAGGCCAGGCTGCAGCCTCATTCCAGGCTGGGCCTGGTGCAGAGAGCCTGCAAGCGAGGCCTTCCAGGGGCAATGCTCAGTGCAGTGGCTTTGCCCTGCAATCCACGTTCCTCACTCGGGCCGCCCTGCCTGTCAGGCCCACACTCCCTAGACCTGTGTTCCTGAGGCCGTTGGACAGTTGGGGAAGTGGAGGCTCTCCCAGCATGGGAGGCCTGCTTAGCACACTGCTCTGGGTCCAAAGCGGATTCCCTGCACCTCGGGCACTGGGGCGACATTTTCTGCACACAGGAGACACTTGGCACACACAGTGTTTCCCCATGGAAAGCGGTGTGCCAAAGAGCACCCGCCTGGGATGTATGGCACTCTCCCACAGAAGCCCTCCATGCAGCAGGCTGTCATGGATTCGGCTGCAGGCCGTTGTGGCTGGAGAGACAGCAGCTCCTCTGGAGGCTCTGGGTCCATTTGCACTCCCGTGCTAGTAAATGAGGCCTGGGGGATGAGGTCCTTGCAAAGAGTGGCAAGCAGCCTGCTCCTTTCCATGAGACACACGTGTGGTGAGAGAGGCTTGGCAGCAGAGAAGAAGCGAGAGGGGCAGCCAGGGAGGGGATTTGCATGCAGCTCGGAGGCCCCAGATCTCCTGCTTCCCAAGCAGAGCATGCCGGCTATGCCCATCAGGCCCCATTCCCAAGTGCACACCCAGCTTCTGGATGTGCCCTCTGCCAGCCATGAAAACACACACAGGCCATACCCTGAGCCTGCCGAGGGGGACCTTTGCTCCCCGGAGGGGGGGGTGGGGGGCTGAATGCCATGATTGTGTGACGGGAGAGAAGGCCCCCGGAGGCCTTCAGGGAGCTGCCACAGCATAGCGGTGCTCAGGAAAAGGCACTCTTCTTTCTGCAGGCTGGATGCACACTCGAGTTTCTGCTTGAGGCAGAGAGAGCTGAGCTAGGCGATCCCTGGCTGAAGGCAAAGCAGAGAGTTTTTCGGTGGAGCGATGGCTCCATCTGCTGGCTGACAAGCGTGGAAGGAGAAGCCTGGTTCCCACTGAGTTCCTGAGCAGGTTTCCAAGCTGGAGGCCCTCTGGCTCCACAAGCTCGAGAGTCCTGCCTAAGACTTCCCTCTGGCAACAGAGTGGGTGCCAAGGGCCTGTGGGTTCGAGAGTGCTCGGAAGCCGCAGGGGAGGCTTTGGGCACCCAGTGCTCTGTGATGGAAAACGCTGCAGGCCTGAGCCTCCAGGAACTCCTGCAAGGCTGTGGAGTGGGAAAGCTGTCCTTAGCAGAAGGCTCCCTGCCCAGGGCTGCAGGCCTTTGTGGATGGCTAAGCCACAGCTTCCTTGCAGGCTGCTGCTCCAGGGGCGTGTGTGCCCTGGTCCAGAGTGCTGTAGGAGGAGGTCCTAGCAAGGGGAGAGCAAGCACCTTGTTTCCTTGGCTTCGACTGGCCTGTGCCCCCGAGGCCTGCCGGCAGTGCACACAGCACAGGCAGCAAGGGGGTGTTGGCAGGCAGCTAGGAGGCAGCAGGAGTCCCACTTGAAAGTGGGGTCATGACTGTTTGGGCCTCAGGCCCCAACGGCAACCTGCACACACAGCCTCTGAACCTGCAGCTTGTGAGCAGTGCCAGAGACACACAGGCACCTCCCTGGGGCCTTCTCGAGGGAACTGTGCTGCATCAATGTCCTGTTGGCTGGCAGTGGCCTAGGCCAGCACAGGCCTTAGGGAGGCCTGGCTGAGCCTGGGGTGATCTCCGAGCTAGCCATGCCCAGGACAAGCCTGGGACTTGAGGCCAGGCTGCAGCCTCGTTCCAGGCTGGGCCTGGTGCAGAGAGCCTGCAAGCGAGGCCTTCCAGGGGCAATGCTCAGTGCAGTGGCTTTGCCCTGCAATCCACGTTCCTCACTCGGGCCGCCCTGCCTGTCAGGCCCACACTCCCTAGACCTGTGTTCCTGAGGCCGTTGGACAGTTGGGGAAGTGGAGGCTCTCCCAGCATGGGAGGCCTGCTTAGCACACTGCTCTGGGTCCAAAGCGGATTCCCTGCACCTCGGGCACTGGGGCGACATTTTCTGCACACAGGAGACACTTGGCACACACAGTGTTTCCCCATGGAAAGCAGTGTGCCAAAGAGCACCCGCCTGGGATGTATGGCACTCTCCCACAGAAGCCCTCCATGCAGCAGGCTGTCATGGATTCGGCTGCAGGCCGTTGTGGCTGGAGAGACAGCAGCTCCTCTGGAGGCTCTGGGTCCATTTGCACTCCCGTGCTAGTAAATGAGGCCTGGGGGATGAGGTCCTTGCAAAGAGTGGCAAGCAGCCTGCTCCTTTCCATGAGACGCACGTGTGGTGAGAGAGGCTTGGCAGCAGAGAAGAAGCGAGAGGGGCAGCCAGGGAGGGGATCTGCATGCAGCTCGGAGGCCCCAGATCTCCTGCTTCCCAAGCAGAGCATGCCGGCTATGCCCATCAGGCCCCATTCCCAAGTGCACACCCAGCTTCTGGATGTGCCCTCTGCCAGCCATGAAAACACACACAGGCCATACCCTGAGCCTGCCGAGGGGGACCTTTGCTCCCCGGAGGGGGGGGTGGGGGGCTGAATGCCATGATTGTGTGACGGGAGAGAAGGCCCCCGGAGGCCTTCAGGGAGCTGCCACAGCATAGCGGTGCTCAGGAAAAGGCACTCTTCTTTCTGCAGGCTGGATGCACACTCGAGTTTCTGCTTGAGGCAGAGAGAGCTGAGCTAGGCGATCCCTGGCTGAAGGCAAAGCAGAGAGTTTTTCGGTGGAGCGATGGCTCCATCTGCTGGCTGACAAGCGTGGAAGGAGAAGCCTGGTTCCCACTGAGTTCCTGAGCAGGTTTCCAAGCTGGAGGCCCTCTGGCTCCACAAGCTCGAGAGTCCTGCCTAAGACTTCCCTCTGGCAACAGAGTGGGTGCCAAGGGCCTGTGGGTTCGAGAGTGCTCGGAAGCCGCAGGGGAGGCTTTGGGCACCCAGTGCTCTGTGATGGAAAACGCTGCAGGCCTGAGCCTCCAGGAACTCCTGCAAGGCTGTGGAGTGGGAAAGCTGTCCTTAGCAGAAGGCTCCCTGCCCAGGGCTGCAGGCCTTTGTGGATGGCTAAGCCGCAGCTTCCTTGCAGGCTGCTGCTCCAGGGGCGTGTGTGCCCTGGTCCAGAGTGCTGTAGGAGGAGGTCCTAGCAAGGGGAGAGCAAGCACCTTGTTTCCTTGGCCTCGACTGGCCTGTGCCCCCAGAGGCCTGCCGGCAGTGCACACAGCACAGGCAGCAAGGGGGTGTTGGCAGGCAGCTAGGAGGCAGCAGGAGTCCCACTTGAAAGTGGGGTCATGACTGTTTGGGCCTCAGGCCCCAACGGCAACCTGCACACACAGCCTCTGAACCTGCAGCTTGCGAGCAGTGCCAGAGACACACAGGCACCTCCCTGGGGCCTTCTCGAGGGAACTGTGCTCCATCGAGGTCCTGCTGGCTGGCAGTGGCCTAGGCCAGCACAGGCCTTAGGGAGGCCTGGCTGAGCCTGGGGTGATCTCTGAGCTAGCCATGCCCAGGACAAGCCTGGGACTTGAGGCCAGGCTGCAGCCTCATTCCAGGCTGGGCCTGGTGCAGAGAGCCTGCAAGCGAGGCCTTCCAGGGGCAATGCTCAGTGCAGTGGCTTTGCCCTGCAATCCACGTTCCTCACTCGGGCCGCTCTGCCTGTCAGGCCCACACTCCCTAGACCTGTGTTCCTGAGGCCGTTGGACAGTTGGGGAAGTGGAGGCTCTCCCAGCATGGGAGGCCTGCTTAGCACACTGCTCTGGGTCCAAAGCGGATTCCCTGCACCTCGGGCACTGGGGCGACATTTTCTGCACACAGGAGACACTTGGCACACACAGTGTTTCCCCATGGAAAGCGGTGTGCCAAAGAGCACCCGCCTGGGATGTATGGCACTCTCCCACAGAAGCCCTCCATGCAGCAGGCTGTCATGGATTCGGCTGCAGGCCGTTGTGGCTGGAGAGACAGCAGCTCCTCTGGAGGCTCTGGGTCCATTTGCACTCCCGTGCTAGTAAATGAGGCCTGGGGGATGAGGTCCTTGCAAAGAGTGGCAAGCAGCCTGCTCCTTTCCATGAGACGCACGTGTGGTGAGAGAGGCTTGGCAGCAAAGAAGAAGCGAGAGGGGCAGCCAGGGAGGGGATCTGCATGCAGCTCGGAGGCCCCAGATCTCCTGCTTCCCAAGCAGAGCGTGCCGGCTATGCCCATCAGGCCCCATTCTCAAGTGCACACCCAGCTTCTGGATGTGCCCTCTGCCAGCCATGAAAACACACACAGGCCATACCCTGAGCCTGCCGAGGGGGACCTTTGCTCCCCGGAGGGGGGGGTGGGGGGCTGAATGCCATGATTGTGTGACGGGAGAGAAGGCCCCCGGAGGCCTTCAGGGAGCTGCCACAGCATAGTGGTGCTCAGGAAAAGGCACTCTTCTTTCTGCAGGCTGGATGCACACTCGAGTTTCTGCTTGAGGCAGAGAGAGCTGAGCTAGGCGATCCCTGGCTGAAGGCAAAGCAGAGAGTTTTTTGGTGGAGCGATGGCTCCATCTGCTGGCTGACAAGCGTGGAAGGAGAAGCCTGGTTCCCACTGAGTTCCTGAGCAGGTTTCCAAGCTGGAGGCCCTCTGGCTCCACAAGCTCGAGAGTCCTGCCTAAGACTTCCCTCTGGCAACAGAGTGGGTGCCAAGGGCCTGTGGGTTCGAGAGTGCTCGGAAGCCGCAGGGGAGGCTTTGGGCACCCAGTGCTCTGTGATGGAAAACGCTGCAGGCCTGAGCCTCCAGGAACTCCTGCAAGGCTGTGGAGTGGGAAAGCTGTCCTTAGCAGAAGGCTCCCTGCCCAGGGCTGCAGGCCTTTGTGGATGGCTAAGCCGCAGCTTCCTTGCAGGCTGCTGCTCCAGGGGCGTGTGTGCCCTGGTCCAGAGTGCTGTAGGAGGAGGTCCTAGCAAGGGGAGAGCAAGCACCTTGTTTCCTTGGCCTCGACTGGCCTGTGCCCCCAGAGGCCTGTCGACAGTGCACACGGCAGAGGAAGCAAGGGGGTGTTGGCAGGCAGCTAGGAGGCAGCAGGAGTCCCACTTGAAAGTGGGGTCATGACTGTTTGGGCCTCAGGCCCCAACGGCAACCTGCACACACAGCCTCTGAACCTGCAGCTTGTGAGCAGTGCCAGAGACACACAGGCACCTCCCTGGGGCCTTCTCGAGGGAACTGTGCTCCATCGAGGTCCTGCTGGCTGGCAGTGGCCTAGGCCAGCACAGGCCTTAGGGAGGCCTGGCTGAGCCTGGGGTGATCTCCGAGCTAGCCATGCCCAGGACAAGCCTGGGACTTGAGGCCAGGCTGCAGCCTCATTCCAGGCTGGGCCTGGTGCAGAGAGCCTGCAAGCGAGGCCTTCCAGGGGCAATGCTCAGTGCAGTGGCTTTGCCCTGCAATCCACGTTCCTCACTCGGGCCGCCCTGCCTGTCAGGCCCACACTCCCTAGACCTGTGTTCCTGAGGCCGTTGGACAGTTGGGGAAGTGGAGGCTCTCCCAGCATGGGAGGCCTGCTTAGCACACTGCTCTGGGTCCAAAGCGGATTCCCTGCACCTCGGGCACTGGGGCGACATTTTCTGCACACAGGAGACACTTGGCACACACAGTGTTTCCCCATGGAAAGCAGTGTGCCAAAGAGCACCCGCCTGGGATGTATGGCACTCTCCCACAGAAGCCCTCCATGCAGCAGGCTGTCATGGATTCGGCTGCAGGCCGTTGTGGCTGGAGAGACAGCAGCTCCTCTGGAGGCTCTGGGTCCATTTGCACTCCCGTGCTAGTAAATGAGGCCTGGGGGATGAGGTCCTTGCAAAGAGTGGCAAGCAGCCTGCTCCTTTCCATGAGACGCACGTGTGGTGAGAGAGGCTTGGCAGCAGAGAAGAAGCGAGAGGGGCAGCCAGGGAGGGGATCTGCATGCAGCTCGGAGGCCCCAGATCTCCTGCTTCCCAAGCAGAGCATGCCGGCTATGCCCATCAGGCCCCATTCCCAAGTGCACACCCAGCTTCTGGATGTGCCCTCTGCCAGCCATGAAAACACACACAGGCCATACCCTGAGCCTGCCGAGGGGGACCTTTGCTCCCCGGAGGGGGGGGTGGGGGGCTGAATGCCATGATTGTGTGACGGGAGAGAAGGCCCCCGGAGGCCTTCAGGGAGCTGCCACAGCATAGCGGTGCTCAGGAAAAGGCACTCTTCTTTCTGCAGGCTGGATGCACACTCGAGTTTCTGCTTGAGGCAGAGAGAGCTGAGCTAGGCGATCCCTGGCTGAAGGCAAAGCAGAGAGTTTTTCGGTGGAGCGATGGCTCCATCTGCTGGCTGACAAGCGTGGAAGGAGAAGCCTGGTTCCCACTGAGTTCCTGAGCAGGTTTCCAAGCTGGAGGCCCTCTGGCTCCACAAGCTCGAGAGTCCTGCCTAAGACTTCCCTCTGGCAACAGAGTGGGTGCCAAGGGCCTGTGGGTTCGAGAGTGCTCGGAAGCCGCAGGGGAGGCTTTGGGCACCCAGTGCTCTGTGATGGAAAACGCTGCAGGCCTGAGCCTCCAGGAACTCCTGCAAGGCTGTGGAGTGGGAAAGCTGTCCTTAGCAGAAGGCTCCCTGCCCAGGGCTGCAGGCCTTTGTGGATGGCTAAGCCGCAGCTTCCTTGCAGGCTGCTGCTCCAGGGGCGTGTGTGCCCTGGTCCAGAGTGCTGTAGGAGGAGGTCCTAGCAAGGGGAGAGCAAGCACCTTGTTTCCTTGGCCTCGACTGGCCTGTGCCCCCAGAGGCCTGCCGGCAGTGCACACAGCACAGGCAGCAAGGGGGTGTTGGCAGGCAGCTAGGAGGCAGCAGGAGTCCCACATGAAAGTGGGGTCATGACTGTTTGGGCCTCAGGCCCCAACGGCAACCTGCACACACAGCCTCTGAACCTGCAGCTTGCGAGCAGTGCCAGAGACACACAGGCACCTCCCTGGGGCCTTCTCGAGGGAACTGTGCTCCATCGAGGTCCGGCTGGCTGGCAGTGGCCTAGGCCAGCACAGGCCTTAGGGAGGCCTGGCTGAGCCTGGGGTGATCTCTGAGCTAGCCATGCCCAGGACAAGCCTGGGACTTGAGGCCAGGCTGCAGCCTCATTCCAGGCTGGGCCTGGTGCAGAGAGCCTGCAAGCGAGGCCTTCCAGGGGCAATGCTCAGTGCAGTGGCTTTGCCCTGCAATCCACGTTCCTCACTCGGGCCGCTCTGCCTGTCAGGCCCACACTCCCTAGACCTGTGTTCCTGAGGCCGTTGGACAGTTGGGGAAGTGGAGGCTCTCCCAGCATGGGAGGCCTGCTTAGCACACTGCTCTGGGTCCAAAGCGGATTCCCTGCACCTCGGGCACTGGGGCGACATTTTCTGCACACAGGAGACACTTGGCACACACAGTGTTTCCCCATGGAAAGCGGTGTGCCAAAGAGCACCCGCCTGGGATGTATGGCACTCTCCCACAGAAGCCCTCCATGCAGCAGGCTGTCATGGATTCGGCTGCAGGCCGTTGTGGCTGGAGAGACAGCAGCTCCTCTGGAGGCTCTGGGTCCATTTGCACTCCCGTGCTAGTAAATGAGGCCTGGGGGATGAGGTCCTTGCAAAGAGTGGCAAGCAGCCTGCTCCTTTCCATGAGACGCACGTGTGGTGAGAGAGGCTTGGCAGCAAAGAAGAAGCGAGAGGGGCAGCCAGGGAGGGGATCTGCATGCAGCTCGGAGGCCCCAGATCTCCTGCTTCCCAAGCAGAGCGTGCCGGCTATGCCCATCAGGCCCCATTCTCAAGTGCACACCCAGCTTCTGGATGTGCCCTCTGCCAGCCATGAAAACACACACAGGCCATACCCTGAGCCTGCCGAGGGGGACCTTTGCTCCCCGGAGGGGGGGGTGGGGGGCTGAATGCCATGATTGTGTGACGGGAGAGAAGGCCCCCGGAGGCCTTCAGGGAGCTGCCACAGCATAGTGGTGCTCAGGAAAAGGCACTCTTCTTTCTGCAGGCTGGATGCACACTCGAGTTTCTGCTTGAGGCAGAGAGAGCTGAGCTAGGCGATCCCTGGCTGAAGGCAAAGCAGAGAGTTTTTTGGTGGAGCGATGGCTCCATCTGCTGGCTGACAAGCGTGGAAGGAGAAGCCTGGTTCCCACTGAGTTCCTGAGCAGGTTTCCAAGCTGGAGGCCCTCTGGCTCCACAAGCTCGAGAGTCCTGCCTAAGACTTCCCTCTGGCAACAGAGTGGGTGCCAAGGGCCTGTGGGTTCGAGAGTGCTCGGAAGCCGCAGGGGAGGCTTTGGGCACCCAGTGCTCTGTGATGGAAAACGCTGCAGGCCTGAGCCTCCAGGAACTCCTGCAAGGCTGTGGAGTGGGAAAGCTGTCCTTAGCAGAAGGCTCCCTGCCCAGGGCTGCAGGCCTTTGTGGATGGCTAAGCCGCAGCTTCCTTGCAGGCTGCTGCTCCAGGGGCGTGTGTGCCCTGGTCCAGAGTGCTGTAGGAGGAGGTCCTAGCAAGGGGAGAGCAAGCACCTTGTTTCCTTGGCCTCGACTGGCCTGTGCCCCCAGAGGCCTGTCGACAGTGCACACGGCAGAGGAAGCAAGGGGGTGTTGGCAGGCAGCTAGGAGGCAGCAGGAGTCCCACTTGAAAGTGGGGTCATGACTGTTTGGGCCTCAGGCCCCAACGGCAACCTGCACACACAGCCTCTGAACCTGCAGCTTGCGAGCAGTGCCAGAGACACACAGGCACCTCCCTGGGGCCTTCTCGAGGGAACTGTGCTCCATCGAGGTCCGGCTGGCTGGCAGTGGCCTAGGCCAGCACAGGCCTTAGGGAGGCCTGGCTGAGCCTGGGGTGATCTCTGAGCTAGCCATGCCCAGGACAAGCCTGGGACTTGAGGCCAGGCTGCAGCCTCATTCCAGGCTGGGCCTGGTGCAGAGAGCCTGCAAGCGAGGCCTTCCAGGGGCAATGCTCAGTGCAGTGGCTTTGCCCTGCAATCCACGTTCCTCACTCGGGCCGCTCTGCCTGTCAGGCCCACACTCCCTAGACCTGTGTTCCTGAGGCCGTTGGACAGTTGGGGAAGTGGAGGCTCTCCCAGCATGGGAGGCCTGCTTAGCACACTGCTCTGGGTCCAAAGCGGATTCCCTGCACCTCGGGCACTGGGGCGACATTTTCTGCACACAGGAGACACTTGGCACACACAGTGTTTCCCCATGGAAAGCGGTGTGCCAAAGAGCACCCGCCTGGGATGTATGGCACTCTCCCACAGAAGCCCTCCATGCAGCAGGCTGTCATGGATTCGGCTGCAGGCCGTTGTGGCTGGAGAGACAGCAGCTCCTCTGGAGGCTCTGGGTCCATTTGCACTCCCGTGCTAGTAAATGAGGCCTGGGGGATGAGGTCCTTGCAAAGAGTGGCAAGCAGCCTGCTCCTTTCCATGAGACGCACGTGTGGTGAGAGAGGCTTGGCAGCAAAGAAGAAGCGAGAGGGGCAGCCAGGGAGGGGATCTGCATGCAGCTCGGAGGCCCCAGATCTCCTGCTTCCCAAGCAGAGCGTGCCGGCTATGCCCATCAGGCCCCATTCTCAAGTGCACACCCAGCTTCTGGATGTGCCCTCTGCCAGCCATGAAAACACACACAGGCCATACCCTGAGCCTGCCGAGGGGGACCTTTGCTCCCCGGAGGGGGGGGTGGGGGGCTGAATGCCATGATTGTGTGACGGGAGAGAAGGCCCCCGGAGGCCTTCAGGGAGCTGCCACAGCATAGTGGTGCTCAGGAAAAGGCACTCTTCTTTCTGCAGGCTGGATGCACACTCGAGTTTCTGCTTGAGGCAGAGAGAGCTGAGCTAGGCGATCCCTGGCTGAAGGCAAAGCAGAGAGTTTTTTGGTGGAGCGATGGCTCCATCTGCTGGCTGACAAGCGTGGAAGGAGAAGCCTGGTTCCCACTGAGTTCCTGAGCAGGTTTCCAAGCTGGAGGCCCTCTGGCTCCACAAGCTCGAGAGTCCTGCCTAAGACTTCCCTCTGGCAACAGAGTGGGTGCCAAGGGCCTGTGGGTTCGAGAGTGCTCGGAAGCCGCAGGGGAGGCTTTGGGCACCCAGTGCTCTGTGATGGAAAACGCTGCAGGCCTGAGCCTCCAGGAACTCCTGCAAGGCTGTGGAGTGGGAAAGCTGTCCTTAGCAGAAGGCTCCCTGCCCAGGGCTGCAGGCCTTTGTGGATGGCTAAGCCGCAGCTTCCTTGCAGGCTGCTGCTCCAGGGGCGTGTGTGCCCTGGTCCAGAGTGCTGTAGGAGGAGGTCCTAGCAAGGGGAGAGCAAGCACCTTGTTTCCTTGGCCTCGACTGGCCTGTGCCCCCAGAGGCCTGCCGACAGTGCACACGGCAGAGGAAGCAAGGGGGTGTTGGCAGGCAGCTAGGAGGCAGCAGGAGTCCCACTTGAAAGTGGGGTCATGACTGTTTGGGCCTCAGGCCCCAACGGCAACCTGCACACACAGCCTCTGAACCTGCAGCTTGTGAGCAGTGCCAGAGACACACAGGCACCTCCCTGGGGCCTTCTCGAGGGAACTGTGCTCCATCGAGGTCCTGCTGGCTGGCAGTGGCCTAGGCCAGCACAGGCCTTAGGGAGGCCTGGCTGAGCCTGGGGTGATCTCCGAGCTAGCCATGCCCAGGACAAGCCTGGGACTTGAGGCCAGGCTGCAGCCTCATTCCAGGCTGGGCCTGGTGCAGAGAGCCTGCAAGCGAGGCCTTCCAGGGGCAATGCTCAGTGCAGTGGCTTTGCCCTGCAATCCACGTTCCTCACTCGGGCCGCCCTGCCTGTCAGGCCCACACTCCCTAGACCTGTGTTCCTGAGGCCGTTGGACAGTTGGGGAAGTGGAGGCTCTCCCAGCATGGGAGGCCTGCTTAGCACACTGCTCTGGGTCCAAAGCGGATTCCCTGCACCTCGGGCACTGGGGCGACATTTTCTGCACACAGGAGACACTTGGCACACACAGTGTTTCCCCATGGAAAGCGGTGTGCCAAAGAGCACCCGCCTGGGATGTATGGCACTCTCCCACAGAAGCCCTCCATGCAGCAGGCTGTCATGGATTCGGCTGCAGGCCGTTGTGGCTGGAGAGACAGCAGCTCCTCTGGAGGCTCTGGGTCCATTTGCACTCCCGTGCTAGTAAATGAGGCCTGGGGGATGAGGTCCTTGCAAAGAGTGGCAAGCAGCCTGCTCCTTTCCATGAGACACACGTGTGGTGAGAGAGGCTTGGCAGCAGAGAAGAAGCGAGAGGGGCAGCCAGGGAGGGGATTTGCATGCAGCTCGGAGGCCCCAGATCTCCTGCTTCCCAAGCAGAGCATGCCGGCTATGCCCATCAGGCCCCATTCCCAAGTGCACACCCAGCTTCTGGATGTGCCCTCTGCCAGCCATGAAAACACACACAGGCCATACCCTGAGCCTGCCGAGGGGGACCTTTGCTCCCCGGAGGGGGGGGTGGGGGGCTGAATGCCATGATTGTGTGACGGGAGAGAAGGCCCCCGGAGGCCTTCAGGGAGCTGCCACAGCATAGCGGTGCTCAGGAAAAGGCACTCTTCTTTCTGCAGGCTGGATGCACACTCGAGTTTCTGCTTGAGGCAGAGAGAGCTGAGCTAGGCGATCCCTGGCTGAAGGCAAAGCAGAGAGTTTTTCGGTGGAGCGATGGCTCCATCTGCTGGCTGACAAGCGTGGAAGGAGAAGCCTGGTTCCCACTGAGTTCCTGAGCAGGTTTCCAAGCTGGAGGCCCTCTGGCTCCACAAGCTCGAGAGTCCTGCCTAAGACTTCCCTCTGGCAACAGAGTGGGTGCCAAGGGCCTGTGGGTTCGAGAGTGCTCGGAAGCCGCAGGGGAGGCTTTGGGCACCCAGTGCTCTGTGATGGAAAACGCTGCAGGCCTGAGCCTCCAGGAACTCCTGCAAGGCTGTGGAGTGGGAAAGCTGTCCTTAGCAGAAGGCTCCCTGCCCAGGGCTGCAGGCCTTTGTGGATGGCTAAGCCGCAGCTTCCTTGCAGGCTGCTGCTCCAGGGGCGTGTGTGCCCTGGTCCAGAGTGCTGTAGGAGGAGGTCCTAGCAAGGGGAGAGCAAGCACCTTGTTTCCTTGGCCTCGACTGGCCTGTGCCCCCAGAGGCCTGCCGGCAGTGCACACAGCACAGGCAGCAAGGGGGTGTTGGCAGGCAGCTAGGAGGCAGCAGGAGTCCCACTTGAAAGTGGGGTCATGACTGTTTGGGCCTCAGGCCCCAACGGCAACCTGCACACACAGCCTCTGAACCTGCAGCTTGCGAGCAGTGCCAGAGACACACAGGCACCTCCCTGGGGCCTTCTCGAGGGAACTGTGCTCCATCGAGGTCCTGCTGGCTGGCAGTGGCCTAGGCCAGCACAGGCCTTAGGGAGGCCTGGCTGAGCCTGGGGTGATCTCTGAGCTAGCCATGCCCAGGACAAGCCTGGGACTTGAGGCCAGGCTGCAGCCTCATTCCAGGCTGGGCCTGGTGCAGAGAGCCTGCAAGCGAGGCCTTCCAGGGGCAATGCTCAGTGCAGTGGCTTTGCCCTGCAATCCACGTTCCTCACTCGGGCCGCTCTGCCTGTCAGGCCCACACTCCCTAGACCTGTGTTCCTGAGGCCGTTGGACAGTTGGGGAAGTGGAGGCTCTCCCAGCATGGGAGGCCTGCTTAGCACACTGCTCTGGGTCCAAAGCGGATTCCCTGCACCTCGGGCACTGGGGCGACATTTTCTGCACACAGGAGACACTTGGCACACACAGTGTTTCCCCATGGAAAGCGGTGTGCCAAAGAGCACCCGCCTGGGATGTATGGCACTCTCCCACAGAAGCCCTCCATGCAGCAGGCTGTCATGGATTCGGCTGCAGGCCGTTGTGGCTGGAGAGACAGCAGCTCCTCTGGAGGCTCTGGGTCCATTTGCACTCCCGTGCTAGTAAATGAGGCCTGGGGGATGAGGTCCTTGCAAAGAGTGGCAAGCAGCCTGCTCCTTTCCATGAGACGCACGTGTGGTGAGAGAGGCTTGGCAGCAAAGAAGAAGCGAGAGGGGCAGCCAGGGAGGGGATCTGCATGCAGCTCGGAGGCCCCAGATCTCCTGCTTCCCAAGCAGAGCGTGCCGGCTATGCCCATCAGGCCCCATTCTCAAGTGCACACCCAGCTTCTGGATGTGCCCTCTGCCAGCCATGAAAACACACACAGGCCATACCCTGAGCCTGCCGAGGGGGACCTTTGCTCCCCGGAGGGGGGGGTGGGGGGCTGAATGCCATGATTGTGTGACGGGAGAGAAGGCCCCCGGAGGCCTTCAGGGAGCTGCCACAGCATAGTGGTGCTCAGGAAAAGGCACTCTTCTTTCTGCAGGCTGGATGCACACTCGAGTTTCTGCTTGAGGCAGAGAGAGCTGAGCTAGGCGATCCCTGGCTGAAGGCAAAGCAGAGAGTTTTTTGGTGGAGCGATGGCTCCATCTGCTGGCTGACAAGCGTGGAAGGAGAAGCCTGGTTCCCACTGAGTTCCTGAGCAGGTTTCCAAGCTGGAGGCCCTCTGGCTCCACAAGCTCGAGAGTCCTGCCTAAGACTTCCCTCTGGCAACAGAGTGGGTGCCAAGGGCCTGTGGGTTCGAGAGTGCTCGGAAGCCGCAGGGGAGGCTTTGGGCACCCAGTGCTCTGTGATGGAAAACGCTGCAGGCCTGAGCCTCCAGGAACTCCTGCAAGGCTGTGGAGTGGGAAAGCTGTCCTTAGCAGAAGGCTCCCTGCCCAGGGCTGCAGGCCTTTGTGGATGGCTAAGCCGCAGCTTCCTTGCAGGCTGCTGCTCCAGGGGCGTGTGTGCCCTGGTCCAGAGTGCTGTAGGAGGAGGTCCTAGCAAGGGGAGAGCAAGCACCTTGTTTCCTTGGCCTCGACTGGCCTGTGCCCCCAGAGGCCTGCCGACAGTGCACACGGCAGAGGAAGCAAGGGGGTGTTGGCAGGCAGCTAGGAGGCAGCAGGAGTCCCACTTGAAAGTGGGGTCATGACTGTTTGGGCCTCAGGCCCCAACGGCAACCTGCACACACAGCCTCTGAACCTGCAGCTTGTGAGCAGTGCCAGAGACACACAGGCACCTCCCTGGGGCCTTCTCGAGGGAACTGTGCTCCATCGAGGTCCTGCTGGCTGGCAGTGGCCTAGGCCAGCACAGGCCTTAGGGAGGCCTGGCTGAGCCTGGGGTGATCTCCGAGCTAGCCATGCCCAGGACAAGCCTGGGACTTGAGGCCAGGCTGCAGCCTCATTCCAGGCTGGGCCTGGTGCAGAGAGCCTGCAAGCGAGGCCTTCCAGGGGCAATGCTCAGTGCAGTGGCTTTGCCCTGCAATCCACGTTCCTCACTCGGGCCGCCCTGCCTGTCAGGCCCACACTCCCTAGACCTGTGTTCCTGAGGCCGTTGGACAGTTGGGGAAGTGGAGGCTCTCCCAGCATGGGAGGCCTGCTTAGCACACTGCTCTGGGTCCAAAGCGGATTCCCTGCACCTCGGGCACTGGGGCGACATTTTCTGCACACAGGAGACACTTGGCACACACAGTGTTTCCCCATGGAAAGCGGTGTGCCAAAGAGCACCCGCCTGGGATGTATGGCACTCTCCCACAGAAGCCCTCCATGCAGCAGGCTGTCATGGATTCGGCTGCAGGCCGTTGTGGCTGGAGAGACAGCAGCTCCTCTGGAGGCTCTGGGTCCATTTGCACTCCCGTGCTAGTAAATGAGGCCTGGGGGATGAGGTCCTTGCAAAGAGTGGCAAGCAGCCTGCTCCTTTCCATGAGACACACGTGTGGTGAGAGAGGCTTGGCAGCAGAGAAGAAGCGAGAGGGGCAGCCAGGGAGGGGATTTGCATGCAGCTCGGAGGCCCCAGATCTCCTGCTTCCCAAGCAGAGCATGCCGGCTATGCCCATCAGGCCCCATTCCCAAGTGCACACCCAGCTTCTGGATGTGCCCTCTGCCAGCCATGAAAACACACACAGGCCATACCCTGAGCCTGCCGAGGGGGACCTTTGCTCCCCGGAGGGGGGGGTGGGGGGCTGAATGCCATGATTGTGTGACGGGAGAGAAGGCCCCCGGAGGCCTTCAGGGAGCTGCCACAGCATAGCGGTGCTCAGGAAAAGGCACTCTTCTTTCTGCAGGCTGGATGCACACTCGAGTTTCTGCTTGAGGCAGAGAGAGCTGAGCTAGGCGATCCCTGGCTGAAGGCAAAGCAGAGAGTTTTTCGGTGGAGCGATGGCTCCATCTGCTGGCTGACAAGCGTGGAAGGAGAAGCCTGGTTCCCACTGAGTTCCTGAGCAGGTTTCCAAGCTGGAGGCCCTCTGGCTCCACAAGCTCGAGAGTCCTGCCTAAGACTTCCCTCTGGCAACAGAGTGGGTGCCAAGGGCCTGTGGGTTCGAGAGTGCTCGGAAGCCGCAGGGGAGGCTTTGGGCACCCAGTGCTCTGTGATGGAAAACGCTGCAGGCCTGAGCCTCCAGGAACTCCTGCAAGGCTGTGGAGTGGGAAAGCTGTCCTTAGCAGAAGGCTCCCTGCCCAGGGCTGCAGGCCTTTGTGGATGGCTAAGCCACAGCTTCCTTGCAGGCTGCTGCTCCAGGGGCGTGTGTGCCCTGGTCCAGAGTGCTGTAGGAGGAGGTCCTAGCAAGGGGAGAGCAAGCACCTTGTTTCCTTGGCTTCGACTGGCCTGTGCCCCCGAGGCCTGCCGGCAGTGCACACAGCACAGGCAGCAAGGGGGTGTTGGCAGGCAGCTAGGAGGCAGCAGGAGTCCCACTTGAAAGTGGGGTCATGACTGTTTGGGCCTCAGGCCCCAACGGCAACCTGCACACACAGCCTCTGAACCTGCAGCTTGTGAGCAGTGCCAGAGACACACAGGCACCTCCCTGGGGCCTTCTCGAGGGAACTGTGCTGCATCAATGTCCTGTTGGCTGGCAGTGGCCTAGGCCAGCACAGGCCTTAGGGAGGCCTGGCTGAGCCTGGGGTGATCTCCGAGCTAGCCATGCCCAGGACAAGCCTGGGACTTGAGGCCAGGCTGCAGCCTCGTTCCAGGCTGGGCCTGGTGCAGAGAGCCTGCAAGCGAGGCCTTCCAGGGGCAATGCTCAGTGCAGTGGCTTTGCCCTGCAATCCACGTTCCTCACTCGGGCCGCCCTGCCTGTCAGGCCCACACTCCCTAGACCTGTGTTCCTGAGGCCGTTGGACAGTTGGGGAAGTGGAGGCTCTCCCAGCATGGGAGGCCTGCTTAGCACACTGCTCTGGGTCCAAAGCGGATTCCCTGCACCTCGGGCACTGGGGCGACATTTTCTGCACACAGGAGACACTTGGCACACACAGTGTTTCCCCATGGAAAGCAGTGTGCCAAAGAGCACCCGCCTGGGATGTATGGCACTCTCCCACAGAAGCCCTCCATGCAGCAGGCTGTCATGGATTCGGCTGCAGGCCGTTGTGGCTGGAGAGACAGCAGCTCCTCTGGAGGCTCTGGGTCCATTTGCACTCCCGTGCTAGTAAATGAGGCCTGGGGGATGAGGTCCTTGCAAAGAGTGGCAAGCAGCCTGCTCCTTTCCATGAGACGCACGTGTGGTGAGAGAGGCTTGGCAGCAGAGAAGAAGCGAGAGGGGCAGCCAGGGAGGGGATCTGCATGCAGCTCGGAGGCCCCAGATCTCCTGCTTCCCAAGCAGAGCATGCCGGCTATGCCCATCAGGCCCCATTCCCAAGTGCACACCCAGCTTCTGGATGTGCCCTCTGCCAGCCATGAAAACACACACAGGCCATACCCTGAGCCTGCCGAGGGGGACCTTTGCTCCCCGGAGGGGGGGGTGGGGGGCTGAATGCCATGATTGTGTGACGGGAGAGAAGGCCCCCGGAGGCCTTCAGGGAGCTGCCACAGCATAGCGGTGCTCAGGAAAAGGCACTCTTCTTTCTGCAGGCTGGATGCACACTCGAGTTTCTGCTTGAGGCAGAGAGAGCTGAGCTAGGCGATCCCTGGCTGAAGGCAAAGCAGAGAGTTTTTCGGTGGAGCGATGGCTCCATCTGCTGGCTGACAAGCGTGGAAGGAGAAGCCTGGTTCCCACTGAGTTCCTGAGCAGGTTTCCAAGCTGGAGGCCCTCTGGCTCCACAAGCTCGAGAGTCCTGCCTAAGACTTCCCTCTGGCAACAGAGTGGGTGCCAAGGGCCTGTGGGTTCGAGAGTGCTCGGAAGCCGCAGGGGAGGCTTTGGGCACCCAGTGCTCTGTGATGGAAAACGCTGCAGGCCTGAGCCTCCAGGAACTCCTGCAAGGCTGTGGAGTGGGAAAGCTGTCCTTAGCAGAAGGCTCCCTGCCCAGGGCTGCAGGCCTTTGTGGATGGCTAAGCCGCAGCTTCCTTGCAGGCTGCTGCTCCAGGGGCGTGTGTGCCCTGGTCCAGAGTGCTGTAGGAGGAGGTCCTAGCAAGGGGAGAGCAAGCACCTTGTTTCCTTGGCCTCGACTGGCCTGTGCCCCCAGAGGCCTGCCGGCAGTGCACACAGCACAGGCAGCAAGGGGGTGTTGGCAGGCAGCTAGGAGGCAGCAGGAGTCCCACTTGAAAGTGGGGTCATGACTGTTTGGGCCTCAGGCCCCAACGGCAACCTGCACACACAGCCTCTGAACCTGCAGCTTGCGAGCAGTGCCAGAGACACACAGGCACCTCCCTGGGGCCTTCTCGAGGGAACTGTGCTCCATCGAGGTCCTGCTGGCTGGCAGTGGCCTAGGCCAGCACAGGCCTTAGGGAGGCCTGGCTGAGCCTGGGGTGATCTCTGAGCTAGCCATGCCCAGGACAAGCCTGGGACTTGAGGCCAGGCTGCAGCCTCATTCCAGGCTGGGCCTGGTGCAGAGAGCCTGCAAGCGAGGCCTTCCAGGGGCAATGCTCAGTGCAGTGGCTTTGCCCTGCAATCCACGTTCCTCACTCGGGCCGCTCTGCCTGTCAGGCCCACACTCCCTAGACCTGTGTTCCTGAGGCCGTTGGACAGTTGGGGAAGTGGAGGCTCTCCCAGCATGGGAGGCCTGCTTAGCACACTGCTCTGGGTCCAAAGCGGATTCCCTGCACCTCGGGCACTGGGGCGACATTTTCTGCACACAGGAGACACTTGGCACACACAGTGTTTCCCCATGGAAAGCGGTGTGCCAAAGAGCACCCGCCTGGGATGTATGGCACTCTCCCACAGAAGCCCTCCATGCAGCAGGCTGTCATGGATTCGGCTGCAGGCCGTTGTGGCTGGAGAGACAGCAGCTCCTCTGGAGGCTCTGGGTCCATTTGCACTCCCGTGCTAGTAAATGAGGCCTGGGGGATGAGGTCCTTGCAAAGAGTGGCAAGCAGCCTGCTCCTTTCCATGAGACGCACGTGTGGTGAGAGAGGCTTGGCAGCAAAGAAGAAGCGAGAGGGGCAGCCAGGGAGGGGATCTGCATGCAGCTCGGAGGCCCCAGATCTCCTGCTTCCCAAGCAGAGCGTGCCGGCTATGCCCATCAGGCCCCATTCTCAAGTGCACACCCAGCTTCTGGATGTGCCCTCTGCCAGCCATGAAAACACACACAGGCCATACCCTGAGCCTGCCGAGGGGGACCTTTGCTCCCCGGAGGGGGGGGTGGGGGGCTGAATGCCATGATTGTGTGACGGGAGAGAAGGCCCCCGGAGGCCTTCAGGGAGCTGCCACAGCATAGTGGTGCTCAGGAAAAGGCACTCTTCTTTCTGCAGGCTGGATGCACACTCGAGTTTCTGCTTGAGGCAGAGAGAGCTGAGCTAGGCGATCCCTGGCTGAAGGCAAAGCAGAGAGTTTTTTGGTGGAGCGATGGCTCCATCTGCTGGCTGACAAGCGTGGAAGGAGAAGCCTGGTTCCCACTGAGTTCCTGAGCAGGTTTCCAAGCTGGAGGCCCTCTGGCTCCACAAGCTCGAGAGTCCTGCCTAAGACTTCCCTCTGGCAACAGAGTGGGTGCCAAGGGCCTGTGGGTTCGAGAGTGCTCGGAAGCCGCAGGGGAGGCTTTGGGCACCCAGTGCTCTGTGATGGAAAACGCTGCAGGCCTGAGCCTCCAGGAACTCCTGCAAGGCTGTGGAGTGGGAAAGCTGTCCTTAGCAGAAGGCTCCCTGCCCAGGGCTGCAGGCCTTTGTGGATGGCTAAGCCGCAGCTTCCTTGCAGGCTGCTGCTCCAGGGGCGTGTGTGCCCTGGTCCAGAGTGCTGTAGGAGGAGGTCCTAGCAAGGGGAGAGCAAGCACCTTGTTTCCTTGGCCTCGACTGGCCTGTGCCCCCAGAGGCCTGTCGACAGTGCACACGGCAGAGGAAGCAAGGGGGTGTTGGCAGGCAGCTAGGAGGCAGCAGGAGTCCCACTTGAAAGTGGGGTCATGACTGTTTGGGCCTCAGGCCCCAACGGCAACCTGCACACACAGCCTCTGAACCTGCAGCTTGTGAGCAGTGCCAGAGACACACAGGCACCTCCCTGGGGCCTTCTCGAGGGAACTGTGCTCCATCGAGGTCCTGCTGGCTGGCAGTGGCCTAGGCCAGCACAGGCCTTAGGGAGGCCTGGCTGAGCCTGGGGTGATCTCCGAGCTAGCCATGCCCAGGACAAGCCTGGGACTTGAGGCCAGGCTGCAGCCTCATTCCAGGCTGGGCCTGGTGCAGAGAGCCTGCAAGCGAGGCCTTCCAGGGGCAATGCTCAGTGCAGTGGCTTTGCCCTGCAATCCACGTTCCTCACTCGGGCCGCCCTGCCTGTCAGGCCCACACTCCCTAGACCTGTGTTCCTGAGGCCGTTGGACAGTTGGGGAAGTGGAGGCTCTCCCAGCATGGGAGGCCTGCTTAGCACACTGCTCTGGGTCCAAAGCGGATTCCCTGCACCTCGGGCACTGGGGCGACATTTTCTGCACACAGGAGACACTTGGCACACACAGTGTTTCCCCATGGAAAGCAGTGTGCCAAAGAGCACCCGCCTGGGATGTATGGCACTCTCCCACAGAAGCCCTCCATGCAGCAGGCTGTCATGGATTCGGCTGCAGGCCGTTGTGGCTGGAGAGACAGCAGCTCCTCTGGAGGCTCTGGGTCCATTTGCACTCCCGTGCTAGTAAATGAGGCCTGGGGGATGAGGTCCTTGCAAAGAGTGGCAAGCAGCCTGCTCCTTTCCATGAGACGCACGTGTGGTGAGAGAGGCTTGGCAGCAGAGAAGAAGCGAGAGGGGCAGCCAGGGAGGGGATCTGCATGCAGCTCGGAGGCCCCAGATCTCCTGCTTCCCAAGCAGAGCATGCCGGCTATGCCCATCAGGCCCCATTCCCAAGTGCACACCCAGCTTCTGGATGTGCCCTCTGCCAGCCATGAAAACACACACAGGCCATACCCTGAGCCTGCCGAGGGGGACCTTTGCTCCCCGGAGGGGGGGGTGGGGGGCTGAATGCCATGATTGTGTGACGGGAGAGAAGGCCCCCGGAGGCCTTCAGGGAGCTGCCACAGCATAGCGGTGCTCAGGAAAAGGCACTCTTCTTTCTGCAGGCTGGATGCACACTCGAGTTTCTGCTTGAGGCAGAGAGAGCTGAGCTAGGCGATCCCTGGCTGAAGGCAAAGCAGAGAGTTTTTCGGTGGAGCGATGGCTCCATCTGCTGGCTGACAAGCGTGGAAGGAGAAGCCTGGTTCCCACTGAGTTCCTGAGCAGGTTTCCAAGCTGGAGGCCCTCTGGCTCCACAAGCTCGAGAGTCCTGCCTAAGACTTCCCTCTGGCAACAGAGTGGGTGCCAAGGGCCTGTGGGTTCGAGAGTGCTCGGAAGCCGCAGGGGAGGCTTTGGGCACCCAGTGCTCTGTGATGGAAAACGCTGCAGGCCTGAGCCTCCAGGAACTCCTGCAAGGCTGTGGAGTGGGAAAGCTGTCCTTAGCAGAAGGCTCCCTGCCCAGGGCTGCAGGCCTTTGTGGATGGCTAAGCCGCAGCTTCCTTGCAGGCTGCTGCTCCAGGGGCGTGTGTGCCCTGGTCCAGAGTGCTGTAGGAGGAGGTCCTAGCAAGGGGAGAGCAAGCACCTTGTTTCCTTGGCCTCGACTGGCCTGTGCCCCCAGAGGCCTGCCGGCAGTGCACACAGCACAGGCAGCAAGGGGGTGTTGGCAGGCAGCTAGGAGGCAGCAGGAGTCCCACATGAAAGTGGGGTCATGACTGTTTGGGCCTCAGGCCCCAACGGCAACCTGCACACACAGCCTCTGAACCTGCAGCTTGCGAGCAGTGCCAGAGACACACAGGCACCTCCCTGGGGCCTTCTCGAGGGAACTGTGCTCCATCGAGGTCCTGCTGGCTGGCAGTGGCCTAGGCCAGCACAGGCCTTAGGGAGGCCTGGCTGAGCCTGGGGTGATCTCTGAGCTAGCCATGCCCAGGACAAGCCTGGGACTTGAGGCCAGGCTGCAGCCTCATTCCAGGCTGGGCCTGGTGCAGAGAGCCTGCAAGCGAGGCCTTCCAGGGGCAATGCTCAGTGCAGTGGCTTTGCCCTGCAATCCACGTTCCTCACTCGGGCCGCCCTGCCTGTCAGGCCCACACTCCCTAGACCTGTGTTCCTGAGGCCGTTGGACAGTTGGGGAAGTGGAGGCTCTCCCAGCATGGGAGGCCTGCTTAGCACACTGCTCTGGGTCCAAAGCGGATTCCCTGCACCTCGGGCACTGGGGCGACATTTTCTGCACACAGGAGACACTTGGCACACACAGTGTTTCCCCATGGAAAGCGGTGTGCCAAAGAGCACCCGCCTGGGATGTATGGCACTCTCCCACAGAAGCCCTCCATGCAGCAGGCTGTCATGGATTCGGCTGCAGGCCGTTGTGGCTGGAGAGACAGCAGCTCCTCTGGAGGCTCTGGGTCCATTTGCACTCCCGTGCTAGTAAATGAGGCCTGGGGGATGAGGTCCTTGCAAAGAGTGGCAAGCAGCCTGCTCCTTTCCATGAGACGCACGTGTGGTGAGAGAGGCTTGGCAGCAAAGAAGAAGCGAGAGGGGCAGCCAGGGAGGGGATCTGCATGCAGCTCGGAGGCCCCAGATCTCCTGCTTCCCAAGCAGAGCGTGCCGGCTATGCCCATCAGGCCCCATTCTCAAGTGCACACCCAGCTTCTGGATGTGCCCTCTGCCAGCCATGAAAACACACACAGGCCATACCCTGAGCCTGCCGAGGGGGACCTTTGCTCCCCGGAGGGGGGGGTGGGGGGCTGAATGCCATGATTGTGTGACGGGAGAGAAGGCCCCCGGAGGCCTTCAGGGAGCTGCCACAGCATAGTGGTGCTCAGGAAAAGGCACTCTTCTTTCTGCAGGCTGGATGCACACTCGAGTTTCTGCTTGAGGCAGAGAGAGCTGAGCTAGGCGATCCCTGGCTGAAGGCAAAGCAGAGAGTTTTTTGGTGGAGCGATGGCTCCATCTGCTGGCTGACAAGCGTGGAAGGAGAAGCCTGGTTCCCACTGAGTTCCTGAGCAGGTTTCCAAGCTGGAGGCCCTCTGGCTCCACAAGCTCGAGAGTCCTGCCTAAGACTTCCCTCTGGCAACAGAGTGGGTGCCAAGGGCCTGTGGGTTCGAGAGTGCTCGGAAGCCGCAGGGGAGGCTTTGGGCACCCAGTGCTCTGTGATGGAAAACGCTGCAGGCCTGAGCCTCCAGGAACTCCTGCAAGGCTGTGGAGTGGGAAAGCTGTCCTTAGCAGAAGGCTCCCTGCCCAGGGCTGCAGGCCTTTGTGGATGGCTAAGCCGCAGCTTCCTTGCAGGCTGCTGCTCCAGGGGCGTGTGTGCCCTGGTCCAGAGTGCTGTAGGAGGAGGTCCTAGCAAGGGGAGAGCAAGCACCTTGTTTCCTTGGCCTCGACTGGCCTGTGCCCCCAGAGGCCTGTCGACAGTGCACACGGCCGAGGAAGCAAGGGGGTGTTGGCAGGCAGCTAGGAGGCAGCAGGAGTCCCACTTGAAAGTGGGGTCATGACTGTTTGGGCCTCAGGCCCCAACGGCAACCTGCACACACAGCCTCTGAACCTGCAGCTTGTGAGCAGTGCCAGAGACACACAGGCACCTCCCTGGGGCCTTCTCGAGGGAACTGTGCTCCATCGAGGTCCTGCTGGCTGGCAGTGGCCTAGGCCAGCACAGGCCTTAGGGAGGCCTGGCTGAGCCTGGGGTGATCTCCGAGCTAGCCATGCCCAGGACAAGCCTGGGACTTGAGGCCAGGCTGCAGCCTCATTCCAGGCTGGGCCTGGTGCAGAGAGCCTGCAAGCGAGGCCTTCCAGGGGCAATGCTCAGTGCAGTGGCTTTGCCCTGCAATCCACGTTCCTCACTCGGGCCGCCCTGCCTGTCAGGCCCACACTCCCTAGACCTGTGTTCCTGAGGCCGTTGGACAGTTGGGGAAGTGGAGGCTCTCCCAGCATGGGAGGCCTGCTTAGCACACTGCTCTGGGTCCAAAGCGGATTCCCTGCACCTCGGGCACTGGGGCGACATTTTCTGCACACAGGAGACACTTGGCACACACAGTGTTTCCCCATGGAAAGCGGTGTGCCAAAGAGCACCCGCCTGGGATGTATGGCACTCTCCCACAGAAGCCCTCCATGCAGCAGGCTGTCATGGATTCGGCTGCAGGCCGTTGTGGCTGGAGAGACAGCAGCTCCTCTGGAGGCTCTGGGTCCATTTGCACTCCCGTGCTAGTAAATGAGGCCTGGGGGATGAGGTCCTTGCAAAGAGTGGCAAGCAGCCTGCTCCTTTCCATGAGACACACGTGTGGTGAGAGAGGCTTGGCAGCAGAGAAGAAGCGAGAGGGGCAGCCAGGGAGGGGATTTGCATGCAGCTCGGAGGCCCCAGATCTCCTGCTTCCCAAGCAGAGCATGCCGGCTATGCCCATCAGGCCCCATTCCCAAGTGCACACCCAGCTTCTGGATGTGCCCTCTGCCAGCCATGAAAACACACACAGGCCATACCCTGAGCCTGCCGAGGGGGACCTTTGCTCCCCGGAGGGGGGGGTGGGGGGCTGAATGCCATGATTGTGTGACGGGAGAGAAGGCCCCCGGAGGCCTTCAGGGAGCTGCCACAGCATAGCGGTGCTCAGGAAAAGGCACTCTTCTTTCTGCAGGCTGGATGCACACTCGAGTTTCTGCTTGAGGCAGAGAGAGCTGAGCTAGGCGATCCCTGGCTGAAGGCAAAGCAGAGAGTTTTTCGGTGGAGCGATGGCTCCATCTGCTGGCTGACAAGCGTGGAAGGAGAAGCCTGGTTCCCACTGAGTTCCTGAGCAGGTTTCCAAGCTGGAGGCCCTCTGGCTCCACAAGCTCGAGAGTCCTGCCTAAGACTTCCCTCTGGCAACAGAGTGGGTGCCAAGGGCCTGTGGGTTCGAGAGTGCTCGGAAGCCGCAGGGGAGGCTTTGGGCACCCAGTGCTCTGTGATGGAAAACGCTGCAGGCCTGAGCCTCCAGGAACTCCTGCAAGGCTGTGGAGTGGGAAAGCTGTCCTTAGCAGAAGGCTCCCTGCCCAGGGCTGCAGGCCTTTGTGGATGGCTAAGCCGCAGCTTCCTTGCAGGCTGCTGCTCCAGGGGCGTGTGTGCCCTGGTCCAGAGTGCTGTAGGAGGAGGTCCTAGCAAGGGGAGAGCAAGCACCTTGTTTCCTTGGCCTCGACTGGCCTGTGCCCCCAGAGGCCTGCCGGCAGTGCACACAGCACAGGCAGCAAGGGGGTGTTGGCAGGCAGCTAGGAGGCAGCAGGAGTCCCACTTGAAAGTGGGGTCATGACTGTTTGGGCCTCAGGCCCCAACGGCAACCTGCACACACAGCCTCTGAACCTGCAGCTTGCGAGCAGTGCCAGAGACACACAGGCACCTCCCTGGGGCCTTCTCGAGGGAACTGTGCTCCATCGAGGTCCTGCTGGCTGGCAGTGGCCTAGGCCAGCACAGGCCTTAGGGAGGCCTGGCTGAGCCTGGGGTGATCTCTGAGCTAGCCATGCCCAGGACAAGCCTGGGACTTGAGGCCAGGCTGCAGCCTCATTCCAGGCTGGGCCTGGTGCAGAGAGCCTGCAAGCGAGGCCTTCCAGGGGCAATGCTCAGTGCAGTGGCTTTGCCCTGCAATCCACGTTCCTCACTCGGGCCGCTCTGCCTGTCAGGCCCACACTCCCTAGACCTGTGTTCCTGAGGCCGTTGGACAGTTGGGGAAGTGGAGGCTCTCCCAGCATGGGAGGCCTGCTTAGCACACTGCTCTGGGTCCAAAGCGGATTCCCTGCACCTCGGGCACTGGGGCGACATTTTCTGCACACAGGAGACACTTGGCACACACAGTGTTTCCCCATGGAAAGCGGTGTGCCAAAGAGCACCCGCCTGGGATGTATGGCACTCTCCCACAGAAGCCCTCCATGCAGCAGGCTGTCATGGATTCGGCTGCAGGCCGTTGTGGCTGGAGAGACAGCAGCTCCTCTGGAGGCTCTGGGTCCATTTGCACTCCCGTGCTAGTAAATGAGGCCTGGGGGATGAGGTCCTTGCAAAGAGTGGCAAGCAGCCTGCTCCTTTCCATGAGACGCACGTGTGGTGAGAGAGGCTTGGCAGCAAAGAAGAAGCGAGAGGGGCAGCCAGGGAGGGGATCTGCATGCAGCTCGGAGGCCCCAGATCTCCTGCTTCCCAAGCAGAGCGTGCCGGCTATGCCCATCAGGCCCCATTCTCAAGTGCACACCCAGCTTCTGGATGTGCCCTCTGCCAGCCATGAAAACACACACAGGCCATACCCTGAGCCTGCCGAGGGGGACCTTTGCTCCCCGGAGGGGGGGGTGGGGGGCTGAATGCCATGATTGTGTGACGGGAGAGAAGGCCCCCGGAGGCCTTCAGGGAGCTGCCACAGCATAGTGGTGCTCAGGAAAAGGCACTCTTCTTTCTGCAGGCTGGATGCACACTCGAGTTTCTGCTTGAGGCAGAGAGAGCTGAGCTAGGCGATCCCTGGCTGAAGGCAAAGCAGAGAGTTTTTTGGTGGAGCGATGGCTCCATCTGCTGGCTGACAAGCGTGGAAGGAGAAGCCTGGTTCCCACTGAGTTCCTGAGCAGGTTTCCAAGCTGGAGGCCCTCTGGCTCCACAAGCTCGAGAGTCCTGCCTAAGACTTCCCTCTGGCAACAGAGTGGGTGCCAAGGGCCTGTGGGTTCGAGAGTGCTCGGAAGCCGCAGGGGAGGCTTTGGGCACCCAGTGCTCTGTGATGGAAAACGCTGCAGGCCTGAGCCTCCAGGAACTCCTGCAAGGCTGTGGAGTGGGAAAGCTGTCCTTAGCAGAAGGCTCCCTGCCCAGGGCTGCAGGCCTTTGTGGATGGCTAAGCCGCAGCTTCCTTGCAGGCTGCTGCTCCAGGGGCGTGTGTGCCCTGGTCCAGAGTGCTGTAGGAGGAGGTCCTAGCAAGGGGAGAGCAAGCACCTTGTTTCCTTGGCCTCGACTGGCCTGTGCCCCCAGAGGCCTGCCGACAGTGCACACGGCAGAGGAAGCAAGGGGGTGTTGGCAGGCAGCTAGGAGGCAGCAGGAGTCCCACTTGAAAGTGGGGTCATGACTGTTTGGGCCTCAGGCCCCAACGGCAACCTGCACACACAGCCTCTGAACCTGCAGCTTGTGAGCAGTGCCAGAGACACACAGGCACCTCCCTGGGGCCTTCTCGAGGGAACTGTGCTCCATCGAGGTCCTGCTGGCTGGCAGTGGCCTAGGCCAGCACAGGCCTTAGGGAGGCCTGGCTGAGCCTGGGGTGATCTCCGAGCTAGCCATGCCCAGGACAAGCCTGGGACTTGAGGCCAGGCTGCAGCCTCATTCCAGGCTGGGCCTGGTGCAGAGAGCCTGCAAGCGAGGCCTTCCAGGGGCAATGCTCAGTGCAGTGGCTTTGCCCTGCAATCCACGTTCCTCACTCGGGCCGCCCTGCCTGTCAGGCCCACACTCCCTAGACCTGTGTTCCTGAGGCCGTTGGACAGTTGGGGAAGTGGAGGCTCTCCCAGCATGGGAGGCCTGCTTAGCACACTGCTCTGGGTCCAAAGCGGATTCCCTGCACCTCGGGCACTGGGGCGACATTTTCTGCACACAGGAGACACTTGGCACACACAGTGTTTCCCCATGGAAAGCGGTGTGCCAAAGAGCACCCGCCTGGGATGTATGGCACTCTCCCACAGAAGCCCTCCATGCAGCAGGCTGTCATGGATTCGGCTGCAGGCCGTTGTGGCTGGAGAGACAGCAGCTCCTCTGGAGGCTCTGGGTCCATTTGCACTCCCGTGCTAGTAAATGAGGCCTGGGGGATGAGGTCCTTGCAAAGAGTGGCAAGCAGCCTGCTCCTTTCCATGAGACACACGTGTGGTGAGAGAGGCTTGGCAGCAGAGAAGAAGCGAGAGGGGCAGCCAGGGAGGGGATTTGCATGCAGCTCGGAGGCCCCAGATCTCCTGCTTCCCAAGCAGAGCATGCCGGCTATGCCCATCAGGCCCCATTCCCAAGTGCACACCCAGCTTCTGGATGTGCCCTCTGCCAGCCATGAAAACACACACAGGCCATACCCTGAGCCTGCCGAGGGGGACCTTTGCTCCCCGGAGGGGGGGGTGGGGGGCTGAATGCCATGATTGTGTGACGGGAGAGAAGGCCCCCGGAGGCCTTCAGGGAGCTGCCACAGCATAGCGGTGCTCAGGAAAAGGCACTCTTCTTTCTGCAGGCTGGATGCACACTCGAGTTTCTGCTTGAGGCAGAGAGAGCTGAGCTAGGCGATCCCTGGCTGAAGGCAAAGCAGAGAGTTTTTCGGTGGAGCGATGGCTCCATCTGCTGGCTGACAAGCGTGGAAGGAGAAGCCTGGTTCCCACTGAGTTCCTGAGCAGGTTTCCAAGCTGGAGGCCCTCTGGCTCCACAAGCTCGAGAGTCCTGCCTAAGACTTCCCTCTGGCAACAGAGTGGGTGCCAAGGGCCTGTGGGTTCGAGAGTGCTCGGAAGCCGCAGGGGAGGCTTTGGGCACCCAGTGCTCTGTGATGGAAAACGCTGCAGGCCTGAGCCTCCAGGAACTCCTGCAAGGCTGTGGAGTGGGAAAGCTGTCCTTAGCAGAAGGCTCCCTGCCCAGGGCTGCAGGCCTTTGTGGATGGCTAAGCCACAGCTTCCTTGCAGGCTGCTGCTCCAGGGGCGTGTGTGCCCTGGTCCAGAGTGCTGTAGGAGGAGGTCCTAGCAAGGGGAGAGCAAGCACCTTGTTTCCTTGGCTTCGACTGGCCTGTGCCCCCGAGGCCTGCCGGCAGTGCACACAGCACAGGCAGCAAGGGGGTGTTGGCAGGCAGCTAGGAGGCAGCAGGAGTCCCACTTGAAAGTGGGGTCATGACTGTTTGGGCCTCAGGCCCCAACGGCAACCTGCACACACAGCCTCTGAACCTGCAGCTTGTGAGCAGTGCCAGAGACACACAGGCACCTCCCTGGGGCCTTCTCGAGGGAACTGTGCTGCATCAATGTCCTGTTGGCTGGCAGTGGCCTAGGCCAGCACAGGCCTTAGGGAGGCCTGGCTGAGCCTGGGGTGATCTCCGAGCTAGCCATGCCCAGGACAAGCCTGGGACTTGAGGCCAGGCTGCAGCCTCGTTCCAGGCTGGGCCTGGTGCAGAGAGCCTGCAAGCGAGGCCTTCCAGGGGCAATGCTCAGTGCAGTGGCTTTGCCCTGCAATCCACGTTCCTCACTCGGGCCGCCCTGCCTGTCAGGCCCACACTCCCTAGACCTGTGTTCCTGAGGCCGTTGGACAGTTGGGGAAGTGGAGGCTCTCCCAGCATGGGAGGCCTGCTTAGCACACTGCTCTGGGTCCAAAGCGGATTCCCTGCACCTCGGGCACTGGGGCGACATTTTCTGCACACAGGAGACACTTGGCACACACAGTGTTTCCCCATGGAAAGCAGTGTGCCAAAGAGCACCCGCCTGGGATGTATGGCACTCTCCCACAGAAGCCCTCCATGCAGCAGGCTGTCATGGATTCGGCTGCAGGCCGTTGTGGCTGGAGAGACAGCAGCTCCTCTGGAGGCTCTGGGTCCATTTGCACTCCCGTGCTAGTAAATGAGGCCTGGGGGATGAGGTCCTTGCAAAGAGTGGCAAGCAGCCTGCTCCTTTCCATGAGACGCACGTGTGGTGAGAGAGGCTTGGCAGCAGAGAAGAAGCGAGAGGGGCAGCCAGGGAGGGGATCTGCATGCAGCTCGGAGGCCCCAGATCTCCTGCTTCCCAAGCAGAGCATGCCGGCTATGCCCATCAGGCCCCATTCCCAAGTGCACACCCAGCTTCTGGATGTGCCCTCTGCCAGCCATGAAAACACACACAGGCCATACCCTGAGCCTGCCGAGGGGGACCTTTGCTCCCCGGAGGGGGGGGTGGGGGGCTGAATGCCATGATTGTGTGACGGGAGAGAAGGCCCCCGGAGGCCTTCAGGGAGCTGCCACAGCATAGCGGTGCTCAGGAAAAGGCACTCTTCTTTCTGCAGGCTGGATGCACACTCGAGTTTCTGCTTGAGGCAGAGAGAGCTGAGCTAGGCGATCCCTGGCTGAAGGCAAAGCAGAGAGTTTTTTGGTGGAGCGATGGCTCCATCTGCTGGCTGACAAGCGTGGAAGGAGAAGCCTGGTTCCCACTGAGTTCCTGAGCAGGTTTCCAAGCTGGAGGCCCTCTGGCTCCACAAGCTCGAGAGTCCTGCCTAAGACTTCCCTCTGGCAACAGAGTGGGTGCCAAGGGCCTGTGGGTTCGAGAGTGCTCGGAAGCCGCAGGGGAGGCTTTGGGCACCCAGTGCTCTGTGATGGAAAACGCTGCAGGCCTGAGCCTCCAGGAACTCCTGCAAGGCTGTGGAGTGGGAAAGCTGTCCTTAGCAGAAGGCTCCCTGCCCAGGGCTGCAGGCCTTTGTGGATGGCTAAGCCGCAGCTTCCTTGCAGGCTGCTGCTCCAGGGGCGTGTGTGCCCTGGTCCAGAGTGCTGTAGGAGGAGGTCCTAGCAAGGGGAGAGCAAGCACCTTGTTTCCTTGGCCTCGACTGGCCTGTGCCCCCAGAGGCCTGCCGGCAGTGCACACAGCACAGGCACCAAGGGGGTGTTGGCAGGCAGCTAGGAGGCAGCAGGAGTCCCACTTGAAAGTGGGGTCATGACTGTTTGGGCCTCAGGCCCCAACGGCAACCTGCACACACAGCCTCTGAACCTGCAGCTTGCGAGCAGTGCCAGAGACACACAGGCACCTCCCTGGGGCCTTCTCGAGGGAACTGTGCTCCATCGAGGTCCTGCTGGCTGGCAGTGGCCTAGGCCAGCACAGGCCTTAGGGAGGCCTGGCTGAGCCTGGGGTGATCTCTGAGCTAGCCATGCCCAGGACAAGCCTGGGACTTGAGGCCAGGCTGCAGCCTCATTCCAGGCTGGGCCTGGTGCAGAGAGCCTGCAAGCGAGGCCTTCCAGGGGCAATGCTCAGTGCAGTGGCTTTGCCCTGCAATCCACGTTCCTCACTCGGGCCGCTCTGCCTGTCAGGCCCACACTCCATAGACCTGTGTTCCTGAGGCCGTTGGACAGTTGGGGAAGTGGAGGCTCTCCCAGCATGGGAGGCCTGCTTAGCACACTGCTCTGGGTCCAAAGCGGATTCCCTGCACCTCGGGCACTGGGGCGACATTTTCTGCACACAGGAGACACTTGGCACACACAGTGTTTCCCCATGGAAAGCGGTGTGCCAAAGAGCACCCGCCTGGGATGTATGGCACTCTCCCACAGAAGCCCTCCATGCAGCAGGCTGTCATGGATTCGGCTGCAGGCCGTTGTGGCTGGAGAGACAGCAGCTCCTCTGGAGGCTCTGGGTCCATTTGCACTCCCGTGCTAGTAAATGAGGCCTGGGGGATGAGGTCCTTGCAAAGAGTGGCAAGCAGCCTGCTCCTTTCCATGAGACGCACGTGTGGTGAGAGAGGCTTGGCAGCAAAGAAGAAGCGAGAGGGGCAGCCAGGGAGGGGATCTGCATGCAGCTCGGAGGCCCCAGATCTCCTGCTTCCCAAGCAGAGCATGCCGGCTATGCCCATCAGGCCCCATTCCCAAGTGCACACCCAGCTTCTGGATGTGCCCTCTGCCAGCCATGAAAACACACACAGGCCATACCCTGAGCCTGCCGAGGGGGACCTTTGCTCCCCGGAGGGGGGGGTGGGGGGCTGAATGCCATGATTGTGTGACGGGAGAGAAGGCCCCCGGAGGCCTTCAGGGAGCTGCCACAGCATAGCGGTGCTCAGGAAAAGGCACTCTTCTTTCTGCAGGCTGGATGCACACTCGAGTTTCTGCTTGAGGCAGAGAGAGCTGAGCTAGGCGATCCCTGGCTGAAGGCAAAGCAGAGAGTTTTTCGGTGGAGCGATGGCTCCATCTGCTGGCTGACAAGCGTGGAAGGAGAAGCCTGGTTCCCACTGAGTTCCTGAGCAGGTTTCCAAGCTGGAGGCCCTCTGGCTCCACAAGCTCGAGAGTCCTGCCTAAGACTTCCCTCTGGCAACAGAGTGGGTGCCAAGGGCCTGTGGGTTCGAGAGTGCTCGGAAGCCGCAGGGGAGGCTTTGGGCACCCAGTGCTCTGTGATGGAAAACGCTGCAGGCCTGAGCCTCCAGGAACTCCTGCAAGGCTGTGGAGTGGGAAAGCTGTCCTTAGCAGAAGGCTCCCTGCCCAGGGCTGCAGGCCTTTGTGGATGGCTAAGCCACAGCTTCCTTGCAGGCTGCTGCTCCAGGGGCGTGTGTGCCCTGGTCCAGAGTGCTGTAGGAGGAGGTCCTAGCAAGGGGAGAGCAAGCACCTTGTTTCCTTGGCTTCGACTGGCCTGTGCCCCCGAGGCCTGCCGGCAGTGCACACAGCACAGGCAGCAAGGGGGTGTTGGCAGGCAGCTAGGAGGCAGCAGGAGTCCCACTTGAAAGTGGGGTCATGACTGTTTGGGCCTCAGGCCCCAACGGCAACCTGCACACACAGCCTCTGAACCTGCAGCTTGTGAGCAGTGCCAGAGACACACAGGCACCTCCCTGGGGCCTTCTCGAGGGAACTGTGCTGCATCAATGTCCTGTTGGCTGGCAGTGGCCTAGGCCAGCACAGGCCTTAGGGAGGCCTGGCTGAGCCTGGGGTGATCTCCGAGCTAGCCATGCCCAGGACAAGCCTGGGACTTGAGGCCAGGCTGCAGCCTCGTTCCAGGCTGGGCCTGGTGCAGAGAGCCTGCAAGCGAGGCCTTCCAGGGGCAATGCTCAGTGCAGTGGCTTTGCCCTGCAATCCACGTTCCTCACTCGGGCCGCCCTGCCTGTCAGGCCCACACTCCCTAGACCTGTGTTCCTGAGGCCGTTGGACAGTTGGGGAAGTGGAGGCTCTCCCAGCATGGGAGGCCTGCTTAGCACACTGCTCTGGGTCCAAAGCGGATTCCCTGCACCTCGGGCACTGGGGCGACATTTTCTGCACACAGGAGACACTTGGCACACACAGTGTTTCCCCATGGAAAGCAGTGTGCCAAAGAGCACCCGCCTGGGATGTATGGCACTCTCCCACAGAAGCCCTCCATGCAGCAGGCTGTCATGGATTCGGCTGCAGGCCGTTGTGGCTGGAGAGACAGCAGCTCCTCTGGAGGCTCTGGGTCCATTTGCACTCCCGTGCTAGTAAATGAGGCCTGGGGGATGAGGTCCTTGCAAAGAGTGGCAAGCAGCCTGCTCCTTTCCATGAGACGCACGTGTGGTGAGAGAGGCTTGGCAGCAGAGAAGAAGCGAGAGGGGCAGCCAGGGAGGGGATTTGCATGCAGCTCGGAGGCCCCAGATCTCCTGCTTCCCAAGCAGAGCATGCCGGCTATGCCCATCAGGCCCCATTCCCAAGTGCACACCCAGCTTCTGGATGTGCCCTCTGCCAGCCATGAAAACACACACAGGCCATACCCTGAGCCTGCCGAGGGGGACCTTTGCTCCCCGGAGGGGGGCGTGGGGGGCTGAATGCCATGATTGTGTGACGGGAGAGAAGGCCCCCGGAGGCCTTCAGGGAGCTGCCACAGCATAGCGGTGCTCAGGAAAAGGCACTCTTCTTTCTGCAGGCTGGATGCACACTCGAGTTTCTGCTTGAGGCAGAGAGAGCTGAGCTAGGCGATCCCTGGCTGAAGGCAAAGCAGAGAGTTTTTCGGTGGAGCGATGGCTCCATCTGCTGGCTGACAAGCGTGGAAGGAGAAGCCTGGTTCCCACTGAGTTCCTGAGCAGGTTTCCAAGCTGGAGGCCCTCTGGCTCCACAAGCTCGAGAGTCCTGCCTAAGACTTCCCTCTGGCAACAGAGTGGGTGCCAAGGGCCTGTGGGTTCGAGAGTGCTCGGAAGCCGCAGGGGAGGCTTTGGGCACCCAGTGCTCTGTGATGGAAAACGCTGCAGGCCTGAGCCTCCAGGAACTCCTGCAAGGCTGTGGAGTGGGAAAGCTGTCCTTAGCAGAAGGCTCCCTGCCCAGGGCTGCAGGCCTTTGTGGATGGCTAAGCCGCAGCTTCCTTGCAGGCTGCTGCTCCAGGGGCGTGTGTGCCCTGGTCCAGAGTGCTGTAGGAGGAGGTCCTAGCAAGGGGAGAGCAAGCACCTTGTTTCCTTGGCCTCGACTGGCCTGTGCCCCCAGAGGCCTGCCGGCAGTGCACACAGCACAGGCACCAAGGGGGTGTTGGCAGGCAGCTAGGAGGCAGCAGGAGTCCCACTTGAAAGTGGGGTCATGACTGTTTGGGCCTCAGGCCCCAACGGCAACCTGCACACACAGCCTCTGAACCTGCAGCTTGCGAGCAGTGCCAGAGACACACAGGCACCTCCCTGGGGCCTTCTCGAGGGAACTGTGCTCCATCGAGGTCCTGCTGGCTGGCAGTGGCCTAGGCCAGCACAGGCCTTAGGGAGGCCTGGCTGAGCCTGGGGTGATCTCTGAGCTAGCCATGCCCAGGACAAGCCTGGGACTTGAGGCCAGGCTGCAGCCTCATTCCAGGCTGGGCCTGGTGCAGAGAGCCTGCAAGCGAGGCCTTCCAGGGGCAATGCTCAGTGCAGTGGCTTTGCCCTGCAATCCACGTTCCTCACTCGGGCCGCTCTGCCTGTCAGGCCCACACTCCATAGACCTGTGTTCCTGAGGCCGTTGGACAGTTGGGGAAGTGGAGGCTCTCCCAGCATGGGAGGCCTGCTTAGCACACTGCTCTGGGTCCAAAGCGGATTCCCTGCACCTCGGGCACTGGGGCGACATTTTCTGCACACAGGAGACACTTGGCACACACAGTGTTTCCCCATGGAAAGCGGTGTGCCAAAGAGCACCCGCCTGGGATGTATGGCACTCTCCCACAGAAGCCCTCCATGCAGCAGGCTGTCATGGATTCGGCTGCAGGCCGTTGTGGCTGGAGAGACAGCAGCTCCTCTGGAGGCTCTGGGTCCATTTGCACTCCCGTGCTAGTAAATGAGGCCTGGGGGATGAGGTCCTTGCAAAGAGTGGCAAGCAGCCTGCTCCTTTCCATGAGACGCACGTGTGGTGAGAGAGGCTTGGCAGCAAAGAAGAAGCGAGAGGGGCAGCCAGGGAGGGGATCTGCATGCAGCTCGGAGGCCCCAGATCTCCTGCTTCCCAAGCAGAGCATGCCGGCTATGCCCATCAGGCCCCATTCCCAAGTGCACACCCAGCTTCTGGATGTGCCCTCTGCCAGCCATGAAAACACACACAGGCCATACCCTGAGCCTGCCGAGGGGGACCTTTGCTCCCCGGAGGGGGGGGTGGGGGGCTGAATGCCATGATTGTGTGACGGGAGAGAAGGCCCCCGGAGGCCTTCAGGGAGCTGCCACAGCATAGCGGTGCTCAGGAAAAGGCACTCTTCTTTCTGCAGGCTGGATGCACACTCGAGTTTCTGCTTGAGGCAGAGAGAGCTGAGCTAGGCGATCCCTGGCTGAAGGCAAAGCAGAGAGTTTTTCGGTGGAGCGATGGCTCCATCTGCTGGCTGACAAGCGTGGAAGGAGAAGCCTGGTTCCCACTGAGTTCCTGAGCAGGTTTCCAAGCTGGAGGCCCTCTGGCTCCACAAGCTCGAGAGTCCTGCCTAAGACTTCCCTCTGGCAACAGAGTGGGTGCCAAGGGCCTGTGGGTTCGAGAGTGCTCGGAAGCCGCAGGGGAGGCTTTGGGCACCCAGTGCTCTGTGATGGAAAACGCTGCAGGCCTGAGCCTCCAGGAACTCCTGCAAGGCTGTGGAGTGGGAAAGCTGTCCTTAGCAGAAGGCTCCCTGCCCAGGGCTGCAGGCCTTTGTGGATGGCTAAGCCGCAGCTTCCTTGCAGGCTGCTGCTCCAGGGGCGTGTGTGCCCTGGTCCAGAGTGCTGTAGGAGGAGGTCCTAGCAAGGGGAGAGCAAGCACCTTGTTTCCTTGGCCTCGACTGGCCTGTGCCCCCAGAGGCCTGCCGGCAGTGCACACAGCACAGGCAGCAAGGGGGTGTTGGCAGGCAGCTAGGAGGCAGCAGGAGTCCCACTTGAAAGTGGGGTCATGACTGTTTGGGCCTCAGGCCCCAACGGCAACCTGCACACACAGCCTCTGAACCTGCAGCTTGCGAGCAGTGCCAGAGACACACAGGCACCTCCCTGGGGCCTTCTCGAGGGAACTGTGCTCCATCGAGGTCCTGCTGGCTGGCAGTGGCCTAGGCCAGCACAGGCCTTAGGGAGGCCTGGCTGAGCCTGGGGTGATCTCTGAGCTAGCCATGCCCAGGACAAGCCTGGGACTTGAGGCCAGGCTGCAGCCTCATTCCAGGCTGGGCCTGGTGCAGAGAGCCTGCAAGCGAGGCCTTCCAGGGGCAATGCTCAGTGCAGTGGCTTTGCCCTGCAATCCACGTTCCTCACTCGGGCCGCTCTGCCTGTCAGGCCCACACTCCCTAGACCTGTGTTCCTGAGGCCGTTGGACAGTTGGGGAAGTGGAGGCTCTCCCAGCATGGGAGGCCTGCTTAGCACACTGCTCTGGGTCCAAAGCGGATTCCCTGCACCTCGGGCACTGGGGCGACATTTTCTGCACACAGGAGACACTTGGCACACACAGTGTTTCCCCATGGAAAGCGGTGTGCCAAAGAGCACCCGCCTGGGATGTATGGCACTCTCCCACAGAAGCCCTCCATGCAGCAGGCTGTCATGGATTCGGCTGCAGGCCGTTGTGGCTGGAGAGACAGCAGCTCCTCTGGAGGCTCTGGGTCCATTTGCACTCCCGTGCTAGTAAATGAGGCCTGGGGGATGAGGTCCTTGCAAAGAGTGGCAAGCAGCCTGCTCCTTTCCATGAGACGCACGTGTGGTGAGAGAGGCTTGGCAGCAAAGAAGAAGCGAGAGGGGCAGCCAGGGAGGGGATCTGCATGCAGCTCGGAGGCCCCAGATCTCCTGCTTCCCAAGCAGAGCGTGCCGGCTATGCCCATCAGGCCCCATTCTCAAGTGCACACCCAGCTTCTGGATGTGCCCTCTGCCAGCCATGAAAACACACACAGGCCATACCCTGAGCCTGCCGAGGGGGACCTTTGCTCCCCGGAGGGGGGGGTGGGGGGCTGAATGCCATGATTGTGTGACGGGAGAGAAGGCCCCCGGAGGCCTTCAGGGAGCTGCCACAGCATAGTGGTGCTCAGGAAAAGGCACTCTTCTTTCTGCAGGCTGGATGCACACTCGAGTTTCTGCTTGAGGCAGAGAGAGCTGAGCTAGGCGATCCCTGGCTGAAGGCAAAGCAGAGAGTTTTTTGGTGGAGCGATGGCTCCATCTGCTGGCTGACAAGCGTGGAAGGAGAAGCCTGGTTCCCACTGAGTTCCTGAGCAGGTTTCCAAGCTGGAGGCCCTCTGGCTCCACAAGCTCGAGAGTCCTGCCTAAGACTTCCCTCTGGCAACAGAGTGGGTGCCAAGGGCCTGTGGGTTCGAGAGTGCTCGGAAGCCGCAGGGGAGGCTTTGGGCACCCAGTGCTCTGTGATGGAAAACGCTGCAGGCCTGAGCCTCCAGGAACTCCTGCAAGGCTGTGGAGTGGGAAAGCTGTCCTTAGCAGAAGGCTCCCTGCCCAGGGCTGCAGGCCTTTGTGGATGGCTAAGCCGCAGCTTCCTTGCAGGCTGCTGCTCCAGGGGCGTGTGTGCCCTGGTCCAGAGTGCTGTAGGAGGAGGTCCTAGCAAGGGGAGAGCAAGCACCTTGTTTCCTTGGCCTCGACTGGCCTGTGCCCCCAGAGGCCTGTCGACAGTGCACACGGCAGAGGAAGCAAGGGGGTGTTGGCAGGCAGCTAGGAGGCAGCAGGAGTCCCACTTGAAAGTGGGGTCATGACTGTTTGGGCCTCAGGCCCCAACGGCAACCTGCACACACAGCCTCTGAACCTGCAGCTTGTGAGCAGTGCCAGAGACACACAGGCACCTCCCTGGGGCCTTCTCGAGGGAACTGTGCTCCATCGAGGTCCTGCTGGCTGGCAGTGGCCTAGGCCAGCACAGGCCTTAGGGAGGCCTGGCTGAGCCTGGGGTGATCTCCGAGCTAGCCATGCCCAGGACAAGCCTGGGACTTGAGGCCAGGCTGCAGCCTCATTCCAGGCTGGGCCTGGTGCAGAGAGCCTGCAAGCGAGGCCTTCCAGGGGCAATGCTCAGTGCAGTGGCTTTGCCCTGCAATCCACGTTCCTCACTCGGGCCGCCCTGCCTGTCAGGCCCACACTCCCTAGACCTGTGTTCCTGAGGCCGTTGGACAGTTGGGGAAGTGGAGGCTCTCCCAGCATGGGAGGCCTGCTTAGCACACTGCTCTGGGTCCAAAGCGGATTCCCTGCACCTCGGGCACTGGGGCGACATTTTCTGCACACAGGAGACACTTGGCACACACAGTGTTTCCCCATGGAAAGCAGTGTGCCAAAGAGCACCCGCCTGGGATGTATGGCACTCTCCCACAGAAGCCCTCCATGCAGCAGGCTGTCATGGATTCGGCTGCAGGCCGTTGTGGCTGGAGAGACAGCAGCTCCTCTGGAGGCTCTGGGTCCATTTGCACTCCCGTGCTAGTAAATGAGGCCTGGGGGATGAGGTCCTTGCAAAGAGTGGCAAGCAGCCTGCTCCTTTCCATGAGACGCACGTGTGGTGAGAGAGGCTTGGCAGCAGAGAAGAAGCGAGAGGGGCAGCCAGGGAGGGGATCTGCATGCAGCTCGGAGGCCCCAGATCTCCTGCTTCCCAAGCAGAGCATGCCGGCTATGCCCATCAGGCCCCATTCCCAAGTGCACACCCAGCTTCTGGATGTGCCCTCTGCCAGCCATGAAAACACACACAGGCCATACCCTGAGCCTGCCGAGGGGGACCTTTGCTCCCCGGAGGGGGGGGTGGGGGGCTGAATGCCATGATTGTGTGACGGGAGAGAAGGCCCCCGGAGGCCTTCAGGGAGCTGCCACAGCATAGCGGTGCTCAGGAAAAGGCACTCTTCTTTCTGCAGGCTGGATGCACACTCGAGTTTCTGCTTGAGGCAGAGAGAGCTGAGCTAGGCGATCCCTGGCTGAAGGCAAAGCAGAGAGTTTTTCGGTGGAGCGATGGCTCCATCTGCTGGCTGACAAGCGTGGAAGGAGAAGCCTGGTTCCCACTGAGTTCCTGAGCAGGTTTCCAAGCTGGAGGCCCTCTGGCTCCACAAGCTCGAGAGTCCTGCCTAAGACTTCCCTCTGGCAACAGAGTGGGTGCCAAGGGCCTGTGGGTTCGAGAGTGCTCGGAAGCCGCAGGGGAGGCTTTGGGCACCCAGTGCTCTGTGATGGAAAACGCTGCAGGCCTGAGCCTCCAGGAACTCCTGCAAGGCTGTGGAGTGGGAAAGCTGTCCTTAGCAGAAGGCTCCCTGCCCAGGGCTGCAGGCCTTTGTGGATGGCTAAGCCGCAGCTTCCTTGCAGGCTGCTGCTCCAGGGGCGTGTGTGCCCTGGTCCAGAGTGCTGTAGGAGGAGGTCCTAGCAAGGGGAGAGCAAGCACCTTGTTTCCTTGGCCTCGACTGGCCTGTGCCCCCAGAGGCCTGCCGGCAGTGCACACAGCACAGGCAGCAAGGGGGTGTTGGCAGGCAGCTAGGAGGCAGCAGGAGTCCCACATGAAAGTGGGGTCATGACTGTTTGGGCCTCAGGCCCCAACGGCAACCTGCACACACAGCCTCTGAACCTGCAGCTTGCGAGCAGTGCCAGAGACACACAGGCACCTCCCTGGGGCCTTCTCGAGGGAACTGTGCTCCATCGAGGTCCTGCTGGCTGGCAGTGGCCTAGGCCAGCACAGGCCTTAGGGAGGCCTGGCTGAGCCTGGGGTGATCTCTGAGCTAGCCATGCCCAGGACAAGCCTGGGACTTGAGGCCAGGCTGCAGCCTCATTCCAGGCTGGGCCTGGTGCAGAGAGCCTGCAAGCGAGGCCTTCCAGGGGCAATGCTCAGTGCAGTGGCTTTGCCCTGCAATCCACGTTCCTCACTCGGGCCGCTCTGCCTGTCAGGCCCACACTCCCTAGACCTGTGTTCCTGAGGCCGTTGGACAGTTGGGGAAGTGGAGGCTCTCCCAGCATGGGAGGCCTGCTTAGCACACTGCTCTGGGTCCAAAGCGGATTCCCTGCACCTCGGGCACTGGGGCGACATTTTCTGCACACAGGAGACACTTGGCACACACAGTGTTTCCCCATGGAAAGCGGTGTGCCAAAGAGCACCCGCCTGGGATGTATGGCACTCTCCCACAGAAGCCCTCCATGCAGCAGGCTGTCATGGATTCGGCTGCAGGCCGTTGTGGCTGGAGAGACAGCAGCTCCTCTGGAGGCTCTGGGTCCATTTGCACTCCCGTGCTAGTAAATGAGGCCTGGGGGATGAGGTCCTTGCAAAGAGTGGCAAGCAGCCTGCTCCTTTCCATGAGACGCACGTGTGGTGAGAGAGGCTTGGCAGCAAAGAAGAAGCGAGAGGGGCAGCCAGGGAGGGGATCTGCATGCAGCTCGGAGGCCCCAGATCTCCTGCTTCCCAAGCAGAGCGTGCCGGCTATGCCCATCAGGCCCCATTCTCAAGTGCACACCCAGCTTCTGGATGTGCCCTCTGCCAGCCATGAAAACACACACAGGCCATACCCTGAGCCTGCCGAGGGGGACCTTTGCTCCCCGGAGGGGGGGGTGGGGGGCTGAATGCCATGATTGTGTGACGGGAGAGAAGGCCCCCGGAGGCCTTCAGGGAGCTGCCACAGCATAGCGGTGCTCAGGAAAAGGCACTCTTCTTTCTGCAGGCTGGATGCACACTCGAGTTTCTGCTTGAGGCAGAGAGAGCTGAGCTAGGCGATCCCTGGCTGAAGGCAAAGCAGAGAGTTTTTTGGTGGAGCGATGGCTCCATCTGCTGGCTGACAAGCGTGGAAGGAGAAGCCTGGTTCCCACTGAGTTCCTGAGCAGGTTTCCAAGCTGGAGGCCCTCTGGCTCCACAAGCTCGAGAGTCCTGCCTAAGACTTCCCTCTGGCAACAGAGTGGGTGCCAAGGGCCTGTGGGTTCGAGAGTGCTCGGAAGCCGCAGGGGAGGCTTTGGGCACCCAGTGCTCTGTGATGGAAAACGCTGCAGGCCTGAGCCTCCAGGAACTCCTGCAAGGCTGTGGAGTGGGAAAGCTGTCCTTAGCAGAAGGCTCCCTGCCCAGGGCTGCAGGCCTTTGTGGATGGCTAAGCCGCAGCTTCCTTGCAGGCTGCTGCTCCAGGGGCGTGTGTGCCCTGGTCCAGAGTGCTGTAGGAGGAGGTCCTAGCAAGGGGAGAGCAAGCACCTTGTTTCCTTGGCCTCGACTGGCCTGTGCCCCCAGAGGCCTGTCGACAGTGCACACGGCAGAGGAAGCAAGGGGGTGTTGGCAGGCAGCTAGGAGGCAGCAGGAGTCCCACTTGAAAGTGGGGTCATGACTGTTTGGGCCTCAGGCCCCAACGGCAACCTGCACACACAGCCTCTGAACCTGCAGCTTGTGAGCAGTGCCAGAGACACACAGGCACCTCCCTGGGGCCTTCTCGAGGGAACTGTGCTCCATCGAGGTCCTGCTGGCTGGCAGTGGCCTAGGCCAGCACAGGCCTTAGGGAGGCCTGGCTGAGCCTGGGGTGATCTCCGAGCTAGCCATGCCCAGGACAAGCCTGGGACTTGAGGCCAGGCTGCAGCCTCATTCCAGGCTGGGCCTGGTGCAGAGAGCCTGCAAGCGAGGCCTTCCAGGGGCAATGCTCAGTGCAGTGGCTTTGCCCTGCAATCCACGTTCCTCACTCGGGCCGCCCTGCCTGTCAGGCCCACACTCCCTAGACCTGTGTTCCTGAGGCCGTTGGACAGTTGGGGAAGTGGAGGCTCTCCCAGCATGGGAGGCCTGCTTAGCACACTGCTCTGGGTCCAAAGCGGATTCCCTGCACCTCGGGCACTGGGGCGACATTTTCTGCACACAGGAGACACTTGGCACACACAGTGTTTCCCCATGGAAAGCGGTGTGCCAAAGAGCACCCGCCTGGGATGTATGGCACTCTCCCACAGAAGCCCTCCATGCAGCAGGCTGTCATGGATTCGGCTGCAGGCCGTTGTGGCTGGAGAGACAGCAGCTCCTCTGGAGGCTCTGGGTCCATTTGCACTCCCGTGCTAGTAAATGAGGCCTGGGGGATGAGGTCCTTGCAAAGAGTGGCAAGCAGCCTGCTCCTTTCCATGAGACACACGTGTGGTGAGAGAGGCTTGGCAGCAGAGAAGAAGCGAGAGGGGCAGCCAGGGAGGGGATTTGCATGCAGCTCGGAGGCCCCAGATCTCCTGCTTCCCAAGCAGAGCATGCCGGCTATGCCCATCAGGCCCCATTCCCAAGTGCACACCCAGCTTCTGGATGTGCCCTCTGCCAGCCATGAAAACACACACAGGCCATACCCTGAGCCTGCCGAGGGGGACCTTTGCTCCCCGGAGGGGGGGGTGGGGGGCTGAATGCCATGATTGTGTGACGGGAGAGAAGGCCCCCGGAGGCCTTCAGGGAGCTGCCACAGCATAGCGGTGCTCAGGAAAAGGCACTCTTCTTTCTGCAGGCTGGATGCACACTCGAGTTTCTGCTTGAGGCAGAGAGAGCTGAGCTAGGCGATCCCTGGCTGAAGGCAAAGCAGAGAGTTTTTCGGTGGAGCGATGGCTCCATCTGCTGGCTGACAAGCGTGGAAGGAGAAGCCTGGTTCCCACTGAGTTCCTGAGCAGGTTTCCAAGCTGGAGGCCCTCTGGCTCCACAAGCTCGAGAGTCCTGCCTAAGACTTCCCTCTGGCAACAGAGTGGGTGCCAAGGGCCTGTGGGTTCGAGAGTGCTCGGAAGCCGCAGGGGAGGCTTTGGGCACCCAGTGCTCTGTGATGGAAAACGCTGCAGGCCTGAGCCTCCAGGAACTCCTGCAAGGCTGTGGAGTGGGAAAGCTGTCCTTAGCAGAAGGCTCCCTGCCCAGGGCTGCAGGCCTTTGTGGATGGCTAAGCCGCAGCTTCCTTGCAGGCTGCTGCTCCAGGGGCGTGTGTGCCCTGGTCCAGAGTGCTGTAGGAGGAGGTCCTAGCAAGGGGAGAGCAAGCACCTTGTTTCCTTGGCCTCGACTGGCCTGTGCCCCCAGAGGCCTGCCGGCAGTGCACACAGCACAGGCAGCAAGGGGGTGTTGGCAGGCAGCTAGGAGGCAGCAGGAGTCCCACTTGAAAGTGGGGTCATGACTGTTTGGGCCTCAGGCCCCAACGGCAACCTGCACACACAGCCTCTGAACCTGCAGCTTGCGAGCAGTGCCAGAGACACACAGGCACCTCCCTGGGGCCTTCTCGAGGGAACTGTGCTCCATCGAGGTCCTGCTGGCTGGCAGTGGCCTAGGCCAGCACAGGCCTTAGGGAGGCCTGGCTGAGCCTGGGGTGATCTCTGAGCTAGCCATGCCCAGGACAAGCCTGGGACTTGAGGCCAGGCTGCAGCCTCATTCCAGGCTGGGCCTGGTGCAGAGAGCCTGCAAGCGAGGCCTTCCAGGGGCAATGCTCAGTGCAGTGGCTTTGCCCTGCAATCCACGTTCCTCACTCGGGCCGCTCTGCCTGTCAGGCCCACACTCCCTAGACCTGTGTTCCTGAGGCCGTTGGACAGTTGGGGAAGTGGAGGCTCTCCCAGCATGGGAGGCCTGCTTAGCACACTGCTCTGGGTCCAAAGCGGATTCCCTGCACCTCGGGCACTGGGGCGACATTTTCTGCACACAGGAGACACTTGGCACACACAGTGTTTCCCCATGGAAAGCGGTGTGCCAAAGAGCACCCGCCTGGGATGTATGGCACTCTCCCACAGAAGCCCTCCATGCAGCAGGCTGTCATGGATTCGGCTGCAGGCCGTTGTGGCTGGAGAGACAGCAGCTCCTCTGGAGGCTCTGGGTCCATTTGCACTCCCGTGCTAGTAAATGAGGCCTGGGGGATGAGGTCCTTGCAAAGAGTGGCAAGCAGCCTGCTCCTTTCCATGAGACGCACGTGTGGTGAGAGAGGCTTGGCAGCAAAGAAGAAGCGAGAGGGGCAGCCAGGGAGGGGATCTGCATGCAGCTCGGAGGCCCCAGATCTCCTGCTTCCCAAGCAGAGCGTGCCGGCTATGCCCATCAGGCCCCATTCTCAAGTGCACACCCAGCTTCTGGATGTGCCCTCTGCCAGCCATGAAAACACACACAGGCCATACCCTGAGCCTGCCGAGGGGGACCTTTGCTCCCCGGAGGGGGGGGTGGGGGGCTGAATGCCATGATTGTGTGACGGGAGAGAAGGCCCCCGGAGGCCTTCAGGGAGCTGCCACAGCATAGTGGTGCTCAGGAAAAGGCACTCTTCTTTCTGCAGGCTGGATGCACACTCGAGTTTCTGCTTGAGGCAGAGAGAGCTGAGCTAGGCGATCCCTGGCTGAAGGCAAAGCAGAGAGTTTTTTGGTGGAGCGATGGCTCCATCTGCTGGCTGACAAGCGTGGAAGGAGAAGCCTGGTTCCCACTGAGTTCCTGAGCAGGTTTCCAAGCTGGAGGCCCTCTGGCTCCACAAGCTCGAGAGTCCTGCCTAAGACTTCCCTCTGGCAACAGAGTGGGTGCCAAGGGCCTGTGGGTTCGAGAGTGCTCGGAAGCCGCAGGGGAGGCTTTGGGCACCCAGTGCTCTGTGATGGAAAACGCTGCAGGCCTGAGCCTCCAGGAACTCCTGCAAGGCTGTGGAGTGGGAAAGCTGTCCTTAGCAGAAGGCTCCCTGCCCAGGGCTGCAGGCCTTTGTGGATGGCTAAGCCGCAGCTTCCTTGCAGGCTGCTGCTCCAGGGGCGTGTGTGCCCTGGTCCAGAGTGCTGTAGGAGGAGGTCCTAGCAAGGGGAGAGCAAGCACCTTGTTTCCTTGGCCTCGACTGGCCTGTGCCCCCAGAGGCCTGTCGACAGTGCACACGGCAGAGGAAGCAAGGGGGTGTTGGCAGGCAGCTAGGAGGCAGCAGGAGTCCCACTTGAAAGTGGGGTCATGACTGTTTGGGCCTCAGGCCCCAACGGCAACCTGCACACACAGCCTCTGAACCTGCAGCTTGTGAGCAGTGCCAGAGACACACAGGCACCTCCCTGGGGCCTTCTCGAGGGAACTGTGCTCCATCGAGGTCCTGCTGGCTGGCAGTGGCCTAGGCCAGCACAGGCCTTAGGGAGGCCTGGCTGAGCCTGGGGTGATCTCCGAGCTAGCCATGCCCAGGACAAGCCTGGGACTTGAGGCCAGGCTGCAGCCTCATTCCAGGCTGGGCCTGGTGCAGAGAGCCTGCAAGCGAGGCCTTCCAGGGGCAATGCTCAGTGCAGTGGCTTTGCCCTGCAATCCACGTTCCTCACTCGGGCCGCCCTGCCTGTCAGGCCCACACTCCCTAGACCTGTGTTCCTGAGGCCGTTGGACAGTTGGGGAAGTGGAGGCTCTCCCAGCATGGGAGGCCTGCTTAGCACACTGCTCTGGGTCCAAAGCGGATTCCCTGCACCTCGGGCACTGGGGCGACATTTTCTGCACACAGGAGACACTTGGCACACACAGTGTTTCCCCATGGAAAGCAGTGTGCCAAAGAGCACCCGCCTGGGATGTATGGCACTCTCCCACAGAAGCCCTCCATGCAGCAGGCTGTCATGGATTCGGCTGCAGGCCGTTGTGGCTGGAGAGACAGCAGCTCCTCTGGAGGCTCTGGGTCCATTTGCACTCCCGTGCTAGTAAATGAGGCCTGGGGGATGAGGTCCTTGCAAAGAGTGGCAAGCAGCCTGCTCCTTTCCATGAGACGCACGTGTGGTGAGAGAGGCTTGGCAGCAGAGAAGAAGCGAGAGGGGCAGCCAGGGAGGGGATCTGCATGCAGCTCGGAGGCCCCAGATCTCCTGCTTCCCAAGCAGAGCATGCCGGCTATGCCCATCAGGCCCCATTCCCAAGTGCACACCCAGCTTCTGGATGTGCCCTCTGCCAGCCATGAAAACACACACAGGCCATACCCTGAGCCTGCCGAGGGGGACCTTTGCTCCCCGGAGGGGGGGGTGGGGGGCTGAATGCCATGATTGTGTGACGGGAGAGAAGGCCCCCGGAGGCCTTCAGGGAGCTGCCACAGCATAGCGGTGCTCAGGAAAAGGCACTCTTCTTTCTGCAGGCTGGATGCACACTCGAGTTTCTGCTTGAGGCAGAGAGAGCTGAGCTAGGCGATCCCTGGCTGAAGGCAAAGCAGAGAGTTTTTCGGTGGAGCGATGGCTCCATCTGCTGGCTGACAAGCGTGGAAGGAGAAGCCTGGTTCCCACTGAGTTCCTGAGCAGGTTTCCAAGCTGGAGGCCCTCTGGCTCCACAAGCTCGAGAGTCCTGCCTAAGACTTCCCTCTGGCAACAGAGTGGGTGCCAAGGGCCTGTGGGTTCGAGAGTGCTCGGAAGCCGCAGGGGAGGCTTTGGGCACCCAGTGCTCTGTGATGGAAAACGCTGCAGGCCTGAGCCTCCAGGAACTCCTGCAAGGCTGTGGAGTGGGAAAGCTGTCCTTAGCAGAAGGCTCCCTGCCCAGGGCTGCAGGCCTTTGTGGATGGCTAAGCCGCAGCTTCCTTGCAGGCTGCTGCTCCAGGGGCGTGTGTGCCCTGGTCCAGAGTGCTGTAGGAGGAGGTCCTAGCAAGGGGAGAGCAAGCACCTTGTTTCCTTGGCCTCGACTGGCCTGTGCCCCCAGAGGCCTGCCGGCAGTGCACACAGCACAGGCAGCAAGGGGGTGTTGGCAGGCAGCTAGGAGGCAGCAGGAGTCCCACATGAAAGTGGGGTCATGACTGTTTGGGCCTCAGGCCCCAACGGCAACCTGCACACACAGCCTCTGAACCTGCAGCTTGCGAGCAGTGCCAGAGACACACAGGCACCTCCCTGGGGCCTTCTCGAGGGAACTGTGCTCCATCGAGGTCCTGCTGGCTGGCAGTGGCCTAGGCCAGCACAGGCCTTAGGGAGGCCTGGCTGAGCCTGGGGTGATCTCTGAGCTAGCCATGCCCAGGACAAGCCTGGGACTTGAGGCCAGGCTGCAGCCTCATTCCAGGCTGGGCCTGGTGCAGAGAGCCTGCAAGCGAGGCCTTCCAGGGGCAATGCTCAGTGCAGTGGCTTTGCCCTGCAATCCACGTTCCTCACTCGGGCCGCTCTGCCTGTCAGGCCCACACTCCCTAGACCTGTGTTCCTGAGGCCGTTGGACAGTTGGGGAAGTGGAGGCTCTCCCAGCATGGGAGGCCTGCTTAGCACACTGCTCTGGGTCCAAAGCGGATTCCCTGCACCTCGGGCACTGGGGCGACATTTTCTGCACACAGGAGACACTTGGCACACACAGTGTTTCCCCATGGAAAGCGGTGTGCCAAAGAGCACCCGCCTGGGATGTATGGCACTCTCCCACAGAAGCCCTCCATGCAGCAGGCTGTCATGGATTCGGCTGCAGGCCGTTGTGGCTGGAGAGACAGCAGCTCCTCTGGAGGCTCTGGGTCCATTTGCACTCCCGTGCTAGTAAATGAGGCCTGGGGGATGAGGTCCTTGCAAAGAGTGGCAAGCAGCCTGCTCCTTTCCATGAGACGCACGTGTGGTGAGAGAGGCTTGGCAGCAAAGAAGAAGCGAGAGGGGCAGCCAGGGAGGGGATCTGCATGCAGCTCGGAGGCCCCAGATCTCCTGCTTCCCAAGCAGAGCGTGCCGGCTATGCCCATCAGGCCCCATTCTCAAGTGCACACCCAGCTTCTGGATGTGCCCTCTGCCAGCCATGAAAACACACACAGGCCATACCCTGAGCCTGCCGAGGGGGACCTTTGCTCCCCGGAGGGGGGGGTGGGGGGCTGAATGCCATGATTGTGTGACGGGAGAGAAGGCCCCCGGAGGCCTTCAGGGAGCTGCCACAGCATAGTGGTGCTCAGGAAAAGGCACTCTTCTTTCTGCAGGCTGGATGCACACTCGAGTTTCTGCTTGAGGCAGAGAGAGCTGAGCTAGGCGATCCCTGGCTGAAGGCAAAGCAGAGAGTTTTTTGGTGGAGCGATGGCTCCATCTGCTGGCTGACAAGCGTGGAAGGAGAAGCCTGGTTCCCACTGAGTTCCTGAGCAGGTTTCCAAGCTGGAGGCCCTCTGGCTCCACAAGCTCGAGAGTCCTGCCTAAGACTTCCCTCTGGCAACAGAGTGGGTGCCAAGGGCCTGTGGGTTCGAGAGTGCTCGGAAGCCGCAGGGGAGGCTTTGGGCACCCAGTGCTCTGTGATGGAAAACGCTGCAGGCCTGAGCCTCCAGGAACTCCTGCAAGGCTGTGGAGTGGGAAAGCTGTCCTTAGCAGAAGGCTCCCTGCCCAGGGCTGCAGGCCTTTGTGGATGGCTAAGCCGCAGCTTCCTTGCAGGCTGCTGCTCCAGGGGCGTGTGTGCCCTGGTCCAGAGTGCTGTAGGAGGAGGTCCTAGCAAGGGGAGAGCAAGCACCTTGTTTCCTTGGCCTCGACTGGCCTGTGCCCCCAGAGGCCTGTCGACAGTGCACACGGCAGAGGAAGCAAGGGGGTGTTGGCAGGCAGCTAGGAGGCAGCAGGAGTCCCACTTGAAAGTGGGGTCATGACTGTTTGGGCCTCAGGCCCCAACGGCAACCTGCACACCCAGCCTCTGAACCTGCAGCTTGTGAGCAGTGCCAGAGACACACAGGCACCTCCCTGGGGCCTTCTCGAGGGAACTGTGCTCCATCGAGGTCCTGCTGGCTGGCAGTGGCCTAGGCCAGCACAGGCCTTAGGGAGGCCTGGCTGAGCCTGGGGTGATCTCCGAGCTAGCCATGCCCAGGACAAGCCTGGGACTTGAGGCCAGGCTGCAGCCTCATTCCAGGCTGGGCCTGGTGCAGAGAGCCTGCAAGCGAGGCCTTCCAGGGGCAATGCTCAGTGCAGTGGCTTTGCCCTGCAATCCACGTTCCTCACTCGGGCCGCCCTGCCTGTCAGGCCCACACTCCCTAGACCTGTGTTCCTGAGGCCGTTGGACAGTTGGGGAAGTGGAGGCTCTCCCAGCATGGGAGGCCTGCTTAGCACACTGCTCTGGGTCCAAAGCGGATTCCCTGCACCTCGGGCACTGGGGCGACATTTTCTGCACACAGGAGACACTTGGCACACACAGTGTTTCCCCATGGAAAGCGGTGTGCCAAAGAGCACCCGCCTGGGATGTATGGCACTCTCCCACAGAAGCCCTCCATGCAGCAGGCTGTCATGGATTCGGCTGCAGGCCGTTGTGGCTGGAGAGACAGCAGCTCCTCTGGAGGCTCTGGGTCCATTTGCACTCCCGTGCTAGTAAATGAGGCCTGGGGGATGAGGTCCTTGCAAAGAGTGGCAAGCAGCCTGCTCCTTTCCATGAGACACACGTGTGGTGAGAGAGGCTTGGCAGCAGAGAAGAAGCGAGAGGGGCAGCCAGGGAGGGGATTTGCATGCAGCTCGGAGGCCCCAGATCTCCTGCTTCCCAAGCAGAGCATGCCGGCTATGCCCATCAGGCCCCATTCCCAAGTGCACACCCAGCTTCTGGATGTGCCCTCTGCCAGCCATGAAAACACACACAGGCCATACCCTGAGCCTGCCGAGGGGGACCTTTGCTCCCCGGAGGGGGGGGTGGGGGGCTGAATGCCATGATTGTGTGACGGGAGAGAAGGCCCCCGGAGGCCTTCAGGGAGCTGCCACAGCATAGCGGTGCTCAGGAAAAGGCACTCTTCTTTCTGCAGGCTGGATGCACACTCGAGTTTCTGCTTGAGGCAGAGAGAGCTGAGCTAGGCGATCCCTGGCTGAAGGCAAAGCAGAGAGTTTTTCGGTGGAGCGATGGCTCCATCTGCTGGCTGACAAGCGTGGAAGGAGAAGCCTGGTTCCCACTGAGTTCCTGAGCAGGTTTCCAAGCTGGAGGCCCTCTGGCTCCACAAGCTCGAGAGTCCTGCCTAAGACTTCCCTCTGGCAACAGAGTGGGTGCCAAGGGCCTGTGGGTTCGAGAGTGCTCAGAAGCCGCAGGGGAGGCTTTGGGCACCCAGTGCTCTGTGATGGAAAACGCTGCAGGCCTGAGCCTCCAGGAACTCCTGCAAGGCTGTGGAGTGGGAAAGCTGTCCTTAGCAGAAGGCTCCCTGCCCAGGGCTGCAGGCCTTTGTGGATGGCTAAGCCGCAGCTTCCTTGCAGGCTGCTGCTCCAGGGGCGTGTGTGCCCTGGTCCAGAGTGCTGTAGGAGGAGGTCCTAGCAAGGGGAGAGCAAGCACCTTGTTTCCTTGGCCTCGACTGGCCTGTGCCCCCAGAGGCCTGCCGGCAGTGCACACAGCACAGGCAGCAAGGGGGTGTTGGCAGGCAGCTAGGAGGCAGCAGGAGTCCCACTTGAAAGTGGGGTCATGACTGTTTGGGCCTCAGGCCCCAACGGCAACCTGCACACACAGCCTCTGAACCTGCAGCTTGCGAGCAGTGCCAGAGACACACAGGCACCTCCCTGGGGCCTTCTCGAGGGAACTGTGCTCCATCGAGGTCCTGCTGGCTGGCAGTGGCCTAGGCCAGCACAGGCCTTAGGGAGGCCTGGCTGAGCCTGGGGTGATCTCTGAGCTAGCCATGCCCAGGACAAGCCTGGGACTTGAGGCCAGGCTGCAGCCTCATTCCAGGCTGGGCCTGGTGCAGAGAGCCTGCAAGCGAGGCCTTCCAGGGGCAATGCTCAGTGCAGTGGCTTTGCCCTGCAATCCACGTTCCTCACTCGGGCCGCCCTGCCTGTCAGGCCCACACTCCCTAGACCTGTGTTCCTGAGGCCGTTGGACAGTTGGGGAAGTGGAGGCTCTCCCAGCATGGGAGGCCTGCTTAGCACACTGCTCTGGGTCCAAAGCGGATTCCCTGCACCTCGGGCACTGGGGCGACATTTTCTGCACACAGGAGACACTTGGCACACACAGTGTTTCCCCATGGAAAGCGGTGTGCCAAAGAGCACCCGCCTGGGATGTATGGCACTCTCCCACAGAAGCCCTCCATGCAGCAGGCTGTCATGGATTCGGCTGCAGGCCGTTGTGGCTGGAGAGACAGCAGCTCCTCTGGAGGCTCTGGGTCCATTTGCACTCCCGTGCTAGTAAATGAGGCCTGGGGGATGAGGTCCTTGCAAAGAGTGGCAAGCAGCCTGCTCCTTTCCATGAGACGCACGTGTGGTGAGAGAGGCTTGGCAGCAAAGAAGAAGCGAGAGGGGCAGCCAGGGAGGGGATCTGCATGCAGCTCGGAGGCCCCAGATCTCCTGCTTCCCAAGCAGAGCGTGCCGGCTATGCCCATCAGGCCCCATTCTCAAGTGCACACCCAGCTTCTGGATGTGCCCTCTGCCAGCCATGAAAACACACACAGGCCATACCCTGAGCCTGCCGAGGGGGACCTTTGCTCCCCGGAGGGGGGGGTGGGGGGCTGAATGCCATGATTGTGTGACGGGAGAGAAGGCCCCCGGAGGCCTTCAGGGAGCTGCCACAGCATAGTGGTGCTCAGGAAAAGGCACTCTTCTTTCTGCAGGCTGGATGCACACTCGAGTTTCTGCTTGAGGCAGAGAGAGCTGAGCTAGGCGATCCCTGGCTGAAGGCAAAGCAGAGAGTTTTTTGGTGGAGCGATGGCTCCATCTGCTGGCTGACAAGCGTGGAAGGAGAAGCCTGGTTCCCACTGAGTTCCTGAGCAGGTTTCCAAGCTGGAGGCCCTCTGGCTCCACAAGCTCGAGAGTCCTGCCTAAGACTTCCCTCTGGCAACAGAGTGGGTGCCAAGGGCCTGTGGGTTCGAGAGTGCTCGGAAGCCGCAGGGGAGGCTTTGGGCACCCAGTGCTCTGTGATGGAAAACGCTGCAGGCCTGAGCCTCCAGGAACTCCTGCAAGGCTGTGGAGTGGGAAAGCTGTCCTTAGCAGAAGGCTCCCTGCCCAGGGCTGCAGGCCTTTGTGGATGGCTAAGCCGCAGCTTCCTTGCAGGCTGCTGCTCCAGGGGCGTGTGTGCCCTGGTCCAGAGTGCTGTAGGAGGAGGTCCTAGCAAGGGGAGAGCAAGCACCTTGTTTCCTTGGCCTCGACTGGCCTGTGCCCCCAGAGGCCTGCCGACAGTGCACACGGCAGAGGAAGCAAGGGGGTGTTGGCAGGCAGCTAGGAGGCAGCAGGAGTCCCACTTGAAAGTGGGGTCATGACTGTTTGGGCCTCAGGCCCCAACGGCAACCTGCACACACAGCCTCTGAACCTGCAGCTTGTGAGCAGTGCCAGAGACACACAGGCACCTCCCTGGGGCCTTCTCGAGGGAACTGTGCTCCATCGAGGTCCTGCTGGCTGGCAATGGCCTAGGCCAGCACAGGCCTTAGGGAGGCCTGGCTGAGCCTGGGGTGATCTCCGAGCTAGCCATGCCCAGGACAAGCCTGGGACTTGAGGCCAGGCTGCAGCCTCATTCCAGGCTGGGCCTGGTGCAGAGAGCCTGCAAGCGAGGCCTTCCAGGGGCAATGCTCAGTGCAGTGGCTTTGCCCTGCAATCCACGTTCCTCACTCGGGCCGCCCTGCCTGTCAGGCCCACACTCCCTAGACCTGTGTTCCTGAGGCCGTTGGACAGTTGGGGAAGTGGAGGCTCTCCCAGCATGGGAGGCCTGCTTAGCACACTGCTCTGGGTCCAAAGCGGATTCCCTGCACCTCGGGCACTGGGGCGACATTTTCTGCACACAGGAGACACTTGGCACACACAGTGTTTCCCCATGGAAAGCGGTGTGCCAAAGAGCACCCGCCTGGGATGTATGGCACTCTCCCACAGAAGCCCTCCATGCAGCAGGCTGTCATGGATTCGGCTGCAGGCCGTTGTGGCTGGAGAGACAGCAGCTCCTCTGGAGGCTCTGGGTCCATTTGCACTCCCGTGCTAGTAAATGAGGCCTGGGGGATGAGGTCCTTGCAAAGAGTGGCAAGCAGCCTGCTCCTTTCCATGAGACGCACGTGTGGTGAGAGAGGCTTGGCAGCAGAGAAGAAGCGAGAGGGGCAGCCAGGGAGGGGATCTGCATGCAGCTCGGAGGCCCCAGATCTCCTGCTTCCCAAGCAGAGCATGCCGGCTATGCCCATCAGGCCCCATTCCCAAGTGCACACCCAGCTTCTGGATGTGCCCTCTGCCAGCCATGAAAACACACACAGGCCATACCCTGAGCCTGCCGAGGGGGACCTTTGCTCCCCGGAGGGGGGGGTGGGGGGCTGAATGCCATGATTGTGTGACGGGAGAGAAGGCCCCCGGAGGCCTTCAGGGAGCTGCCACAGCATAGCGGTGCTCAGGAAAAGGCACTCTTCTTTCTGCAGGCTGGATGCACACTCGAGTTTCTGCTTGAGGCAGAGAGAGCTGAGCTAGGCGATCCCTGGCTGAAGGCAAAGCAGAGAGTTTTTCGGTGGAGCGATGGCTCCATCTGCTGGCTGACAAGCGTGGAAGGAGAAGCCTGGTTCCCACTGAGTTCCTGAGCAGGTTTCCAAGCTGGAGGCCCTCTGGCTCCACAAGCTCGAGAGTCCTGCCTAAGACTTCCCTCTGGCAACAGAGTGGGTGCCAAGGGCCTGTGGGTTCGAGAGTGCTCAGAAGCCGCAGGGGAGGCTTTGGGCACCCAGTGCTCTGTGATGGAAAACGCTGCAGGCCTGAGCCTCCAGGAACTCCTGCAAGGCTGTGGAGTGGGAAAGCTGTCCTTAGCAGAAGGCTCCCTGCCCAGGGCTGCAGGCCTTTGTGGATGGCTAAGCCGCAGCTTCCTTGCAGGCTGCTGCTCCAGGGGCGTGTGTGCCCTGGTCCAGAGTGCTGTAGGAGGAGGTCCTAGCAAGGGGAGAGCAAGCACCTTGTTTCCTTGGCCTCGACTGGCCTGTGCCCCCAGAGGCCTGCCGGCAGTGCACACAGCACAGGCAGCAAGGGGGTGTTGGCAGGCAGCTAGGAGGCAGCAGGAGTCCCACTTGAAAGTGGGGTCATGACTGTTTGGGCCTCAGGCCCCAACGGCAACCTGCACACACAGCCTCTGAACCTGCAGCTTGCGAGCAGTGCCAGAGACACACAGGCACCTCCCTGGGGCCTTCTCGAGGGAACTGTGCTCCATCGAGGTCCTGCTGGCTGGCAGTGGCCTAGGCCAGCACAGGCCTTAGGGAGGCCTGGCTGAGCCTGGGGTGATCTCTGAGCTAGCCATGCCCAGGACAAGCCTGGGACTTGAGGCCAGGCTGCAGCCTCATTCCAGGCTGGGCCTGGTGCAGAGAGCCTGCAAGCGAGGCCTTCCAGGGGCAATGCTCAGTGCAGTGGCTTTGCCCTGCAATCCACGTTCCTCACTCGGGCCGCCCTGCCTGTCAGGCCCACACTCCCTAGACCTGTGTTCCTGAGGCCGTTGGACAGTTGGGGAAGTGGAGGCTCTCCCAGCATGGGAGGCCTGCTTAGCACACTGCTCTGGGTCCAAAGCGGATTCCCTGCACCTCGGGCACTGGGGCGACATTTTCTGCACACAGGAGACACTTGGCACACACAGTGTTTCCCCATGGAAAGCGGTGTGCCAAAGAGCACCCGCCTGGGATGTATGGCACTCTCCCACAGAAGCCCTCCATGCAGCAGGCTGTCATGGATTCGGCTGCAGGCCGTTGTGGCTGGAGAGACAGCAGCTCCTCTGGAGGCTCTGGGTCCATTTGCACTCCCGTGCTAGTAAATGAGGCCTGGGGGATGAGGTCCTTGCAAAGAGTGGCAAGCAGCCTGCTCCTTTCCATGAGACGCACGTGTGGTGAGAGAGGCTTGGCAGCAAAGAAGAAGCGAGAGGGGCAGCCAGGGAGGGGATCTGCATGCAGCTCGGAGGCCCCAGATCTCCTGCTTCCCAAGCAGAGCGTGCCGGCTATGCCCATCAGGCCCCATTCTCAAGTGCACACCCAGCTTCTGGATGTGCCCTCTGCCAGCCATGAAAACACACACAGGCCATACCCTGAGCCTGCCGAGGGGGACCTTTGCTCCCCGGAGGGGGGGGTGGGGGGCTGAATGCCATGATTGTGTGACGGGAGAGAAGGCCCCCGGAGGCCTTCAGGGAGCTGCCACAGCATAGTGGTGCTCAGGAAAAGGCACTCTTCTTTCTGCAGGCTGGATGCACACTCGAGTTTCTGCTTGAGGCAGAGAGAGCTGAGCTAGGCGATCCCTGGCTGAAGGCAAAGCAGAGAGTTTTTTGGTGGAGCGATGGCTCCATCTGCTGGCTGACAAGCGTGGAAGGAGAAGCCTGGTTCCCACTGAGTTCCTGAGCAGGTTTCCAAGCTGGAGGCCCTCTGGCTCCACAAGCTCGAGAGTCCTGCCTAAGACTTCCCTCTGGCAACAGAGTGGGTGCCAAGGGCCTGTGGGTTCGAGAGTGCTCGGAAGCCGCAGGGGAGGCTTTGGGCACCCAGTGCTCTGTGATGGAAAACGCTGCAGGCCTGAGCCTCCAGGAACTCCTGCAAGGCTGTGGAGTGGGAAAGCTGTCCTTAGCAGAAGGCTCCCTGCCCAGGGCTGCAGGCCTTTGTGGATGGCTAAGCCGCAGCTTCCTTGCAGGCTGCTGCTCCAGGGGCGTGTGTGCCCTGGTCCAGAGTGCTGTAGGAGGAGGTCCTAGCAAGGGGAGAGCAAGCACCTTGTTTCCTTGGCCTCGACTGGCCTGTGCCCCCAGAGGCCTGCCGACAGTGCACACGGCAGAGGAAGCAAGGGGGTGTTGGCAGGCAGCTAGGAGGCAGCAGGAGTCCCACTTGAAAGTGGGGTCATGACTGTTTGGGCCTCAGGCCCCAACGGCAACCTGCACACACAGCCTCTGAACCTGCAGCTTGTGAGCAGTGCCAGAGACACACAGGCACCTCCCTGGGGCCTTCTCGAGGGAACTGTGCTCCATCGAGGTCCTGCTGGCTGGCAATGGCCTAGGCCAGCACAGGCCTTAGGGAGGCCTGGCTGAGCCTGGGGTGATCTCCGAGCTAGCCATGCCCAGGACAAGCCTGGGACTTGAGGCCAGGCTGCAGCCTCATTCCAGGCTGGGCCTGGTGCAGAGAGCCTGCAAGCGAGGCCTTCCAGGGGCAATGCTCAGTGCAGTGGCTTTGCCCTGCAATCCACGTTCCTCACTCGGGCCGCCCTGCCTGTCAGGCCCACACTCCCTAGACCTGTGTTCCTGAGGCCGTTGGACAGTTGGGGAAGTGGAGGCTCTCCCAGCATGGGAGGCCTGCTTAGCACACTGCTCTGGGTCCAAAGCGGATTCCCTGCACCTCGGGCACTGGGGCGACATTTTCTGCACACAGGAGACACTTGGCACACACAGTGTTTCCCCATGGAAAGCGGTGTGCCAAAGAGCACCCGCCTGGGATGTATGGCACTCTCCCACAGAAGCCCTCCATGCAGCAGGCTGTCATGGATTCGGCTGCAGGCCGTTGTGGCTGGAGAGACAGCAGCTCCTCTGGAGGCTCTGGGTCCATTTGCACTCCCGTGCTAGTAAATGAGGCCTGGGGGATGAGGTCCTTGCAAAGAGTGGCAAGCAGCCTGCTCCTTTCCATGAGACGCACGTGTGGTGAGAGAGGCTTGGCAGCAGAGAAGAAGCGAGAGGGGCAGCCAGGGAGGGGATCTGCATGCAGCTCGGAGGCCCCAGATCTCCTGCTTCCCAAGCAGAGCATGCCGGCTATGCCCATCAGGCCCCATTCCCAAGTGCACACCCAGCTTCTGGATGTGCCCTCTGCCAGCCATGAAAACACACACAGGCCATACCCTGAGCCTGCCGAGGGGGACCTTTGCTCCCCGGAGGGGGGGGTGGGGGGCTGAATGCCATGATTGTGTGACGGGAGAGAAGGCCCCCGGAGGCCTTCAGGGAGCTGCCACAGCATAGCGGTGCTCAGGAAAAGGCACTCTTCTTTCTGCAGGCTGGATGCACACTCGAGTTTCTGCTTGAGGCAGAGAGAGCTGAGCTAGGCGATCCCTGGCTGAAGGCAAAGCAGAGAGTTTTTCGGTGGAGCGATGGCTCCATCTGCTGGCTGACAAGCGTGGAAGGAGAAGCCTGGTTCCCACTGAGTTCCTGAGCAGGTTTCCAAGCTGGAGGCCCTCTGGCTCCACAAGCTCGAGAGTCCTGCCTAAGACTTCCCTCTGGCAACAGAGTGGGTGCCAAGGGCCTGTGGGTTCGAGAGTGCTCGGAAGCCGCAGGGGAGGCTTTGGGCACCCAGTGCTCTGTGATGGAAAACGCTGCAGGCCTGAGCCTCCAGGAACTCCTGCAAGGCTGTGGAGTGGGAAAGCTGTCCTTAGCAGAAGGCTCCCTGCCCAGGGCTGCAGGCCTTTGTGGATGGCTAAGCCGCAGCTTCCTTGCAGGCTGCTGCTCCAGGGGCGTGTGTGCCCTGGTCCAGAGTGCTGTAGGAGGAGGTCCTAGCAAGGGGAGAGCAAGCACCTTGTTTCCTTGGCCTCGACTGGCCTGTGCCCCCAGAGGCCTGCCGGCAGTGCACACAGCACAGGCAGCAAGGGGGTGTTGGCAGGCAGCTAGGAGGCAGCAGGAGTCCCACATGAAAGTGGGGTCATGACTGTTTGGGCCTCAGGCCCCAACGGCAACCTGCACACACAGCCTCTGAACCTGCAGCTTGCGAGCAGTGCCAGAGACACACAGGCACCTCCCTGGGGCCTTCTCGAGGGAACTGTGCTCCATCGAGGTCCTGCTGGCTGGCAGTGGCCTAGGCCAGCACAGGCCTTAGGGAGGCCTGGCTGAGCCTGGGGTGATCTCTGAGCTAGCCATGCCCAGGACAAGCCTGGGACTTGAGGCCAGGCTGCAGCCTCATTCCAGGCTGGGCCTGGTGCAGAGAGCCTGCAAGCGAGGCCTTCCAGGGGCAATGCTCAGTGCAGTGGCTTTGCCCTGCAATCCACGTTCCTCACTCGGGCCGCTCTGCCTGTCAGGCCCACACTCCCTAGACCTGTGTTCCTGAGGCCGTTGGACAGTTGGGGAAGTGGAGGCTCTCCCAGCATGGGAGGCCTGCTTAGCACACTGCTCTGGGTCCAAAGCGGATTCCCTGCACCTCGGGCACTGGGGCGACATTTTCTGCACACAGGAGACACTTGGCACACACAGTGTTTCCCCATGGAAAGCGGTGTGCCAAAGAGCACCCGCCTGGGATGTATGGCACTCTCCCACAGAAGCCCTCCATGCAGCAGGCTGTCATGGATTCGGCTGCAGGCCGTTGTGGCTGGAGAGACAGCAGCTCCTCTGGAGGCTCTGGGTCCATTTGCACTCCCGTGCTAGTAAATGAGGCCTGGGGGATGAGGTCCTTGCAAAGAGTGGCAAGCAGCCTGCTCCTTTCCATGAGACGCACGTGTGGTGAGAGAGGCTTGGCAGCAAAGAAGAAGCGAGAGGGGCAGCCAGGGAGGGGATCTGCATGCAGCTCGGAGGCCCCAGATCTCCTGCTTCCCAAGCAGAGCGTGCCGGCTATGCCCATCAGGCCCCATTCTCAAGTGCACACCCAGCTTCTGGATGTGCCCTCTGCCAGCCATGAAAACACACACAGGCCATACCCTGAGCCTGCCGAGGGGGACCTTTGCTCCCCGGAGGGGGGGGTGGGGGGCTGAATGCCATGATTGTGTGACGGGAGAGAAGGCCCCCGGAGGCCTTCAGGGAGCTGCCACAGCATAGTGGTGCTCAGGAAAAGGCACTCTTCTTTCTGCAGGCTGGATGCACACTCGAGTTTCTGCTTGAGGCAGAGAGAGCTGAGCTAGGCGATCCCTGGCTGAAGGCAAAGCAGAGAGTTTTTTGGTGGAGCGATGGCTCCATCTGCTGGCTGACAAGCGTGGAAGGAGAAGCCTGGTTCCCACTGAGTTCCTGAGCAGGTTTCCAAGCTGGAGGCCCTCTGGCTCCACAAGCTCGAGAGTCCTGCCTAAGACTTCCCTCTGGCAACAGAGTGGGTGCCAAGGGCCTGTGGGTTCGAGAGTGCTCGGAAGCCGCAGGGGAGGCTTTGGGCACCCAGTGCTCTGTGATGGAAAACGCTGCAGGCCTGAGCCTCCAGGAACTCCTGCAAGGCTGTGGAGTGGGAAAGCTGTCCTTAGCAGAAGGCTCCCTGCCCAGGGCTGCAGGCCTTTGTGGATGGCTAAGCCGCAGCTTCCTTGCAGGCTGCTGCTCCAGGGGCGTGTGTGCCCTGGTCCAGAGTGCTGTAGGAGGAGGTCCTAGCAAGGGGAGAGCAAGCACCTTGTTTCCTTGGCCTCGACTGGCCTGTGCCCCCAGAGGCCTGTCGACAGTGCACACGGCAGAGGAAGCAAGGGGGTGTTGGCAGGCAGCTAGGAGGCAGCAGGAGTCCCACTTGAAAGTGGGGTCATGACTGTTTGGGCCTCAGGCCCCAACGGCAACCTGCACACCCAGCCTCTGAACCTGCAGCTTGCGAGCAGTGCCAGAGACACACAGGCACCTCCCTGGGGCCTTCTCGAGGGAACTGTGCTCCATCGAGGTCCTGCTGGCTGGCAGTGGCCTAGGCCAGCACAGGCCTTAGGGAGGCCTGGCTGAGCCTGGGGTGATCTCCGAGCTAGCCATGCCCAGGACAAGCCTGGGACTTGAGGCCAGGCTGCAGCCTCATTCCAGGCTGGGCCTGGTGCAGAGAGCCTGCAAGCGAGGCCTTCCAGGGGCAATGCTCAGTGCAGTGGCTTTGCCCTGCAATCCACGTTCCTCACTCGGGCCGCCCTGCCTGTCAGGCCCACACTCCCTAGACCTGTGTTCCTGAGGCCGTTGGACAGTTGGGGAAGTGGAGGCTCTCCCAGCATGGGAGGCCTGCTTAGCACACTGCTCTGGGTCCAAAGCGGATTCCCTGCACCTCGGGCACTGGGGCGACATTTTCTGCACACAGGAGACACTTGGCACACACAGTGTTTCCCCATGGAAAGCGGTGTGCCAAAGAGCACCCGCCTGGGATGTATGGCACTCTCCCACAGAAGCCCTCCATGCAGCAGGCTGTCATGGATTCGGCTGCAGGCCGTTGTGGCTGGAGAGACAGCAGCTCCTCTGGAGGCTCTGGGTCCATTTGCACTCCCGTGCTAGTAAATGAGGCCTGGGGGATGAGGTCCTTGCAAAGAGTGGCAAGCAGCCTGCTCCTTTCCATGAGACACACGTGTGGTGAGAGAGGCTTGGCAGCAGAGAAGAAGCGAGAGGGGCAGCCAGGGAGGGGATTTGCATGCAGCTCGGAGGCCCCAGATCTCCTGCTTCCCAAGCAGAGCATGCCGGCTATGCCCATCAGGCCCCATTCCCAAGTGCACACCCAGCTTCTGGATGTGCCCTCTGCCAGCCATGAAAACACACACAGGCCATACCCTGAGCCTGCCGAGGGGGACCTTTGCTCCCCGGAGGGGGGGGTGGGGGGCTGAATGCCATGATTGTGTGACGGGAGAGAAGGCCCCCGGAGGCCTTCAGGGAGCTGCCACAGCATAGCGGTGCTCAGGAAAAGGCACTCTTCTTTCTGCAGGCTGGATGCACACTCGAGTTTCTGCTTGAGGCAGAGAGAGCTGAGCTAGGCGATCCCTGGCTGAAGGCAAAGCAGAGAGTTTTTCGGTGGAGCGATGGCTCCATCTGCTGGCTGACAAGCGTGGAAGGAGAAGCCTGGTTCCCACTGAGTTCCTGAGCAGGTTTCCAAGCTGGAGGCCCTCTGGCTCCACAAGCTCGAGAGTCCTGCCTAAGACTTCCCTCTGGCAACAGAGTGGGTGCCAAGGGCCTGTGGGTTCGAGAGTGCTCAGAAGCCGCAGGGGAGGCTTTGGGCACCCAGTGCTCTGTGATGGAAAACGCTGCAGGCCTGAGCCTCCAGGAACTCCTGCAAGGCTGTGGAGTGGGAAAGCTGTCCTTAGCAGAAGGCTCCCTGCCCAGGGCTGCAGGCCTTTGTGGATGGCTAAGCCGCAGCTTCCTTGCAGGCTGCTGCTCCAGGGGCGTGTGTGCCCTGGTCCAGAGTGCTGTAGGAGGAGGTCCTAGCAAGGGGAGAGCAAGCACCTTGTTTCCTTGGCCTCGACTGGCCTGTGCCCCCAGAGGCCTGCCGGCAGTGCACACAGCACAGGCAGCAAGGGGGTGTTGGCAGGCAGCTAGGAGGCAGCAGGAGTCCCACTTGAAAGTGGGGTCATGACTGTTTGGGCCTCAGGCCCCAACGGCAACCTGCACACACAGCCTCTGAACCTGCAGCTTGCGAGCAGTGCCAGAGACACACAGGCACCTCCCTGGGGCCTTCTCGAGGGAACTGTGCTCCATCGAGGTCCTGCTGGCTGGCAGTGGCCTAGGCCAGCACAGGCCTTAGGGAGGCCTGGCTGAGCCTGGGGTGATCTCTGAGCTAGCCATGCCCAGGACAAGCCTGGGACTTGAGGCCAGGCTGCAGCCTCATTCCAGGCTGGGCCTGGTGCAGAGAGCCTGCAAGCGAGGCCTTCCAGGGGCAATGCTCAGTGCAGTGGCTTTGCCCTGCAATCCACGTTCCTCACTCGGGCCGCCCTGCCTGTCAGGCCCACACTCCCTAGACCTGTGTTCCTGAGGCCGTTGGACAGTTGGGGAAGTGGAGGCTCTCCCAGCATGGGAGGCCTGCTTAGCACACTGCTCTGGGTCCAAAGCGGATTCCCTGCACCTCGGGCACTGGGGCGACATTTTCTGCACACAGGAGACACTTGGCACACACAGTGTTTCCCCATGGAAAGCGGTGTGCCAAAGAGCACCCGCCTGGGATGTATGGCACTCTCCCACAGAAGCCCTCCATGCAGCAGGCTGTCATGGATTCGGCTGCAGGCCGTTGTGGCTGGAGAGACAGCAGCTCCTCTGGAGGCTCTGGGTCCATTTGCACTCCCGTGCTAGTAAATGAGGCCTGGGGGATGAGGTCCTTGCAAAGAGTGGCAAGCAGCCTGCTCCTTTCCATGAGACGCACGTGTGGTGAGAGAGGCTTGGCAGCAAAGAAGAAGCGAGAGGGGCAGCCAGGGAGGGGATCTGCATGCAGCTCGGAGGCCCCAGATCTCCTGCTTCCCAAGCAGAGCGTGCCGGCTATGCCCATCAGGCCCCATTCTCAAGTGCACACCCAGCTTCTGGATGTGCCCTCTGCCAGCCATGAAAACACACACAGGCCATACCCTGAGCCTGCCGAGGGGGACCTTTGCTCCCCGGAGGGGGGGGTGGGGGGCTGAATGCCATGATTGTGTGACGGGAGAGAAGGCCCCCGGAGGCCTTCAGGGAGCTGCCACAGCATAGTGGTGCTCAGGAAAAGGCACTCTTCTTTCTGCAGGCTGGATGCACACTCGAGTTTCTGCTTGAGGCAGAGAGAGCTGAGCTAGGCGATCCCTGGCTGAAGGCAAAGCAGAGAGTTTTTTGGTGGAGCGATGGCTCCATCTGCTGGCTGACAAGCGTGGAAGGAGAAGCCTGGTTCCCACTGAGTTCCTGAGCAGGTTTCCAAGCTGGAGGCCCTCTGGCTCCACAAGCTCGAGAGTCCTGCCTAAGACTTCCCTCTGGCAACAGAGTGGGTGCCAAGGGCCTGTGGGTTCGAGAGTGCTCGGAAGCCGCAGGGGAGGCTTTGGGCACCCAGTGCTCTGTGATGGAAAACGCTGCAGGCCTGAGCCTCCAGGAACTCCTGCAAGGCTGTGGAGTGGGAAAGCTGTCCTTAGCAGAAGGCTCCCTGCCCAGGGCTGCAGGCCTTTGTGGATGGCTAAGCCGCAGCTTCCTTGCAGGCTGCTGCTCCAGGGGCGTGTGTGCCCTGGTCCAGAGTGCTGTAGGAGGAGGTCCTAGCAAGGGGAGAGCAAGCACCTTGTTTCCTTGGCCTCGACTGGCCTGTGCCCCCAGAGGCCTGCCGACAGTGCACACGGCAGAGGAAGCAAGGGGGTGTTGGCAGGCAGCTAGGAGGCAGCAGGAGTCCCACTTGAAAGTGGGGTCATGACTGTTTGGGCCTCAGGCCCCAACGGCAACCTGCACACACAGCCTCTGAACCTGCAGCTTGTGAGCAGTGCCAGAGACACACAGGCACCTCCCTGGGGCCTTCTCGAGGGAACTGTGCTCCATCGAGGTCCTGCTGGCTGGCAATGGCCTAGGCCAGCACAGGCCTTAGGGAGGCCTGGCTGAGCCTGGGGTGATCTCCGAGCTAGCCATGCCCAGGACAAGCCTGGGACTTGAGGCCAGGCTGCAGCCTCATTCCAGGCTGGGCCTGGTGCAGAGAGCCTGCAAGCGAGGCCTTCCAGGGGCAATGCTCAGTGCAGTGGCTTTGCCCTGCAATCCACGTTCCTCACTCGGGCCGCCCTGCCTGTCAGGCCCACACTCCCTAGACCTGTGTTCCTGAGGCCGTTGGACAGTTGGGGAAGTGGAGGCTCTCCCAGCATGGGAGGCCTGCTTAGCACACTGCTCTGGGTCCAAAGCGGATTCCCTGCACCTCGGGCACTGGGGCGACATTTTCTGCACACAGGAGACACTTGGCACACACAGTGTTTCCCCATGGAAAGCGGTGTGCCAAAGAGCACCCGCCTGGGATGTATGGCACTCTCCCACAGAAGCCCTCCATGCAGCAGGCTGTCATGGATTCGGCTGCAGGCCGTTGTGGCTGGAGAGACAGCAGCTCCTCTGGAGGCTCTGGGTCCATTTGCACTCCCGTGCTAGTAAATGAGGCCTGGGGGATGAGGTCCTTGCAAAGAGTGGCAAGCAGCCTGCTCCTTTCCATGAGACACACGTGTGGTGAGAGAGGCTTGGCAGCAGAGAAGAAGCGAGAGGGGCAGCCAGGGAGGGGATTTGCATGCAGCTCGGAGGCCCCAGATCTCCTGCTTCCCAAGCAGAGCATGCCGGCTATGCCCATCAGGCCCCATTCCCAAGTGCACACCCAGCTTCTGGATGTGCCCTCTGCCAGCCATGAAAACACACACAGGCCATACCCTGAGCCTGCCGAGGGGGACCTTTGCTCCCCGGAGGGGGGGGTGGGGGGCTGAATGCCATGATTGTGTGACGGGAGAGAAGGCCCCCGGAGGCCTTCAGGGAGCTGCCACAGCATAGCGGTGCTCAGGAAAAGGCACTCTTCTTTCTGCAGGCTGGATGCACACTCGAGTTTCTGCTTGAGGCAGAGAGAGCTGAGCTAGGCGATCCCTGGCTGAAGGCAAAGCAGAGAGTTTTTCGGTGGAGCGATGGCTCCATCTGCTGGCTGACAAGCGTGGAAGGAGAAGCCTGGTTCCCACTGAGTTCCTGAGCAGGTTTCCAAGCTGGAGGCCCTCTGGCTCCACAAGCTCGAGAGTCCTGCCTAAGACTTCCCTCTGGCAACAGAGTGGGTGCCAAGGGCCTGTGGGTTCGAGAGTGCTCGGAAGCCGCAGGGGAGGCTTTGGGCACCCAGTGCTCTGTGATGGAAAACGCTGCAGGCCTGAGCCTCCAGGAACTCCTGCAAGGCTGTGGAGTGGGAAAGCTGTCCTTAGCAGAAGGCTCCCTGCCCAGGGCTGCAGGCCTTTGTGGATGGCTAAGCCACAGCTTCCTTGCAGGCTGCTGCTCCAGGGGCGTGTGTGCCCTGGTCCAGAGTGCTGTAGGAGGAGGTCCTAGCAAGGGGAGAGCAAGCACCTTGTTTCCTTGGCTTCGACTGGCCTGTGCCCCCGAGGCCTGCCGGCAGTGCACACAGCACAGGCAGCAAGGGGGTGTTGGCAGGCAGCTAGGAGGCAGCAGGAGTCCCACTTGAAAGTGGGGTCATGACTGTTTGGGCCTCAGGCCCCAACGGCAACCTGCACACACAGCCTCTGAACCTGCAGCTTGTGAGCAGTGCCAGAGACACACAGGCACCTCCCTGGGGCCTTCTCGAGGGAACTGTGCTGCATCAATGTCCTGTTGGCTGGCAGTGGCCTAGGCCAGCACAGGCCTTAGGGAGGCCTGGCTGAGCCTGGGGTGATCTCCGAGCTAGCCATGCCCAGGACAAGCCTGGGACTTGAGGCCAGGCTGCAGCCTCGTTCCAGGCTGGGCCTGGTGCAGAGAGCCTGCAAGCGAGGCCTTCCAGGGGCAATGCTCAGTGCAGTGGCTTTGCCCTGCAATCCACGTTCCTCACTCGGGCCGCCCTGCCTGTCAGGCCCACACTCCCTAGACCTGTGTTCCTGAGGCCGTTGGACAGTTGGGGAAGTGGAGGCTCTCCCAGCATGGGAGGCCTGCTTAGCACACTGCTCTGGGTCCAAAGCGGATTCCCTGCACCTCGGGCACTGGGGCGACATTTTCTGCACACAGGAGACACTTGGCACACACAGTGTTTCCCCATGGAAAGCAGTGTGCCAAAGAGCACCCGCCTGGGATGTATGGCACTCTCCCACAGAAGCCCTCCATGCAGCAGGCTGTCATGGATTCGGCTGCAGGCCGTTGTGGCTGGAGAGACAGCAGCTCCTCTGGAGGCTCTGGGTCCATTTGCACTCCCGTGCTAGTAAATGAGGCCTGGGGGATGAGGTCCTTGCAAAGAGTGGCAAGCAGCCTGCTCCTTTCCATGAGACGCACGTGTGGTGAGAGAGGCTTGGCAGCAGAGAAGAAGCGAGAGGGGCAGCCAGGGAGGGGATCTGCATGCAGCTCGGAGGCCCCAGATCTCCTGCTTCCCAAGCAGAGCATGCCGGCTATGCCCATCAGGCCCCATTCCCAAGTGCACACCCAGCTTCTGGATGTGCCCTCTGCCAGCCATGAAAACACACACAGGCCATACCCTGAGCCTGCCGAGGGGGACCTTTGCTCCCCGGAGGGGGGGGTGGGGGGCTGAATGCCATGATTGTGTGACGGGAGAGAAGGCCCCCGGAGGCCTTCAGGGAGCTGCCACAGCATAGCGGTGCTCAGGAAAAGGCACTCTTCTTTCTGCAGGCTGGATGCACACTCGAGTTTCTGCTTGAGGCAGAGAGAGCTGAGCTAGGCGATCCCTGGCTGAAGGCAAAGCAGAGAGTTTTTCGGTGGAGCGATGGCTCCATCTGCTGGCTGACAAGCGTGGAAGGAGAAGCCTGGTTCCCACTGAGTTCCTGAGCAGGTTTCCAAGCTGGAGGCCCTCTGGCTCCACAAGCTCGAGAGTCCTGCCTAAGACTTCCCTCTGGCAACAGAGTGGGTGCCAAGGGCCTGTGGGTTCGAGAGTGCTCAGAAGCCGCAGGGGAGGCTTTGGGCACCCAGTGCTCTGTGATGGAAAACGCTGCAGGCCTGAGCCTCCAGGAACTCCTGCAAGGCTGTGGAGTGGGAAAGCTGTCCTTAGCAGAAGGCTCCCTGCCCAGGGCTGCAGGCCTTTGTGGATGGCTAAGCCGCAGCTTCCTTGCAGGCTGCTGCTCCAGGGGCGTGTGTGCCCTGGTCCAGAGTGCTGTAGGAGGAGGTCCTAGCAAGGGGAGAGCAAGCACCTTGTTTCCTTGGCCTCGACTGGCCTGTGCCCCCAGAGGCCTGCCGGCAGTGCACACAGCACAGGCAGCAAGGGGGTGTTGGCAGGCAGCTAGGAGGCAGCAGGAGTCCCACTTGAAAGTGGGGTCATGACTGTTTGGGCCTCAGGCCCCAACGGCAACCTGCACACACAGCCTCTGAACCTGCAGCTTGCGAGCAGTGCCAGAGACACACAGGCACCTCCCTGGGGCCTTCTCGAGGGAACTGTGCTCCATCGAGGTCCTGCTGGCTGGCAGTGGCCTAGGCCAGCACAGGCCTTAGGGAGGCCTGGCTGAGCCTGGGGTGATCTCTGAGCTAGCCATGCCCAGGACAAGCCTGGGACTTGAGGCCAGGCTGCAGCCTCATTCCAGGCTGGGCCTGGTGCAGAGAGCCTGCAAGCGAGGCCTTCCAGGGGCAATGCTCAGTGCAGTGGCTTTGCCCTGCAATCCACGTTCCTCACTCGGGCCGCCCTGCCTGTCAGGCCCACACTCCCTAGACCTGTGTTCCTGAGGCCGTTGGACAGTTGGGGAAGTGGAGGCTCTCCCAGCATGGGAGGCCTGCTTAGCACACTGCTCTGGGTCCAAAGCGGATTCCCTGCACCTCGGGCACTGGGGCGACATTTTCTGCACACAGGAGACACTTGGCACACACAGTGTTTCCCCATGGAAAGCGGTGTGCCAAAGAGCACCCGCCTGGGATGTATGGCACTCTCCCACAGAAGCCCTCCATGCAGCAGGCTGTCATGGATTCGGCTGCAGGCCGTTGTGGCTGGAGAGACAGCAGCTCCTCTGGAGGCTCTGGGTCCATTTGCACTCCCGTGCTAGTAAATGAGGCCTGGGGGATGAGGTCCTTGCAAAGAGTGGCAAGCAGCCTGCTCCTTTCCATGAGACGCACGTGTGGTGAGAGAGGCTTGGCAGCAAAGAAGAAGCGAGAGGGGCAGCCAGGGAGGGGATCTGCATGCAGCTCGGAGGCCCCAGATCTCCTGCTTCCCAAGCAGAGCGTGCCGGCTATGCCCATCAGGCCCCATTCTCAAGTGCACACCCAGCTTCTGGATGTGCCCTCTGCCAGCCATGAAAACACACACAGGCCATACCCTGAGCCTGCCGAGGGGGACCTTTGCTCCCCGGAGGGGGGGGTGGGGGGCTGAATGCCATGATTGTGTGACGGGAGAGAAGGCCCCCGGAGGCCTTCAGGGAGCTGCCACAGCATAGTGGTGCTCAGGAAAAGGCACTCTTCTTTCTGCAGGCTGGATGCACACTCGAGTTTCTGCTTGAGGCAGAGAGAGCTGAGCTAGGCGATCCCTGGCTGAAGGCAAAGCAGAGAGTTTTTTGGTGGAGCGATGGCTCCATCTGCTGGCTGACAAGCGTGGAAGGAGAAGCCTGGTTCCCACTGAGTTCCTGAGCAGGTTTCCAAGCTGGAGGCCCTCTGGCTCCACAAGCTCGAGAGTCCTGCCTAAGACTTCCCTCTGGCAACAGAGTGGGTGCCAAGGGCCTGTGGGTTCGAGAGTGCTCGGAAGCCGCAGGGGAGGCTTTGGGCACCCAGTGCTCTGTGATGGAAAACGCTGCAGGCCTGAGCCTCCAGGAACTCCTGCAAGGCTGTGGAGTGGGAAAGCTGTCCTTAGCAGAAGGCTCCCTGCCCAGGGCTGCAGGCCTTTGTGGATGGCTAAGCCGCAGCTTCCTTGCAGGCTGCTGCTCCAGGGGCGTGTGTGCCCTGGTCCAGAGTGCTGTAGGAGGAGGTCCTAGCAAGGGGAGAGCAAGCACCTTGTTTCCTTGGCCTCGACTGGCCTGTGCCCCCAGAGGCCTGCCGACAGTGCACACGGCAGAGGAAGCAAGGGGGTGTTGGCAGGCAGCTAGGAGGCAGCAGGAGTCCCACTTGAAAGTGGGGTCATGACTGTTTGGGCCTCAGGCCCCAACGGCAACCTGCACACACAGCCTCTGAACCTGCAGCTTGTGAGCAGTGCCAGAGACACACAGGCACCTCCCTGGGGCCTTCTCGAGGGAACTGTGCTCCATCGAGGTCCTGCTGGCTGGCAATGGCCTAGGCCAGCACAGGCCTTAGGGAGGCCTGGCTGAGCCTGGGGTGATCTCCGAGCTAGCCATGCCCAGGACAAGCCTGGGACTTGAGGCCAGGCTGCAGCCTCATTCCAGGCTGGGCCTGGTGCAGAGAGCCTGCAAGCGAGGCCTTCCAGGGGCAATGCTCAGTGCAGTGGCTTTGCCCTGCAATCCACGTTCCTCACTCGGGCCGCCCTGCCTGTCAGGCCCACACTCCCTAGACCTGTGTTCCTGAGGCCGTTGGACAGTTGGGGAAGTGGAGGCTCTCCCAGCATGGGAGGCCTGCTTAGCACACTGCTCTGGGTCCAAAGCGGATTCCCTGCACCTCGGGCACTGGGGCGACATTTTCTGCACACAGGAGACACTTGGCACACACAGTGTTTCCCCATGGAAAGCGGTGTGCCAAAGAGCACCCGCCTGGGATGTATGGCACTCTCCCACAGAAGCCCTCCATGCAGCAGGCTGTCATGGATTCGGCTGCAGGCCGTTGTGGCTGGAGAGACAGCAGCTCCTCTGGAGGCTCTGGGTCCATTTGCACTCCCGTGCTAGTAAATGAGGCCTGGGGGATGAGGTCCTTGCAAAGAGTGGCAAGCAGCCTGCTCCTTTCCATGAGACACACGTGTGGTGAGAGAGGCTTGGCAGCAGAGAAGAAGCGAGAGGGGCAGCCAGGGAGGGGATTTGCATGCAGCTCGGAGGCCCCAGATCTCCTGCTTCCCAAGCAGAGCATGCCGGCTATGCCCATCAGGCCCCATTCCCAAGTGCACACCCAGCTTCTGGATGTGCCCTCTGCCAGCCATGAAAACACACACAGGCCATACCCTGAGCCTGCCGAGGGGGACCTTTGCTCCCCGGAGGGGGGGGTGGGGGGCTGAATGCCATGATTGTGTGACGGGAGAGAAGGCCCCCGGAGGCCTTCAGGGAGCTGCCACAGCATAGCGGTGCTCAGGAAAAGGCACTCTTCTTTCTGCAGGCTGGATGCACACTCGAGTTTCTGCTTGAGGCAGAGAGAGCTGAGCTAGGCGATCCCTGGCTGAAGGCAAAGCAGAGAGTTTTTCGGTGGAGCGATGGCTCCATCTGCTGGCTGACAAGCGTGGAAGGAGAAGCCTGGTTCCCACTGAGTTCCTGAGCAGGTTTCCAAGCTGGAGGCCCTCTGGCTCCACAAGCTCGAGAGTCCTGCCTAAGACTTCCCTCTGGCAACAGAGTGGGTGCCAAGGGCCTGTGGGTTCGAGAGTGCTCGGAAGCCGCAGGGGAGGCTTTGGGCACCCAGTGCTCTGTGATGGAAAACGCTGCAGGCCTGAGCCTCCAGGAACTCCTGCAAGGCTGTGGAGTGGGAAAGCTGTCCTTAGCAGAAGGCTCCCTGCCCAGGGCTGCAGGCCTTTGTGGATGGCTAAGCCACAGCTTCCTTGCAGGCTGCTGCTCCAGGGGCGTGTGTGCCCTGGTCCAGAGTGCTGTAGGAGGAGGTCCTAGCAAGGGGAGAGCAAGCACCTTGTTTCCTTGGCTTCGACTGGCCTGTGCCCCCGAGGCCTGCCGGCAGTGCACACAGCACAGGCAGCAAGGGGGTGTTGGCAGGCAGCTAGGAGGCAGCAGGAGTCCCACTTGAAAGTGGGGTCATGACTGTTTGGGCCTCAGGCCCCAACGGCAACCTGCACACACAGCCTCTGAACCTGCAGCTTGTGAGCAGTGCCAGAGACACACAGGCACCTCCCTGGGGCCTTCTCGAGGGAACTGTGCTGCATCAATGTCCTGTTGGCTGGCAGTGGCCTAGGCCAGCACAGGCCTTAGGGAGGCCTGGCTGAGCCTGGGGTGATCTCCGAGCTAGCCATGCCCAGGACAAGCCTGGGACTTGAGGCCAGGCTGCAGCCTCGTTCCAGGCTGGGCCTGGTGCAGAGAGCCTGCAAGCGAGGCCTTCCAGGGGCAATGCTCAGTGCAGTGGCTTTGCCCTGCAATCCACGTTCCTCACTCGGGCCGCCCTGCCTGTCAGGCCCACACTCCCTAGACCTGTGTTCCTGAGGCCGTTGGACAGTTGGGGAAGTGGAGGCTCTCCCAGCATGGGAGGCCTGCTTAGCACACTGCTCTGGGTCCAAAGCGGATTCCCTGCACCTCGGGCACTGGGGCGACATTTTCTGCACACAGGAGACACTTGGCACACACAGTGTTTCCCCATGGAAAGCAGTGTGCCAAAGAGCACCCGCCTGGGATGTATGGCACTCTCCCACAGAAGCCCTCCATGCAGCAGGCTGTCATGGATTCGGCTGCAGGCCGTTGTGGCTGGAGAGACAGCAGCTCCTCTGGAGGCTCTGGGTCCATTTGCACTCCCGTGCTAGTAAATGAGGCCTGGGGGATGAGGTCCTTGCAAAGAGTGGCAAGCAGCCTGCTCCTTTCCATGAGACGCACGTGTGGTGAGAGAGGCTTGGCAGCAGAGAAGAAGCGAGAGGGGCAGCCAGGGAGGGGATCTGCATGCAGCTCGGAGGCCCCAGATCTCCTGCTTCCCAAGCAGAGCATGCCGGCTATGCCCATCAGGCCCCATTCCCAAGTGCACACCCAGCTTCTGGATGTGCCCTCTGCCAGCCATGAAAACACACACAGGCCATACCCTGAGCCTGCCGAGGGGGACCTTTGCTCCCCGGAGGGGGGGGTGGGGGGCTGAATGCCATGATTGTGTGACGGGAGAGAAGGCCCCCGGAGGCCTTCAGGGAGCTGCCACAGCATAGCGGTGCTCAGGAAAAGGCACTCTTCTTTCTGCAGGCTGGATGCACACTCGAGTTTCTGCTTGAGGCAGAGAGAGCTGAGCTAGGCGATCCCTGGCTGAAGGCAAAGCAGAGAGTTTTTCGGTGGAGCGATGGCTCCATCTGCTGGCTGACAAGCGTGGAAGGAGAAGCCTGGTTCCCACTGAGTTCCTGAGCAGGTTTCCAAGCTGGAGGCCCTCTGGCTCCACAAGCTCGAGAGTCCTGCCTAAGACTTCCCTCTGGCAACAGAGTGGGTGCCAAGGGCCTGTGGGTTCGAGAGTGCTCGGAAGCCGCAGGGGAGGCTTTGGGCACCCAGTGCTCTGTGATGGAAAACGCTGCAGGCCTGAGCCTCCAGGAACTCCTGCAAGGCTGTGGAGTGGGAAAGCTGTCCTTAGCAGAAGGCTCCCTGCCCAGGGCTGCAGGCCTTTGTGGATGGCTAAGCCGCAGCTTCCTTGCAGGCTGCTGCTCCAGGGGCGTGTGTGCCCTGGTCCAGAGTGCTGTAGGAGGAGGTCCTAGCAAGGGGAGAGCAAGCACCTTGTTTCCTTGGCCTCGACTGGCCTGTGCCCCCAGAGGCCTGCCGGCAGTGCACACAGCACAGGCACCAAGGGGGTGTTGGCAGGCAGCTAGGAGGCAGCAGGAGTCCCACTTGAAAGTGGGGTCATGACTGTTTGGGCCTCAGGCCCCAACGGCAACCTGCACACACAGCCTCTGAACCTGCAGCTTGCGAGCAGTGCCAGAGACACACAGGCACCTCCCTGGGGCCTTCTCGAGGGAACTGTGCTCCATCGAGGTCCTGCTGGCTGGCAGTGGCCTAGGCCAGCACAGGCCTTAGGGAGGCCTGGCTGAGCCTGGGGTGATCTCTGAGCTAGCCATGCCCAGGACAAGCCTGGGACTTGAGGCCAGGCTGCAGCCTCATTCCAGGCTGGGCCTGGTGCAGAGAGCCTGCAAGCGAGGCCTTCCAGGGGCAATGCTCAGTGCAGTGGCTTTGCCCTGCAATCCACGTTCCTCACTCGGGCCGCTCTGCCTGTCAGGCCCACACTCCATAGACCTGTGTTCCTGAGGCCGTTGGACAGTTGGGGAAGTGGAGGCTCTCCCAGCATGGGAGGCCTGCTTAGCACACTGCTCTGGGTCCAAAGCGGATTCCCTGCACCTCGGGCACTGGGGCGACATTTTCTGCACACAGGAGACACTTGGCACACACAGTGTTTCCCCATGGAAAGCGGTGTGCCAAAGAGCACCCGCCTGGGATGTATGGCACTCTCCCACAGAAGCCCTCCATGCAGCAGGCTGTCATGGATTCGGCTGCAGGCCGTTGTGGCTGGAGAGACAGCAGCTCCTCTGGAGGCTCTGGGTCCATTTGCACTCCCGTGCTAGTAAATGAGGCCTGGGGGATGAGGTCCTTGCAAAGAGTGGCAAGCAGCCTGCTCCTTTCCATGAGACGCACGTGTGGTGAGAGAGGCTTGGCAGCAAAGAAGAAGCGAGAGGGGCAGCCAGGGAGGGGATCTGCATGCAGCTCGGAGGCCCCAGATCTCCTGCTTCCCAAGCAGAGCGTGCCGGCTATGCCCATCAGGCCCCATTCTCAAGTGCACACCCAGCTTCTGGATGTGCCCTCTGCCAGCCATGAAAACACACACAGGCCATACCCTGAGCCTGCCGAGGGGGACCTTTGCTCCCCGGAGGGGGGGGTGGGGGGCTGAATGCCATGATTGTGTGACGGGAGAGAAGGCCCCCGGAGGCCTTCAGGGAGCTGCCACAGCATAGCGGTGCTCAGGAAAAGGCACTCTTCTTTCTGCAGGCTGGATGCACACTCGAGTTTCTGCTTGAGGCAGAGAGAGCTGAGCTAGGCGATCCCTGGCTGAAGGCAAAGCAGAGAGTTTTTCGGTGGAGCGATGGCTCCATCTGCTGGCTGACAAGCGTGGAAGGAGAAGCCTGGTTCCCACTGAGTTCCTGAGCAGGTTTCCAAGCTGGAGGCCCTCTGGCTCCACAAGCTCGAGAGTCCTGCCTAAGACTTCCCTCTGGCAACAGAGTGGGTGCCAAGGGCCTGTGGGTTCGAGAGTGCTCGGAAGCCGCAGGGGAGGCTTTGGGCACCCAGTGCTCTGTGATGGAAAACGCTGCAGGCCTGAGCCTCCAGGAACTCCTGCAAGGCTGTGGAGTGGGAAAGCTGTCCTTAGCAGAAGGCTCCCTGCCCAGGGCTGCAGGCCTTTGTGGATGGCTAAGCCACAGCTTCCTTGCAGGCTGCTGCTCCAGGGGCGTGTGTGCCCTGGTCCAGAGTGCTGTAGGAGGAGGTCCTAGCAAGGGGAGAGCAAGCACCTTGTTTCCTTGGCTTCGACTGGCCTGTGCCCCCGAGGCCTGCCGGCAGTGCACACAGCACAGGCAGCAAGGGGGTGTTGGCAGGCAGCTAGGAGGCAGCAGGAGTCCCACTTGAAAGTGGGGTCATGACTGTTTGGGCCTCAGGCCCCAACGGCAACCTGCACACACAGCCTCTGAACCTGCAGCTTGTGAGCAGTGCCAGAGACACACAGGCACCTCCCTGGGGCCTTCTCGAGGGAACTGTGCTGCATCAATGTCCTGTTGGCTGGCAGTGGCCTAGGCCAGCACAGGCCTTAGGGAGGCCTGGCTGAGCCTGGGGTGATCTCCGAGCTAGCCATGCCCAGGACAAGCCTGGGACTTGAGGCCAGGCTGCAGCCTCGTTCCAGGCTGGGCCTGGTGCAGAGAGCCTGCAAGCGAGGCCTTCCAGGGGCAATGCTCAGTGCAGTGGCTTTGCCCTGCAATCCACGTTCCTCACTCGGGCCGCCCTGCCTGTCAGGCCCACACTCCCTAGACCTGTGTTCCTGAGGCCGTTGGACAGTTGGGGAAGTGGAGGCTCTCCCAGCATGGGAGGCCTGCTTAGCACACTGCTCTGGGTCCAAAGCGGATTCCCTGCACCTCGGGCACTGGGGCGACATTTTCTGCACACAGGAGACACTTGGCACACACAGTGTTTCCCCATGGAAAGCGGTGTGCCAAAGAGCACCCGCCTGGGATGTATGGCACTCTCCCACAGAAGCCCTCCATGCAGCAGGCTGTCATGGATTCGGCTGCAGGCCGTTGTGGCTGGAGAGACAGCAGCTCCTCTGTAGGCTCTGGGTCCATTTGCACTCCCGTGCTAGTAAATGAGGCCTGGGGGATGAGGTCCTTGCAAAGAGTGGCAAGCAGCCTGCTCCTTTCCATGAGACGCACGTGTGGTGAGAGAGGCTTGGCAGCAGAGAAGAAGCGAGAGGGGCAGCCAGGGAGGGGATCTGCATGCAGCTCGGAGGCCCCAGATCTCCTGCTTCCCAAGCAGAGCATGCCGGCTATGCCCATCAGGCCCCATTCCCAAGTGCACACCCAGCTTCTGGATGTGCCCTCTGCCAGCCATGAAAACACACACAGGCCATACCCTGAGCCTGCCGAGGGGGACCTTTGCTCCCCGGAGGGGGGGGTGGGGGGCTGAATGCCATGATTGTGTGACGGGAGAGAAGGCCCCCGGAGGCCTTCAGGGAGCTGCCACAGCATAGCGGTGCTCAGGAAAAGGCACTCTTCTTTCTGCAGGCTGGATGCACACTCGAGTTTCTGCTTGAGGCAGAGAGAGCTGAGCTAGGCGATCCCTGGCTGAAGGCAAAGCAGAGAGTTTTTCGGTGGAGCGATGGCTCCATCTGCTGGCTGACAAGCGTGGAAGGAGAAGCCTGGTTCCCACTGAGTTCCTGAGCAGGTTTCCAAGCTGGAGGCCCTCTGGCTCCACAAGCTCGAGAGTCCTGCCTAAGACTTCCCTCTGGCAACAGAGTGGGTGCCAAGGGCCTGTGGGTTCGAGAGTGCTCGGAAGCCGCAGGGGAGGCTTTGGGCACCCAGTGCTCTGTGATGGAAAACGCTGCAGGCCTGAGCCTCCAGGAACTCCTGCAAGGCTGTGGAGTGGGAAAGCTGTCCTTAGCAGAAGGCTCCCTGCCCAGGGCTGCAGGCCTTTGTGGATGGCTAAGCCGCAGCTTCCTTGCAGGCTGCTGCTCCAGGGGCGTGTGTGCCCTGGTCCAGAGTGCTGTAGGAGGAGGTTCTAGCAAGGGGAGAGCAAGCACCTTGTTTCCTTGGCCTCGACTGGCCTGTGCCCCCAGAGGCCTGCCGGCAGTGCACACAGCACAGGCAGCAAGGGGGTGTTGGCAGGCAGCTAGGAGGCAGCAGGAGTCCCACTTGAAAGAGGGGTCATGACTGTTTGGGCCTCAGGCCCCAACGGCAACCTGCACACACAGCCTCTGAACCTGCAGCTTGCGAGCAGTGCCAGAGACACACAGGCACCTCCCTGGGGCCTTCTCGAGGGAACTGTGCTCCATCGAGGTCCTGCTGGCTGGCAGTGGCCTAGGCCAGCACAGGCCTTAGGGAGGCCTGGCTGAGCCTGGGGTGATCTCTGAGCTAGCCATGCCCAGGACAAGCCTGGGACTTGAGGCCAGGCTGCAGCCTCATTCCAGGCTGGGCCTGGTGCAGAGAGCCTGCAAGCGAGGCCTTCCAGGGGCAATGCTCAGTGCAGTGGCTTTGCCCTGCAATCCACGTTCCTCACTCGGGCCGCTCTGCCTGTCAGGCCCACACTCCATAGACCTGTGTTCCTGAGGCCGTTGGACAGTTGGGGAAGTGGAGGCTCTCCCAGCATGGGAGGCCTGCTTAGCACACTGCTCTGGGTCCAAAGCGGATTCCCTGCACCTCGGGCACTGGGGCGACATTTTCTGCACACAGGAGACACTTGGCACACACAGTGTTTCCCCATGGAAAGCGGTGTGCCAAAGAGCACCCGCCTGGGATGTATGGCACTCTCCCACAGAAGCCCTCCATGCAGCAGGCTGTCATGGATTCGGCTGCAGGCCGTTGTGGCTGGAGAGACAGCAGCTCCTCTGGAGGCTCTGGGTCCATTTGCACTCCCGTGCTAGTAAATGAGGCCTGGGGGATGAGGTCCTTGCAAAGAGTGGCAAGCAGCCTGCTCCTTTCCATGAGACGCACGTGTGGTGAGAGAGGCTTGGCAGCAAAGAAGAAGCGAGAGGGGCAGCCAGGGAGGGGATCTGCATGCAGCTCGGAGGCCCCAGATCTCCTGCTTCCCAAGCAGAGCGTGCCGGCTATGCCCATCAGGCCCCATTCTCAAGTGCACACCCAGCTTCTGGATGTGCCCTCTGCCAGCCATGAAAACACACACAGGCCATACCCTGAGCCTGCCGAGGGGGACCTTTGCTCCCCGGAGGGGGGGGTGGGGGGCTGAATGCCATGATTGTGTGACGGGAGAGAAGGCCCCCGGAGGCCTTCAGGGAGCTGCCACAGCATAGCGGTGCTCAGGAAAAGGCACTCTTCTTTCTGCAGGCTGGATGCACACTCGAGTTTCTGCTTGAGGCAGAGAGAGCTGAGCTAGGCGATCCCTGGCTGAAGGCAAAGCAGAGAGTTTTTCGGTGGAGCGATGGCTCCATCTGCTGGCTGACAAGCGTGGAAGGAGAAGCCTGGTTCCCACTGAGTTCCTGAGCAGGTTTCCAAGCTGGAGGCCCTCTGGCTCCACAAGCTCGAGAGTCCTGCCTAAGACTTCCCTCTGGCAACAGAGTGGGTGCCAAGGGCCTGTGGGTTCGAGAGTGCTCGGAAGCCGCAGGGGAGGCTTTGGGCACCCAGTGCTCTGTGATGGAAAACGCTGCAGGCCTGAGCCTCCAGGAACTCCTGCAAGGCTGTGGAGTGGGAAAGCTGTCCTTAGCAGAAGGCTCCCTGCCCAGGGCTGCAGGCCTTTGTGGATGGCTAAGCCACAGCTTCCTTGCAGGCTGCTGCTCCAGGGGCGTGTGTGCCCTGGTCCAGAGTGCTGTAGGAGGAGGTCCTAGCAAGGGGAGAGCAAGCACCTTGTTTCCTTGGCTTCGACTGGCCTGTGCCCCCGAGGCCTGCCGGCAGTGCACACAGCACAGGCAGCAAGGGGGTGTTGGCAGGCAGCTAGGAGGCAGCAGGAGTCCCACTTGAAAGTGGGGTCATGACTGTTTGGGCCTCAGGCCCCAACGGCAACCTGCACACACAGCCTCTGAACCTGCAGCTTGTGAGCAGTGCCAGAGACACACAGGCACCTCCCTGGGGCCTTCTCGAGGGAACTGTGCTGCATCAATGTCCTGTTGGCTGGCAGTGGCCTAGGCCAGCACAGGCCTTAGGGAGGCCTGGCTGAGCCTGGGGTGATCTCCGAGCTAGCCATGCCCAGGACAAGCCTGGGACTTGAGGCCAGGCTGCAGCCTCGTTCCAGGCTGGGCCTGGTGCAGAGAGCCTGCAAGCGAGGCCTTCCAGGGGCAATGCTCAGTGCAGTGGCTTTGCCCTGCAATCCACGTTCCTCACTCGGGCCGCCCTGCCTGTCAGGCCCACACTCCCTAGACCTGTGTTCCTGAGGCCGTTGGACAGTTGGGGAAGTGGAGGCTCTCCCAGCATGGGAGGCCTGCTTAGCACACTGCTCTGGGTCCAAAGCGGATTCCCTGCACCTCGGGCACTGGGGCGACATTTTCTGCACACAGGAGACACTTGGCACACACAGTGTTTCCCCATGGAAAGCGGTGTGCCAAAGAGCACCCGCCTGGGATGTATGGCACTCTCCCACAGAAGCCCTCCATGCAGCAGGCTGTCATGGATTCGGCTGCAGGCCGTTGTGGCTGGAGAGACAGCAGCTCCTCTGTAGGCTCTGGGTCCATTTGCACTCCCGTGCTAGTAAATGAGGCCTGGGGGATGAGGTCCTTGCAAAGAGTGGCAAGCAGCCTGCTCCTTTCCATGAGACGCACGTGTGGTGAGAGAGGCTTGGCAGCAGAGAAGAAGCGAGAGGGGCAGCCAGGGAGGGGATCTGCATGCAGCTCGGAGGCCCCAGATCTCCTGCTTCCCAAGCAGAGCATGCCGGCTATGCCCATCAGGCCCCATTCCCAAGTGCACACCCAGCTTCTGGATGTGCCCTCTGCCAGCCATGAAAACACACACAGGCCATACCCTGAGCCTGCCGAGGGGGACCTTTGCTCCCCGGAGGGGGGGGTGGGGGGCTGAATGCCATGATTGTGTGACGGGAGAGAAGGCCCCCGGAGGCCTTCAGGGAGCTGCCACAGCATAGCGGTGCTCAGGAAAAGGCACTCTTCTTTCTGCAGGCTGGATGCACACTCGAGTTTCTGCTTGAGGCAGAGAGAGCTGAGCTAGGCGATCCCTGGCTGAAGGCAAAGCAGAGAGTTTTTCGGTGGAGCGATGGCTCCATCTGCTGGCTGACAAGCGTGGAAGGAGAAGCCTGGTTCCCACTGAGTTCCTGAGCAGGTTTCCAAGCTGGAGGCCCTCTGGCTCCACAAGCTCGAGAGTCCTGCCTAAGACTTCCCTCTGGCAACAGAGTGGGTGCCAAGGGCCTGTGGGTTCGAGAGTGCTCGGAAGCCGCAGGGGAGGCTTTGGGCACCCAGTGCTCTGTGATGGAAAACGCTGCAGGCCTGAGCCTCCAGGAACTCCTGCAAGGCTGTGGAGTGGGAAAGCTGTCCTTAGCAGAAGGCTCCCTGCCCAGGGCTGCAGGCCTTTGTGGATGGCTAAGCCGCAGCTTCCTTGCAGGCTGCTGCTCCAGGGGCGTGTGTGCCCTGGTCCAGAGTGCTGTAGGAGGAGGTCCTAGCAAGGGGAGAGCAAGCACCTTGTTTCCTTGGCCTCGACTGGCCTGTGCCCCCAGAGGCCTGCCGGCAGTGCACACAGCACAGGCAGCAAGGGGGTGTTGGCAGGCAGCTAGGAGGCAGCAGGAGTCCCACTTGAAAGAGGGGTCATGACTGTTTGGGCCTCAGGCCCCAACGGCAACCTGCACACACAGCCTCTGAACCTGCAGCTTGCGAGCAGTGCCAGAGACACACAGGCACCTCCCTGGGGCCTTCTCGAGGGAACTGTGCTCCATCGAGGTCCTGCTGGCTGGCAGTGGCCTAGGCCAGCACAGGCCTTAGGGAGGCCTGGCTGAGCCTGGGGTGATCTCTGAGCTAGCCATGCCCAGGACAAGCCTGGGACTTGAGGCCAGGCTGCAGCCTCATTCCAGGCTGGGCCTGGTGCAGAGAGCCTGCAAGCGAGGCCTTCCAGGGGCAATGCTCAGTGCAGTGGCTTTGCCCTGCAATCCACGTTCCTCACTCGGGCCGCTCTGCCTGTCAGGCCCACACTCCATAGACCTGTGTTCCTGAGGCCGTTGGACAGTTGGGGAAGTGGAGGCTCTCCCAGCATGGGAGGCCTGCTTAGCACACTGCTCTGGGTCCAAAGCGGATTCCCTGCACCTCGGGCACTGGGGCGACATTTTCTGCACACAGGAGACACTTGGCACACACAGTGTTTCCCCATGGAAAGCGGTGTGCCAAAGAGCACCCGCCTGGGATGTATGGCACTCTCCCACAGAAGCCCTCCATGCAGCAGGCTGTCATGGATTCGGCTGCAGGCCGTTGTGGCTGGAGAGACAGCAGCTCCTCTGGAGGCTCTGGGTCCATTTGCACTCCCGTGCTAGTAAATGAGGCCTGGGGGATGAGGTCCTTGCAAAGAGTGGCAAGCAGCCTGCTCCTTTCCATGAGACGCACGTGTGGTGAGAGAGGCTTGGCAGCAAAGAAGAAGCGAGAGGGGCAGCCAGGGAGGGGATCTGCATGCAGCTCGGAGGCCCCAGATCTCCTGCTTCCCAAGCAGAGCGTGCCGGCTATGCCCATCAGGCCCCATTCTCAAGTGCACACCCAGCTTCTGGATGTGCCCTCTGCCAGCCATGAAAACACACACAGGCCATACCCTGAGCCTGCCGAGGGGGACCTTTGCTCCCCGGAGGGGGGGGTGGGGGGCTGAATGCCATGATTGTGTGACGGGAGAGAAGGCCCCCGGAGGCCTTCAGGGAGCTGCCACAGCATAGCGGTGCTCAGGAAAAGGCACTCTTCTTTCTGCAGGCTGGATGCACACTCGAGTTTCTGCTTGAGGCAGAGAGAGCTGAGCTAGGCGATCCCTGGCTGAAGGCAAAGCAGAGAGTTTTTCGGTGGAGCGATGGCTCCATCTGCTGGCTGACAAGCGTGGAAGGAGAAGCCTGGTTCCCACTGAGTTCCTGAGCAGGTTTCCAAGCTGGAGGCCCTCTGGCTCCACAAGCTCGAGAGTCCTGCCTAAGACTTCCCTCTGGCAACAGAGTGGGTGCCAAGGGCCTGTGGGTTCGAGAGTGCTCGGAAGCCGCAGGGGAGGCTTTGGGCACCCAGTGCTCTGTGATGGAAAACGCTGCAGGCCTGAGCCTCCAGGAACTCCTGCAAGGCTGTGGAGTGGGAAAGCTGTCCTTAGCAGAAGGCTCCCTGCCCAGGGCTGCAGGCCTTTGTGGATGGCTAAGCCGCAGCTTCCTTGCAGGCTGCTGCTCCAGGGGCGTGTGTGCCCTGGTCCAGAGTGCTGTAGGAGGAGGTCCTAGCAAGGGGAGAGCAAGCACCTTGTTTCCTTGGCCTCGACTGGCCTGTGCCCCCAGAGGCCTGCCGACAGTGCACACGGCAGAGGAAGCAAGGGGGTGTTGGCAGGCAGCTAGGAGGCAGCAGGAGTCCCACTTGAAAGTGGGGTCATGACTGTTTGGGCCTCAGGCCCCAACGGCAACCTGCACACACAGCCTCTGAACCTGCAGCTTGTGAGCAGTGCCAGAGACACACAGGCACCTCCCTGGGGCCTTCTCGAGGGAACTGTGCTCCATCGAGGTCCTGCTGGCTGGCAGTGGCCTAGGCCAGCACAGGCCTTAGGGAGGCCTGGCTGAGCCTGGGGTGATCTCCGAGCTAGCCATGCCCAGGACAAGCCTGGGACTTGAGGCCAGGCTGCAGCCTCATTCCAGGCTGGGCCTGGTGCAGAGAGCCTGCAAGCGAGGCCTTCCAGGGGCAATGCTCAGTGCAGTGGCTTTGCCCTGCAATCCACGTTCCTCACTCGGGCCGCCCTGCCTGTCAGGCCCACACTCCCTAGACCTGTGTTCCTGAGGCCGTTGGACAGTTGGGGAAGTGGAGGCTCTCCCAGCATGGGAGGCCTGCTTAGCACACTGCTCTGGGTCCAAAGCGGATTCCCTGCACCTCGGGCACTGGGGCGACATTTTCTGCACACAGGAGACACTTGGCACACACAGTGTTTCCCCATGGAAAGCGGTGTGCCAAAGAGCACCCGCCTGGGATGTATGGCACTCTCCCACAGAAGCCCTCCATGCAGCAGGCTGTCATGGATTCGGCTGCAGGCCGTTGTGGCTGGAGAGACAGCAGCTCCTCTGGAGGCTCTGGGTCCATTTGCACTCCCGTGCTAGTAAATGAGGCCTGGGGGATGAGGTCCTTGCAAAGAGTGGCAAGCAGCCTGCTCCTTTCCATGAGACACACGTGTGGTGAGAGAGGCTTGGCAGCAGAGAATTGGCAGCAGAGAAGAAGCAAGAGTGCAGCCAGGGAGGGGATTTGCATGCAGCTTGGAAGCCCCAGATCTCCTGCTTTGCAACCAGGGAGTGCCAGCTCTGCCCGTCAGACCCCATTCTGTATTCGACACCCAGCTTCAGGATCTGCCCTTTCCCAGCCTTAAAACCACACCCAGGCTGCACACCGAGTCCTACCAAGGGGGACCTTTGCTCTCCAGATGGGTTGAATGGCATGACTGTGTCAGTGGAGAAAGGCCCTAGGAGGCCTTCAGGGGACTGCCACAACATAGCAGTGCTCAGGAAAAGGCACTCTCCTTTCTGTAGGGCGGATGCACACTGGAGTTTCTGCTTGAGGCAAGGATAGCTCAGCTAGGCGATCCTGGCTGAAGGCAAAGCAGAGAGCTTTTTGGTGGAGCGCTGGCACCATCTGCTGGCCGACAAGCATGGAAGGAAAATGCTCGCTCCAACTGAGTTCCTGAGGCATTTCCAAGCTGGAGGTCCGCTGGCTCCACAAGCTCGAGAGTCCTGCCTAAGACTTCCCTCTGGCAACAGAGTGGGTGCCAAGGGCCTGTGGGTTCGAGAGTGCTCGGAAGCCGCAGGGGAGGCTTTGGGCACCCAGTGCTCTGTGATGGAAAACGCTGCAGGCCTGAGCCTCCAGGAACTCCTGCAAGGCTGTGGAGTGGGAAAGCTGTCCTTAGCAGAAGGCTCCCTGCCCAGGGCTGCAGGCCTTTGTGGATGGCTAAGCCGCAGCTTCCTTGCAGGCTGCTGCTCCAGGGGCGTGTGTGCCCTGGTCCAGAGTGCTGTAGGAGGAGGTCCTAGCAAGGGGAGAGCAAGCACCTTGTTTCCTTGGCCTCGACTGGCCTGTGCCCCCAGAGGCCTGCCGGCAGTGCACACAGCACAGGCAGCAAGGGGGTGTTGGCAGGCAGCTAGGAGGCAGCAGGAGTCCCACTTGAAAGTGGGGTCATGACTGTTTGGGCCTCAGGCCCCAACGGCAACCTGCACACACAGCCTCTGAACCTGCAGCTTGCGAGCAGTGCCAGAGACACACAGGCACCTCCCTGGGGCCTTCTCGAGGGAACTGTGCTCCATCGAGGTCCTGCTGGCTGGCAGTGGCCTAGGCCAGCACAGGCCTTAGGGAGGCCTGGCTGAGCCTGGGGTGATCTCCGAGCTAGCCATGCCCAGGACAAGCCTGGGACTTGAGGCCAGGCTGCAGCCTCGTTCCAGGCTGGGCCTGGTGCAGAGAGCCTGCAAGCGAGGCCTTCCAGGGGCAATGCTCAGTGCAGTGGCTTTGCCCTGCAATCCACGTTCCTCACTCGGGCCGCCCTGCCTGTCAGGCCCACACTCCCTAGACCTGTGTTCCTGAGGCCGTTGGACAGTTGGGGAAGTGGAGGCTCTCCCAGCATGGGAGGCCTGCTTAGCACACTGCTCTGGGTCCAAAGCGGATTCCCTGCACCTCGGGCACTGGGGCGACATTTTCTGCACACAGGAGACACTTGGCACACACAGTGTTTCCCCATGGAAAGCAGTGTGCCAAAGAGCACCCGCCTGGGATGTATGGCACTCTCCCACAGAAGCCCTCCATGCAGCAGGCTGTCATGGATTCGGCTGCAGGCCGTTGTGGCTGGAGAGACAGCAGCTCCTCTGGAGGCTCTGGGTCCATTTGCACTCCCGTGCTAGTAAATGAGGCCTGGGGGATGAGGTCCTTGCAAAGAGTGGCAAGCAGCCTGCTCCTTTCCATGAGACGCACGTGTGGTGAGAGAGGCTTGGCAGCAGAGAAGAAGCGAGAGGGGCAGCCAGGGAGGGGATCTGCATGCAGCTCGGAGGCCCCAGATCTCCTGCTTCCCAAGCAGAGCATGCCGGCTATGCCCATCAGGCCCCATTCCCAAGTGCACACCCAGCTTCTGGATGTGCCCTCTGCCAGCCATGAAAACACACACAGGCCATACCCTGAGCCTGCCGAGGGGGACCTTTGCTCCCCGGAGGGGGGGGTGGGGGGCTGAATGCCATGATTGTGTGACGGGAGAGAAGGCCCCCGGAGGCCTTCAGGGAGCTGCCACAGCATAGCGGTGCTCAGGAAAAGGCACTCTTCTTTCTGCAGGCTGGATGCACACTCGAGTTTCTGCTTGAGGCAGAGAGAGCTGAGCTAGGCGATCCCTGGCTGAAGGCAAAGCAGAGAGTTTTTCGGTGGAGCGATGGCTCCATCTGCTGGCTGACAAGCGTGGAAGGAGAAGCCTGGTTCCCACTGAGTTCCTGAGCAGGTTTCCAAGCTGGAGGCCCTCTGGCTCCACAAGCTCGAGAGTCCTGCCTAAGACTTCCCTCTGGCAACAGAGTGGGTGCCAAGGGCCTGTGGGTTCGAGAGTGCTCGGAAGCCGCAGGGGAGGCTTTGGGCACCCAGTGCTCTGTGATGGAAAACGCTGCAGGCCTGAGCCTCCAGGAACTCCTGCAAGGCTGTGGAGTGGGAAAGCTGTCCTTAGCAGAAGGCTCCCTGCCCAGGGCTGCAGGCCCTTGTGGATGGCTAAGCCGCAGCTTCCTTGCAGGCTGCTGCTCCAGGGGCGTGTGTGCCCTGGTCCAGAGTGCTGTAGGAGGAGGTCCTAGCAAGGGGAGAGCAAGCACCTTGTTTCCTTGGCCTCGACTGGCCTGTGCCCCCAGAGGCCTGCCGGCAGTGCACACAGCACAGGCAGCAAGGGGGTGTTGGCAGGCAGCTAGGAGGCAGCAGGAGTCCCACTTGAAAGTGGGGTCATGACTGTTTGGGCCTCAGGCCCCAACGGCAACCTGCACACACAGCCTCTGAACCTGCAGCTTGCGAGCAGTGCCAGAGACACACAGGCACCTCCCTGGGGCCTTCTCGAGGGAACTGTGCTCCATCGAGGTCCTGCTGGCTGGCAGTGGCCTAGGCCAGCACAGGCCTTAGGGAGGCCTGGCTGAGCCTGGGGTGATCTCTGAGCTAGCCATGCCCAGGACAAGCCTGGGACTTGAGGCCAGGCTGCAGCCTCATTCCAGGCTGGGCCTGGTGCAGAGAGCCTGCAAGCGAGGCCTTCCAGGGGCAATGCTCAGTGCAGTGGCTTTGCCCTGCAATCCACGTTCCTCACTCGGGCCGCTCTGCCTGTCAGGCCCACACTCCCTAGACCTGTGTTCCTGAGGCCGTTGGACAGTTGGGGAAGTGGAGGCTCTCCCAGCATGGGAGGCCTGCTTAGCACACTGCTCTGGGTCCAAAGCGGATTCCCTGCACCTCGGGCACTGGGGCGACATTTTCTGCACACAGGAGACACTTGGCACACACAGTGTTTCCCCATGGAAAGCGGTGTGCCAAAGAGCACCCGCCTGGGATGTATGGCACTCTCCCACAGAAGCCCTCCATGCAGCAGGCTGTCATGGATTCGGCTGCAGGCCGTTGTGGCTGGAGAGACAGCAGCTCCTCTGGAGGCTCTGGGTCCATTTGCACTCCCGTGCTAGTAAATGAGGCCTGGGGGATGAGGTCCTTGCAAAGAGTGGCAAGCAGCCTGCTCCTTTCCATGAGACGCACGTGTGGTGAGAGAGGCTTGGCAGCAGAGAAGAAGCGAGAGGGGCAGCCAGGGAGGGGATCTGCATGCAGCTCGGAGGCCCCAGATCTCCTGCTTCCCAAGCAGAGCATGCCGGCTATGCCCATCAGGCCCCATTCCCAAGTGCACACCCAGCTTCTGGATGTGCCCTCTGCCAGCCATGAAAACACACACAGGCCATACCCTGAGCCTGCCGAGGGGGACCTTTGCTCCCCGGAGGGGGGGGTGGGGGGCTGAATGCCATGATTGTGTGACGGGAGAGAAGGCCCCCGGAGGCCTTCAGGGAGCTGCCACAGCATAGTGGTGCTCAGGAAAAGGCACTCTTCTTTCTGCAGGCTGGATGCACACTCGAGTTTCTGCTTGAGGCAGAGAGAGCTGAGCTAGGCGATCCCTGGCTGAAGGCAAAGCAGAGAGTTTTTTGGTGGAGCGATGGCTCCATCTGCTGGCTGACAAGCGTGGAAGGAGAAGCCTGGTTCCCACTGAGTTCCTGAGCAGGTTTCCAAGCTGGAGGCCCTCTGGCTCCACAAGCTCGAGAGTCCTGCCTAAGACTTCCCTCTGGCAACAGAGTGGGTGCCAAGGGCCTGTGGGTTCGAGAGTGCTCGGAAGCCGCAGGGGAGGCTTTGGGCACCCAGTGCTCTGTGATGGAAAACGCTGCAGGCCTGAGCCTCCAGGAACTCCTGCAAGGCTGTGGAGTGGGAAAGCTGTCCTTAGCAGAAGGCTCCCTGCCCAGGGCTGCAGGCCTTTGTGGATGGCTAAGCCGCAGCTTCCTTGCAGGCTGCTGCTCCAGGGGCGTGTGTGCCCTGGTCCAGAGTGCTGTAGGAGGAGGTCCTAGCAAGGGGAGAGCAAGCACCTTGTTTCCTTGGCCTCGACTGGCCTGTGCCCCCAGAGGCCTGTCGACAGTGCACACGGCAGAGGAAGCAAGGGGGTGTTGGCAGGCAGCTAGGAGGCAGCAGGAGTCCCACTTGAAAGTGGGGTCATGACTGTTTGGGCCTCAGGCCCCAACGGCAACCTGCACACACAGCCTCTGAACCTGCAGCTTGTGAGCAGTGCCAGAGACACACAGGCACCTCCCTGGGGCCTTCTCGAGGGAACTGTGCTCCATCGAGGTCCTGCTGGCTGGCAGTGGCCTAGGCCAGCACAGGCCTTAGGGAGGCCTGGCTGAGCCTGGGGTGATCTCCGAGCTAGCCATGCCCAGGACAAGCCTGGGACTTGAGGCCAGGCTGCAGCCTCATTCCAGGCTGGGCCTGGTGCAGAGAGCCTGCAAGCGAGGCCTTCCAGGGGCAATGCTCAGTGCAGTGGCTTTGCCCTGCAATCCACGTTCCTCACTCGGGCCGCCCTGCCTGTCAGGCCCACACTCCCTAGACCTGTGTTCCTGAGGCCGTTGGACAGTTGGGGAAGTGGAGGCTCTCCCAGCATGGGAGGCCTGCTTAGCACACTGCTCTGGGTCCAAAGCGGATTCCCTGCACCTCGGGCACTGGGGTGACATTTTCTGCACACAGGAGACACTTGGCACACACAGTGTTTCCCCATGGAAAGCAGTGTGCCAAAGAGCACCCGCCTGGGATGTATGGCACTCTCCCACAGAAGCCCTCCATGCAGCAGGCTGTCATGGATTCGGCTGCAGGCCGTTGTGGCTGGAGAGACAGCAGCTCCTCTGGAGGCTCTGGGTCCATTTGCACTCCCGTGCTAGTAAATGAGGCCTGGGGGATGAGGTCCTTGCAAAGAGTGGCAAGCAGCCTGCTCCTTTCCATGAGACACACGTGTGGTGAGAGAGGCTTGGCAGCAGAGAAGAAGCGAGAGGGGCAGCCAGGGAGGGGATCTGCATGCAGCTCGGAGGCCCCAGATCTCCTGCTTCCCAAGCAGAGCATGCCGGCTATGCCCATCAGGCCCCATTCCCAAGTGCACACCCAGCTTCTGGATGTGCCCTCTGCCAGCCATGAAAACACACACAGGCCATACCCTGAGCCTGCCGAGGGGGACCTTTGCTCCCCGGAGGGGGGGGTGGGGGGCTGAATGCCATGATTGTGTGACGGGAGAGAAGGCCCCCGGAGGCCTTCAGGGAGCTGCCACAGCATAGCGGTGCTCAGGAAAAGGCACTCTTCTTTCTGCAGGCTGGATGCACACTCGAGTTTCTGCTTGAGGCAGAGAGAGCTGAGCTAGGCGATCCCTGGCTGAAGGCAAAGCAGAGAGTTTTTCGGTGGAGCGATGGCTCCATCTGCTGGCTGACAAGCGTGGAAGGAGAAGCCTGGTTCCCACTGAGTTCCTGAGCAGGTTTCCAAGCTGGAGGCCCTCTGGCTCCACAAGCTCGAGAGTCCTGCCTAAGACTTCCCTCTGGCAACAGAGTGGGTGCCAAGGGCCTGGGGGTTCGAGAGTGCTCGGAAGCCGCAGGGGAGGCTTTGGGCACCCAGTGCTCTGTGATGGAAAACGCTGCAGGCCTGAGCCTCCAGGAACTCCTGCAAGGCTGTGGAGTGGGAAAGCTGTCCTTAGCAGAAGGCTCCCTGCCCAGGGCTGCAGGCCTTTGTGGATGGCTAAGCCGCAGCTTCCTTGCAGGCTGCTGCTCCAGGGGCGTGTGTGCCCTGGTCCAGAGTGCTGTAGGAGGAGGTCCTAGCAAGGGGAGAGCAAGCACCTTGTTTCCTTGGCCTCGACTGGCCTGTGCCCCCAGAGGCCTGCCGGCAGTGCACACAGCACAGGCAGCAAGGGGGTGTTGGCAGGCAGCTAGGAGGCAGCAGGAGTCCCACATGAAAGTGGGGTCATGACTGTTTGGGCCTCAGGCCCCAACGGCAACCTGCACACACAGCCTCTGAACCTGCAGCTTGCGAGCAGTGCCAGAGACACACAGGCACCTCCCTGGGGCCTTCTCGAGGGAACTGTGCTCCATCGAGGTCCGGCTGGCTGGCAGTGGCCTAGGCCAGCACAGGCCTTAGGGAGGCCTGGCTGAGCCTGGGGTGATCTCTGAGCTAGCCATGCCCAGGACAAGCCTGGGACTTGAGGCCAGGCTGCAGCCTCATTCCAGGCTGGGCCTGGTGCAGAGAGCCTGCAAGCGAGGCCTTCCAGGGGCAATGCTCAGTGCAGTGGCTTTGCCCTGCAATCCACGTTCCTCACTCGGGCCGCTCTGCCTGTCAGGCCCACACTCCATAGACCTGTGTTCCTGAGGCCGTTGGACAGTTGGGGAAGTGGAGGCTCTCCCAGCATGGGAGGCCTGCTTAGCACACTGCTCTGGGTCCAAAGCGGATTCCCTGCACCTCGGGCACTGGGGCGACATTTTCTGCACACAGGAGACACTTGGCACACACAGTGTTTCCCCATGGAAAGCGGTGTGCCAAAGAGCACCCGCCTGGGATGTATGGCACTCTCCCACAGAAGCCCTCCATGCAGCAGGCTGTCATGGATTCGGCTGCAGGCCGTTGTGGCTGGAGAGACAGCAGCTCCTCTGGAGGCTCTGGGTCCATTTGCACTCCCGTGCTAGTAAATGAGGCCTGGGGGATGAGGTCCTTGCAAAGAGTGGCAAGCAGCCTGCTCCTTTCCATGAGACACACGTGTGGTGAGAGAGGCTTGGCAGCAGAGAAGAAGCGAGAGGGGCAGCCAGGGAGGGGATTTGCATGCAGCTCGGAGGCCCCAGATCTCCTGCTTCCCAAGCAGAGCATGCCGGCTATGCCCATCAGGCCCCATTCCCAAGTGCACACCCAGCTTCTGGATGTGCCCTCTGCCAGCCATGAAAACACACACAGGCCATACCCTGAGCCTGCCGAGGGGGACCTTTGCTCCCCGGAGGGGGGGGTGGGGGGCTGAATGCCATGATTGTGTGACGGGAGAGAAGGCCCCCGGAGGCCTTCAGGGAGCTGCCACAGCATAGCGGTGCTCAGGAAAAGGCACTCTTCTTTCTGCAGGCTGGATGCACACTCGAGTTTCTGCTTGAGGCAGAGAGAGCTGAGCTAGGCGATCCCTGGCTGAAGGCAAAGCAGAGAGTTTTTCGGTGGAGCGATGGCTCCATCTGCTGGCTGACAAGCGTGGAAGGAGAAGCCTGGTTCCCACTGAGTTCCTGAGCAGGTTTCCAAGCTGGAGGCCCTCTGGCTCCACAAGCTCGAGAGTCCTGCCTAAGACTTCCCTCTGGCAACAGAGTGGGTGCCAAGGGCCTGTGGGTTCGAGAGTGCTCGGAAGCCGCAGGGGAGGCTTTGGGCACCCAGTGCTCTGTGATGGAAAACGCTGCAGGCCTGAGCCTCCAGGAACTCCTGCAAGGCTGTGGAGTGGGAAAGCTGTCCTTAGCAGAAGGCTCCCTGCCCAGGGCTGCAGGCCTTTGTGGATGGCTAAGCCGCAGCTTCCTTGCAGGCTGCTGCTCCAGGGGCGTGTGTGCCCTGGTCCAGAGTGCTGTAGGAGGAGGTCCTAGCAAGGGGAGAGCAAGCACCTTGTTTCCTTGGCCTCGACTGGCCTGTGCCCCCAGAGGCCTGCCGGCAGTGCACACAGCACAGGCAGCAAGGGGGTGTTGGCAGGCAGCTAGGAGGCAGCAGGAGTCCCACTTGAAAGTGGGGTCATGACTGTTTGGGCCTCAGGCCCCAACGGCAACCTGCACACACAGCCTCTGAACCTGCAGCTTGCGAGCAGTGCCAGAGACACACAGGCACCTCCCTGGGGCCTTCTCGAGGGAACTGTGCTCCATCGAGGTCCTGCTGGCTGGCAGTGGCCTAGGCCAGCACAGGCCTTAGGGAGGCCTGGCTGAGCCTGGGGTGATCTCTGAGCTAGCCATGCCCAGGACAAGCCTGGGACTTGAGGCCAGGCTGCAGCCTCATTCCAGGCTGGGCCTGGTGCAGAGAGCCTGCAAGCGAGGCCTTCCAGGGGCAATGCTCAGTGCAGTGGCTTTGCCCTGCAATCCACGTTCCTCACTCGGGCCGCTCTGCCTGTCAGGCCCACACTCCCTAGACCTGTGTTCCTGAGGCCGTTGGACAGTTGGGGAAGTGGAGGCTCTCCCAGCATGGGAGGCCTGCTTAGCACACTGCTCTGGGTCCAAAGCGGATTCCCTGCACCTCGGGCACTGGGGCGACATTTTCTGCACACAGGAGACACTTGGCACACACAGTGTTTCCCCATGGAAAGCGGTGTGCCAAAGAGCACCCGCCTGGGATGTATGGCACTCTCCCACAGAAGCCCTCCATGCAGCAGGCTGTCATGGATTCGGCTGCAGGCCGTTGTGGCTGGAGAGACAGCAGCTCCTCTGGAGGCTCTGGGTCCATTTGCACTCCCGTGCTAGTAAATGAGGCCTGGGGGATGAGGTCCTTGCAAAGAGTGGCAAGCAGCCTGCTCCTTTCCATGAGACGCACGTGTGGTGAGAGAGGCTTGGCAGCAAAGAAGAAGCGAGAGGGGCAGCCAGGGAGGGGATCTGCATGCAGCTCGGAGGCCCCAGATCTCCTGCTTCCCAAGCAGAGCGTGCCGGCTATGCCCATCAGGCCCCATTCTCAAGTGCACACCCAGCTTCTGGATGTGCCCTCTGCCAGCCATGAAAACACACACAGGCCATACCCTGAGCCTGCCGAGGGGGACCTTTGCTCCCCGGAGGGGGGGGTGGGGGGCTGAATGCCATGATTGTGTGACGGGAGAGAAGGCCCCCGGAGGCCTTCAGGGAGCTGCCACAGCATAGTGGTGCTCAGGAAAAGGCACTCTTCTTTCTGCAGGCTGGATGCACACTCGAGTTTCTGCTTGAGGCAGAGAGAGCTGAGCTAGGCGATCCCTGGCTGAAGGCAAAGCAGAGAGTTTTTTGGTGGAGCGATGGCTCCATCTGCTGGCTGACAAGCGTGGAAGGAGAAGCCTGGTTCCCACTGAGTTCCTGAGCAGGTTTCCAAGCTGGAGGCCCTCTGGCTCCACAAGCTCGAGAGTCCTGCCTAAGACTTCCCTCTGGCAACAGAGTGGGTGCCAAGGGCCTGTGGGTTCGAGAGTGCTCGGAAGCCGCAGGGGAGGCTTTGGGCACCCAGTGCTCTGTGATGGAAAACGCTGCAGGCCTGAGCCTCCAGGAACTCCTGCAAGGCTGTGGAGTGGGAAAGCTGTCCTTAGCAGAAGGCTCCCTGCCCAGGGCTGCAGGCCTTTGTGGATGGCTAAGCCGCAGCTTCCTTGCAGGCTGCTGCTCCAGGGGCGTGTGTGCCCTGGTCCAGAGTGCTGTAGGAGGAGGTCCTAGCAAGGGGAGAGCAAGCACCTTGTTTCCTTGGCCTCGACTGGCCTGTGCCCCCAGAGGCCTGCCGACAGTGCACACGGCAGAGGAAGCAAGGGGGTGTTGGCAGGCAGCTAGGAGGCAGCAGGAGTCCCACTTGAAAGTGGGGTCATGACTGTTTGGGCCTCAGGCCCCAACGGCAACCTGCACACACAGCCTCTGAACCTGCAGCTTGTGAGCAGTGCCAGAGACACACAGGCACCTCCCTGGGGCCTTCTCGAGGGAACTGTGCTCCATCGAGGTCCTGCTGGCTGGCAGTGGCCTAGGCCAGCACAGGCCTTAGGGAGGCCTGGCTGAGCCTGGGGTGATCTCCGAGCTAGCCATGCCCAGGACAAGCCTGGGACTTGAGGCCAGGCTGCAGCCTCATTCCAGGCTGGGCCTGGTGCAGAGAGCCTGCAAGCGAGGCCTTCCAGGGGCAATGCTCAGTGCAGTGGCTTTGCCCTGCAATCCACGTTCCTCACTCGGGCCGCCCTGCCTGTCAGGCCCACACTCCCTAGACCTGTGTTCCTGAGGCCGTTGGACAGTTGGGGAAGTGGAGGCTCTCCCAGCATGGGAGGCCTGCTTAGCACACTGCTCTGGGTCCAAAGCGGATTCCCTGCACCTCGGGCACTGGGGCGACATTTTCTGCACACAGGAGACACTTGGCACACACAGTGTTTCCCCATGGAAAGCGGTGTGCCAAAGAGCACCCGCCTGGGATGTATGGCACTCTCCCACAGAAGCCCTCCATGCAGCAGGCTGTCATGGATTCGGCTGCAGGCCGTTGTGGCTGGAGAGACAGCAGCTCCTCTGGAGGCTCTGGGTCCATTTGCACTCCCGTGCTAGTAAATGAGGCCTGGGGGATGAGGTCCTTGCAAAGAGTGGCAAGCAGCCTGCTCCTTTCCATGAGACACACGTGTGGTGAGAGAGGCTTGGCAGCAGAGAAGAAGCGAGAGGGGCAGCCAGGGAGGGGATTTGCATGCAGCTCGGAGGCCCCAGATCTCCTGCTTCCCAAGCAGAGCATGCCGGCTATGCCCATCAGGCCCCATTCCCAAGTGCACACCCAGCTTCTGGATGTGCCCTCTGCCAGCCATGAAAACACACACAGGCCATACCCTGAGCCTGCCGAGGGGGACCTTTGCTCCCCGGAGGGGGGGGTGGGGGGCTGAATGCCATGATTGTGTGACGGGAGAGAAGGCCCCCGGAGGCCTTCAGGGAGCTGCCACAGCATAGCGGTGCTCAGGAAAAGGCACTCTTCTTTCTGCAGGCTGGATGCACACTCGAGTTTCTGCTTGAGGCAGAGAGAGCTGAGCTAGGCGATCCCTGGCTGAAGGCAAAGCAGAGAGTTTTTCGGTGGAGCGATGGCTCCATCTGCTGGCTGACAAGCGTGGAAGGAGAAGCCTGGTTCCCACTGAGTTCCTGAGCAGGTTTCCAAGCTGGAGGCCCTCTGGCTCCACAAGCTCGAGAGTCCTGCCTAAGACTTCCCTCTGGCAACAGAGTGGGTGCCAAGGGCCTGTGGGTTCGAGAGTGCTCGGAAGCCGCAGGGGAGGCTTTGGGCACCCAGTGCTCTGTGATGGAAAACGCTGCAGGCCTGAGCCTCCAGGAACTCCTGCAAGGCTGTGGAGTGGGAAAGCTGTCCTTAGCAGAAGGCTCCCTGCCCAGGGCTGCAGGCCTTTGTGGATGGCTAAGCCGCAGCTTCCTTGCAGGCTGCTGCTCCAGGGGCGTGTGTGCCCTGGTCCAGAGTGCTGTAGGAGGAGGTCCTAGCAAGGGGAGAGCAAGCACCTTGTTTCCTTGGCCTCGACTGGCCTGTGCCCCCAGAGGCCTGCCGACAGTGCACACGGCAGAGGAAGCAAGGGGGTGTTGGCAGGCAGCTAGGAGGCAGCAGGAGTCCCACTTGAAAGTGGGGTCATGACTGTTTGGGCCTCAGGCCCCAACGGCAACCTGCACACACAGCCTCTGAACCTGCAGCTTGTGAGCAGTGCCAGAGACACACAGGCACCTCCCTGGGGCCTTCTCGAGGGAACTGTGCTCCATCGAGGTCCTGCTGGCTGGCAGTGGCCTAGGCCAGCACAGGCCTTAGGGAGGCCTGGCTGAGCCTGGGGTGATCTCCGAGCTAGCCATGCCCAGGACAAGCCTGGGACTTGAGGCCAGGCTGCAGCCTCATTCCAGGCTGGGCCTGGTGCAGAGAGCCTGCAAGCGAGGCCTTCCAGGGGCAATGCTCAGTGCAGTGGCTTTGCCCTGCAATCCACGTTCCTCACTCGGGCCGCCCTGCCTGTCAGGCCCACACTCCCTAGACCTGTGTTCCTGAGGCCGTTGGACAGTTGGGGAAGTGGAGGCTCTCCCAGCATGGGAGGCCTGCTTAGCACACTGCTCTGGGTCCAAAGCGGATTCCCTGCACCTCGGGCACTGGGGCGACATTTTCTGCACACAGGAGACACTTGGCACACACAGTGTTTCCCCATGGAAAGCGGTGTGCCAAAGAGCACCCGCCTGGGATGTATGGCACTCTCCCACAGAAGCCCTCCATGCAGCAGGCTGTCATGGATTCGGCTGCAGGCCGTTGTGGCTGGAGAGACAGCAGCTCCTCTGGAGGCTCTGGGTCCATTTGCACTCCCGTGCTAGTAAATGAGGCCTGGGGGATGAGGTCCTTGCAAAGAGTGGCAAGCAGCCTGCTCCTTTCCATGAGACACACGTGTGGTGAGAGAGGCTTGGCAGCAGAGAAGAAGCGAGAGGGGCAGCCAGGGAGGGGATTTGCATGCAGCTCGGAGGCCCCAGATCTCCTGCTTCCCAAGCAGAGCATGCCGGCTATGCCCATCAGGCCCCATTCCCAAGTGCACACCCAGCTTCTGGATGTGCCCTCTGCCAGCCATGAAAACACACACAGGCCATACCCTGAGCCTGCCGAGGGGGACCTTTGCTCCCCGGAGGGGGGGGTGGGGGGCTGAATGCCATGATTGTGTGACGGGAGAGAAGGCCCCCGGAGGCCTTCAGGGAGCTGCCACAGCATAGCGGTGCTCAGGAAAAGGCACTCTTCTTTCTGCAGGCTGGATGCACACTCGAGTTTCTGCTTGAGGCAGAGAGAGCTGAGCTAGGCGATCCCTGGCTGAAGGCAAAGCAGAGAGTTTTTCGGTGGAGCGATGGCTCCATCTGCTGGCTGACAAGCGTGGAAGGAGAAGCCTGGTTCCCACTGAGTTCCTGAGCAGGTTTCCAAGCTGGAGGCCCTCTGGCTCCACAAGCTCGAGAGTCCTGCCTAAGACTTCCCTCTGGCAACAGAGTGGGTGCCAAGGGCCTGTGGGTTCGAGAGTGCTCGGAAGCCGCAGGGGAGGCTTTGGGCACCCAGTGCTCTGTGATGGAAAACGCTGCAGGCCTGAGCCTCCAGGAACTCCTGCAAGGCTGTGGAGTGGGAAAGCTGTCCTTAGCAGAAGGCTCCCTGCCCAGGGCTGCAGGCCTTTGTGGATGGCTAAGCCACAGCTTCCTTGCAGGCTGCTGCTCCAGGGGCGTGTGTGCCCTGGTCCAGAGTGCTGTAGGAGGAGGTCCTAGCAAGGGGAGAGCAAGCACCTTGTTTCCTTGGCTTCGACTGGCCTGTGCCCCCGAGGCCTGCCGGCAGTGCACACAGCACAGGCAGCAAGGGGGTGTTGGCAGGCAGCTAGGAGGCAGCAGGAGTCCCACTTGAAAGTGGGGTCATGACTGTTTGGGCCTCAGGCCCCAACGGCAACCTGCACACACAGCCTCTGAACCTGCAGCTTGTGAGCAGTGCCAGAGACACACAGGCACCTCCCTGGGGCCTTCTCGAGGGAACTGTGCTGCATCAATGTCCTGTTGGCTGGCAGTGGCCTAGGCCAGCACAGGCCTTAGGGAGGCCTGGCTGAGCCTGGGGTGATCTCCGAGCTAGCCATGCCCAGGACAAGCCTGGGACTTGAGGCCAGGCTGCAGCCTCGTTCCAGGCTGGGCCTGGTGCAGAGAGCCTGCAAGCGAGGCCTTCCAGGGGCAATGCTCAGTGCAGTGGCTTTGCCCTGCAATCCACGTTCCTCACTCGGGCCGCCCTGCCTGTCAGGCCCACACTCCCTAGACCTGTGTTCCTGAGGCCGTTGGACAGTTGGGGAAGTGGAGGCTCTCCCAGCATGGGAGGCCTGCTTAGCACACTGCTCTGGGTCCAAAGCGGATTCCCTGCACCTCGGGCACTGGGGCGACATTTTCTGCACACAGGAGACACTTGGCACACACAGTGTTTCCCCATGGAAAGCAGTGTGCCAAAGAGCACCCGCCTGGGATGTATGGCACTCTCCCACAGAAGCCCTCCATGCAGCAGGCTGTCATGGATTCGGCTGCAGGCCGTTGTGGCTGGAGAGACAGCAGCTCCTCTGGAGGCTCTGGGTCCATTTGCACTCCCGTGCTAGTAAATGAGGCCTGGGGGATGAGGTCCTTGCAAAGAGTGGCAAGCAGCCTGCTCCTTTCCATGAGACGCACGTGTGGTGAGAGAGGCTTGGCAGCAGAGAAGAAGCGAGAGGGGCAGCCAGGGAGGGGATCTGCATGCAGCTCGGAGGCCCCAGATCTCCTGCTTCCCAAGCAGAGCATGCCGGCTATGCCCATCAGGCCCCATTCCCAAGTGCACACCCAGCTTCTGGATGTGCCCTCTGCCAGCCATGAAAACACACACAGGCCATACCCTGAGCCTGCCGAGGGGGACCTTTGCTCCCCGGAGGGGGGGGTGGGGGGCTGAATGCCATGATTGTGTGACGGGAGAGAAGGCCCCCGGAGGCCTTCAGGGAGCTGCCACAGCATAGCGGTGCTCAGGAAAAGGCACTCTTCTTTCTGCAGGCTGGATGCACACTCGAGTTTCTGCTTGAGGCAGAGAGAGCTGAGCTAGGCGATCCCTGGCTGAAGGCAAAGCAGAGAGTTTTTCGGTGGAGCGATGGCTCCATCTGCTGGCTGACAAGCGTGGAAGGAGAAGCCTGGTTCCCACTGAGTTCCTGAGCAGGTTTCCAAGCTGGAGGCCCTCTGGCTCCACAAGCTCGAGAGTCCTGCCTAAGACTTCCCTCTGGCAACAGAGTGGGTGCCAAGGGCCTGTGGGTTCGAGAGTGCTCGGAAGCCGCAGGGGAGGCTTTGGGCACCCAGTGCTCTGTGATGGAAAACGCTGCAGGCCTGAGCCTCCAGGAACTCCTGCAAGGCTGTGGAGTGGGAAAGCTGTCCTTAGCAGAAGGCTCCCTGCCCAGGGCTGCAGGCCTTTGTGGATGGCTAAGCCGCAGCTTCCTTGCAGGCTGCTGCTCCAGGGGCGTGTGTGCCCTGGTCCAGAGTGCTGTAGGAGGAGGTCCTAGCAAGGGGAGAGCAAGCACCTTGTTTCCTTGGCCTCGACTGGCCTGTGCCCCCAGAGGCCTGCCGGCAGTGCACACAGCACAGGCAGCAAGGGGGTGTTGGCAGGCAGCTAGGAGGCAGCAGGAGTCCCACTTGAAAGTGGGGTCATGACTGTTTGGGCCTCAGGCCCCAACGGCAACCTGCACACACAGCCTCTGAACCTGCAGCTTGCGAGCAGTGCCAGAGACACACAGGCACCTCCCTGGGGCCTTCTCGAGGGAACTGTGCTCCATCGAGGTCCTGCTGGCTGGCAGTGGCCTAGGCCAGCACAGGCCTTAGGGAGGCCTGGCTGAGCCTGGGGTGATCTCTGAGCTAGCCATGCCCAGGACAAGCCTGGGACTTGAGGCCAGGCTGCAGCCTCATTCCAGGCTGGGCCTGGTGCAGAGAGCCTGCAAGCGAGGCCTTCCAGGGGCAATGCTCAGTGCAGTGGCTTTGCCCTGCAATCCACGTTCCTCACTCGGGCCGCTCTGCCTGTCAGGCCCACACTCCATAGACCTGTGTTCCTGAGGCCGTTGGACAGTTGGGGAAGTGGAGGCTCTCCCAGCATGGGAGGCCTGCTTAGCACACTGCTCTGGGTCCAAAGCGGATTCCCTGCACCTCGGGCACTGGGGCGACATTTTCTGCACACAGGAGACACTTGGCACACACAGTGTTTCCCCATGGAAAGCGGTGTGCCAAAGAGCACCCGCCTGGGATGTATGGCACTCTCCCACAGAAGCCCTCCATGCAGCAGGCTGTCATGGATTCGGCTGCAGGCCGTTGTGGCTGGAGAGACAGCAGCTCCTCTGGAGGCTCTGGGTCCATTTGCACTCCCGTGCTAGTAAATGAGGCCTGGGGGATGAGGTCCTTGCAAAGAGTGGCAAGCAGCCTGCTCCTTTCCATGAGACGCACGTGTGGTGAGAGAGGCTTGGCAGCAAAGAAGAAGCGAGAGGGGCAGCCAGGGAGGGGATCTGCATGCAGCTCGGAGGCCCCAGATCTCCTGCTTCCCAAGCAGAGCGTGCCGGCTATGCCCATCAGGCCCCATTCTCAAGTGCACACCCAGCTTCTGGATGTGCCCTCTGCCAGCCATGAAAACACACACAGGCCATACCCTGAGCCTGCCGAGGGGGACCTTTGCTCCCCGGAGGGGGGGGTGGGGGGCTGAATGCCATGATTGTGTGACGGGAGAGAAGGCCCCCGGAGGCCTTCAGGGAGCTGCCACAGCATAGCGGTGCTCAGGAAAAGGCACTCTTCTTTCTGCAGGCTGGATGCACACTCGAGTTTCTGCTTGAGGCAGAGAGAGCTGAGCTAGGCGATCCCTGGCTGAAGGCAAAGCAGAGAGTTTTTCGGTGGAGCGATGGCTCCATCTACTGGCTGACAAGCGTGGAAGGAGAAGCCTGGTTCCCACTGAGTTCCTGAGCAGGTTTCCAAGCTGGAGGCCCTCTGGCTCCACAAGCTCGAGAGTCCTGCCTAAGACTTCCCTCTGGCAACAGAGTGGGTGCCAAGGGCCTGTGGGTTCGAGAGTGCTCGGAAGCCGCAGGGGAGGCTTTGGGCACCCAGTGCTCTGTGATGGAAAACGCTGCAGGCCTGAGCCTCCAGGAACTCCTGCAAGGCTGTGGAGTGGGAAAGCTGTCCTTAGCAGAAGGCTCCCTGCCCAGGGCTGCAGGCCTTTGTGGATGGCTAAGCCGCAGCTTCCTTGCAGGCTGCTGCTCCAGGGGCGTGTGTGCCCTGGTCCAGAGTGCTGTAGGAGGAGGTCCTAGCAAGGGGAGAGCAAGCACCTTGTTTCCTTGGCCTCGACTGGCCTGTGCCCCCAGAGGCCTGCCGACAGTGCACACGGCAGAGGAAGCAAGGGGGTGTTGGCAGGCAGCTAGGAGGCAGCAGGAGTCCCACTTGAAAGTGGGGTCATGACTGTTTGGGCCTCAGGCCCCAACGGCAACCTGCACACACAGCCTCTGAACCTGCAGCTTGTGAGCAGTGCCAGAGACACACAGGCACCTCCCTGGGGCCTTCTCGAGGGAACTGTGCTCCATCGAGGTCCTGCTGGCTGGCAGTGGCCTAGGCCAGCACAGGCCTTAGGGAGGCCTGGCTGAGCCTGGGGTGATCTCCGAGCTAGCCATGCCCAGGACAAGCCTGGGACTTGAGGCCAGGCTGCAGCCTCATTCCAGGCTGGGCCTGGTGCAGAGAGCCTGCAAGCGAGGCCTTCCAGGGGCAATGCTCAGTGCAGTGGCTTTGCCCTGCAATCCACGTTCCTCACTCGGGCCGCCCTGCCTGTCAGGCCCACACTCCCTAGACCTGTGTTCCTGAGGCCGTTGGACAGTTGGGGAAGTGGAGGCTCTCCCAGCATGGGAGGCCTGCTTAGCACACTGCTCTGGGTCCAAAGCGGATTCCCTGCACCTCGGGCACTGGGGCGACATTTTCTGCACACAGGAGACACTTGGCACACACAGTGTTTCCCCATGGAAAGCGGTGTGCCAAAGAGCACCCGCCTGGGATGTATGGCACTCTCCCACAGAAGCCCTCCATGCAGCAGGCTGTCATGGATTCGGCTGCAGGCCGTTGTGGCTGGAGAGACAGCAGCTCCTCTGGAGGCTCTGGGTCCATTTGCACTCCCGTGCTAGTAAATGAGGCCTGGGGGATGAGGTCCTTGCAAAGAGTGGCAAGCAGCCTGCTCCTTTCCATGAGACACACGTGTGGTGAGAGAGGCTTGGCAGCAGAGAAGAAGCGAGAGGGGCAGCCAGGGAGGGGATTTGCATGCAGCTCGGAGGCCCCAGATCTCCTGCTTCCCAAGCAGAGCATGCCGGCTATGCCCATCAGGCCCCATTCCCAAGTGCACACCCAGCTTCTGGATGTGCCCTCTGCCAGCCATGAAAACACACACAGGCCATACCCTGAGCCTGCCGAGGGGGACCTTTGCTCCCCGGAGGGGGGGGTGGGGGGCTGAATGCCATGATTGTGTGACGGGAGAGAAGGCCCCCGGAGGCCTTCAGGGAGCTGCCACAGCATAGCGGTGCTCAGGAAAAGGCACTCTTCTTTCTGCAGGCTGGATGCACACTCGAGTTTCTGCTTGAGGCAGAGAGAGCTGAGCTAGGCGATCCCTGGCTGAAGGCAAAGCAGAGAGTTTTTCGGTGGAGCGATGGCTCCATCTGCTGGCTGACAAGCGTGGAAGGAGAAGCCTGGTTCCCACTGAGTTCCTGAGCAGGTTTCCAAGCTGGAGGCCCTCTGGCTCCACAAGCTCGAGAGTCCTGCCTAAGACTTCCCTCTGGCAACAGAGTGGGTGCCAAGGGCCTGTGGGTTCGAGAGTGCTCGGAAGCCGCAGGGGAGGCTTTGGGCACCCAGTGCTCTGTGATGGAAAACGCTGCAGGCCTGAGCCTCCAGGAACTCCTGCAAGGCTGTGGAGTGGGAAAGCTGTCCTTAGCAGAAGGCTCCCTGCCCAGGGCTGCAGGCCTTTGTGGATGGCTAAGCCGCAGCTTCCTTGCAGGCTGCTGCTCCAGGGGCGTGTGTGCCCTGGTCCAGAGTGCTGTAGGAGGAGGTCCTAGCAAGGGGAGAGCAAGCACCTTGTTTCCTTGGCCTCGACTGGCCTGTGCCCCCAGAGGCCTGCCGGCAGTGCACACAGCACAGGCAGCAAGGGGGTGTTGGCAGGCAGCTAGGAGGCAGCAGGAGTCCCACTTGAAAGTGGGGTCATGACTGTTTGGGCCTCAGGCCCCAACGGCAACCTGCACACACAGCCTCTGAACCTGCAGCTTGCGAGCAGTGCCAGAGACACACAGGCACCTCCCTGGGGCCTTCTCGAGGGAACTGTGCTCCATCGAGGTCCTGCTGGCTGGCAGTGGCCTAGGCCAGCACAGGCCTTAGGGAGGCCTGGCTGAGCCTGGGGTGATCTCTGAGCTAGCCATGCCCAGGACAAGCCTGGGACTTGAGGCCAGGCTGCAGCCTCATTCCAGGCTGGGCCTGGTGCAGAGAGCCTGCAAGCGAGGCCTTCCAGGGGCAATGCTCAGTGCAGTGGCTTTGCCCTGCAATCCACGTTCCTCACTCGGGCCGCTCTGCCTGTCAGGCCCACACTCCCTAGACCTGTGTTCCTGAGGCCGTTGGACAGTTGGGGAAGTGGAGGCTCTCCCAGCATGGGAGGCCTGCTTAGCACACTGCTCTGGGTCCAAAGCGGATTCCCTGCACCTCGGGCACTGGGGCGACATTTTCTGCACACAGGAGACACTTGGCACACACAGTGTTTCCCCATGGAAAGCGGTGTGCCAAAGAGCACCCGCCTGGGATGTATGGCACTCTCCCACAGAAGCCCTCCATGCAGCAGGCTGTCATGGATTCGGCTGCAGGCCGTTGTGGCTGGAGAGACAGCAGCTCCTCTGGAGGCTCTGGGTCCATTTGCACTCCCGTGCTAGTAAATGAGGCCTGGGGGATGAGGTCCTTGCAAAGAGTGGCAAGCAGCCTGCTCCTTTCCATGAGACGCACGTGTGGTGAGAGAGGCTTGGCAGCAAAGAAGAAGCGAGAGGGGCAGCCAGGGAGGGGATCTGCATGCAGCTCGGAGGCCCCAGATCTCCTGCTTCCCAAGCAGAGCGTGCCGGCTATGCCCATCAGGCCCCATTCTCAAGTGCACACCCAGCTTCTGGATGTGCCCTCTGCCAGCCATGAAAACACACACAGGCCATACCCTGAGCCTGCCGAGGGGGACCTTTGCTCCCCGGAGGGGGGGGTGGGGGGCTGAATGCCATGATTGTGTGACGGGAGAGAAGGCCCCCGGAGGCCTTCAGGGAGCTGCCACAGCATAGCGGTGCTCAGGAAAAGGCACTCTTCTTTCTGCAGGCTGGATGCACACTCGAGTTTCTGCTTGAGGCAGAGAGAGCTGAGCTAGGCGATCCCTGGCTGAAGGCAAAGCAGAGAGTTTTTCGGTGGAGCGATGGCTCCATCTACTGGCTGACAAGCGTGGAAGGAGAAGCCTGGTTCCCACTGAGTTCCTGAGCAGGTTTCCAAGCTGGAGGCCCTCTGGCTCCACAAGCTCGAGAGTCCTGCCTAAGACTTCCCTCTGGCAACAGAGTGGGTGCCAAGGGCCTGTGGGTTCGAGAGTGCTCGGAAGCCGCAGGGGAGGCTTTGGGCACCCAGTGCTCTGTGATGGAAAACGCTGCAGGCCTGAGCCTCCAGGAACTCCTGCAAGGCTGTGGAGTGGGAAAGCTGTCCTTAGCAGAAGGCTCCCTGCCCAGGGCTGCAGGCCTTTGTGGATGGCTAAGCCGCAGCTTCCTTGCAGGCTGCTGCTCCAGGGGCGTGTGTGCCCTGGTCCAGAGTGCTGTAGGAGGAGGTCCTAGCAAGGGGAGAGCAAGCACCTTGTTTCCTTGGCCTCGACTGGCCTGTGCCCCCAGAGGCCTGCCGACAGTGCACACGGCAGAGGAAGCAAGGGGGTGTTGGCAGGCAGCTAGGAGGCAGCAGGAGTCCCACTTGAAAGTGGGGTCATGACTGTTTGGGCCTCAGGCCCCAACGGCAACCTGCACACACAGCCTCTGAACCTGCAGCTTGTGAGCAGTGCCAGAGACACACAGGCACCTCCCTGGGGCCTTCTCGAGGGAACTGTGCTCCATCGAGGTCCTGCTGGCTGGCAGTGGCCTAGGCCAGCACAGGCCTTAGGGAGGCCTGGCTGAGCCTGGGGTGATCTCCGAGCTAGCCATGCCCAGGACAAGCCTGGGACTTGAGGCCAGGCTGCAGCCTCATTCCAGGCTGGGCCTGGTGCAGAGAGCCTGCAAGCGAGGCCTTCCAGGGGCAATGCTCAGTGCAGTGGCTTTGCCCTGCAATCCACGTTCCTCACTCGGGCCGCCCTGCCTGTCAGGCCCACACTCCCTAGACCTGTGTTCCTGAGGCCGTTGGACAGTTGGGGAAGTGGAGGCTCTCCCAGCATGGGAGGCCTGCTTAGCACACTGCTCTGGGTCCAAAGCGGATTCCCTGCACCTCGGGCACTGGGGCGACATTTTCTGCACACAGGAGACACTTGGCACACACAGTGTTTCCCCATGGAAAGCGGTGTGCCAAAGAGCACCCGCCTGGGATGTATGGCACTCTCCCACAGAAGCCCTCCATGCAGCAGGCTGTCATGGATTCGGCTGCAGGCCGTTGTGGCTGGAGAGACAGCAGCTCCTCTGGAGGCTCTGGGTCCATTTGCACTCCCGTGCTAGTAAATGAGGCCTGGGGGATGAGGTCCTTGCAAAGAGTGGCAAGCAGCCTGCTCCTTTCCATGAGACACACGTGTGGTGAGAGAGGCTTGGCAGCAGAGAAGAAGCGAGAGGGGCAGCCAGGGAGGGGATTTGCATGCAGCTCGGAGGCCCCAGATCTCCTGCTTCCCAAGCAGAGCATGCCGGCTATGCCCATCAGGCCCCATTCCCAAGTGCACACCCAGCTTCTGGATGTGCCCTCTGCCAGCCATGAAAACACACACAGGCCATACCCTGAGCCTGCCGAGGGGGACCTTTGCTCCCCGGAGGGGGGGGTGGGGGGCTGAATGCCATGATTGTGTGACGGGAGAGAAGGCCCCCGGAGGCCTTCAGGGAGCTGCCACAGCATAGCGGTGCTCAGGAAAAGGCACTCTTCTTTCTGCAGGCTGGATGCACACTCGAGTTTCTGCTTGAGGCAGAGAGAGCTGAGCTAGGCGATCCCTGGCTGAAGGCAAAGCAGAGAGTTTTTCGGTGGAGCGATGGCTCCATCTGCTGGCTGACAAGCGTGGAAGGAGAAGCCTGGTTCCCACTGAGTTCCTGAGCAGGTTTCCAAGCTGGAGGCCCTCTGGCTCCACAAGCTCGAGAGTCCTGCCTAAGACTTCCCTCTGGCAACAGAGTGGGTGCCAAGGGCCTGTGGGTTCGAGAGTGCTCGGAAGCCGCAGGGGAGGCTTTGGGCACCCAGTGCTCTGTGATGGAAAACGCTGCAGGCCTGAGCCTCCAGGAACTCCTGCAAGGCTGTGGAGTGGGAAAGCTGTCCTTAGCAGAAGGCTCCCTGCCCAGGGCTGCAGGCCTTTGTGGATGGCTAAGCCGCAGCTTCCTTGCAGGCTGCTGCTCCAGGGGCGTGTGTGCCCTGGTCCAGAGTGCTGTAGGAGGAGGTCCTAGCAAGGGGAGAGCAAGCACCTTGTTTCCTTGGCCTCGACTGGCCTGTGCCCCCAGAGGCCTGCCGGCAGTGCACACAGCACAGGCAGCAAGGGGGTGTTGGCAGGCAGCTAGGAGGCAGCAGGAGTCCCACTTGAAAGTGGGGTCATGACTGTTTGGGCCTCAGGCCCCAACGGCAACCTGCACACACAGCCTCTGAACCTGCAGCTTGCGAGCAGTGCCAGAGACACACAGGCACCTCCCTGGGGCCTTCTCGAGGGAACTGTGCTCCATCGAGGTCCTGCTGGCTGGCAGTGGCCTAGGCCAGCACAGGCCTTAGGGAGGCCTGGCTGAGCCTGGGGTGATCTCTGAGCTAGCCATGCCCAGGACAAGCCTGGGACTTGAGGCCAGGCTGCAGCCTCATTCCAGGCTGGGCCTGGTGCAGAGAGCCTGCAAGCGAGGCCTTCCAGGGGCAATGCTCAGTGCAGTGGCTTTGCCCTGCAATCCACGTTCCTCACTCGGGCCGCTCTGCCTGTCAGGCCCACACTCCCTAGACCTGTGTTCCTGAGGCCGTTGGACAGTTGGGGAAGTGGAGGCTCTCCCAGCATGGGAGGCCTGCTTAGCACACTGCTCTGGGTCCAAAGCGGATTCCCTGCACCTCGGGCACTGGGGCGACATTTTCTGCACACAGGAGACACTTGGCACACACAGTGTTTCCCCATGGAAAGCGGTGTGCCAAAGAGCACCCGCCTGGGATGTATGGCACTCTCCCACAGAAGCCCTCCATGCAGCAGGCTGTCATGGATTCGGCTGCAGGCCGTTGTGGCTGGAGAGACAGCAGCTCCTCTGGAGGCTCTGGGTCCATTTGCACTCCCGTGCTAGTAAATGAGGCCTGGGGGATGAGGTCCTTGCAAAGAGTGGCAAGCAGCCTGCTCCTTTCCATGAGACGCACGTGTGGTGAGAGAGGCTTGGCAGCAAAGAAGAAGCGAGAGGGGCAGCCAGGGAGGGGATCTGCATGCAGCTCGGAGGCCCCAGATCTCCTGCTTCCCAAGCAGAGCGTGCCGGCTATGCCCATCAGGCCCCATTCTCAAGTGCACACCCAGCTTCTGGATGTGCCCTCTGCCAGCCATGAAAACACACACAGGCCATACCCTGAGCCTGCCGAGGGGGACCTTTGCTCCCCGGAGGGGGGGGTGGGGGGCTGAATGCCATGATTGTGTGACGGGAGAGAAGGCCCCCGGAGGCCTTCAGGGAGCTGCCACAGCATAGTGGTGCTCAGGAAAAGGCACTCTTCTTTCTGCAGGCTGGATGCACACTCGAGTTTCTGCTTGAGGCAGAGAGAGCTGAGCTAGGCGATCCCTGGCTGAAGGCAAAGCAGAGAGTTTTTTGGTGGAGCGATGGCTCCATCTGCTGGCTGACAAGCGTGGAAGGAGAAGCCTGGTTCCCACTGAGTTCCTGAGCAGGTTTCCAAGCTGGAGGCCCTCTGGCTCCACAAGCTCGAGAGTCCTGCCTAAGACTTCCCTCTGGCAACAGAGTGGGTGCCAAGGGCCTGTGGGTTCGAGAGTGCTCGGAAGCCGCAGGGGAGGCTTTGGGCACCCAGTGCTCTGTGATGGAAAACGCTGCAGGCCTGAGCCTCCAGGAACTCCTGCAAGGCTGTGGAGTGGGAAAGCTGTCCTTAGCAGAAGGCTCCCTGCCCAGGGCTGCAGGCCTTTGTGGATGGCTAAGCCGCAGCTTCCTTGCAGGCTGCTGCTCCAGGGGCGTGTGTGCCCTGGTCCAGAGTGCTGTAGGAGGAGGTCCTAGCAAGGGGAGAGCAAGCACCTTGTTTCCTTGGCCTCGACTGGCCTGTGCCCCCAGAGGCCTGTCGACAGTGCACACGGCAGAGGAAGCAAGGGGGTGTTGGCAGGCAGCTAGGAGGCAGCAGGAGTCCCACTTGAAAGTGGGGTCATGACTGTTTGGGCCTCAGGCCCCAACGGCAACCTGCACACACAGCCTCTGAACCTGCAGCTTGTGAGCAGTGCCAGAGACACACAGGCACCTCCCTGGGGCCTTCTCGAGGGAACTGTGCTCCATCGAGGTCCTGCTGGCTGGCAGTGGCCTAGGCCAGCACAGGCCTTAGGGAGGCCTGGCTGAGCCTGGGGTGATCTCCGAGCTAGCCATGCCCAGGACAAGCCTGGGACTTGAGGCCAGGCTGCAGCCTCATTCCAGGCTGGGCCTGGTGCAGAGAGCCTGCAAGCGAGGCCTTCCAGGGGCAATGCTCAGTGCAGTGGCTTTGCCCTGCAATCCACGTTCCTCACTCGGGCCGCCCTGCCTGTCAGGCCCACACTCCCTAGACCTGTGTTCCTGAGGCCGTTGGACAGTTGGGGAAGTGGAGGCTCTCCCAGCATGGGAGGCCTGCTTAGCACACTGCTCTGGGTCCAAAGCGGATTCCCTGCACCTCGGGCACTGGGGCGACATTTTCTGCACACAGGAGACACTTGGCACACACAGTGTTTCCCCATGGAAAGCGGTGTGCCAAAGAGCACCCGCCTGGGATGTATGGCACTCTCCCACAGAAGCCCTCCATGCAGCAGGCTGTCATGGATTCGGCTGCAGGCCGTTGTGGCTGGAGAGACAGCAGCTCCTCTGGAGGCTCTGGGTCCATTTGCACTCCCGTGCTAGTAAATGAGGCCTGGGGGATGAGGTCCTTGCAAAGAGTGGCAAGCAGCCTGCTCCTTTCCATGAGACACACGTGTGGTGAGAGAGGCTTGGCAGCAGAGAAGAAGCGAGAGGGGCAGCCAGGGAGGGGATTTGCATGCAGCTCGGAGGCCCCAGATCTCCTGCTTCCCAAGCAGAGCATGCCGGCTATGCCCATCAGGCCCCATTCCCAAGTGCACACCCAGCTTCTGGATGTGCCCTCTGCCAGCCATGAAAACACACACAGGCCATACCCTGAGCCTGCCGAGGGGGACCTTTGCTCCCCGGAGGGGGGGGTGGGGGGCTGAATGCCATGATTGTGTGACGGGAGAGAAGGCCCCCGGAGGCCTTCAGGGAGCTGCCACAGCATAGCGGTGCTCAGGAAAAGGCACTCTTCTTTCTGCAGGCTGGATGCACACTCGAGTTTCTGCTTGAGGCAGAGAGAGCTGAGCTAGGCGATCCCTGGCTGAAGGCAAAGCAGAGAGTTTTTCGGTGGAGCGATGGCTCCATCTGCTGGCTGACAAGCGTGGAAGGAGAAGCCTGGTTCCCACTGAGTTCCTGAGCAGGTTTCCAAGCTGGAGGCCCTCTGGCTCCACAAGCTCGAGAGTCCTGCCTAAGACTTCCCTCTGGCAACAGAGTGGGTGCCAAGGGCCTGTGGGTTCGAGAGTGCTCGGAAGCCGCAGGGGAGGCTTTGGGCACCCAGTGCTCTGTGATGGAAAACGCTGCAGGCCTGAGCCTCCAGGAACTCCTGCAAGGCTGTGGAGTGGGAAAGCTGTCCTTAGCAGAAGGCTCCCTGCCCAGGGCTGCAGGCCTTTGTGGATGGCTAAGCCGCAGCTTCCTTGCAGGCTGCTGCTCCAGGGGCGTGTGTGCCCTGGTCCAGAGTGCTGTAGGAGGAGGTCCTAGCAAGGGGAGAGCAAGCACCTTGTTTCCTTGGCCTCGACTGGCCTGTGCCCCCAGAGGCCTGCCGGCAGTGCACACAGCACAGGCAGCAAGGGGGTGTTGGCAGGCAGCTAGGAGGCAGCAGGAGTCCCACTTGAAAGTGGGGTCATGACTGTTTGGGCCTCAGGCCCCAACGGCAACCTGCACACACAGCCTCTGAACCTGCAGCTTGCGAGCAGTGCCAGAGACACACAGGCACCTCCCTGGGGCCTTCTCGAGGGAACTGTGCTCCATCGAGGTCCTGCTGGCTGGCAGTGGCCTAGGCCAGCACAGGCCTTAGGGAGGCCTGGCTGAGCCTGGGGTGATCTCTGAGCTAGCCATGCCCAGGACAAGCCTGGGACTTGAGGCCAGGCTGCAGCCTCATTCCAGGCTGGGCCTGGTGCAGAGAGCCTGCAAGCGAGGCCTTCCAGGGGCAATGCTCAGTGCAGTGGCTTTGCCCTGCAATCCACATTCCTCACTCGGGCCGCTCTGCCTGTCAGGCCCACACTCCCTAGACCTGTGTTCCTGAGGCCGTTGGACAGTTGGGGAAGTGGAGGCTCTCCCAGCATGGGAGGCCTGCTTAGCACACTGCTCTGGGTCCAAAGCGGATTCCCTGCACCTCGGGCACTGGGGCGACATTTTCTGCACACAGGAGACACTTGGCACACACAGTGTTTCCCCATGGAAAGCGGTGTGCCAAAGAGCACCCGCCTGGGATGTATGGCACTCTCCCACAGAAGCCCTCCATGCAGCAGGCTGTCATGGATTCGGCTGCAGGCCGTTGTGGCTGGAGAGACAGCAGCTCCTCTGGAGGCTCTGGGTCCATTTGCACTCCCGTGCTAGTAAATGAGGCCTGGGGGATGAGGTCCTTGCAAAGAGTGGCAAGCAGCCTGCTCCTTTCCATGAGACGCACGTGTGGTGAGAGAGGCTTGGCAGCAAAGAAGAAGCGAGAGGGGCAGCCAGGGAGGGGATCTGCATGCAGCTCGGAGGCCCCAGATCTCCTGCTTCCCAAGCAGAGCGTGCCGGCTATGCCCATCAGGCCCCATTCTCAAGTGCACACCCAGCTTCTGGATGTGCCCTCTGCCAGCCATGAAAACACACACAGGCCATACCCTGAGCCTGCCGAGGGGGACCTTTGCTCCCCGGAGGGGGGGGTGGGGGGCTGAATGCCATGATTGTGTGACGGGAGAGAAGGCCCCCGGAGGCCTTCAGGGAGCTGCCACAGCATAGTGGTGCTCAGGAAAAGGCACTCTTCTTTCTGCAGGCTGGATGCACACTCGAGTTTCTGCTTGAGGCAGAGAGAGCTGAGCTAGGCGATCCCTGGCTGAAGGCAAAGCAGAGAGTTTTTTGGTGGAGCGATGGCTCCATCTGCTGGCTGACAAGCGTGGAAGGAGAAGCCTGGTTCCCACTGAGTTCCTGAGCAGGTTTCCAAGCTGGAGGCCCTCTGGCTCCACAAGCTCGAGAGTCCTGCCTAAGACTTCCCTCTGGCAACAGAGTGGGTGCCAAGGGCCTGTGGGTTCGAGAGTGCTCGGAAGCCGCAGGGGAGGCTTTGGGCACCCAGTGCTCTGTGATGGAAAACGCTGCAGGCCTGAGCCTCCAGGAACTCCTGCAAGGCTGTGGAGTGGGAAAGCTGTCCTTAGCAGAAGGCTCCCTGCCCAGGGCTGCAGGCCTTTGTGGATGGCTAAGCCGCAGCTTCCTTGCAGGCTGCTGCTCCAGGGGCGTGTGTGCCCTGGTCCAGAGTGCTGTAGGAGGAGGTCCTAGCAAGGGGAGAGCAAGCACCTTGTTTCCTTGGCCTCGACTGGCCTGTGCCCCCAGAGGCCTGCCGACAGTGCACACGGCAGAGGAAGCAAGGGGGTGTTGGCAGGCAGCTAGGAGGCAGCAGGAGTCCCACTTGAAAGTGGGGTCATGACTGTTTGGGCCTCAGGCCCCAACGGCAACCTGCACACACAGCCTCTGAACCTGCAGCTTGTGAGCAGTGCCAGAGACACACAGGCACCTCCCTGGGGCCTTCTCGAGGGAACTGTGCTCCATCGAGGTCCTGCTGGCTGGCAGTGGCCTAGGCCAGCACAGGCCTTAGGGAGGCCTGGCTGAGCCTGGGGTGATCTCCGAGCTAGCCATGCCCAGGACAAGCCTGGGACTTGAGGCCAGGCTGCAGCCTCATTCCAGGCTGGGCCTGGTGCAGAGAGCCTGCAAGCGAGGCCTTCCAGGGGCAATGCTCAGTGCAGTGGCTTTGCCCTGCAATCCACGTTCCTCACTCGGGCCGCCCTGCCTGTCAGGCCCACACTCCCTAGACCTGTGTTCCTGAGGCCGTTGGACAGTTGGGGAAGTGGAGGCTCTCCCAGCATGGGAGGCCTGCTTAGCACACTGCTCTGGGTCCAAAGCGGATTCCCTGCACCTCGGGCACTGGGGCGACATTTTCTGCACACAGGAGACACTTGGCACACACAGTGTTTCCCCATGGAAAGCGGTGTGCCAAAGAGCACCCGCCTGGGATGTATGGCACTCTCCCACAGAAGCCCTCCATGCAGCAGGCTGTCATGGATTCGGCTGCAGGCCGTTGTGGCTGGAGAGACAGCAGCTCCTCTGGAGGCTCTGGGTCCATTTGCACTCCCGTGCTAGTAAATGAGGCCTGGGGGATGAGGTCCTTGCAAAGAGTGGCAAGCAGCCTGCTCCTTTCCATGAGACACACGTGTGGTGAGAGAGGCTTGGCAGCAGAGAAGAAGCGAGAGGGGCAGCCAGGGAGGGGATTTGCATGCAGCTCGGAGGCCCCAGATCTCCTGCTTCCCAAGCAGAGCATGCCGGCTATGCCCATCAGGCCCCATTCCCAAGTGCACACCCAGCTTCTGGATGTGCCCTCTGCCAGCCATGAAAACACACACAGGCCATACCCTGAGCCTGCCGAGGGGGACCTTTGCTCCCCGGAGGGGGGGGTGGGGGGCTGAATGCCATGATTGTGTGACGGGAGAGAAGGCCCCCGGAGGCCTTCAGGGAGCTGCCACAGCATAGCGGTGCTCAGGAAAAGGCACTCTTCTTTCTGCAGGCTGGATGCACACTCGAGTTTCTGCTTGAGGCAGAGAGAGCTGAGCTAGGCGATCCCTGGCTGAAGGCAAAGCAGAGAGTTTTTCGGTGGAGCGATGGCTCCATCTGCTGGCTGACAAGCGTGGAAGGAGAAGCCTGGTTCCCACTGAGTTCCTGAGCAGGTTTCCAAGCTGGAGGCCCTCTGGCTCCACAAGCTCGAGAGTCCTGCCTAAGACTTCCCTCTGGCAACAGAGTGGGTGCCAAGGGCCTGTGGGTTCGAGAGTGCTCGGAAGCCGCAGGGGAGGCTTTGGGCACCCAGTGCTCTGTGATGGAAAACGCTGCAGGCCTGAGCCTCCAGGAACTCCTGCAAGGCTGTGGAGTGGGAAAGCTGTCCTTAGCAGAAGGCTCCCTGCCCAGGGCTGCAGGCCTTTGTGGATGGCTAAGCCGCAGCTTCCTTGCAGGCTGCTGCTCCAGGGGCGTGTGTGCCCTGGTCCAGAGTGCTGTAGGAGGAGGTCCTAGCAAGGGGAGAGCAAGCACCTTGTTTCCTTGGCCTCGACTGGCCTGTGCCCCCAGAGGCCTGCCGGCAGTGCACACAGCACAGGCAGCAAGGGGGTGTTGGCAGGCAGCTAGGAGGCAGCAGGAGTCCCACTTGAAAGTGGGGTCATGACTGTTTGGGCCTCAGGCCCCAACGGCAACCTGCACACACAGCCTCTGAACCTGCAGCTTGCGAGCAGTGCCAGAGACACACAGGCACCTCCCTGGGGCCTTCTCGAGGGAACTGTGCTCCATCGAGGTCCTGCTGGCTGGCAGTGGCCTAGGCCAGCACAGGCCTTAGGGAGGCCTGGCTGAGCCTGGGGTGATCTCTGAGCTAGCCATGCCCAGGACAAGCCTGGGACTTGAGGCCAGGCTGCAGCCTCATTCCAGGCTGGGCCTGGTGCAGAGAGCCTGCAAGCGAGGCCTTCCAGGGGCAATGCTCAGTGCAGTGGCTTTGCCCTGCAATCCACGTTCCTCACTCGGGCCGCTCTGCCTGTCAGGCCCACACTCCCTAGACCTGTGTTCCTGAGGCCGTTGGACAGTTGGGGAAGTGGAGGCTCTCCCAGCATGGGAGGCCTGCTTAGCACACTGCTCTGGGTCCAAAGCGGATTCCCTGCACCTCGGGCACTGGGGCGACATTTTCTGCACACAGGAGACACTTGGCACACACAGTGTTTCCCCATGGAAAGCGGTGTGCCAAAGAGCACCCGCCTGGGATGTATGGCACTCTCCCACAGAAGCCCTCCATGCAGCAGGCTGTCATGGATTCGGCTGCAGGCCGTTGTGGCTGGAGAGACAGCAGCTCCTCTGGAGGCTCTGGGTCCATTTGCACTCCCGTGCTAGTAAATGAGGCCTGGGGGATGAGGTCCTTGCAAAGAGTGGCAAGCAGCCTGCTCCTTTCCATGAGACGCACGTGTGGTGAGAGAGGCTTGGCAGCAAAGAAGAAGCGAGAGGGGCAGCCAGGGAGGGGATCTGCATGCAGCTCGGAGGCCCCAGATCTCCTGCTTCCCAAGCAGAGCGTGCCGGCTATGCCCATCAGGCCCCATTCTCAAGTGCACACCCAGCTTCTGGATGTGCCCTCTGCCAGCCATGAAAACACACACAGGCCATACCCTGAGCCTGCCGAGGGGGACCTTTGCTCCCCGGAGGGGGGGGTGGGGGGCTGAATGCCATGATTGTGTGACGGGAGAGAAGGCCCCCGGAGGCCTTCAGGGAGCTGCCACAGCATAGCGGTGCTCAGGAAAAGGCACTCTTCTTTCTGCAGGCTGGATGCACACTCGAGTTTCTGCTTGAGGCAGAGAGAGCTGAGCTAGGCGATCCCTGGCTGAAGGCAAAGCAGAGAGTTTTTCGGTGGAGCGATGGCTCCATCTGCTGGCTGACAAGCGTGGAAGGAGAAGCCTGGTTCCCACTGAGTTCCTGAGCAGGTTTCCAAGCTGGAGGCCCTCTGGCTCCACAAGCTCGAGAGTCCTGCCTAAGACTTCCCTCTGGCAACAGAGTGGGTGCCAAGGGCCTGTGGGTTCGAGAGTGCTCGGAAGCCGCAGGGGAGGCTTTGGGCACCCAGTGCTCTGTGATGGAAAACGCTGCAGGCCTGAGCCTCCAGGAACTCCTGCAAGGCTGTGGAGTGGGAAAGCTGTCCTTAGCAGAAGGCTCCCTGCCCAGGGCTGCAGGCCTTTGTGGATGGCTAAGCCGCAGCTTCCTTGCAGGCTGCTGCTCCAGGGGCGTGTGTGCCCTGGTCCAGAGTGCTGTAGGAGGAGGTCCTAGCAAGGGGAGAGCAAGCACCTTGTTTCCTTGGCCTCGACTGGCCTGTGCCCCCAGAGGCCTGCCGGCAGTGCACACGGCACAGGCAGCAAGGGGGTGTTGGCAGGCAGCTAGGAGGCAGCAGGAGTCCCACTTGAAAGTGGGGTCATGACTGTTTGGGCCTCAGGCCCCAACGGCAACCTGCACACACAGCCTCTGAACCTGCAGCTTGCGAGCAGTGCCAGAGACACACAGGCACCTCCCTGGGGCCTTCTCGAGGGAACTGTGCTCCATCGAGGTCCTGCTGGCTGGCAGTGGCCTAGGCCAGCACAGGCCTTAGGGAGGCCTGGCTGAGCCTGGGGTGATCTCCGAGCTAGCCATGCAAAGGACAAGCCTGGGACTTGAGGCCAGGCTGCAGCCTCATTCCAGGCTGGGCCTGGTGCAGAGAGCCTGCAAGCGAGGCCTTCCAGGGGCAATGCTCAGTGCAGTGGCTTTGCCCTGCAATCCAGGTTCCTCACTCGGGCTGCCCTGCCTGTCAGGCCCACACTCCCTAGACCTGTGTTCCTGAGGCCGTTGGACAGTTGGGGAAGTGGAGGCTCTCCCAGCATGGGAGGCCTGCTTAGCACACTGCTCTGGGTCCAAAGCGGATTCCCTGCACCTCGGGCACTGGGGCGACATTTTCTGCACACAGGAGACACTTGGCACACACAGTGTTTCCCCATGGAAAGCAGTGTGCCAAAGAGCACCCGCCTGGGATGTATGGCACTCTCCCACAGAAGCCCTCCATGCAGCAGGCTGTCATGGATTCGGCTGCAGGCCGTTGTGGCTGGAGAGACAGCAGCTCCTCTGGAGGCTCTGGGTCCATTTGCACTCCCGTGCTAGTAAATGAGGCCTGGGGGATGAGGTCCTTGCAAAGAGTGGCAAGCAGCCTGCTCCTTTCCATGAGACGCACGTGTGGTGAGAGAGGCTTGGCAGCAGAGAAGAAGTGAGAGGGGCAGCCAGGGAGGGGATCTGCATGCAGCTCGGAGGCCCCAGATCTCCTGCTTCCCAAGCAGAGCATGCCGGCTATGCCCATCAGGCCCCATTCCCAAGTGCACACCCAGCTTCTGGATGTGCCCTCTGCCAGCCATGAAAACACACACAGGCCATACCCTGAGCCTGCCGAGGGGGACCTTTGCTCCCCGGAGGGGGGGTGGGGGGCTGAATGCCATGATTGTGTGACGGGAGAGAAGGCCCCCGGAGGCCTTCAGGGAGCTGCCACAGCATAGCGGTGCTCAGGAAAAGGCACTCTTCTTTCTGCAGGCTGGATGCACACTCGAGTTTCTGCTTGAGGCAGAGAGAGCTGAGCTAGGCGATCCCTGGCTGAAGGCAAAGCAGAGAGTTTTTCGGTGGAGCGATGGCTCCATCTGCTGGCTGACAAGCGTGGAAGGAGAAGCCTGGTTCCCACTGAGTTCCTGAGCAGGTTTCCAAGCTGGAGGCCCTCTGGCTCCACAAGCTCGAGAGTCCTGCCTAAGACTTCCCTCTGGCAACAGAGTGGGTGCCAAGGGCCTGTGGGTTCGAGAGTGCTCGGAAGCCGCAGGGGAGGCTTTGGGCACCCAGTGCTCTGTGATGGAAAACGCTGCAGGCCTGAGCCTCCAGGAACTCCTGCAAGGCTGTGGAGTGGGAAAGCTGTCCTTAGCAGAAGGCTCCCTGCCCAGGGCTGCAGGCCTTTGTGGATGGCTAAGCCGCAGCTTCCTTGCAGGCTGCTGCTCCAGGGGCGTGTGTGCCCTGGTCCAGAGTGCTGTAGGAGGAGGTCCTAGCAAGGGGAGAGCAAGCACCTTGTTTCCTTGGCTTCGACTGGCCTGTGCCCCCAGAGGCCTGCCGGCAGTGCACACAGCACAGGCAGCAAGGGGGTGTTGGCAGGCAGCTAGGAGGCAGCAGGAGTCCCACTTGAAAGTGGGGTCATGACTGTTTGGGCCTCAGGCCCCAACGGCAACCTGCACACACAGCCTCTGAACCTGCAGCTTGCGAGCAGTGCCAGAGACACACAGGCACCTCCCTGGGGCCTTCTCGAGGGAACTGTGCTCCATCGAGGTCCTGCTGGCTGGCAGTGGCCTAGGCCAGCACAGGCCTTAGGGAGGCCTGGCTGAGCCTGGGGTGATCTCCGAGCTAGCCATGCCCAGGACAAGCCTGGGACTTGAGGCCAGGCTGCAGCCTCATTCCAGGCTGGGCCTGGTGCAGAGAGCCTGCAAGCGAGGCCTTCCAGGGGCAATGCTCAGTGCAGTGGCTTTGCCCTGCAATCCACGTTCCTCACTCGGGCCGCCCTGCCTGTCAGGCCCACACTCCCTAGACCTGTGTTCCTGAGGCCGTTGGACAGTTGGGGAAGTGGAGGCTCTCCCAGCATGGGAGGCCTGCTTAGCACACTGCTCTGGGTCCAAAGCGGATTCCCTGCACCTCGGGCACTGGGGCGACATTTTCTGCACACAGGAGACACTTGGCACACACAGTGTTTCCCCATGGAAAGCGGTGTGCCAAAGAGCACCCGCCTGGGATGTATGGCACTCTCCCACAGAAGCCCTCCATGCAGCAGGCTGTCATGGATTCGGCTGCAGGCCGTTGTGGCTGGAGAGACAGCAGCTCCTCTGGAGGCTCTGGGTCCATTTGCACTCCCGTGCTAGTAAATGAGGCCTGGGGGATGAGGTCCTTGCAAAGAGTGGCAAGCAGCCTGCTCCTTTCCATGAGACGCACGTGTGGTGAGAGAGGCTTGGCAGCAGAGAAGAAGCGAGAGGGGCAGCCAGGGAGGGGATCTGCATGCAGCTCGGAGGCCCCAGATCTCCTGCTTCCCAAGCAGAGCGTGCCGGCTATGCCCATCAGGCCCCATTCCCAAGTGCACACCCAGCTTCTGGATGTGCCCTCTGCCAGCCATGAAAACACACACAGGCCATACCCTGAGCCTGCCGAGGGGGACCTTTGCTCCCCGGAGGGGAGCGTGGGGGGCTGAATGCCATGATTGTGTGACGGGAGAGAAGGCCCCCGGAGGCCTTCAGGGAGCTGCCACAGCATAGCGGTGCTCAGGAAAAGGCACTCTTCTTTCTGCAGGCTGGATGCACACTCGAGTTTCTGCTTGAGGCAGAGAGAGCTGAGCTAGGCGATCCCTGGCTGAAGGCAAAGCAGAGAGTTTTTCGGTGGAGCGATGGCTCCATCTGCTGGCTGACAAGCGTGGAAGGAGAAGCCTGGTTCCCACTGAGTTCCTGAGCAGGTTTCCAAGCTGGAGGCCCTCTGGCTCCACAAGCTCGAGAGTCCTGCCTAAGACTTCCCTCTGGCAACAGAGTGGGTGCCAAGGGCCTGTGGGTTCGAGAGTGCTCGGAAGCCGCAGGGGAGGCTTTGGGCACCCAGTGCTCTGTGATGGAAAACGCTGCAGGCCTGAGCCTCCAGGAACTCCTGCAAGGCTGTGGAGTGGGAAAGCTGTCCTTAGCAGAAGGCTCCCTGCCCAGGGCTGCAGGCCTTTGTGGATGGCTAAGCCGCAGCTTCCTTGCAGGCTGCTGCTCCAGGGGCGTGTGTGCCCTGGTCCAGAGTGCTGTAGGAGGAGGTCCTAGCAAGGGGAGAGCAAGCACCTTGTTTCCTTGGCCTCGACTGGCCTGTGCCCCCAGAGGCCTGCCGGCAGTGCACACAGCACAGGCAGCAAGGGGGTGTTGGCAGGCAGCTAGGAGGCAGCAGGAGTCCCACTTGAAAGTGGGGTCATGACTGTTTGGGCCTCAGGCCCCAACGGCAACCTGCACACACAGCCTCTGAACCTGCAGCTTGCGAGCAGTGCCAGAGACACACAGGCACCTCCCTGGGGCCTTCTCGAGGGAACTGTGCTCCATCGAGGTCCTGCTGGCTGGCAGTGGCCTAGGCCAGCACAGGCCTTAGGGAGGCCTGGCTGAGCCTGGGGTGATCTCTGAGCTAGCCATGCCCAGGACAAGCCTGGGACTTGAGGCCAGGCTGCAGCCTCATTCCAGGCTGGGCCTGGTGCAGAGAGCCTGCAAGCGAGGCCTTCCAGGGGCAATGCTCAGTGCAGTGGCTTTGCCCTGCAATCCACGTTCCTCACTCGGGCCGCTCTGCCTGTCAGGCCCACACTCCCTAGACCTGTGTTCCTGAGGCCGTTGGACAGTTGGGGAAGTGGAGGCTCTCCCAGCATGGGAGGCCTGCTTAGCACACTGCTCTGGGTCCAAAGCGGATTCCCTGCACCTCGGGCACTGGGGCGACATTTTCTGCACACAGGAGACACTTGGCACACACAGTGTTTCCCCATGGAAAGCGGTGTGCCAAAGAGCACCCGCCTGGGATGTATGGCACTCTCCCACAGAAGCCCTCCATGCAGCAGGCTGTCATGGATTCGGCTGCAGGCCGTTGTGGCTGGAGAGACAGCAGCTCCTCTGGAGGCTCTGGGTCCATTTGCACTCCCGTGCTAGTAAATGAGGCCTGGGGGATGAGGTCCTTGCAAAGAGTGGCAAGCAGCCTGCTCCTTTCCATGAGACGCACGTGTGGTGAGAGAGGCTTGGCAGCAAAGAAGAAGCGAGAGGGGCAGCCAGGGAGGGGATCTGCATGCAGCTCGGAGGCCCCAGATCTCCTGCTTCCCAAGCAGAGCGTGCCGGCTATGCCCATCAGGCCCCATTCTCAAGTGCACACCCAGCTTCTGGATGTGCCCTCTGCCAGCCATGAAAACACACACAGGCCATACCCTGAGCCTGCCGAGGGGGACCTTTGCTCCCCGGAGGGGGGGGTGGGGGGCTGAATGCCATGATTGTGTGACGGGAGAGAAGGCCCCCGGAGGCCTTCAGGGAGCTGCCACAGCATAGTGGTGCTCAGGAAAAGGCACTCTTCTTTCTGCAGGCTGGATGCACACTCGAGTTTCTGCTTGAGGCAGAGAGAGCTGAGCTAGGCGATCCCTGGCTGAAGGCAAAGCAGAGAGTTTTTTGGTGGAGCGATGGCTCCATCTGCTGGCTGACAAGCGTGGAAGGAGAAGCCTGGTTCCCACTGAGTTCCTGAGCAGGTTTCCAAGCTGGAGGCCCTCTGGCTCCACAAGCTCGAGAGTCCTGCCTAAGACTTCCCTCTGGCAACAGAGTGGGTGCCAAGGGCCTGTGGGTTCGAGAGTGCTCGGAAGCCGCAGGGGAGGCTTTGGGCACCCAGTGCTCTGTGATGGAAAACGCTGCAGGCCTGAGCCTCCAGGAACTCCTGCAAGGCTGTGGAGTGGGAAAGCTGTCCTTAGCAGAAGGCTCCCTGCCCAGGGCTGCAGGCCTTTGTGGATGGCTAAGCCGCAGCTTCCTTGCAGGCTGCTGCTCCAGGGGCGTGTGTGCCCTGGTCCAGAGTGCTGTAGGAGGAGGTCCTAGCAAGGGGAGAGCAAGCACCTTGTTTCCTTGGCCTCGACTGGCCTGTGCCCCCAGAGGCCTGCCGACAGTGCACACGGCAGAGGAAGCAAGGGGGTGTTGGCAGGCAGCTAGGAGGCAGCAGGAGTCCCACTTGAAAGTGGGGTCATGACTGTTTGGGCCTCAGGCCCCAACGGCAACCTGCACACACAGCCTCTGAACCTGCAGCTTGTGAGCAGTGCCAGAGACACACAGGCACCTCCCTGGGGCCTTCTCGAGGGAACTGTGCTCCATCGAGGTCCTGCTGGCTGGCAGTGGCCTAGGCCAGCACAGGCCTTAGGGAGGCCTGGCTGAGCCTGGGGTGATCTCCGAGCTAGCCATGCCCAGGACAAGCCTGGGACTTGAGGCCAGGCTGCAGCCTCATTCCAGGCTGGGCCTGGTGCAGAGAGCCTGCAAGCGAGGCCTTCCAGGGGCAATGCTCAGTGCAGTGGCTTTGCCCTGCAATCCACGTTCCTCACTCGGGCCGCCCTGCCTGTCAGGCCCACACTCCCTAGACCTGTGTTCCTGAGGCCGTTGGACAGTTGGGGAAGTGGAGGCTCTCCCAGCATGGGAGGCCTGCTTAGCACACTGCTCTGGGTCCAAAGCGGATTCCCTGCACCTCGGGCACTGGGGCGACATTTTCTGCACACAGGAGACACTTGGCACACACAGTGTTTCCCCATGGAAAGCGGTGTGCCAAAGAGCACCCGCCTGGGATGTATGGCACTCTCCCACAGAAGCCCTCCATGCAGCAGGCTGTCATGGATTCGGCTGCAGGCCGTTGTGGCTGGAGAGACAGCAGCTCCTCTGGAGGCTCTGGGTCCATTTGCACTCCCGTGCTAGTAAATGAGGCCTGGGGGATGAGGTCCTTGCAAAGAGTGGCAAGCAGCCTGCTCCTTTCCATGAGACACACGTGTGGTGAGAGAGGCTTGGCAGCAGAGAAGAAGCGAGAGGGGCAGCCAGGGAGGGGATTTGCATGCAGCTCGGAGGCCCCAGATCTCCTGCTTCCCAAGCAGAGCATGCCGGCTATGCCCATCAGGCCCCATTCCCAAGTGCACACCCAGCTTCTGGATGTGCCCTCTGCCAGCCATGAAAACACACACAGGCCATACCCTGAGCCTGCCGAGGGGGACCTTTGCTCCCCGGAGGGGGGGGTGGGGGGCTGAATGCCATGATTGTGTGACGGGAGAGAAGGCCCCCGGAGGCCTTCAGGGAGCTGCCACAGCATAGCGGTGCTCAGGAAAAGGCACTCTTCTTTCTGCAGGCTGGATGCACACTCGAGTTTCTGCTTGAGGCAGAGAGAGCTGAGCTAGGCGATCCCTGGCTGAAGGCAAAGCAGAGAGTTTTTCGGTGGAGCGATGGCTCCATCTGCTGGCTGACAAGCGTGGAAGGAGAAGCCTGGTTCCCACTGAGTTCCTGAGCAGGTTTCCAAGCTGGAGGCCCTCTGGCTCCACAAGCTCGAGAGTCCTGCCTAAGACTTCCCTCTGGCAACAGAGTGGGTGCCAAGGGCCTGTGGGTTCGAGAGTGCTCGGAAGCCGCAGGGGAGGCTTTGGGCACCCAGTGCTCTGTGATGGAAAACGCTGCAGGCCTGAGCCTCCAGGAACTCCTGCAAGGCTGTGGAGTGGGAAAGCTGTCCTTAGCAGAAGGCTCCCTGCCCAGGGCTGCAGGCCTTTGTGGATGGCTAAGCCGCAGCTTCCTTGCAGGCTGCTGCTCCAGGGGCGTGTGTGCCCTGGTCCAGAGTGCTGTAGGAGGAGGTCCTAGCAAGGGGAGAGCAAGCACCTTGTTTCCTTGGCCTCGACTGGCCTGTGCCCCCAGAGGCCTGCCGGCAGTGCACACAGCACAGGCAGCAAGGGGGTGTTGGCAGGCAGCTAGGAGGCAGCAGGAGTCCCACTTGAAAGTGGGGTCATGACTGTTTGGGCCTCAGGCCCCAACGGCAACCTGCACACACAGCCTCTGAACCTGCAGCTTGCGAGCAGTGCCAGAGACACACAGGCACCTCCCTGGGGCCTTCTCGAGGGAACTGTGCTCCATCGAGGTCCTGCTGGCTGGCAGTGGCCTAGGCCAGCACAGGCCTTAGGGAGGCCTGGCTGAGCCTGGGGTGATCTCTGAGCTAGCCATGCCCAGGACAAGCCTGGGACTTGAGGCCAGGCTGCAGCCTCATTCCAGGCTGGGCCTGGTGCAGAGAGCCTGCAAGCGAGGCCTTCCAGGGGCAATGCTCAGTGCAGTGGCTTTGCCCTGCAATCCACGTTCCTCACTCGGGCCGCTCTGCCTGTCAGGCCCACACTCCCTAGACCTGTGTTCCTGAGGCCGTTGGACAGTTGGGGAAGTGGAGGCTCTCCCAGCATGGGAGGCCTGCTTAGCACACTGCTCTGGGTCCAAAGCGGATTCCCTGCACCTCGGGCACTGGGGCGACATTTTCTGCACACAGGAGACACTTGGCACACACAGTGTTTCCCCATGGAAAGCGGTGTGCCAAAGAGCACCCGCCTGGGATGTATGGCACTCTCCCACAGAAGCCCTCCATGCAGCAGGCTGTCATGGATTCGGCTGCAGGCCGTTGTGGCTGGAGAGACAGCAGCTCCTCTGGAGGCTCTGGGTCCATTTGCACTCCCGTGCTAGTAAATGAGGCCTGGGGGATGAGGTCCTTGCAAAGAGTGGCAAGCAGCCTGCTCCTTTCCATGAGACGCACGTGTGGTGAGAGAGGCTTGGCAGCAAAGAAGAAGCGAGAGGGGCAGCCAGGGAGGGGATCTGCATGCAGCTCGGAGGCCCCAGATCTCCTGCTTCCCAAGCAGAGCGTGCCGGCTATGCCCATCAGGCCCCATTCTCAAGTGCACACCCAGCTTCTGGATGTGCCCTCTGCCAGCCATGAAAACACACACAGGCCATACCCTGAGCCTGCCGAGGGGGACCTTTGCTCCCCGGAGGGGGGGGTGGGGGGCTGAATGCCATGATTGTGTGACGGGAGAGAAGGCCCCCGGAGGCCTTCAGGGAGCTGCCACAGCATAGTGGTGCTCAGGAAAAGGCACTCTTCTTTCTGCAGGCTGGATGCACACTCGAGTTTCTGCTTGAGGCAGAGAGAGCTGAGCTAGGCGATCCCTGGCTGAAGGCAAAGCAGAGAGTTTTTTGGTGGAGCGATGGCTCCATCTGCTGGCTGACAAGCGTGGAAGGAGAAGCCTGGTTCCCACTGAGTTCCTGAGCAGGTTTCCAAGCTGGAGGCCCTCTGGCTCCACAAGCTCGAGAGTCCTGCCTAAGACTTCCCTCTGGCAACAGAGTGGGTGCCAAGGGCCTGTGGGTTCGAGAGTGCTCGGAAGCCGCAGGGGAGGCTTTGGGCACCCAGTGCTCTGTGATGGAAAACGCTGCAGGCCTGAGCCTCCAGGAACTCCTGCAAGGCTGTGGAGTGGGAAAGCTGTCCTTAGCAGAAGGCTCCCTGCCCAGGGCTGCAGGCCTTTGTGGATGGCTAAGCCGCAGCTTCCTTGCAGGCTGCTGCTCCAGGGGCGTGTGTGCCCTGGTCCAGAGTGCTGTAGGAGGAGGTCCTAGCAAGGGGAGAGCAAGCACCTTGTTTCCTTGGCCTCGACTGGCCTGTGCCCCCAGAGGCCTGCCGACAGTGCACACGGCAGAGGAAGCAAGGGGGTGTTGGCAGGCAGCTAGGAGGCAGCAGGAGTCCCACTTGAAAGTGGGGTCATGACTGTTTGGGCCTCAGGCCCCAACGGCAACCTGCACACACAGCCTCTGAACCTGCAGCTTGTGAGCAGTGCCAGAGACACACAGGCACCTCCCTGGGGCCTTCTCGAGGGAACTGTGCTCCATCGAGGTCCTGCTGGCTGGCAGTGGCCTAGGCCAGCACAGGCCTTAGGGAGGCCTGGCTGAGCCTGGGGTGATCTCCGAGCTAGCCATGCCCAGGACAAGCCTGGGACTTGAGGCCAGGCTGCAGCCTCATTCCAGGCTGGGCCTGGTGCAGAGAGCCTGCAAGCGAGGCCTTCCAGGGGCAATGCTCAGTGCAGTGGCTTTGCCCTGCAATCCACGTTCCTCACTCGGGCCGCCCTGCCTGTCAGGCCCACACTCCCTAGACCTGTGTTCCTGAGGCCGTTGGACAGTTGGGGAAGTGGAGGCTCTCCCAGCATGGGAGGCCTGCTTAGCACACTGCTCTGGGTCCAAAGCGGATTCCCTGCACCTCGGGCACTGGGGCGACATTTTCTGCACACAGGAGACACTTGGCACACACAGTGTTTCCCCATGGAAAGCGGTGTGCCAAAGAGCACCCGCCTGGGATGTATGGCACTCTCCCACAGAAGCCCTCCATGCAGCAGGCTGTCATGGATTCGGCTGCAGGCCGTTGTGGCTGGAGAGACAGCAGCTCCTCTGGAGGCTCTGGGTCCATTTGCACTCCCGTGCTAGTAAATGAGGCCTGGGGGATGAGGTCCTTGCAAAGAGTGGCAAGCAGCCTGCTCCTTTCCATGAGACACACGTGTGGTGAGAGAGGCTTGGCAGCAGAGAAGAAGCGAGAGGGGCAGCCAGGGAGGGGATTTGCATGCAGCTCGGAGGCCCCAGATCTCCTGCTTCCCAAGCAGAGCATGCCGGCTATGCCCATCAGGCCCCATTCCCAAGTGCACACCCAGCTTCTGGATGTGCCCTCTGCCAGCCATGAAAACACACACAGGCCATACCCTGAGCCTGCCGAGGGGGACCTTTGCTCCCCGGAGGGGGGGGTGGGGGGCTGAATGCCATGATTGTGTGACGGGAGAGAAGGCCCCCGGAGGCCTTCAGGGAGCTGCCACAGCATAGCGGTGCTCAGGAAAAGGCACTCTTCTTTCTGCAGGCTGGATGCACACTCGAGTTTCTGCTTGAGGCAGAGAGAGCTGAGCTAGGCGATCCCTGGCTGAAGGCAAAGCAGAGAGTTTTTCGGTGGAGCGATGGCTCCATCTGCTGGCTGACAAGCGTGGAAGGAGAAGCCTGGTTCCCACTGAGTTCCTGAGCAGGTTTCCAAGCTGGAGGCCCTCTGGCTCCACAAGCTCGAGAGTCCTGCCTAAGACTTCCCTCTGGCAACAGAGTGGGTGCCAAGGGCCTGTGGGTTCGAGAGTGCTCGGAAGCCGCAGGGGAGGCTTTGGGCACCCAGTGCTCTGTGATGGAAAACGCTGCAGGCCTGAGCCTCCAGGAACTCCTGCAAGGCTGTGGAGTGGGAAAGCTGTCCTTAGCAGAAGGCTCCCTGCCCAGGGCTGCAGGCCTTTGTGGATGGCTAAGCCGCAGCTTCCTTGCAGGCTGCTGCTCCAGGGGCGTGTGTGCCCTGGTCCAGAGTGCTGTAGGAGGAGGTCCTAGCAAGGGGAGAGCAAGCACCTTGTTTCCTTGGCCTCGACTGGCCTGTGCCCCCAGAGGCCTGCCGGCAGTGCACACAGCACAGGCAGCAAGGGGGTGTTGGCAGGCAGCTAGGAGGCAGCAGGAGTCCCACTTGAAAGTGGGGTCATGACTGTTTGGGCCTCAGGCCCCAACGGCAACCTGCACACACAGCCTCTGAACCTGCAGCTTGCGAGCAGTGCCAGAGACACACAGGCACCTCCCTGGGGCCTTCTCGAGGGAACTGTGCTCCATCGAGGTCCTGCTGGCTGGCAGTGGCCTAGGCCAGCACAGGCCTTAGGGAGGCCTGGCTGAGCCTGGGGTGATCTCTGAGCTAGCCATGCCCAGGACAAGCCTGGGACTTGAGGCCAGGCTGCAGCCTCATTCCAGGCTGGGCCTGGTGCAGAGAGCCTGCAAGCGAGGCCTTCCAGGGGCAATGCTCAGTGCAGTGGCTTTGCCCTGCAATCCACGTTCCTCACTCGGGCCGCTCTGCCTGTCAGGCCCACACTCCCTAGACCTGTGTTCCTGAGGCCGTTGGACAGTTGGGGAAGTGGAGGCTCTCCCAGCATGGGAGGCCTGCTTAGCACACTGCTCTGGGTCCAAAGCGGATTCCCTGCACCTCGGGCACTGGGGCGACATTTTCTGCACACAGGAGACACTTGGCACACACAGTGTTTCCCCATGGAAAGCGGTGTGCCAAAGAGCACCCGCCTGGGATGTATGGCACTCTCCCACAGAAGCCCTCCATGCAGCAGGCTGTCATGGATTCGGCTGCAGGCCGTTGTGGCTGGAGAGACAGCAGCTCCTCTGGAGGCTCTGGGTCCATTTGCACTCCCGTGCTAGTAAATGAGGCCTGGGGGATGAGGTCCTTGCAAAGAGTGGCAAGCAGCCTGCTCCTTTCCATGAGACGCACGTGTGGTGAGAGAGGCTTGGCAGCAAAGAAGAAGCGAGAGGGGCAGCCAGGGAGGGGATCTGCATGCAGCTCGGAGGCCCCAGATCTCCTGCTTCCCAAGCAGAGCGTGCCGGCTATGCCCATCAGGCCCCATTCTCAAGTGCACACCCAGCTTCTGGATGTGCCCTCTGCCAGCCATGAAAACACACACAGGCCATACCCTGAGCCTGCCGAGGGGGACCTTTGCTCCCCGGAGGGGGGGGTGGGGGGCTGAATGCCATGATTGTGTGACGGGAGAGAAGGCCCCCGGAGGCCTTCAGGGAGCTGCCACAGCATAGCGGTGCTCAGGAAAAGGCACTCTTCTTTCTGCAGGCTGGATGCACACTCGAGTTTCTGCTTGAGGCAGAGAGAGCTGAGCTAGGCGATCCCTGGCTGAAGGCAAAGCAGAGAGTTTTTCGGTGGAGCGATGGCTCCATCTGCTGGCTGACAAGCGTGGAAGGAGAAGCCTGGTTCCCACTGAGTTCCTGAGCAGGTTTCCAAGCTGGAGGCCCTCTGGCTCCACAAGCTCGAGAGTCCTGCCTAAGACTTCCCTCTGGCAACAGAGTGGGTGCCAAGGGCCTGTGGGTTCGAGAGTGCTCGGAAGCCGCAGGGGAGGCTTTGGGCACCCAGTGCTCTGTGATGGAAAACGCTGCAGGCCTGAGCCTCCAGGAACTCCTGCAAGGCTGTGGAGTGGGAAAGCTGTCCTTAGCAGAAGGCTCCCTGCCCAGGGCTGCAGGCCTTTGTGGATGGCTAAGCCGCAGCTTCCTTGCAGGCTGCTGCTCCAGGGGCGTGTGTGCCCTGGTCCAGAGTGCTGTAGGAGGAGGTCCTAGCAAGGGGAGAGCAAGCACCTTGTTTCCTTGGCCTCGACTGGCCTGTGCCCCCAGAGGCCTGCCGACAGTGCACACGGCAGAGGAAGCAAGGGGGTGTTGGCAGGCAGCTAGGAGGCAGCAGGAGTCCCACTTGAAAGTGGGGTCATGACTGTTTGGGCCTCAGGCCCCAACGGCAACCTGCACACACAGCCTCTGAACCTGCAGCTTGTGAGCAGTGCCAGAGACACACAGGCACCTCCCTGGGGCCTTCTCGAGGGAACTGTGCTCCATCGAGGTCCTGCTGGCTGGCAGTGGCCTAGGCCAGCACAGGCCTTAGGGAGGCCTGGCTGAGCCTGGGGTGATCTCCGAGCTAGCCATGCCCAGGACAAGCCTGGGACTTGAGGCCAGGCTGCAGCCTCATTCCAGGCTGGGCCTGGTGCAGAGAGCCTGCAAGCGAGGCCTTCCAGGGGCAATGCTCAGTGCAGTGGCTTTGCCCTGCAATCCACGTTCCTCACTCGGGCCGCCCTGCCTGTCAGGCCCACACTCCCTAGACCTGTGTTCCTGAGGCCGTTGGACAGTTGGGGAAGTGGAGGCTCTCCCAGCATGGGAGGCCTGCTTAGCACACTGCTCTGGGTCCAAAGCGGATTCCCTGCACCTCGGGCACTGGGGCGACATTTTCTGCACACAGGAGACACTTGGCACACACAGTGTTTCCCCATGGAAAGCGGTGTGCCAAAGAGCACCCGCCTGGGATGTATGGCACTCTCCCACAGAAGCCCTCCATGCAGCAGGCTGTCATGGATTCGGCTGCAGGCCGTTGTGGCTGGAGAGACAGCAGCTCCTCTGGAGGCTCTGGGTCCATTTGCACTCCCGTGCTAGTAAATGAGGCCTGGGGGATGAGGTCCTTGCAAAGAGTGGCAAGCAGCCTGCTCCTTTCCATGAGACACACGTGTGGTGAGAGAGGCTTGGCAGCAGAGAAGAAGCGAGAGGGGCAGCCAGGGAGGGGATTTGCATGCAGCTCGGAGGCCCCAGATCTCCTGCTTCCCAAGCAGAGCATGCCGGCTATGCCCATCAGGCCCCATTCCCAAGTGCACACCCAGCTTCTGGATGTGCCCTCTGCCAGCCATGAAAACACACACAGGCCATACCCTGAGCCTGCCGAGGGGGACCTTTGCTCCCCGGAGGGGGGGGTGGGGGGCTGAATGCCATGATTGTGTGACGGGAGAGAAGGCCCCCGGAGGCCTTCAGGGAGCTGCCACAGCATAGCGGTGCTCAGGAAAAGGCACTCTTCTTTCTGCAGGCTGGATGCACACTCGAGTTTCTGCTTGAGGCAGAGAGAGCTGAGCTAGGCGATCCCTGGCTGAAGGCAAAGCAGAGAGTTTTTCGGTGGAGCGATGGCTCCATCTGCTGGCTGACAAGCGTGGAAGGAGAAGCCTGGTTCCCACTGAGTTCCTGAGCAGGTTTCCAAGCTGGAGGCCCTCTGGCTCCACAAGCTCGAGAGTCCTGCCTAAGACTTCCCTCTGGCAACAGAGTGGGTGCCAAGGGCCTGTGGGTTCGAGAGTGCTCGGAAGCCGCAGGGGAGGCTTTGGGCACCCAGTGCTCTGTGATGGAAAACGCTGCAGGCCTGAGCCTCCAGGAACTCCTGCAAGGCTGTGGAGTGGGAAAGCTGTCCTTAGCAGAAGGCTCCCTGCCCAGGGCTGCAGGCCTTTGTGGATGGCTAAGCCGCAGCTTCCTTGCAGGCTGCTGCTCCAGGGGCGTGTGTGCCCTGGTCCAGAGTGCTGTAGGAGGAGGTCCTAGCAAGGGGAGAGCAAGCACCTTGTTTCCTTGGCCTCGACTGGCCTGTGCCCCCAGAGGCCTGCCGACAGTGCACACGGCAGAGGAAGCAAGGGGGTGTTGGCAGGCAGCTAGGAGGCAGCAGGAGTCCCACTTGAAAGTGGGGTCATGACTGTTTGGGCCTCAGGCCCCAACGGCAACCTGCACACACAGCCTCTGAACCTGCAGCTTGTGAGCAGTGCCAGAGACACACAGGCACCTCCCTGGGGCCTTCTCGAGGGAACTGTGCTCCATCGAGGTCCTGCTGGCTGGCAGTGGCCTAGGCCAGCACAGGCCTTAGGGAGGCCTGGCTGAGCCTGGGGTGATCTCCGAGCTAGCCATGCCCAGGACAAGCCTGGGACTTGAGGCCAGGCTGCAGCCTCATTCCAGGCTGGGCCTGGTGCAGAGAGCCTGCAAGCGAGGCCTTCCAGGGGCAATGCTCAGTGCAGTGGCTTTGCCCTGCAATCCACGTTCCTCACTCGGGCCGCCCTGCCTGTCAGGCCCACACTCCCTAGACCTGTGTTCCTGAGGCCGTTGGACAGTTGGGGAAGTGGAGGCTCTCCCAGCATGGGAGGCCTGCTTAGCACACTGCTCTGGGTCCAAAGCGGATTCCCTGCACCTCGGGCACTGGGGCGACATTTTCTGCACACAGGAGACACTTGGCACACACAGTGTTTCCCCATGGAAAGCGGTGTGCCAAAGAGCACCCGCCTGGGATGTATGGCACTCTCCCACAGAAGCCCTCCATGCAGCAGGCTGTCATGGATTCGGCTGCAGGCCGTTGTGGCTGGAGAGACAGCAGCTCCTCTGGAGGCTCTGGGTCCATTTGCACTCCCGTGCTAGTAAATGAGGCCTGGGGGATGAGGTCCTTGCAAAGAGTGGCAAGCAGCCTGCTCCTTTCCATGAGACACACGTGTGGTGAGAGAGGCTTGGCAGCAGAGAAGAAGCGAGAGGGGCAGCCAGGGAGGGGATTTGCATGCAGCTCGGAGGCCCCAGATCTCCTGCTTCCCAAGCAGAGCATGCCGGCTATGCCCATCAGGCCCCATTCCCAAGTGCACACCCAGCTTCTGGATGTGCCCTCTGCCAGCCATGAAAACACACACAGGCCATACCCTGAGCCTGCCGAGGGGGACCTTTGCTCCCCGGAGGGGGGGGTGGGGGGCTGAATGCCATGATTGTGTGACGGGAGAGAAGGCCCCCGGAGGCCTTCAGGGAGCTGCCACAGCATAGCGGTGCTCAGGAAAAGGCACTCTTCTTTCTGCAGGCTGGATGCACACTCGAGTTTCTGCTTGAGGCAGAGAGAGCTGAGCTAGGCGATCCCTGGCTGAAGGCAAAGCAGAGAGTTTTTCGGTGGAGCGATGGCTCCATCTGCTGGCTGACAAGCGTGGAAGGAGAAGCCTGGTTCCCACTGAGTTCCTGAGCAGGTTTCCAAGCTGGAGGCCCTCTGGCTCCACAAGCTCGAGAGTCCTGCCTAAGACTTCCCTCTGGCAACAGAGTGGGTGCCAAGGGCCTGTGGGTTCGAGAGTGCTCGGAAGCCGCAGGGGAGGCTTTGGGCACCCAGTGCTCTGTGATGGAAAACGCTGCAGGCCTGAGCCTCCAGGAACTCCTGCAAGGCTGTGGAGTGGGAAAGCTGTCCTTAGCAGAAGGCTCCCTGCCCAGGGCTGCAGGCCTTTGTGGATGGCTAAGCCACAGCTTCCTTGCAGGCTGCTGCTCCAGGGGCGTGTGTGCCCTGGTCCAGAGTGCTGTAGGAGGAGGTCCTAGCAAGGGGAGAGCAAGCACCTTGTTTCCTTGGCTTCGACTGGCCTGTGCCCCCGAGGCCTGCCGGCAGTGCACACAGCACAGGCAGCAAGGGGGTGTTGGCAGGCAGCTAGGAGGCAGCAGGAGTCCCACTTGAAAGTGGGGTCATGACTGTTTGGGCCTCAGGCCCCAACGGCAACCTGCACACACAGCCTCTGAACCTGCAGCTTGTGAGCAGTGCCAGAGACACACAGGCACCTCCCTGGGGCCTTCTCGAGGGAACTGTGCTGCATCAATGTCCTGTTGGCTGGCAGTGGCCTAGGCCAGCACAGGCCTTAGGGAGGCCTGGCTGAGCCTGGGGTGATCTCCGAGCTAGCCATGCCCAGGACAAGCCTGGGACTTGAGGCCAGGCTGCAGCCTCGTTCCAGGCTGGGCCTGGTGCAGAGAGCCTGCAAGCGAGGCCTTCCAGGGGCAATGCTCAGTGCAGTGGCTTTGCCCTGCAATCCACGTTCCTCACTCGGGCCGCCCTGCCTGTCAGGCCCACACTCCCTAGACCTGTGTTCCTGAGGCCGTTGGACAGTTGGGGAAGTGGAGGCTCTCCCAGCATGGGAGGCCTGCTTAGCACACTGCTCTGGGTCCAAAGCGGATTCCCTGCACCTCGGGCACTGGGGCGACATTTTCTGCACACAGGAGACACTTGGCACACACAGTGTTTCCCCATGGAAAGCAGTGTGCCAAAGAGCACCCGCCTGGGATGTATGGCACTCTCCCACAGAAGCCCTCCATGCAGCAGGCTGTCATGGATTCGGCTGCAGGCCGTTGTGGCTGGAGAGACAGCAGCTCCTCTGGAGGCTCTGGGTCCATTTGCACTCCCGTGCTAGTAAATGAGGCCTGGGGGATGAGGTCCTTGCAAAGAGTGGCAAGCAGCCTGCTCCTTTCCATGAGACGCACGTGTGGTGAGAGAGGCTTGGCAGCAGAGAAGAAGCGAGAGGGGCAGCCAGGGAGGGGATCTGCATGCAGCTCGGAGGCCCCAGATCTCCTGCTTCCCAAGCAGAGCATGCCGGCTATGCCCATCAGGCCCCATTCCCAAGTGCACACCCAGCTTCTGGATGTGCCCTCTGCCAGCCATGAAAACACACACAGGCCATACCCTGAGCCTGCCGAGGGGGACCTTTGCTCCCCGGAGGGGGGGGTGGGGGGCTGAATGCCATGATTGTGTGACGGGAGAGAAGGCCCCCGGAGGCCTTCAGGGAGCTGCCACAGCATAGCGGTGCTCAGGAAAAGGCACTCTTCTTTCTGCAGGCTGGATGCACACTCGAGTTTCTGCTTGAGGCAGAGAGAGCTGAGCTAGGCGATCCCTGGCTGAAGGCAAAGCAGAGAGTTTTTCGGTGGAGCGATGGCTCCATCTGCTGGCTGACAAGCGTGGAAGGAGAAGCCTGGTTCCCACTGAGTTCCTGAGCAGGTTTCCAAGCTGGAGGCCCTCTGGCTCCACAAGCTCGAGAGTCCTGCCTAAGACTTCCCTCTGGCAACAGAGTGGGTGCCAAGGGCCTGTGGGTTCGAGAGTGCTCGGAAGCCGCAGGGGAGGCTTTGGGCACCCAGTGCTCTGTGATGGAAAACGCTGCAGGCCTGAGCCTCCAGGAACTCCTGCAAGGCTGTGGAGTGGGAAAGCTGTCCTTAGCAGAAGGCTCCCTGCCCAGGGCTGCAGGCCCTTGTGGATGGCTAAGCCGCAGCTTCCTTGCAGGCTGCTGCTCCAGGGGCGTGTGTGCCCTGGTCCAGAGTGCTGTAGGAGGAGGTCCTAGCAAGGGGAGAGCAAGCACCTTGTTTCCTTGGCCTCGACTGGCCTGTGCCCCCAGAGGCCTGCCGGCAGTGCACACAGCACAGGCAGCAAGGGGGTGTTGGCAGGCAGCTAGGAGGCAGCAGGAGTCCCACTTGAAAGTGGGGTCATGACTGTTTGGGCCTCAGGCCCCAACGGCAACCTGCACACACAGCCTCTGAACCTGCAGCTTGCGAGCAGTGCCAGAGACACACAGGCACCTCCCTGGGGCCTTCTCGAGGGAACTGTGCTCCATCGAGGTCCTGCTGGCTGGCAGTGGCCTAGGCCAGCACAGGCCTTAGGGAGGCCTGGCTGAGCCTGGGGTGATCTCTGAGCTAGCCATGCCCAGGACAAGCCTGGGACTTGAGGCCAGGCTGCAGCCTCATTCCAGGCTGGGCCTGGTGCAGAGAGCCTGCAAGCGAGGCCTTCCAGGGGCAATGCTCAGTGCAGTGGCTTTGCCCTGCAATCCACGTTCCTCACTCGGGCCGCTCTGCCTGTCAGGCCCACACTCCCTAGACCTGTGTTCCTGAGGCCGTTGGACAGTTGGGGAAGTGGAGGCTCTCCCAGCATGGGAGGCCTGCTTAGCACACTGCTCTGGGTCCAAAGCGGATTCCCTGCACCTCGGGCACTGGGGCGACATTTTCTGCACACAGGAGACACTTGGCACACACAGTGTTTCCCCATGGAAAGCGGTGTGCCAAAGAGCACCCGCCTGGGATGTATGGCACTCTCCCACAGAAGCCCTCCATGCAGCAGGCTGTCATGGATTCGGCTGCAGGCCGTTGTGGCTGGAGAGACAGCAGCTCCTCTGGAGGCTCTGGGTCCATTTGCACTCCCGTGCTAGTAAATGAGGCCTGGGGGATGAGGTCCTTGCAAAGAGTGGCAAGCAGCCTGCTCCTTTCCATGAGACGCACGTGTGGTGAGAGAGGCTTGGCAGCAGAGAAGAAGCGAGAGGGGCAGCCAGGGAGGGGATCTGCATGCAGCTCGGAGGCCCCAGATCTCCTGCTTCCCAAGCAGAGCATGCCGGCTATGCCCATCAGGCCCCATTCCCAAGTGCACACCCAGCTTCTGGATGTGCCCTCTGCCAGCCATGAAAACACACACAGGCCATACCCTGAGCCTGCCGAGGGGGACCTTTGCTCCCCGGAGGGGGGGGTGGGGGGCTGAATGCCATGATTGTGTGACGGGAGAGAAGGCCCCCGGAGGCCTTCAGGGAGCTGCCACAGCATAGCGGTGCTCAGGAAAAGGCACTCTTCTTTCTGCAGGCTGGATGCACACTCGAGTTTCTGCTTGAGGCAGAGAGAGCTGAGCTAGGCGATCCCTGGCTGAAGGCAAAGCAGAGAGTTTTTCGGTGGAGCGATGGCTCCATCTGCTGGCTGACAAGCGTGGAAGGAGAAGCCTGGTTCCCACTGAGTTCCTGAGCAGGTTTCCAAGCTGGAGGCCCTCTGGCTCCACAAGCTCGAGAGTCCTGCCTAAGACTTCCCTCTGGCAACAGAGTGGGTGCCAAGGGCCTGTGGGTTCGAGAGTGCTCGGAAGCCGCAGGGGAGGCTTTGGGCACCCAGTGCTCTGTGATGGAAAACGCTGCAGGCCTGAGCCTCCAGGAACTCCTGCAAGGCTGTGGAGTGGGAAAGCTGTCCTTAGCAGAAGGCTCCCTGCCCAGGGCTGCAGGCCTTTGTGGATGGCTAAGCCGCAGCTTCCTTGCAGGCTGCTGCTCCAGGGGCGTGTGTGCCCTGGTCCAGAGTGCTGTAGGAGGAGGTCCTAGCAAGGGGAGAGCAAGCACCTTGTTTCCTTGGCCTCGACTGGCCTGTGCCCCCAGAGGCCTGCCGGCAGTGCACACAGCACAGGCAGCAAGGGGGTGTTGGCAGGCAGCTAGGAGGCAGCAGGAGTCCCACATGAAAGTGGGGTCATGACTGTTTGGGCCTCAGGCCCCAACGGCAACCTGCACACACAGCCTCTGAACCTGCAGCTTGCGAGCAGTGCCAGAGACACACAGGCACCTCCCTGGGGCCTTCTCGAGGGAACTGTGCTCCATCGAGGTCCGGCTGGCTGGCAGTGGCCTAGGCCAGCACAGGCCTTAGGGAGGCCTGGCTGAGCCTGGGGTGATCTCTGAGCTAGCCATGCCCAGGACAAGCCTGGGACTTGAGGCCAGGCTGCAGCCTCATTCCAGGCTGGGCCTGGTGCAGAGAGCCTGCAAGCGAGGCCTTCCAGGGGCAATGCTCAGTGCAGTGGCTTTGCCCTGCAATCCACGTTCCTCACTCGGGCCGCTCTGCCTGTCAGGCCCACACTCCCTAGACCTGTGTTCCTGAGGCCGTTGGACAGTTGGGGAAGTGGAGGCTCTCCCAGCATGGGAGGCCTGCTTAGCACACTGCTCTGGGTCCAAAGCGGATTCCCTGCACCTCGGGCACTGGGGCGACATTTTCTGCACACAGGAGACACTTGGCACACACAGTGTTTCCCCATGGAAAGCGGTGTGCCAAAGAGCACCCGCCTGGGATGTATGGCACTCTCCCACAGAAGCCCTCCATGCAGCAGGCTGTCATGGATTCGGCTGCAGGCCGTTGTGGCTGGAGAGACAGCAGCTCCTCTGGAGGCTCTGGGTCCATTTGCACTCCCGTGCTAGTAAATGAGGCCTGGGGGATGAGGTCCTTGCAAAGAGTGGCAAGCAGCCTGCTCCTTTCCATGAGACGCACGTGTGGTGAGAGAGGCTTGGCAGCAAAGAAGAAGCGAGAGGGGCAGCCAGGGAGGGGATCTGCATGCAGCTCGGAGGCCCCAGATCTCCTGCTTCCCAAGCAGAGCGTGCTGGCTATGCCCATCAGGCCCCATTCTCAAGTGCACACCCAGCTTCTGGATGTGCCCTCTGCCAGCCATGAAAACACACACAGGCCATACCCTGAGCCTGCCGAGGGGGACCTTTGCTCCCCGGAGGGGGGGGTGGGGGGCTGAATGCCATGATTGTGTGACGGGAGAGAAGGCCCCCGGAGGCCTTCAGGGAGCTGCCACAGCATAGTGGTGCTCAGGAAAAGGCACTCTTCTTTCTGCAGGCTGGATGCACACTCGAGTTTCTGCTTGAGGCAGAGAGAGCTGAGCTAGGCGATCCCTGGCTGAAGGCAAAGCAGAGAGTTTTTTGGTGGAGCGATGGCTCCATCTGCTGGCTGACAAGCGTGGAAGGAGAAGCCTGGTTCCCACTGAGTTCCTGAGCAGGTTTCCAAGCTGGAGGCCCTCTGGCTCCACAAGCTCGAGAGTCCTGCCTAAGACTTCCCTCTGGCAACAGAGTGGGTGCCAAGGGCCTGTGGGTTCGAGAGTGCTCGGAAGCCGCAGGGGAGGCTTTGGGCACCCAGTGCTCTGTGATGGAAAACGCTGCAGGCCTGAGCCTCCAGGAACTCCTGCAAGGCTGTGGAGTGGGAAAGCTGTCCTTAGCAGAAGGCTCCCTGCCCAGGGCTGCAGGCCTTTGTGGATGGCTAAGCCGCAGCTTCCTTGCAGGCTGCTGCTCCAGGGGCGTGTGTGCCCTGGTCCAGAGTGCTGTAGGAGGAGGTCCTAGCAAGGGGAGAGCAAGCACCTTGTTTCCTTGGCCTCGACTGGCCTGTGCCCCCAGAGGCCTGTCGACAGTGCACACGGCAGAGGAAGCAAGGGGGTGTTGGCAGGCAGCTAGGAGGCAGCAGGAGTCCCACTTGAAAGTGGGGTCATGACTGTTTGGGCCTCAGGCCCCAACGGCAACCTGCACACACAGCCTCTGAACCTGCAGCTTGTGAGCAGTGCCAGAGACACACAGGCACCTCCCTGGGGCCTTCTCGAGGGAACTGTGCTCCATCGAGGTCCTGCTGGCTGGCAGTGGCCTAGGCCAGCACAGGCCTTAGGGAGGCCTGGCTGAGCCTGGGGTGATCTCCGAGCTAGCCATGCCCAGGACAAGCCTGGGACTTGAGGCCAGGCTGCAGCCTCATTCCAGGCTGGGCCTGGTGCAGAGAGCCTGCAAGCGAGGCCTTCCAGGGGCAATGCTCAGTGCAGTGGCTTTGCCCTGCAATCCACGTTCCTCACTCGGGCCGCCCTGCCTGTCAGGCCCACACTCCCTAGACCTGTGTTCCTGAGGCCGTTGGACAGTTGGGGAAGTGGAGGCTCTCCCAGCATGGGAGGCCTGCTTAGCACACTGCTCTGGGTCCAAAGCGGATTCCCTGCACCTCGGGCACTGGGGCGACATTTTCTGCACACAGGAGACACTTGGCACACACAGTGTTTCCCCATGGAAAGCAGTGTGCCAAAGAGCACCCGCCTGGGATGTATGGCACTCTCCCACAGAAGCCCTCCATGCAGCAGGCTGTCATGGATTCGGCTGCAGGCCGTTGTGGCTGGAGAGACAGCAGCTCCTCTGGAGGCTCTGGGTCCATTTGCACTCCCGTGCTAGTAAATGAGGCCTGGGGGATGAGGTCCTTGCAAAGAGTGGCAAGCAGCCTGCTCCTTTCCATGAGACACACGTGTGGTGAGAGAGGCTTGGCAGCAGAGAAGAAGCGAGAGGGGCAGCCAGGGAGGGGATCTGCATGCAGCTCGGAGGCCCCAGATCTCCTGCTTCCCAAGCAGAGCATGCCGGCTATGCCCATCAGGCCCCATTCCCAAGTGCACACCCAGCTTCTGGATGTGCCCTCTGCCAGCCATGAAAACACACACAGGCCATACCCTGAGCCTGCCGAGGGGGACCTTTGCTCCCCGGAGGGGGGGGTGGGGGGCTGAATGCCATGATTGTGTGACGGGAGAGAAGGCCCCCGGAGGCCTTCAGGGAGCTGCCACAGCATAGCGGTGCTCAGGAAAAGGCACTCTTCTTTCTGCAGGCTGGATGCACACTCGAGTTTCTGCTTGAGGCAGAGAGAGCTGAGCTAGGCGATCCCTGGCTGAAGGCAAAGCAGAGAGTTTTTCGGTGGAGCGATGGCTCCATCTGCTGGCTGACAAGCGTGGAAGGAGAAGCCTGGTTCCCACTGAGTTCCTGAGCAGGTTTCCAAGCTGGAGGCCCTCTGGCTCCACAAGCTCGAGAGTCCTGCCTAAGACTTCCCTCTGGCAACAGAGTGGGTGCCAAGGGCCTGGGGGTTCGAGAGTGCTCGGAAGCCGCAGGGGAGGCTTTGGGCACCCAGTGCTCTGTGATGGAAAACGCTGCAGGCCTGAGCCTCCAGGAACTCCTGCAAGGCTGTGGAGTGGGAAAGCTGTCCTTAGCAGAAGGCTCCCTGCCCAGGGCTGCAGGCCTTTGTGGATGGCTAAGCCGCAGCTTCCTTGCAGGCTGCTGCTCCAGGGGCGTGTGTGCCCTGGTCCAGAGTGCTGTAGGAGGAGGTCCTAGCAAGGGGAGAGCAAGCACCTTGTTTCCTTGGCCTCGACTGGCCTGTGCCCCCAGAGGCCTGCCGGCAGTGCACACAGCACAGGCAGCAAGGGGGTGTTGGCAGGCAGCTAGGAGGCAGCAGGAGTCCCACATGAAAGTGGGGTCATGACTGTTTGGGCCTCAGGCCCCAACGGCAACCTGCACACACAGCCTCTGAACCTGCAGCTTGCGAGCAGTGCCAGAGACACACAGGCACCTCCCTGGGGCCTTCTCGAGGGAACTGTGCTCCATCGAGGTCCGGCTGGCTGGCAGTGGCCTAGGCCAGCACAGGCCTTAGGGAGGCCTGGCTGAGCCTGGGGTGATCTCTGAGCTAGCCATGCCCAGGACAAGCCTGGGACTTGAGGCCAGGCTGCAGCCTCATTCCAGGCTGGGCCTGGTGCAGAGAGCCTGCAAGCGAGGCCTTCCAGGGGCAATGCTCAGTGCAGTGGCTTTGCCCTGCAATCCACGTTCCTCACTCGGGCCGCTCTGCCTGTCAGGCCCACACTCCATAGACCTGTGTTCCTGAGGCCGTTGGACAGTTGGGGAAGTGGAGGCTCTCCCAGCATGGGAGGCCTGCTTAGCACACTGCTCTGGGTCCAAAGCGGATTCCCTGCACCTCGGGCACTGGGGCGACATTTTCTGCACACAGGAGACACTTGGCACACACAGTGTTTCCCCATGGAAAGCGGTGTGCCAAAGAGCACCCGCCTGGGATGTATGGCACTCTCCCACAGAAGCCCTCCATGCAGCAGGCTGTCATGGATTCGGCTGCAGGCCGTTGTGGCTGGAGAGACAGCAGCTCCTCTGGAGGCTCTGGGTCCATTTGCACTCCCGTGCTAGTAAATGAGGCCTGGGGGATGAGGTCCTTGCAAAGAGTGGCAAGCAGCCTGCTCCTTTCCATGAGACACACGTGTGGTGAGAGAGGCTTGGCAGCAGAGAAGAAGCGAGAGGGGCAGCCAGGGAGGGGATTTGCATGCAGCTCGGAGGCCCCAGATCTCCTGCTTCCCAAGCAGAGCATGCCGGCTATGCCCATCAGGCCCCATTCCCAAGTGCACACCCAGCTTCTGGATGTGCCCTCTGCCAGCCATGAAAACACACACAGGCCATACCCTGAGCCTGCCGAGGGGGACCTTTGCTCCCCGGAGGGGGGGGTGGGGGGCTGAATGCCATGATTGTGTGACGGGAGAGAAGGCCCCCGGAGGCCTTCAGGGAGCTGCCACAGCATAGCGGTGCTCAGGAAAAGGCACTCTTCTTTCTGCAGGCTGGATGCACACTCGAGTTTCTGCTTGAGGCAGAGAGAGCTGAGCTAGGCGATCCCTGGCTGAAGGCAAAGCAGAGAGTTTTTCGGTGGAGCGATGGCTCCATCTGCTGGCTGACAAGCGTGGAAGGAGAAGCCTGGTTCCCACTGAGTTCCTGAGCAGGTTTCCAAGCTGGAGGCCCTCTGGCTCCACAAGCTCGAGAGTCCTGCCTAAGACTTCCCTCTGGCAACAGAGTGGGTGCCAAGGGCCTGTGGGTTCGAGAGTGCTCGGAAGCCGCAGGGGAGGCTTTGGGCACCCAGTGCTCTGTGATGGAAAACGCTGCAGGCCTGAGCCTCCAGGAACTCCTGCAAGGCTGTGGAGTGGGAAAGCTGTCCTTAGCAGAAGGCTCCCTGCCCAGGGCTGCAGGCCTTTGTGGATGGCTAAGCCGCAGCTTCCTTGCAGGCTGCTGCTCCAGGGGCGTGTGTGCCCTGGTCCAGAGTGCTGTAGGAGGAGGTCCTAGCAAGGGGAGAGCAAGCACCTTGTTTCCTTGGCCTCGACTGGCCTGTGCCCCCAGAGGCCTGCCGGCAGTGCACACAGCACAGGCAGCAAGGGGGTGTTGGCAGGCAGCTAGGAGGCAGCAGGAGTCCCACTTGAAAGTGGGGTCATGACTGTTTGGGCCTCAGGCCCCAACGGCAACCTGCACACACAGCCTCTGAACCTGCAGCTTGCGAGCAGTGCCAGAGACACACAGGCACCTCCCTGGGGCCTTCTCGAGGGAACTGTGCTCCATCGAGGTCCTGCTGGCTGGCAGTGGCCTAGGCCAGCACAGGCCTTAGGGAGGCCTGGCTGAGCCTGGGGTGATCTCTGAGCTAGCCATGCCCAGGACAAGCCTGGGACTTGAGGCCAGGCTGCAGCCTCATTCCAGGCTGGGCCTGGTGCAGAGAGCCTGCAAGCGAGGCCTTCCAGGGGCAATGCTCAGTGCAGTGGCTTTGCCCTGCAATCCACGTTCCTCACTCGGGCCGCTCTGCCTGTCAGGCCCACACTCCCTAGACCTGTGTTCCTGAGGCCGTTGGACAGTTGGGGAAGTGGAGGCTCTCCCAGCATGGGAGGCCTGCTTAGCACACTGCTCTGGGTCCAAAGCGGATTCCCTGCACCTCGGGCACTGGGGCGACATTTTCTGCACACAGGAGACACTTGGCACACACAGTGTTTCCCCATGGAAAGCGGTGTGCCAAAGAGCACCCGCCTGGGATGTATGGCACTCTCCCACAGAAGCCCTCCATGCAGCAGGCTGTCATGGATTCGGCTGCAGGCCGTTGTGGCTGGAGAGACAGCAGCTCCTCTGGAGGCTCTGGGTCCATTTGCACTCCCGTGCTAGTAAATGAGGCCTGGGGGATGAGGTCCTTGCAAAGAGTGGCAAGCAGCCTGCTCCTTTCCATGAGACGCACGTGTGGTGAGAGAGGCTTGGCAGCAAAGAAGAAGCGAGAGGGGCAGCCAGGGAGGGGATCTGCATGCAGCTCGGAGGCCCCAGATCTCCTGCTTCCCAAGCAGAGCGTGCCGGCTATGCCCATCAGGCCCCATTCTCAAGTGCACACCCAGCTTCTGGATGTGCCCTCTGCCAGCCATGAAAACACACACAGGCCATACCCTGAGCCTGCCGAGGGGGACCTTTGCTCCCCGGAGGGGGGGGTGGGGGGCTGAATGCCATGATTGTGTGACGGGAGAGAAGGCCCCCGGAGGCCTTCAGGGAGCTGCCACAGCATAGTGGTGCTCAGGAAAAGGCACTCTTCTTTCTGCAGGCTGGATGCACACTCGAGTTTCTGCTTGAGGCAGAGAGAGCTGAGCTAGGCGATCCCTGGCTGAAGGCAAAGCAGAGAGTTTTTTGGTGGAGCGATGGCTCCATCTGCTGGCTGACAAGCGTGGAAGGAGAAGCCTGGTTCCCACTGAGTTCCTGAGCAGGTTTCCAAGCTGGAGGCCCTCTGGCTCCACAAGCTCGAGAGTCCTGCCTAAGACTTCCCTCTGGCAACAGAGTGGGTGCCAAGGGCCTGTGGGTTCGAGAGTGCTCGGAAGCCGCAGGGGAGGCTTTGGGCACCCAGTGCTCTGTGATGGAAAACGCTGCAGGCCTGAGCCTCCAGGAACTCCTGCAAGGCTGTGGAGTGGGAAAGCTGTCCTTAGCAGAAGGCTCCCTGCCCAGGGCTGCAGGCCTTTGTGGATGGCTAAGCCGCAGCTTCCTTGCAGGCTGCTGCTCCAGGGGCGTGTGTGCCCTGGTCCAGAGTGCTGTAGGAGGAGGTCCTAGCAAGGGGAGAGCAAGCACCTTGTTTCCTTGGCCTCGACTGGCCTGTGCCCCCAGAGGCCTGCCGACAGTGCACACGGCAGAGGAAGCAAGGGGGTGTTGGCAGGCAGCTAGGAGGCAGCAGGAGTCCCACTTGAAAGTGGGGTCATGACTGTTTGGGCCTCAGGCCCCAACGGCAACCTGCACACACAGCCTCTGAACCTGCAGCTTGTGAGCAGTGCCAGAGACACACAGGCACCTCCCTGGGGCCTTCTCGAGGGAACTGTGCTCCATCGAGGTCCTGCTGGCTGGCAGTGGCCTAGGCCAGCACAGGCCTTAGGGAGGCCTGGCTGAGCCTGGGGTGATCTCCGAGCTAGCCATGCCCAGGACAAGCCTGGGACTTGAGGCCAGGCTGCAGCCTCATTCCAGGCTGGGCCTGGTGCAGAGAGCCTGCAAGCGAGGCCTTCCAGGGGCAATGCTCAGTGCAGTGGCTTTGCCCTGCAATCCACGTTCCTCACTCGGGCCGCCCTGCCTGTCAGGCCCACACTCCCTAGACCTGTGTTCCTGAGGCCGTTGGACAGTTGGGGAAGTGGAGGCTCTCCCAGCATGGGAGGCCTGCTTAGCACACTGCTCTGGGTCCAAAGCGGATTCCCTGCACCTCGGGCACTGGGGCGACATTTTCTGCACACAGGAGACACTTGGCACACACAGTGTTTCCCCATGGAAAGCGGTGTGCCAAAGAGCACCCGCCTGGGATGTATGGCACTCTCCCACAGAAGCCCTCCATGCAGCAGGCTGTCATGGATTCGGCTGCAGGCCGTTGTGGCTGGAGAGACAGCAGCTCCTCTGGAGGCTCTGGGTCCATTTGCACTCCCGTGCTAGTAAATGAGGCCTGGGGGATGAGGTCCTTGCAAAGAGTGGCAAGCAGCCTGCTCCTTTCCATGAGACACACGTGTGGTGAGAGAGGCTTGGCAGCAGAGAAGAAGCGAGAGGGGCAGCCAGGGAGGGGATTTGCATGCAGCTCGGAGGCCCCAGATCTCCTGCTTCCCAAGCAGAGCATGCCGGCTATGCCCATCAGGCCCCATTCCCAAGTGCACACCCAGCTTCTGGATGTGCCCTCTGCCAGCCATGAAAACACACACAGGCCATACCCTGAGCCTGCCGAGGGGGACCTTTGCTCCCCGGAGGGGGGGGTGGGGGGCTGAATGCCATGATTGTGTGACGGGAGAGAAGGCCCCCGGAGGCCTTCAGGGAGCTGCCACAGCATAGCGGTGCTCAGGAAAAGGCACTCTTCTTTCTGCAGGCTGGATGCACACTCGAGTTTCTGCTTGAGGCAGAGAGAGCTGAGCTAGGCGATCCCTGGCTGAAGGCAAAGCAGAGAGTTTTTCGGTGGAGCGATGGCTCCATCTGCTGGCTGACAAGCGTGGAAGGAGAAGCCTGGTTCCCACTGAGTTCCTGAGCAGGTTTCCAAGCTGGAGGCCCTCTGGCTCCACAAGCTCGAGAGTCCTGCCTAAGACTTCCCTCTGGCAACAGAGTGGGTGCCAAGGGCCTGTGGGTTCGAGAGTGCTCGGAAGCCGCAGGGGAGGCTTTGGGCACCCAGTGCTCTGTGATGGAAAACGCTGCAGGCCTGAGCCTCCAGGAACTCCTGCAAGGCTGTGGAGTGGGAAAGCTGTCCTTAGCAGAAGGCTCCCTGCCCAGGGCTGCAGGCCTTTGTGGATGGCTAAGCCGCAGCTTCCTTGCAGGCTGCTGCTCCAGGGGCGTGTGTGCCCTGGTCCAGAGTGCTGTAGGAGGAGGTCCTAGCAAGGGGAGAGCAAGCACCTTGTTTCCTTGGCCTCGACTGGCCTGTGCCCCCAGAGGCCTGCCGACAGTGCACACGGCAGAGGAAGCAAGGGGGTGTTGGCAGGCAGCTAGGAGGCAGCAGGAGTCCCACTTGAAAGTGGGGTCATGACTGTTTGGGCCTCAGGCCCCAACGGCAACCTGCACACACAGCCTCTGAACCTGCAGCTTGTGAGCAGTGCCAGAGACACACAGGCACCTCCCTGGGGCCTTCTCGAGGGAACTGTGCTCCATCGAGGTCCTGCTGGCTGGCAGTGGCCTAGGCCAGCACAGGCCTTAGGGAGGCCTGGCTGAGCCTGGGGTGATCTCCGAGCTAGCCATGCCCAGGACAAGCCTGGGACTTGAGGCCAGGCTGCAGCCTCATTCCAGGCTGGGCCTGGTGCAGAGAGCCTGCAAGCGAGGCCTTCCAGGGGCAATGCTCAGTGCAGTGGCTTTGCCCTGCAATCCACGTTCCTCACTCGGGCCGCCCTGCCTGTCAGGCCCACACTCCCTAGACCTGTGTTCCTGAGGCCGTTGGACAGTTGGGGAAGTGGAGGCTCTCCCAGCATGGGAGGCCTGCTTAGCACACTGCTCTGGGTCCAAAGCGGATTCCCTGCACCTCGGGCACTGGGGCGACATTTTCTGCACACAGGAGACACTTGGCACACACAGTGTTTCCCCATGGAAAGCGGTGTGCCAAAGAGCACCCGCCTGGGATGTATGGCACTCTCCCACAGAAGCCCTCCATGCAGCAGGCTGTCATGGATTCGGCTGCAGGCCGTTGTGGCTGGAGAGACAGCAGCTCCTCTGGAGGCTCTGGGTCCATTTGCACTCCCGTGCTAGTAAATGAGGCCTGGGGGATGAGGTCCTTGCAAAGAGTGGCAAGCAGCCTGCTCCTTTCCATGAGACACACGTGTGGTGAGAGAGGCTTGGCAGCAGAGAAGAAGCGAGAGGGGCAGCCAGGGAGGGGATTTGCATGCAGCTCGGAGGCCCCAGATCTCCTGCTTCCCAAGCAGAGCATGCCGGCTATGCCCATCAGGCCCCATTCCCAAGTGCACACCCAGCTTCTGGATGTGCCCTCTGCCAGCCATGAAAACACACACAGGCCATACCCTGAGCCTGCCGAGGGGGACCTTTGCTCCCCGGAGGGGGGGGTGGGGGGCTGAATGCCATGATTGTGTGACGGGAGAGAAGGCCCCCGGAGGCCTTCAGGGAGCTGCCACAGCATAGCGGTGCTCAGGAAAAGGCACTCTTCTTTCTGCAGGCTGGATGCACACTCGAGTTTCTGCTTGAGGCAGAGAGAGCTGAGCTAGGCGATCCCTGGCTGAAGGCAAAGCAGAGAGTTTTTCGGTGGAGCGATGGCTCCATCTGCTGGCTGACAAGCGTGGAAGGAGAAGCCTGGTTCCCACTGAGTTCCTGAGCAGGTTTCCAAGCTGGAGGCCCTCTGGCTCCACAAGCTCGAGAGTCCTGCCTAAGACTTCCCTCTGGCAACAGAGTGGGTGCCAAGGGCCTGTGGGTTCGAGAGTGCTCGGAAGCCGCAGGGGAGGCTTTGGGCACCCAGTGCTCTGTGATGGAAAACGCTGCAGGCCTGAGCCTCCAGGAACTCCTGCAAGGCTGTGGAGTGGGAAAGCTGTCCTTAGCAGAAGGCTCCCTGCCCAGGGCTGCAGGCCTTTGTGGATGGCTAAGCCACAGCTTCCTTGCAGGCTGCTGCTCCAGGGGCGTGTGTGCCCTGGTCCAGAGTGCTGTAGGAGGAGGTCCTAGCAAGGGGAGAGCAAGCACCTTGTTTCCTTGGCTTCGACTGGCCTGTGCCCCCGAGGCCTGCCGGCAGTGCACACAGCACAGGCAGCAAGGGGGTGTTGGCAGGCAGCTAGGAGGCAGCAGGAGTCCCACTTGAAAGTGGGGTCATGACTGTTTGGGCCTCAGGCCCCAACGGCAACCTGCACACACAGCCTCTGAACCTGCAGCTTGTGAGCAGTGCCAGAGACACACAGGCACCTCCCTGGGGCCTTCTCGAGGGAACTGTGCTGCATCAATGTCCTGTTGGCTGGCAGTGGCCTAGGCCAGCACAGGCCTTAGGGAGGCCTGGCTGAGCCTGGGGTGATCTCCGAGCTAGCCATGCCCAGGACAAGCCTGGGACTTGAGGCCAGGCTGCAGCCTCGTTCCAGGCTGGGCCTGGTGCAGAGAGCCTGCAAGCGAGGCCTTCCAGGGGCAATGCTCAGTGCAGTGGCTTTGCCCTGCAATCCACGTTCCTCACTCGGGCCGCCCTGCCTGTCAGGCCCACACTCCCTAGACCTGTGTTCCTGAGGCCGTTGGACAGTTGGGGAAGTGGAGGCTCTCCCAGCATGGGAGGCCTGCTTAGCACACTGCTCTGGGTCCAAAGCGGATTCCCTGCACCTCGGGCACTGGGGCGACATTTTCTGCACACAGGAGACACTTGGCACACACAGTGTTTCCCCATGGAAAGCAGTGTGCCAAAGAGCACCCGCCTGGGATGTATGGCACTCTCCCACAGAAGCCCTCCATGCAGCAGGCTGTCATGGATTCGGCTGCAGGCCGTTGTGGCTGGAGAGACAGCAGCTCCTCTGGAGGCTCTGGGTCCATTTGCACTCCCGTGCTAGTAAATGAGGCCTGGGGGATGAGGTCCTTGCAAAGAGTGGCAAGCAGCCTGCTCCTTTCCATGAGACGCACGTGTGGTGAGAGAGGCTTGGCAGCAGAGAAGAAGCGAGAGGGGCAGCCAGGGAGGGGATCTGCATGCAGCTCGGAGGCCCCAGATCTCCTGCTTCCCAAGCAGAGCATGCCGGCTATGCCCATCAGGCCCCATTCCCAAGTGCACACCCAGCTTCTGGATGTGCCCTCTGCCAGCCATGAAAACACACACAGGCCATACCCTGAGCCTGCCGAGGGGGACCTTTGCTCCCCGGAGGGGGGGGTGGGGGGCTGAATGCCATGATTGTGTGACGGGAGAGAAGGCCCCCGGAGGCCTTCAGGGAGCTGCCACAGCATAGCGGTGCTCAGGAAAAGGCACTCTTCTTTCTGCAGGCTGGATGCACACTCGAGTTTCTGCTTGAGGCAGAGAGAGCTGAGCTAGGCGATCCCTGGCTGAAGGCAAAGCAGAGAGTTTTTCGGTGGAGCGATGGCTCCATCTGCTGGCTGACAAGCGTGGAAGGAGAAGCCTGGTTCCCACTGAGTTCCTGAGCAGGTTTCCAAGCTGGAGGCCCTCTGGCTCCACAAGCTCGAGAGTCCTGCCTAAGACTTCCCTCTGGCAACAGAGTGGGTGCCAAGGGCCTGTGGGTTCGAGAGTGCTCGGAAGCCGCAGGGGAGGCTTTGGGCACCCAGTGCTCTGTGATGGAAAACGCTGCAGGCCTGAGCCTCCAGGAACTCCTGCAAGGCTGTGGAGTGGGAAAGCTGTCCTTAGCAGAAGGCTCCCTGCCCAGGGCTGCAGGCCTTTGTGGATGGCTAAGCCGCAGCTTCCTTGCAGGCTGCTGCTCCAGGGGCGTGTGTGCCCTGGTCCAGAGTGCTGTAGGAGGAGGTCCTAGCAAGGGGAGAGCAAGCACCTTGTTTCCTTGGCCTCGACTGGCCTGTGCCCCCAGAGGCCTGCCGGCAGTGCACACAGCACAGGCAGCAAGGGGGTGTTGGCAGGCAGCTAGGAGGCAGCAGGAGTCCCACTTGAAAGTGGGGTCATGACTGTTTGGGCCTCAGGCCCCAACGGCAACCTGCACACACAGCCTCTGAACCTGCAGCTTGCGAGCAGTGCCAGAGACACACAGGCACCTCCCTGGGGCCTTCTCGAGGGAACTGTGCTCCATCGAGGTCCTGCTGGCTGGCAGTGGCCTAGGCCAGCACAGGCCTTAGGGAGGCCTGGCTGAGCCTGGGGTGATCTCTGAGCTAGCCATGCCCAGGACAAGCCTGGGACTTGAGGCCAGGCTGCAGCCTCATTCCAGGCTGGGCCTGGTGCAGAGAGCCTGCAAGCGAGGCCTTCCAGGGGCAATGCTCAGTGCAGTGGCTTTGCCCTGCAATCCACGTTCCTCACTCGGGCCGCTCTGCCTGTCAGGCCCACACTCCATAGACCTGTGTTCCTGAGGCCGTTGGACAGTTGGGGAAGTGGAGGCTCTCCCAGCATGGGAGGCCTGCTTAGCACACTGCTCTGGGTCCAAAGCGGATTCCCTGCACCTCGGGCACTGGGGCGACATTTTCTGCACACAGGAGACACTTGGCACACACAGTGTTTCCCCATGGAAAGCGGTGTGCCAAAGAGCACCCGCCTGGGATGTATGGCACTCTCCCACAGAAGCCCTCCATGCAGCAGGCTGTCATGGATTCGGCTGCAGGCCGTTGTGGCTGGAGAGACAGCAGCTCCTCTGGAGGCTCTGGGTCCATTTGCACTCCCGTGCTAGTAAATGAGGCCTGGGGGATGAGGTCCTTGCAAAGAGTGGCAAGCAGCCTGCTCCTTTCCATGAGACGCACGTGTGGTGAGAGAGGCTTGGCAGCAAAGAAGAAGCGAGAGGGGCAGCCAGGGAGGGGATCTGCATGCAGCTCGGAGGCCCCAGATCTCCTGCTTCCCAAGCAGAGCGTGCCGGCTATGCCCATCAGGCCCCATTCTCAAGTGCACACCCAGCTTCTGGATGTGCCCTCTGCCAGCCATGAAAACACACACAGGCCATACCCTGAGCCTGCCGAGGGGGACCTTTGCTCCCCGGAGGGGGGGGTGGGGGGCTGAATGCCATGATTGTGTGACGGGAGAGAAGGCCCCCGGAGGCCTTCAGGGAGCTGCCACAGCATAGCGGTGCTCAGGAAAAGGCACTCTTCTTTCTGCAGGCTGGATGCACACTCGAGTTTCTGCTTGAGGCAGAGAGAGCTGAGCTAGGCGATCCCTGGCTGAAGGCAAAGCAGAGAGTTTTTCGGTGGAGCGATGGCTCCATCTACTGGCTGACAAGCGTGGAAGGAGAAGCCTGGTTCCCACTGAGTTCCTGAGCAGGTTTCCAAGCTGGAGGCCCTCTGGCTCCACAAGCTCGAGAGTCCTGCCTAAGACTTCCCTCTGGCAACAGAGTGGGTGCCAAGGGCCTGTGGGTTCGAGAGTGCTCGGAAGCCGCAGGGGAGGCTTTGGGCACCCAGTGCTCTGTGATGGAAAACGCTGCAGGCCTGAGCCTCCAGGAACTCCTGCAAGGCTGTGGAGTGGGAAAGCTGTCCTTAGCAGAAGGCTCCCTGCCCAGGGCTGCAGGCCTTTGTGGATGGCTAAGCCGCAGCTTCCTTGCAGGCTGCTGCTCCAGGGGCGTGTGTGCCCTGGTCCAGAGTGCTGTAGGAGGAGGTCCTAGCAAGGGGAGAGCAAGCACCTTGTTTCCTTGGCCTCGACTGGCCTGTGCCCCCAGAGGCCTGCCGACAGTGCACACGGCAGAGGAAGCAAGGGGGTGTTGGCAGGCAGCTAGGAGGCAGCAGGAGTCCCACTTGAAAGTGGGGTCATGACTGTTTGGGCCTCAGGCCCCAACGGCAACCTGCACACACAGCCTCTGAACCTGCAGCTTGTGAGCAGTGCCAGAGACACACAGGCACCTCCCTGGGGCCTTCTCGAGGGAACTGTGCTCCATCGAGGTCCTGCTGGCTGGCAGTGGCCTAGGCCAGCACAGGCCTTAGGGAGGCCTGGCTGAGCCTGGGGTGATCTCCGAGCTAGCCATGCCCAGGACAAGCCTGGGACTTGAGGCCAGGCTGCAGCCTCATTCCAGGCTGGGCCTGGTGCAGAGAGCCTGCAAGCGAGGCCTTCCAGGGGCAATGCTCAGTGCAGTGGCTTTGCCCTGCAATCCACGTTCCTCACTCGGGCCGCCCTGCCTGTCAGGCCCACACTCCCTAGACCTGTGTTCCTGAGGCCGTTGGACAGTTGGGGAAGTGGAGGCTCTCCCAGCATGGGAGGCCTGCTTAGCACACTGCTCTGGGTCCAAAGCGGATTCCCTGCACCTCGGGCACTGGGGCGACATTTTCTGCACACAGGAGACACTTGGCACACACAGTGTTTCCCCATGGAAAGCGGTGTGCCAAAGAGCACCCGCCTGGGATGTATGGCACTCTCCCACAGAAGCCCTCCATGCAGCAGGCTGTCATGGATTCGGCTGCAGGCCGTTGTGGCTGGAGAGACAGCAGCTCCTCTGGAGGCTCTGGGTCCATTTGCACTCCCGTGCTAGTAAATGAGGCCTGGGGGATGAGGTCCTTGCAAAGAGTGGCAAGCAGCCTGCTCCTTTCCATGAGACACACGTGTGGTGAGAGAGGCTTGGCAGCAGAGAAGAAGCGAGAGGGGCAGCCAGGGAGGGGATTTGCATGCAGCTCGGAGGCCCCAGATCTCCTGCTTCCCAAGCAGAGCATGCCGGCTATGCCCATCAGGCCCCATTCCCAAGTGCACACCCAGCTTCTGGATGTGCCCTCTGCCAGCCATGAAAACACACACAGGCCATACCCTGAGCCTGCCGAGGGGGACCTTTGCTCCCCGGAGGGGGGGGTGGGGGGCTGAATGCCATGATTGTGTGACGGGAGAGAAGGCCCCCGGAGGCCTTCAGGGAGCTGCCACAGCATAGCGGTGCTCAGGAAAAGGCACTCTTCTTTCTGCAGGCTGGATGCACACTCGAGTTTCTGCTTGAGGCAGAGAGAGCTGAGCTAGGCGATCCCTGGCTGAAGGCAAAGCAGAGAGTTTTTCGGTGGAGCGATGGCTCCATCTGCTGGCTGACAAGCGTGGAAGGAGAAGCCTGGTTCCCACTGAGTTCCTGAGCAGGTTTCCAAGCTGGAGGCCCTCTGGCTCCACAAGCTCGAGAGTCCTGCCTAAGACTTCCCTCTGGCAACAGAGTGGGTGCCAAGGGCCTGTGGGTTCGAGAGTGCTCGGAAGCCGCAGGGGAGGCTTTGGGCACCCAGTGCTCTGTGATGGAAAACGCTGCAGGCCTGAGCCTCCAGGAACTCCTGCAAGGCTGTGGAGTGGGAAAGCTGTCCTTAGCAGAAGGCTCCCTGCCCAGGGCTGCAGGCCTTTGTGGATGGCTAAGCCGCAGCTTCCTTGCAGGCTGCTGCTCCAGGGGCGTGTGTGCCCTGGTCCAGAGTGCTGTAGGAGGAGGTCCTAGCAAGGGGAGAGCAAGCACCTTGTTTCCTTGGCCTCGACTGGCCTGTGCCCCCAGAGGCCTGCCGGCAGTGCACACAGCACAGGCAGCAAGGGGGTGTTGGCAGGCAGCTAGGAGGCAGCAGGAGTCCCACTTGAAAGTGGGGTCATGACTGTTTGGGCCTCAGGCCCCAACGGCAACCTGCACACACAGCCTCTGAACCTGCAGCTTGCGAGCAGTGCCAGAGACACACAGGCACCTCCCTGGGGCCTTCTCGAGGGAACTGTGCTCCATCGAGGTCCTGCTGGCTGGCAGTGGCCTAGGCCAGCACAGGCCTTAGGGAGGCCTGGCTGAGCCTGGGGTGATCTCTGAGCTAGCCATGCCCAGGACAAGCCTGGGACTTGAGGCCAGGCTGCAGCCTCATTCCAGGCTGGGCCTGGTGCAGAGAGCCTGCAAGCGAGGCCTTCCAGGGGCAATGCTCAGTGCAGTGGCTTTGCCCTGCAATCCACGTTCCTCACTCGGGCCGCTCTGCCTGTCAGGCCCACACTCCCTAGACCTGTGTTCCTGAGGCCGTTGGACAGTTGGGGAAGTGGAGGCTCTCCCAGCATGGGAGGCCTGCTTAGCACACTGCTCTGGGTCCAAAGCGGATTCCCTGCACCTCGGGCACTGGGGCGACATTTTCTGCACACAGGAGACACTTGGCACACACAGTGTTTCCCCATGGAAAGCGGTGTGCCAAAGAGCACCCGCCTGGGATGTATGGCACTCTCCCACAGAAGCCCTCCATGCAGCAGGCTGTCATGGATTCGGCTGCAGGCCGTTGTGGCTGGAGAGACAGCAGCTCCTCTGGAGGCTCTGGGTCCATTTGCACTCCCGTGCTAGTAAATGAGGCCTGGGGGATGAGGTCCTTGCAAAGAGTGGCAAGCAGCCTGCTCCTTTCCATGAGACGCACGTGTGGTGAGAGAGGCTTGGCAGCAAAGAAGAAGCGAGAGGGGCAGCCAGGGAGGGGATCTGCATGCAGCTCGGAGGCCCCAGATCTCCTGCTTCCCAAGCAGAGCGTGCCGGCTATGCCCATCAGGCCCCATTCTCAAGTGCACACCCAGCTTCTGGATGTGCCCTCTGCCAGCCATGAAAACACACACAGGCCATACCCTGAGCCTGCCGAGGGGGACCTTTGCTCCCCGGAGGGGGGGGTGGGGGGCTGAATGCCATGATTGTGTGACGGGAGAGAAGGCCCCCGGAGGCCTTCAGGGAGCTGCCACAGCATAGTGGTGCTCAGGAAAAGGCACTCTTCTTTCTGCAGGCTGGATGCACACTCGAGTTTCTGCTTGAGGCAGAGAGAGCTGAGCTAGGCGATCCCTGGCTGAAGGCAAAGCAGAGAGTTTTTTGGTGGAGCGATGGCTCCATCTGCTGGCTGACAAGCGTGGAAGGAGAAGCCTGGTTCCCACTGAGTTCCTGAGCAGGTTTCCAAGCTGGAGGCCCTCTGGCTCCACAAGCTCGAGAGTCCTGCCTAAGACTTCCCTCTGGCAACAGAGTGGGTGCCAAGGGCCTGTGGGTTCGAGAGTGCTCGGAAGCCGCAGGGGAGGCTTTGGGCACCCAGTGCTCTGTGATGGAAAACGCTGCAGGCCTGAGCCTCCAGGAACTCCTGCAAGGCTGTGGAGTGGGAAAGCTGTCCTTAGCAGAAGGCTCCCTGCCCAGGGCTGCAGGCCTTTGTGGATGGCTAAGCCGCAGCTTCCTTGCAGGCTGCTGCTCCAGGGGCGTGTGTGCCCTGGTCCAGAGTGCTGTAGGAGGAGGTCCTAGCAAGGGGAGAGCAAGCACCTTGTTTCCTTGGCCTCGACTGGCCTGTGCCCCCAGAGGCCTGTCGACAGTGCACACGGCAGAGGAAGCAAGGGGGTGTTGGCAGGCAGCTAGGAGGCAGCAGGAGTCCCACTTGAAAGTGGGGTCATGACTGTTTGGGCCTCAGGCCCCAACGGCAACCTGCACACACAGCCTCTGAACCTGCAGCTTGTGAGCAGTGCCAGAGACACACAGGCACCTCCCTGGGGCCTTCTCGAGGGAACTGTGCTCCATCGAGGTCCTGCTGGCTGGCAGTGGCCTAGGCCAGCACAGGCCTTAGGGAGGCCTGGCTGAGCCTGGGGTGATCTCCGAGCTAGCCATGCCCAGGACAAGCCTGGGACTTGAGGCCAGGCTGCAGCCTCATTCCAGGCTGGGCCTGGTGCAGAGAGCCTGCAAGCGAGGCCTTCCAGGGGCAATGCTCAGTGCAGTGGCTTTGCCCTGCAATCCACGTTCCTCACTCGGGCCGCCCTGCCTGTCAGGCCCACACTCCCTAGACCTGTGTTCCTGAGGCCGTTGGACAGTTGGGGAAGTGGAGGCTCTCCCAGCATGGGAGGCCTGCTTAGCACACTGCTCTGGGTCCAAAGCGGATTCCCTGCACCTCGGGCACTGGGGCGACATTTTCTGCACACAGGAGACACTTGGCACACACAGTGTTTCCCCATGGAAAGCGGTGTGCCAAAGAGCACCCGCCTGGGATGTATGGCACTCTCCCACAGAAGCCCTCCATGCAGCAGGCTGTCATGGATTCGGCTGCAGGCCGTTGTGGCTGGAGAGACAGCAGCTCCTCTGGAGGCTCTGGGTCCATTTGCACTCCCGTGCTAGTAAATGAGGCCTGGGGGATGAGGTCCTTGCAAAGAGTGGCAAGCAGCCTGCTCCTTTCCATGAGACACACGTGTGGTGAGAGAGGCTTGGCAGCAGAGAAGAAGCGAGAGGGGCAGCCAGGGAGGGGATTTGCATGCAGCTCGGAGGCCCCAGATCTCCTGCTTCCCAAGCAGAGCATGCCGGCTATGCCCATCAGGCCCCATTCCCAAGTGCACACCCAGCTTCTGGATGTGCCCTCTGCCAGCCATGAAAACACACACAGGCCATACCCTGAGCCTGCCGAGGGGGACCTTTGCTCCCCGGAGGGGGGGGTGGGGGGCTGAATGCCATGATTGTGTGACGGGAGAGAAGGCCCCCGGAGGCCTTCAGGGAGCTGCCACAGCATAGCGGTGCTCAGGAAAAGGCACTCTTCTTTCTGCAGGCTGGATGCACACTCGAGTTTCTGCTTGAGGCAGAGAGAGCTGAGCTAGGCGATCCCTGGCTGAAGGCAAAGCAGAGAGTTTTTCGGTGGAGCGATGGCTCCATCTGCTGGCTGACAAGCGTGGAAGGAGAAGCCTGGTTCCCACTGAGTTCCTGAGCAGGTTTCCAAGCTGGAGGCCCTCTGGCTCCACAAGCTCGAGAGTCCTGCCTAAGACTTCCCTCTGGCAACAGAGTGGGTGCCAAGGGCCTGTGGGTTCGAGAGTGCTCGGAAGCCGCAGGGGAGGCTTTGGGCACCCAGTGCTCTGTGATGGAAAACGCTGCAGGCCTGAGCCTCCAGGAACTCCTGCAAGGCTGTGGAGTGGGAAAGCTGTCCTTAGCAGAAGGCTCCCTGCCCAGGGCTGCAGGCCTTTGTGGATGGCTAAGCCGCAGCTTCCTTGCAGGCTGCTGCTCCAGGGGCGTGTGTGCCCTGGTCCAGAGTGCTGTAGGAGGAGGTCCTAGCAAGGGGAGAGCAAGCACCTTGTTTCCTTGGCCTCGACTGGCCTGTGCCCCCAGAGGCCTGCCGGCAGTGCACACAGCACAGGCAGCAAGGGGGTGTTGGCAGGCAGCTAGGAGGCAGCAGGAGTCCCACTTGAAAGTGGGGTCATGACTGTTTGGGCCTCAGGCCCCAACGGCAACCTGCACACACAGCCTCTGAACCTGCAGCTTGCGAGCAGTGCCAGAGACACACAGGCACCTCCCTGGGGCCTTCTCGAGGGAACTGTGCTCCATCGAGGTCCTGCTGGCTGGCAGTGGCCTAGGCCAGCACAGGCCTTAGGGAGGCCTGGCTGAGCCTGGGGTGATCTCTGAGCTAGCCATGCCCAGGACAAGCCTGGGACTTGAGGCCAGGCTGCAGCCTCATTCCAGGCTGGGCCTGGTGCAGAGAGCCTGCAAGCGAGGCCTTCCAGGGGCAATGCTCAGTGCAGTGGCTTTGCCCTGCAATCCACGTTCCTCACTCGGGCCGCTCTGCCTGTCAGGCCCACACTCCCTAGACCTGTGTTCCTGAGGCCGTTGGACAGTTGGGGAAGTGGAGGCTCTCCCAGCATGGGAGGCCTGCTTAGCACACTGCTCTGGGTCCAAAGCGGATTCCCTGCACCTCGGGCACTGGGGCGACATTTTCTGCACACAGGAGACACTTGGCACACACAGTGTTTCCCCATGGAAAGCGGTGTGCCAAAGAGCACCCGCCTGGGATGTATGGCACTCTCCCACAGAAGCCCTCCATGCAGCAGGCTGTCATGGATTCGGCTGCAGGCCGTTGTGGCTGGAGAGACAGCAGCTCCTCTGGAGGCTCTGGGTCCATTTGCACTCCCGTGCTAGTAAATGAGGCCTGGGGGATGAGGTCCTTGCAAAGAGTGGCAAGCAGCCTGCTCCTTTCCATGAGACGCACGTGTGGTGAGAGAGGCTTGGCAGCAAAGAAGAAGCGAGAGGGGCAGCCAGGGAGGGGATCTGCATGCAGCTCGGAGGCCCCAGATCTCCTGCTTCCCAAGCAGAGCGTGCCGGCTATGCCCATCAGGCCCCATTCTCAAGTGCACACCCAGCTTCTGGATGTGCCCTCTGCCAGCCATGAAAACACACACAGGCCATACCCTGAGCCTGCCGAGGGGGACCTTTGCTCCCCGGAGGGGGGGGTGGGGGGCTGAATGCCATGATTGTGTGACGGGAGAGAAGGCCCCCGGAGGCCTTCAGGGAGCTGCCACAGCATAGTGGTGCTCAGGAAAAGGCACTCTTCTTTCTGCAGGCTGGATGCACACTCGAGTTTCTGCTTGAGGCAGAGAGAGCTGAGCTAGGCGATCCCTGGCTGAAGGCAAAGCAGAGAGTTTTTTGGTGGAGCGATGGCTCCATCTGCTGGCTGACAAGCGTGGAAGGAGAAGCCTGGTTCCCACTGAGTTCCTGAGCAGGTTTCCAAGCTGGAGGCCCTCTGGCTCCACAAGCTCGAGAGTCCTGCCTAAGACTTCCCTCTGGCAACAGAGTGGGTGCCAAGGGCCTGTGGGTTCGAGAGTGCTCGGAAGCCGCAGGGGAGGCTTTGGGCACCCAGTGCTCTGTGATGGAAAACGCTGCAGGCCTGAGCCTCCAGGAACTCCTGCAAGGCTGTGGAGTGGGAAAGCTGTCCTTAGCAGAAGGCTCCCTGCCCAGGGCTGCAGGCCTTTGTGGATGGCTAAGCCGCAGCTTCCTTGCAGGCTGCTGCTCCAGGGGCGTGTGTGCCCTGGTCCAGAGTGCTGTAGGAGGAGGTCCTAGCAAGGGGAGAGCAAGCACCTTGTTTCCTTGGCCTCGACTGGCCTGTGCCCCCAGAGGCCTGCCGACAGTGCACACGGCAGAGGAAGCAAGGGGGTGTTGGCAGGCAGCTAGGAGGCAGCAGGAGTCCCACTTGAAAGTGGGGTCATGACTGTTTGGGCCTCAGGCCCCAACGGCAACCTGCACACACAGCCTCTGAACCTGCAGCTTGTGAGCAGTGCCAGAGACACACAGGCACCTCCCTGGGGCCTTCTCGAGGGAACTGTGCTCCATCGAGGTCCTGCTGGCTGGCAGTGGCCTAGGCCAGCACAGGCCTTAGGGAGGCCTGGCTGAGCCTGGGGTGATCTCCGAGCTAGCCATGCCCAGGACAAGCCTGGGACTTGAGGCCAGGCTGCAGCCTCATTCCAGGCTGGGCCTGGTGCAGAGAGCCTGCAAGCGAGGCCTTCCAGGGGCAATGCTCAGTGCAGTGGCTTTGCCCTGCAATCCACGTTCCTCACTCGGGCCGCCCTGCCTGTCAGGCCCACACTCCCTAGACCTGTGTTCCTGAGGCCGTTGGACAGTTGGGGAAGTGGAGGCTCTCCCAGCATGGGAGGCCTGCTTAGCACACTGCTCTGGGTCCAAAGCGGATTCCCTGCACCTCGGGCACTGGGGCGACATTTTCTGCACACAGGAGACACTTGGCACACACAGTGTTTCCCCATGGAAAGCGGTGTGCCAAAGAGCACCCGCCTGGGATGTATGGCACTCTCCCACAGAAGCCCTCCATGCAGCAGGCTGTCATGGATTCGGCTGCAGGCCGTTGTGGCTGGAGAGACAGCAGCTCCTCTGGAGGCTCTGGGTCCATTTGCACTCCCGTGCTAGTAAATGAGGCCTGGGGGATGAGGTCCTTGCAAAGAGTGGCAAGCAGCCTGCTCCTTTCCATGAGACACACGTGTGGTGAGAGAGGCTTGGCAGCAGAGAAGAAGCGAGAGGGGCAGCCAGGGAGGGGATTTGCATGCAGCTCGGAGGCCCCAGATCTCCTGCTTCCCAAGCAGAGCATGCCGGCTATGCCCATCAGGCCCCATTCCCAAGTGCACACCCAGCTTCTGGATGTGCCCTCTGCCAGCCATGAAAACACACACAGGCCATACCCTGAGCCTGCCGAGGGGGACCTTTGCTCCCCGGAGGGGGGGGTGGGGGGCTGAATGCCATGATTGTGTGACGGGAGAGAAGGCCCCCGGAGGCCTTCAGGGAGCTGCCACAGCATAGCGGTGCTCAGGAAAAGGCACTCTTCTTTCTGCAGGCTGGATGCACACTCGAGTTTCTGCTTGAGGCAGAGAGAGCTGAGCTAGGCGATCCCTGGCTGAAGGCAAAGCAGAGAGTTTTTCGGTGGAGCGATGGCTCCATCTGCTGGCTGACAAGCGTGGAAGGAGAAGCCTGGTTCCCACTGAGTTCCTGAGCAGGTTTCCAAGCTGGAGGCCCTCTGGCTCCACAAGCTCGAGAGTCCTGCCTAAGACTTCCCTCTGGCAACAGAGTGGGTGCCAAGGGCCTGTGGGTTCGAGAGTGCTCGGAAGCCGCAGGGGAGGCTTTGGGCACCCAGTGCTCTGTGATGGAAAACGCTGCAGGCCTGAGCCTCCAGGAACTCCTGCAAGGCTGTGGAGTGGGAAAGCTGTCCTTAGCAGAAGGCTCCCTGCCCAGGGCTGCAGGCCTTTGTGGATGGCTAAGCCGCAGCTTCCTTGCAGGCTGCTGCTCCAGGGGCGTGTGTGCCCTGGTCCAGAGTGCTGTAGGAGGAGGTCCTAGCAAGGGGAGAGCAAGCACCTTGTTTCCTTGGCCTCGACTGGCCTGTGCCCCCAGAGGCCTGCCGGCAGTGCACACAGCACAGGCAGCAAGGGGGTGTTGGCAGGCAGCTAGGAGGCAGCAGGAGTCCCACTTGAAAGTGGGGTCATGACTGTTTGGGCCTCAGGCCCCAACGGCAACCTGCACACACAGCCTCTGAACCTGCAGCTTGCGAGCAGTGCCAGAGACACACAGGCACCTCCCTGGGGCCTTCTCGAGGGAACTGTGCTCCATCGAGGTCCTGCTGGCTGGCAGTGGCCTAGGCCAGCACAGGCCTTAGGGAGGCCTGGCTGAGCCTGGGGTGATCTCTGAGCTAGCCATGCCCAGGACAAGCCTGGGACTTGAGGCCAGGCTGCAGCCTCATTCCAGGCTGGGCCTGGTGCAGAGAGCCTGCAAGCGAGGCCTTCCAGGGGCAATGCTCAGTGCAGTGGCTTTGCCCTGCAATCCACGTTCCTCACTCGGGCCGCTCTGCCTGTCAGGCCCACACTCCCTAGACCTGTGTTCCTGAGGCCGTTGGACAGTTGGGGAAGTGGAGGCTCTCCCAGCATGGGAGGCCTGCTTAGCACACTGCTCTGGGTCCAAAGCGGATTCCCTGCACCTCGGGCACTGGGGCGACATTTTCTGCACACAGGAGACACTTGGCACACACAGTGTTTCCCCATGGAAAGCGGTGTGCCAAAGAGCACCCGCCTGGGATGTATGGCACTCTCCCACAGAAGCCCTCCATGCAGCAGGCTGTCATGGATTCGGCTGCAGGCCGTTGTGGCTGGAGAGACAGCAGCTCCTCTGGAGGCTCTGGGTCCATTTGCACTCCCGTGCTAGTAAATGAGGCCTGGGGGATGAGGTCCTTGCAAAGAGTGGCAAGCAGCCTGCTCCTTTCCATGAGACGCACGTGTGGTGAGAGAGGCTTGGCAGCAAAGAAGAAGCGAGAGGGGCAGCCAGGGAGGGGATCTGCATGCAGCTCGGAGGCCCCAGATCTCCTGCTTCCCAAGCAGAGCGTGCCGGCTATGCCCATCAGGCCCCATTCTCAAGTGCACACCCAGCTTCTGGATGTGCCCTCTGCCAGCCATGAAAACACACACAGGCCATACCCTGAGCCTGCCGAGGGGGACCTTTGCTCCCCGGAGGGGGGGGTGGGGGGCTGAATGCCATGATTGTGTGACGGGAGAGAAGGCCCCCGGAGGCCTTCAGGGAGCTGCCACAGCATAGCGGTGCTCAGGAAAAGGCACTCTTCTTTCTGCAGGCTGGATGCACACTCGAGTTTCTGCTTGAGGCAGAGAGAGCTGAGCTAGGCGATCCCTGGCTGAAGGCAAAGCAGAGAGTTTTTCGGTGGAGCGATGGCTCCATCTGCTGGCTGACAAGCGTGGAAGGAGAAGCCTGGTTCCCACTGAGTTCCTGAGCAGGTTTCCAAGCTGGAGGCCCTCTGGCTCCACAAGCTCGAGAGTCCTGCCTAAGACTTCCCTCTGGCAACAGAGTGGGTGCCAAGGGCCTGTGGGTTCGAGAGTGCTCGGAAGCCGCAGGGGAGGCTTTGGGCACCCAGTGCTCTGTGATGGAAAACGCTGCAGGCCTGAGCCTCCAGGAACTCCTGCAAGGCTGTGGAGTGGGAAAGCTGTCCTTAGCAGAAGGCTCCCTGCCCAGGGCTGCAGGCCTTTGTGGATGGCTAAGCCGCAGCTTCCTTGCAGGCTGCTGCTCCAGGGGCGTGTGTGCCCTGGTCCAGAGTGCTGTAGGAGGAGGTCCTAGCAAGGGGAGAGCAAGCACCTTGTTTCCTTGGCCTCGACTGGCCTGTGCCCCCAGAGGCCTGCCGGCAGTGCACACGGCACAGGCAGCAAGGGGGTGTTGGCAGGCAGCTAGGAGGCAGCAGGAGTCCCACTTGAAAGTGGGGTCATGACTGTTTGGGCCTCAGGCCCCAACGGCAACCTGCACACACAGCCTCTGAACCTGCAGCTTGCGAGCAGTGCCAGAGACACACAGGCACCTCCCTGGGGCCTTCTCGAGGGAACTGTGCTCCATCGAGGTCCTGCTGGCTGGCAGTGGCCTAGGCCAGCACAGGCCTTAGGGAGGCCTGGCTGAGCCTGGGGTGATCTCCGAGCTAGCCATGCAAAGGACAAGCCTGGGACTTGAGGCCAGGCTGCAGCCTCATTCCAGGCTGGGCCTGGTGCAGAGAGCCTGCAAGCGAGGCCTTCCAGGGGCAATGCTCAGTGCAGTGGCTTTGCCCTGCAATCCACGTTCCTCACTCGGGCTGCCCTGCCTGTCAGGCCCACACTCCCTAGACCTGTGTTCCTGAGGCCGTTGGACAGTTGGGGAAGTGGAGGCTCTCCCAGCATGGGAGGCCTGCTTAGCACACTGCTCTGGGTCCAAAGCGGATTCCCTGCACCTCGGGCACTGGGGCGACATTTTCTGCACACAGGAGACACTTGGCACACACAGTGTTTCCCCATGGAAAGCAGTGTGCCAAAGAGCACCCGCCTGGGATGTATGGCACTCTCCCACAGAAGCCCTCCATGCAGCAGGCTGTCATGGATTCGGCTGCAGGCCGTTGTGGCTGGAGAGACAGCAGCTCCTCTGGAGGCTCTGGGTCCATTTGCACTCCCGTGCTAGTAAATGAGGCCTGGGGGATGAGGTCCTTGCAAAGAGTGGCAAGCAGCCTGCTCCTTTCCATGAGACGCACGTGTGGTGAGAGAGGCTTGGCAGCAGAGAAGAAGCGAGAGGGGCAGCCAGGGAGGGGATCTGCATGCAGCTCGGAGGCCCCAGATCTCCTGCTTCCCAAGCAGAGCATGCCGGCTATGCCCATCAGGCCCCATTCCCAAGTGCACACCCAGCTTCTGGATGTGCCCTCTGCCAGCCATGAAAACACACACAGGCCATACCCTGAGCCTGCCGAGGGGGACCTTTGCTCCCCGGAGGGGGGGGTGGGGGGCTGAATGCCATGATTGTGTGACGGGAGAGAAGGCCCCCGGAGGCCTTCAGGGAGCTGCCACAGCATAGTGGTGCTCAGGAAAAGGCACTCTTCTTTCTGCAGGCTGGATGCACACTCGAGTTTCTGCTTGAGGCAGAGAGAGCTGAGCTAGGCGATCCCTGGCTGAAGGCAAAGCAGAGAGTTTTTTGGTGGAGCGATGGCTCCATCTGCTGGCTGACAAGCGTGGAAGGAGAAGCCTGGTTCCCACTGAGTTCCTGAGCAGGTTTCCAAGCTGGAGGCCCTCTGGCTCCACAAGCTCGAGAGTCCTGCCTAAGACTTCCCTCTGGCAACAGAGTGGGTGCCAAGGGCCTGTGGGTTCGAGAGTGCTCGGAAGCCGCAGGGGAGGCTTTGGGCACCCAGTGCTCTGTGATGGAAAACGCTGCAGGCCTGAGCCTCCAGGAACTCCTGCAAGGCTGTGGAGTGGGAAAGCTGTCCTTAGCAGAAGGCTCCCTGCCCAGGGCTGCAGGCCTTTGTGGATGGCTAAGCCGCAGCTTCCTTGCAGGCTGCTGCTCCAGGGGCGTGTGTGCCCTGGTCCAGAGTGCTGTAGGAGGAGGTCCTAGCAAGGGGAGAGCAAGCACCTTGTTTCCTTGGCCTCGACTGGCCTGTGCCCCCAGAGGCCTGCCGACAGTGCACACGGCAGAGGAAGCAAGGGGGTGTTGGCAGGCAGCTAGGAGGCAGCAGGAGTCCCACTTGAAAGTGGGGTCATGACTGTTTGGGCCTCAGGCCCCAACGGCAACCTGCACACACAGCCTCTGAACCTGCAGCTTGTGAGCAGTGCCAGAGACACACAGGCACCTCCCTGGGGCCTTCTCGAGGGAACTGTGCTCCATCGAGGTCCTGCTGGCTGGCAGTGGCCTAGGCCAGCACAGGCCTTAGGGAGGCCTGGCTGAGCCTGGGGTGATCTCCGAGCTAGCCATGCCCAGGACAAGCCTGGGACTTGAGGCCAGGCTGCAGCCTCATTCCAGGCTGGGCCTGGTGCAGAGAGCCTGCAAGCGAGGCCTTCCAGGGGCAATGCTCAGTGCAGTGGCTTTGCCCTGCAATCCACGTTCCTCACTCGGGCCGCCCTGCCTGTCAGGCCCACACTCCCTAGACCTGTGTTCCTGAGGCCGTTGGACAGTTGGGGAAGTGGAGGCTCTCCCAGCATGGGAGGCCTGCTTAGCACACTGCTCTGGGTCCAAAGCGGATTCCCTGCACCTCGGGCACTGGGGCGACATTTTCTGCACACAGGAGACACTTGGCACACACAGTGTTTCCCCATGGAAAGCGGTGTGCCAAAGAGCACCCGCCTGGGATGTATGGCACTCTCCCACAGAAGCCCTCCATGCAGCAGGCTGTCATGGATTCGGCTGCAGGCCGTTGTGGCTGGAGAGACAGCAGCTCCTCTGGAGGCTCTGGGTCCATTTGCACTCCCGTGCTAGTAAATGAGGCCTGGGGGATGAGGTCCTTGCAAAGAGTGGCAAGCAGCCTGCTCCTTTCCATGAGACACACGTGTGGTGAGAGAGGCTTGGCAGCAGAGAAGAAGCGAGAGGGGCAGCCAGGGAGGGGATTTGCATGCAGCTCGGAGGCCCCAGATCTCCTGCTTCCCAAGCAGAGCATGCCGGCTATGCCCATCAGGCCCCATTCCCAAGTGCACACCCAGCTTCTGGATGTGCCCTCTGCCAGCCATGAAAACACACACAGGCCATACCCTGAGCCTGCCGAGGGGGACCTTTGCTCCCCGGAGGGGGGGGTGGGGGGCTGAATGCCATGATTGTGTGACGGGAGAGAAGGCCCCCGGAGGCCTTCAGGGAGCTGCCACAGCATAGCGGTGCTCAGGAAAAGGCACTCTTCTTTCTGCAGGCTGGATGCACACTCGAGTTTCTGCTTGAGGCAGAGAGAGCTGAGCTAGGCGATCCCTGGCTGAAGGCAAAGCAGAGAGTTTTTCGGTGGAGCGATGGCTCCATCTGCTGGCTGACAAGCGTGGAAGGAGAAGCCTGGTTCCCACTGAGTTCCTGAGCAGGTTTCCAAGCTGGAGGCCCTCTGGCTCCACAAGCTCGAGAGTCCTGCCTAAGACTTCCCTCTGGCAACAGAGTGGGTGCCAAGGGCCTGTGGGTTCGAGAGTGCTCGGAAGCCGCAGGGGAGGCTTTGGGCACCCAGTGCTCTGTGATGGAAAACGCTGCAGGCCTGAGCCTCCAGGAACTCCTGCAAGGCTGTGGAGTGGGAAAGCTGTCCTTAGCAGAAGGCTCCCTGCCCAGGGCTGCAGGCCTTTGTGGATGGCTAAGCCGCAGCTTCCTTGCAGGCTGCTGCTCCAGGGGCGTGTGTGCCCTGGTCCAGAGTGCTGTAGGAGGAGGTCCTAGCAAGGGGAGAGCAAGCACCTTGTTTCCTTGGCCTCGACTGGCCTGTGCCCCCAGAGGCCTGCCGGCAGTGCACACAGCACAGGCAGCAAGGGGGTGTTGGCAGGCAGCTAGGAGGCAGCAGGAGTCCCACTTGAAAGTGGGGTCATGACTGTTTGGGCCTCAGGCCCCAACGGCAACCTGCACACACAGCCTCTGAACCTGCAGCTTGCGAGCAGTGCCAGAGACACACAGGCACCTCCCTGGGGCCTTCTCGAGGGAACTGTGCTCCATCGAGGTCCTGCTGGCTGGCAGTGGCCTAGGCCAGCACAGGCCTTAGGGAGGCCTGGCTGAGCCTGGGGTGATCTCTGAGCTAGCCATGCCCAGGACAAGCCTGGGACTTGAGGCCAGGCTGCAGCCTCATTCCAGGCTGGGCCTGGTGCAGAGAGCCTGCAAGCGAGGCCTTCCAGGGGCAATGCTCAGTGCAGTGGCTTTGCCCTGCAATCCACGTTCCTCACTCGGGCCGCTCTGCCTGTCAGGCCCACACTCCCTAGACCTGTGTTCCTGAGGCCGTTGGACAGTTGGGGAAGTGGAGGCTCTCCCAGCATGGGAGGCCTGCTTAGCACACTGCTCTGGGTCCAAAGCGGATTCCCTGCACCTCGGGCACTGGGGCGACATTTTCTGCACACAGGAGACACTTGGCACACACAGTGTTTCCCCATGGAAAGCGGTGTGCCAAAGAGCACCCGCCTGGGATGTATGGCACTCTCCCACAGAAGCCCTCCATGCAGCAGGCTGTCATGGATTCGGCTGCAGGCCGTTGTGGCTGGAGAGACAGCAGCTCCTCTGGAGGCTCTGGGTCCATTTGCACTCCCGTGCTAGTAAATGAGGCCTGGGGGATGAGGTCCTTGCAAAGAGTGGCAAGCAGCCTGCTCCTTTCCATGAGACGCACGTGTGGTGAGAGAGGCTTGGCAGCAAAGAAGAAGCGAGAGGGGCAGCCAGGGAGGGGATCTGCATGCAGCTCGGAGGCCCCAGATCTCCTGCTTCCCAAGCAGAGCGTGCCGGCTATGCCCATCAGGCCCCATTCTCAAGTGCACACCCAGCTTCTGGATGTGCCCTCTGCCAGCCATGAAAACACACACAGGCCATACCCTGAGCCTGCCGAGGGGGACCTTTGCTCCCCGGAGGGGGGGGTGGGGGGCTGAATGCCATGATTGTGTGACGGGAGAGAAGGCCCCCGGAGGCCTTCAGGGAGCTGCCACAGCATAGCGGTGCTCAGGAAAAGGCACTCTTCTTTCTGCAGGCTGGATGCACACTCGAGTTTCTGCTTGAGGCAGAGAGAGCTGAGCTAGGCGATCCCTGGCTGAAGGCAAAGCAGAGAGTTTTTCGGTGGAGCGATGGCTCCATCTGCTGGCTGACAAGCGTGGAAGGAGAAGCCTGGTTCCCACTGAGTTCCTGAGCAGGTTTCCAAGCTGGAGGCCCTCTGGCTCCACAAGCTCGAGAGTCCTGCCTAAGACTTCCCTCTGGCAACAGAGTGGGTGCCAAGGGCCTGTGGGTTCGAGAGTGCTCGGAAGCCGCAGGGGAGGCTTTGGGCACCCAGTGCTCTGTGATGGAAAACGCTGCAGGCCTGAGCCTCCAGGAACTCCTGCAAGGCTGTGGAGTGGGAAAGCTGTCCTTAGCAGAAGGCTCCCTGCCCAGGGCTGCAGGCCTTTGTGGATGGCTAAGCCGCAGCTTCCTTGCAGGCTGCTGCTCCAGGGGCGTGTGTGCCCTGGTCCAGAGTGCTGTAGGAGGAGGTCCTAGCAAGGGGAGAGCAAGCACCTTGTTTCCTTGGCCTCGACTGGCCTGTGCCCCCAGAGGCCTGCCGGCAGTGCACACGGCACAGGCAGCAAGGGGGTGTTGGCAGGCAGCTAGGAGGCAGCAGGAGTCCCACTTGAAAGTGGGGTCATGACTGTTTGGGCCTCAGGCCCCAACGGCAACCTGCACACACAGCCTCTGAACCTGCAGCTTGCGAGCAGTGCCAGAGACACACAGGCACCTCCCTGGGGCCTTCTCGAGGGAACTGTGCTCCATCGAGGTCCTGCTGGCTGGCAGTGGCCTAGGCCAGCACAGGCCTTAGGGAGGCCTGGCTGAGCCTGGGGTGATCTCCGAGCTAGCCATGCAAAGGACAAGCCTGGGACTTGAGGCCAGGCTGCAGCCTCATTCCAGGCTGGGCCTGGTGCAGAGAGCCTGCAAGCGAGGCCTTCCAGGGGCAATGCTCAGTGCAGTGGCTTTGCCCTGCAATCCACGTTCCTCACTCGGGCTGCCCTGCCTGTCAGGCCCACACTCCCTAGACCTGTGTTCCTGAGGCCGTTGGACAGTTGGGGAAGTGGAGGCTCTCCCAGCATGGGAGGCCTGCTTAGCACACTGCTCTGGGTCCAAAGCGGATTCCCTGCACCTCGGGCACTGGGGCGACATTTTCTGCACACAGGAGACACTTGGCACACACAGTGTTTCCCCATGGAAAGCAGTGTGCCAAAGAGCACCCGCCTGGGATGTATGGCACTCTCCCACAGAAGCCCTCCATGCAGCAGGCTGTCATGGATTCGGCTGCAGGCCGTTGTGGCTGGAGAGACAGCAGCTCCTCTGGAGGCTCTGGGTCCATTTGCACTCCCGTGCTAGTAAATGAGGCCTGGGGGATGAGGTCCTTGCAAAGAGTGGCAAGCAGCCTGCTCCTTTCCATGAGACGCACGTGTGGTGAGAGAGGCTTGGCAGCAGAGAAGAAGCGAGAGGGGCAGCCAGGGAGGGGATCTGCATGCAGCTCGGAGGCCCCAGATCTCCTGCTTCCCAAGCAGAGCATGCCGGCTATGCCCATCAGGCCCCATTCCCAAGTGCACACCCAGCTTCTGGATGTGCCCTCTGCCAGCCATGAAAACACACACAGGCCATACCCTGAGCCTGCCGAGGGGGACCTTTGCTCCCCGGAGGGGGGGTGGGGGGCTGAATGCCATGATTGTGTGACGGGAGAGAAGGCCCCCGGAGGCCTTCAGGGAGCTGCCACAGCATAGCGGTGCTCAGGAAAAGGCACTCTTCTTTCTGCAGGCTGGATGCACACTCGAGTTTCTGCTTGAGGCAGAGAGAGCTGAGCTAGGCGATCCCTGGCTGAAGGCAAAGCAGAGAGTTTTTCGGTGGAGCGATGGCTCCATCTGCTGGCTGACAAGCGTGGAAGGAGAAGCCTGGTTCCCACTGAGTTCCTGAGCAGGTTTCCAAGCTGGAGGCCCTCTGGCTCCACAAGCTCGAGAGTCCTGCCTAAGACTTCCCTCTGGCAACAGAGTGGGTGCCAAGGGCCTGTGGGTTCGAGAGTGCTCGGAAGCCGCAGGGGAGGCTTTGGGCACCCAGTGCTCTGTGATGGAAAACGCTGCAGGCCTGAGCCTCCAGGAACTCCTGCAAGGCTGTGGAGTGGGAAAGCTGTCCTTAGCAGAAGGCTCCCTGCCCAGGGCTGCAGGCCTTTGTGGATGGCTAAGCCGCAGCTTCCTTGCAGGCTGCTGCTCCAGGGGCGTGTGTGCCCTGGTCCAGAGTGCTGTAGGAGGAGGTCCTAGCAAGGGGAGAGCAAGCACCTTGTTTCCTTGGCTTCGACTGGCCTGTGCCCCCAGAGGCCTGCCGGCAGTGCACACAGCACAGGCAGCAAGGGGGTGTTGGCAGGCAGCTAGGAGGCAGCAGGAGTCCCACTTGAAAGTGGGGTCATGACTGTTTGGGCCTCAGGCCCCAACGGCAACCTGCACACACAGCCTCTGAACCTGCAGCTTGCGAGCAGTGCCAGAGACACACAGGCACCTCCCTGGGGCCTTCTCGAGGGAACTGTGCTCCATCGAGGTCCTGCTGGCTGGCAGTGGCCTAGGCCAGCACAGGCCTTAGGGAGGCCTGGCTGAGCCTGGGGTGATCTCCGAGCTAGCCATGCCCAGGACAAGCCTGGGACTTGAGGCCAGGCTGCAGCCTCATTCCAGGCTGGGCCTGGTGCAGAGAGCCTGCAAGCGAGGCCTTCCAGGGGCAATGCTCAGTGCAGTGGCTTTGCCCTGCAATCCACGTTCCTCACTCGGGCCGCCCTGCCTGTCAGGCCCACACTCCCTAGACCTGTGTTCCTGAGGCCGTTGGACAGTTGGGGAAGTGGAGGCTCTCCCAGCATGGGAGGCCTGCTTAGCACACTGCTCTGGGTCCAAAGCGGATTCCCTGCACCTCGGGCACTGGGGCGACATTTTCTGCACACAGGAGACACTTGGCACACACAGTGTTTCCCCATGGAAAGCGGTGTGCCAAAGAGCACCCGCCTGGGATGTATGGCACTCTCCCACAGAAGCCCTCCATGCAGCAGGCTGTCATGGATTCGGCTGCAGGCCGTTGTGGCTGGAGAGACAGCAGCTCCTCTGGAGGCTCTGGGTCCATTTGCACTCCCGTGCTAGTAAATGAGGCCTGGGGGATGAGGTCCTTGCAAAGAGTGGCAAGCAGCCTGCTCCTTTCCATGAGACGCACGTGTGGTGAGAGAGGCTTGGCAGCAGAGAAGAAGCGAGAGGGGCAGCCAGGGAGGGGATCTGCATGCAGCTCGGAGGCCCCAGATCTCCTGCTTCCCAAGCAGAGCGTGCCGGCTATGCCCATCAGGCCCCATTCCCAAGTGCACACCCAGCTTCTGGATGTGCCCTCTGCCAGCCATGAAAACACACACAGGCCATACCCTGAGCCTGCCGAGGGGGACCTTTGCTCCCCGGAGGGGGGGGTGGGGGGCTGAATGCCATGATTGTGTGACGGGAGAGAAGGCCCCCGGAGGCCTTCAGGGAGCTGCCACAGCATAGTGGTGCTCAGGAAAAGGCACTCTTCTTTCTGCAGGCTGGATGCACACTCGAGTTTCTGCTTGAGGCAGAGAGAGCTGAGCTAGGCGATCCCTGGCTGAAGGCAAAGCAGAGAGTTTTTCGGTGGAGCGATGGCTCCATCTGCTGGCTGACAAGCGTGGAAGGAGAAGCCTGGTTCCCACTGAGTTCCTGAGCAGGTTTCCAAGCTGGAGGCCCTCTGGCTCCACAAGCTCGAGAGTCCTGCCTAAGACTTCCCTCTGGCAACAGAGTGGGTGCCAAGGGCCTGTGGGTTCGAGAGTGCTCGGAAGCCGCAGGGGAGGCTTTGGGCACCCAGTGCTCTGTGATGGAAAACGCTGCAGGCCTGAGCCTCCAGGAACTCCTGCAAGGCTGTGGAGTGGGAAAGCTGTCCTTAGCAGAAGGCTCCCTGCCCAGGGCTGCAGGCCTTTGTGGATGGCTAAGCCGCAGCTTCCTTGCAGGCTGCTGCTCCAGGGGCGTGTGTGCCCTGGTCCAGAGTGCTGTAGGAGGAGGTCCTAGCAAGGGGAGAGCAAGCACCTTGTTTCCTTGGCCTCGACTGGCCTGTGCCCCCAGAGGCCTGCCGGCAGTGCACACAGCACAGGCAGGAAGGGGGTGTTGGCAGGCAGCTAGGAGGCAGCAGGAGTCCCACTTGAAAGTGGGGTCATGACTGTTTGGGCCTCAGGCCCCAACGGCAACCTGCACACACAGCCTCTGAACCTGCAGCTTGCGAGCAGTGCCAGAGACACACAGGCACCTCCCTGGGGCCTTCTCGAGGGAACTGTGCTCCATCGAGGTCCTGCTGGCTGGCAGTGGCCTAGGCCAGCACAGGCCTTAGGGAGGCCTGGCTGAGCCTGGGGTGATCTCTGAGCTAGCCATGCCCAGGACAAGCCTGGGACTTGAGGCCAGGCTGCAGCCTCATTCCAGGCTGGGCCTGGTGCAGAGAGCCTGCAAGCGAGGCCTTCCAGGGGCAATGCTCAGTGCAGTGGCTTTGCCCTGCAATCCACGTTCCTCACTCGGGCCGCTCTGCCTGTCAGGCCCACACTCCCTAGACCTGTGTTCCTGAGGCCGTTGGACAGTTGGGGAAGTGGAGGCTCTCCCAGCATGGGAGGCCTGCTTAGCACACTGCTCTGGGTCCAAAGCGGATTCCCTGCACCTCGGGCACTGGGGCGACATTTTCTGCACACAGGAGACACTTGGCACACACAGTGTTTCCCCATGGAAAGCGGTGTGCCAAAGAGCACCCGCCTGGGATGTATGGCACTCTCCCACAGAAGCCCTCCATGCAGCAGGCTGTCATGGATTCGGCTGCAGGCCGTTGTGGCTGGAGAGACAGCAGCTCCTCTGGAGGCTCTGGGTCCATTTGCACTCCCGTGCTAGTAAATGAGGCCTGGGGGATGAGGTCCTTGCAAAGAGTGGCAAGCAGCCTGCTCCTTTCCATGAGACGCACGTGTGGTGAGAGAGGCTTGGCAGCAAAGAAGAAGCGAGAGGGGCAGCCAGGGAGGGGATCTGCATGCAGCTCGGAGGCCCCAGATCTCCTGCTTCCCAAGCAGAGCGTGCCGGCTATGCCCATCAGGCCCCATTCTCAAGTGCACACCCAGCTTCTGGATGTGCCCTCTGCCAGCCATGAAAACACACACAGGCCATACCCTGAGCCTGCCGAGGGGGACCTTTGCTCCCCGGAGGGGGGGGTGGGGGGCTGAATGCCATGATTGTGTGACGGGAGAGAAGGCCCCCGGAGGCCTTCAGGGAGCTGCCACAGCATAGTGGTGCTCAGGAAAAGGCACTCTTCTTTCTGCAGGCTGGATGCACACTCGAGTTTCTGCTTGAGGCAGAGAGAGCTGAGCTAGGCGATCCCTGGCTGAAGGCAAAGCAGAGAGTTTTTCGGTGGAGCGATGGCTCCATCTGCTGGCTGACAAGCGTGGAAGGAGAAGCCTGGTTCCCACTGAGTTCCTGAGCAGGTTTCCAAGCTGGAGGCCCTCTGGCTCCACAAGCTCGAGAGTCCTGCCTATGACTTCCCTCTGGCAACAGAGTGGGTGCCAAGGGCCTGTGGGTTCGAGAGTGCTCGGAAGCCGCAGGGGAGGCTTTGGGCACCCAGTGCTCTGTGATGGAAAACGCTGCAGGCCTGAGCCTCCAGGAACTCCTGCAAGGCTGTGGAGTGGGAAAGCTGTCCTTAGCAGAAGGCTCCCTGCCCAGGGCTGCAGGCCTTTGTGGATGGCTAAGCCGCAGCTTCCTTGCAGGCTGCTGCTCCAGGGGCGTGTGTGCCCTGGTCCAGAGTGCTGTAGGAGGAGGTCCTAGCAAGGGGAGAGCAAGCACCTTGTTTCCTTGGCCTCGACTGGCCTGTGCCCCCAGAGGCCTGCCGACAGTGCACACGGCAGAGGAAGCAAGGGGGTGTTGGCAGGCAGCTAGGAGGCAGCAGGAGTCCCACTTGAAAGTGGGGTCATGACTGTTTGGGCCTCAGGCCCCAACGGCAACCTGCACACACAGCCTCTGAACCTGCAGCTTGTGAGCAGTGCCAGAGACACACAGGCACCTCCCTGGGGCCTTCTCGAGGGAACTGTGCTCCATCGAGGTCCTGCTGGCTGGCAGTGGCCTAGGCCAGCACAGGCCTTAGGGAGGCCTGGCTGAGCCTGGGGTGATCTCCGAGCTAGCCATGCCCAGGACAAGCCTGGGACTTGAGGCCAGGCTGCAGCCTCATTCCAGGCTGGGCCTGGTGCAGAGAGCCTGCAAGCGAGGCCTTCCAGGGGCAATGCTCAGTGCAGTGGCTTTGCCCTGCAATCCACGTTCCTCACTCGGGCCGCCCTGCCTGTCAGGCCCACACTCCCTAGACCTGTGTTCCTGAGGCCGTTGGACAGTTGGGGAAGTGGAGGCTCTCCCAGCATGGGAGGCCTGCTTAGCACACTGCTCTGGGTCCAAAGCGGATTCCCTGCACCTCGGGCACTGGGGCGACATTTTCTGCACACAGGAGACACTTGGCACACACAGTGTTTCCCCATGGAAAGCGGTGTGCCAAAGAGCACCCGCCTGGGATGTATGGCACTCTCCCACAGAAGCCCTCCATGCAGCAGGCTGTCATGGATTCGGCTGCAGGCCGTTGTGGCTGGAGAGACAGCAGCTCCTCTGGAGGCTCTGGGTCCATTTGCACTCCCGTGCTAGTAAATGAGGCCTGGGGGATGAGGTCCTTGCAAAGAGTGGCAAGCAGCCTGCTCCTTTCCATGAGACACACGTGTGGTGAGAGAGGCTTGGCAGCAGAGAAGAAGCGAGAGGGGCAGCCAGGGAGGGGATTTGCATGCAGCTCGGAGGCCCCAGATCTCCTGCTTCCCAAGCAGAGCATGCCGGCTATGCCCATCAGGCCCCATTCCCAAGTGCACACCCAGCTTCTGGATGTGCCCTCTGCCAGCCATGAAAACACACACAGGCCATACCCTGAGCCTGCCGAGGGGGACCTTTGCTCCCCGGAGGGGGGGGTGGGGGGCTGAATGCCATGATTGTGTGACGGGAGAGAAGGCCCCCGGAGGCCTTCAGGGAGCTGCCACAGCATAGCGGTGCTCAGGAAAAGGCACTCTTCTTTCTGCAGGCTGGATGCACACTCGAGTTTCTGCTTGAGGCAGAGAGAGCTGAGCTAGGCGATCCCTGGCTGAAGGCAAAGCAGAGAGTTTTTCGGTGGAGCGATGGCTCCATCTGCTGGCTGACAAGCGTGGAAGGAGAAGCCTGGTTCCCACTGAGTTCCTGAGCAGGTTTCCAAGCTGGAGGCCCTCTGGCTCCACAAGCTCGAGAGTCCTGCCTAAGACTTCCCTCTGGCAACAGAGTGGGTGCCAAGGGCCTGTGGGTTCGAGAGTGCTCGGAAGCCGCAGGGGAGGCTTTGGGCACCCAGTGCTCTGTGATGGAAAACGCTGCAGGCCTGAGCCTCCAGGAACTCCTGCAAGGCTGTGGAGTGGGAAAGCTGTCCTTAGCAGAAGGCTCCCTGCCCAGGGCTGCAGGCCTTTGTGGATGGCTAAGCCGCAGCTTCCTTGCAGGCTGCTGCTCCAGGGGCGTGTGTGCCCTGGTCCAGAGTGCTGTAGGAGGAGGTCCTAGCAAGGGGAGAGCAAGCACCTTGTTTCCTTGGCCTCGACTGGCCTGTGCCCCCAGAGGCCTGCCGGCAGTGCACACAGCACAGGCAGCAAGGGGGTGTTGGCAGGCAGCTAGGAGGCAGCAGGAGTCCCACTTGAAAGTGGGGTCATGACTGTTTGGGCCTCAGGCCCCAACGGCAACCTGCACACACAGCCTCTGAACCTGCAGCTTGCGAGCAGTGCCAGAGACACACAGGCACCTCCCTGGGGCCTTCTCGAGGGAACTGTGCTCCATCGAGGTCCTGCTGGCTGGCAGTGGCCTAGGCCAGCACAGGCCTTAGGGAGGCCTGGCTGAGCCTGGGGTGATCTCTGAGCTAGCCATGCCCAGGACAAGCCTGGGACTTGAGGCCAGGCTGCAGCCTCATTCCAGGCTGGGCCTGGTGCAGAGAGCCTGCAAGCGAGGCCTTCCAGGGGCAATGCTCAGTGCAGTGGCTTTGCCCTGCAATCCACGTTCCTCACTCGGGCCGCTCTGCCTGTCAGGCCCACACTCCCTAGACCTGTGTTCCTGAGGCCGTTGGACAGTTGGGGAAGTGGAGGCTCTCCCAGCATGGGAGGCCTGCTTAGCACACTGCTCTGGGTCCAAAGCGGATTCCCTGCACCTCGGGCACTGGGGCGACATTTTCTGCACACAGGAGACACTTGGCACACACAGTGTTTCCCCATGGAAAGCGGTGTGCCAAAGAGCACCCGCCTGGGATGTATGGCACTCTCCCACAGAAGCCCTCCATGCAGCAGGCTGTCATGGATTCGGCTGCAGGCCGTTGTGGCTGGAGAGACAGCAGCTCCTCTGGAGGCTCTGGGTCCATTTGCACTCCCGTGCTAGTAAATGAGGCCTGGGGGATGAGGTCCTTGCAAAGAGTGGCAAGCAGCCTGCTCCTTTCCATGAGACGCACGTGTGGTGAGAGAGGCTTGGCAGCAAAGAAGAAGCGAGAGGGGCAGCCAGGGAGGGGATCTGCATGCAGCTCGGAGGCCCCAGATCTCCTGCTTCCCAAGCAGAGCGTGCCGGCTATGCCCATCAGGCCCCATTCTCAAGTGCACACCCAGCTTCTGGATGTGCCCTCTGCCAGCCATGAAAACACACACAGGCCATACCCTGAGCCTGCCGAGGGGGACCTTTGCTCCCCGGAGGGGGGGGTGGGGGGCTGAATGCCATGATTGTGTGACGGGAGAGAAGGCCCCCGGAGGCCTTCAGGGAGCTGCCACAGCATAGCGGTGCTCAGGAAAAGGCACTCTTCTTTCTGCAGGCTGGATGCACACTCGAGTTTCTGCTTGAGGCAGAGAGAGCTGAGCTAGGCGATCCCTGGCTGAAGGCAAAGCAGAGAGTTTTTCGGTGGAGCGATGGCTCCATCTGCTGGCTGACAAGCGTGGAAGGAGAAGCCTGGTTCCCACTGAGTTCCTGAGCAGGTTTCCAAGCTGGAGGCCCTCTGGCTCCACAAGCTCGAGAGTCCTGCCTAAGACTTCCCTCTGGCAACAGAGTGGGTGCCAAGGGCCTGTGGGTTCGAGAGTGCTCGGAAGCCGCAGGGGAGGCTTTGGGCACCCAGTGCTCTGTGATGGAAAACGCTGCAGGCCTGAGCCTCCAGGAACTCCTGCAAGGCTGTGGAGTGGGAAAGCTGTCCTTAGCAGAAGGCTCCCTGCCCAGGGCTGCAGGCCTTTGTGGATGGCTAAGCCGCAGCTTCCTTGCAGGCTGCTGCTCCAGGGGCGTGTGTGCCCTGGTCCAGAGTGCTGTAGGAGGAGGTCCTAGCAAGGGGAGAGCAAGCACCTTGTTTCCTTGGCCTCGACTGGCCTGTGCCCCCAGAGGCCTGCCGGCAGTGCACACGGCACAGGCAGCAAGGGGGTGTTGGCAGGCAGCTAGGAGGCAGCAGGAGTCCCACTTGAAAGTGGGGTCATGACTGTTTGGGCCTCAGGCCCCAACGGCAACCTGCACACACAGCCTCTGAACCTGCAGCTTGCGAGCAGTGCCAGAGACACACAGGCACCTCCCTGGGGCCTTCTCGAGGGAACTGTGCTCCATCGAGGTCCTGCTGGCTGGCAGTGGCCTAGGCCAGCACAGGCCTTAGGGAGGCCTGGCTGAGCCTGGGGTGATCTCCGAGCTAGCCATGCAAAGGACAAGCCTGGGACTTGAGGCCAGGCTGCAGCCTCATTCCAGGCTGGGCCTGGTGCAGAGAGCCTGCAAGCGAGGCCTTCCAGGGGCAATGCTCAGTGCAGTGGCTTTGCCCTGCAATCCACGTTCCTCACTCGGGCTGCCCTGCCTGTCAGGCCCACACTCCCTAGACCTGTGTTCCTGAGGCCGTTGGACAGTTGGGGAAGTGGAGGCTCTCCCAGCATGGGAGGCCTGCTTAGCACACTGCTCTGGGTCCAAAGCGGATTCCCTGCACCTCGGGCACTGGGGCGACATTTTCTGCACACAGGAGACACTTGGCACACACAGTGTTTCCCCATGGAAAGCAGTGTGCCAAAGAGCACCCGCCTGGGATGTATGGCACTCTCCCACAGAAGCCCTCCATGCAGCAGGCTGTCATGGATTCGGCTGCAGGCCGTTGTGGCTGGAGAGACAGCAGCTCCTCTGGAGGCTCTGGGTCCATTTGCACTCCCGTGCTAGTAAATGAGGCCTGGGGGATGAGGTCCTTGCAAAGAGTGGCAAGCAGCCTGCTCCTTTCCATGAGACGCACGTGTGGTGAGAGAGGCTTGGCAGCAGAGAAGAAGCGAGAGGGGCAGCCAGGGAGGGGATCTGCATGCAGCTCGGAGGCCCCAGATCTCCTGCTTCCCAAGCAGAGCATGCCGGCTATGCCCATCAGGCCCCATTCCCAAGTGCACACCCAGCTTCTGGATGTGCCCTCTGCCAGCCATGAAAACACACACAGGCCATACCCTGAGCCTGCCGAGGGGGACCTTTGCTCCCCGGAGGGGGGGTGGGGGGCTGAATGCCATGATTGTGTGACGGGAGAGAAGGCCCCCGGAGGCCTTCAGGGAGCTGCCACAGCATAGCGGTGCTCAGGAAAAGGCACTCTTCTTTCTGCAGGCTGGATGCACACTCGAGTTTCTGCTTGAGGCAGAGAGAGCTGAGCTAGGCGATCCCTGGCTGAAGGCAAAGCAGAGAGTTTTTCGGTGGAGCGATGGCTCCATCTGCTGGCTGACAAGCGTGGAAGGAGAAGCCTGGTTCCCACTGAGTTCCTGAGCAGGTTTCCAAGCTGGAGGCCCTCTGGCTCCACAAGCTCGAGAGTCCTGCCTAAGACTTCCCTCTGGCAACAGAGTGGGTGCCAAGGGCCTGTGGGTTCGAGAGTGCTCGGAAGCCGCAGGGGAGGCTTTGGGCACCCAGTGCTCTGTGATGGAAAACGCTGCAGGCCTGAGCCTCCAGGAACTCCTGCAAGGCTGTGGAGTGGGAAAGCTGTCCTTAGCAGAAGGCTCCCTGCCCAGGGCTGCAGGCCTTTGTGGATGGCTAAGCCGCAGCTTCCTTGCAGGCTGCTGCTCCAGGGGCGTGTGTGCCCTGGTCCAGAGTGCTGTAGGAGGAGGTCCTAGCAAGGGGAGAGCAAGCACCTTGTTTCCTTGGCTTCGACTGGCCTGTGCCCCCAGAGGCCTGCCGGCAGTGCACACAGCACAGGCAGCAAGGGGGTGTTGGCAGGCAGCTAGGAGGCAGCAGGAGTCCCACTTGAAAGTGGGGTCATGACTGTTTGGGCCTCAGGCCCCAACGGCAACCTGCACACACAGCCTCTGAACCTGCAGCTTGCGAGCAGTGCCAGAGACACACAGGCACCTCCCTGGGGCCTTCTCGAGGGAACTGTGCTCCATCGAGGTCCTGCTGGCTGGCAGTGGCCTAGGCCAGCACAGGCCTTAGGGAGGCCTGGCTGAGCCTGGGGTGATCTCCGAGCTAGCCATGCCCAGGACAAGCCTGGGACTTGAGGCCAGGCTGCAGCCTCATTCCAGGCTGGGCCTGGTGCAGAGAGCCTGCAAGCGAGGCCTTCCAGGGGCAATGCTCAGTGCAGTGGCTTTGCCCTGCAATCCACGTTCCTCACTCGGGCCGCCCTGCCTGTCAGGCCCACACTCCCTAGACCTGTGTTCCTGAGGCCGTTGGACAGTTGGGGAAGTGGAGGCTCTCCCAGCATGGGAGGCCTGCTTAGCACACTGCTCTGGGTCCAAAGCGGATTCCCTGCACCTCGGGCACTGGGGCGACATTTTCTGCACACAGGAGACACTTGGCACACACAGTGTTTCCCCATGGAAAGCGGTGTGCCAAAGAGCACCCGCCTGGGATGTATGGCACTCTCCCACAGAAGCCCTCCATGCAGCAGGCTGTCATGGATTCGGCTGCAGGCCGTTGTGGCTGGAGAGAAAGCAGCTCCTCTGGAGGCTCTGGGTCCATTTGCACTCCCGTGCTAGTAAATGAGGCCTGGGGGATGAGGTCCTTGCAAAGAGTGGCAAGCAGCCTGCTCCTTTCCATGAGACGCACGTGTGGTGAGAGAGGCTTGGCAGCAGAGAAGAAGCGAGAGGGGCAGCCAGGGAGGGGATCTGCATGCAGCTCGGAGGCCCCAGATCTCCTGCTTCCCAAGCAGAGCGTGCCGGCTATGCCCATCAGGCCCCATTCCCAAGTGCACACCCAGCTTCTGGATGTGCCCTCTGCCAGCCATGAAAACACACACAGGCCATACCCTGAGCCTGCCGAGGGGGACCTTTGCTCCCCGGAGGGGAGCGTGGGGGGCTGAATGCCATGATTGTGTGACGGGAGAGAAGGCCCCCGGAGGCCTTCAGGGAGCTGCCACAGCATAGCGGTGCTCAGGAAAAGGCACTCTTCTTTCTGCAGGCTGGATGCACACTCGAGTTTCTGCTTGAGGCAGAGAGAGCTGAGCTAGGCGATCCCTGGCTGAAGGCAAAGCAGAGAGTTTTTCGGTGGAGCGATGGCTCCATCTGCTGGCTGACAAGCGTGGAAGGAGAAGCCTGGTTCCCACTGAGTTCCTGAGCAGGTTTCCAAGCTGGAGGCCCTCTGGCTCCACAAGCTCGAGAGTCCTGCCTAAGACTTCCCTCTGGCAACAGAGTGGGTGCCAAGGGCCTGTGGGTTCGAGAGTGCTCGGAAGCCGCAGGGGAGGCTTTGGGCACCCAGTGCTCTGTGATGGAAAACGCTGCAGGCCTGAGCCTCCAGGAACTCCTGCAAGGCTGTGGAGTGGGAAAGCTGTCCTTAGCAGAAGGCTCCCTGCCCAGGGCTGCAGGCCTTTGTGGATGGCTAAGCCGCAGCTTCCTTGCAGGCTGCTGCTCCAGGGGCGTGTGTGCCCTGGTCCAGAGTGCTGTAGGAGGAGGTCCTAGCAAGGGGAGAGCAAGCACCTTGTTTCCTTGGCTTCGACTGGCCTGTGCCCCCAGAGGCCTGCCGGCAGTGCACACAGCACAGGCAGCAAGGGGGTGTTGGCAGGCAGCTAGGAGGCAGCAGGAGTCCCACTTGAAAGTGGGGTCATGACTGTTTGGGCCTCAGGCCCCAACGGCAACCTGCACACACAGCCTCTGAACCTGCAGCTTGCGAGCAGTGCCAGAGACACACAGGCACCTCCCTGGGGCCTTCTCGAGGGAACTGTGCTCCATCGAGGTCCTGCTGGCTGGCAGTGGCCTAGGCCAGCACAGGCCTTAGGGAGGCCTGGCTGAGCCTGGGGTGATCTCCGAGCTAGCCATGCCCAGGACAAGCCTGGGACTTGAGGCCAGGCTGCAGCCTCATTCCAGGCTGGGCCTGGTGCAGAGAGCCTGCAAGCGAGGCCTTCCAGGGGCAATGCTCAGTGCAGTGGCTTTGCCCTGCAATCCACGTTCCTCACTCGGGCCGCCCTGCCTGTCAGGCCCACACTCCCTAGACCTGTGTTCCTGAGGCCGTTGGACAGTTGGGGAAGTGGAGGCTCTCCCAGCATGGGAGGCCTGCTTAGCACACTGCTCTGGGTCCAAAGCGGATTCCCTGCACCTCGGGCACTGGGGCGACATTTTCTGCACACAGGAGACACTTGGCACACACAGTGTTTCCCCATGGAAAGCGGTGTGCCAAAGAGCACCCGCCTGGGATGTATGGCACTCTCCCACAGAAGCCCTCCATGCAGCAGGCTGTCATGGATTCGGCTGCAGGCCGTTGTGGCTGGAGAGACAGCAGCTCCTCTGGAGGCTCTGGGTCCATTTGCACTCCCGTGCTAGTAAATGAGGCCTGGGGGATGAGGTCCTTGCAAAGAGTGGCAAGCAGCCTGCTCCTTTCCATGAGACGCACGTGTGGTGAGAGAGGCTTGGCAGCAAAGAAGAAGCGAGAGGGGCAGCCAGGGAGGGGATCTGCATGCAGCTCGGAGGCCCCAGATCTCCTGCTTCCCAAGCAGAGCGTGCCGGCTATGCCCATCAGGCCCCATTCTCAAGTGCACACCCAGCTTCTGGATGTGCCCTCTGCCAGCCATGAAAACACACACAGGCCATACCCTGAGCCTGCCGAGGGGGACCTTTGCTCCCCGGAGGGGGGGGTGGGGGGCTGAATGCCATGATTGTGTGACGGGAGAGAAGGCCCCCGGAGGCCTTCAGGGAGCTGCCACAGCATAGCGGTGCTCAGGAAAAGGCACTCTTCTTTCTGCAGGATGGATGCACACTCGAGTTTCTGCTTGAGGCAGAGAGAGCTGAGCTAGGCGATCCCTGGCTGAAGGCAAAGCAGAGAGTTTTTCGGTGGAGCGATGGCTCCATCTGCTGGCTGACAAGCGTGGAAGGAGAAGCCTGGTTCCCACTGAGTTCCTGAGCAGGTTTCCAAGCTGGAGGCCCTCTGGCTCCACAAGCTCGAGAGTCCTGCCTAAGACTTCCCTCTGGCAACAGAGTGGGTGCCAAGGGCCTGTGGGTTCGAGAGTGCTCGGAAGCCGCAGGGGAGGCTTTGGGCACCCAGTGCTCTGTGATGGAAAACGCTGCAGGCCTGAGCCTCCAGGAACTCCTGCAAGGCTGTGGAGTGGGAAAGCTGTCCTTAGCAGAAGGCTCCCTGCCCAGGGCTGCAGGCCTTTGTGGATGGCTAAGCCGCAGCTTCCTTGCAGGCTGCTGCTCCAGGGGCGTGTGTGCCCTGGTCCAGAGTGCTGTAGGAGGAGGTCCTAGCAAGGGGAGAGCAAGCACCTTGTTTCCTTGGCCTCGACTGGCCTGTGCCCCCAGAGGCCTGCCGGCAGTGCACACGGCACAGGCAGCAAGGGGGTGTTGGCAGGCAGCTAGGAGGCAGCAGGAGTCCCACTTGAAAGTGGGGTCATGACTGTTTGGGCCTCAGGCCCCAACGGCAACCTGCACACACAGCCTCTGAACCTGCAGCTTGCGAGCAGTGCCAGAGACACACAGGCACCTCCCTGGGGCCTTCTCGAGGGAACTGTGCTCCATCGAGGTCCTGCTGGCTGGCAGTGGCCTAGGCCAGCACAGGCCTTAGGGAGGCCTGGCTGAGCCTGGGGTGATCTCCGAGCTAGCCATGCAAAGGACAAGCCTGGGACTTGAGGCCAGGCTGCAGCCTCATTCCAGGCTGGGCCTGGTGCAGAGAGCCTGCAAGCGAGGCCTTCCAGGGGCAATGCTCAGTGCAGTGGCTTTGCCCTGCAATCCACGTTCCTCACTCGGGCTGCCCTGCCTGTCAGGCCCACACTCCCTAGACCTGTGTTCCTGAGGCCGTTGGACAGTTGGGGAAGTGGAGGCTCTCCCAGCATGGGAGGCCTGCTTAGCACACTGCTCTGGGTCCAAAGCGGATTCCCTGCACCTCGGGCACTGGGGCGACATTTTCTGCACACAGGAGACACTTGGCACACACAGTGTTTCCCCATGGAAAGCAGTGTGCCAAAGAGCACCCGCCTGGGATGTATGGCACTCTCCCACAGAAGCCCTCCATGCAGCAGGCTGTCATGGATTCGGCTGCAGGCCGTTGTGGCTGGAGAGACAGCAGCTCCTCTGGAGGCTCTGGGTCCATTTGCACTCCCGTGCTAGTAAATGAGGCCTGGGGGATGAGGTCCTTGCAAAGAGTGGCAAGCAGCCTGCTCCTTTCCATGAGACGCACGTGTGGTGAGAGAGGCTTGGCAGCAGAGAAGAAGCGAGAGGGGCAGCCAGGGAGGGGATCTGCATGCAGCTCGGAGGCCCCAGATCTCCTGCTTCCCAAGCAGAGCATGCCGGCTATGCCCATCAGGCCCCATTCCCAAGTGCACACCCAGCTTCTGGATGTGCCCTCTGCCAGCCATGAAAACACACACAGGCCATACCCTGAGCCTGCCGAGGGGGACCTTTGCTCCCCGGAGGGGGGGTGGGGGGCTGAATGCCATGATTGTGTGACGGGAGAGAAGGCCCCCGGAGGCCTTCAGGGAGCTGCCACAGCATAGCGGTGCTCAGGAAAAGGCACTCTTCTTTCTGCAGGCTGGATGCACACTCGAGTTTCTGCTTGAGGCAGAGAGAGCTGAGCTAGGCGATCCCTGGCTGAAGGCAAAGCAGAGAGTTTTTCGGTGGAGCGATGGCTCCATCTGCTGGCTGACAAGCGTGGAAGGAGAAGCCTGGTTCCCACTGAGTTCCTGAGCAGGTTTCCAAGCTGGAGGCCCTCTGGCTCCACAAGCTCGAGAGTCCTGCCTAAGACTTCCCTCTGGCAACAGAGTGGGTGCCAAGGGCCTGTGGGTTCGAGAGTGCTCGGAAGCCGCAGGGGAGGCTTTGGGCACCCAGTGCTCTGTGATGGAAAACGCTGCAGGCCTGAGCCTCCAGGAACTCCTGCAAGGCTGTGGAGTGGGAAAGCTGTCCTTAGCAGAAGGCTCCCTGCCCAGGGCTGCAGGCCTTTGTGGATGGCTAAGCCGCAGCTTCCTTGCAGGCTGCTGCTCCAGGGGCGTGTGTGCCCTGGTCCAGAGTGCTGTAGGAGGAGGTCCTAGCAAGGGGAGAGCAAGCACCTTGTTTCCTTGGCTTCGACTGGCCTGTGCCCCCAGAGGCCTGCCGGCAGTGCACACAGCACAGGCAGCAAGGGGGTGTTGGCAGGCAGCTAGGAGGCAGCAGGAGTCCCACTTGAAAGTGGGGTCATGACTGTTTGGGCCTCAGGCCCCAACGGCAACCTGCACACACAGCCTCTGAACCTGCAGCTTGCGAGCAGTGCCAGAGACACACAGGCACCTCCCTGGGGCCTTCTCGAGGGAACTGTGCTCCATCGAGGTCCTGCTGGCTGGCAGTGGCCTAGGCCAGCACAGGCCTTAGGGAGGCCTGGCTGAGCCTGGGGTGATCTCCGAGCTAGCCATGCCCAGGACAAGCCTGGGACTTGAGGCCAGGCTGCAGCCTCATTCCAGGCTGGGCCTGGTGCAGAGAGCCTGCAAGCGAGGCCTTCCAGGGGCAATGCTCAGTGCAGTGGCTTTGCCCTGCAATCCACGTTCCTCACTCGGGCCGCCCTGCCTGTCAGGCCCACACTCCCTAGACCTGTGTTCCTGAGGCCGTTGGACAGTTGGGGAAGTGGAGGCTCTCCCAGCATGGGAGGCCTGCTTAGCACACTGCTCTGGGTCCAAAGCGGATTCCCTGCACCTCGGGCACTGGGGCGACATTTTCTGCACACAGGAGACACTTGGCACACACAGTGTTTCCCCATGGAAAGCGGTGTGCCAAAGAGCACCCGCCTGGGATGTATGGCACTCTCCCACAGAAGCCCTCCATGCAGCAGGCTGTCATGGATTCGGCTGCAGGCCGTTGTGGCTGGAGAGAAAGCAGCTCCTCTGGAGGCTCTGGGTCCATTTGCACTCCCGTGCTAGTAAATGAGGCCTGGGGGATGAGGTCCTTGCAAAGAGTGGCAAGCAGCCTGCTCCTTTCCATGAGACGCACGTGTGGTGAGAGAGGCTTGGCAGCAGAGAAGAAGCGAGAGGGGCAGCCAGGGAGGGGATCTGCATGCAGCTCGGAGGCCCCAGATCTCCTGCTTCCCAAGCAGAGCGTGCCGGCTATGCCCATCAGGCCCCATTCCCAAGTGCACACCCAGCTTCTGGATGTGCCCTCTGCCAGCCATGAAAACACACACAGGCCATACCCTGAGCCTGCCGAGGGGGACCTTTGCTCCCCGGAGGGGAGCGTGGGGGGCTGAATGCCATGATTGTGTGACGGGAGAGAAGGCCCCCGGAGGCCTTCAGGGAGCTGCCACAGCATAGCGGTGCTCAGGAAAAGGCACTCTTCTTTCTGCAGGCTGGATGCACACTCGAGTTTCTGCTTGAGGCAGAGAGAGCTGAGCTAGGCGATCCCTGGCTGAAGGCAAAGCAGAGAGTTTTTCGGTGGAGCGATGGCTCCATCTGCTGGCTGACAAGCGTGGAAGGAGAAGCCTGGTTCCCACTGAGTTCCTGAGCAGGTTTCCAAGCTGGAGGCCCTCTGGCTCCACAAGCTCGAGAGTCCTGCCTAAGACTTCCCTCTGGCAACAGAGTGGGTGCCAAGGGCCTGTGGGTTCGAGAGTGCTCGGAAGCCGCAGGGGAGGCTTTGGGCACCCAGTGCTCTGTGATGGAAAACGCTGCAGGCCTGAGCCTCCAGGAACTCCTGCAAGGCTGTGGAGTGGGAAAGCTGTCCTTAGCAGAAGGCTCCCTGCCCAGGGCTGCAGGCCTTTGTGGATGGCTAAGCCGCAGCTTCCTTGCAGGCTGCTGCTCCAGGGGCGTGTGTGCCCTGGTCCAGAGTGCTGTAGGAGGAGGTCCTAGCAAGGGGAGAGCAAGCACCTTGTTTCCTTGGCTTCGACTGGCCTGTGCCCCCAGAGGCCTGCCGGCAGTGCACACAGCACAGGCAGCAAGGGGGTGTTGGCAGGCAGCTAGGAGGCAGCAGGAGTCCCACTTGAAAGTGGGGTCATGACTGTTTGGGCCTCAGGCCCCAACGGCAACCTGCACACACAGCCTCTGAACCTGCAGCTTGCGAGCAGTGCCAGAGACACACAGGCACCTCCCTGGGGCCTTCTCGAGGGAACTGTGCTCCATCGAGGTCCTGCTGGCTGGCAGTGGCCTAGGCCAGCACAGGCCTTAGGGAGGCCTGGCTGAGCCTGGGGTGATCTCCGAGCTAGCCATGCCCAGGACAAGCCTGGGACTTGAGGCCAGGCTGCAGCCTCATTCCAGGCTGGGCCTGGTGCAGAGAGCCTGCAAGCGAGGCCTTCCAGGGGCAATGCTCAGTGCAGTGGCTTTGCCCTGCAATCCACGTTCCTCACTCGGGCCGCCCTGCCTGTCAGGCCCACACTCCCTAGACCTGTGTTCCTGAGGCCGTTGGACAGTTGGGGAAGTGGAGGCTCTCCCAGCATGGGAGGCCTGCTTAGCACACTGCTCTGGGTCCAAAGCGGATTCCCTGCACCTCGGGCACTGGGGCGACATTTTCTGCACACAGGAGACACTTGGCACACACAGTGTTTCCCCATGGAAAGCGGTGTGCCAAAGAGCACCCGCCTGGGATGTATGGCACTCTCCCACAGAAGCCCTCCATGCAGCAGGCTGTCATGGATTCGGCTGCAGGCCTTTGTGGCTGGAGAGACAGCAGCTCCTCTGGAAGCTCTGGGTCCATTTGCACTCCCGTGCTAGTAAATGAGGCCTGGGGGATGAGGTCCTTGCAAAGAGTGGCAAGCAGCCTGCTCCTTTCCATGAGACGCACGTGTGGTGAGAGAGGCTTGGCAGCAGAGAAGAAGCGAGAGGGGCAGCCAGGGAGGGGATCTGCATGCAGCTCGGAGGCCCCAGATCTGCTTCCCAAGCAGAGCATGCCGGCTATGCCCATCAGGCCCCATTCCCAAGTGCACACCCAGCTTCTGGATGTGCCCTCTGCCAGCCATGAAAACACACACAGGCCATACCCTGAGCCTGCCGAGGGGGACCTTTGCTCCCCGGAGGGGGGGGTGGGGGGCTGAATGCCATGATTGTGTGACGGGAGAGAAGGCCCCCGGAGGCCTTCAGGGAGCTGCCACAGCATAGCGGTGCTCAGGAAAAGGCACTCTTCTTTCTGCAGGCTGGATGCACACTCGAGTTTCTGCTTGAGGCAGAGAGAGCTGAGCTAGGCAATCCCTGGCTGAAGGCAAAGCAGAGAGTTTTTCGGTGGAGCGATGGCTCCATCTGCTGGCTGACAAGCGTGGAAGGAGAAGCCTGGTTCCCACTGAGTTCCTGAGCAGGTTTCCAAGCTGGAGGCCCTCTGGCTCCACAAGCTCGAGAGTCCTGCCTAAGACTTCCCTCTGGCAACAGAGTGGGTGCCAAGGGCCTGTGGGTTCGAGAGTGCTCGGAAGCCGCAGGGGAGGCTTTGGGCACCCAGTGCTCTGTGATGGAAAACGCTGCAGGCCTGAGCCTCCAGGAACTCCTGCAAGGCTGTGGAGTGGGAAAGCTGTCCTTAGCAGAAGGCTCCCTGCCCAGGGCTGCAGGCCTTTGTGGATGGCTAAGCCGCAGCTTCCTTGCAGGCTGCTGCTCCAGGGGCGTGTGTGCCCTGGTCCAGAGTGCTGTAGGAGGAGGTCCTAGCAAGGGGAGAGCAAGCACCTTGTTTCCTTGGCTTCGACTGGCCTGTGCCCCCAGAGGCCTGCCGGCAGTGCACACAGCACAGGCAGCAAGGGGGTGTTGGCAGGCAGCTAGGAGGCAGCAGGAGTCCCACTTGAAAGTGGGGTCATGACTGTTTGGGCCTCAGGCCCCAACGGCAACCTGCACACACAGCCTCTGAACCTGCAGCTTGCGAGCAGTGCCAGAGACACACAGGCACCTCCCTGGGGCCTTCTCGAGGGAACTGTGCTCCATCGAGGTCCTGCTGGCTGGCAGTGGCCTAGGCCAGCACAGGCCTTAGGGAGGCCTGGCTGAGCCTGGGGTGATCTCCGAGCTAGCCATGCCCAGGACAAGCCTGGGACTTGAGGCCAGGCTGCAGCCTCATTCCAGGCTGGGCCTGGTGCAGAGAGCCTGCAAGCGAGGCCTTCCAGGGGCAATGCTCAGTGCAGTGGCTTTGCCCTGCAATCCACGTTCCTCACTCGGGCCGCCCTGCCTGTCAGGCCCACACTCCCTAGACCTGTGTTCCTGAGGCCGTTGGACAGTTGGGGAAGTGGAGGCTCTCCCAGCATGGGAGGCCTGCTTAGCACACTGCTCTGGGTCCAAAGCGGATTCCCTGCACCTCGGGCACTGGGGCGACATTTTCTGCACACAGGAGACACTTGGCACACACAGTGTTTCCCCATGGAAAGCGGTGTGCCAAAGAGCACCCGCCTGGGATGTATGGCACTCTCCCACAGAAGCCCTCCATGCAGCAGGCTGTCATGGATTCGGCTGCAGGCCGTTGTGGCTGGAGAGAAAGCAGCTCCTCTGGAGGCTCTGGGTCCATTTGCACTCCCGTGCTAGTAAATGAGGCCTGGGGGATGAGGTCCTTGCAAAGAGTGGCAAGCAGCCTGCTCCTTTCCATGAGACGCACGTGTGGTGAGAGAGGCTTGGCAGCAGAGAAGAAGCGAGAGGGGCAGCCAGGGAGGGGATCTGCATGCAGCTCGGAGGCCCCAGATCTCCTGCTTCCCAAGCAGAGCGTGCCGGCTATGCCCATCAGGCCCCATTCCCAAGTGCACACCCAGCTTCTGGATGTGCCCTCTGCCAGCCATGAAAACACACACAGGCCATACCCTGAGCCTGCCGAGGGGGACCTTTGCTCCCCGGAGGGGAGCGTGGGGGGCTGAATGCCATGATTGTGTGACGGGAGAGAAGGCCCCCGGAGGCCTTCAGGGAGCTGCCACAGCATAGCGGTGCTCAGGAAAAGGCACTCTTCTTTCTGCAGGCTGGATGCACACTCGAGTTTCTGCTTGAGGCAGAGAGAGCTGAGCTAGGCGATCCCTGGCTGAAGGCAAAGCAGAGAGTTTTTCGGTGGAGCGATGGCTCCATCTGCTGGCTGACAAGCGTGGAAGGAGAAGCCTGGTTCCCACTGAGTTCCTGAGCAGGTTTCCAAGCTGGAGGCCCTCTGGCTCCACAAGCTCGAGAGTCCTGCCTAAGACTTCCCTCTGGCAACAGAGTGGGTGCCAAGGGCCTGTGGGTTCGAGAGTGCTCGGAAGCCGCAGGGGAGGCTTTGGGCACCCAGTGCTCTGTGATGGAAAACGCTGCAGGCCTGAGCCTCCAGGAACTCCTGCAAGGCTGTGGAGTGGGAAAGCTGTCCTTAGCAGAAGGCTCCCTGCCCAGGGCTGCAGGCCTTTGTGGATGGCTAAGCCGCAGCTTCCTTGCAGGCTGCTGCTCCAGGGGCGTGTGTGCCCTGGTCCAGAGTGCTGTAGGAGGAGGTCCTAGCAAGGGGAGAGCAAGCACCTTGTTTCCTTGGCCTCGACTGGCCTGTGCCCCCAGAGGCCTGCCGGCAGTGCACACAGCACAGGCAGCAAGGGGGTGTTGGCAGGCAGCTAGGAGGCAGCAGGAGTCCCACTTGAAAGTGGGGTCATGACTGTTTGGGCCTCAGGCCCCAACGGCAACCTGCACACACAGCCTCTGAACCTGCAGCTTGCGAGCAGTGCCAGAGACACACAGGCACCTCCCTGGGGCCTTCTCGAGGGAACTGTGCTCCATCGAGGTCCTGCTGGCTGGCAGTGGCCTAGGCCAGCACAGGCCTTAGGGAGGCCTGGCTGAGCCTGGGGTGATCTCCGAGCTAGCCATGCCCAGGACAAGCCTGGGACTTGAGGCCAGGCTGCAGCCTCATTCCAGGCTGGGCCTGGTGCAGAGAGCCTGCAAGCGAGGCCTTCCAGGGGCAATGCTCAGTGCAGTGGCTTTGCCCTGCAATCCACGTTCCTCACTCGGGCCGCCCTGCCTGTCAGGCCCACACTCCCTAGACCTGTGTTCCTGAGGCCGTTGGACAGTTGGGGAAGTGGAGGCTCTCCCAGCATGGGAGGCCTGCTTAGCACACTGCTCTGGGTCCAAAGCGGATTCCCTGCACCTCGGGCACTGGGGCGACATTTTCTGCACACAGGAGACACTTGGCACACACAGTGTTTCCCCATGGAAAGCGGTGTGCCAAAGAGCACCCGCCTGGGATGTATGGCACTCTCCCACAGAAGCCCTCCATGCAGCAGGCTGTCATGGATTCGGCTGCAGGCCTTTGTGGCTGGAGAGACAGCAGCTCCTCTGGAAGCTCTGGGTCCATTTGCACTCCCGTGCTAGTAAATGAGGCCTGGGGGATGAGGTCCTTGCAAAGAGTGGCAAGCAGCCTGCTCCTTTCCATGAGACGCACGTGTGGTGAGAGAGGCTTGGCAGCAGAGAAGAAGCGAGAGGGGCAGCCAGGGAGGGGATCTGCATGCAGCTCGGAGGCCCCAGATCTGCTTCCCAAGCAGAGCATGCCGGCTATGCCCATCAGGCCCCATTCCCAAGTGCACACCCAGCTTCTGGATGTGCCCTCTGCCAGCCATGAAAACACACACAGGCCATACCCTGAGCCTGCCGAGGGGGACCTTTGCTCCCCGGAGGGGGGGGTGGGGGACTGAATGCCATGATTGTGTGACGGGAGAGAAGGCCCCCGGAGGCCTTCAGGGAGCTGCCACAGCATAGCGGTGCTCAGGAAAAGGCACTCTTCTTTCTGCAGGCTGGATGCACACTCGAGTTTCTGCTTGAGGCAGAGAGAGCTGAGCTAGGCGATCCCTGGCTGAAGGCAAAGCAGAGAGTTTTTCGGTGGAGCGATGGCTCCATCTGCTGGCTGACAAGCGTGGAAGGAGAAGCCTGGTTCCCACTGAGTTCCTGAGCAGGTTTCCAAGCTGGAGGCCCTCTGGCTCCACAAGCTCGAGAGTCCTGCCTATGACTTCCCTCTGGCAACAGAGTGGGTGCCAAGGGCCTGTGGGTTCGAGAGTGCTCGGAAGCCGCAGGGGAGGCTTTGGGCACCCAGTGCTCTGTGATGGAAAACGCTGCAGGCCTGAGCCTCCAGGAACTCCTGCAAGGCTGTGGAGTGGGAAAGCTGTCCTTAGCAGAAGGCTCCCTGCCCAGGGCTGCAGGCCTTTGTGGATGGCTAAGCCGCAGCTTCCTTGCAGGCTGCTGCTCCAGGGGCGTGTGTGCCCTGGTCCAGAGTGCTGTAGGAGGAGGTCCTAGCAAGGGGAGAGCAAGCACCTTGTTTCCTTGGCCTCGACTGGCCTGTGCCCCCAGAGGCCTGCCGGCAGTGCACACAGCACAGGCAGCAAGGGGGTGTTGGCAGGCAGCTAGGAGGCAGCAGGAGTCCCACTTGAAAGTGGGGTCATGACTGTTTGGGCCTCAGGCCCCAACAGCAACCTGCACACACAGCCTCTGAACCTGCAGCTTGCGAGCAGTGCCAGAGACACACAGGCACCTCCCTGGGGCCTTCTCGAGGGAACTGTGCTCCATCGAGGTCCTGCTGGCTGGCAGTGGCCTAGGCCAGCACAGGCCTTAGGGAGGCCTGGCTGAGCCTGGGGTGATCTCCGAGCTAGCCATGCCCAGGACAAGCCTGGGACTTGAGGCCAGGCTGCAGCCTCATTCCAGGCTGGGCCTGGTGCAGAGAGCCTGCAAGCGAGGCCTTCCAGGGGCAATGCTCAGTGCAGTGGCTTTGCCCTGCAATCCACGTTCCTCACTCGGGCCGCCCTGCCTGTCAGGCCCACACTCCCTAGACCTGTGTTCCTGAGGCCGTTGGACAGTTGGGGAAGTGGAGGCTCTCCCAGCATGGGAGGCCTGCTTAGCACACTGCTCTGGGTCCAAAGCGGATTCCCTGCACCTCGGGCACTGGGGCGACATTTTCTGCACACAGGAGACACTTGGCACACACAGTGTTTCCCCATGGAAAGCGGTGTGCCAAAGAGCACCCGCCTGGGATGTATGGCACTCTCCCACAGAAGCCCTCCATGCAGCAGGCTGTCATGGATTCGGCTGCAGGCCGTTGTGGCTGGAGAGAAAGCAGCTCCTCTGGAGGCTCTGGGTCCATTTGCACTCCCGTGCTAGTAAATGAGGCCTGGGGGATGAGGTCCTTGCAAAGAGTGGCAAGCAGCCTGCTCCTTTCCATGAGACGCACGTGTGGTGAGAGAGGCTTGGCAGCAGAGAAGAAGCGAGAGGGGCAGCCAGGGAGGGGATCTGCATGCAGCTCGGAGGCCCCAGATCTCCTGCTTCCCAAGCAGAGCGTGCCGGCTATGCCCATCAGGCCCCATTCCCAAGTGCACACCCAGCTTCTGGATGTGCCCTCTGCCAGCCATGAAAACACACACAGGCCATACCCTGAGCCTGCCGAGGGGGACCTTTGCTCCCCGGAGGGGAGCGTGGGGGGCTGAATGCCATGATTGTGTGACGGGAGAGAAGGCCCCCGGAGGCCTTCAGGGAGCTGCCACAGCATAGCGGTGCTCAGGAAAAGGCACTCTTCTTTCTGCAGGCTGGATGCACACTCGAGTTTCTGCTTGAGGCAGAGAGAGCTGAGCTAGGCGATCCCTGGCTGAAGGCAAAGCAGAGAGTTTTTCGGTGGAGCGATGGCTCCATCTGCTGGCTGACAAGCGTGGAAGGAGAAGCCTGGTTCCCACTGAGTTCCTGAGCAGGTTTCCAAGCTGGAGGCCCTCTGGCTCCACAAGCTCGAGAGTCCTGCCTAAGACTTCCCTCTGGCAACAGAGTGGGTGCCAAGGGCCTGTGGGTTCGAGAGTGCTCGGAAGCCGCAGGGGAGGCTTTGGGCACCCAGTGCTCTGTGATGGAAAACGCTGCAGGCCTGAGCCTCCAGGAACTCCTGCAAGGCTGTGGAGTGGGAAAGCTGTCCTTAGCAGAAGGCTCCCTGCCCAGGGCTGCAGGCCTTTGTGGATGGCTAAGCCGCAGCTTCCTTGCAGGCTGCTGCTCCAGGGGCGTGTGTGCCCTGGTCCAGAGTGCTGTAGGAGGAGGTCCTAGCAAGGGGAGAGCAAGCACCTTGTTTCCTTGGCTTCGACTGGCCTGTGCCCCCAGAGGCCTGCCGGCAGTGCACACAGCACAGGCAGCAAGGGGGTGTTGGCAGGCAGCTAGGAGGCAGCAGGAGTCCCACTTGAAAGTGGGGTCATGACTGTTTGGGCCTCAGGCCCCAACGGCAACCTGCACACACAGCCTCTGAACCTGCAGCTTGCGAGCAGTGCCAGAGACACACAGGCACCTCCCTGGGGCCTTCTCGAGGGAACTGTGCTCCATCGAGGTCCTGCTGGCTGGCAGTGGCCTAGGCCAGCACAGGCCTTAGGGAGGCCTGGCTGAGCCTGGGGTGATCTCCGAGCTAGCCATGCCCAGGACAAGCCTGGGACTTGAGGCCAGGCTGCAGCCTCATTCCAGGCTGGGCCTGGTGCAGAGAGCCTGCAAGCGAGGCCTTCCAGGGGCAATGCTCAGTGCAGTGGCTTTGCCCTGCAATCCACGTTCCTCACTCGGGCCGCCCTGCCTGTCAGGCCCACACTCCCTAGACCTGTGTTCCTGAGGCCGTTGGACAGTTGGGGAAGTGGAGGCTCTCCCAGCATGGGAGGCCTGCTTAGCACACTGCTCTGGGTCCAAAGCGGATTCCCTGCACCTCGGGCACTGGGGCGACATTTTCTGCACACAGGAGACACTTGGCACACACAGTGTTTCCCCATGGAAAGCGGTGTGCCAAAGAGCACCCGCCTGGGATGTATGGCACTCTCCCACAGAAGCCCTCCATGCAGCAGGCTGTCATGGATTCGGCTGCAGGCCTTTGTGGCTGGAGAGACAGCAGCTCCTCTGGAAGCTCTGGGTCCATTTGCACTCCCGTGCTAGTAAATGAGGCCTGGGGGATGAGGTCCTTGCAAAGAGTGGCAAGCAGCCTGCTCCTTTCCATGAGACGCACGTGTGGTGAGAGAGGCTTGGCAGCAGAGAAGAAGCGAGAGGGGCAGCCAGGGAGGGGATCTGCATGCAGCTCGGAGGCCCCAGATCTGCTTCCCAAGCAGAGCATGCCGGCTATGCCCATCAGGCCCCATTCCCAAGTGCACACCCAGCTTCTGGATGTGCCCTCTGCCAGCCATGAAAACACACACAGGCCATACCCTGAGCCTGCCGAGGGGGACCTTTGCTCCCCGGAGGGGGGGGTGGGGGACTGAATGCCATGATTGTGTGACGGGAGAGAAGGCCCCCGGAGGCCTTCAGGGAGCTGCCACAGCATAGCGGTGCTCAGGAAAAGGCACTCTTCTTTCTGCAGGCTGGATGCACACTCGAGTTTCTGCTTGAGGCAGAGAGAGCTGAGCTAGGCGATCCCTGGCTGAAGGCAAAGCAGAGAGTTTTTCGGTGGAGCGATGGCTCCATCTGCTGGCTGACAAGCGTGGAAGGAGAAGCCTGGTTCCCACTGAGTTCCTGAGCAGGTTTCCAAGCTGGAGGCCCTCTGGCTCCACAAGCTCGAGAGTCCTGCCTATGACTTCCCTCTGGCAACAGAGTGGGTGCCAAGGGCCTGTGGGTTCGAGAGTGCTCGGAAGCCGCAGGGGAGGCTTTGGGCACCCAGTGCTCTGTGATGGAAAACGCTGCAGGCCTGAGCCTCCAGGAACTCCTGCAAGGCTGTGGAGTGGGAAAGCTGTCCTTAGCAGAAGGCTCCCTGCCCAGGGCTGCAGGCCTTTGTGGATGGCTAAGCCGCAGCTTCCTTGCAGGCTGCTGCTCCAGGGGCGTGTGTGCCCTGGTCCAGAGTGCTGTAGGAGGAGGTCCTAGCAAGGGGAGAGCAAGCACCTTGTTTCCTTGGCCTCGACTGGCCTGTGCCCCCAGAGGCCTGCCGGCAGTGCACACAGCACAGGCAGCAAGGGGGTGTTGGCAGGCAGCTAGGAGGCAGCAGGAGTCCCACTTGAAAGTGGGGTCATGACTGTTTGGGCCTCAGGCCCCAACAGCAACCTGCACACACAGCCTCTGAACCTGCAGCTTGCGAGCAGTGCCAGAGACACACAGGCACCTCCCTGGGGCCTTCTCGAGGGAACTGTGCTCCATCGAGGTCCTGCTGGCTGGCAGTGGCCTAGGCCAGCACAGGCCTTAGGGAGGCCTGGCTGAGCCTGGGGTGATCTCCGAGCTAGCCATGCCCAGGACAAGCCTGGGACTTGAGGCCAGGCTGCAGCCTCATTCCAGGCTGGGCCTGGTGCAGAGAGCCTGCAAGCGAGGCCTTCCAGGGGCAATGCTCAGTGCAGTGGCTTTGCCCTGCAATCCACGTTCCTCACTCGGGCCGCCCTGCCTGTCAGGCCCACACTCCCTAGACCTGTGTTCCTGAGGCCGTTGGACAGTTGGGGAAGTGGAGGCTCTCCCAGCATGGGAGGCCTGCTTAGCACACTGCTCTGGGTCCAAAGCGGATTCCCTGCACCTCGGGCACTGGGGCGACATTTTCTGCACACAGGAGACACTTGGCACACACAGTGTTTCCCCATGGAAAGCGGTGTGCCAAAGAGCACCCGCCTGGGATGTATGGCACTCTCCCACAGAAGCCCTCCATGCAGCAGGCTGTCATGGATTCGGCTGCAGGCCGTTGTGGCTGGAGAGACAGCAGCTCCTCTGGAGGCTCTGGGTCCATTTGCACTCCCGTGCTAGTAAATGAGGCCTGGGGGATGAGGTCCTTGCAAAGAGTGGCAAGCAGCCTGCTCCTTTCCATGAGACGCACGTGTGGTGAGAGAGGCTTGGCAGCAGAGAAGAAGCGAGAGGGGCAGCCAGGGAGGGGATCTGCATGCAGCTCAGAGGCCCCAGATCTCCTGCTTCCCAAGCAGAGCGTGCCGGCTATGCCCATCAGGCCCCATTCCCAAGTGCACACCCAGCTTCTGGATGTGCCCTCTGCCAGCCATGAAAACACACACAGGCCATACCCTGAGCCTGCCGAGGGGGACCTTTGCTCCCCGGAGGGGGGGGTGGGGGGCTGAATGCCATGATTGTGTGACGGGAGAGAAGGCCCCCGGAGGCCTTCAGGGAGCTGCCACAGCATAGCGGTGCTCAGGAAAAGGCACTCTTCTTTCTGCAGGCTGGATGCACACTCGAGTTTCTGCTTGAGGCAGAGAGAGCTGAGCTAGGCGATCCCTGGCTGAAGGCAAAGCAGAGAGTTTTTCGGTGGAGCGATGGCTCCATCTGCTGGCTGACAAGCGTGGAAGGAGAAGCCTGGTTCCCACTGAGTTCCTGAGCAGGTTTCCAAGCTGGAGGCCCTCTGGCTCCACAAGCTCGAGAGTCCTGCCTAAGACTTCCCTCTGGCAACAGAGTGGGTGCCAAGGGCCTGTGGGTTCGAGAGTGCTCGGAAGCCGCAGGGGAGGCTTTGGGCACCCAGTGCTCTGTGATGGAAAACGCTGCAGGCCTGAGCCTCCAGGAACTCCTGCAAGGCTGTGGAGTGGGAAAGCTGTCCTTAGCAGAAGGCTCCCTGCCCAGGGCTGCAGGCCTTTGTGGATGGCTAAGCCGCAGCTTCCTTGCAGGCTGCTGCTCCAGGGGCGTGTGTGCCCTGGTCCAGAGTGCTGTAGGAGGAGGTCCTAGCAAGGGGAGAGCAAGCACCTTGTTTCCTTGGCTTCGACTGGCCTGTGCCCCCAGAGGCCTGCCGGCAGTGCACACAGCACAGGCAGCAAGGGGGTGTTGGCAGGCAGCTAGGAGGCAGCAGGAGTCCCACTTGAAAGTGGGGTCATGACTGTTTGGGCCTCAGGCCCCAACGGCAACCTGCACACACAGCCTCTGAACCTGCAGCTTGCGAGCAGTGCCAGAGACACACAGGCACCTCCCTGGGGCCTTCTCGAGGGAACTGTGCTCCATCGAGGTCCTGCTGGCTGGCAGTGGCCTAGGCCAGCACAGGCCTTAGGGAGGCCTGGCTGAGCCTGGGGTGATCTCCGAGCTAGCCATGCCCAGGACAAGCCTGGGACTTGAGGCCAGGCTGCAGCCTCATTCCAGGCTGGGCCTGGTGCAGAGAGCCTGCAAGCGAGGCCTTCCAGGGGCAATGCTCAGTGCAGTGGCTTTGCCCTGCAATCCACGTTCCTCACTCGGGCCGCCCTGCCTGTCAGGCCCACACTCCCTAGACCTGTGTTCCTGAGGCCGTTGGACAGTTGGGGAAGTGGAGGCTCTCCCAGCATGGGAGGCCTGCTTAGCACACTGCTCTGGGTCCAAAGCGGATTCCCTGCACCTCGGGCACTGGGGCGACATTTTCTGCACACAGGAGACACTTGGCACACACAGTGTTTCCCCATGGAAAGCGGTGTGCCAAAGAGCACCCGCCTGGGATGTATGGCACTCTCCCACAGAAGCCCTCCATGCAGCAGGCTGTCATGGATTCGGCTGCAGGCCTTTGTGGCTGGAGAGACAGCAGCTCCTCTGGAAGCTCTGGGTCCATTTGCACTCCCGTGCTAGTAAATGAGGCCTGGGGGATGAGGTCCTTGCAAAGAGTGGCAAGCAGCCTGCTCCTTTCCATGAGACGCACGTGTGGTGAGAGAGGCTTGGCAGCAGAGAAGAAGCGAGAGGGGCAGCCAGGGAGGGGATCTGCATGCAGCTCGGAGGCCCCAGATCTGCTTCCCAAGCAGAGCATGCCGGCTATGCCCATCAGGCCCCATTCCCAAGTGCACACCCAGCTTCTGGATGTGCCCTCTGCCAGCCATGAAAACACACACAGGCCATACCCTGAGCCTGCCGAGGGGGACCTTTGCTCCCCGGAGGGGGGGGTGGGGGGCTGAATGCCATGATTGTGTGACGGGAGAGAAGGCCCCCGGAGGCCTTCAGGGAGCTGCCACAGCATAGCGGTGCTCAGGAAAAGGCACTCTTCTTTCTGCAGGCTGGATGCACACTCGAGTTTCTGCTTGAGGCAGAGAGAGCTGAGCTAGGCAATCCCTGGCTGAAGGCAAAGCAGAGAGTTTTTCGGTGGAGCGATGGCTCCATCTGCTGGCTGACAAGCGTGGAAGGAGAAGCCTGGTTCCCACTGAGTTCCTGAGCAGGTTTCCAAGCTGGAGGCCCTCTGGCTCCACAAGCTCGAGAGTCCTGCCTAAGACTTCCCTCTGGCAACAGAGTGGGTGCCAAGGGCCTGTGGGTTCGAGAGTGCTCGGAAGCCGCAGGGGAGGCTTTGGGCACCCAGTGCTCTGTGATGGAAAACGCTGCAGGCCTGAGCCTCCAGGAACTCCTGCAAGGCTGTGGAGTGGGAAAGCTGTCCTTAGCAGAAGGCTCCCTGCCCAGGGCTGCAGGCCTTTGTGGATGGCTAAGCCGCAGCTTCCTTGCAGGCTGCTGCTCCAGGGGCGTGTGTGCCCTGGTCCAGAGTGCTGTAGGAGGAGGTCCTAGCAAGGGGAGAGCAAGCACCTTGTTTCCTTGGCTTCGACTGGCCTGTGCCCCCAGAGGCCTGCCGGCAGTGCACACAGCACAGGCAGCAAGGGGGTGTTGGCAGGCAGCTAGGAGGCAGCAGGAGTCCCACTTGAAAGTGGGGTCATGACTGTTTGGGCCTCAGGCCCCAACGGCAACCTGCACACACAGCCTCTGAACCTGCAGCTTGCGAGCAGTGCCAGAGACACACAGGCACCTCCCTGGGGCCTTCTCGAGGGAACTGTGCTCCATCGAGGTCCTGCTGGCTGGCAGTGGCCTAGGCCAGCACAGGCCTTAGGGAGGCCTGGCTGAGCCTGGGGTGATCTCCGAGCTAGCCATGCCCAGGACAAGCCTGGGACTTGAGGCCAGGCTGCAGCCTCATTCCAGGCTGGGCCTGGTGCAGAGAGCCTGCAAGCGAGGCCTTCCAGGGGCAATGCTCAGTGCAGTGGCTTTGCCCTGCAATCCACGTTCCTCACTCGGGCCGCCCTGCCTGTCAGGCCCACACTCCCTAGACCTGTGTTCCTGAGGCCGTTGGACAGTTGGGGAAGTGGAGGCTCTCCCAGCATGGGAGGCCTGCTTAGCACACTGCTCTGGGTCCAAAGCGGATTCCCTGCACCTCGGGCACTGGGGCGACATTTTCTGCACACAGGAGACACTTGGCACACACAGTGTTTCCCCATGGAAAGCGGTGTGCCAAAGAGCACCCGCCTGGGATGTATGGCACTCTCCCACAGAAGCCCTCCATGCAGCAGGCTGTCATGGATTCGGCTGCAGGCCGTTGTGGCTGGAGAGAAAGCAGCTCCTCTGGAGGCTCTGGGTCCATTTGCACTCCCGTGCTAGTAAATGAGGCCTGGGGGATGAGGTCCTTGCAAAGAGTGGCAAGCAGCCTGCTCCTTTCCATGAGACGCACGTGTGGTGAGAGAGGCTTGGCAGCAGAGAAGAAGCGAGAGGGGCAGCCAGGGAGGGGATCTGCATGCAGCTCGGAGGCCCCAGATCTCCTGCTTCCCAAGCAGAGCGTGCCGGCTATGCCCATCAGGCCCCATTCCCAAGTGCACACCCAGCTTCTGGATGTGCCCTCTGCCAGCCATGAAAACACACACAGGCCATACCCTGAGCCTGCCGAGGGGGACCTTTGCTCCCCGGAGGGGGGGGTGGGGGGCTGAATGCCATGATTGTGTGACGGGAGAGAAGGCCCCCGGAGGCCTTCAGGGAGCTGCCACAGCATAGCGGTGCTCAGGAAAAGGCACTCTTCTTTCTGCAGGCTGGATGCACACTCGAGTTTCTGCTTGAGGCAGAGAGAGCTGAGCTAGGCGATCCCTGGCTGAAGGCAAAGCAGAGAGTTTTTCGGTGGAGCGATGGCTCCATCTGCTGGCTGACAAGCGTGGAAGGAGAAGCCTGGTTCCCACTGAGTTCCTGAGCAGGTTTCCAAGCTGGAGGCCCTCTGGCTCCACAAGCTCGAGAGTCCTGCCTAAGACTTCCCTCTGGCAACAGAGTGGGTGCCAAGGGCCTGTGGGTTCGAGAGTGCTCGGAAGCCGCAGGGGAGGCTTTGGGCACCCAGTGCTCTGTGATGGAAAACGCTGCAGGCCTGAGCCTCCAGGAACTCCTGCAAGGCTGTGGAGTGGGAAAGCTGTCCTTAGCAGAAGGCTCCCTGCCCAGGGCTGCAGGCCTTTGTGGATGGCTAAGCCGCAGCTTCCTTGCAGGCTGCTGCTCCAGGGGCGTGTGTGCCCTGGTCCAGAGTGCTGTAGGAGGAGGTCCTAGCAAGGGGAGAGCAAGCACCTTGTTTCCTTGGCCTCGACTGGCCTGTGCCCCCAGAGGCCTGCCGGCAGTGCACACAGCACAGGCAGCAAGGGGGTGTTGGCAGGCAGCTAGGAGGCAGCAGGAGTCCCACTTGAAAGTGGGGTCATGACTGTTTGGGCCTCAGGCCCCAACAGCAACCTGCACACACAGCCTCTGAACCTGCAGCTTGCGAGCAGTGCCAGAGACACACAGGCACCTCCCTGGGGCCTTCTCGAGGGAACTGTGCTCCATCGAGGTCCTGCTGGCTGGCAGTGGCCTAGGCCAGCACAGGCCTTAGGGAGGCCTGGCTGAGCCTGGGGTGATCTCCGAGCTAGCCATGCCCAGGACAAGCCTGGGACTTGAGGCCAGGCTGCAGCCTCATTCCAGGCTGGGCCTGGTGCAGAGAGCCTGCAAGCGAGGCCTTCCAGGGGCAATGCTCAGTGCAGTGGCTTTGCCCTGCAATCCACGTTCCTCACTCGGGCCGCCCTGCCTGTCAGGCCCACACTCCCTAGACCTGTGTTCCTGAGGCCGTTGGACAGTTGGGGAAGTGGAGGCTCTCCCAGCATGGGAGGCCTGCTTAGCACACTGCTCTGGGTCCAAAGCGGATTCCCTGCACCTCGGGCACTGGGGCGACATTTTCTGCACACAGGAGACACTTGGCACACACAGTGTTTCCCCATGGAAAGCGGTGTGCCAAAGAGCACCCGCCTGGGATGTATGGCACTCTCCCACAGAAGCCCTCCATGCAGCAGGCTGTCATGGATTCGGCTGCAGGCCTTTGTGGCTGGAGAGACAGCAGCTCCTCTGGAAGCTCTGGGTCCATTTGCACTCCCGTGCTAGTAAATGAGGCCTGGGGGATGAGGTCCTTGCAAAGAGTGGCAAGCAGCCTGCTCCTTTCCATGAGACGCACGTGTGGTGAGAGAGGCTTGGCAGCAGAGAAGAAGCGAGAGGGGCAGCCAGGGAGGGGATCTGCATGCAGCTCGGAGGCCCCAGATCTGCTTCCCAAGCAGAGCATGCCGGCTATGCCCATCAGGCCCCATTCCCAAGTGCACACCCAGCTTCTGGATGTGCCCTCTGCCAGCCATGAAAACACACACAGGCCATACCCTGAGCCTGCCGAGGGGGACCTTTGCTCCCCGGAGGGGGGGGTGGGGGACTGAATGCCATGATTGTGTGACGGGAGAGAAGGCCCCCGGAGGCCTTCAGGGAGCTGCCACAGCATAGCGGTGCTCAGGAAAAGGCACTCTTCTTTCTGCAGGCTGGATGCACACTCGAGTTTCTGCTTGAGGCAGAGAGAGCTGAGCTAGGCGATCCCTGGCTGAAGGCAAAGCAGAGAGTTTTTCGGTGGAGCGATGGCTCCATCTGCTGGCTGACAAGCGTGGAAGGAGAAGCCTGGTTCCCACTGAGTTCCTGAGCAGGTTTCCAAGCTGGAGGCCCTCTGGCTCCACAAGCTCGAGAGTCCTGCCTATGACTTCCCTCTGGCAACAGAGTGGGTGCCAAGGGCCTGTGGGTTCGAGAGTGCTCGGAAGCCGCAGGGGAGGCTTTGGGCACCCAGTGCTCTGTGATGGAAAACGCTGCAGGCCTGAGCCTCCAGGAACTCCTGCAAGGCTGTGGAGTGGGAAAGCTGTCCTTAGCAGAAGGCTCCCTGCCCAGGGCTGCAGGCCTTTGTGGATGGCTAAGCCGCAGCTTCCTTGCAGGCTGCTGCTCCAGGGGCGTGTGTGCCCTGGTCCAGAGTGCTGTAGGAGGAGGTCCTAGCAAGGGGAGAGCAAGCACCTTGTTTCCTTGGCCTCGACTGGCCTGTGCCCCCAGAGGCCTGCCGGCAGTGCACACAGCACAGGCAGCAAGGGGGTGTTGGCAGGCAGCTAGGAGGCAGCAGGAGTCCCACTTGAAAGTGGGGTCATGACTGTTTGGGCCTCAGGCCCCAACAGCAACCTGCACACACAGCCTCTGAACCTGCAGCTTGCGAGCAGTGCCAGAGACACACAGGCACCTCCCTGGGGCCTTCTCGAGGGAACTGTGCTCCATCGAGGTCCTGCTGGCTGGCAGTGGCCTAGGCCAGCACAGGCCTTAGGGAGGCCTGGCTGAGCCTGGGGTGATCTCCGAGCTAGCCATGCCCAGGACAAGCCTGGGACTTGAGGCCAGGCTGCAGCCTCATTCCAGGCTGGGCCTGGTGCAGAGAGCCTGCAAGCGAGGCCTTCCAGGGGCAATGCTCAGTGCAGTGGCTTTGCCCTGCAATCCACGTTCCTCACTCGGGCCGCCCTGCCTGTCAGGCCCACACTCCCTAGACCTGTGTTCCTGAGGCCGTTGGACAGTTGGGGAAGTGGAGGCTCTCCCAGCATGGGAGGCCTGCTTAGCACACTGCTCTGGGTCCAAAGCGGATTCCCTGCACCTCGGGCACTGGGGCGACATTTTCTGCACACAGGAGACACTTGGCACACACAGTGTTTCCCCATGGAAAGCGGTGTGCCAAAGAGCACCCGCCTGGGATGTATGGCACTCTCCCACAGAAGCCCTCCATGCAGCAGGCTGTCATGGATTCGGCTGCAGGCCTTTGTGGCTGGAGAGACAGCAGCTCCTCTGGAGGCTCTGGGTCCATTTGCACTCCCGTGCTAGTAAATGAGGCCTGGGGGATGAGGTCCTTGCAAAGAGTGGCAAGCAGCCTGCTCCTTTCCATGAGACGCACGTGTGGTGAGAGAGGCTTGGCAGCAGAGAAGAAGCGAGAGGGGCAGCCAGGGAGGGGATCTGCATGCAGCTCGGAGGCCCCAGATCTCCTGCTTCCCAAGCAGAGCATGCCGGCTATGCCCATCAGGCCCCATTCCCAAGTGCACACCCAGCTTCTGGATGTGCCCTCTGCCAGCCATGAAAACACACACAGGCCATACCCTGAGCCTGCCGAGGGGGACCTTTGCTCCCCGGAGGGGGGGGTGGGGGGCTGAATGCCATGATTGTGTGACGGGAGAGAAGGCCCCCGGAGGCCTTCAGGGAGCTGCCACAGCATAGCGGTGCTCAGGAAAAGGCACTCTTCTTTCTGCAGGCTGGATGCACACTCGAGTTTCTGCTTGAGGCAGAGAGAGCTGAGCTAGGCGATCCCTGGCTGAAGGCAAAGCAGAGAGTTTTTCGGTGGAGCGATGGCTCCATCTGCTGGCTGACAAGCGTGGAAGGAGAAGCCTGGTTCCCACTGAGTTCCTGAGCAGGTTTCCAAGCTGGAGGCCCTCTGGCTCCACAAGCTCGAGAGTCCTGCCTAAGACTTCCCTCTGGCAACAGAGTGGGTGCCAAGGGCCTGTGGGTTCGAGAGTGCTCGGAAGCCGCAGGGGAGGCTTTGGGCACCCAGTGCTCTGTGATGGAAAACGCTGCAGGCCTGAGCCTCCAGGAACTCCTGCAAGGCTGTGGAGTGGGAAAGCTGTCCTTAGCAGAAGGCTCCCTGCCCAGGGCTGCAGGCCTTTGTGGATGGCTAAGCCGCAGCTTCCTTGCAGGCTGCTGCTCCAGGGGCGTGTGTGCCCTGGTCCAGAGTGCTGTAGGAGGAGGTCCTAGCAAGGGGAGAGCAAGCACCTTGTTTCCTTGGCTTCGACTGGCCTGTGCCCCCAGAGGCCTGCCGGCAGTGCACACAGCACAGGCAGCAAGGGGGTGTTGGCAGGCAGCTAGGAGGCAGCAGGAGTCCCACTTGAAAGTGGGGTCATGACTGTTTGGGCCTCAGGCCCCAACGGCAACCTGCACACACAGCCTCTGAACCTGCAGCTTGCGAGCAGTGCCAGAGACACACAGGCACCTCCCTGGGGCCTTCTCGAGGGAACTGTGCTCCATCGAGGTCCTGCTGGCTGGCAGTGGCCTAGGCCAGCACAGGCCTTAGGGAGGCCTGGCTGAGCCTGGGGTGATCTCCGAGCTAGCCATGCCCAGGACAAGCCTGGGACTTGAGGCCAGGCTGCAGCCTCATTCCAGGCTGGGCCTGGTGCAGAGAGCCTGCAAGCGAGGCCTTCCAGGGGCAATGCTCAGTGCAGTGGCTTTGCCCTGCAATCCACGTTCCTCACTCGGGCCGCCCTGCCTGTCAGGCCCACACTCCCTAGACCTGTGTTCCTGAGGCCGTTGGACAGTTGGGGAAGTGGAGGCTCTCCCAGCATGGGAGGCCTGCTTAGCACACTGCTCTGGGTCCAAAGCGGATTCCCTGCACCTCGGGCACTGGGGCGACATTTTCTGCACACAGGAGACACTTGGCACACACAGTGTTTCCCCATGGAAAGCGGTGTGCCAAAGAGCACCCGCCTGGGATGTATGGCACTCTCCCACAGAAGCCCTCCATGCAGCAGGCTGTCATGGATTCGGCTGCAGGCCTTTGTGGCTGGAGAGACAGCAGCTCCTCTGGAAGCTCTGGGTCCATTTGCACTCCCGTGCTAGTAAATGAGGCCTGGGGGATGAGGTCCTTGCAAAGAGTGGCAAGCAGCCTGCTCCTTTCCATGAGACGCACGTGTGGTGAGAGAGGCTTGGCAGCAGAGAAGAAGCGAGAGGGGCAGCCAGGGAGGGGATCTGCATGCAGCTCGGAGGCCCCAGATCTGCTTCCCAAGCAGAGCATGCCGGCTATGCCCATCAGGCCCCATTCCCAAGTGCACACCCAGCTTCTGGATGTGCCCTCTGCCAGCCATGAAAACACACACAGGCCATACCCTGAGCCTGCCGAGGGGGACCTTTGCTCCCCGGAGGGGGGTGGGGGGCTGAATGCCATGATTGTGTGACGGGAGAGAAGGCCCCCGGAGGCCTTCAGGGAGCTGCCACAGCATAGCGGTGCTCAGGAAAAGGCACTCTTCTTTCTGCAGGCTGGATGCACACTCGAGTTTCTGCTTGAGGCAGAGAGAGCTGAGCTAGGCAATCCCTGGCTGAAGGCAAAGCAGAGAGTTTTTCGGTGGAGCGATGGCTCCATCTGCTGGCTGACAAGCGTGGAAGGAGAAGCCTGGTTCCCACTGAGTTCCTGAGCAGGTTTCCAAGCTGGAGGCCCTCTGGCTCCACAAGCTCGAGAGTCCTGCCTAAGACTTCCCTCTGGCAACAGAGTGGGTGCCAAGGGCCTGTGGGTTCGAGAGTGCTCGGAAGCCGCAGGGGAGGCTTTGGGCACCCAGTGCTCTGTGATGGAAAACGCTGCAGGCCTGAGCCTCCAGGAACTCCTGCAAGGCTGTGGAGTGGGAAAGCTGTCCTTAGCAGAAGGCTCCCTGCCCAGGGCTGCAGGCCTTTGTGGATGGCTAAGCCGCAGCTTCCTTGCAGGCTGCTGCTCCAGGGGCGTGTGTGCCCTGGTCCAGAGTGCTGTAGGAGGAGGTCCTAGCAAGGGGAGAGCAAGCACCTTGTTTCCTTGGCTTCGACTGGCCTGTGCCCCCAGAGGCCTGCCGGCAGTGCACACAGCACAGGCAGCAAGGGGGTGTTGGCAGGCAGCTAGGAGGCAGCAGGAGTCCCACTTGAAAGTGGGGTCATGACTGTTTGGGCCTCAGGCCCCAACGGCAACCTGCACACACAGCCTCTGAACCTGCAGCTTGCGAGCAGTGCCAGAGACACACAGGCACCTCCCTGGGGCCTTCTCGAGGGAACTGTGCTCCATCGAGGTCCTGCTGGCTGGCAGTGGCCTAGGCCAGCACAGGCCTTAGGGAGGCCTGGCTGAGCCTGGGGTGATCTCCGAGCTAGCCATGCCCAGGACAAGCCTGGGACTTGAGGCCAGGCTGCAGCCTCATTCCAGGCTGGGCCTGGTGCAGAGAGCCTGCAAGCGAGGCCTTCCAGGGGCAATGCTCAGTGCAGTGGCTTTGCCCTGCAATCCACGTTCCTCACTCGGGCCGCCCTGCCTGTCAGGCCCACACTCCCTAGACCTGTGTTCCTGAGGCCGTTGGACAGTTGGGGAAGTGGAGGCTCTCCCAGCATGGGAGGCCTGCTTAGCACACTGCTCTGGGTCCAAAGCGGATTCCCTGCACCTCGGGCACTGGGGCGACATTTTCTGCACACAGGAGACACTTGGCACACACAGTGTTTCCCCATGGAAAGCGGTGTGCCAAAGAGCACCCGCCTGGGATGTATGGCACTCTCCCACAGAAGCCCTCCATGCAGCAGGCTGTCATGGATTCGGCTGCAGGCCTTTGTGGCTGGAGAGAAAGCAGCTCCTCTGGAGGCTCTGGGTCCATTTGCACTCCCGTGCTAGTAAATGAGGCCTGGGGGATGAGGTCCTTGCAAAGAGTGGCAAGCAGCCTGCTCCTTTCCATGAGACGCACGTGTGGTGAGAGAGGCTTGGCAGCAGAGAAGAAGCGAGAGGGGCAGCCAGGGAGGGGATCTGCATGCAGCTCGGAGGCCCCAGATCTCCTGCTTCCCAAGCAGAGCGTGCCGGCTATGCCCATCAGGCCCCATTCCCAAGTGCACACCCAGCTTCTGGATGTGCCCTCTGCCAGCCATGAAAACACACACAGGCCATACCCTGAGCCTGCCGAGGGGGACCTTTGCTCCCCGGAGGGGAGCGTGGGGGGCTGAATGCCATGATTGTGTGACGGGAGAGAAGGCCCCCGGAGGCCTTCAGGGAGCTGCCACAGCATAGCGGTGCTCAGGAAAAGGCACTCTTCTTTCTGCAGGCTGGATGCACACTCGAGTTTCTGCTTGAGGCAGAGAGAGCTGAGCTAGGCGATCCCTGGCTGAAGGCAAAGCAGAGAGTTTTTCGGTGGAGCGATGGCTCCATCTGCTGGCTGACAAGCGTGGAAGGAGAAGCCTGGTTCCCACTGAGTTCCTGAGCAGGTTTCCAAGCTGGAGGCCCTCTGGCTCCACAAGCTCGAGAGTCCTGCCTAAGACTTCCCTCTGGCAACAGAGTGGGTGCCAAGGGCCTGTGGGTTCGAGAGTGCTCGGAAGCCGCAGGGGAGGCTTTGGGCACCCAGTGCTCTGTGATGGAAAACGCTGCAGGCCTGAGCCTCCAGGAACTCCTGCAAGGCTGTGGAGTGGGAAAGCTGTCCTTAGCAGAAGGCTCCCTGCCCAGGGCTGCAGGCCTTTGTGGATGGCTAAGCCGCAGCTTCCTTGCAGGCTGCTGCTCCAGGGGCGTGTGTGCCCTGGTCCAGAGTGCTGTAGGAGGAGGTCCTAGCAAGGGGAGAGCAAGCACCTTGTTTCCTTGGCTTCGACTGGCCTGTGCCCCCAGAGGCCTGCCGGCAGTGCACACAGCACAGGCAGCAAGGGGGTGTTGGCAGGCAGCTAGGAGGCAGCAGGAGTCCCACTTGAAAGTGGGGTCATGACTGTTTGGGCCTCAGGCCCCAACGGCAACCTGCACACACAGCCTCTGAACCTGCAGCTTGCGAGCAGTGCCAGAGACACACAGGCACCTCCCTGGGGCCTTCTCGAGGGAACTGTGCTCCATCGAGGTCCTGCTGGCTGGCAGTGGCCTAGGCCAGCACAGGCCTTAGGGAGGCCTGGCTGAGCCTGGGGTGATCTCCGAGCTAGCCATGCCCAGGACAAGCCTGGGACTTGAGGCCAGGCTGCAGCCTCATTCCAGGCTGGGCCTGGTGCAGAGAGCCTGCAAGCGAGGCCTTCCAGGGGCAATGCTCAGTGCAGTGGCTTTGCCCTGCAATCCACGTTCCTCACTCGGGCCGCCCTGCCTGTCAGGCCCACACTCCCTAGACCTGTGTTCCTGAGGCCGTTGGACAGTTGGGGAAGTGGAGGCTCTCCCAGCATGGGAGGCCTGCTTAGCACACTGCTCTGGGTCCAAAGCGGATTCCCTGCACCTCGGGCACTGGGGCGACATTTTCTGCACACAGGAGACACTTGGCACACACAGTGTTTCCCCATGGAAAGCGGTGTGCCAAAGAGCACCCGCCTGGGATGTATGGCACTCTCCCACAGAAGCCCTCCATGCAGCAGGCTGTCATGGATTCGGCTGCAGGCCGTTGTGGCTGGAGAGACAGCAGCTCCTCTGGAAGCTCTGGGTCCATTTGCACTCCCGTGCTAGTAAATGAGGCCTGGGGGATGAGGTCCTTGCAAAGAGTGGCAAGCAGCCTGCTCCTTTCCATGAGACGCACGTGTGGTGAGAGAGGCTTGGCAGCAGAGAAGAAGCGAGAGGGGCAGCCAGGGAGGGGATCTGCATGCAGCTCGGAGGCCCCAGATCTGCTTCCCAAGCAGAGCATGCCGGCTATGCCCATCAGGCCCCATTCCCAAGTGCACACCCAGCTTCTGGATGTGCCCTCTGCCAGCCATGAAAACACACACAGGCCATACCCTGAGCCTGCCGAGGGGGACCTTTGCTCCCCGGAGGGGGGGGTGGGGGACTGAATGCCATGATTGTGTGACGGGAGAGAAGGCCCCTGGAGGCCTTCAGGGAGCTGCCACAGCATAGCGGTGCTCAGGAAAAGGCACTCTTCTTTCTGCAGGCTGGATGCACACTCGAGTTTCTGCTTGAGGCAGAGAGAGCTGAGCTAGGCGATCCCTGGCTGAAGGCAAAGCAGAGAGTTTTTCGGTGGAGCGATGGCTCCATCTGCTGGCTGACAAGCGTGGAAGGAGAAGCCTGGTTCCCACTGAGTTCCTGAGCAGGTTTCCAAGCTGGAGGCCCTCTGGCTCCACAAGCTCGAGAGTCCTGCCTATGACTTCCCTCTGGAAACAGAGTGGGTGCCAAGGGCCTGTGGGTTCGAGAGTGCTCGGAAGCCGCAGGGGAGGCTTTGGGCACCCAGTGCTCTGTGATGGAAAACGCTGCAGGCCTGAGCCTCCAGGAACTCCTGCAAGGCTGTGGAGTGGGAAAGCTGTCCTTAGCAGAAGGCTCCCTGCCCAGGGCTGCAGGCCTTTGTGGATGGCTAAGCCGCAGCTTCCTTGCAGGCTGCTGCTCCAGGGGCGTGTGTGCCCTGGTCCAGAGTGCTGTAGGAGGAGGTCCTAGCAAGGGGAGAGCAAGCACCTTGTTTCCTTGGCCTCGACTGGCCTGTGCCCCCAGAGGCCTGCCGGCAGTGCACACAGCACAGGCAGCAAGGGGGTGTTGGCAGGCAGCTAGGAGGCAGCAGGAGTCCCACTTGAAAGTGGGGTCATGACTGTTTGGGCCTCAGGCCCCAACAGCAACCTGCACACACAGCCTCTGAACCTGCAGCTTGCGAGCAGTGCCAGAGACACACAGGCACCTCCCTGGGGCCTTCTCGAGGGAACTGTGCTCCATCGAGGTCCTGCTGGCTGGCAGTGGCCTAGGCCAGCACAGGCCTTAGGGAGGCCTGGCTGAGCCTGGGGTGATCTCCGAGCTAGCCATGCCCAGGACAAGCCTGGGACTTGAGGCCAGGCTGCAGCCTCATTCCAGGCTGGGCCTGGTGCAGAGAGCCTGCAAGCGAGGCCTTCCAGGGGCAATGCTCAGTGCAGTGGCTTTGCCCTGCAATCCACGTTCCTCACTCGGGCCGCCCTGCCTGTCAGGCCCACACTCCCTAGACCTGTGTTCCTGAGGCCGTTGGACAGTTGGGGAAGTGGAGGCTCTCCCAGCATGGGAGGCCTGCTTAGCACACTGCTCTGGGTCCAAAGCGGATTCCCTGCACCTCGGGCACTGGGGCGACATTTTCTGCACACAGGAGACACTTGGCACACACAGTGTTTCCCCATGGAAAGCGGTGTGCCAAAGAGCACCCGCCTGGGATGTATGGCACTCTCCCACAGAAGCCCTCCATGCAGCAGGCTGTCATGGATTCGGCTGCAGGCCGTTGTGGCTGGAGAGACAGCAGCTCCTCTGGAGGCTCTGGGTCCATTTGCACTCCCGTGCTAGTAAATGAGGCCTGGGGGATGAGGTCCTTGCAAAGAGTGGCAAGCAGCCTGCTCCTTTCCATGAGACGCACGTGTGGTGAGAGAGGCTTGGCAGCAGAGAAGAAGCGAGAGGGGCAGCCAGGGAGGGGATCTGCATGCAGCTCGGAGGCCCCAGATCTCCTGCTTCCCAAGCAGAGCATGCCGGCTATGCCCATCAGGCCCCATTCCCAAGTGCACACCCAGCTTCTGGATGTGCCCTCTGCCAGCCATGAAAACACACACAGGCCATACCCTGAGCCTGCCGAGGGGGACCTTTGCTCCCCGGAGGGGGGGGTGGGGGGCTGAATGCCATGATTGTGTGACGGGAGAGAAGGCCCCCGGAGGCCTTCAGGGAGCTGCCACAGCATAGCGGTGCTCAGGAAAAGGCACTCTTCTTTCTGCAGGCTGGATGCACACTCGAGTTTCTGCTTGAGGCAGAGAGAGCTGAGCTAGGCGATCCCTGGCTGAAGGCAAAGCAGAGAGTTTTTCGGTGGAGCGATGGCTCCATCTGCTGGCTGACAAGCGTGGAAGGAGAAGCCTGGTTCCCACTGAGTTCCTGAGCAGGTTTCCAAGCTGGAGGCCCTCTGGCTCCACAAGCTCGAGAGTCCTGCCTAAGACTTCCCTCTGGCAACAGAGTGGGTGCCAAGGGCCTGTGGGTTCGAGAGTGCTCGGAAGCCGCAGGGGAGGCTTTGGGCACCCAGTGCTCTGTGATGGAAAACGCTGCAGGCCTGAGCCTCCAGGAACTCCTGCAAGGCTGTGGAGTGGGAAAGCTGTCCTTAGCAGAAGGCTCCCTGCCCAGGGCTGCAGGCCTTTGTGGATGGCTAAGCCGCAGCTTCCTTGCAGGCTGCTGCTCCAGGGGCGTGTGTGCCCTGGTCCAGAGTGCTGTAGGAGGAGGTCCTAGCAAGGGGAGAGCAAGCACCTTGTTTCCTTGGCTTCGACTGGCCTGTGCCCCCAGAGGCCTGCCGGCAGTGCACACAGCACAGGCAGCAAGGGGGTGTTGGCAGGCAGCTAGGAGGCAGCAGGAGTCCCACTTGAAAGTGGGGTCATGACTGTTTGGGCCTCAGGCCCCAACGGCAACCTGCACACACAGCCTCTGAACCTGCAGCTTGCGAGCAGTGCCAGAGACACACAGGCACCTCCCTGGGGCCTTCTCGAGGGAACTGTGCTCCATCGAGGTCCTGCTGGCTGGCAGTGGCCTAGGCCAGCACAGGCCTTAGGGAGGCCTGGCTGAGCCTGGGGTGATCTCCGAGCTAGCCATGCCCAGGACAAGCCTGGGACTTGAGGCCAGGCTGCAGCCACATTCCAGGCTGGGCCTGGTGCAGAGAGCCTGCAAGCGAGGCCTTCCAGGGGCAATGCTCAGTGCAGTGGCTTTGCCCTGCAATCCACGTTCCTCACTCGGGCCGCCCTGCCTGTCAGGCCCACACTCCCTAGACCTGTGTTCCTGAGGCCGTTGGACAGTTGGGGAAGTGGAGGCTCTCCCAGCATGGGAGGCCTGCTTAGCACACTGCTCTGGGTCCAAAGCGGATTCCCTGCACCTCGGGCACTGGGGCGACATTTTCTGCACACAGGAGACACTTGGCACACACAGTGTTTCCCCATGGAAAGCGGTGTGCCAAAGAGCACCCGCCTGGGATGTATGGCACTCTCCCACAGAAGCCCTCCATGCAGCAGGCTGTCATGGATTCGGCTGCAGGCCGTTGTGGCTGGAGAGACAGCAGCTCCTCTGGAGGCTCTGGGTCCATTTGCACTCCCGTGCTAGTAAATGAGGCCTGGGGGATGAGGTCCTTGCAAAGAGTGGCAAGCAGCCTGCTCCTTTCCATGAGACGCACGTGTGGTGAGAGAGGCTTGGCAGCAGAGAAGAAGCGAGAGGGGCAGCCAGGGAGGGGATCTGCATGCAGCTCGGAGGCCCCAGATCTCCTGCTTCCCAAGCAGAGCATGCCGGCTATGCCCATCAGGCCCCATTCCCAAGTGCACACCCAGCTTCTGGATGTGCCCTCTGCCAGCCATGAAAACACACACAGGCCATACCCTGAGCCTGCCGAGGGGGACCTTTGCTCCCCGGAGGGGGGTGGGGGGCTGAATGCCATGATTGTGTGACGGGAGAGAAGGCCCCCGGAGGCCTTCAGGGAGCTGCCACAGCATAGCGGTGCTCAGGAAAAGGCACTCTTCTTTCTGCAGGCTGGATGCACACTCGAGTTTCTGCTTGAGGCAGAGAGAGCTGAGCTAGGCAATCCCTGGCTGAAGGCAAAGCAGAGAGTTTTTCGGTGGAGCGATGGCTCCATCTGCTGGCTGACAAGCGTGGAAGGAGAAGCCTGGTTCCCACTGAGTTCCTGAGCAGGTTTCCAAGCTGGAGGCCCTCTGGCTCCACAAGCTCGAGAGTCCTGCCTAAGACTTCCCTCTGGCAACAGAGTGGGTGCCAAGGGCCTGTGGGTTCGAGAGTGCTCGGAAGCCGCAGGGGAGGCTTTGGGCACCCAGTGCTCTGTGATGGAAAACGCTGCAGGCCTGAGCCTCCAGGAACTCCTGCAAGGCTGTGGAGTGGGAAAGCTGTCCTTAGCAGAAGGCTCCCTGCCCAGGGCTGCAGGCCTTTGTGGATGGCTAAGCCGCAGCTTCCTTGCAGGCTGCTGCTCCAGGGGCGTGTGTGCCCTGGTCCAGAGTGCTGTAGGAGGAGGTCCTAGCAAGGGGAGAGCAAGCACCTTGTTTCCTTGGCTTCGACTGGCCTGTGCCCCCAGAGGCCTGCCGGCAGTGCACACAGCACAGGCAGCAAGGGGGTGTTGGCAGGCAGCTAGGAGGCAGCAGGAGTCCCACTTGAAAGTGGGGTCATGACTGTTTGGGCCTCAGGCCCCAACGGCAACCTGCACACACAGCCTCTGAACCTGCAGCTTGCGAGCAGTGCCAGAGACACACAGGCACCTCCCTGGGGCCTTCTCGAGGGAACTGTGCTCCATCGAGGTCCTGCTGGCTGGCAGTGGCCTAGGCCAGCACAGGCCTTAGGGAGGCCTGGCTGAGCCTGGGGTGATCTCCGAGCTAGCCATGCCCAGGACAAGCCTGGGACTTGAGGCCAGGCTGCAGCCTCATTCCAGGCTGGGCCTGGTGCAGAGAGCCTGCAAGCGAGGCCTTCCAGGGGCAATGCTCAGTGCAGTGGCTTTGCCCTGCAATCCACGTTCCTCACTCGGGCCGCCCTGCCTGTCAGGCCCACACTCCCTAGACCTGTGTTCCTGAGGCCGTTGGACAGTTGGGGAAGTGGAGGCTCTCCCAGCATGGGAGGCCTGCTTAGCACACTGCTCTGGGTCCAAAGCGGATTCCCTGCACCTCGGGCACTGGGGCGACATTTTCTGCACACAGGAGACACTTGGCACACACAGTGTTTCCCCATGGAAAGCGGTGTGCCAAAGAGCACCCGCCTGGGATGTATGGCACTCTCCCACAGAAGCCCTCCATGCAGCAGGCTGTCATGGATTCGGCTGCAGGCCGTTGTGGCTGGAGAGAAAGCAGCTCCTCTGGAGGCTCTGGGTCCATTTGCACTCCCGTGCTAGTAAATGAGGCCTGGGGGATGAGGTCCTTGCAAAGAGTGGCAAGCAGCCTGCTCCTTTCCATGAGACGCACGTGTGGTGAGAGAGGCTTGGCAGCAGAGAAGAAGCGAGAGGGGCAGCCAGGGAGGGGATCTGCATGCAGCTCGGAGGCCCCAGATCTCCTGCTTCCCAAGCAGAGCGTGCCGGCTATGCCCATCAGGCCCCATTCCCAAGTGCACACCCAGCTTCTGGATGTGCCCTCTGCCAGCCATGAAAACACACACAGGCCATACCCTGAGCCTGCCGAGGGGGACCTTTGCTCCCCGGAGGGGAGCGTGGGGGGCTGAATGCCATGATTGTGTGACGGGAGAGAAGGCCCCCGGAGGCCTTCAGGGAGCTGCCACAGCATAGCGGTGCTCAGGAAAAGGCACTCTTCTTTCTGCAGGCTGGATGCACACTCGAGTTTCTGCTTGAGGCAGAGAGAGCTGAGCTAGGCGATCCCTGGCTGAAGGCAAAGCAGAGAGTTTTTCGGTGGAGCGATGGCTCCATCTGCTGGCTGACAAGCGTGGAAGGAGAAGCCTGGTTCCCACTGAGTTCCTGAGCAGGTTTCCAAGCTGGAGGCCCTCTGGCTCCACAAGCTCGAGAGTCCTGCCTAAGACTTCCCTCTGGCAACAGAGTGGGTGCCAAGGGCCTGTGGGTTCGAGAGTGCTCGGAAGCCGCAGGGGAGGCTTTGGGCACCCAGTGCTCTGTGATGGAAAACGCTGCAGGCCTGAGCCTCCAGGAACTCCTGCAAGGCTGTGGAGTGGGAAAGCTGTCCTTAGCAGAAGGCTCCCTGCCCAGGGCTGCAGGCCTTTGTGGATGGCTAAGCCGCAGCTTCCTTGCAGGCTGCTGCTCCAGGGGCGTGTGTGCCCTGGTCCAGAGTGCTGTAGGAGGAGGTCCTAGCAAGGGGAGAGCAAGCACCTTGTTTCCTTGGCTTCGACTGGCCTGTGCCCCCAGAGGCCTGCCGGCAGTGCACACAGCACAGGCAGCAAGGGGGTGTTGGCAGGCAGCTAGGAGGCAGCAGGAGTCCCACTTGAAAGTGGGGTCATGACTGTTTGGGCCTCAGGCCCCAACGGCAACCTGCACACACAGCCTCTGAACCTGCAGCTTGCGAGCAGTGCCAGAGACACACAGGCACCTCCCTGGGGCCTTCTCGAGGGAACTGTGCTCCATCGAGGTCCTGCTGGCTGGCAGTGGCCTAGGCCAGCACAGGCCTTAGGGAGGCCTGGCTGAGCCTGGGGTGATCTCCGAGCTAGCCATGCCCAGGACAAGCCTGGGACTTGAGGCCAGGCTGCAGCCTCATTCCAGGCTGGGCCTGGTGCAGAGAGCCTGCAAGCGAGGCCTTCCAGGGGCAATGCTCAGTGCAGTGGCTTTGCCCTGCAATCCACGTTCCTCACTCGGGCCGCCCTGCCTGTCAGGCCCACACTCCCTAGACCTGTGTTCCTGAGGCCGTTGGACAGTTGGGGAAGTGGAGGCTCTCCCAGCATGGGAGGCCTGCTTAGCACACTGCTCTGGGTCCAAAGCGGATTCCCTGCACCTCGGGCACTGGGGCGACATTTTCTGCACACAGGAGACACTTGGCACACACAGTGTTTCCCCATGGAAAGCGGTGTGCCAAAGAGCACCCGCCTGGGATGTATGGCACTCTCCCACAGAAGCCCTCCATGCAGCAGGCTGTCATGGATTCGGCTGCAGGCCGTTGTGGCTGGAGAGACAGCAGCTCCTCTGGAGGCTCTGGGTCCATTTGCACTCCCGTGCTAGTAAATGAGGCCTGGGGGATGAGGTCCTTGCAAAGAGTGGCAAGCAGCCTGCTCCTTTCCATGAGACGCACGTGTGGTGAGAGAGGCTTGGCAGCAGAGAAGAAGCGAGAGGGGCAGCCAGGGAGGGGATCTGCATGCAGCTCGGAGGCCCCAGATCTCCTGCTTCCCAAGCAGAGCGTGCCGGCTATGCCCATCAGGCCCCATTCCCAAGTGCACACCCAGCTTCTGGATGTGCCCTCTGCCAGCCATGAAAACACACACAGGCCATACCCTGAGCCTGCCGAGGGGGACCTTTGCTCCCCGGAGGGGAGCGTGGGGGGCTGAATGCCATGATTGTGTGACGGGAGAGAAGGCCCCCGGAGGCCTTCAGGGAGCTGCCACAGCATAGCGGTGCTCAGGAAAAGGCACTCTTCTTTCTGCAGGCTGGATGCACACTCGAGTTTCTGCTTGAGGCAGAGAGAGCTGAGCTAGGCGATCCCTGGCTGAAGGCAAAGCAGAGAGTTTTTCGGTGGAGCGATGGCTCCATCTGCTGGCTGACAAGCGTGGAAGGAGAAGCCTGGTTCCCACTGAGTTCCTGAGCAGGTTTCCAAGCTGGAGGCCCTCTGGCTCCACAAGCTCGAGAGTCCTGCCTAAGACTTCCCTCTGGCAACAGAGTGGGTGCCAAGGGCCTGTGGGTTCGAGAGTGCTCGGAAGCCGCAGGGGAGGCTTTGGGCACCCAGTGCTCTGTGATGGAAAACGCTGCAGGCCTGAGCCTCCAGGAACTCCTGCAAGGCTGTGGAGTGGGAAAGCTGTCCTTAGCAGAAGGCTCCCTGCCCAGGGCTGCAGGCCTTTGTGGATGGCTAAGCCGCAGCTTCCTTGCAGGCTGCTGCTCCAGGGGCGTGTGTGCCCTGGTCCAGAGTGCTGTAGGAGGAGGTCCTAGCAAGGGGAGAGCAAGCACCTTGTTTCCTTGGCTTCGACTGGCCTGTGCCCCCAGAGGCCTGCCGGCAGTGCACACAGCACAGGCAGCAAGGGGGTGTTGGCAGGCAGCTAGGAGGCAGCAGGAGTCCCACTTGAAAGTGGGGTCATGACTGTTTGGGCCTCAGGCCCCAACGGCAACCTGCACACACAGCCTCTGAACCTGCAGCTTGCGAGCAGTGCCAGAGACACACAGGCACCTCCCTGGGGCCTTCTCGAGGGAACTGTGCTCCATCGAGGTCCTGCTGGCTGGCAGTGGCCTAGGCCAGCACAGGCCTTAGGGAGGCCTGGCTGAGCCTGGGGTGATCTCCGAGCTAGCCATGCCCAGGACAAGCCTGGGACTTGAGGCCAGGCTGCAGCCTCATTCCAGGCTGGGCCTGGTGCAGAGAGCCTGCAAGCGAGGCCTTCCAGGGGCAATGCTCAGTGCAGTGGCTTTGCCCTGCAATCCACGTTCCTCACTCGGGCCGCCCTGCCTGTCAGGCCCACACTCCCTAGACCTGTGTTCCTGAGGCCGTTGGACAGTTGGGGAAGTGGAGGCTCTCCCAGCATGGGAGGCCTGCTTAGCACACTGCTCTGGGTCCAAAGCGGATTCCCTGCACCTCGGGCACTGGGGCGACATTTTCTGCACACAGGAGACACTTGGCACACACAGTGTTTCCCCATGGAAAGCGGTGTGCCAAAGAGCACCCGCCTGGGATGTATGGCACTCTCCCACAGAAGCCCTCCATGCAGCAGGCTGTCATGGATTCGGCTGCAGGCCTTTGTGGCTGGAGAGACAGCAGCTCCTCTGGAAGCTCTGGGTCCATTTGCACTCCCGTGCTAGTAAATGAGGCCTGGGGGATGAGGTCCTTGCAAAGAGTGGCAAGCAGCCTGCTCCTTTCCATGAGACGCACGTGTGGTGAGAGAGGCTTGGCAGCAGAGAAGAAGCGAGAGGGGCAGCCAGGGAGGGGATCTGCATGCAGCTCGGAGGCCCCAGATCTGCTTCCCAAGCAGAGCATGCCGGCTATGCCCATCAGGCCCCATTCCCAAGTGCACACCCAGCTTCTGGATGTGCCCTCTGCCAGCCATGAAAACACACACAGGCCATACCCTGAGCCTGCCGAGGGGGACCTTTGCTCCCCGGAGGGGGGGGTGGGGGACTGAATGCCATGATTGTGTGACGGGAGAGAAGGCCCCCGGAGGCCTTCAGGGAGCTGCCACAGCATAGCGGTGCTCAGGAAAAGGCACTCTTCTTTCTGCAGGCTGGATGCACACTCGAGTTTCTGCTTGAGGCAGAGAGAGCTGAGCTAGGCGATCCCTGGCTGAAGGCAAAGCAGAGAGTTTTTCGGTGGAGCGATGGCTCCATCTGCTGGCTGACAAGCGTGGAAGGAGAAGCCTGGTTCCCACTGAGTTCCTGAGCAGGTTTCCAAGCTGGAGGCCCTCTGGCTCCACAAGCTCGAGAGTCCTGCCTAAGACTTCCCTCTGGCAACAGAGTGGGTGCCAAGGGCCTGTGGGTTCGAGAGTGCTCGGAAGCCGCAGGGGAGGCTTTGGGCACCCAGTGCTCTGTGATGGAAAACGCTGCAGGCCTGAGCCTCCAGGAACTCCTGCAAGGCTGTGGAGTGGGAAAGCTGTCCTTAGCAGAAGGCTCCCTGCCCAGGGCTGCAGGCCTTTGTGGATGGCTAAGCCGCAGCTTCCTTGCAGGCTGCTGCTCCAGGGGCGTGTGTGCCCTGGTCCAGAGTGCTGTAGGAGGAGGTCCTAGCAAGGGGAGAGCAAGCACCTTGTTTCCTTGGCTTCGACTGGCCTGTGCCCCCAGAGGCCTGCCGGCAGTGCACACAGCACAGGCAGCAAGGGGGTGTTGGCAGGCAGCTAGGAGGCAGCAGGAGTCCCACTTGAAAGTGGGGTCATGACTGTTTGGGCCTCAGGCCCCAACGGCAACCTGCACACACAGCCTCTGAACCTGCAGCTTGCGAGCAGTGCCAGAGACACACAGGCACCTCCCTGGGGCCTTCTCGAGGGAACTGTGCTCCATCGAGGTCCTGCTGGCTGGCAGTGGCCTAGGCCAGCACAGGCCTTAGGGAGGCCTGGCTGAGCCTGGGGTGATCTCCGAGCTAGCCATGCCCAGGACAAGCCTGGGACTTGAGGCCAGGCTGCAGCCTCATTCCAGGCTGGGCCTGGTGCAGAGAGCCTGCAAGCGAGGCCTTCCAGGGGCAATGCTCAGTGCAGTGGCTTTGCCCTGCAATCCACGTTCCTCACTCGGGCCGCCCTGCCTGTCAGGCCCACACTCCCTAGACCTGTGTTCCTGAGGCCGTTGGACAGTTGGGGAAGTGGAGGCTCTCCCAGCATGGGAGGCCTGCTTAGCACACTGCTCTGGGTCCAAAGCGGATTCCCTGCACCTCGGGCACTGGGGCGACATTTTCTGCACACAGGAGACACTTGGCACACACAGTGTTTCCCCATGGAAAGCGGTGTGCCAAAGAGCACCCGCCTGGGATGTATGGCACTCTCCCACAGAAGCCCTCCATGCAGCAGGCTGTCATGGATTCGGCTGCAGGCCTTTGTGGCTGGAGAGACAGCAGCTCCTCTGGAAGCTCTGGGTCCATTTGCACTCCCGTGCTAGTAAATGAGGCCTGGGGGATGAGGTCCTTGCAAAGAGTGGCAAGCAGCCTGCTCCTTTCCATGAGACGCACGTGTGGTGAGAGAGGCTTGGCAGCAGAGAAGAAGCGAGAGGGGCAGCCAGGGAGGGGATCTGCATGCAGCTCGGAGGCCCCAGATCTGCTTCCCAAGCAGAGCATGCCGGCTATGCCCATCAGGCCCCATTCCCAAGTGCACACCCAGCTTCTGGATGTGCCCTCTGCCAGCCATGAAAACACACACAGGCCATACCCTGAGCCTGCCGAGGGGGACCTTTGCTCCCCGGAGGGGGGGGTGGGGGACTGAATGCCATGATTGTGTGACGGGAGAGAAGGCCCCCGGAGGCCTTCAGGGAGCTGCCACAGCATAGCGGTGCTCAGGAAAAGGCACTCTTCTTTCTGCAGGCTGGATGCACACTCGAGTTTCTGCTTGAGGCAGAGAGAGCTGAGCTAGGCGATCCCTGGCTGAAGGCAAAGCAGAGAGTTTTTCGGTGGAGCGATGGCTCCATCTGCTGGCTGACAAGCGTGGAAGGAGAAGCCTGGTTCCCACTGAGTTCCTGAGCAGGTTTCCAAGCTGGAGGCCCTCTGGCTCCACAAGCTCGAGAGTCCTGCCTAAGACTTCCCTCTGGCAACAGAGTGGGTGCCAAGGGCCTGTGGGTTCGAGAGTGCTCGGAAGCCGCAGGGGAGGCTTTGGGCACCCAGTGCTCTGTGATGGAAAACGCTGCAGGCCTGAGCCTCCAGGAACTCCTGCAAGGCTGTGGAGTGGGAAAGCTGTCCTTAGCAGAAGGCTCCCTGCCCAGGGCTGCAGGCCTTTGTGGATGGCTAAGCCGCAGCTTCCTTGCAGGCTGCTGCTCCAGGGGCGTGTGTGCCCTGGTCCAGAGTGCTGTAGGAGGAGGTCCTAGCAAGGGGAGAGCAAGCACCTTGTTTCCTTGGCTTCGACTGGCCTGTGCCCCCAGAGGCCTGCCGGCAGTGCACACAGCACAGGCAGCAAGGGGGTGTTGGCAGGCAGCTAGGAGGCAGCAGGAGTCCCACTTGAAAGTGGGGTCATGACTGTTTGGGCCTCAGGCCCCAACGGCAACCTGCACACACAGCCTCTGAACCTGCAGCTTGCGAGCAGTGCCAGAGACACACAGGCACCTCCCTGGGGCCTTCTCGAGGGAACTGTGCTCCATCGAGGTCCTGCTGGCTGGCAGTGGCCTAGGCCAGCACAGGCCTTAGGGAGGCCTGGCTGAGCCTGGGGTGATCTCCGAGCTAGCCATGCCCAGGACAAGCCTGGGACTTGAGGCCAGGCTGCAGCCTCATTCCAGGCTGGGCCTGGTGCAGAGAGCCTGCAAGCGAGGCCTTCCAGGGGCAATGCTCAGTGCAGTGGCTTTGCCCTGCAATCCACGTTCCTCACTCGGGCCGCCCTGCCTGTCAGGCCCACACTCCCTAGACCTGTGTTCCTGAGGCCGTTGGACAGTTGGGGAAGTGGAGGCTCTCCCAGCATGGGAGGCCTGCTTAGCACACTGCTCTGGGTCCAAAGCGGATTCCCTGCACCTCGGGCACTGGGGCGACATTTTCTGCACACAGGAGACACTTGGCACACACAGTGTTTCCCCATGGAAAGCGGTGTGCCAAAGAGCACCCGCCTGGGATGTATGGCACTCTCCCACAGAAGCCCTCCATGCAGCAGGCTGTCATGGATTCGGCTGCAGGCCTTTGTGGCTGGAGAGACAGCAGCTCCTCTGGAAGCTCTGGGTCCATTTGCACTCCCGTGCTAGTAAATGAGGCCTGGGGGATGAGGTCCTTGCAAAGAGTGGCAAGCAGCCTGCTCCTTTCCATGAGACGCACGTGTGGTGAGAGAGGCTTGGCAGCAGAGAAGAAGCGAGAGGGGCAGCCAGGGAGGGGATCTGCATGCAGCTCGGAGGCCCCAGATCTGCTTCCCAAGCAGAGCATGCCGGCTATGCCCATCAGGCCCCATTCCCAAGTGCACACCCAGCTTCTGGATGTGCCCTCTGCCAGCCATGAAAACACACACAGGCCATACCCTGAGCCTGCCGAGGGGGACCTTTGCTCCCCGGAGGGGGGGGTGGGGGACTGAATGCCATGATTGTGTGACGGGAGAGAAGGCCCCCGGAGGCCTTCAGGGAGCTGCCACAGCATAGCGGTGCTCAGGAAAAGGCACTCTTCTTTCTGCAGGCTGGATGCACACTCGAGTTTCTGCTTGAGGCAGAGAGAGCTGAGCTAGGCGATCCCTGGCTGAAGGCAAAGCAGAGAGTTTTTCGGTGGAGCGATGGCTCCATCTGCTGGCTGACAAGCGTGGAAGGAGAAGCCTGGTTCCCACTGAGTTCCTGAGCAGGTTTCCAAGCTGGAGGCCCTCTGGCTCCACAAGCTCGAGAGTCCTGCCTAAGACTTCCCTCTGGCAACAGAGTGGGTGCCAAGGGCCTGTGGGTTCGAGAGTGCTCGGAAGCCGCAGGGGAGGCTTTGGGCACCCAGTGCTCTGTGATGGAAAACGCTGCAGGCCTGAGCCTCCAGGAACTCCTGCAAGGCTGTGGAGTGGGAAAGCTGTCCTTAGCAGAAGGCTCCCTGCCCAGGGCTGCAGGCCTTTGTGGATGGCTAAGCCGCAGCTTCCTTGCAGGCTGCTGCTCCAGGGGCGTGTGTGCCCTGGTCCAGAGTGCTGTAGGAGGAGGTCCTAGCAAGGGGAGAGCAAGCACCTTGTTTCCTTGGCTTCGACTGGCCTGTGCCCCCAGAGGCCTGCCGGCAGTGCACACAGCACAGGCAGCAAGGGGGTGTTGGCAGGCAGCTAGGAGGCAGCAGGAGTCCCACTTGAAAGTGGGGTCATGACTGTTTGGGCCTCAGGCCCCAACGGCAACCTGCACACACAGCCTCTGAACCTGCAGCTTGCGAGCAGTGCCAGAGACACACAGGCACCTCCCTGGGGCCTTCTCGAGGGAACTGTGCTCCATCGAGGTCCTGCTGGCTGGCAGTGGCCTAGGCCAGCACAGGCCTTAGGGAGGCCTGGCTGAGCCTGGGGTGATCTCCGAGCTAGCCATGCCCAGGACAAGCCTGGGACTTGAGGCCAGGCTGCAGCCTCATTCCAGGCTGGGCCTGGTGCAGAGAGCCTGCAAGCGAGGCCTTCCAGGGGCAATGCTCAGTGCAGTGGCTTTGCCCTGCAATCCACGTTCCTCACTCGGGCCGCCCTGCCTGTCAGGCCCACACTCCCTAGACCTGTGTTCCTGAGGCCGTTGGACAGTTGGGGAAGTGGAGGCTCTCCCAGCATGGGAGGCCTGCTTAGCACACTGCTCTGGGTCCAAAGCGGATTCCCTGCACCTCGGGCACTGGGGCGACATTTTCTGCACACAGGAGACACTTGGCACACACAGTGTTTCCCCATGGAAAGCGGTGTGCCAAAGAGCACCCGCCTGGGATGTATGGCACTCTCCCACAGAAGCCCTCCATGCAGCAGGCTGTCATGGATTCGGCTGCAGGCCTTTGTGGCTGGAGAGACAGCAGCTCCTCTGGAAGCTCTGGGTCCATTTGCACTCCCGTGCTAGTAAATGAGGCCTGGGGGATGAGGTCCTTGCAAAGAGTGGCAAGCAGCCTGCTCCTTTCCATGAGACGCACGTGTGGTGAGAGAGGCTTGGCAGCAGAGAAGAAGCGAGAGGGGCAGCCAGGGAGGGGATCTGCATGCAGCTCGGAGGCCCCAGATCTGCTTCCCAAGCAGAGCATGCCGGCTATGCCCATCAGGCCCCATTCCCAAGTGCACACCCAGCTTCTGGATGTGCCCTCTGCCAGCCATGAAAACACACACAGGCCATACCCTGAGCCTGCCGAGGGGGACCTTTGCTCCCCGGAGGGGGGGGTGGGGGACTGAATGCCATGATTGTGTGACGGGAGAGAAGGCCCCCGGAGGCCTTCAGGGAGCTGCCACAGCATAGCGGTGCTCAGGAAAAGGCACTCTTCTTTCTGCAGGCTGGATGCACACTCGAGTTTCTGCTTGAGGCAGAGAGAGCTGAGCTAGGCGATCCCTGGCTGAAGGCAAAGCAGAGAGTTTTTCGGTGGAGCGATGGCTCCATCTGCTGGCTGACAAGCGTGGAAGGAGAAGCCTGGTTCCCACTGAGTTCCTGAGCAGGTTTCCAAGCTGGAGGCCCTCTGGCTCCACAAGCTCGAGAGTCCTGCCTAAGACTTCCCTCTGGCAACAGAGTGGGTGCCAAGGGCCTGTGGGTTCGAGAGTGCTCGGAAGCCGCAGGGGAGGCTTTGGGCACCCAGTGCTCTGTGATGGAAAACGCTGCAGGCCTGAGCCTCCAGGAACTCCTGCAAGGCTGTGGAGTGGGAAAGCTGTCCTTAGCAGAAGGCTCCCTGCCCAGGGCTGCAGGCCTTTGTGGATGGCTAAGCCGCAGCTTCCTTGCAGGCTGCTGCTCCAGGGGCGTGTGTGCCCTGGTCCAGAGTGCTGTAGGAGGAGGTCCTAGCAAGGGGAGAGCAAGCACCTTGTTTCCTTGGCCTCGACTGGCCTGTGCCCCCAGAGGCCTGCCGGCAGTGCACACAGCACAGGCAGCAAGGGGGTGTTGGCAGGCAGCTAGGAGGCAGCAGGAGTCCCACTTGAAAGTGGGGTCATGACTGTTTGGGCCTCAGGCCCCAACGGCAACCTGCACACACAGCCTCTGAACCTGCAGCTTGCGAGCAGTGCCAGAGACACACAGGCACCTCCCTGGGGCCTTCTCGAGGGAACTGTGCTCCATCGAGGTCCTGCTGGCTGGCAGTGGCCTAGGCCAGCACAGGCCTTAGGGAGGCCTGGCTGAGCCTGGGGTGATCTCCGAGCTAGCCATGCCCAGGACAAGCCTGGGACTTGAGGCCAGGCTGCAGCCTCATTCCAGGCTGGGCCTGGTGCAGAGAGCCTGCAAGCGAGGCCTTCCAGGGGCAATGCTCAGTGCAGTGGCTTTGCCCTGCAATCCACGTTCCTCACTCGGGCCGCCCTGCCTGTCAGGCCCACACTCCCTAGACCTGTGTTCCTGAGGCCGTTGGACAGTTGGGGAAGTGGAGGCTCTCCCAGCATGGGAGGCCTGCTTAGCACACTGCTCTGGGTCCAAAGCGGATTCCCTGCACCTCGGGCACTGGGGCGACATTTTCTGCACACAGGAGACACTTGGCACACACAGTGTTTCCCCATGGAAAGCGGTGTGCCAAAGAGCACCCGCCTGGGATGTATGGCACTCTCCCACAGAAGCCCTCCATGCAGCAGGCTGTCATGGATTCGGCTGCAGGCCTTTGTGGCTGGAGAGACAGCAGCTCCTCTGGAGGCTCTGGGTCCATTTGCACTCCCGTGCTAGTAAATGAGGCCTGGGGGATGCGGTCCTTGCAAAGAGTGGCAAGCAGCCTGCTCCTTTCCATGAGACGCACGTGTGGTGAGAGAGGCTTGGCAGCAGAGAAGAAGCGAGAGGGGCAGCCAGGGAGGGGATCTGCATGCAGCTCGGAGGCCCCAGATCTGCTTCCCAAGCAGAGCATGCCGGCTATGCCCATCAGGCCCCATTCCCAAGTGCACACCCAGCTTCTGGATGTGCCCTCTGCCAGCCATGAAAACACACACAGGCCATACCCTGAGCCTGCCGAGGGGGACCTTTGCTCCCCGGAGGGGGGGGTGGGGGACTGAATGCCATGATTGTGTGACGGGAGAGAAGGCCCCCGGAGGCCTTCAGGGAGCTGCCACAGCATAGCGGTGCTCAGGAAAAGGCACTCTTCTTTCTGCAGGCTGGATGCACACTCGAGTTTCTGCTTGAGGCAGAGAGAGCTGAGCTAGGCGATCCCTGGCTGAAGGCAAAGCAGAGAGTTTTTCGGTGGAGCGATGGCTCCATCTGCTGGCTGACAAGCGTGGAAGGAGAAGCCTGGTTCCCACTGAGTTCCTGAGCAGGTTTCCAAGCTGGAGGCCCTCTGGCTCCACAAGCTCGAGAGTCCTGCCTAAGACTTCCCTCTGGCAACAGAGTGGGTGCCAAGGGCCTGTGGGTTCGAGAGTGCTCGGAAGCCGCAGGGGAGGCTTTGGGCACCCAGTGCTCTGTGATGGAAAACGCTGCAGGCCTGAGCCTCCAGGAACTCCTGCAAGGCTGTGGAGTGGGAAAGCTGTCCTTAGCAGAAGGCTCCCTGCCCAGGGCTGCAGGCCTTTGTGGATGGCTAAGCCGCAGCTTCCTTGCAGGCTGCTGCTCCAGGGGCGTGTGTGCCCTGGTCCAGAGTGCTGTAGGAGGAGGTCCTAGCAAGGGGAGAGCAAGCACCTTGTTTCCTTGGCTTCGACTGGCCTGTGCCCCCAGAGGCCTGCCGGCAGTGCACACAGCACAGGCAGCAAGGGGGTGTTGGCAGGCAGCTAGGAGGCAGCAGGAGTCCCACTTGAAAGTGGGGTCATGACTGTTTGGGCCTCAGGCCCCAACGGCAACCTGCACACACAGCCTCTGAACCTGCAGCTTGCGAGCAGTGCCAGAGACACACAGGCACCTCCCTGGGGCCTTCTCGAGGGAACTGTGCTCCATCGAGGTCCTGCTGGCTGGCAGTGGCCTAGGCCAGCACAGGCCTTAGGGAGGCCTGGCTGAGCCTGGGGTGATCTCCGAGCTAGCCATGCCCAGGACAAGCCTGGGACTTGAGGCCAGGCTGCAGCCTCATTCCAGGCTGGGCCTGGTGCAGAGAGCCTGCAAGCGAGGCCTTCCAGGGGCAATGCTCAGTGCAGTGGCTTTGCCCTGCAATCCACGTTCCTCACTCGGGCCGCCCTGCCTGTCAGGCCCACACTCCCTAGACCTGTGTTCCTGAGGCCGTTGGACAGTTGGGGAAGTGGAGGCTCTCCCAGCATGGGAGGCCTGCTTAGCACACTGCTCTGGGTCCAAAGCGGATTCCCTGCACCTCGGGCACTGGGGCGACATTTTCTGCACACAGGAGACACTTGGCACACACAGTGTTTCCCCATGGAAAGCGGTGTGCCAAAGAGCACCCGCCTGGGATGTATGGCACTCTCCCACAGAAGCCCTCCATGCAGCAGGCTGTCATGGATTCGGCTGCAGGCCTTTGTGGCTGGAGAGACAGCAGCTCCTCTGGAGGCTCTGGGTCCATTTGCACTCCCGTGCTAGTAAATGAGGCCTGGGGGATGCGGTCCTTGCAAAGAGTGGCAAGCAGCCTGCTCCTTTCCATGAGACGCACGTGTGGTGAGAGAGGCTTGGCAGCAGAGAAGAAGCGAGAGGGGCAGCCAGGGAGGGGATCTGCATGCAGCTCGGAGGCCCCAGATCTCCTGCTTCCCAAGCAGAGCATGCCGGCTATGCCCATCAGGCCCCATTCCCAAGTGCACACCCAGCTTCTGGATGTGCCCTCTGCCAGCCATGAAAACACACACAGGCCATACCCTGAGCCTGCCGAGGGGGACCTTTGCTCCCCGGAGGGGGGGGTGGGGGACTGAATGCCATGATTGTGTGACGGGAGAGAAGGCCCCTGGAGGCCTTCAGGGAGCTGCCACAGCATAGCGGTGCTCAGGAAAAGGCACTCTTCTTTCTGCAGGCTGGATGCACACTCGAGTTTCTGCTTGAGGCAGAGAGAGCTGAGCTAGGCGATCCCTGGCTGAAGGCAAAGCAGAGAGTTTTTCGGTGGAGCGATGGCTCCATCTGCTGGCTGACAAGCGTGGAAGGAGAAGCCTGGTTCCCACTGAGTTCCTGAGCAGGTTTCCAAGCTGGAGGCCCTCTGGCTCCACAAGCTCGAGAGTCCTGCCTAAGACTTCCCTCTGGCAACAGAGTGGGTGCCAAGGGCCTGTGGGTTCGAGAGTGCTCGGAAGCCGCAGGGGAGGCTTTGGGCACCCAGTGCTCTGTGATGGAAAACGCTGCAGGCCTGAGCCTCCAGGAACTCCTGCAAGGCTGTGGAGTGGGAAAGCTGTCCTTAGCAGAAGGCTCCCTGCCCAGGGCTGCAGGCCTTTGTGGATGGCTAAGCCGCAGCTTCCTTGCAGGCTGCTGCTCCAGGGGCGTGTGTGCCCTGGTCCAGAGTGCTGTAGGAGGAGGTCCTAGCAAGGGGAGAGCAAGCACCTTGTTTCCTTGGCCTCGACTGGCCTGTGCCCCCAGAGGCCTGCCGGCAGTGCACACAGCACAGGCAGCAAGGGGGTGTTGGCAGGCAGCTAGGAGGCAGCAGGAGTCCCACTTGAAAGTGGGGTCATGACTGTTTGGGCCTCAGGCCCCAACAGCAACCTGCACACACAGCCTCTGAACCTGCAGCTTGCGAGCAGTGCCAGAGACACACAGGCACCTCCCTGGGGCCTTCTCGAGGGAACTGTGCTCCATCGAGGTCCTGCTGGCTGGCAGTGGCCTAGGCCAGCACAGGCCTTAGGGAGGCCTGGCTGAGCCTGGGGTGATCTCCGAGCTAGCCATGCCCAGGACAAGCCTGGGACTTGAGGCCAGGCTGCAGCCTCATTCCAGGCTGGGCCTGGTGCAGAGAGCCTGCAAGCGAGGCCTTCCAGGGGCAATGCTCAGTGCAGTGGCTTTGCCCTGCAATCCACGTTCCTCACTCGGGCCGCCCTGCCTGTCAGGCCCACACTCCCTAGACCTGTGTTCCTGAGGCCGTTGGACAGTTGGGGAAGTGGAGGCTCTCCCAGCATGGGAGGCCTGCTTAGCACACTGCTCTGGGTCCAAAGCAGATTCCCTGCACCTCGGGCACTGGGGCGACATTTTCTGCACACAGGAGACACTTGGCACACACAGTGTTTCCCCATGGAAAGCGGTGTGCCAAAGAGCACCCGCCTGGGATGTATGGCACTCTCCCACAGAAGCCCTCCATGCAGCAGGCTGTCATGGATTCGGCTGCAGGCCTTTGTGGCTGGAGAGACAGCAGCTCCTCTGGAGGCTCTGGGTCCATTTGCACTCCCGTGCTAGTAAATGAGGCCTGGGGGATGCGGTCCTTGCAAAGAGTGGCAAGCAGCCTGCTCCTTTCCATGAGACGCACGTGTGGTGAGAGAGGCTTGGCAGCAGAGAAGAAGCGAGAGGGGCAGCCAGGGAGGGGATCTGCATGCAGCTCGGAGGCCCCAGATCTGCTTCCCAAGCAGAGCATGCCGGCTATGCCCATCAGGCCCCATTCCCAAGTGCACACCCAGCTTCTGGATGTGCCCTCTGCCAGCCATGAAAACACACACAGGCCATACCCTGAGCCTGCCGAGGGGGACCTTTGCTCCCCGGAGGGGGGGGTGGGGGACTGAATGCCATGATTGTGTGACGGGAGAGAAGGCCCCTGGAGGCCTTCAGGGAGCTGCCACAGCATAGCGGTGCTCAGGAAAAGGCACTCTTCTTTCTGCAGGCTGGATGCACACTCGAGTTTCTGCTTGAGGCAGAGAGAGCTGAGCTAGGCGATCCCTGGCTGAAGGCAAAGCAGAGAGTTTTTCGGTGGAGCGATGGCTCCATCTGCTGGCTGACAAGCGTGGAAGGAGAAGCCTGGTTCCCACTGAGTTCCTGAGCAGGTTTCCAAGCTGGAGGCCCTCTGGCTCCACAAGCTCGAGAGTCCTGCCTATGACTTCCCTCTGGCAACAGAGTGGGTGCCAAGGGCCTGTGGGTTCGAGAGTGCTCGGAAGCCGCAGGGGAGGCTTTGGGCACCCAGTGCTCTGTGATGGAAAACGCTGCAGGCCTGAGCCTCCAGGAACTCCTGCAAGGCTGTGGAGTGGGAAAGCTGTCCTTAGCAGAAGGCTCCCTGCCCAGGGCTGCAGGCCTTTGTGGATGGCTAAGCCGCAGCTTCCTTGCAGGCTGCTGCTCCAGGGGCGTGTGTGCCCTGGTCCAGAGTGCTGTAGGAGGAGGTCCTAGCAAGGGGAGAGCAAGCACCTTGTTTCCTTGGCCTCGACTGGCCTGTGCCCCCAGAGGCCTGCCGGCAGTGCACACAGCACAGGCAGCAAGGGGGTGTTGGCAGGCAGCTAGGAGGCAGCAGGAGTCCCACTTGAAAGTGGGGTCATGACTGTTTGGGCCTCAGGCCCCAACAGCAACCTGCACACACAGCCTCTGAACCTGCAGCTTGCGAGCAGTGCCAGAGACACACAGGCACCTCCCTGGGGCCTTCTCGAGGGAACTGTGCTCCATCGAGGTCCTGCTGGCTGGCAGTGGCCTAGGCCAGCACAGGCCTTAGGGAGGCCTGGCTGAGCCTGGGGTGATCTCCGAGCTAGCCATGCCCAGGACAAGCCTGGGACTTGAGGCCAGGCTGCAGCCTCATTCCAGGCTGGGCCTGGTGCAGAGAGCCTGCAAGCGAGGCCTTCCAGGGGCAATGCTCAGTGCAGTGGCTTTGCCCTGCAATCCACGTTCCTCACTCGGGCCGCCCTGCCTGTCAGGCCCACACTCCCTAGACCTGTGTTCCTGAGGCCGTTGGACAGTTGGGGAAGTGGAGGCTCTCCCAGCATGGGAGGCCTGCTTAGCACACTGCTCTGGGTCCAAAGCGGATTCCCTGCACCTCGGGCACTGGGGCGACATTTTCTGCACACAGGAGACACTTGGCACACACAGTGTTTCCCCATGGAAAGCGGTGTGCCAAAGAGCACCCGCCTGGGATGTATGGCACTCTCCCACAGAAGCCCTCCATGCAGCAGGCTGTCATGGATTCGGCTGCAGGCCGTTGTGGCTGGAGAGACAGCAGCTCCTCTGGAGGCTCTGGGTCCATTTGCACTCCCGTGCTAGTAAATGAGGCCTGGGGGATGAGGTCCTTGCAAAGAGTGGCAAGCAGCCTGCTCCTTTCCATGAGACGCACGTGTGGTGAGAGAGGCTTGGCAGCAGAGAAGAAGCGAGAGGGGCAGCCAGGGAGGGGATCTGCATGCAGCTCGGAGGCCCCAGATCTCCTGCTTCCCAAGCAGAGCATGCCGGCTATGCCCATCAGGCCCCATTCCCAAGTGCACACCCAGCTTCTGGATGTGCCCTCTGCCAGCCATGAAAACACACACAGGCCATACCCTGAGCCTGCCGAGGGGGACCTTTGCTCCCCGGAGGGGGGGGTGGGGGGCTGAATGCCATGATTGTGTGACGGGAGAGAAGGCCCCCGGAGGCCTTCAGGGAGCTGCCACAGCATAGCGGTGCTCAGGAAAAGGCACTCTTCTTTCTGCAGGCTGGATGCACACTCGAGTTTCTGCTTGAGGCAGAGAGAGCTGAGCTAGGCGATCCCTGGCTGAAGGCAAAGCAGAGAGTTTTTCGGTGGAGCGATGGCTCCATCTGCTGGCTGACAAGCGTGGAAGGAGAAGCCTGGTTCCCACTGAGTTCCTGAGCAGGTTTCCAAGCTGGAGGCCCTCTGGCTCCACAAGCTCGAGAGTCCTGCCTAAGACTTCCCTCTGGCAACAGAGTGGGTGCCAAGGGCCTGTGGGTTCGAGAGTGCTCGGAAGCCGCAGGGGAGGCTTTGGGCACCCAGTGCTCTGTGATGGAAAACGCTGCAGGCCTGAGCCTCCAGGAACTCCTGCAAGGCTGTGGAGTGGGAAAGCTGTCCTTAGCAGAAGGCTCCCTGCCCAGGGCTGCAGGCCTTTGTGGATGGCTAAGCCGCAGCTTCCTTGCAGGCTGCTGCTCCAGGGGCGTGTGTGCCCTGGTCCAGAGTGCTGTAGGAGGAGGTCCTAGCAAGGGGAGAGCAAGCACCTTGTTTCCTTGGCCTCGACTGGCCTGTGCCCCCAGAGGCCTGCCGGCAGTGCACACAGCACAGGCAGCAAGGGGGTGTTGGCAGGCAGCTAGGAGGCAGCAGGAGTCCCACTTGAAAGTGGGGTCATGACTGTTTGGGCCTCAGGCCCCAACGGCAACCTGCACACACAGCCTCTGAACCTGCAGCTTGCGAGCAGTGCCAGAGACACACAGGCACCTCCCTGGGGCCTTCTCGAGGGAACTGTGCTCCATCGAGGTCCTGCTGGCTGGCAGTGGCCTAGGCCAGCACAGGCCTTAGGGAGGCCTGGCTGAGCCTGGGGTGATCTCCGAGCTAGCCATGCAAAGGACAAGCCTGGGACTTGAGGCCAGGCTGCAGCCTCATTCCAGGCTGGGCCTGGTGCAGAGAGCCTGCAAGCGAGGCCTTCCAGGGGCAATGCTCAGTGCAGTGGCTTTGCCCTGCAATCCACGTTCCTCACTCGGGCTGCCCTGCCTGTCAGGCCCACACTCCCTAGACCTGTGTTCCTGAGGCCGTTGGACAGTTGGGGAAGTGGAGGCTCTCCCAGCATGGGAGGCCTGCTTAGCACACTGCTCTGGGTCCAAAGCGGATTCCCTGCACCTCGGGCACTGGGGCGACATTTTCTGCACACAGGAGACACTTGGCACACACAGTGTTTCCCCATGGAAAGCAGTGTGCCAAAGAGCACCCGCCTGGGATGTATGGCACTCTCCCACAGAAGCCCTCCATGCAGCAGGCTGTCATGGATTCGGCTGCAGGCCGTTGTGGCTGGAGAGACAGCAGCTCCTCTGGAGGCTCTGGGTCCATTTGCACTCCCGTGCTAGTAAATGAGGCCTGGGGGATGAGGTCCTTGCAAAGAGTGGCAAGCAGCCTGCTCCTTTCCATGAGACGCACGTGTGGTGAGAGAGGCTTGGCAGCAGAGAAGAAGCGAGAGGGGCAGCCAGGGAGGGGATCTGCATGCAGCTCGGAGGCCCCAGATCTCCTGCTTCCCAAGCAGAGCATGCCGGCTATGCCCATCAGGCCCCATTCCCAAGTGCACACCCAGCTTCTGGATGTGCCCTCTGCCAGCCATGAAAACACACACAGGCCATACCCTGAGCCTGCCGAGGGGGACCTTTGCTCCCCGGAGGGGGGGTGGGGGGCTGAATGCCATGATTGTGTGACGGGAGAGAAGGCCCCCGGAGGCCTTCAGGGAGCTGCCACAGCATAGCGGTGCTCAGGAAAAGGCACTCTTCTTTCTGCAGGCTGGATGCACACTCGAGTTTCTGCTTGAGGCAGAGAGAGCTGAGCTAGGCGATCCCTGGCTGAAGGCAAAGCAGAGAGTTTTTCGGTGGAGCGATGGCTCCATCTGCTGGCTGACAAGCGTGGAAGGAGAAGCCTGGTTCCCACTGAGTTCCTGAGCAGGTTTCCAAGCTGGAGGCCCTCTGGCTCCACAAGCTCGAGAGTCCTGCCTAAGACTTCCCTCTGGCAACAGAGTGGGTGCCAAGGGCCTGTGGGTTCGAGAGTGCTCGGAAGCCGCAGGGGAGGCTTTGGGCACCCAGTGCTCTGTGATGGAAAACGCTGCAGGCCTGAGCCTCCAGGAACTCCTGCAAGGCTGTGGAGTGGGAAAGCTGTCCTTAGCAGAAGGCTCCCTGCCCAGGGCTGCAGGCCTTTGTGGATGGCTAAGCCGCAGCTTCCTTGCAGGCTGCTGCTCCAGGGGCGTGTGTGCCCTGGTCCAGAGTGCTGTAGGAGGAGGTCCTAGCAAGGGGAGAGCAAGCACCTTGTTTCCTTGGCTTCGACTGGCCTGTGCCCCCAGAGGCCTGCCGGCAGTGCACACAGCACAGGCAGCAAGGGGGTGTTGGCAGGCAGCTAGGAGGCAGCAGGAGTCCCACTTGAAAGTGGGGTCATGACTGTTTGGGCCTCAGGCCCCAACGGCAACCTGCACACACAGCCTCTGAACCTGCAGCTTGCGAGCAGTGCCAGAGACACACAGGCACCTCCCTGGGGCCTTCTCGAGGGAACTGTGCTCCATCGAGGTCCTGCTGGCTGGCAGTGGCCTAGGCCAGCACAGGCCTTAGGGAGGCCTGGCTGAGCCTGGGGTGATCTCCGAGCTAGCCATGCCCAGGACAAGCCTGGGACTTGAGGCCAGGCTGCAGCCACATTCCAGGCTGGGCCTGGTGTAGAGAGCCTGCAAGCGAGGCCTTCCAGGGGCAATGCTCAGTGCAGTGGCTTTGCCCTGCAATCCACGTTCCTCACTCGGGCCGCCCTGCCTGTCAGGCCCACACTCCCTAGACCTGTGTTCCTGAGGCCGTTGGACAGTTGGGGAAGTGGAGGCTCTCCCAGCATGGGAGGCCTGCTTAGCACACTGCTCTGGGTCCAAAGCGGATTCCCTGCACCTCGGGCACTGGGGCGACATTTTCTGCACACAGGAGACACTTGGCACACACAGTGTTTCCCCATGGAAAGCGGTGTGCCAAAGAGCACCCGCCTGGGATGTATGGCACTCTCCCACAGAAGCCCTCCATGCAGCAGGCTGTCATGGATTCGGCTGCAGGCCGTTGTGGCTGGAGAGACAGCAGCTCCTCTGGAGGCTCTGGGTCCATTTGCACTCCCGTGCTAGTAAATGAGGCCTGGGGGATGAGGTCCTTGCAAAGAGTGGCAAGCAGCCTGCTCCTTTCCATGAGACGCACGTGTGGTGAGAGAGGCTTGGCAGCAGAGAAGAAGCGAGAGGGGCAGCCAGGGAGGGGATCTGCATGCAGCTCGGAGGCCCCAGATCTCCTGCTTCCCAAGCAGAGCATGCCGGCTATGCCCATCAGGCCCCATTCCCAAGTGCACACCCAGCTTCTGGATGTGCCCTCTGCCAGCCATGAAAACACACACAGGCCATACCCTGAGCCTGCCGAGGGGGACCTTTGCTCCCCGGAGGGGGGTGGGGGGCTGAATGCCATGATTGTGTGACGGGAGAGAAGGCCCCCGGAGGCCTTCAGGGAGCTGCCACAGCATAGCGGTGCTCAGGAAAAGGCACTCTTCTTTCTGCAGGCTGGATGCACACTCGAGTTTCTGCTTGAGGCAGAGAGAGCTGAGCTAGGCAATCCCTGGCTGAAGGCAAAGCAGAGAGTTTTTCGGTGGAGCGATGGCTCCATCTGCTGGCTGACAAGCGTGGAAGGAGAAGCCTGGTTCCCACTGAGTTCCTGAGCAGGTTTCCAAGCTGGAGGCCCTCTGGCTCCACAAGCTCGAGAGTCCTGCCTAAGACTTCCCTCTGGCAACAGAGTGGGTGCCAAGGGCCTGTGGGTTCGAGAGTGCTCGGAAGCCGCAGGGGAGGCTTTGGGCACCCAGTGCTCTGTGATGGAAAACGCTGCAGGCCTGAGCCTCCAGGAACTCCTGCAAGGCTGTGGAGTGGGAAAGCTGTCCTTAGCAGAAGGCTCCCTGCCCAGGGCTGCAGGCCTTTGTGGATGGCTAAGCCGCAGCTTCCTTGCAGGCTGCTGCTCCAGGGGCGTGTGTGCCCTGGTCCAGAGTGCTGTAGGAGGAGGTCCTAGCAAGGGGAGAGCAAGCACCTTGTTTCCTTGGCCTCGACTGGCCTGTGCCCCCAGAGGCCTGCCGGCAGTGCACACAGCACAGGCAGCAAGGGGGTGTTGGCAGGCAGCTAGGAGGCAGCAGGAGTCCCACTTGAAAGTGGGGTCATGACTGTTTGGGCCTCAGGCCCCAACGGCAACCTGCACACACAGCCTCTGAACCTGCAGCTTGCGAGCAGTGCCAGAGACACACAGGCACCTCCCTGGGGCCTTCTCGAGGGAACTGTGCTCCATCGAGGTCCTGCTGGCTGGCAGTGGCCTAGGCCAGCACAGGCCTTAGGGAGGCCTGGCTGAGCCTGGGGTGATCTCCGAGCTAGCCATGCCCAGGACAAGCCTGGGACTTGAGGCCAGGCTGCAGCCTCATTCCAGGCTGGGCCTGGTGCAGAGAGCCTGCAAGCGAGGCCTTCCAGGGGCAATGCTCAGTGCAGTGGCTTTGCCCTGCAATCCACGTTCCTCACTCGGGCCGCCCTGCCTGTCAGGCCCACACTCCCTAGACCTGTGTTCCTGAGGCCGTTGGACAGTTGGGGAAGTGGAGGCTCTCCCAGCATGGGAGGCCTGCTTAGCACACTGCTCTGGGTCCAAAGCGGATTCCCTGCACCTCGGGCACTGGGGCGACATTTTCTGCACACAGGAGACACTTGGCACACACAGTGTTTCCCCATGGAAAGCGGTGTGCCAAAGAGCACCCGCCTGGGATGTATGGCACTCTCCCACAGAAGCCCTCCATGCAGCAGGCTGTCATGGATTCGGCTGCAGGCCTTTGTGGCTGGAGAGACAGCAGCTCCTCTGGAAGCTCTGGGTCCATTTGCACTCCCGTGCTAGTAAATGAGGCCTGGGGGATGAGGTCCTTGCAAAGAGTGGCAAGCAGCCTGCTCCTTTCCATGAGACGCACGTGTGGTGAGAGAGGCTTGGCAGCAGAGAAGAAGCGAGAGGGGCAGCCAGGGAGGGGATCTGCATGCAGCTCGGAGGCCCCAGATCTGCTTCCCAAGCAGAGCATGCCGGCTATGCCCATCAGGCCCCATTCCCAAGTGCACACCCAGCTTCTGGATGTGCCCTCTGCCAGCCATGAAAACACACACAGGCCATACCCTGAGCCTGCCGAGGGGGACCTTTGCTCCCCGGAGGGGGGGGTGGGGGACTGAATGCCATGATTGTGTGACGGGAGAGAAGGCCCCCGGAGGCCTTCAGGGAGCTGCCACAGCATAGCGGTGCTCAGGAAAAGGCACTCTTCTTTCTGCAGGCTGGATGCACACTCGAGTTTCTGCTTGAGGCAGAGAGAGCTGAGCTAGGCGATCCCTGGCTGAAGGCAAAGCAGAGAGTTTTTCGGTGGAGCGATGGCTCCATCTGCTGGCTGACAAGCGTGGAAGGAGAAGCCTGGTTCCCACTGAGTTCCTGAGCAGGTTTCCAAGCTGGAGGCCCTCTGGCTCCACAAGCTCGAGAGTCCTGCCTATGACTTCCCTCTGGCAACAGAGTGGGTGCCAAGGGCCTGTGGGTTCGAGAGTGCTCGGAAGCCGCAGGGGAGGCTTTGGGCACCCAGTGCTCTGTGATGGAAAACGCTGCAGGCCTGAGCCTCCAGGAACTCCTGCAAGGCTGTGGAGTGGGAAAGCTGTCCTTAGCAGAAGGCTCCCTGCCCAGGGCTGCAGGCCTTTGTGGATGGCTAAGCCGCAGCTTCCTTGCAGGCTGCTGCTCCAGGGGCGTGTGTGCCCTGGTCCAGAGTGCTGTAGGAGGAGGTCCTAGCAAGGGGAGAGCAAGCACCTTGTTTCCTTGGCCTCGACTGGCCTGTGCCCCCAGAGGCCTGCCGGCAGTGCACACAGCACAGGCAGCAAGGGGGTGTTGGCAGGCAGCTAGGAGGCAGCAGGAGTCCCACTTGAAAGTGGGGTCATGACTGTTTGGGCCTCAGGCCCCAACAGCAACCTGCACACACAGCCTCTGAACCTGCAGCTTGCGAGCAGTGCCAGAGACACACAGGCACCTCCCTGGGGCCTTCTCGAGGGAACTGTGCTCCATCGAGGTCCTGCTGGCTGGCAGTGGCCTAGGCCAGCACAGGCCTTAGGGAGGCCTGGCTGAGCCTGGGGTGATCTCCGAGCTAGCCATGCCCAGGACAAGCCTGGGACTTGAGGCCAGGCTGCAGCCTCATTCCAGGCTGGGCCTGGTGCAGAGAGCCTGCAAGCGAGGCCTTCCAGGGGCAATGCTCAGTGCAGTGGCTTTGCCCTGCAATCCACGTTCCTCACTCGGGCCGCCCTGCCTGTCAGGCCCACACTCCCTAGACCTGTGTTCCTGAGGCCGTTGGACAGTTGGGGAAGTGGAGGCTCTCCCAGCATGGGAGGCCTGCTTAGCACACTGCTCTGGGTCCAAAGCGGATTCCCTGCACCTCGGGCACTGGGGCGACATTTTCTGCACACAGGAGACACTTGGCACACACAGTGTTTCCCCATGGAAAGCGGTGTGCCAAAGAGCACCCGCCTGGGATGTATGGCACTCTCCCACAGAAGCCCTCCATGCAGCAGGCTGTCATGGATTCGGCTGCAGGCCGTTGTGGCTGGAGAGACAGCAGCTCCTCTGGAGGCTCTGGGTCCATTTGCACTCCCGTGCTAGTAAATGAGGCCTGGGGGATGAGGTCCTTGCAAAGAGTGGCAAGCAGCCTGCTCCTTTCCATGAGACGCACGTGTGGTGAGAGAGGCTTGGCAGCAGAGAAGAAGCGAGAGGGGCAGCCAGGGAGGGGATCTGCATGCAGCTCGGAGGCCCCAGATCTCCTGCTTCCCAAGCAGAGCATGCCGGCTATGCCCATCAGGCCCCATTCCCAAGTGCACACCCAGCTTCTGGATGTGCCCTCTGCCAGCCATGAAAACACACACAGGCCATACCCTGAGCCTGCCGAGGGGGACCTTTGCTCCCCGGAGGGGGGGGTGGGGGGCTGAATGCCATGATTGTGTGACGGGAGAGAAGGCCCCCGGAGGCCTTCAGGGAGCTGCCACAGCATAGCGGTGCTCAGGAAAAGGCACTCTTCTTTCTGCAGGCTGGATGCACACTCGAGTTTCTGCTTGAGGCAGAGAGAGCTGAGCTAGGCGATCCCTGGCTGAAGGCAAAGCAGAGAGTTTTTCGGTGGAGCGATGGCTCCATCTGCTGGCTGACAAGCGTGGAAGGAGAAGCCTGGTTCCCACTGAGTTCCTGAGCAGGTTTCCAAGCTGGAGGCCCTCTGGCTCCACAAGCTCGAGAGTCCTGCCTAAGACTTCCCTCTGGCAACAGAGTGGGTGCCAAGGGCCTGTGGGTTCGAGAGTGCTCGGAAGCCGCAGGGGAGGCTTTGGGCACCCAGTGCTCTGTGATGGAAAACGCTGCAGGCCTGAGCCTCCAGGAACTCCTGCAAGGCTGTGGAGTGGGAAAGCTGTCCTTAGCAGAAGGCTCCCTGCCCAGGGCTGCAGGCCTTTGTGGATGGCTAAGCCGCAGCTTCCTTGCAGGCTGCTGCTCCAGGGGCGTGTGTGCCCTGGTCCAGAGTGCTGTAGGAGGAGGTCCTAGCAAGGGGAGAGCAAGCACCTTGTTTCCTTGGCCTCGACTGGCCTGTGCCCCCAGAGGCCTGCCGGCAGTGCACACAGCACAGGCAGCAAGGGGGTGTTGGCAGGCAGCTAGGAGGCAGCAGGAGTCCCACTTGAAAGTGGGGTCATGACTGTTTGGGCCTCAGGCCCCAACGGCAACCTGCACACACAGCCTCTGAACCTGCAGCTTGCGAGCAGTGCCAGAGACACACAGGCACCTCCCTGGGGCCTTCTCGAGGGAACTGTGCTCCATCGAGGTCCTGCTGGCTGGCAGTGGCCTAGGCCAGCACAGGCCTTAGGGAGGCCTGGCTGAGCCTGGGGTGATCTCCGAGCTAGCCATGCCCAGGACAAGCCTGGGACTTGAGGCCAGGCTGCAGCCTCATTCCAGGCTGGGCCTGGTGCAGAGAGCCTGCAAGCGAGGCCTTCCAGGGGCAATGCTCAGTGCAGTGGCTTTGCCCTGCAATCCACGTTCCTCACTCGGGCCGCCCTGCCTGTCAGGCCCACACTCCCTAGACCTGTGTTCCTGAGGCCGTTGGACAGTTGGGGAAGTGGAGGCTCTCCCAGCATGGGAGGCCTGCTTAGCACACTGCTCTGGGTCCAAAGCGGATTCCCTGCACCTCGGGCACTGGGGCGACATTTTCTGCACACAGGAGACACTTGGCACACACAGTGTTTCCCCATGGAAAGTGGTGTGCCAAAGAGCACCCGCCTGGGATGTATGGCACTCTCCCACAGAAGCCCTCCATGCAGCAGGCTGTCATGGATTCGGCTGCAGGCCTTTGTGGCTGGAGAGACAGCAGCTCCTCTGGAAGCTCTGGGTCCATTTGCACTCCCGTGCTAGTAAATGAGGCCTGGGGGATGAGGTCCTTGCAAAGAGTGGCAAGCAGCCTGCTCCTTTCCATGAGACGCACGTGTGGTGAGAGAGGCTTGGCAGCAGAGAAGAAGCGAGAGGGGCAGCCAGGGAGGGGATCTGCATGCAGCTCGGAGGCCCCAGATCTGCTTCCCAAGCAGAGCATGCCGGCTATGCCCATCAGGCCCCATTCCCAAGTGCACACCCAGCTTCTGGATGTGCCCTCTGCCAGCCATGAAAACACACACAGGCCATACCCTGAGCCTGCCGAGGGGGACCTTTGCTCCCCGGAGGGGGGGGTGGGGGACTGAATGCCATGATTGTGTGACGGGAGAGAAGGCCCCCGGAGGCCTTCAGGGAGCTGCCACAGCATAGCGGTGCTCAGGAAAAGGCACTCTTCTTTCTGCAGGCTGGATGCACACTCGAGTTTCTGCTTGAGGCAGAGAGAGCTGAGCTAGGCGATCCCTGGCTGAAGGCAAAGCAGAGAGTTTTTCGGTGGAGCGATGGCTCCATCTGCTGGCTGACAAGCGTGGAAGGAGAAGCCTGGTTCCCACTGAGTTCCTGAGCAGGTTTCCAAGCTGGAGGCCCTCTGGCTCCACAAGCTCGAGAGTCCTGCCTATGACTTCCCTCTGGCAACAGAGTGGGTGCCAAGGGCCTGTGGGTTCGAGAGTGCTCGGAAGCCGCAGGGGAGGCTTTGGGCACCCAGTGCTCTGTGATGGAAAACGCTGCAGGCCTGAGCCTCCAGGAACTCCTGCAAGGCTGTGGAGTGGGAAAGCTGTCCTTAGCAGAAGGCTCCCTGCCCAGGGCTGCAGGCCTTTGTGGATGGCTAAGCCGCAGCTTCCTTGCAGGCTGCTGCTCCAGGGGCGTGTGTGCCCTGGTCCAGAGTGCTGTAGGAGGAGGTCCTAGCAAGGGGAGAGCAAGCACCTTGTTTCCTTGGCCTCGACTGGCCTGTGCCCCCAGAGGCCTGCCGGCAGTGCACACAGCACAGGCAGCAAGGGGGTGTTGGCAGGCAGCTAGGAGGCAGCAGGAGTCCCACTTGAAAGTGGGGTCATGACTGTTTGGGCCTCAGGCCCCAACGGCAACCTGCACACACAGCCTCTGAACCTGCAGCTTGCGAGCAGTGCCAGAGACACACAGGCACCTCCCTGGGGCCTTCTCGAGGGAACTGTGCTCCATCGAGGTCCTGCTGGCTGGCAGTGGCCTAGGCCAGCACAGGCCTTAGGGAGGCCTGGCTGAGCCTGGGGTGATCTCCGAGCTAGCCATGCCCAGGACAAGCCTGGGACTTGAGGCCAGGCTGCAGCCTCATTCCAGGCTGGGCCTGGTGCAGAGAGCCTGCAAGCGAGGCCTTCCAGGGGCAATGCTCAGTGCAGTGGCTTTGCCCTGCAATCCACGTTCCTCACTCGGGCCGCCCTGCCTGTCAGGCCCACACTCCCTAGACCTGTGTTCCTGAGGCCGTTGGACAGTTGGGGAAGTGGAGGCTCTCCCAGCATGGGAGGCCTGCTTAGCACACTGCTCTGGGTCCAAAGCGGATTCCCTGCACCTCGGGCACTGGGGCGACATTTTCTGCACACAGGAGACACTTGGCACACACAGTGTTTCCCCATGGAAAGTGGTGTGCCAAAGAGCACCCGCCTGGGATGTATGGCACTCTCCCACAGAAGCCCTCCATGCAGCAGGCTGTCATGGATTCGGCTGCAGGCCTTTGTGGCTGGAGAGACAGCAGCTCCTCTGGAAGCTCTGGGTCCATTTGCACTCCCGTGCTAGTAAATGAGGCCTGGGGGATGAGGTCCTTGCAAAGAGTGGCAAGCAGCCTGCTCCTTTCCATGAGACGCACGTGTGGTGAGAGAGGCTTGGCAGCAGAGAAGAAGCGAGAGGGGCAGCCAGGGAGGGGATCTGCATGCAGCTCGGAGGCCCCAGATCTGCTTCCCAAGCAGAGCATGCCGGCTATGCCCATCAGGCCCCATTCCCAAGTGCACACCCAGCTTCTGGATGTGCCCTCTGCCAGCCATGAAAACACACACAGGCCATACCCTGAGCCTGCCGAGGGGGACCTTTGCTCCCCGGAGGGGGGGGTGGGGGACTGAATGCCATGATTGTGTGACGGGAGAGAAGGCCCCCGGAGGCCTTCAGGGAGCTGCCACAGCATAGCGGTGCTCAGGAAAAGGCACTCTTCTTTCTGCAGGCTGGATGCACACTCGAGTTTCTGCTTGAGGCAGAGAGAGCTGAGCTAGGCGATCCCTGGCTGAAGGCAAAGCAGAGAGTTTTTCGGTGGAGCGATGGCTCCATCTGCTGGCTGACAAGCGTGGAAGGAGAAGCCTGGTTCCCACTGAGTTCCTGAGCAGGTTTCCAAGCTGGAGGCCCTCTGGCTCCACAAGCTCGAGAGTCCTGCCTATGACTTCCCTCTGGCAACAGAGTGGGTGCCAAGGGCCTGTGGGTTCGAGAGTGCTCGGAAGCCGCAGGGGAGGCTTTGGGCACCCAGTGCTCTGTGATGGAAAACGCTGCAGGCCTGAGCCTCCAGGAACTCCTGCAAGGCTGTGGAGTGGGAAAGCTGTCCTTAGCAGAAGGCTCCCTGCCCAGGGCTGCAGGCCTTTGTGGATGGCTAAGCCGCAGCTTCCTTGCAGGCTGCTGCTCCAGGGGCGTGTGTGCCCTGGTCCAGAGTGCTGTAGGAGGAGGTCCTAGCAAGGGGAGAGCAAGCACCTTGTTTCCTTGGCCTCGACTGGCCTGTGCCCCCAGAGGCCTGCCGGCAGTGCACACAGCACAGGCAGCAAGGGGGTGTTGGCAGGCAGCTAGGAGGCAGCAGGAGTCCCACTTGAAAGTGGGGTCATGACTGTTTGGGCCTCAGGCCCCAACAGCAACCTGCACACACAGCCTCTGAACCTGCAGCTTGCGAGCAGTGCCAGAGACACACAGGCACCTCCCTGGGGCCTTCTCGAGGGAACTGTGCTCCATCGAGGTCCTGCTGGCTGGCAGTGGCCTAGGCCAGCACAGGCCTTAGGGAGGCCTGGCTGAGCCTGGGGTGATCTCCGAGCTAGCCATGCCCAGGACAAGCCTGGGACTTGAGGCCAGGCTGCAGCCTCATTCCAGGCTGGGCCTGGTGCAGAGAGCCTGCAAGCGAGGCCTTCCAGGGGCAATGCTCAGTGCAGTGGCTTTGCCCTGCAATCCACGTTCCTCACTCGGGCCGCCCTGCCTGTCAGGCCCACACTCCCTAGACCTGTGTTCCTGAGGCCGTTGGACAGTTGGGGAAGTGGAGGCTCTCCCAGCATGGGAGGCCTGCTTAGCACACTGCTCTGGGTCCAAAGCGGATTCCCTGCACCTCGGGCACTGGGGCGACATTTTCTGCACACAGGAGACACTTGGCACACACAGTGTTTCCCCATGGAAAGCGGTGTGCCAAAGAGCACCCGCCTGGGATGTATGGCACTCTCCCACAGAAGCCCTCCATGCAGCAGGCTGTCATGGATTCGGCTGCAGGCCTTTGTGGCTGGAGAGACAGCAGCTCCTCTGGAAGCTCTGGGTCCATTTGCACTCCCGTGCTAGTAAATGAGGCCTGGGGGATGAGGTCCTTGCAAAGAGTGGCAAGCAGCCTGCTCCTTTCCATGAGACGCACGTGTGGTGAGAGAGGCTTGGCAGCAGAGAAGAAGCGAGAGGGGCAGCCAGGGAGGGGATCTGCATGCAGCTCGGAGGCCCCAGATCTGCTTCCCAAGCAGAGCATGCCGGCTATGCCCATCAGGCCCCATTCCCAAGTGCACACCCAGCTTCTGGATGTGCCCTCTGCCAGCCATGAAAACACACACAGGCCATACCCTGAGCCTGCCGAGGGGGACCTTTGCTCCCCGGAGGGGGGGGTGGGGGACTGAATGCCATGATTGTGTGACGGGAGAGAAGGCCCCCGGAGGCCTTCAGGGAGCTGCCACAGCATAGCGGTGCTCAGGAAAAGGCACTCTTCTTTCTGCAGGCTGGATGCACACTCGAGTTTCTGCTTGAGGCAGAGAGAGCTGAGCTAGGCGATCCCTGGCTGAAGGCAAAGCAGAGAGTTTTTCGGTGGAGCGATGGCTCCATCTGCTGGCTGACAAGCGTGGAAGGAGAAGCCTGGTTCCCACTGAGTTCCTGAGCAGGTTTCCAAGCTGGAGGCCCTCTGGCTCCACAAGCTCGAGAGTCCTGCCTATGACTTCCCTCTGGCAACAGAGTGGGTGCCAAGGGCCTGTGGGTTCGAGAGTGCTCGGAAGCCGCAGGGGAGGCTTTGGGCACCCAGTGCTCTGTGATGGAAAACGCTGCAGGCCTGAGCCTCCAGGAACTCCTGCAAGGCTGTGGAGTGGGAAAGCTGTCCTTAGCAGAAGGCTCCCTGCCCAGGGCTGCAGGCCTTTGTGGATGGCTAAGCCGCAGCTTCCTTGCAGGCTGCTGCTCCAGGGGCGTGTGTGCCCTGGTCCAGAGTGCTGTAGGAGGAGGTCCTAGCAAGGGGAGAGCAAGCACCTTGTTTCCTTGGCCTCGACTGGCCTGTGCCCCCAGAGGCCTGCCGGCAGTGCACACAGCACAGGCAGCAAGGGGGTGTTGGCAGGCAGCTAGGAGGCAGCAGGAGTCCCACTTGAAAGTGGGGTCATGACTGTTTGGGCCTCAGGCCCCAACAGCAACCTGCACACACAGCCTCTGAACCTGCAGCTTGCGAGCAGTGCCAGAGACACACAGGCACCTCCCTGGGGCCTTCTCGAGGGAACTGTGCTCCATCGAGGTCCTGCTGGCTGGCAGTGGCCTAGGCCAGCACAGGCCTTAGGGAGGCCTGGCTGAGCCTGGGGTGATCTCCGAGCTAGCCATGCCCAGGACAAGCCTGGGACTTGAGGCCAGGCTGCAGCCTCATTCCAGGCTGGGCCTGGTGCAGAGAGCCTGCAAGCGAGGCCTTCCAGGGGCAATGCTCAGTGCAGTGGCTTTGCCCTGCAATCCACGTTCCTCACTCGGGCCGCCCTGCCTGTCAGGCCCACACTCCCTAGACCTGTGTTCCTGAGGCCGTTGGACAGTTGGGGAAGTGGAGGCTCTCCCAGCATGGGAGGCCTGCTTAGCACACTGCTCTGGGTCCAAAGCGGATTCCCTGCACCTCGGGCACTGGGGCGACATTTTCTGCACACAGGAGACACTTGGCACACACAGTGTTTCCCCATGGAAAGCGGTGTGCCAAAGAGCACCCGCCTGGGATGTATGGCACTCTCCCACAGAAGCCCTCCATGCAGCAGGCTGTCATGGATTCGGCTGCAGGCCGTTGTGGCTGGAGAGACAGCAGCTCCTCTGGAGGCTCTGGGTCCATTTGCACTCCCGTGCTAGTAAATGAGGCCTGGGGGATGAGGTCCTTGCAAAGAGTGGCAAGCAGCCTGCTCCTTTCCATGAGACGCACGTGTGGTGAGAGAGGCTTGGCAGCAGAGAAGAAGCGAGAGGGGCAGCCAGGGAGGGGATCTGCATGCAGCTCGGAGGCCCCAGATCTCCTGCTTCCCAAGCAGAGCATGCCGGCTATGCCCATCAGGCCCCATTCCCAAGTGCACACCCAGCTTCTGGATGTGCCCTCTGCCAGCCATGAAAACACACACAGGCCATACCCTGAGCCTGCCGAGGGGGACCTTTGCTCCCCGGAGGGGGGGGTGGGGGGCTGAATGCCATGATTGTGTGACGGGAGAGAAGGCCCCCGGAGGCCTTCAGGGAGCTGCCACAGCATAGCGGTGCTCAGGAAAAGGCACTCTTCTTTCTGCAGGCTGGATGCACACTCGAGTTTCTGCTTGAGGCAGAGAGAGCTGAGCTAGGCGATCCCTGGCTGAAGGCAAAGCAGAGAGTTTTTCGGTGGAGCGATGGCTCCATCTGCTGGCTGACAAGCGTGGAAGGAGAAGCCTGGTTCCCACTGAGTTCCTGAGCAGGTTTCCAAGCTGGAGGCCCTCTGGCTCCACAAGCTCGAGAGTCCTGCCTAAGACTTCCCTCTGGCAACAGAGTGGGTGCCAAGGGCCTGTGGGTTCGAGAGTGCTCGGAAGCCGCAGGGGAGGCTTTGGGCACCCAGTGCTCTGTGATGGAAAACGCTGCAGGCCTGAGCCTCCAGGAACTCCTGCAAGGCTGTGGAGTGGGAAAGCTGTCCTTAGCAGAAGGCTCCCTGCCCAGGGCTGCAGGCCTTTGTGGATGGCTAAGCCGCAGCTTCCTTGCAGGCTGCTGCTCCAGGGGCGTGTGTGCCCTGGTCCAGAGTGCTGTAGGAGGAGGTCCTAGCAAGGGGAGAGCAAGCACCTTGTTTCCTTGGCCTCGACTGGCCTGTGCCCCCAGAGGCCTGCCGGCAGTGCACACAGCACAGGCAGCAAGGGGGTGTTGGCAGGCAGCTAGGAGGCAGCAGGAGTCCCACTTGAAAGTGGGGTCATGACTGTTTGGGCCTCAGGCCCCAACGGCAACCTGCACACACAGCCTCTGAACCTGCAGCTTGCGAGCAGTGCCAGAGACACACAGGCACCTCCCTGGGGCCTTCTCGAGGGAACTGTGCTCCATCGAGGTCCTGCTGGCTGGCAGTGGCCTAGGCCAGCACAGGCCTTAGGGAGGCCTGGCTGAGCCTGGGGTGATCTCCGAGCTAGCCATGCCCAGGACAAGCCTGGGACTTGAGGCCAGGCTGCAGCCTCATTCCAGGCTGGGCCTGGTGCAGAGAGCCTGCAAGCGAGGCCTTCCAGGGGCAATGCTCAGTGCAGTGGCTTTGCCCTGCAATCCACGTTCCTCACTCGGGCCGCCCTGCCTGTCAGGCCCACACTCCCTAGACCTGTGTTCCTGAGGCCGTTGGACAGTTGGGGAAGTGGAGGCTCTCCCAGCATGGGAGGCCTGCTTAGCACACTGCTCTGGGTCCAAAGCGGATTCCCTGCACCTCGGGCACTGGGGCGACATTTTCTGCACACAGGAGACACTTGGCACACACAGTGTTTCCCCATGGAAAGCGGTGTGCCAAAGAGCACCCGCCTGGGATGTATGGCACTCTCCCACAGAAGCCCTCCATGCAGCAGGCTGTCATGGATTCGGCTGCAGGCCGTTGTGGCTGGAGAGACAGCAGCTCCTCTGGAGGCTCTGGGTCCATTTGCACTCCCGTGCTAGTAAATGAGGCCTGGGGGATGAGGTCCTTGCAAAGAGTGGCAAGCAGCCTGCTCCTTTCCATGAGACGCACGTGTGGTGAGAGAGGCTTGGCAGCAGAGAAGAAGCGAGAGGGGCAGCCAGGGAGGGGATCTGCATGCAGCTCGGAGGCCCCAGATCTCCTGCTTCCCAAGCAGAGCATGCCGGCTATGCCCATCAGGCCCCATTCCCAAGTGCACACCCAGCTTCTGGATGTGCCCTCTGCCAGCCATGAAAACACACACAGGCCATACCCTGAGCCTGCCGAGGGGGACCTTTGCTCCCCGGAGGGGGGGGTGGGGGGCTGAATGCCATGATTGTGTGACGGGAGAGAAGGCCCCCGGAGGCCTTCAGGGAGCTGCCACAGCATAGCGGTGCTCAGGAAAAGGCACTCTTCTTTCTGCAGGCTGGATGCACACTCGAGTTTCTGCTTGAGGCAGAGAGAGCTGAGCTAGGCGATCCCTGGCTGAAGGCAAAGCAGAGAGTTTTTCGGTGGAGCGATGGCTCCATCTGCTGGCTGACAAGCGTGGAAGGAGAAGCCTGGTTCCCACTGAGTTCCTGAGCAGGTTTCCAAGCTGGAGGCCCTCTGGCTCCACAAGCTCGAGAGTCCTGCCTAAGACTTCCCTCTGGCAACAGAGTGGGTGCCAAGGGCCTGTGGGTTCGAGAGTGCTCGGAAGCCGCAGGGGAGGCTTTGGGCACCCAGTGCTCTGTGATGGAAAACGCTGCAGGCCTGAGCCTCCAGGAACTCCTGCAAGGCTGTGGAGTGGGAAAGCTGTCCTTAGCAGAAGGCTCCCTGCCCAGGGCTGCAGGCCTTTGTGGATGGCTAAGCCGCAGCTTCCTTGCAGGCTGCTGCTCCAGGGGCGTGTGTGCCCTGGTCCAGAGTGCTGTAGGAGGAGGTCCTAGCAAGGGGAGAGCAAGCACCTTGTTTCCTTGGCCTCGACTGGCCTGTGCCCCCAGAGGCCTGCCGGCAGTGCACACAGCACAGGCAGCAAGGGGGTGTTGGCAGGCAGCTAGGAGGCAGCAGGAGTCCCACTTGAAAGTGGGGTCATGACTGTTTGGGCCTCAGGCCCCAACGGCAACCTGCACACACAGCCTCTGAACCTGCAGCTTGCGAGCAGTGCCAGAGACACACAGGCACCTCCCTGGGGCCTTCTCGAGGGAACTGTGCTCCATCGAGGTCCTGCTGGCTGGCAGTGGCCTAGGCCAGCACAGGCCTTAGGGAGGCCTGGCTGAGCCTGGGGTGATCTCCGAGCTAGCCATGCAAAGGACAAGCCTGGGACTTGAGGCCAGGCTGCAGCCTCATTCCAGGCTGGGCCTGGTGCAGAGAGCCTGCAAGCGAGGCCTTCCAGGGGCAATGCTCAGTGCAGTGGCTTTGCCCTGCAATCCACGTTCCTCACTCGGGCTGCCCTGCCTGTCAGGCCCACACTCCCTAGACCTGTGTTCCTGAGGCCGTTGGACAGTTGGGGAAGTGGAGGCTCTCCCAGCATGGGAGGCCTGCTTAGCACACTGCTCTGGGTCCAAAGCGGATTCCCTGCACCTCGGGCACTGGGGCGACATTTTCTGCACACAGGAGACACTTGGCACACACAGTGTTTCCCCATGGAAAGCAGTGTGCCAAAGAGCACCCGCCTGGGATGTATGGCACTCTCCCACAGAAGCCCTCCATGCAGCAGGCTGTCATGGATTCGGCTGCAGGCCGTTGTGGCTGGAGAGACAGCAGCTCCTCTGGAGGCTCTGGGTCCATTTGCACTCCCGTGCTAGTAAATGAGGCCTGGGGGATGAGGTCCTTGCAAAGAGTGGCAAGCAGCCTGCTCCTTTCCATGAGACGCACGTGTGGTGAGAGAGGCTTGGCAGCAGAGAAGAAGCGAGAGGGGCAGCCAGGGAGGGGATCTGCATGCAGCTCGGAGGCCCCAGATCTCCTGCTTCCCAAGCAGAGCATGCCGGCTATGCCCATCAGGCCCCATTCCCAAGTGCACACCCAGCTTCTGGATGTGCCCTCTGCCAGCCATGAAAACACACACAGGCCATACCCTGAGCCTGCCGAGGGGGACCTTTGCTCCCCGGAGGGGGGGTGGGGGGCTGAATGCCATGATTGTGTGACGGGAGAGAAGGCCCCCGGAGGCCTTCAGGGAGCTGCCACAGCATAGCGGTGCTCAGGAAAAGGCACTCTTCTTTCTGCAGGCTGGATGCACACTCGAGTTTCTGCTTGAGGCAGAGAGAGCTGAGCTAGGCGATCCCTGGCTGAAGGCAAAGCAGAGAGTTTTTCGGTGGAGCGATGGCTCCATCTGCTGGCTGACAAGCGTGGAAGGAGAAGCCTGGTTCCCACTGAGTTCCTGAGCAGGTTTCCAAGCTGGAGGCCCTCTGGCTCCACAAGCTCGAGAGTCCTGCCTAAGACTTCCCTCTGGCAACAGAGTGGGTGCCAAGGGCCTGTGGGTTCGAGAGTGCTCGGAAGCCGCAGGGGAGGCTTTGGGCACCCAGTGCTCTGTGATGGAAAACGCTGCAGGCCTGAGCCTCCAGGAACTCCTGCAAGGCTGTGGAGTGGGAAAGCTGTCCTTAGCAGAAGGCTCCCTGCCCAGGGCTGCAGGCCTTTGTGGATGGCTAAGCCGCAGCTTCCTTGCAGGCTGCTGCTCCAGGGGCGTGTGTGCCCTGGTCCAGAGTGCTGTAGGAGGAGGTCCTAGCAAGGGGAGAGCAAGCACCTTGTTTCCTTGGCTTCGACTGGCCTGTGCCCCCAGAGGCCTGCCGGCAGTGCACACAGCACAGGCAGCAAGGGGGTGTTGGCAGGCAGCTAGGAGGCAGCAGGAGTCCCACTTGAAAGTGGGGTCATGACTGTTTGGGCCTCAGGCCCCAACGGCAACCTGCACACACAGCCTCTGAACCTGCAGCTTGCGAGCAGTGCCAGAGACACACAGGCACCTCCCTGGGGCCTTCTCGAGGGAACTGTGCTCCATCGAGGTCCTGCTGGCTGGCAGTGGCCTAGGCCAGCACAGGCCTTAGGGAGGCCTGGCTGAGCCTGGGGTGATCTCCGAGCTAGCCATGCCCAGGACAAGCCTGGGACTTGAGGCCAGGCTGCAGCCACATTCCAGGCTGGGCCTGGTGCAGAGAGCCTGCAAGCGAGGCCTTCCAGGGGCAATGCTCAGTGCAGTGGCTTTGCCCTGCAATCCACGTTCCTCACTCGGGCCGCCCTGCCTGTCAGGCCCACACTCCCTAGACCTGTGTTCCTGAGGCCGTTGGACAGTTGGGGAAGTGGAGGCTCTCCCAGCATGGGAGGCCTGCTTAGCACACTGCTCTGGGTCCAAAGCGGATTCCCTGCACCTCGGGCACTGGGGCGACATTTTCTGCACACAGGAGACACTTGGCACACACAGTGTTTCCCCATGGAAAGCGGTGTGCCAAAGAGCACCCGCCTGGGATGTATGGCACTCTCCCACAGAAGCCCTCCATGCAGCAGGCTGTCATGGATTCGGCTGCAGGCCGTTGTGGCTGGAGAGACAGCAGCTCCTCTGGAGGCTCTGGGTCCATTTGCACTCCCGTGCTAGTAAATGAGGCCTGGGGGATGAGGTCCTTGCAAAGAGTGGCAAGCAGCCTGCTCCTTTCCATGAGACGCACGTGTGGTGAGAGAGGCTTGGCAGCAGAGAAGAAGCGAGAGGGGCAGCCAGGGAGGGGATCTGCATGCAGCTCGGAGGCCCCAGATCTCCTGCTTCCCAAGCAGAGCATGCCGGCTATGCCCATCAGGCCCCATTCCCAAGTGCACACCCAGCTTCTGGATGTGCCCTCTGCCAGCCATGAAAACACACACAGGCCATACCCTGAGCCTGCCGAGGGGGACCTTTGCTCCCCGGAGGGGGGGGTGGGGGGCTGAATGCCATGATTGTGTGACGGGAGAGAAGGCCCCCGGAGGCCTTCAGGGAGCTGCCACAGCATAGCGGTGCTCAGGAAAAGGCACTCTTCTTTCTGCAGGCTGGATGCACACTCGAGTTTCTGCTTGAGGCAGAGAGAGCTGAGCTAGGCAATCCCTGGCTGAAGGCAAAGCAGAGAGTTTTTCGGTGGAGCGATGGCTCCATCTGCTGGCTGACAAGCATGGAAGGAGAAGCCTGGTTCCCACTGAGTTCCTGAGCAGGTTTCCAAGCTGGAGGCCCTCTGGCTCCACAAGCTCGAGAGTCCTGCCTAAGACTTCCCTCTGGCAACAGAGTGGGTGCCAAGGGCCTGTGGGTTCGAGAGTGCTCGGAAGCCGCAGGGGAGGCTTTGGGCACCCAGTGCTCTGTGATGGAAAACGCTGCAGGCCTGAGCCTCCAGGAACTCCTGCAAGGCTGTGGAGTGGGAAAGCTGTCCTTAGCAGAAGGCTCCCTGCCCAGGGCTGCAGGCCTTTGTGGATGGCTAAGCCGCAGCTTCCTTGCAGGCTGCTGCTCCAGGGGCGTGTGTGCCCTGGTCCAGAGTGCTGTAGGAGGAGGTCCTAGCAAGGGGAGAGCAAGCACCTTGTTTCCTTGGCTTCGACTGGCCTGTGCCCCCAGAGGCCTGCCGGCAGTGCACACAGCACAGGCAGCAAGGGGGTGTTGGCAGGCAGCTAGGAGGCAGCAGGAGTCCCACTTGAAAGTGGGGTCATGACTGTTTGGGCCTCAGGCCCCAACGGCAACCTGCACACACAGCCTCTGAACCTGCAGCTTGCGAGCAGTGCCAGAGACACACAGGCACCTCCCTGGGGCCTTCTCGAGGGAACTGTGCTCCATCGAGGTCCTGCTGGCTGGCAGTGGCCTAGGCCAGCACAGGCCTTAGGGAGGCCTGGCTGAGCCTGGGGTGATCTCCGAGCTAGCCATGCCCAGGACAAGCCTGGGACTTGAGGCCAGGCTGCAGCCTCATTCCAGGCTGGGCCTGGTGCAGAGAGCCTGCAAGCGAGGCCTTCCAGGGGCAATGCTCAGTGCAGTGGCTTTGCCCTGCAATCCACGTTCCTCACTCGGGCCGCCCTGCCTGTCAGGCCCACACTCCCTAGACCTGTGTTCCTGAGGCCGTTGGACAGTTGGGGAAGTGGAGGCTCTCCCAGCATGGGAGGCCTGCTTAGCACACTGCTCTGGGTCCAAAGCGGATTCCCTGCACCTCGGGCACTGGGGCGACATTTTCTGCACACAGGAGACACTTGGCACACACAGTGTTTCCCCATGGAAAGCGGTGTGCCAAAGAGCACCCGCCTGGGATGTATGGCACTCTCCCACAGAAGCCCTCCATGCAGCAGGCTGTCATGGATTCGGCTGCAGGCCTTTGTGGCTGGAGAGACAGCAGCTCCTCTGGAAGCTCTGGGTCCATTTGCACTCCCGTGCTAGTAAATGAGGCCTGGGGGATGAGGTCCTTGCAAAGAGTGGCAAGCAGCCTGCTCCTTTCCATGAGACGCACGTGTGGTGAGAGAGGCTTGGCAGCAGAGAAGAAGCGAGAGGGGCAGCCAGGGAGGGGATCTGCATGCAGCTCGGAGGCCCCAGATCTGCTTCCCAAGCAGAGCATGCCGGCTATGCCCATCAGGCCCCATTCCCAAGTGCACACCCAGCTTCTGGATGTGCCCTCTGCCAGCCATGAAAACACACACAGGCCATACCCTGAGCCTGCCGAGGGGGACCTTTGCTCCCCGGAGGGGGGGGTGGGGGACTGAATGCCATGATTGTGTGACGGGAGAGAAGGCCCCCGGAGGCCTTCAGGGAGCTGCCACAGCATAGCGGTGCTCAGGAAAAGGCACTCTTCTTTCTGCAGGCTGGATGCACACTCGAGTTTCTGCTTGAGGCAGAGAGAGCTGAGCTAGGCGATCCCTGGCTGAAGGCAAAGCAGAGAGTTTTTCGGTGGAGCGATGGCTCCATCTGCTGGCTGACAAGCGTGGAAGGAGAAGCCTGGTTCCCACTGAGTTCCTGAGCAGGTTTCCAAGCTGGAGGCCCTCTGGCTCCACAAGCTCGAGAGTCCTGCCTATGACTTCCCTCTGGCAACAGAGTGGGTGCCAAGGGCCTGTGGGTTCGAGAGTGCTCGGAAGCCGCAGGGGAGGCTTTGGGCACCCAGTGCTCTGTGATGGAAAACGCTGCAGGCCTGAGCCTCCAGGAACTCCTGCAAGGCTGTGGAGTGGGAAAGCTGTCCTTAGCAGAAGGCTCCCTGCCCAGGGCTGCAGGCCTTTGTGGATGGCTAAGCCGCAGCTTCCTTGCAGGCTGCTGCTCCAGGGGCGTGTGTGCCCTGGTCCAGAGTGCTGTAGGAGGAGGTCCTAGCAAGGGGAGAGCAAGCACCTTGTTTCCTTGGCCTCGACTGGCCTGTGCCCCCAGAGGCCTGCCGGCAGTGCACACAGCACAGGCAGCAAGGGGGTGTTGGCAGGCAGCTAGGAGGCAGCAGGAGTCCCACTTGAAAGTGGGGTCATGACTGTTTGGGCCTCAGGCCCCAACAGCAACCTGCACACACAGCCTCTGAACCTGCAGCTTGCGAGCAGTGCCAGAGACACACAGGCACCTCCCTGGGGCCTTCTCGAGGGAACTGTGCTCCATCGAGGTCCTGCTGGCTGGCAGTGGCCTAGGCCAGCACAGGCCTTAGGGAGGCCTGGCTGAGCCTGGGGTGATCTCCGAGCTAGCCATGCCCAGGACAAGCCTGGGACTTGAGGCCAGGCTGCAGCCTCATTCCAGGCTGGGCCTGGTGCAGAGAGCCTGCAAGCGAGGCCTTCCAGGGGCAATGCTCAGTGCAGTGGCTTTGCCCTGCAATCCACGTTCCTCACTCGGGCCGCCCTGCCTGTCAGGCCCACACTCCCTAGACCTGTGTTCCTGAGGCCGTTGGACAGTTGGGGAAGTGGAGGCTCTCCCAGCATGGGAGGCCTGCTTAGCACACTGCTCTGGGTCCAAAGCGGATTCCCTGCACCTCGGGCACTGGGGCGACATTTTCTGCACACAGGAGACACTTGAAACACACAGTGTTTCCCCATGGAAAGCGGTGTGCCAAAGAGCACCCGCCTGGGATGTATGGCACTCTCCCACAGAAGCCCTCCATGCAGCAGGCTGTCATGGATTCGGCTGCAGGCCGTTGTGGCTGGAGAGACAGCAGCTCCTCTGGAGGCTCTGGGTCCATTTGCACTCCCGTGCTAGTAAATGAGGCCTGGGGGATGAGGTCCTTGCAAAGAGTGGCAAGCAGCCTGCTCCTTTCCATGAGACGCACGTGTGGTGAGAGAGGCTTGGCAGCAGAGAAGAAGCGAGAGGGGCAGCCAGGGAGGGGATCTGCATGCAGCTCGGAGGCCCCAGATCTCCTGCTTCCCAAGCAGAGCATGCCGGCTATGCCCATCAGGCCCCATTCCCAAGTGCACACCCAGCTTCTGGATGTGCCCTCTGCCAGCCATGAAAACACACACAGGCCATACCCTGAGCCTGCCGAGGGGGACCTTTGCTCCCCGGAGGGGGGGGTGGGGGGCTGAATGCCATGATTGTGTGACGGGAGAGAAGGCCCCCGGAGGCCTTCAGGGAGCTGCCACAGCATAGCGGTGCTCAGGAAAAGGCACTCTTCTTTCTGCAGGCTGGATGCACACTCGAGTTTCTGCTTGAGGCAGAGAGAGCTGAGCTAGGCGATCCCTGGCTGAAGGCAAAGCAGAGAGTTTTTCGGTGGAGCGATGGCTCCATCTGCTGGCTGACAAGCGTGGAAGGAGAAGCCTGGTTCCCACTGAGTTCCTGAGCAGGTTTCCAAGCTGGAGGCCCTCTGGCTCCACAAGCTCGAGAGTCCTGCCTAAGACTTCCCTCTGGCAACAGAGTGGGTGCCAAGGGCCTGTGGGTTCGAGAGTGCTCGGAAGCCGCAGGGGAGGCTTTGGGCACCCAGTGCTCTGTGATGGAAAACGCTGCAGGCCTGAGCCTCCAGGAACTCCTGCAAGGCTGTGGAGTGGGAAAGCTGTCCTTAGCAGAAGGCTCCCTGCCCAGGGCTGCAGGCCTTTGTGGATGGCTAAGCCGCAGCTTCCTTGCAGGCTGCTGCTCCAGGGGCGTGTGTGCCCTGGTCCAGAGTGCTGTAGGAGGAGGTCCTAGCAAGGGGAGAGCAAGCACCTTGTTTCCTTGGCCTCGACTGGCCTGTGCCCCCAGAGGCCTGCCGGCAGTGCACACAGCACAGGCAGCAAGGGGGTGTTGGCAGGCAGCTAGGAGGCAGCAGGAGTCCCACTTGAAAGTGGGGTCATGACTGTTTGGGCCTCAGGCCCCAACAGCAACCTGCACACACAGCCTCTGAACCTGCAGCTTGCGAGCAGTGCCAGAGACACACAGGCACCTCCCTGGGGCCTTCTCGAGGGAACTGTGCTCCATCGAGGTCCTGCTGGCTGGCAGTGGCCTAGGCCAGCACAGGCCTTAGGGAGGCCTGGCTGAGCCTGGGGTGATCTCCGAGCTAGCCATGCCCAGGACAAGCCTGGGACTTGAGGCCAGGCTGCAGCCACATTCCAGGCTGGGCCTGGTGCAGAGAGCCTGCAAGCGAGGCCTTCCAGGGGCAATGCTCAGTGCAGTGGCTTTGCCCTGCAATCCACGTTCCTCACTCGGGCCGCCCTGCCTGTCAGGCCCACACTCCCTAGACCTGTGTTCCTGAGGCCGTTGGACAGTTGGGGAAGTGGAGGCTCTCCCAGCATGGGAGGCCTGCTTAGCACACTGCTCTGGGTCCAAAGCGGATTCCCTGCACCTCGGGCACTGGGGCGACATTTTCTGCACACAGGAGACACTTGGCACACACAGTGTTTCCCCATGGAAAGCGGTGTGCCAAAGAGCACCCGCCTGGGATGTATGGCACTCTCCCACAGAAGCCCTCCATGCAGCAGGCTGTCATGGATTCGGCTGCAGGCCTTTGTGGCTGGAGAGACAGCAGCTCCTCTGGAAGCTCTGGGTCCATTTGCACTCCCGTGCTAGTAAATGAGGCCTGGGGGATGAGGTCCTTGCAAAGAGTGGCAAGCAGCCTGCTCCTTTCCATGAGACGCACGTGTGGTGAGAGAGGCTTGGCAGCAGAGAAGAAGCGAGAGGGGCAGCCAGGGAGGGGATCTGCATGCAGCTCGGAGGCCCCAGATCTGCTTCCCAAGCAGAGCATGCCGGCTATGCCCATCAGGCCCCATTCCCAAGTGCACACCCAGCTTCTGGATGTGCCCTCTGCCAGCCATGAAAACACACACAGGCCATACCCTGAGCCTGCCGAGGGGGACCTTTGCTCCCCGGAGGGGGGGGTGGGGGACTGAATGCCATGATTGTGTGACGGGAGAGAAGGCCCCCGGAGGCCTTCAGGGAGCTGCCACAGCATAGCGGTGCTCAGGAAAAGGCACTCTTCTTTCTGCAGGCTGGATGCACACTCGAGTTTCTGCTTGAGGCAGAGAGAGCTGAGCTAGGCGATCCCTGGCTGAAGGCAAAGCAGAGAGTTTTTCGGTGGAGCGATGGCTCCATCTGCTGGCTGACAAGCGTGGAAGGAGAAGCCTGGTTCCCACTGAGTTCCTGAGCAGGTTTCCAAGCTGGAGGCCCTCTGGCTCCACAAGCTCGAGAGTCCTGCCTATGACTTCCCTCTGGCAACAGAGTGGGTGCCAAGGGCCTGTGGGTTCGAGAGTGCTCGGAAGCCGCAGGGGAGGCTTTGGGCACCCAGTGCTCTGTGATGGAAAACGCTGCAGGCCTGAGCCTCCAGGAACTCCTGCAAGGCTGTGGAGTGGGAAAGCTGTCCTTAGCAGAAGGCTCCCTGCCCAGGGCTGCAGGCCTTTGTGGATGGCTAAGCCGCAGCTTCCTTGCAGGCTGCTGCTCCAGGGGCGTGTGTGCCCTGGTCCAGAGTGCTGTAGGAGGAGGTCCTAGCAAGGGGAGAGCAAGCACCTTGTTTCCTTGGCCTCGACTGGCCTGTGCCCCCAGAGGCCTGCCGGCAGTGCACACAGCACAGGCAGCAAGGGGGTGTTGGCAGGCAGCTAGGAGGCAGCAGGAGTCCCACTTGAAAGTGGGGTCATGACTGTTTGGGCCTCAGGCCCCAACAGCAACCTGCACACACAGCCTCTGAACCTGCAGCTTGCGAGCAGTGCCAGAGACACACAGGCACCTCCCTGGGGCCTTCTCGAGGGAACTGTGCTCCATCGAGGTCCTGCTGGCTGGCAGTGGCCTAGGCCAGCACAGGCCTTAGGGAGGCCTGGCTGAGCCTGGGGTGATCTCCGAGCTAGCCATGCCCAGGACAAGCCTGGGACTTGAGGCCAGGCTGCAGCCTCATTCCAGGCTGGGCCTGGTGCAGAGAGCCTGCAAGCGAGGCCTTCCAGGGGCAATGCTCAGTGCAGTGGCTTTGCCCTGCAATCCACGTTCCTCACTCGGGCCGCCCTGCCTGTCAGGCCCACACTCCCTAGACCTGTGTTCCTGAGGCCGTTGGACAGTTGGGGAAGTGGAGGCTCTCCCAGCATGGGAGGCCTGCTTAGCACACTGCTCTGGGTCCAAAGCGGATTCCCTGCACCTCGGGCACTGGGGCGACATTTTCTGCACACAGGAGACACTTGGCACACACAGTGTTTCCCCATGGAAAGCGGTGTGCCAAAGAGCACCCGCCTGGGATGTATGGCACTCTCCCACAGAAGCCCTCCATGCAGCAGGCTGTCATGGATTCGGCTGCAGGCCGTTGTGGCTGGAGAGACAGCAGCTCCTCTGGAGGCTCTGGGTCCATTTGCACTCCCGTGCTAGTAAATGAGGCCTGGGGGATGAGGTCCTTGCAAAGAGTGGCAAGCAGCCTGCTCCTTTCCATGAGACGCACGTGTGGTGAGAGAGGCTTGGCAGCAGAGAAGAAGCGAGAGGGGCAGCCAGGGAGGGGATCTGCATGCAGCTCGGAGGCCCCAGATCTCCTGCTTCCCAAGCAGAGCATGCCGGCTATGCCCATCAGGCCCCATTCCCAAGTGCACACCCAGCTTCTGGATGTGCCCTCTGCCAGCCATGAAAACACACACAGGCCATACCCTGAGCCTGCCGAGGGGGACCTTTGCTCCCCGGAGGGGGGGGTGGGGGGCTGAATGCCATGATTGTGTGACGGGAGAGAAGGCCCCCGGAGGCCTTCAGGGAGCTGCCACAGCATAGCGGTGCTCAGGAAAAGGCACTCTTCTTTCTGCAGGCTGGATGCACACTCGAGTTTCTGCTTGAGGCAGAGAGAGCTGAGCTAGGCGATCCCTGGCTGAAGGCAAAGCAGAGAGTTTTTCGGTGGAGCGATGGCTCCATCTGCTGGCTGACAAGCGTGGAAGGAGAAGCCTGGTTCCCACTGAGTTCCTGAGCAGGTTTCCAAGCTGGAGGCCCTCTGGCTCCACAAGCTCGAGAGTCCTGCCTAAGACTTCCCTCTGGCAACAGAGTGGGTGCCAAGGGCCTGTGGGTTCGAGAGTGCTCGGAAGCCGCAGGGGAGGCTTTGGGCACCCAGTGCTCTGTGATGGAAAACGCTGCAGGCCTGAGCCTCCAGGAACTCCTGCAAGGCTGTGGAGTGGGAAAGCTGTCCTTAGCAGAAGGCTCCCTGCCCAGGGCTGCAGGCCTTTGTGGATGGCTAAGCCGCAGCTTCCTTGCAGGCTGCTGCTCCAGGGGCGTGTGTGCCCTGGTCCAGAGTGCTGTAGGAGGAGGTCCTAGCAAGGGGAGAGCAAGCACCTTGTTTCCTTGGCCTCGACTGGCCTGTGCCCCCAGAGGCCTGCCGGCAGTGCACACAGCACAGGCAGCAAGGGGGTGTTGGCAGGCAGCTAGGAGGCAGCAGGAGTCCCACTTGAAAGTGGGGTCATGACTGTTTGGGCCTCAGGCCCCAACGGCAACCTGCACACACAGCCTCTGAACCTGCAGCTTGCGAGCAGTGCCAGAGACACACAGGCACCTCCCTGGGGCCTTCTCGAGGGAACTGTGCTCCATCGAGGTCCTGCTGGCTGGCAGTGGCCTAGGCCAGCACAGGCCTTAGGGAGGCCTGGCTGAGCCTGGGGTGATCTCCGAGCTAGCCATGCCCAGGACAAGCCTGGGACTTGAGGCCAGGCTGCAGCCACATTCCAGGCTGGGCCTGGTGCAGAGAGCCTGCAAGCGAGGCCTTCCAGGGGCAATGCTCAGTGCAGTGGCTTTGCCCTGCAATCCACGTTCCTCACTCGGGCCGCCCTGCCTGTCAGGCCCACACTCCCTAGACCTGTGTTCCTGAGGCCGTTGGACAGTTGGGGAAGTGGAGGCTCTCCCAGCATGGGAGGCCTGCTTAGCACACTGCTCTGGGTCCAAAGCGGATTCCCTGCACCTCGGGCACTGGGGCGACATTTTCTGCACACAGGAGACACTTGGCACACACAGTGTTTCCCCATGGAAAGCGGTGTGCCAAAGAGCACCCGCCTGGGATGTATGGCACTCTCCCACAGAAGCCCTCCATGCAGCAGGCTGTCATGGATTCGGCTGCAGGCCTTTGTGGCTGGAGAGACAGCAGCTCCTCTGGAAGCTCTGGGTCCATTTGCACTCCCGTGCTAGTAAATGAGGCCTGGGGGATGAGGTCCTTGCAAAGAGTGGCAAGCAGCCTGCTCCTTTCCATGAGACGCACGTGTGGTGAGAGAGGCTTGGCAGCAGAGAAGAAGCGAGAGGGGCAGCCAGGGAGGGGATCTGCATGCAGCTCGGAGGCCCCAGATCTGCTTCCCAAGCAGAGCATGCCGGCTATGCCCATCAGGCCCCATTCCCAAGTGCACACCCAGCTTCTGGATGTGCCCTCTGCCAGCCATGAAAACACACACAGGCCATACCCTGAGCCTGCCGAGGGGGACCTTTGCTCCCCGGAGGGGGGGGTGGGGGACTGAATGCCATGATTGTGTGACGGGAGAGAAGGCCCCCGGAGGCCTTCAGGGAGCTGCCACAGCATAGCGGTGCTCAGGAAAAGGCACTCTTCTTTCTGCAGGCTGGATGCACACTCGAGTTTCTGCTTGAGGCAGAGAGAGCTGAGCTAGGCGATCCCTGGCTGAAGGCAAAGCAGAGAGTTTTTCGGTGGAGCGATGGCTCCATCTGCTGGCTGACAAGCGTGGAAGGAGAAGCCTGGTTCCCACTGAGTTCCTGAGCAGGTTTCCAAGCTGGAGGCCCTCTGGCTCCACAAGCTCGAGAGTCCTGCCTATGACTTCCCTCTGGCAACAGAGTGGGTGCCAAGGGCCTGTGGGTTCGAGAGTGCTCGGAAGCCGCAGGGGAGGCTTTGGGCACCCAGTGCTCTGTGATGGAAAACGCTGCAGGCCTGAGCCTCCAGGAACTCCTGCAAGGCTGTGGAGTGGGAAAGCTGTCCTTAGCAGAAGGCTCCCTGCCCAGGGCTGCAGGCCTTTGTGGATGGCTAAGCCGCAGCTTCCTTGCAGGCTGCTGCTCCAGGGGCGTGTGTGCCCTGGTCCAGAGTGCTGTAGGAGGAGGTCCTAGCAAGGGGAGAGCAAGCACCTTGTTTCCTTGGCCTCGACTGGCCTGTGCCCCCAGAGGCCTGCCGGCAGTGCACACAGCACAGGCAGCAAGGGGGTGTTGGCAGGCAGCTAGGAGGCAGCAGGAGTCCCACTTGAAAGTGGGGTCATGACTGTTTGGGCCTCAGGCCCCAACAGCAACCTGCACACACAGCCTCTGAACCTGCAGCTTGCGAGCAGTGCCAGAGACACACAGGCACCTCCCTGGGGCCTTCTCGAGGGAACTGTGCTCCATCGAGGTCCTGCTGGCTGGCAGTGGCCTAGGCCAGCACAGGCCTTAGGGAGGCCTGGCTGAGCCTGGGGTGATCTCCGAGCTAGCCATGCCCAGGACAAGCCTGGGACTTGAGGCCAGGCTGCAGCCTCATTCCAGGCTGGGCCTGGTGCAGAGAGCCTGCAAGCGAGGCCTTCCAGGGGCAATGCTCAGTGCAGTGGCTTTGCCCTGCAATCCACGTTCCTCACTCGGGCCGCCCTGCCTGTCAGGCCCACACTCCCTAGACCTGTGTTCCTGAGGCCGTTGGACAGTTGGGGAAGTGGAGGCTCTCCCAGCATGGGAGGCCTGCTTAGCACACTGCTCTGGGTCCAAAGCGGATTCCCTGCACCTCGGGCACTGGGGCGACATTTTCTGCACACAGGAGACACTTGGCACACACAGTGTTTCCCCATGGAAAGCGGTGTGCCAAAGAGCACCCGCCTGGGATGTATGGCACTCTCCCACAGAAGCCCTCCATGCAGCAGGCTGTCATGGATTCGGCTGCAGGCCGTTGTGGCTGGAGAGACAGCAGCTCCTCTGGAGGCTCTGGGTCCATTTGCACTCCCGTGCTAGTAAATGAGGCCTGGGGGATGAGGTCCTTGCAAAGAGTGGCAAGCAGCCTGCTCCTTTCCATGAGACGCACGTGTGGTGAGAGAGGCTTGGCAGCAGAGAAGAAGCGAGAGGGGCAGCCAGGGAGGGGATCTGCATGCAGCTCGGAGGCCCCAGATCTCCTGCTTCCCAAGCAGAGCATGCCGGCTATGCCCATCAGGCCCCATTCCCAAGTGCACACCCAGCTTCTGGATGTGCCCTCTGCCAGCCATGAAAACACACACAGGCCATACCCTGAGCCTGCCGAGGGGGACCTTTGCTCCCCGGAGGGGGGGGTGGGGGGCTGAATGCCATGATTGTGTGACGGGAGAGAAGGCCCCCGGAGGCCTTCAGGGAGCTGCCACAGCATAGCGGTGCTCAGGAAAAGGCACTCTTCTTTCTGCAGGCTGGATGCACACTCGAGTTTCTGCTTGAGGCAGAGAGAGCTGAGCTAGGCGATCCCTGGCTGAAGGCAAAGCAGAGAGTTTTTCGGTGGAGCGATGGCTCCATCTGCTGGCTGACAAGCGTGGAAGGAGAAGCCTGGTTCCCACTGAGTTCCTGAGCAGGTTTCCAAGCTGGAGGCCCTCTGGCTCCACAAGCTCGAGAGTCCTGCCTAAGACTTCCCTCTGGCAACAGAGTGGGTGCCAAGGGCCTGTGGGTTCGAGAGTGCTCGGAAGCCGCAGGGGAGGCTTTGGGCACCCAGTGCTCTGTGATGGAAAACGCTGCAGGCCTGAGCCTCCAGGAACTCCTGCAAGGCTGTGGAGTGGGAAAGCTGTCCTTAGCAGAAGGCTCCCTGCCCAGGGCTGCAGGCCTTTGTGGATGGCTAAGCCGCAGCTTCCTTGCAGGCTGCTGCTCCAGGGGCGTGTGTGCCCTGGTCCAGAGTGCTGTAGGAGGAGGTCCTAGCAAGGGGAGAGCAAGCACCTTGTTTCCTTGGCCTCGACTGGCCTGTGCCCCCAGAGGCCTGCCGGCAGTGCACACAGCACAGGCAGCAAGGGGGTGTTGGCAGGCAGCTAGGAGGCAGCAGGAGTCCCACTTGAAAGTGGGGTCATGACTGTTTGGGCCTCAGGCCCCAACAGCAACCTGCACACACAGCCTCTGAACCTGCAGCTTGCGAGCAGTGCCAGAGACACACAGGCACCTCCCTGGGGCCTTCTCGAGGGAACTGTGCTCCATCGAGGTCCTGCTGGCTGGCAGTGGCCTAGGCCAGCACAGGCCTTAGGGAGGCCTGGCTGAGCCTGGGGTGATCTCCGAGCTAGCCATGCCCAGGACAAGCCTGGGACTTGAGGCCAGGCTGCAGCCTCATTCCAGGCTGGGCCTGGTGCAGAGAGCCTGCAAGCGAGGCCTTCCAGGGGCAATGCTCAGTGCAGTGGCTTTGCCCTGCAATCCACGTTCCTCACTCGGGCCGCCCTGCCTGTCAGGCCCACACTCCCTAGACCTGTGTTCCTGAGGCCGTTGGACAGTTGGGGAAGTGGAGGCTCTCCCAGCATGGGAGGCCTGCTTAGCACACTGCTCTGGGTCCAAAGCGGATTCCCTGCACCTCGGGCACTGGGGCGACATTTTCTGCACACAGGAGACACTTGGCACACACAGTGTTTCCCCATGGAAAGCGGTGTGCCAAAGAGCACCCGCCTGGGATGTATGGCACTCTCCCACAGAAGCCCTCCATGCAGCAGGCTGTCATGGATTCGGCTGCAGGCCGTTGTGGCTGGAGAGACAGCAGCTCCTCTGGAGGCTCTGGGTCCATTTGCACTCCCGTGCTAGTAAATGAGGCCTGGGGGATGAGGTCCTTGCAAAGAGTGGCAAGCAGCCTGCTCCTTTCCATGAGACGCACGTGTGGTGAGAGAGGCTTGGCAGCAGAGAAGAAGCGAGAGGGGCAGCCAGGGAGGGGATCTGCATGCAGCTCGGAGGCCCCAGATCTCCTGCTTCCCAAGCAGAGCATGCCGGCTATGCCCATCAGGCCCCATTCCCAAGTGCACACCCAGCTTCTGGATGTGCCCTCTGCCAGCCATGAAAACACACACAGGCCATACCCTGAGCCTGCCGAGGGGGACCTTTGCTCCCCGGAGGGGGGGGTGGGGGGCTGAATGCCATGATTGTGTGACGGGAGAGAAGGCCCCCGGAGGCCTTCAGGGAGCTGCCACAGCATAGCGGTGCTCAGGAAAAGGCACTCTTCTTTCTGCAGGCTGGATGCACACTCGAGTTTCTGCTTGAGGCAGAGAGAGCTGAGCTAGGCGATCCCTGGCTGAAGGCAAAGCAGAGAGTTTTTCGGTGGAGCGATGGCTCCATCTGCTGGCTGACAAGCGTGGAAGGAGAAGCCTGGTTCCCACTGAGTTCCTGAGCAGGTTTCCAAGCTGGAGGCCCTCTGGCTCCACAAGCTCGAGAGTCCTGCCTAAGACTTCCCTCTGGCAACAGAGTGGGTGCCAAGGGCCTGTGGGTTCGAGAGTGCTCGGAAGCCGCAGGGGAGGCTTTGGGCACCCAGTGCTCTGTGATGGAAAACGCTGCAGGCCTGAGCCTCCAGGAACTCCTGCAAGGCTGTGGAGTGGGAAAGCTGTCCTTAGCAGAAGGCTCCCTGCCCAGGGCTGCAGGCCTTTGTGGATGGCTAAGCCGCAGCTTCCTTGCAGGCTGCTGCTCCAGGGGCGTGTGTGCCCTGGTCCAGAGTGCTGTAGGAGGAGGTCCTAGCAAGGGGAGAGCAAGCACCTTGTTTCCTTGGCCTCGACTGGCCTGTGCCCCCAGAGGCCTGCCGGCAGTGCACACAGCACAGGCAGCAAGGGGGTGTTGGCAGGCAGCTAGGAGGCAGCAGGAGTCCCACTTGAAAGTGGGGTCATGACTGTTTGGGCCTCAGGCCCCAACGGCAACCTGCACACACAGCCTCTGAACCTGCAGCTTGCGAGCAGTGCCAGAGACACACAGGCACCTCCCTGGGGCCTTCTCGAGGGAACTGTGCTCCATCGAGGTCCTGCTGGCTGGCAGTGGCCTAGGCCAGCACAGGCCTTAGGGAGGCCTGGCTGAGCCTGGGGTGATCTCCGAGCTAGCCATGCCCAGGACAAGCCTGGGACTTGAGGCCAGGCTGCAGCCTCATTCCAGGCTGGGCCTGGTGCAGAGAGCCTGCAAGCGAGGCCTTCCAGGGGCAATGCTCAGTGCAGTGGCTTTGCCCTGCAATCCACGTTCCTCACTCGGGCCGCCCTGCCTGTCAGGCCCACACTCCCTAGACCTGTGTTCCTGAGGCCGTTGGACAGTTGGGGAAGTGGAGGCTCTCCCAGCATGGGAGGCCTGCTTAGCACACTGCTCTGGGTCCAAAGCGGATTCCCTGCACCTCGGGCACTGGGGCGACATTTTCTGCACACAGGAGACACTTGGCACACACAGTGTTTCCCCATGGAAAGCGGTGTGCCAAAGAGCACCCGCCTGGGATGTATGGCACTCTCCCACAGAAGCCCTCCATGCAGCAGGCTGTCATGGATTCGGCTGCAGGCCTTTGTGGCTGGAGAGACAGCAGCTCCTCTGGAAGCTCTGGGTCCATTTGCACTCCCGTGCTAGTAAATGAGGCCTGGGGGATGAGGTCCTTGCAAAGAGTGGCAAGCAGCCTGCTCCTTTCCATGAGACGCACGTGTGGTGAGAGAGGCTTGGCAGCAGAGAAGAAGCGAGAGGGGCAGCCAGGGAGGGGATCTGCATGCAGCTCGGAGGCCCCAGATCTGCTTCCCAAGCAGAGCATGCCGGCTATGCCCATCAGGCCCCATTCCCAAGTGCACACCCAGCTTCTGGATGTGCCCTCTGCCAGCCATGAAAACACACACAGGCCATACCCTGAGCCTGCCGAGGGGGACCTTTGCTCCCCGGAGGGGGGTGGGGGGCTGAATGCCATGATTGTGTGACGGGAGAGAAGGCCCCCGGAGGCCTTCAGGGAGCTGCCACAGCATAGCGGTGCTCAGGAAAAGGCACTCTTCTTTCTGCAGGCTGGATGCACACTCGAGTTTCTGCTTGAGGCAGAGAGAGCTGAGCTAGGCGATCCCTGGCTGAAGGCAAAGCAGAGAGTTTTTCGGTGGAGCGATGGCTCCATCTGCTGGCTGACAAGCGTGGAAGGAGAAGCCTGGTTCCCACTGAGTTCCTGAGCAGGTTTCCAAGCTGGAGGCCCTCTGGCTCCACAAGCTCGAGAGTCCTGCCTATGACTTCCCTCTGGCAACAGAGTGGGTGCCAAGGGCCTGTGGGTTCGAGAGTGCTCGGAAGCCGCAGGGGAGGCTTTGGGCACCCAGTGCTCTGTGATGGAAAACGCTGCAGGCCTGAGCCTCCAGGAACTCCTGCAAGGCTGTGGAGTGGGAAAGCTGTCCTTAGCAGAAGGCTCCCTGCCCAGGGCTGCAGGCCTTTGTGGATGGCTAAGCCGCAGCTTCCTTGCAGGCTGCTGCTCCAGGGGCGTGTGTGCCCTGGTCCAGAGTGCTGTAGGAGGAGGTCCTAGCAAGGGGAGAGCAAGCACCTTGTTTCCTTGGCCTCGACTGGCCTGTGCCCCCAGAGGCCTGCCGGCAGTGCACACAGCACAGGCAGCAAGGGGGTGTTGGCAGGCAGCTAGGAGGCAGCAGGAGTCCCACTTGAAAGTGGGGTCATGACTGTTTGGGCCTCAGGCCCCAACAGCAACCTGCACACACAGCCTCTGAACCTGCAGCTTGCGAGCAGTGCCAGAGACACACAGGCACCTCCCTGGGGCCTTCTCGAGGGAACTGTGCTCCATCGAGGTCCTGCTGGCTGGCAGTGGCCTAGGCCAGCACAGGCCTTAGGGAGGCCTGGCTGAGCCTGGGGTGATCTCCGAGCTAGCCATGCCCAGGACAAGCCTGGGACTTGAGGCCAGGCTGCAGCCTCATTCCAGGCTGGGCCTGGTGCAGAGAGCCTGCAAGCGAGGCCTTCCAGGGGCAATGCTCAGTGCAGTGGCTTTGCCCTGCAATCCACGTTCCTCACTCGGGCCGCCCTGCCTGTCAGGCCCACACTCCCTAGACCTGTGTTCCTGAGGCCGTTGGACAGTTGGGGAAGTGGAGGCTCTCCCAGCATGGGAGGCCTGCTTAGCACACTGCTCTGGGTCCAAAGCGGATTCCCTGCACCTCGGGCACTGGGGCGACATTTTCTGCACACAGGAGACACTTGAAACACACAGTGTTTCCCCATGGAAAGCGGTGTGCCAAAGAGCACCCGCCTGGGATGTATGGCACTCTCCCACAGAAGCCCTCCATGCAGCAGGCTGTCATGGATTCGGCTGCAGGCCGTTGTGGCTGGAGAGACAGCAGCTCCTCTGGAGGCTCTGGGTCCATTTGCACTCCCGTGCTAGTAAATGAGGCCTGGGGGATGAGGTCCTTGCAAAGAGTGGCAAGCAGCCTGCTCCTTTCCATGAGACGCACGTGTGGTGAGAGAGGCTTGGCAGCAGAGAAGAAGCGAGAGGGGCAGCCAGGGAGGGGATCTGCATGCAGCTCGGAGGCCCCAGATCTCCTGCTTCCCAAGCAGAGCATGCCGGCTATGCCCATCAGGCCCCATTCCCAAGTGCACACCCAGCTTCTGGATGTGCCCTCTGCCAGCCATGAAAACACACACAGGCCATACCCTGAGCCTGCCGAGGGGGACCTTTGCTCCCCGGAGGGGGGGGTGGGGGGCTGAATGCCATGATTGTGTGACGGGAGAGAAGGCCCCCGGAGGCCTTCAGGGAGCTGCCACAGCATAGCGGTGCTCAGGAAAAGGCACTCTTCTTTCTGCAGGCTGGATGCACACTCGAGTTTCTGCTTGAGGCAGAGAGAGCTGAGCTAGGCGATCCCTGGCTGAAGGCAAAGCAGAGAGTTTTTCGGTGGAGCGATGGCTCCATCTGCTGGCTGACAAGCGTGGAAGGAGAAGCCTGGTTCCCACTGAGTTCCTGAGCAGGTTTCCAAGCTGGAGGCCCTCTGGCTCCACAAGCTCGAGAGTCCTGCCTAAGACTTCCCTCTGGCAACAGAGTGGGTGCCAAGGGCCTGTGGGTTCGAGAGTGCTCGGAAGCCGCAGGGGAGGCTTTGGGCACCCAGTGCTCTGTGATGGAAAACGCTGCAGGCCTGAGCCTCCAGGAACTCCTGCAAGGCTGTGGAGTGGGAAAGCTGTCCTTAGCAGAAGGCTCCCTGCCCAGGGCTGCAGGCCTTTGTGGATGGCTAAGCCGCAGCTTCCTTGCAGGCTGCTGCTCCAGGGGCGTGTGTGCCCTGGTCCAGAGTGCTGTAGGAGGAGGTCCTAGCAAGGGGAGAGCAAGCACCTTGTTTCCTTGGCCTCGACTGGCCTGTGCCCCCAGAGGCCTGCCGGCAGTGCACACAGCACAGGCAGCAAGGGGGTGTTGGCAGGCAGCTAGGAGGCAGCAGGAGTCCCACTTGAAAGTGGGGTCATGACTGTTTGGGCCTCAGGCCCCAACGGCAACCTGCACACACAGCCTCTGAACCTGCAGCTTGCGAGCAGTGCCAGAGACACACAGGCACCTCCCTGGGGCCTTCTCGAGGGAACTGTGCTCCATCGAGGTCCTGCTGGCTGGCAGTGGCCTAGGCCAGCACAGGCCTTAGGGAGGCCTGGCTGAGCCTGGGGTGATCTCCGAGCTAGCCATGCCCAGGACAAGCCTGGGACTTGAGGCCAGGCTGCAGCCACATTCCAGGCTGGGCCTGGTGCAGAGAGCCTGCAAGCGAGGCCTTCCAGGGGCAATGCTCAGTGCAGTGGCTTTGCCCTGCAATCCACGTTCCTCACTCGGGCCGCCCTGCCTGTCAGGCCCACACTCCCTAGACCTGTGTTCCTGAGGCCGTTGGACAGTTGGGGAAGTGGAGGCTCTCCCAGCATGGGAGGCCTGCTTAGCACACTGCTCTGGGTCCAAAGCGGATTCCCTGCACCTCGGGCACTGGGGCGACATTTTCTGCACACAGGAGACACTTGGCACACACAGTGTTTCCCCATGGAAAGCGGTGTGCCAAAGAGCACCCGCCTGGGATGTATGGCACTCTCCCACAGAAGCCCTCCATGCAGCAGGCTGTCATGGATTCGGCTGCAGGCCTTTGTGGCTGGAGAGACAGCAGCTCCTCTGGAAGCTCTGGGTCCATTTGCACTCCCGTGCTAGTAAATGAGGCCTGGGGGATGAGGTCCTTGCAAAGAGTGGCAAGCAGCCTGCTCCTTTCCATGAGACGCACGTGTGGTGAGAGAGGCTTGGCAGCAGAGAAGAAGCGAGAGGGGCAGCCAGGGAGGGGATCTGCATGCAGCTCGGAGGCCCCAGATCTGCTTCCCAAGCAGAGCATGCCGGCTATGCCCATCAGGCCCCATTCCCAAGTGCACACCCAGCTTCTGGATGTGCCCTCTGCCAGCCATGAAAACACACACAGGCCATACCCTGAGCCTGCCGAGGGGGACCTTTGCTCCCCGGAGGGGGGGGTGGGGGACTGAATGCCATGATTGTGTGACGGGAGAGAAGGCCCCCGGAGGCCTTCAGGGAGCTGCCACAGCATAGCGGTGCTCAGGAAAAGGCACTCTTCTTTCTGCAGGCTGGATGCACACTCGAGTTTCTGCTTGAGGCAGAGAGAGCTGAGCTAGGCGATCCCTGGCTGAAGGCAAAGCAGAGAGTTTTTCGGTGGAGCGATGGCTCCATCTGCTGGCTGACAAGCGTGGAAGGAGAAGCCTGGTTCCCACTGAGTTCCTGAGCAGGTTTCCAAGCTGGAGGCCCTCTGGCTCCACAAGCTCGAGAGTCCTGCCTATGACTTCCCTCTGGCAACAGAGTGGGTGCCAAGGGCCTGTGGGTTCGAGAGTGCTCGGAAGCCGCAGGGGAGGCTTTGGGCACCCAGTGCTCTGTGATGGAAAACGCTGCAGGCCTGAGCCTCCAGGAACTCCTGCAAGGCTGTGGAGTGGGAAAGCTGTCCTTAGCAGAAGGCTCCCTGCCCAGGGCTGCAGGCCTTTGTGGATGGCTAAGCCGCAGCTTCCTTGCAGGCTGCTGCTCCAGGGGCGTGTGTGCCCTGGTCCAGAGTGCTGTAGGAGGAGGTCCTAGCAAGGGGAGAGCAAGCACCTTGTTTCCTTGGCCTCGACTGGCCTGTGCCCCCAGAGGCCTGCCGGCAGTGCACACAGCACAGGCAGCAAGGGGGTGTTGGCAGGCAGCTAGGAGGCAGCAGGAGTCCCACTTGAAAGTGGGGTCATGACTGTTTGGGCCTCAGGCCCCAACAGCAACCTGCACACACAGCCTCTGAACCTGCAGCTTGCGAGCAGTGCCAGAGACACACAGGCACCTCCCTGGGGCCTTCTCGAGGGAACTGTGCTCCATCGAGGTCCTGCTGGCTGGCAGTGGCCTAGGCCAGCACAGGCCTTAGGGAGGCCTGGCTGAGCCTGGGGTGATCTCCGAGCTAGCCATGCCCAGGACAAGCCTGGGACTTGAGGCCAGGCTGCAGCCTCATTCCAGGCTGGGCCTGGTGCAGAGAGCCTGCAAGCGAGGCCTTCCAGGGGCAATGCTCAGTGCAGTGGCTTTGCCCTGCAATCCACGTTCCTCACTCGGGCCGCCCTGCCTGTCAGGCCCACACTCCCTAGACCTGTGTTCCTGAGGCCGTTGGACAGTTGGGGAAGTGGAGGCTCTCCCAGCATGGGAGGCCTGCTTAGCACACTGCTCTGGGTCCAAAGCGGATTCCCTGCACCTCGGGCACTGGGGCGACATTTTCTGCACACAGGAGACACTTGGCACACACAGTGTTTCCCCATGGAAAGCGGTGTGCCAAAGAGCACCCGCCTGGGATGTATGGCACTCTCCCACAGAAGCCCTCCATGCAGCAGGCTGTCATGGATTCGGCTGCAGGCCTTTGTGGCTGGAGAGACAGCAGCTCCTCTGGAAGCTCTGGGTCCATTTGCACTCCCGTGCTAGTAAATGAGGCCTGGGGGATGAGGTCCTTGCAAAGAGTGGCAAGCAGCCTGCTCCTTTCCATGAGACGCACGTGTGGTGAGAGAGGCTTGGCAGCAGAGAAGAAGCGAGAGGGGCAGCCAGGGAGGGGATCTGCATGCAGCTCGGAGGCCCCAGATCTGCTTCCCAAGCAGAGCATGCCGGCTATGCCCATCAGGCCCCATTCCCAAGTGCACACCCAGCTTCTGGATGTGCCCTCTGCCAGCCATGAAAACACACACAGGCCATACCCTGAGCCTGCCGAGGGGGACCTTTGCTCCCCGGAGGGGGGTGGGGGGCTGAATGCCATGATTGTGTGACGGGAGAGAAGGCCCCCGGAGGCCTTCAGGGAGCTGCCACAGCATAGCGGTGCTCAGGAAAAGGCACTCTTCTTTCTGCAGGCTGGATGCACACTCGAGTTTCTGCTTGAGGCAGAGAGAGCTGAGCTAGGCGATCCCTGGCTGAAGGCAAAGCAGAGAGTTTTTCGGTGGAGCGATGGCTCCATCTGCTGGCTGACAAGCGTGGAAGGAGAAGCCTGGTTCCCACTGAGTTCCTGAGCAGGTTTCCAAGCTGGAGGCCCTCTGGCTCCACAAGCTCGAGAGTCCTGCCTATGACTTCCCTCTGGCAACAGAGTGGGTGCCAAGGGCCTGTGGGTTCGAGAGTGCTCGGAAGCCGCAGGGGAGGCTTTGGGCACCCAGTGCTCTGTGATGGAAAACGCTGCAGGCCTGAGCCTCCAGGAACTCCTGCAAGGCTGTGGAGTGGGAAAGCTGTCCTTAGCAGAAGGCTCCCTGCCCAGGGCTGCAGGCCTTTGTGGATGGCTAAGCCGCAGCTTCCTTGCAGGCTGCTGCTCCAGGGGCGTGTGTGCCCTGGTCCAGAGTGCTGTAGGAGGAGGTCCTAGCAAGGGGAGAGCAAGCACCTTGTTTCCTTGGCCTCGACTGGCCTGTGCCCCCAGAGGCCTGCCGGCAGTGCACACAGCACAGGCAGCAAGGGGGTGTTGGCAGGCAGCTAGGAGGCAGCAGGAGTCCCACTTGAAAGTGGGGTCATGACTGTTTGGGCCTCAGGCCCCAACAGCAACCTGCACACACAGCCTCTGAACCTGCAGCTTGCGAGCAGTGCCAGAGACACACAGGCACCTCCCTGGGGCCTTCTCGAGGGAACTGTGCTCCATCGAGGTCCTGCTGGCTGGCAGTGGCCTAGGCCAGCACAGGCCTTAGGGAGGCCTGGCTGAGCCTGGGGTGATCTCCGAGCTAGCCATGCCCAGGACAAGCCTGGGACTTGAGGCCAGGCTGCAGCCTCATTCCAGGCTGGGCCTGGTGCAGAGAGCCTGCAAGCGAGGCCTTCCAGGGGCAATGCTCAGTGCAGTGGCTTTGCCCTGCAATCCACGTTCCTCACTCGGGCCGCCCTGCCTGTCAGGCCCACACTCCCTAGACCTGTGTTCCTGAGGCCGTTGGACAGTTGGGGAAGTGGAGGCTCTCCCAGCATGGGAGGCCTGCTTAGCACACTGCTCTGGGTCCAAAGCGGATTCCCTGCACCTCGGGCACTGGGGCGACATTTTCTGCACACAGGAGACACTTGAAACACACAGTGTTTCCCCATGGAAAGCGGTGTGCCAAAGAGCACCCGCCTGGGATGTATGGCACTCTCCCACAGAAGCCCTCCATGCAGCAGGCTGTCATGGATTCGGCTGCAGGCCGTTGTGGCTGGAGAGACAGCAGCTCCTCTGGAGGCTCTGGGTCCATTTGCACTCCCGTGCTAGTAAATGAGGCCTGGGGGATGAGGTCCTTGCAAAGAGTGGCAAGCAGCCTGCTCCTTTCCATGAGACGCACGTGTGGTGAGAGAGGCTTGGCAGCAGAGAAGAAGCGAGAGGGGCAGCCAGGGAGGGGATCTGCATGCAGCTCGGAGGCCCCAGATCTCCTGCTTCCCAAGCAGAGCATGCCGGCTATGCCCATCAGGCCCCATTCCCAAGTGCACACCCAGCTTCTGGATGTGCCCTCTGCCAGCCATGAAAACACACACAGGCCATACCCTGAGCCTGCCGAGGGGGACCTTTGCTCCCCGGAGGGGGGGGTGGGGGGCTGAATGCCATGATTGTGTGACGGGAGAGAAGGCCCCCGGAGGCCTTCAGGGAGCTGCCACAGCATAGCGGTGCTCAGGAAAAGGCACTCTTCTTTCTGCAGGCTGGATGCACACTCGAGTTTCTGCTTGAGGCAGAGAGAGCTGAGCTAGGCGATCCCTGGCTGAAGGCAAAGCAGAGAGTTTTTCGGTGGAGCGATGGCTCCATCTGCTGGCTGACAAGCGTGGAAGGAGAAGCCTGGTTCCCACTGAGTTCCTGAGCAGGTTTCCAAGCTGGAGGCCCTCTGGCTCCACAAGCTCGAGAGTCCTGCCTAAGACTTCCCTCTGGCAACAGAGTGGGTGCCAAGGGCCTGTGGGTTCGAGAGTGCTCGGAAGCCGCAGGGGAGGCTTTGGGCACCCAGTGCTCTGTGATGGAAAACGCTGCAGGCCTGAGCCTCCAGGAACTCCTGCAAGGCTGTGGAGTGGGAAAGCTGTCCTTAGCAGAAGGCTCCCTGCCCAGGGCTGCAGGCCTTTGTGGATGGCTAAGCCGCAGCTTCCTTGCAGGCTGCTGCTCCAGGGGCGTGTGTGCCCTGGTCCAGAGTGCTGTAGGAGGAGGTCCTAGCAAGGGGAGAGCAAGCACCTTGTTTCCTTGGCCTCGACTGGCCTGTGCCCCCAGAGGCCTGCCGGCAGTGCACACAGCACAGGCAGCAAGGGGGTGTTGGCAGGCAGCTAGGAGGCAGCAGGAGTCCCACTTGAAAGTGGGGTCATGACTGTTTGGGCCTCAGGCCCCAACGGCAACCTGCACACACAGCCTCTGAACCTGCAGCTTGCGAGCAGTGCCAGAGACACACAGGCACCTCCCTGGGGCCTTCTCGAGGGAACTGTGCTCCATCGAGGTCCTGCTGGCTGGCAGTGGCCTAGGCCAGCACAGGCCTTAGGGAGGCCTGGCTGAGCCTGGGGTGATCTCCGAGCTAGCCATGCCCAGGACAAGCCTGGGACTTGAGGCCAGGCTGCAGCCACATTCCAGGCTGGGCCTGGTGCAGAGAGCCTGCAAGCGAGGCCTTCCAGGGGCAATGCTCAGTGCAGTGGCTTTGCCCTGCAATCCACGTTCCTCACTCGGGCCGCCCTGCCTGTCAGGCCCACACTCCCTAGACCTGTGTTCCTGAGGCCGTTGGACAGTTGGGGAAGTGGAGGCTCTCCCAGCATGGGAGGCCTGCTTAGCACACTGCTCTGGGTCCAAAGCGGATTCCCTGCACCTCGGGCACTGGGGCGACATTTTCTGCACACAGGAGACACTTGGCACACACAGTGTTTCCCCATGGAAAGCGGTGTGCCAAAGAGCACCCGCCTGGGATGTATGGCACTCTCCCACAGAAGCCCTCCATGCAGCAGGCTGTCATGGATTCGGCTGCAGGCCTTTGTGGCTGGAGAGACAGCAGCTCCTCTGGAAGCTCTGGGTCCATTTGCACTCCCGTGCTAGTAAATGAGGCCTGGGGGATGAGGTCCTTGCAAAGAGTGGCAAGCAGCCTGCTCCTTTCCATGAGACGCACGTGTGGTGAGAGAGGCTTGGCAGCAGAGAAGAAGCGAGAGGGGCAGCCAGGGAGGGGATCTGCATGCAGCTCGGAGGCCCCAGATCTGCTTCCCAAGCAGAGCATGCCGGCTATGCCCATCAGGCCCCATTCCCAAGTGCACACCCAGCTTCTGGATGTGCCCTCTGCCAGCCATGAAAACACACACAGGCCATACCCTGAGCCTGCCGAGGGGGACCTTTGCTCCCCGGAGGGGGGGGTGGGGGACTGAATGCCATGATTGTGTGACGGGAGAGAAGGCCCCCGGAGGCCTTCAGGGAGCTGCCACAGCATAGCGGTGCTCAGGAAAAGGCACTCTTCTTTCTGCAGGCTGGATGCACACTCGAGTTTCTGCTTGAGGCAGAGAGAGCTGAGCTAGGCGATCCCTGGCTGAAGGCAAAGCAGAGAGTTTTTCGGTGGAGCGATGGCTCCATCTGCTGGCTGACAAGCGTGGAAGGAGAAGCCTGGTTCCCACTGAGTTCCTGAGCAGGTTTCCAAGCTGGAGGCCCTCTGGCTCCACAAGCTCGAGAGTCCTGCCTAAGACTTCCCTCTGGCAACAGAGTGGGTGCCAAGGGCCTGTGGGTTCGAGAGTGCTCGGAAGCCGCAGGGGAGGCTTTGGGCACCCAGTGCTCTGTGATGGAAAACGCTGCAGGCCTGAGCCTCCAGGAACTCCTGCAAGGCTGTGGAGTGGGAAAGCTGTCCTTAGCAGAAGGCTCCCTGCCCAGGGCTGCAGGCCTTTGTGGATGGCTAAGCCGCAGCTTCCTTGCAGGCTGCTGCTCCAGGGGCGTGTGTGCCCTGGTCCAGAGTGCTGTAGGAGGAGGTCCTAGCAAGGGGAGAGCAAGCACCTTGTTTCCTTGGCCTCGACTGGCCTGTGCCCCCAGAGGCCTGCCGGCAGTGCACACAGCACAGGCAGCAAGGGGGTGTTGGCAGGCAGCTAGGAGGCAGCAGGAGTCCCACTTGAAAGTGGGGTCATGACTGTTTGGGCCTCAGGCCCCAACAGCAACCTGCACACACAGCCTCTGAACCTGCAGCTTGCGAGCAGTGCCAGAGACACACAGGCACCTCCCTGGGGCCTTCTCGAGGGAACTGTGCTCCATCGAGGTCCTGCTGGCTGGCAGTGGCCTAGGCCAGCACAGGCCTTAGGGAGGCCTGGCTGAGCCTGGGGTGATCTCCGAGCTAGCCATGCCCAGGACAAGCCTGGGACTTGAGGCCAGGCTGCAGCCTCATTCCAGGCTGGGCCTGGTGCAGAGAGCCTGCAAGCGAGGCCTTCCAGGGGCAATGCTCAGTGCAGTGGCTTTGCCCTGCAATCCACGTTCCTCACTCGGGCCGCCCTGCCTGTCAGGCCCACACTCCCTAGACCTGTGTTCCTGAGGCCGTTGGACAGTTGGGGAAGTGGAGGCTCTCCCAGCATGGGAGGCCTGCTTAGCACACTGCTCTGGGTCCAAAGCGGATTCCCTGCACCTCGGGCACTGGGGCGACATTTTCTGCACACAGGAGACACTTGGCACACACAGTGTTTCCCCATGGAAAGCGGTGTGCCAAAGAGCACCCGCCTGGGATGTATGGCACTCTCCCACAGAAGCCCTCCATGCAGCAGGCTGTCATGGATTCGGCTGCAGGCCTTTGTGGCTGGAGAGACAGCAGCTCCTCTGGAAGCTCTGGGTCCATTTGCACTCCCGTGCTAGTAAATGAGGCCTGGGGGATGAGGTCCTTGCAAAGAGTGGCAAGCAGCCTGCTCCTTTCCATGAGACGCACGTGTGGTGAGAGAGGCTTGGCAGCAGAGAAGAAGCGAGAGGGGCAGCCAGGGAGGGGATCTGCATGCAGCTCGGAGGCCCCAGATCTGCTTCCCAAGCAGAGCATGCCGGCTATGCCCATCAGGCCCCATTCCCAAGTGCACACCCAGCTTCTGGATGTGCCCTCTGCCAGCCATGAAAACACACACAGGCCATACCCTGAGCCTGCCGAGGGGGACCTTTGCTCCCCGGAGGGGGGTGGGGGGCTGAATGCCATGATTGTGTGACGGGAGAGAAGGCCCCCGGAGGCCTTCAGGGAGCTGCCACAGCATAGCGGTGCTCAGGAAAAGGCACTCTTCTTTCTGCAGGCTGGATGCACACTCGAGTTTCTGCTTGAGGCAGAGAGAGCTGAGCTAGGCGATCCCTGGCTGAAGGCAAAGCAGAGAGTTTTTCGGTGGAGCGATGGCTCCATCTGCTGGCTGACAAGCGTGGAAGGAGAAGCCTGGTTCCCACTGAGTTCCTGAGCAGGTTTCCAAGCTGGAGGCCCTCTGGCTCCACAAGCTCGAGAGTCCTGCCTAAGACTTCCCTCTGGCAACAGAGTGGGTGCCAAGGGCCTGTGGGTTCGAGAGTGCTCGGAAGCCGCAGGGGAGGCTTTGGGCACCCAGTGCTCTGTGATGGAAAACGCTGCAGGCCTGAGCCTCCAGGAACTCCTGCAAGGCTGTGGAGTGGGAAAGCTGTCCTTAGCAGAAGGCTCCCTGCCCAGGGCTGCAGGCCTTTGTGGATGGCTAAGCCGCAGCTTCCTTGCAGGCTGCTGCTCCAGGGGCGTGTGTGCCCTGGTCCAGAGTGCTGTAGGAGGAGGTCCTAGCAAGGGGAGAGCAAGCACCTTGTTTCCTTGGCTTCGACTGGCCTGTGCCCCCAGAGGCCTGCCGGCAGTGCACACAGCACAGGCAGCAAGGGGGTGTTGGCAGGCAGCTAGGAGGCAGCAGGAGTCCCACTTGAAAGTGGGGTCATGACTGTTTGGGCCTCAGGCCCCAACGGCAACCTGCACACACAGCCTCTGAACCTGCAGCTTGCGAGCAGTGCCAGAGACACACAGGCACCTCCCTGGGGCCTTCTCGAGGGAACTGTGCTCCATCGAGGTCCTGCTGGCTGGCAGTGGCCTAGGCCAGCACAGGCCTTAGGGAGGCCTGGCTGAGCCTGGGGTGATCTCCGAGCTAGCCATGCCCAGGACAAGCCTGGGACTTGAGGCCAGGCTGCAGCCTCATTCCAGGCTGGGCCTGGTGCAGAGAGCCTGCAAGCGAGGCCTTCCAGGGGCAATGCTCAGTGCAGTGGCTTTGCCCTGCAATCCACGTTCCTCACTCGGGCCGCCCTGCCTGTCAGGCCCACACTCCCTAGACCTGTGTTCCTGAGGCCGTTGGACAGTTGGGGAAGTGGAGGCTCTCCCAGCATGGGAGGCCTGCTTAGCACACTGCTCTGGGTCCAAAGCGGATTCCCTGCACCTCGGGCACTGGGGCGACATTTTCTGCACACAGGAGACACTTGGCACACACAGTGTTTCCCCATGGAAAGCGGTGTGCCAAAGAGCACCCGCCTGGGATGTATGGCACTCTCCCACAGAAGCCCTCCATGCAGCAGGCTGTCATGGATTCGGCTGCAGGCCGTTGTGGCTGGAGAGACAGCAGCTCCTCTGGAGGCTCTGGGTCCATTTGCACTCCCGTGCTAGTAAATGAGGCCTGGGGGATGAGGTCCTTGCAAAGAGTGGCAAGCAGCCTGCTCCTTTCCATGAGACGCACGTGTGGTGAGAGAGGCTTGGCAGCAGAGAAGAAGCGAGAGGGGCAGCCAGGGAGGGGATCTGCATGCAGCTCGGAGGCCCCAGATCTGCTTCCCAAGCAGAGCATGCCGGCTATGCCCATCAGGCCCCATTCCCAAGTGCACACCCAGCTTCTGGATGTGCCCTCTGCCAGCCATGAAAACACACACAGGCCATACCCTGAGCCTGCCGAGGGGGACCTTTGCTCCCCGGAGGGGGGGGTGGGGGACTGAATGCCATGATTGTGTGACGGGAGAGAAGGCCCCCGGAGGCCTTCAGGGAGCTGCCACAGCATAGCGGTGCTCAGGAAAAGGCACTCTTCTTTCTGCAGGCTGGATGCACACTCGAGTTTCTGCTTGAGGCAGAGAGAGCTGAGCTAGGCGATCCCTGGCTGAAGGCAAAGCAGAGAGTTTTTCGGTGGAGCGATGGCTCCATCTGCTGGCTGACAAGCGTGGAAGGAGAAGCCTGGTTCCCACTGAGTTCCTGAGCAGGTTTCCAAGCTGGAGGCCCTCTGGCTCCACAAGCTCGAGAGTCCTGCCTAAGACTTCCCTCTGGCAACAGAGTGGGTGCCAAGGGCCTGTGGGTTCGAGAGTGCTCGGAAGCCGCAGGGGAGGCTTTGGGCACCCAGTGCTCTGTGATGGAAAACGCTGCAGGCCTGAGCCTCCAGGAACTCCTGCAAGGCTGTGGAGTGGGAAAGCTGTCCTTAGCAGAAGGCTCCCTGCCCAGGGCTGCAGGCCTTTGTGGATGGCTAAGCCGCAGCTTCCTTGCAGGCTGCTGCTCCAGGGGCGTGTGTGCCCTGGTCCAGAGTGCTGTAGGAGGAGGTCCTAGCAAGGGGAGAGCAAGCACCTTGTTTCCTTGGCCTCGACTGGCCTGTGCCCCCAGAGGCCTGCCGGCAGTGCACACAGCACAGGCAGCAAGGGGGTGTTGGCAGGCAGCTAGGAGGCAGCAGGAGTCCCACTTGAAAGTGGGGTCATGACTGTTTGGGCCTCAGGCCCCAACAGCAACCTGCACACACAGCCTCTGAACCTGCAGCTTGCGAGCAGTGCCAGAGACACACAGGCACCTCCCTGGGGCCTTCTCGAGGGAACTGTGCTCCATCGAGGTCCTGCTGGCTGGCAGTGGCCTAGGCCAGCACAGGCCTTAGGGAGGCCTGGCTGAGCCTGGGGTGATCTCCGAGCTAGCCATGCCCAGGACAAGCCTGGGACTTGAGGCCAGGCTGCAGCCTCATTCCAGGCTGGGCCTGGTGCAGAGAGCCTGCAAGCGAGGCCTTCCAGGGGCAATGCTCAGTGCAGTGGCTTTGCCCTGCAATCCACGTTCCTCACTCGGGCCGCCCTGCCTGTCAGGCCCACACTCCCTAGACCTGTGTTCCTGAGGCCGTTGGACAGTTGGGGAAGTGGAGGCTCTCCCAGCATGGGAGGCCTGCTTAGCACACTGCTCTGGGTCCAAAGCGGATTCCCTGCACCTCGGGCACTGGGGCGACATTTTCTGCACACAGGAGACACTTGGCACACACAGTGTTTCCCCATGGAAAGCGGTGTGCCAAAGAGCACCCGCCTGGGATGTATGGCACTCTCCCACAGAAGCCCTCCATGCAGCAGGCTGTCATGGATTCGGCTGCAGGCCTTTGTGGCTGGAGAGACAGCAGCTCCTCTGGAAGCTCTGGGTCCATTTGCACTCCCGTGCTAGTAAATGAGGCCTGGGGGATGAGGTCCTTGCAAAGAGTGGCAAGCAGCCTGCTCCTTTCCATGAGACGCACGTGTGGTGAGAGAGGCTTGGCAGCAGAGAAGAAGCGAGAGGGGCAGCCAGGGAGGGGATCTGCATGCAGCTCGGAGGCCCCAGATCTGCTTCCCAAGCAGAGCATGCCGGCTATGCCCATCAGGCCCCATTCCCAAGTGCACACCCAGCTTCTGGATGTGCCCTCTGCCAGCCATGAAAACACACACAGGCCATACCCTGAGCCTGCCGAGGGGGACCTTTGCTCCCCGGAGGGGGGTGGGGGGCTGAATGCCATGATTGTGTGACGGGAGAGAAGGCCCCCGGAGGCCTTCAGGGAGCTGCCACAGCATAGCGGTGCTCAGGAAAAGGCACTCTTCTTTCTGCAGGCTGGATGCACACTCGAGTTTCTGCTTGAGGCAGAGAGAGCTGAGCTAGGCGATCCCTGGCTGAAGGCAAAGCAGAGAGTTTTTCGGTGGAGCGATGGCTCCATCTGCTGGCTGACAAGCGTGGAAGGAGAAGCCTGGTTCCCACTGAGTTCCTGAGCAGGTTTCCAAGCTGGAGGCCCTCTGGCTCCACAAGCTCGAGAGTCCTGCCTAAGACTTCCCTCTGGCAACAGAGTGGGTGCCAAGGGCCTGTGGGTTCGAGAGTGCTCGGAAGCCGCAGGGGAGGCTTTGGGCACCCAGTGCTCTGTGATGGAAAACGCTGCAGGCCTGAGCCTCCAGGAACTCCTGCAAGGCTGTGGAGTGGGAAAGCTGTCCTTAGCAGAAGGCTCCCTGCCCAGGGCTGCAGGCCTTTGTGGATGGCTAAGCCGCAGCTTCCTTGCAGGCTGCTGCTCCAGGGGCGTGTGTGCCCTGGTCCAGAGTGCTGTAGGAGGAGGTCCTAGCAAGGGGAGAGCAAGCACCTTGTTTCCTTGGCTTCGACTGGCCTGTGCCCCCAGAGGCCTGCCGGCAGTGCACACAGCACAGGCAGCAAGGGGGTGTTGGCAGGCAGCTAGGAGGCAGCAGGAGTCCCACTTGAAAGTGGGGTCATGACTGTTTGGGCCTCAGGCCCCAACGGCAACCTGCACACACAGCCTCTGAACCTGCAGCTTGCGAGCAGTGCCAGAGACACACAGGCACCTCCCTGGGGCCTTCTCGAGGGAACTGTGCTCCATCGAGGTCCTGCTGGCTGGCAGTGGCCTAGGCCAGCACAGGCCTTAGGGAGGCCTGGCTGAGCCTGGGGTGATCTCCGAGCTAGCCATGCCCAGGACAAGCCTGGGACTTGAGGCCAGGCTGCAGCCTCATTCCAGGCTGGGCCTGGTGCAGAGAGCCTGCAAGCGAGGCCTTCCAGGGGCAATGCTCAGTGCAGTGGCTTTGCCCTGCAATCCACGTTCCTCACTCGGGCCGCCCTGCCTGTCAGGCCCACACTCCCTAGACCTGTGTTCCTGAGGCCGTTGGACAGTTGGGGAAGTGGAGGCTCTCCCAGCATGGGAGGCCTGCTTAGCACACTGCTCTGGGTCCAAAGCGGATTCCCTGCACCTCGGGCACTGGGGCGACATTTTCTGCACACAGGAGACACTTGGCACACACAGTGTTTCCCCATGGAAAGCGGTGTGCCAAAGAGCACCCGCCTGGGATGTATGGCACTCTCCCACAGAAGCCCTCCATGCAGCAGGCTGTCATGGATTCGGCTGCAGGCCGTTGTGGCTGGAGAGACAGCAGCTCCTCTGGAGGCTCTGGGTCCATTTGCACTCCCGTGCTAGTAAATGAGGCCTGGGGGATGAGGTCCTTGCAAAGAGTGGCAAGCAGCCTGCTCCTTTCCATGAGACGCACGTGTGGTGAGAGAGGCTTGGCAGCAGAGAAGAAGCGAGAGGGGCAGCCAGGGAGGGGATCTGCATGCAGCTCGGAGGCCCCAGATCTCCTGCTTCCCAAGCAGAGCGTGCCGGCTATGCCCATCAGGCCCCATTCCCAAGTGCACACCCAGCTTCTGGATGTGCCCTCTGCCAGCCATGAAAACACACACAGGCCATACCCTGAGCCTGCCGAGGGGGACCTTTGCTCCCCGGAGGGGAGCGTGGGGGGCTGAATGCCATGATTGTGTGACGGGAGAGAAGGCCCCCGGAGGCCTTCAGGGAGCTGCCACAGCATAGCGGTGCTCAGGAAAAGGCACTCTTCTTTCTGCAGGCTGGATGCACACTCGAGTTTCTGCTTGAGGCAGAGAGAGCTGAGCTAGGCGATCCCTGGCTGAAGGCAAAGCAGAGAGTTTTTCGGTGGAGCGATGGCTCCATCTGCTGGCTGACAAGCGTGGAAGGAGAAGCCTGGTTCCCACTGAGTTCCTGAGCAGGTTTCCAAGCTGGAGGCCCTCTGGCTCCACAAGCTCGAGAGTCCTGCCTAAGACTTCCCTCTGGCAACAGAGTGGGTGCCAAGGGCCTGTGGGTTCGAGAGTGCTCGGAAGCCGCAGGGGAGGCTTTGGGCACCCAGTGCTCTGTGATGGAAAACGCTGCAGGCCTGAGCCTCCAGGAACTCCTGCAAGGCTGTGGAGTGGGAAAGCTGTCCTTAGCAGAAGGCTCCCTGCCCAGGGCTGCAGGCCTTTGTGGATGGCTAAGCCGCAGCTTCCTTGCAGGCTGCTGCTCCAGGGGCGTGTGTGCCCTGGTCCAGAGTGCTGTAGGAGGAGGTCCTAGCAAGGGGAGAGCAAGCACCTTGTTTCCTTGGCTTCGACTGGCCTGTGCCCCCAGAGGCCTGCCGGCAGTGCACACAGCACAGGCAGCAAGGGGGTGTTGGCAGGCAGCTAGGAGGCAGCAGGAGTCCCACTTGAAAGTGGGGTCATGACTGTTTGGGCCTCAGGCCCCAACGGCAACCTGCACACACAGCCTCTGAACCTGCAGCTTGCGAGCAGTGCCAGAGACACACAGGCACCTCCCTGGGGCCTTCTCGAGGGAACTGTGCTCCATCGAGGTCCTGCTGGCTGGCAGTGGCCTAGGCCAGCACAGGCCTTAGGGAGGCCTGGCTGAGCCTGGGGTGATCTCCGAGCTAGCCATGCCCAGGACAAGCCTGGGACTTGAGGCCAGGCTGCAGCCTCATTCCAGGCTGGGCCTGGTGCAGAGAGCCTGCAAGCGAGGCCTTCCAGGGGCAATGCTCAGTGCAGTGGCTTTGCCCTGCAATCCACGTTCCTCACTCGGGCCGCCCTGCCTGTCAGGCCCACACTCCCTAGACCTGTGTTCCTGAGGCCGTTGGACAGTTGGGGAAGTGGAGGCTCTCCCAGCATGGGAGGCCTGCTTAGCACACTGCTCTGGGTCCAAAGCGGATTCCCTGCACCTCGGGCACTGGGGCGACATTTTCTGCACACAGGAGACACTTGGCACACACAGTGTTTCCCCATGGAAAGCGGTGTGCCAAAGAGCACCCGCCTGGGATGTATGGCACTCTCCCACAGAAGCCCTCCATGCAGCAGGCTGTCATGGATTCGGCTGCAGGCCTTTGTGGCTGGAGAGACAGCAGCTCCTCTGGAAGCTCTGGGTCCATTTGCACTCCCGTGCTAGTAAATGAGGCCTGGGGGATGAGGTCCTTGCAAAGAGTGGCAAGCAGCCTGCTCCTTTCCATGAGACGCACGTGTGGTGAGAGAGGCTTGGCAGCAGAGAAGAAGCGAGAGGGGCAGCCAGGGAGGGGATCTGCATGCAGCTCGGAGGCCCCAGATCTGCTTCCCAAGCAGAGCATGCCGGCTATGCCCATCAGGCCCCATTCCCAAGTGCACACCCAGCTTCTGGATGTGCCCTCTGCCAGCCATGAAAACACACACAGGCCATACCCTGAGCCTGCCGAGGGGGACCTTTGCTCCCCGGAGGGGGGGGTGGGGGACTGAATGCCATGATTGTGTGACGGGAGAGAAGGCCCCCGGAGGCCTTCAGGGAGCTGCCACAGCATAGCGGTGCTCAGGAAAAGGCACTCTTCTTTCTGCAGGCTGGATGCACACTCGAGTTTCTGCTTGAGGCAGAGAGAGCTGAGCTAGGCGATCCCTGGCTGAAGGCAAAGCAGAGAGTTTTTCGGTGGAGCGATGGCTCCATCTGCTGGCTGACAAGCGTGGAAGGAGAAGCCTGGTTCCCACTGAGTTCCTGAGCAGGTTTCCAAGCTGGAGGCCCTCTGGCTCCACAAGCTCGAGAGTCCTGCCTAAGACTTCCCTCTGGCAACAGAGTGGGTGCCAAGGGCCTGTGGGTTCGAGAGTGCTCGGAAGCCGCAGGGGAGGCTTTGGGCACCCAGTGCTCTGTGATGGAAAACGCTGCAGGCCTGAGCCTCCAGGAACTCCTGCAAGGCTGTGGAGTGGGAAAGCTGTCCTTAGCAGAAGGCTCCCTGCCCAGGGCTGCAGGCCTTTGTGGATGGCTAAGCCGCAGCTTCCTTGCAGGCTGCTGCTCCAGGGGCGTGTGTGCCCTGGTCCAGAGTGCTGTAGGAGGAGGTCCTAGCAAGGGGAGAGCAAGCACCTTGTTTCCTTGGCCTCGACTGGCCTGTGCCCCCAGAGGCCTGCCGGCAGTGCACACAGCACAGGCAGCAAGGGGGTGTTGGCAGGCAGCTAGGAGGCAGCAGGAGTCCCACTTGAAAGTGGGGTCATGACTGTTTGGGCCTCAGGCCCCAACAGCAACCTGCACACACAGCCTCTGAACCTGCAGCTTGCGAGCAGTGCCAGAGACACACAGGCACCTCCCTGGGGCCTTCTCGAGGGAACTGTGCTCCATCGAGGTCCTGCTGGCTGGCAGTGGCCTAGGCCAGCACAGGCCTTAGGGAGGCCTGGCTGAGCCTGGGGTGATCTCCGAGCTAGCCATGCCCAGGACAAGCCTGGGACTTGAGGCCAGGCTGCAGCCTCATTCCAGGCTGGGCCTGGTGCAGAGAGCCTGCAAGCGAGGCCTTCCAGGGGCAATGCTCAGTGCAGTGGCTTTGCCCTGCAATCCACGTTCCTCACTCGGGCCGCCCTGCCTGTCAGGCCCACACTCCCTAGACCTGTGTTCCTGAGGCCGTTGGACAGTTGGGGAAGTGGAGGCTCTCCCAGCATGGGAGGCCTGCTTAGCACACTGCTCTGGGTCCAAAGCGGATTCCCTGCACCTCGGGCACTGGGGCGACATTTTCTGCACACAGGAGACACTTGGCACACACAGTGTTTCCCCATGGAAAGCGGTGTGCCAAAGAGCACCCGCCTGGGATGTATGGCACTCTCCCACAGAAGCCCTCCATGCAGCAGGCTGTCATGGATTCGGCTGCAGGCCGTTGTGGCTGGAGAGACAGCAGCTCCTCTGGAGGCTCTGGGTCCATTTGCACTCCCGTGCTAGTAAATGAGGCCTGGGGGATGAGGTCCTTGCAAAGAGTGGCAAGCAGCCTGCTCCTTTCCATGAGACGCACGTGTGGTGAGAGAGGCTTGGCAGCAGAGAAGAAGCGAGAGGGGCAGCCAGGGAGGGGATCTGCATGCAGCTCGGAGGCCCCAGATCTCCTGCTTCCCAAGCAGAGCATGCCGGCTATGCCCATCAGGCCCCATTCCCAAGTGCACACCCAGCTTCTGGATGTGCCCTCTGCCAGCCATGAAAACACACACAGGCCATACCCTGAGCCTGCCGAGGGGGACCTTTGCTCCCCGGAGGGGGGGGTGGGGGGCTGAATGCCATGATTGTGTGACGGGAGAGAAGGCCCCCGGAGGCCTTCAGGGAGCTGCCACAGCATAGCGGTGCTCAGGAAAAGGCACTCTTCTTTCTGCAGGCTGGATGCACACTCGAGTTTCTGCTTGAGGCAGAGAGAGCTGAGCTAGGCGATCCCTGGCTGAAGGCAAAGCAGAGAGTTTTTCGGTGGAGCGATGGCTCCATCTGCTGGCTGACAAGCGTGGAAGGAGAAGCCTGGTTCCCACTGAGTTCCTGAGCAGGTTTCCAAGCTGGAGGCCCTCTGGCTCCACAAGCTCGAGAGTCCTGCCTAAGACTTCCCTCTGGCAACAGAGTGGGTGCCAAGGGCCTGTGGGTTCGAGAGTGCTCGGAAGCCGCAGGGGAGGCTTTGGGCACCCAGTGCTCTGTGATGGAAAACGCTGCAGGCCTGAGCCTCCAGGAACTCCTGCAAGGCTGTGGAGTGGGAAAGCTGTCCTTAGCAGAAGGCTCCCTGCCCAGGGCTGCAGGCCTTTGTGGATGGCTAAGCCGCAGCTTCCTTGCAGGCTGCTGCTCCAGGGGCGTGTGTGCCCTGGTCCAGAGTGCTGTAGGAGGAGGTCCTAGCAAGGGGAGAGCAAGCACCTTGTTTCCTTGGCCTCGACTGGCCTGTGCCCCCAGAGGCCTGCCGGCAGTGCACACAGCACAGGCAGCAAGGGGGTGTTGGCAGGCAGCTAGGAGGCAGCAGGAGTCCCACTTGAAAGTGGGGTCATGACTGTTTGGGCCTCAGGCCCCAACGGCAACCTGCACACACAGCCTCTGAACCTGCAGCTTGCGAGCAGTGCCAGAGACACACAGGCACCTCCCTGGGGCCTTCTCGAGGGAACTGTGCTCCATCGAGGTCCTGCTGGCTGGCAGTGGCCTAGGCCAGCACAGGCCTTAGGGAGGCCTGGCTGAGCCTGGGGTGATCTCCGAGCTAGCCATGCCCAGGACAAGCCTGGGACTTGAGGCCAGGCTGCAGCCTCATTCCAGGCTGGGCCTGGTGCAGAGAGCCTGCAAGCGAGGCCTTCCAGGGGCAATGCTCAGTGCAGTGGCTTTGCCCTGCAATCCACGTTCCTCACTCGGGCCGCCCTGCCTGTCAGGCCCACACTCCCTAGACCTGTGTTCCTGAGGCCGTTGGACAGTTGGGGAAGTGGAGGCTCTCCCAGCATGGGAGGCCTGCTTAGCACACGGCTCTGGGTCCAAAGCGGATTCCCTGCACCTCGGGCACTGGGGCGACATTTTCTGCACACAGGAGACACTTGGCACACACAGTGTTTCCCCATGGAAAGCGGTGTGCCAAAGAGCACCCGCCTGGGATGTATGGCACTCTCCCACAGAAGCCCTCCATGCAGCAGGCTGTCATGGATTCGGCTGCAGGCCTTTGTGGCTGGAGAGACAGCAGCTCCTCTGGAAGCTCTGGGTCCATTTGCACTCCCGTGCTAGTAAATGAGGCCTGGGGGATGAGGTCCTTGCAAAGAGTGGCAAGCAGCCTGCTCCTTTCCATGAGACGCACGTGTGGTGAGAGAGGCTTGGCAGCAGAGAAGAAGCGAGAGGGGGAGCCAGGGAGGGGATCTGCATGCAGCTCGGAGGCCCCAGATCTGCTTCCCAAGCAGAGCATGCCGGCTATGCCCATCAGGCCCCATTCCCAAGTGCACACCCAGCTTCTGGATGTGCCCTCTGCCAGCCATGAAAACACACACAGGCCATACCCTGAGCCTGCCGAGGGGGACCTTTGCTCCCCGGAGGGGGGGGTGGGGGACTGAATGCCATGATTGTGTGACGGGAGAGAAGGCCCCCGGAGGCCTTCAGGGAGCTGCCACAGCATAGCGGTGCTCAGGAAAAGGCACTCTTCTTTCTGCAGGCTGGATGCACACTCGAGTTTCTGCTTGAGGCAGAGAGAGCTGAGCTAGGCGATCCCTGGCTGAAGGCAAAGCAGAGAGTTTTTCGGTGGAGCGATGGCTCCATCTGCTGGCTGACAAGCGTGGAAGGAGAAGCCTGGTTCCCACTGAGTTCCTGAGCAGGTTTCCAAGCTGGAGGCCCTCTGGCTCCACAAGCTCGAGAGTCCTGCCTATGACTTCCCTCTGGCAACAGAGTGGGTGCCAAGGGCCTGTGGGTTCGAGAGTGCTCGGAAGCCGCAGGGGAGGCTTTGGGCACCCAGTGCTCTGTGATGGAAAACGCTGCAGGCCTGAGCCTCCAGGAACTCCTGCAAGGCTGTGGAGTGGGAAAGCTGTCCTTAGCAGAAGGCTCCCTGCCCAGGGCTGCAGGCCTTTGTGGATGGCTAAGCCGCAGCTTCCTTGCAGGCTGCTGCTCCAGGGGCGTGTGTGCCCTGGTCCAGAGTGCTGTAGGAGGAGGTCCTAGCAAGGGGAGAGCAAGCACCTTGTTTCCTTGGCCTCGACTGGCCTGTGCCCCCAGAGGCCTGCCGGCAGTGCACACAGCACAGGCAGCAAGGGGGTGTTGGCAGGCAGCTAGGAGGCAGCAGGAGTCCCACTTGAAAGTGGGGTCATGACTGTTTGGGCCTCAGGCCCCAACAGCAACCTGCACACACAGCCTCTGAACCTGCAGCTTGCGAGCAGTGCCAGAGACACACAGGCACCTCCCTGGGGCCTTCTCGAGGGAACTGTGCTCCATCGAGGTCCTGCTGGCTGGCAGTGGCCTAGGCCAGCACAGGCCTTAGGGAGGCCTGGCTGAGCCTGGGGTGATCTCCGAGCTAGCCATGCCCAGGACAAGCCTGGGACTTGAGGCCAGGCTGCAGCCTCATTCCAGGCTGGGCCTGGTGCAGAGAGCCTGCAAGCGAGGCCTTCCAGGGGCAATGCTCAGTGCAGTGGCTTTGCCCTGCAATCCACGTTCCTCACTCGGGCCGCCCTGCCTGTCAGGCCCACACTCCCTAGACCTGTGTTCCTGAGGCCGTTGGACAGTTGGGGAAGTGGAGGCTCTCCCAGCATGGGAGGCCTGCTTAGCACACTGCTCTGGGTCCAAAGCGGATTCCCTGCACCTCGGGCACTGGGGCGACATTTTCTGCACACAGGAGACACTTGGCACACACAGTGTTTCCCCATGGAAAGCGGTGTGCCAAAGAGCACCCGCCTGGGATGTATGGCACTCTCCCACAGAAGCCCTCCATGCAGCAGGCTGTCATGGATTCGGCTGCAGGCCGTTGTGGCTGGAGAGACAGCAGCTCCTCTGGAGGCTCTGGGTCCATTTGCACTCCCGTGCTAGTAAATGAGGCCTGGGGGATGAGGTCCTTGCAAAGAGTGGCAAGCAGCCTGCTCCTTTCCATGAGACGCACGTGTGGTGAGAGAGGCTTGGCAGCAGAGAAGAAGCGAGAGGGGCAGCCAGGGAGGGGATCTGCATGCAGCTCGGAGGCCCCAGATCTCCTGCTTCCCAAGCAGAGCATGCCGGCTATGCCCATCAGGCCCCATTCCCAAGTGCACACCCAGCTTCTGGATGTGCCCTCTGCCAGCCATGAAAACACACACAGGCCATACCCTGAGCCTGCCGAGGGGGACCTTTGCTCCCCGGAGGGGGGGGTGGGGGGCTGAATGCCATGATTGTGTGACGGGAGAGAAGGCCCCCGGAGGCCTTCAGGGAGCTGCCACAGCATAGCGGTGCTCAGGAAAAGGCACTCTTCTTTCTGCAGGCTGGATGCACACTCGAGTTTCTGCTTGAGGCAGAGAGAGCTGAGCTAGGCGATCCCTGGCTGAAGGCAAAGCAGAGAGTTTTTCGGTGGAGCGATGGCTCCATCTGCTGGCTGATAAGCGTGGAAGGAGAAGCCTGGTTCCCACTGAGTTCCTGAGCAGGTTTCCAAGCTGGAGGCCCTCTGGCTCCACAAGCTCGAGAGTCCTGCCTAAGACTTCCCTCTGGCAACAGAGTGGGTGCCAAGGGCCTGTGGGTTCGAGAGTGCTCGGAAGCCGCAGGGGAGGCTTTGGGCACCCAGTGCTCTGTGATGGAAAACGCTGCAGGCCTGAGCCTCCAGGAACTCCTGCAAGGCTGTGGAGTGGGAAAGCTGTCCTTAGCAGAAGGCTCCCTGCCCAGGGCTGCAGGCCTTTGTGGATGGCTAAGCCGCAGCTTCCTTGCAGGCTGCTGCTCCAGGGGCGTGTGTGCCCTGGTCCAGAGTGCTGTAGGAGGAGGTCCTAGCAAGGGGAGAGCAAGCACCTTGTTTCCTTGGCCTCGACTGGCCTGTGCCCCCAGAGGCCTGCCGGCAGTGCACACAGCACAGGCAGCAAGGGGGTGTTGGCAGGCAGCTAGGAGGCAGCAGGAGTCCCACTTGAAAGTGGGGTCATGACTGTTTGGGCCTCAGGCCCCAACAGCAACCTGCACACACAGCCTCTGAACCTGCAGCTTGCGAGCAGTGCCAGAGACACACAGGCACCTCCCTGGGGCCTTCTCGAGGGAACTGTGCTCCATCGAGGTCCTGCTGGCTGGCAGTGGCCTAGGCCAGCACAGGCCTTAGGGAGGCCTGGCTGAGCCTGGGGTGATCTCCGAGCTAGCCATGCCCAGGACAAGCCTGGGACTTGAGGCCAGGCTGCAGCCTCATTCCAGGCTGGGCCTGGTGCAGAGAGCCTGCAAGCGAGGCCTTCCAGGGGCAATGCTCAGTGCAGTGGCTTTGCCCTGCAATCCACGTTCCTCACTCGGGCCGCCCTGCCTGTCAGGCCCACACTCCCTAGACCTGTGTTCCTGAGGCCGTTGGACAGTTGGGGAAGTGGAGGCTCTCCCAGCATGGGAGGCCTGCTTAGCACACTGCTCTGGGTCCAAAGCGGATTCCCTGCACCTCGGGCACTGGGGCGACATTTTCTGCACACAGGAGACACTTGGCACACACAGTGTTTCCCCATGGAAAGCGGTGTGCCAAAGAGCACCCGCCTGGGATGTATGGCACTCTCCCACAGAAGCCCTCCATGCAGCAGGCTGTCATGGATTCGGCTGCAGGCCGTTGTGGCTGGAGAGACAGCAGCTCCTCTGGAGGCTCTGGGTCCATTTGCACTCCCGTGCTAGTAAATGAGGCCTGGGGGATGAGGTCCTTGCAAAGAGTGGCAAGCAGCCTGCTCCTTTCCATGAGACGCACGTGTGGTGAGAGAGGCTTGGCAGCAGAGAAGAAGCGAGAGGGGCAGCCAGGGAGGGGATCTGCATGCAGCTCGGAGGCCCCAGATCTCCTGCTTCCCAAGCAGAGCATGCCGGCTATGCCCATCAGGCCCCATTCCCAAGTGCACACCCAGCTTCTGGATGTGCCCTCTGCCAGCCATGAAAACACACACAGGCCATACCCTGAGCCTGCCGAGGGGGACCTTTGCTCCCCGGAGGGGGGGGTGGGGGGCTGAATGCCATGATTGTGTGACGGGAGAGAAGGCCCCCGGAGGCCTTCAGGGAGCTGCCACAGCATAGCGGTGCTCAGGAAAAGGCACTCTTCTTTCTGCAGGCTGGATGCACACTCGAGTTTCTGCTTGAGGCAGAGAGAGCTGAGCTAGGCGATCCCTGGCTGAAGGCAAAGCAGAGAGTTTTTCGGTGGAGCGATGGCTCCATCTGCTGGCTGACAAGCGTGGAAGGAGAAGCCTGGTTCCCACTGAGTTCCTGAGCAGGTTTCCAAGCTGGAGGCCCTCTGGCTCCACAAGCTCGAGAGTCCTGCCTAAGACTTCCCTCTGGCAACAGAGTGGGTGCCAAGGGCCTGTGGGTTCGAGAGTGCTCGGAAGCCGCAGGGGAGGCTTTGGGCACCCAGTGCTCTGTGATGGAAAACGCTGCAGGCCTGAGCCTCCAGGAACTCCTGCAAGGCTGTGGAGTGGGAAAGCTGTCCTTAGCAGAAGGCTCCCTGCCCAGGGCTGCAGGCCTTTGTGGATGGCTAAGCCGCAGCTTCCTTGCAGGCTGCTGCTCCAGGGGCGTGTGTGCCCTGGTCCAGAGTGCTGTAGGAGGAGGTCCTAGCAAGGGGAGAGCAAGCACCTTGTTTCCTTGGCCTCGACTGGCCTGTGCCCCCAGAGGCCTGCCGGCAGTGCACACAGCACAGGCAGCAAGGGGGTGTTGGCAGGCAGCTAGGAGGCAGCAGGAGTCCCACTTGAAAGTGGGGTCATGACTGTTTGGGCCTCAGGCCCCAACGGCAACCTGCACACACAGCCTCTGAACCTGCAGCTTGCGAGCAGTGCCAGAGACACACAGGCACCTCCCTGGGGCCTTCTCGAGGGAACTGTGCTCCATCGAGGTCCTGCTGGCTGGCAGTGGCCTAGGCCAGCACAGGCCTTAGGGAGGCCTGGCTGAGCCTGGGGTGATCTCCGAGCTAGCCATGCAAAGGACAAGCCTGGGACTTGAGGCCAGGCTGCAGCCTCATTCCAGGCTGGGCCTGGTGCAGAGAGCCTGCAAGCGAGGCCTTCCAGGGGCAATGCTCAGTGCAGTGGCTTTGCCCTGCAATCCACGTTCCTCACTCGGGCTGCCCTGCCTGTCAGGCCCACACTCCCTAGACCTGTGTTCCTGAGGCCGTTGGACAGTTGGGGAAGTGGAGGCTCTCCCAGCATGGGAGGCCTGCTTAGCACACTGCTCTGGGTCCAAAGCGGATTCCCTGCACCTCGGGCACTGGGGCGACATTTTCTGCACACAGGAGACACTTGGCACACACAGTGTTTCCCCATGGAAAGCAGTGTGCCAAAGAGCACCCGCCTGGGATGTATGGCACTCTCCCACAGAAGCCCTCCATGCAGCAGGCTGTCATGGATTCGGCTGCAGGCCGTTGTGGCTGGAGAGACAGCAGCTCCTCTGGAGGCTCTGGGTCCATTTGCACTCCCGTGCTAGTAAATGAGGCCTGGGGGATGAGGTCCTTGCAAAGAGTGGCAAGCAGCCTGCTCCTTTCCATGAGACGCACGTGTGGTGAGAGAGGCTTGGCAGCAGAGAAGAAGCGAGAGGGGCAGCCAGGGAGGGGATCTGCATGCAGCTCGGAGGCCCCAGATCTCCTGCTTCCCAAGCAGAGCATGCCGGCTATGCCCATCAGGCCCCATTCCCAAGTGCACACCCAGCTTCTGGATGTGCCCTCTGCCAGCCATGAAAACACACACAGGCCATACCCTGAGCCTGCCGAGGGGGACCTTTGCTCCCCGGAGGGGGGGTGGGGGGCTGAATGCCATGATTGTGTGACGGGAGAGAAGGCCCCCGGAGGCCTTCAGGGAGCTGCCACAGCATAGCGGTGCTCAGGAAAAGGCACTCTTCTTTCTGCAGGCTGGATGCACACTCGAGTTTCTGCTTGAGGCAGAGAGAGCTGAGCTAGGCGATCCCTGGCTGAAGGCAAAGCAGAGAGTTTTTCGGTGGAGCGATGGCTCCATCTGCTGGCTGACAAGCGTGGAAGGAGAAGCCTGGTTCCCACTGAGTTCCTGAGCAGGTTTCCAAGCTGGAGGCCCTCTGGCTCCACAAGCTCGAGAGTCCTGCCTAAGACTTCCCTCTGGCAACAGAGTGGGTGCCAAGGGCCTGTGGGTTCGAGAGTGCTCGGAAGCCGCAGGGGAGGCTTTGGGCACCCAGTGCTCTGTGATGGAAAACGCTGCAGGCCTGAGCCTCCAGGAACTCCTGCAAGGCTGTGGAGTGGGAAAGCTGTCCTTAGCAGAAGGCTCCCTGCCCAGGGCTGCAGGCCTTTGTGGATGGCTAAGCCGCAGCTTCCTTGCAGGCTGCTGCTCCAGGGGCGTGTGTGCCCTGGTCCAGAGTGCTGTAGGAGGAGGTCCTAGCAAGGGGAGAGCAAGCACCTTGTTTCCTTGGCTTCGACTGGCCTGTGCCCCCAGAGGCCTGCCGGCAGTGCACACAGCACAGGCAGCAAGGGGGTGTTGGCAGGCAGCTAGGAGGCAGCAGGAGTCCCACTTGAAAGTGGGGTCATGACTGTTTGGGCCTCAGGCCCCAACGGCAACCTGCACACACAGCCTCTGAACCTGCAGCTTGCGAGCAGTGCCAGAGACACACAGGCACCTCCCTGGGGCCTTCTCGAGGGAACTGTGCTCCATCGAGGTCCTGCTGGCTGGCAGTGGCCTAGGCCAGCACAGGCCTTAGGGAGGCCTGGCTGAGCCTGGGGTGATCTCCGAGCTAGCCATGCCCAGGACAAGCCTGGGACTTGAGGCCAGGCTGCAGCCACATTCCAGGCTGGGCCTGGTGCAGAGAGCCTGCAAGCGAGGCCTTCCAGGGGCAATGCTCAGTGCAGTGGCTTTGCCCTGCAATCCACGTTCCTCACTCGGGCCGCCCTGCCTGTCAGGCCCACACTCCCTAGACCTGTGTTCCTGAGGCCGTTGGACAGTTGGGGAAGTGGAGGCTCTCCCAGCATGGGAGGCCTGCTTAGCACACTGCTCTGGGTCCAAAGCGGATTCCCTGCACCTCGGGCACTGGGGCGACATTTTCTGCACACAGGAGACACTTGGCACACACAGTGTTTCCCCATGGAAAGCGGTGTGCCAAAGAGCACCCGCCTGGGATGTATGGCACTCTCCCACAGAAGCCCTCCATGCAGCAGGCTGTCATGGATTCGGCTGCAGGCCGTTGTGGCTGGAGAGACAGCAGCTCCTCTGGAGGCTCTGGGTCCATTTGCACTCCCGTGCTAGTAAATGAGGCCTGGGGGATGAGGTCCTTGCAAAGAGTGGCAAGCAGCCTGCTCCTTTCCATGAGACGCACGTGTGGTGAGAGAGGCTTGGCAGCAGAGAAGAAGCGAGAGGGGCAGCCAGGGAGGGGATCTGCATGCAGCTCGGAGGCCCCAGATCTCCTGCTTCCCAAGCAGAGCATGCCGGCTATGCCCATCAGGCCCCATTCCCAAGTGCACACCCAGCTTCTGGATGTGCCCTCTGCCAGCCATGAAAACACACACAGGCCATACCCTGAGCCTGCCGAGGGGGACCTTTGCTCCCCGGAGGGGGGTGGGGGGCTGAATGCCATGATTGTGTGACGGGAGAGAAGGCCCCCGGAGGCCTTCAGGGAGCTGCCACAGCATAGCGGTGCTCAGGAAAAGGCACTCTTCTTTCTGCAGGCTGGATGCACACTCGAGTTTCTGCTTGAGGCAGAGAGAGCTGAGCTAGGCGATCCCTGGCTGAAGGCAAAGCAGAGAGTTTTTCGGTGGAGCGATGGCTCCATCTGCTGGCTGACAAGCGTGGAAGGAGAAGCCTGGTTCCCACTGAGTTCCTGAGCAGGTTTCCAAGCTGGAGGCCCTCTGGCTCCACAAGCTCGAGAGTCCTGCCTAAGACTTCCCTCTGGCAACAGAGTGGGTGCCAAGGGCCTGTGGGTTCGAGAGTGCTCGGAAGCCGCAGGGGAGGCTTTGGGCACCCAGTGCTCTGTGATGGAAAACGCTGCAGGCCTGAGCCTCCAGGAACTCCTGCAAGGCTGTGGAGTGGGAAAGCTGTCCTTAGCAGAAGGCTCCCTGCCCAGGGCTGCAGGCCTTTGTGGATGGCTAAGCCGCAGCTTCCTTGCAGGCTGCTGCTCCAGGGGCGTGTGTGCCCTGGTCCAGAGTGCTGTAGGAGGAGGTCCTAGCAAGGGGAGAGCAAGCACCTTGTTTCCTTGGCTTCGACTGGCCTGTGCCCCCAGAGGCCTGCCGGCAGTGCACACAGCACAGGCAGCAAGGGGGTGTTGGCAGGCAGCTAGGAGGCAGCAGGAGTCCCACTTGAAAGTGGGGTCATGACTGTTTGGGCCTCAGGCCCCAACGGCAACCTGCACACACAGCCTCTGAACCTGCAGCTTGCGAGCAGTGCCAGAGACACACAGGCACCTCCCTGGGGCCTTCTCGAGGGAACTGTGCTCCATCGAGGTCCTGCTGGCTGGCAGTGGCCTAGGCCAGCACAGGCCTTAGGGAGGCCTGGCTGAGCCTGGGGTGATCTCCGAGCTAGCCATGCCCAGGACAAGCCTGGGACTTGAGGCCAGGCTGCAGCCTCATTCCAGGCTGGGCCTGGTGCAGAGAGCCTGCAAGCGAGGCCTTCCAGGGGCAATGCTCAGTGCAGTGGCTTTGCCCTGCAATCCACGTTCCTCACTCGGGCCGCCCTGCCTGTCAGGCCCACACTCCCTAGACCTGTGTTCCTGAGGCCGTTGGACAGTTGGGGAAGTGGAGGCTCTCCCAGCATGGGAGGCCTGCTTAGCACACTGCTCTGGGTCCAAAGCGGATTCCCTGCACCTCGGGCACTGGGGCGACATTTTCTGCACACAGGAGACACTTGGCACACACAGTGTTTCCCCATGGAAAGCGGTGTGCCAAAGAGCACCCGCCTGGGATGTATGGCACTCTCCCACAGAAGCCCTCCATGCAGCAGGCTGTCATGGATTCGGCTGCAGGCCGTTGTGGCTGGAGAGAAAGCAGCTCCTCTGGAGGCTCTGGGTCCATTTGCACTCCCGTGCTAGTAAATGAGGCCTGGGGGATGAGGTCCTTGCAAAGAGTGGCAAGCAGCCTGCTCCTTTCCATGAGACGCACGTGTGGTGAGAGAGGCTTGGCAGCAGAGAAGAAGCGAGAGGGGCAGCCAGGGAGGGGATCTGCATGCAGCTCGGAGGCCCCAGATCTCCTGCTTCCCAAGCAGAGCGTGCCGGCTATGCCCATCAGGCCCCATTCCCAAGTGCACACCCAGCTTCTGGATGTGCCCTCTGCCAGCCATGAAAACACACACAGGCCATACCCTGAGCCTGCCGAGGGGGACCTTTGCTCCCCGGAGGGGAGCGTGGGGGGCTGAATGCCATGATTGTGTGACGGGAGAGAAGGCCCCCGGAGGCCTTCAGGGAGCTGCCACAGCATAGCGGTGCTCAGGAAAAGGCACTCTTCTTTCTGCAGGCTGGATGCACACTCGAGTTTCTGCTTGAGGCAGAGAGAGCTGAGCTAGGCGATCCCTGGCTGAAGGCAAAGCAGAGAGTTTTTCGGTGGAGCGATGGCTCCATCTGCTGGCTGACAAGCGTGGAAGGAGAAGCCTGGTTCCCACTGAGTTCCTGAGCAGGTTTCCAAGCTGGAGGCCCTCTGGCTCCACAAGCTCGAGAGTCCTGCCTATGACTTCCCTCTGGCAACAGAGTGGGTGCCAAGGGCCTGTGGGTTCGAGAGTGCTCGGAAGCCGCAGGGGAGGCTTTGGGCACCCAGTGCTCTGTGATGGAAAACGCTGCAGGCCTGAGCCTCCAGGAACTCCTGCAAGGCTGTGGAGTGGGAAAGCTGTCCTTAGCAGAAGGCTCCCTGCCCAGGGCTGCAGGCCTTTGTGGATGGCTAAGCCGCAGCTTCCTTGCAGGCTGCTGCTCCAGGGGCGTGTGTGCCCTGGTCCAGAGTGCTGTAGGAGGAGGTCCTAGCAAGGGGAGAGCAAGCACCTTGTTTCCTTGGCCTCGACTGGCCTGTGCCCCCAGAGGCCTGCCGGCAGTGCACACAGCACAGGCAGCAAGGGGGTGTTGGCAGGCAGCTAGGAGGCAGCAGGAGTCCCACTTGAAAGTGGGGTCATGACTGTTTGGGCCTCAGGCCCCAACAGCAACCTGCACACACAGCCTCTGAACCTGCAGCTTGCGAGCAGTGCCAGAGACACACAGGCACCTCCCTGGGGCCTTCTCGAGGGAACTGTGCTCCATCGAGGTCCTGCTGGCTGGCAGTGGCCTAGGCCAGCACAGGCCTTAGGGAGGCCTGGCTGAGCCTGGGGTGATCTCCGAGCTAGCCATGCCCAGGACAAGCCTGGGACTTGAGGCCAGGCTGCAGCCTCATTCCAGGCTGGGCCTGGTGCAGAGAGCCTGCAAGCGAGGCCTTCCAGGGGCAATGCTCAGTGCAGTGGCTTTGCCCTGCAATCCACGTTCCTCACTCGGGCCGCCCTGCCTGTCAGGCCCACACTCCCTAGACCTGTGTTCCTGAGGCCGTTGGACAGTTGGGGAAGTGGAGGCTCTCCCAGCATGGGAGGCCTGCTTAGCACACTGCTCTGGGTCCAAAGCGGATTCCCTGCACCTCGGGCACTGGGGCGACATTTTCTGCACACAGGAGACACTTGGCACACACAGTGTTTCCCCATGGAAAGCGGTGTGCCAAAGAGCACCCGCCTGGGATGTATGGCACTCTCCCACAGAAGCCCTCCATGCAGCAGGCTGTCATGGATTCGGCTGCAGGCCGTTGTGGCTGGAGAGACAGCAGCTCCTCTGGAGGCTCTGGGTCCATTTGCACTCCCGTGCTAGTAAATGAGGCCTGGGGGATGAGGTCCTTGCAAAGAGTGGCAAGCAGCCTGCTCCTTTCCATGAGACGCACGTGTGGTGAGAGAGGCTTGGCAGCAGAGAAGAAGCGAGAGGGGCAGCCAGGGAGGGGATCTGCATGCAGCTCGGAGGCCCCAGATCTCCTGCTTCCCAAGCAGAGCATGCCGGCTATGCCCATCAGGCCCCATTCCCAAGTGCACACCCAGCTTCTGGATGTGCCCTCTGCCAGCCATGAAAACACACACAGGCCATACCCTGAGCCTGCCGAGGGGGACCTTTGCTCCCCGGAGGGGGGGGTGGGGGGCTGAATGCCATGATTGTGTGACGGGAGAGAAGGCCCCCGGAGGCCTTCAGGGAGCTGCCACAGCATAGCGGTGCTCAGGAAAAGGCACTCTTCTTTCTGCAGGCTGGATGCACACTCGAGTTTCTGCTTGAGGCAGAGAGAGCTGAGCTAGGCGATCCCTGGCTGAAGGCAAAGCAGAGAGTTTTTCGGTGGAGCGATGGCTCCATCTGCTGGCTGACAAGCGTGGAAGGAGAAGCCTGGTTCCCACTGAGTTCCTGAGCAGGTTTCCAAGCTGGAGGCCCTCTGGCTCCACAAGCTCGAGAGTCCTGCCTAAGACTTCCCTCTGGCAACAGAGTGGGTGCCAAGGGCCTGTGGGTTCGAGAGTGCTCGGAAGCCGCAGGGGAGGCTTTGGGCACCCAGTGCTCTGTGATGGAAAACGCTGCAGGCCTGAGCCTCCAGGAACTCCTGCAAGGCTGTGGAGTGGGAAAGCTGTCCTTAGCAGAAGGCTCCCTGCCCAGGGCTGCAGGCCTTTGTGGATGGCTAAGCCGCAGCTTCCTTGCAGGCTGCTGCTCCAGGGGCGTGTGTGCCCTGGTCCAGAGTGCTGTAGGAGGAGGTCCTAGCAAGGGGAGAGCAAGCACCTTGTTTCCTTGGCCTCGACTGGCCTGTGCCCCCAGAGGCCTGCCGGCAGTGCACACAGCACAGGCAGCAAGGGGGTGTTGGCAGGCAGCTAGGAGGCAGCAGGAGTCCCACTTGAAAGTGGGGTCATGACTGTTTGGGCCTCAGGCCCCAACGGCAACCTGCACACACAGCCTCTGAACCTGCAGCTTGCGAGCAGTGCCAGAGACACACAGGCACCTCCCTGGGGCCTTCTCGAGGGAACTGTGCTCCATCGAGGTCCTGCTGGCTGGCAGTGGCCTAGGCCAGCACAGGCCTTAGGGAGGCCTGGCTGAGCCTGGGGTGATCTCCGAGCTAGCCATGCCCAGGACAAGCCTGGGACTTGAGGCCAGGCTGCAGCCTCATTCCAGGCTGGGCCTGGTGCAGAGAGCCTGCAAGCGAGGCCTTCCAGGGGCAATGCTCAGTGCAGTGGCTTTGCCCTGCAATCCACGTTCCTCACTCGGGCCGCCCTGCCTGTCAGGCCCACACTCCCTAGACCTGTGTTCCTGAGGCCGTTGGACAGTTGGGGAAGTGGAGGCTCTCCCAGCATGGGAGGCCTGCTTAGCACACTGCTCTGGGTCCAAAGCGGATTCCCTGCACCTCGGGCACTGGGGCGACATTTTCTGCACACAGGAGACACTTGGCACACACAGTGTTTCCCCATGGAAAGCGGTGTGCCAAAGAGCACCCGCCTGGGATGTATGGCACTCTCCCACAGAAGCCCTCCATGCAGCAGGCTGTCATGGATTCGGCTGCAGGCCTTTGTGGCTGGAGAGACAGCAGCTCCTCTGGAAGCTCTGGGTCCATTTGCACTCCCGTGCTAGTAAATGAGGCCTGGGGGATGAGGTCCTTGCAAAGAGTGGCAAGCAGCCTGCTCCTTTCCATGAGACGCACGTGTGGTGAGAGAGGCTTGGCAGCAGAGAAGAAGCGAGAGGGGCAGCCAGGGAGGGGATCTGCATGCAGCTCGGAGGCCCCAGATCTGCTTCCCAAGCAGAGCATGCCGGCTATGCCCATCAGGCCCCATTCCCAAGTGCACACCCAGCTTCTGGATGTGCCCTCTGCCAGCCATGAAAACACACACAGGCCATACCCTGAGCCTGCCGAGGGGGACCTTTGCTCCCCGGAGGGGGGGGTGGGGGACTGAATGCCATGATTGTGTGACGGGAGAGAAGGCCCCCGGAGGCCTTCAGGGAGCTGCCACAGCATAGCGGTGCTCAGGAAAAGGCACTCTTCTTTCTGCAGGCTGGATGCACACTCGAGTTTCTGCTTGAGGCAGAGAGAGCTGAGCTAGGCGATCCCTGGCTGAAGGCAAAGCAGAGAGTTTTTCGGTGGAGCGATGGCTCCATCTGCTGGCTGACAAGCGTGGAAGGAGAAGCCTGGTTCCCACTGAGTTCCTGAGCAGGTTTCCAAGCTGGAGGCCCTCTGGCTCCACAAGCTCGAGAGTCCTGCCTAAGACTTCCCTCTGGCAACAGAGTGGGTGCCAAGGGCCTGTGGGTTCGAGAGTGCTCGGAAGCCGCAGGGGAGGCTTTGGGCACCCAGTGCTCTGTGATGGAAAACGCTGCAGGCCTGAGCCTCCAGGAACTCCTGCAAGGCTGTGGAGTGGGAAAGCTGTCCTTAGCAGAAGGCTCCCTGCCCAGGGCTGCAGGCCTTTGTGGATGGCTAAGCCGCAGCTTCCTTGCAGGCTGCTGCTCCAGGGGCGTGTGTGCCCTGGTCCAGAGTGCTGTAGGAGGAGGTCCTAGCAAGGGGAGAGCAAGCACCTTGTTTCCTTGGCCTCGACTGGCCTGTGCCCCCAGAGGCCTGCCGGCAGTGCACACAGCACAGGCAGCAAGGGGGTGTTGGCAGGCAGCTAGGAGGCAGCAGGAGTCCCACTTGAAAGTGGGGTCATGACTGTTTGGGCCTCAGGCCCCAACAGCAACCTGCACACACAGCCTCTGAACCTGCAGCTTGCGAGCAGTGCCAGAGACACACAGGCACCTCCCTGGGGCCTTCTCGAGGGAACTGTGCTCCATCGAGGTCCTGCTGGCTGGCAGTGGCCTAGGCCAGCACAGGCCTTAGGGAGGCCTGGCTGAGCCTGGGGTGATCTCCGAGCTAGCCATGCCCAGGACAAGCCTGGGACTTGAGGCCAGGCTGCAGCCTCATTCCAGGCTGGGCCTGGTGCAGAGAGCCTGCAAGCGAGGCCTTCCAGGGGCAATGCTCAGTGCAGTGGCTTTGCCCTGCAATCCACGTTCCTCACTCGGGCCGCCCTGCCTGTCAGGCCCACACTCCCTAGACCTGTGTTCCTGAGGCCGTTGGACAGTTGGGGAAGTGGAGGCTCTCCCAGCATGGGAGGCCTGCTTAGCACACTGCTCTGGGTCCAAAGCGGATTCCCTGCACCTCGGGCACTGGGGCGACATTTTCTGCACACAGGAGACACTTGGCACACACAGTGTTTCCCCATGGAAAGCGGTGTGCCAAAGAGCACCCGCCTGGGATGTATGGCACTCTCCCACAGAAGCCCTCCATGCAGCAGGCTGTCATGGATTCGGCTGCAGGCCGTTGTGGCTGGAGAGACAGCAGCTCCTCTGGAGGCTCTGGGTCCATTTGCACTCCCGTGCTAGTAAATGAGGCCTGGGGGATGAGGTCCTTGCAAAGAGTGGCAAGCAGCCTGCTCCTTTCCATGAGACGCACGTGTGGTGAGAGAGGCTTGGCAGCAGAGAAGAAGCGAGAGGGGCAGCCAGGGAGGGGATCTGCATGCAGCTCGGAGGCCCCAGATCTCCTGCTTCCCAAGCAGAGCATGCCGGCTATGCCCATCAGGCCCCATTCCCAAGTGCACACCCAGCTTCTGGATGTGCCCTCTGCCAGCCATGAAAACACACACAGGCCATACCCTGAGCCTGCCGAGGGGGACCTTTGCTCCCCGGAGGGGGGGTGGGGGGCTGAATGCCATGATTGTGTGACGGGAGAGAAGGCCCCCGGAGGCCTTCAGGGAGCTGCCACAGCATAGCGGTGCTCAGGAAAAGGCACTCTTCTTTCTGCAGGCTGGATGCACACTCGAGTTTCTGCTTGAGGCAGAGAGAGCTGAGCTAGGCGATCCCTGGCTGAAGGCAAAGCAGAGAGTTTTTCGGTGGAGCGATGGCTCCATCTGCTGGCTGACAAGCGTGGAAGGAGAAGCCTGGTTCCCACTGAGTTCCTGAGCAGGTTTCCAAGCTGGAGGCCCTCTGGCTCCACAAGCTCGAGAGTCCTGCCTAAGACTTCCCTCTGGCAACAGAGTGGGTGCCAAGGGCCTGTGGGTTCGAGAGTGCTCGGAAGCCGCAGGGGAGGCTTTGGGCACCCAGTGCTCTGTGATGGAAAACGCTGCAGGCCTGAGCCTCCAGGAACTCCTGCAAGGCTGTGGAGTGGGAAAGCTGTCCTTAGCAGAAGGCTCCCTGCCCAGGGCTGCAGGCCTTTGTGGATGGCTAAGCCGCAGCTTCCTTGCAGGCTGCTGCTCCAGGGGCGTGTGTGCCCTGGTCCAGAGTGCTGTAGGAGGAGGTCCTAGCAAGGGGAGAGCAAGCACCTTGTTTCCTTGGCTTCGACTGGCCTGTGCCCCCAGAGGCCTGCCGGCAGTGCACACAGCACAGGCAGCAAGGGGGTGTTGGCAGGCAGCTAGGAGGCAGCAGGAGTCCCACTTGAAAGTGGGGTCATGACTGTTTGGGCCTCAGGCCCCAACGGCAACCTGCACACACAGCCTCTGAACCTGCAGCTTGCGAGCAGTGCCAGAGACACACAGGCACCTCCCTGGGGCCTTCTCGAGGGAACTGTGCTCCATCGAGGTCCTGCTGGCTGGCAGTGGCCTAGGCCAGCACAGGCCTTAGGGAGGCCTGGCTGAGCCTGGGGTGATCTCCGAGCTAGCCATGCCCAGGACAAGCCTGGGACTTGAGGCCAGGCTGCAGCCTCATTCCAGGCTGGGCCTGGTGCAGAGAGCCTGCAAGCGAGGCCTTCCAGGGGCAATGCTCAGTGCAGTGGCTTTGCCCTGCAATCCACGTTCCTCACTCGGGCTGCCCTGCCTGTCAGGCCCACACTCCCTAGACCTGTGTTCCTGAGGCCGTTGGACAGTTGGGGAAGTGGAGGCTCTCCCAGCATGGGAGGCCTGCTTAGCACACTGCTCTGGGTCCAAAGCGGATTCCCTGCACCTCGGGCACTGGGGCGACATTTTCTGCACACAGGAGACACTTGGCACACACAGTGTTTCCCCATGGAAAGCAGTGTGCCAAAGAGCACCCGCCTGGGATGTATGGCACTCTCCCACAGAAGCCCTCCATGCAGCAGGCTGTCATGGATTCGGCTGCAGGCCGTTGTGGCTGGAGAGACAGCAGCTCCTCTGGAGGCTCTGGGTCCATTTGCACTCCCGTGCTAGTAAATGAGGCCTGGGGGATGAGGTCCTTGCAAAGAGTGGCAAGCAGCCTGCTCCTTTCCATGAGACGCACGTGTGGTGAGAGAGGCTTGGCAGCAGAGAAGAAGCGAGAGGGGCAGCCAGGGAGGGGATCTGCATGCAGCTCGGAGGCCCCAGATCTCCTGCTTCCCAAGCAGAGCATGCCGGCTATGCCCATCAGGCCCCATTCCCAAGTGCACACCCAGCTTCTGGATGTGCCCTCTGCCAGCCATGAAAACACACACAGGCCATACCCTGAGCCTGCCGAGGGGGACCTTTGCTCCCCGGAGGGGGGTGGGGGGCTGAATGCCATGATTGTGTGACGGGAGAGAAGGCCCCCGGAGGCCTTCAGGGAGCTGCCACAGCATAGCGGTGCTCAGGAAAAGGCACTCTTCTTTCTGCAGGCTGGATGCACACTCGAGTTTCTGCTTGAGGCAGAGAGAGCTGAGCTAGGCAATCCCTGGCTGAAGGCAAAGCAGAGAGTTTTTCGGTGGAGCGATGGCTCCATCTGCTGGCTGACAAGCGTGGAAGGAGAAGCCTGGTTCCCACTGAGTTCCTGAGCAGGTTTCCAAGCTGGAGGCCCTCTGGCTCCACAAGCTCGAGAGTCCTGCCTAAGACTTCCCTCTGGCAACAGAGTGGGTGCCAAGGGCCTGTGGGTTCGAGAGTGCTCGGAAGCCGCAGGGGAGGCTTTGGGCACCCAGTGCTCTGTGATGGAAAACGCTGCAGGCCTGAGCCTCCAGGAACTCCTGCAAGGCTGTGGAGTGGGAAAGCTGTCCTTAGCAGAAGGCTCCCTGCCCAGGGCTGCAGGCCTTTGTGGATGGCTAAGCCGCAGCTTCCTTGCAGGCTGCTGCTCCAGGGGCGTGTGTGCCCTGGTCCAGAGTGCTGTAGGAGGAGGTCCTAGCAAGGGGAGAGCAAGCACCTTGTTTCCTTGGCCTCGACTGGCCTGTGCCCCCAGAGGCCTGCCGGCAGTGCACACAGCACAGGCAGCAAGGGGGTGTTGGCAGGCAGCTAGGAGGCAGCAGGAGTCCCACTTGAAAGTGGGGTCATGACTGTTTGGGCCTCAGGCCCCAACAGCAACCTGCACACACAGCCTCTGAACCTGCAGCTTGCGAGCAGTGCCAGAGACACACAGGCACCTCCCTGGGGCCTTCTCGAGGGAACTGTGCTCCATCGAGGTCCTGCTGGCTGGCAGTGGCCTAGGCCAGCACAGGCCTTAGGGAGGCCTGGCTGAGCCTGGGGTGATCTCCGAGCTAGCCATGCCCAGGACAAGCCTGGGACTTGAGGCCAGGCTGCAGCCTCATTCCAGGCTGGGCCTGGTGCAGAGAGCCTGCAAGCGAGGCCTTCCAGGGGCAATGCTCAGTGCAGTGGCTTTGCCCTGCAATCCACGTTCCTCACTCGGGCCGCCCTGCCTGTCAGGCCCACACTCCCTAGACCTGTGTTCCTGAGGCCGTTGGACAGTTGGGGAAGTGGAGGCTCTCCCAGCATGGGAGGCCTGCTTAGCACACTGCTCTGGGTCCAAAGCGGATTCCCTGCACCTCGGGCACTGGGGCGACATTTTCTGCACACAGGAGACACTTGGCACACACAGTGTTTCCCCATGGAAAGCGGTGTGCCAAAGAGCACCCGCCTGGGATGTATGGCACTCTCCCACAGAAGCCCTCCATGCAGCAGGCTGTCATGGATTCGGCTGCAGGCCGTTGTGGCTGGAGAGACAGCAGCTCCTCTGGAGGCTCTGGGTCCATTTGCACTCCCGTGCTAGTAAATGAGGCCTGGGGGATGAGGTCCTTGCAAAGAGTGGCAAGCAGCCTGCTCCTTTCCATGAGACGCACGTGTGGTGAGAGAGGCTTGGCAGCAGAGAAGAAGCGAGAGGGGCAGCCAGGGAGGGGATCTGCATGCAGCTCGGAGGCCCCAGATCTCCTGCTTCCCAAGCAGAGCATGCCGGCTATGCCCATCAGGCCCCATTCCCAAGTGCACACCCAGCTTCTGGATGTGCCCTCTGCCAGCCATGAAAACACACACAGGCCATACCCTGAGCCTGCCGAGGGGGACCTTTGCTCCCCGGAGGGGGGGGTGGGGGGGCTGAATGCCATGATTGTGTGACGGGAGAGAAGGCCCCCGGAGGCCTTCAGGGAGCTGCCACAGCATAGCGGTGCTCAGGAAAAGGCACTCTTCTTTCTGCAGGCTGGATGCACACTCGAGTTTCTGCTTGAGGCAGAGAGAGCTGAGCTAGGCGATCCCTGGCTGAAGGCAAAGCAGAGAGTTTTTCGGTGGAGCGATGGCTCCATCTGCTGGCTGACAAGCGTGGAAGGAGAAGCCTGGTTCCCACTGAGTTCCTGAGCAGGTTTCCAAGCTGGAGGCCCTCTGGCTCCACAAGCTCGAGAGTCCTGCCTAAGACTTCCCTCTGGCAACAGAGTGGGTGCCAAGGGCCTGTGGGTTCGAGAGTGCTCGGAAGCCGCAGGGGAGGCTTTGGGCACCCAGTGCTCTGTGATGGAAAACGCTGCAGGCCTGAGCCTCCAGGAACTCCTGCAAGGCTGTGGAGTGGGAAAGCTGTCCTTAGCAGAAGGCTCCCTGCCCAGGGCTGCAGGCCTTTGTGGATGGCTAAGCCGCAGCTTCCTTGCAGGCTGCTGCTCCAGGGGCGTGTGTGCCCTGGTCCAGAGTGCTGTAGGAGGAGGTCCTAGCAAGGGGAGAGCAAGCACCTTGTTTCCTTGGCCTCGACTGGCCTGTGCCCCCAGAGGCCTGCCGGCAGTGCACACAGCACAGGCAGCAAGGGGGTGTTGGCAGGCAGCTAGGAGGCAGCAGGAGTCCCACTTGAAAGTGGGGTCATGACTGTTTGGGCCTCAGGCCCCAACGGCAACCTGCACACACAGCCTCTGAACCTGCAGCTTGCGAGCAGTGCCAGAGACACACAGGCACCTCCCTGGGGCCTTCTCGAGGGAACTGTGCTCCATCGAGGTCCTGCTGGCTGGCAGTGGCCTAGGCCAGCACAGGCCTTAGGGAGGCCTGGCTGAGCCTGGGGTGATCTCCGAGCTAGCCATGCAAAGGACAAGCCTGGGACTTGAGGCCAGGCTGCAGCCTCATTCCAGGCTGGGCCTGGTGCAGAGAGCCTGCAAGCGAGGCCTTCCAGGGGCAATGCTCAGTGCAGTGGCTTTGCCCTGCAATCCACGTTCCTCACTCGGGCTGCCCTGCCTGTCAGGCCCACACTCCCTAGACCTGTGTTCCTGAGGCCGTTGGACAGTTGGGGAAGTGGAGGCTCTCCCAGCATGGGAGGCCTGCTTAGCACACTGCTCTGGGTCCAAAGCGGATTCCCTGCACCTCGGGCACTGGGGCGACATTTTCTGCACACAGGAGACACTTGGCACACACAGTGTTTCCCCATGGAAAGCAGTGTGCCAAAGAGCACCCGCCTGGGATGTATGGCACTCTCCCACAGAAGCCCTCCATGCAGCAGGCTGTCATGGATTCGGCTGCAGGCCGTTGTGGCTGGAGAGACAGCAGCTCCTCTGGAGGCTCTGGGTCCATTTGCACTCCCGTGCTAGTAAATGAGGCCTGGGGGATGAGGTCCTTGCAAAGAGTGGCAAGCAGCCTGCTCCTTTCCATGAGACGCACGTGTGGTGAGAGAGGCTTGGCAGCAGAGAAGAAGCGAGAGGGGCAGCCAGGGAGGGGATCTGCATGCAGCTCGGAGGCCCCAGATCTCCTGCTTCCCAAGCAGAGCATGCCGGCTATGCCCATCAGGCCCCATTCCCAAGTGCACACCCAGCTTCTGGATGTGCCCTCTGCCAGCCATGAAAACACACACAGGCCATACCCTGAGCCTGCCGAGGGGGACCTTTGCTCCCCGGAGGGGGGGTGGGGGGCTGAATGCCATGATTGTGTGACGGGAGAGAAGGCCCCCGGAGGCCTTCAGGGAGCTGCCACAGCATAGCGGTGCTCAGGAAAAGGCACTCTTCTTTCTGCAGGCTGGATGCACACTCGAGTTTCTGCTTGAGGCAGAGAGAGCTGAGCTAGGCGATCCCTGGCTGAAGGCAAAGCAGAGAGTTTTTCGGTGGAGCGATGGCTCCATCTGCTGGCTGACAAGCGTGGAAGGAGAAGCCTGGTTCCCACTGAGTTCCTGAGCAGGTTTCCAAGCTGGAGGCCCTCTGGCTCCACAAGCTCGAGAGTCCTGCCTAAGACTTCCCTCTGGCAACAGAGTGGGTGCCAAGGGCCTGTGGGTTCGAGAGTGCTCGGAAGCCGCAGGGGAGGCTTTGGGCACCCAGTGCTCTGTGATGGAAAACGCTGCAGGCCTGAGCCTCCAGGAACTCCTGCAAGGCTGTGGAGTGGGAAAGCTGTCCTTAGCAGAAGGCTCCCTGCCCAGGGCTGCAGGCCTTTGTGGATGGCTAAGCCGCAGCTTCCTTGCAGGCTGCTGCTCCAGGGGCGTGTGTGCCCTGGTCCAGAGTGCTGTAGGAGGAGGTCCTAGCAAGGGGAGAGCAAGCACCTTGTTTCCTTGGCTTCGACTGGCCTGTGCCCCCAGAGGCCTGCCGGCAGTGCACACAGCACAGGCAGCAAGGGGGTGTTGGCAGGCAGCTAGGAGGCAGCAGGAGTCCCACTTGAAAGTGGGGTCATGACTGTTTGGGCCTCAGGCCCCAACGGCAACCTGCACACACAGCCTCTGAACCTGCAGCTTGCGAGCAGTGCCAGAGACACACAGGCACCTCCCTGGGGCCTTCTCGAGGGAACTGTGCTCCATCGAGGTCCTGCTGGCTGGCAGTGGCCTAGGCCAGCACAGGCCTTAGGGAGGCCTGGCTGAGCCTGGGGTGATCTCCGAGCTAGCCATGCCCAGGACAAGCCTGGGACTTGAGGCCAGGCTGCAGCCTCATTCCAGGCTGGGCCTGGTGCAGAGAGCCTGCAAGCGAGGCCTTCCAGGGGCAATGCTCAGTGCAGTGGCTTTGCCCTGCAATCCACGTTCCTCACTCGGGCTGCCCTGCCTGTCAGGCCCACACTCCCTAGACCTGTGTTCCTGAGGCCGTTGGACAGTTGGGGAAGTGGAGGCTCTCCCAGCATGGGAGGCCTGCTTAGCACACTGCTCTGGGTCCAAAGCGGATTCCCTGCACCTCGGGCACTGGGGCGACATTTTCTGCACACAGGAGACACTTGGCACACACAGTGTTTCCCCATGGAAAGCGGTGTGCCAAAGAGCACCCGCCTGGGATGTATGGCACTCTCCCACAGAAGCCCTCCATGCAGCAGGCTGTCATGGATTCGGCTGCAGGCCGTTGTGGCTGGAGAGACAGCAGCTCCTCTGGAGGCTCTGGGTCCATTTGCACTCCCGTGCTAGTAAATGAGGCCTGGGGGATGAGGTCCTTGCAAAGAGTGGCAAGCAGCCTGCTCCTTTCCATGAGACGCACGTGTGGTGAGAGAGGCTTGGCAGCAGAGAAGAAGCGAGAGGGGCAGCCAGGGAGGGGATCTGCATGCAGCTCGGAGGCCCCAGATCTCCTGCTTCCCAAGCAGAGCATGCCGGCTATGCCCATCAGGCCCCATTCCCAAGTGCACACCCAGCTTCTGGATGTGCCCTCTGCCAGCCATGAAAACACACACAGGCCATACCCTGAGCCTGCCGAGGGGGACCTTTGCTCCCCGGAGGGGGGGGTGGGGGGGCTGAATGCCATGATTGTGTGACGGGAGAGAAGGCCCCCGGAGGCCTTCAGGGAGCTGCCACAGCATAGCGGTGCTCAGGAAAAGGCACTCTTCTTTCTGCAGGCTGGATGCACACTCGAGTTTCTGCTTGAGGCAGAGAGAGCTGAGCTAGGCGATCCCTGGCTGAAGGCAAAGCAGAGAGTTTTTCGGTGGAGCGATGGCTCCATCTGCTGGCTGACAAGCGTGGAAGGAGAAGCCTGGTTCCCACTGAGTTCCTGAGCAGGTTTCCAAGCTGGAGGCCCTCTGGCTCCACAAGCTCGAGAGTCCTGCCTAAGACTTCCCTCTGGCAACAGAGTGGGTGCCAAGGGCCTGTGGGTTCGAGAGTGCTCGGAAGCCGCAGGGGAGGCTTTGGGCACCCAGTGCTCTGTGATGGAAAACGCTGCAGGCCTGAGCCTCCAGGAACTCCTGCAAGGCTGTGGAGTGGGAAAGCTGTCCTTAGCAGAAGGCTCCCTGCCCAGGGCTGCAGGCCTTTGTGGATGGCTAAGCCGCAGCTTCCTTGCAGGCTGCTGCTCCAGGGGCGTGTGTGCCCTGGTCCAGAGTGCTGTAGGAGGAGGTCCTAGCAAGGGGAGAGCAAGCACCTTGTTTCCTTGGCCTCGACTGGCCTGTGCCCCCAGAGGCCTGCCGGCAGTGCACACAGCACAGGCAGCAAGGGGGTGTTGGCAGGCAGCTAGGAGGCAGCAGGAGTCCCACTTGAAAGTGGGGTCATGACTGTTTGGGCCTCAGGCCCCAACGGCAACCTGCACACACAGCCTCTGAACCTGCAGCTTGCGAGCAGTGCCAGAGACACACAGGCACCTCCCTGGGGCCTTCTCGAGGGAACTGTGCTCCATCGAGGTCCTGCTGGCTGGCAGTGGCCTAGGCCAGCACAGGCCTTAGGGAGGCCTGGCTGAGCCTGGGGTGATCTCCGAGCTAGCCATGCAAAGGACAAGCCTGGGACTTGAGGCCAGGCTGCAGCCTCATTCCAGGCTGGGCCTGGTGCAGAGAGCCTGCAAGCGAGGCCTTCCAGGGGCAATGCTCAGTGCAGTGGCTTTGCCCTGCAATCCACGTTCCTCACTCGGGCTGCCCTGCCTGTCAGGCCCACACTCCCTAGACCTGTGTTCCTGAGGCCGTTGGACAGTTGGGGAAGTGGAGGCTCTCCCAGCATGGGAGGCCTGCTTAGCACACTGCTCTGGGTCCAAAGCGGATTCCCTGCACCTCGGGCACTGGGGCGACATTTTCTGCACACAGGAGACACTTGGCACACACAGTGTTTCCCCATGGAAAGCAGTGTGCCAAAGAGCACCCGCCTGGGATGTATGGCACTCTCCCACAGAAGCCCTCCATGCAGCAGGCTGTCATGGATTCGGCTGCAGGCCGTTGTGGCTGGAGAGACAGCAGCTCCTCTGGAGGCTCTGGGTCCATTTGCACTCCCGTGCTAGTAAATGAGGCCTGGGGGATGAGGTCCTTGCAAAGAGTGGCAAGCAGCCTGCTCCTTTCCATGAGACGCACGTGTGGTGAGAGAGGCTTGGCAGCAGAGAAGAAGCGAGAGGGGCAGCCAGGGAGGGGATCTGCATGCAGCTCGGAGGCCCCAGATCTCCTGCTTCCCAAGCAGAGCATGCCGGCTATGCCCATCAGGCCCCATTCCCAAGTGCACACCCAGCTTCTGGATGTGCCCTCTGCCAGCCATGAAAACACACACAGGCCATACCCTGAGCCTGCCGAGGGGGACCTTTGCTCCCCGGAGGGGGGGTGGGGGGCTGAATGCCATGATTGTGTGACGGGAGAGAAGGCCCCCGGAGGCCTTCAGGGAGCTGCCACAGCATAGCGGTGCTCAGGAAAAGGCACTCTTCTTTCTGCAGGCTGGATGCACACTCGAGTTTCTGCTTGAGGCAGAGAGAGCTGAGCTAGGCGATCCCTGGCTGAAGGCAAAGCAGAGAGTTTTTCGGTGGAGCGATGGCTCCATCTGCTGGCTGACAAGCGTGGAAGGAGAAGCCTGGTTCCCACTGAGTTCCTGAGCAGGTTTCCAAGCTGGAGGCCCTCTGGCTCCACAAGCTCGAGAGTCCTGCCTAAGACTTCCCTCTGGCAACAGAGTGGGTGCCAAGGGCCTGTGGGTTCGAGAGTGCTCGGAAGCCGCAGGGGAGGCTTTGGGCACCCAGTGCTCTGTGATGGAAAACGCTGCAGGCCTGAGCCTCCAGGAACTCCTGCAAGGCTGTGGAGTGGGAAAGCTGTCCTTAGCAGAAGGCTCCCTGCCCAGGGCTGCAGGCCTTTGTGGATGGCTAAGCCGCAGCTTCCTTGCAGGCTGCTGCTCCAGGGGCGTGTGTGCCCTGGTCCAGAGTGCTGTAGGAGGAGGTCCTAGCAAGGGGAGAGCAAGCACCTTGTTTCCTTGGCTTCGACTGGCCTGTGCCCCCAGAGGCCTGCCGGCAGTGCACACAGCACAGGCAGCAAGGGGGTGTTGGCAGGCAGCTAGGAGGCAGCAGGAGTCCCACTTGAAAGTGGGGTCATGACTGTTTGGGCCTCAGGCCCCAACGGCAACCTGCACACACAGCCTCTGAACCTGCAGCTTGCGAGCAGTGCCAGAGACACACAGGCACCTCCCTGGGGCCTTCTCGAGGGAACTGTGCTCCATCGAGGTCCTGCTGGCTGGCAGTGGCCTAGGCCAGCACAGGCCTTAGGGAGGCCTGGCTGAGCCTGGGGTGATCTCCGAGCTAGCCATGCCCAGGACAAGCCTGGGACTTGAGGCCAGGCTGCAGCCTCATTCCAGGCTGGGCCTGGTGCAGAGAGCCTGCAAGCGAGGCCTTCCAGGGGCAATGCTCAGTGCAGTGGCTTTGCCCTGCAATCCACGTTCCTCACTCGGGCTGCCCTGCCTGTCAGGCCCACACTCCCTAGACCTGTGTTCCTGAGGCCGTTGGACAGTTGGGGAAGTGGAGGCTCTCCCAGCATGGGAGGCCTGCTTAGCACACTGCTCTGGGTCCAAAGCGGATTCCCTGCACCTCGGGCACTGGGGCGACATTTTCTGCACACAGGAGACACTTGGCACACACAGTGTTTCCCCATGGAAAGCAGTGTGCCAAAGAGCACCCGCCTGGGATGTATGGCACTCTCCCACAGAAGCCCTCCATGCAGCAGGCTGTCATGGATTCGGCTGCAGGCCGTTGTGGCTGGAGAGACAGCAGCTCCTCTGGAGGCTCTGGGTCCATTTGCACTCCCGTGCTAGTAAATGAGGCCTGGGGGATGAGGTCCTTGCAAAGAGTGGCAAGCAGCCTGCTCCTTTCCATGAGACGCACGTGTGGTGAGAGAGGCTTGGCAGCAGAGAAGAAGCGAGAGGGGCAGCCAGGGAGGGGATCTGCATGCAGCTCGGAGGCCCCAGATCTCCTGCTTCCCAAGCAGAGCATGCCGGCTATGCCCATCAGGCCCCATTCCCAAGTGCACACCCAGCTTCTGGATGTGCCCTCTGCCAGCCATGAAAACACACACAGGCCATACCCTGAGCCTGCCGAGGGGGACCTTTGCTCCCCGGAGGGGGGTGGGGGGCTGAATGCCATGATTGTGTGACGGGAGAGAAGGCCCCCGGAGGCCTTCAGGGAGCTGCCACAGCATAGCGGTGCTCAGGAAAAGGCACTCTTCTTTCTGCAGGCTGGATGCACACTCGAGTTTCTGCTTGAGGCAGAGAGAGCTGAGCTAGGCAATCCCTGGCTGAAGGCAAAGCAGAGAGTTTTTCGGTGGAGCGATGGCTCCATCTGCTGGCTGACAAGCGTGGAAGGAGAAGCCTGGTTCCCACTGAGTTCCTGAGCAGGTTTCCAAGCTGGAGGCCCTCTGGCTCCACAAGCTCGAGAGTCCTGCCTAAGACTTCCCTCTGGCAACAGAGTGGGTGCCAAGGGCCTGTGGGTTCGAGAGTGCTCGGAAGCCGCAGGGGAGGCTTTGGGCACCCAGTGCTCTGTGATGGAAAACGCTGCAGGCCTGAGCCTCCAGGAACTCCTGCAAGGCTGTGGAGTGGGAAAGCTGTCCTTAGCAGAAGGCTCCCTGCCCAGGGCTGCAGGCCTTTGTGGATGGCTAAGCCGCAGCTTCCTTGCAGGCTGCTGCTCCAGGGGCGTGTGTGCCCTGGTCCAGAGTGCTGTAGGAGGAGGTCCTAGCAAGGGGAGAGCAAGCACCTTGTTTCCTTGGCTTCGACTGGCCTGTGCCCCCAGAGGCCTGCCGGCAGTGCACACAGCACAGGCAGCAAGGGGGTGTTGGCAGGCAGCTAGGAGGCAGCAGGAGTCCCACTTGAAAGTGGGGTCATGACTGTTTGGGCCTCAGGCCCCAACGGCAACCTGCACACACAGCCTCTGAACCTGCAGCTTGCGAGCAGTGCCAGAGACACACAGGCACCTCCCTGGGGCCTTCTCGAGGGAACTGTGCTCCATCGAGGTCCTGCTGGCTGGCAGTGGCCTAGGCCAGCACAGGCCTTAGGGAGGCCTGGCTGAGCCTGGGGTGATCTCCGAGCTAGCCATGCCCAGGACAAGCCTGGGACTTGAGGCCAGGCTGCAGCCTCATTCCAGGCTGGGCCTGGTGCAGAGAGCCTGCAAGCGAGGCCTTCCAGGGGCAATGCTCAGTGCAGTGGCTTTGCCCTGCAATCCACGTTCCTCACTCGGGCCGCCCTGCCTGTCAGGCCCACACTCCCTAGACCTGTGTTCCTGAGGCCGTTGGACAGTTGGGGAAGTGGAGGCTCTCCCAGCATGGGAGGCCTGCTTAGCACACTGCTCTGGGTCCAAAGCGGATTCCCTGCACCTCGGGCACTGGGGCGACATTTTCTGCACACAGGAGACACTTGGCACACACAGTGTTTCCCCATGGAAAGCGGTGTGCCAAAGAGCACCCGCCTGGGATGTATGGCACTCTCCCACAGAAGCCCTCCATGCAGCAGGCTGTCATGGATTCGGCTGCAGGCCGTTGTGGCTGGAGAGACAGCAGCTCCTCTGGAGGCTCTGGGTCCATTTGCACTCCCGTGCTAGTAAATGAGGCCTGGGGGATGAGGTCCTTGCAAAGAGTGGCAAGCAGCCTGCTCCTTTCCATGAGACGCACGTGTGGTGAGAGAGGCTTGGCAGCAGAGAAGAAGCGAGAGGGGCAGCCAGGGAGGGGATCTGCATGCAGCTCGGAGGCCCCAGATCTCCTGCTTCCCAAGCAGAGCATGCCGGCTATGCCCATCAGGCCCCATTCCCAAGTGCACACCCAGCTTCTGGATGTGCCCTCTGCCAGCCATGAAAACACACACAGGCCATACCCTGAGCCTGCCGAGGGGGACCTTTGCTCCCCGGAGGGGGGGGTGGGGGGCTGAATGCCATGATTGTGTGACGGGAGAGAAGGCCCCCGGAGGCCTTCAGGGAGCTGCCACAGCATAGCGGTGCTCAGGAAAAGGCACTCTTCTTTCTGCAGGCTGGATGCACACTCGAGTTTCTGCTTGAGGCAGAGAGAGCTGAGCTAGGCGATCCCTGGCTGAAGGCAAAGCAGAGAGTTTTTCGGTGGAGCGATGGCTCCATCTGCTGGCTGACAAGCGTGGAAGGAGAAGCCTGGTTCCCACTGAGTTCCTGAGCAGGTTTCCAAGCTGGAGGCCCTCTGGCTCCACAAGCTCGAGAGTCCTGCCTAAGACTTCCCTCTGGCAACAGAGTGGGTGCCAAGGGCCTGTGGGTTCGAGAGTGCTCGGAAGCCGCAGGGGAGGCTTTGGGCACCCAGTGCTCTGTGATGGAAAACGCTGCAGGCCTGAGCCTCCAGGAACTCCTGCAAGGCTGTGGAGTGGGAAAGCTGTCCTTAGCAGAAGGCTCCCTGCCCAGGGCTGCAGGCCTTTGTGGATGGCTAAGCCGCAGCTTCCTTGCAGGCTGCTGCTCCAGGGGCGTGTGTGCCCTGGTCCAGAGTGCTGTAGGAGGAGGTCCTAGCAAGGGGAGAGCAAGCACCTTGTTTCCTTGGCCTCGACTGGCCTGTGCCCCCAGAGGCCTGCCGGCAGTGCACACAGCACAGGCAGCAAGGGGGTGTTGGCAGGCAGCTAGGAGGCAGCAGGAGTCCCACTTGAAAGTGGGGTCATGACTGTTTGGGCCTCAGGCCCCAACAGCAACCTGCACACACAGCCTCTGAACCTGCAGCTTGCGAGCAGTGCCAGAGACACACAGGCACCTCCCTGGGGCCTTCTCGAGGGAACTGTGCTCCATCGAGGTCCTGCTGGCTGGCAGTGGCCTAGGCCAGCACAGGCCTTAGGGAGGCCTGGCTGAGCCTGGGGTGATCTCCGAGCTAGCCATGCCCAGGACAAGCCTGGGACTTGAGGCCAGGCTGCAGCCTCATTCCAGGCTGGGCCTGGTGCAGAGAGCCTGCAAGCGAGGCCTTCCAGGGGCAATGCTCAGTGCAGTGGCTTTGCCCTGCAATCCACGTTCCTCACTCGGGCCGCCCTGCCTGTCAGGCCCACACTCCCTAGACCTGTGTTCCTGAGGCCGTTGGACAGTTGGGGAAGTGGAGGCTCTCCCAGCATGGGAGGCCTGCTTAGCACACTGCTCTGGGTCCAAAGCGGATTCCCTGCACCTCGGGCACTGGGGCGACATTTTCTGCACACAGGAGACACTTGGCACACACAGTGTTTCCCCATGGAAAGCGGTGTGCCAAAGAGCACCCGCCTGGGATGTATGGCACTCTCCCACAGAAGCCCTCCATGCAGCAGGCTGTCATGGATTCGGCTGCAGGCCGTTGTGGCTGGAGAGACAGCAGCTCCTCTGGAGGCTCTGGGTCCATTTGCACTCCCGTGCTAGTAAATGAGGCCTGGGGGATGAGGTCCTTGCAAAGAGTGGCAAGCAGCCTGCTCCTTTCCATGAGACGCACGTGTGGTGAGAGAGGCTTGGCAGCAGAGAAGAAGCGAGAGGGGCAGCCAGGGAGGGGATCTGCATGCAGCTCGGAGGCCCCAGATCTCCTGCTTCCCAAGCAGAGCATGCCGGCTATGCCCATCAGGCCCCATTCCCAAGTGCACACCCAGCTTCTGGATGTGCCCTCTGCCAGCCATGAAAACACACACAGGCCATACCCTGAGCCTGCCGAGGGGGACCTTTGCTCCCCGGAGGGGGGGGTGGGGGGCTGAATGCCATGATTGTGTGACGGGAGAGAAGGCCCCCGGAGGCCTTCAGGGAGCTGCCACAGCATAGCGGTGCTCAGGAAAAGGCACTCTTCTTTCTGCAGGCTGGATGCACACTCGAGTTTCTGCTTGAGGCAGAGAGAGCTGAGCTAGGCGATCCCTGGCTGAAGGCAAAGCAGAGAGTTTTTCGGTGGAGCGATGGCTCCATCTGCTGGCTGACAAGCGTGGAAGGAGAAGCCTGGTTCCCACTGAGTTCCTGAGCAGGTTTCCAAGCTGGAGGCCCTCTGGCTCCACAAGCTCGAGAGTCCTGCCTAAGACTTCCCTCTGGCAACAGAGTGGGTGCCAAGGGCCTGTGGGTTCGAGAGTGCTCGGAAGCCGCAGGGGAGGCTTTGGGCACCCAGTGCTCTGTGATGGAAAACGCTGCAGGCCTGAGCCTCCAGGAACTCCTGCAAGGCTGTGGAGTGGGAAAGCTGTCCTTAGCAGAAGGCTCCCTGCCCAGGGCTGCAGGCCTTTGTGGATGGCTAAGCCGCAGCTTCCTTGCAGGCTGCTGCTCCAGGGGCGTGTGTGCCCTGGTCCAGAGTGCTGTAGGAGGAGGTCCTAGCAAGGGGAGAGCAAGCACCTTGTTTCCTTGGCCTCGACTGGCCTGTGCCCCCAGAGGCCTGCCGGCAGTGCACACAGCACAGGCAGCAAGGGGGTGTTGGCAGGCAGCTAGGAGGCAGCAGGAGTCCCACTTGAAAGTGGGGTCATGACTGTTTGGGCCTCAGGCCCCAACGGCAACCTGCACACACAGCCTCTGAACCTGCAGCTTGCGAGCAGTGCCAGAGACACACAGGCACCTCCCTGGGGCCTTCTCGAGGGAACTGTGCTCCATCGAGGTCCTGCTGGCTGGCAGTGGCCTAGGCCAGCACAGGCCTTAGGGAGGCCTGGCTGAGCCTGGGGTGATCTCCGAGCTAGCCATGCAAAGGACAAGCCTGGGACTTGAGGCCAGGCTGCAGCCTCATTCCAGGCTGGGCCTGGTGCAGAGAGCCTGCAAGCGAGGCCTTCCAGGGGCAATGCTCAGTGCAGTGGCTTTGCCCTGCAATCCACGTTCCTCACTCGGGCTGCCCTGCCTGTCAGGCCCACACTCCCTAGACCTGTGTTCCTGAGGCCGTTGGACAGTTGGGGAAGTGGAGGCTCTCCCAGCATGGGAGGCCTGCTTAGCACACTGCTCTGGGTCCAAAGCGGATTCCCTGCACCTCGGGCACTGGGGCGACATTTTCTGCACACAGGAGACACTTGGCACACACAGTGTTTCCCCATGGAAAGCAGTGTGCCAAAGAGCACCCGCCTGGGATGTATGGCACTCTCCCACAGAAGCCCTCCATGCAGCAGGCTGTCATGGATTCGGCTGCAGGCCGTTGTGGCTGGAGAGACAGCAGCTCCTCTGGAGGCTCTGGGTCCATTTGCACTCCCGTGCTAGTAAATGAGGCCTGGGGGATGAGGTCCTTGCAAAGAGTGGCAAGCAGCCTGCTCCTTTCCATGAGACGCACGTGTGGTGAGAGAGGCTTGGCAGCAGAGAAGAAGCGAGAGGGGCAGCCAGGGAGGGGATCTGCATGCAGCTCGGAGGCCCCAGATCTCCTGCTTCCCAAGCAGAGCATGCCGGCTATGCCCATCAGGCCCCATTCCCAAGTGCACACCCAGCTTCTGGATGTGCCCTCTGCCAGCCATGAAAACACACACAGGCCATACCCTGAGCCTGCCGAGGGGGACCTTTGCTCCCCGGAGGGGGGGGGTGGGGGGCTGAATGCCATGATTGTGTGACGGGAGAGAAGGCCCCCGGAGGCCTTCAGGGAGCTGCCACAGCATAGCGGTGCTCAGGAAAAGGCACTCTTCTTTCTGCAGGCTGGATGCACACTCGAGTTTCTGCTTGAGGCAGAGAGAGCTGAGCTAGGCGATCCCTGGCTGAAGGCAAAGCAGAGAGTTTTTCGGTGGAGCGATGGCTCCATCTGCTGGCTGACAAGCGTGGAAGGAGAAGCCTGGTTCCCACTGAGTTCCTGAGCAGGTTTCCAAGCTGGAGGCCCTCTGGCTCCACAAGCTCGAGAGTCCTGCCTAAGACTTCCCTCTGGCAACAGAGTGGGTGCCAAGGGCCTGTGGGTTCGAGAGTGCTCGGAAGCCGCAGGGGAGGCTTTGGGCACCCAGTGCTCTGTGATGGAAAACGCTGCAGGCCTGAGCCTCCAGGAACTCCTGCAAGGCTGTGGAGTGGGAAAGCTGTCCTTAGCAGAAGGCTCCCTGCCCAGGGCTGCAGGCCTTTGTGGATGGCTAAGCCGCAGCTTCCTTGCAGGCTGCTGCTCCAGGGGCGTGTGTGCCCTGGTCCAGAGTGCTGTAGGAGGAGGTCCTAGCAAGGGGAGAGCAAGCACCTTGTTTCCTTGGCTTCGACTGGCCTGTGCCCCCAGAGGCCTGCCGGCAGTGCACACAGCACAGGCAGCAAGGGGGTGTTGGCAGGCAGCTAGGAGGCAGCAGGAGTCCCACTTGAAAGTGGGGTCATGACTGTTTGGGCCTCAGGCCCCAACGGCAACCTGCACACACAGCCTCTGAACCTGCAGCTTGCGAGCAGTGCCAGAGACACACAGGCACCTCCCTGGGGCCTTCTCGAGGGAACTGTGCTCCATCGAGGTCCTGCTGGCTGGCAGTGGCCTAGGCCAGCACAGGCCTTAGGGAGGCCTGGCTGAGCCTGGGGTGATCTCCGAGCTAGCCATGCCCAGGACAAGCCTGGGACTTGAGGCCAGGCTGCAGCCTCATTCCAGGCTGGGCCTGGTGCAGAGAGCCTGCAAGCGAGGCCTTCCAGGGGCAATGCTCAGTGCAGTGGCTTTGCCCTGCAATCCACGTTCCTCACTCGGGCTGCCCTGCCTGTCAGGCCCACACTCCCTAGACCTGTGTTCCTGAGGCCGTTGGACAGTTGGGGAAGTGGAGGCTCTCCCAGCATGGGAGGCCTGCTTAGCACACTGCTCTGGGTCCAAAGCGGATTCCCTGCACCTCGGGCACTGGGGCGACATTTTCTGCACACAGGAGACACTTGGCACACACAGTGTTTCCCCATGGAAAGCAGTGTGCCAAAGAGCACCCGCCTGGGATGTATGGCACTCTCCCACAGAAGCCCTCCATGCAGCAGGCTGTCATGGATTCGGCTGCAGGCCGTTGTGGCTGGAGAGACAGCAGCTCCTCTGGAGGCTCTGGGTCCATTTGCACTCCCGTGCTAGTAAATGAGGCCTGGGGGATGAGGTCCTTGCAAAGAGTGGCAAGCAGCCTGCTCCTTTCCATGAGACGCACGTGTGGTGAGAGAGGCTTGGCAGCAGAGAAGAAGCGAGAGGGGCAGCCAGGGAGGGGATCTGCATGCAGCTCGGAGGCCCCAGATCTCCTGCTTCCCAAGCAGAGCATGCCGGCTATGCCCATCAGGCCCCATTCCCAAGTGCACACCCAGCTTCTGGATGTGCCCTCTGCCAGCCATGAAAACACACACAGGCCATACCCTGAGCCTGCCGAGGGGGACCTTTGCTCCCCGGAGGGGGGTGGGGGGCTGAATGCCATGATTGTGTGACGGGAGAGAAGGCCCCCGGAGGCCTTCAGGGAGCTGCCACAGCATAGCGGTGCTCAGGAAAAGGCACTCTTCTTTCTGCAGGCTGGATGCACACTCGAGTTTCTGCTTGAGGCAGAGAGAGCTGAGCTAGGCAATCCCTGGCTGAAGGCAAAGCAGAGAGTTTTTCGGTGGAGCGATGGCTCCATCTGCTGGCTGACAAGCGTGGAAGGAGAAGCCTGGTTCCCACTGAGTTCCTGAGCAGGTTTCCAAGCTGGAGGCCCTCTGGCTCCACAAGCTCGAGAGTCCTGCCTAAGACTTCCCTCTGGCAACAGAGTGGGTGCCAAGGGCCTGTGGGTTCGAGAGTGCTCGGAAGCCGCAGGGGAGGCTTTGGGCACCCAGTGCTCTGTGATGGAAAACGCTGCAGGCCTGAGCCTCCAGGAACTCCTGCAAGGCTGTGGAGTGGGAAAGCTGTCCTTAGCAGAAGGCTCCCTGCCCAGGGCTGCAGGCCTTTGTGGATGGCTAAGCCGCAGCTTCCTTGCAGGCTGCTGCTCCAGGGGCGTGTGTGCCCTGGTCCAGAGTGCTGTAGGAGGAGGTCCTAGCAAGGGGAGAGCAAGCACCTTGTTTCCTTGGCTTCGACTGGCCTGTGCCCCCAGAGGCCTGCCGGCAGTGCACACAGCACAGGCAGCAAGGGGGTGTTGGCAGGCAGCTAGGAGGCAGCAGGAGTCCCACTTGAAAGTGGGGTCATGACTGTTTGGGCCTCAGGCCCCAACGGCAACCTGCACACACAGCCTCTGAACCTGCAGCTTGCGAGCAGTGCCAGAGACACACAGGCACCTCCCTGGGGCCTTCTCGAGGGAACTGTGCTCCATCGAGGTCCTGCTGGCTGGCAGTGGCCTAGGCCAGCACAGGCCTTAGGGAGGCCTGGCTGAGCCTGGGGTGATCTCCGAGCTAGCCATGCCCAGGACAAGCCTGGGACTTGAGGCCAGGCTGCAGCCTCATTCCAGGCTGGGCCTGGTGCAGAGAGCCTGCAAGCGAGGCCTTCCAGGGGCAATGCTCAGTGCAGTGGCTTTGCCCTGCAATCCACGTTCCTCACTCGGGCCGCCCTGCCTGTCAGGCCCACACTCCCTAGACCTGTGTTCCTGAGGCCGTTGGACAGTTGGGGAAGTGGAGGCTCTCCCAGCATGGGAGGCCTGCTTAGCACACTGCTCTGGGTCCAAAGCGGATTCCCTGCACCTCGGGCACTGGGGCGACATTTTCTGCACACAGGAGACACTTGGCACACACAGTGTTTCCCCATGGAAAGCGGTGTGCCAAAGAGCACCCGCCTGGGATGTATGGCACTCTCCCACAGAAGCCCTCCATGCAGCAGGCTGTCATGGATTCGGCTGCAGGCCGTTGTGGCTGGAGAGAAAGCAGCTCCTCTGGAGGCTCTGGGTCCATTTGCACTCCCGTGCTAGTAAATGAGGCCTGGGGGATGAGGTCCTTGCAAAGAGTGGCAAGCAGCCTGCTCCTTTCCATGAGACGCACGTGTGGTGAGAGAGGCTTGGCAGCAGAGAAGAAGCGAGAGGGGCAGCCAGGGAGGGGATCTGCATGCAGCTCGGAGGCCCCAGATCTCCTGCTTCCCAAGCAGAGCGTGCCGGCTATGCCCATCAGGCCCCATTCCCAAGTGCACCCCCAGCTTCTGGATGTGCCCTCTGCCAGCCATGAAAACACACACAGGCCATACCCTGAGCCTGCCGAGGGGGACCTTTGCTCCCCGGAGGGGAGCGTGGGGGGCTGAATGCCATGATTGTGTGACGGGAGAGAAGGCCCCCGGAGGCCTTCAGGGAGCTGCCACAGCATAGCGGTGCTCAGGAAAAGGCACTCTTCTTTCTGCAGGCTGGATGCACACTCGAGTTTCTGCTTGAGGCAGAGAGAGCTGAGCTAGGCGATCCCTGGCTGAAGGCAAAGCAGAGAGTTTTTCGGTGGAGCGATGGCTCCATCTGCTGGCTGACAAGCGTGGAAGGAGAAGCCTGGTTCCCACTGAGTTCCTGAGCAGGTTTCCAAGCTGGAGGCCCTCTGGCTCCACAAGCTCGAGAGTCCTGCCTAAGACTTCCCTCTGGCAACAGAGTGGGTGCCAAGGGCCTGTGGGTTCGAGAGTGCTCGGAAGCCGCAGGGGAGGCTTTGGGCACCCAGTGCTCTGTGATGGAAAACGCTGCAGGCCTGAGCCTCCAGGAACTCCTGCAAGGCTGTGGAGTGGGAAAGCTGTCCTTAGCAGAAGGCTCCCTGCCCAGGGCTGCAGGCCTTTGTGGATGGCTAAGCCGCAGCTTCCTTGCAGGCTGCTGCTCCAGGGGCGTGTGTGCCCTGGTCCAGAGTGCTGTAGGAGGAGGTCCTAGCAAGGGGAGAGCAAGCACCTTGTTTCCTTGGCCTCGACTGGCCTGTGCCCCCAGAGGCCTGCCGGCAGTGCACACAGCACAGGCAGCAAGGGGGTGTTGGCAGGCAGCTAGGAGGCAGCAGGAGTCCCACTTGAAAGTGGGGTCATGACTGTTTGGGCCTCAGGCCCCAACGGCAACCTGCACACACAGCCTCTGAACCTGCAGCTTGCGAGCAGTGCCAGAGACACACAGGCACCTCCCTGGGGCCTTCTCGAGGGAACTGTGCTCCATCGAGGTCCTGCTGGCTGGCAGTGGCCTAGGCCAGCACAGGCCTTAGGGAGGCCTGGCTGAGCCTGGGGTGATCTCCGAGCTAGCCATGCCCAGGACAAGCCTGGGACTTGAGGCCAGGCTGCAGCCTCATTCCAGGCTGGGCCTGGTGCAGAGAGCCTGCAAGCGAGGCCTTCCAGGGGCAATGCTCAGTGCAGTGGCTTTGCCCTGCAATCCACGTTCCTCACTCGGGCCGCCCTGCCTGTCAGGCCCACACTCCCTAGACCTGTGTTCCTGAGGCCGTTGGACAGTTGGGGAAGTGGAGGCTCTCCCAGCATGGGAGGCCTGCTTAGCACACTGCTCTGGGTCCAAAGCGGATTCCCTGCACCTCGGGCACTGGGGCGACATTTTCTGCACACAGGAGACACTTGGCACACACAGTGTTTCCCCATGGAAAGCGGTGTGCCAAAGAGCACCCGCCTGGGATGTATGGCACTCTCCCACAGAAGCCCTCCATGCAGCAGGCTGTCATGGATTCGGCTGCAGGCCGTTGTGGCTGGAGAGACAGCAGCTCCTCTGGAGGCTCTGGGTCCATTTGCACTCCCGTGCTAGTAAATGAGGCCTGGGGGATGAGGTCCTTGCAAAGAGTGGCAAGCAGCCTGCTCCTTTCCATGAGACGCACGTGTGGTGAGAGAGGCTTGGCAGCAGAGAAGAAGCGAGAGGGGCAGCCAGGGAGGGGATCTGCATGCAGCTCGGAGGCCCCAGATCTCCTGCTTCCCAAGCAGAGCATGCCGGCTATGCCCATCAGGCCCCATTCCCAAGTGCACACCCAGCTTCTGGATGTGCCCTCTGCCAGCCATGAAAACACACACAGGCCATACCCTGAGCCTGCCGAGGGGGACCTTTGCTCCCCGGAGGGGGGGGTGGGGGGCTGAATGCCATGATTGTGTGACGGGAGAGAAGGCCCCCGGAGGCCTTCAGGGAGCTGCCACAGCATAGCGGTGCTCAGGAAAAGGCACTCTTCTTTCTGCAGGCTGGATGCACACTCGAGTTTCTGCTTGAGGCAGAGAGAGCTGAGCTAGGCGATCCCTGGCTGAAGGCAAAGCAGAGAGTTTTTCGGTGGAGCGATGGCTCCATCTGCTGGCTGACAAGCGTGGAAGGAGAAGCCTGGTTCCCACTGAGTTCCTGAGCAGGTTTCCAAGCTGGAGGCCCTCTGGCTCCACAAGCTCGAGAGTCCTGCCTAAGACTTCCCTCTGGCAACAGAGTGGGTGCCAAGGGCCTGTGGGTTCGAGAGTGCTCGGAAGCCGCAGGGGAGGCTTTGGGCACCCAGTGCTCTGTGATGGAAAACGCTGCAGGCCTGAGCCTCCAGGAACTCCTGCAAGGCTGTGGAGTGGGAAAGCTGTCCTTAGCAGAAGGCTCCCTGCCCAGGGCTGCAGGCCTTTGTGGATGGCTAAGCCGCAGCTTCCTTGCAGGCTGCTGCTCCAGGGGCGTGTGTGCCCTGGTCCAGAGTGCTGTAGGAGGAGGTCCTAGCAAGGGGAGAGCAAGCACCTTGTTTCCTTGGCCTCGACTGGCCTGTGCCCCCAGAGGCCTGCCGGCAGTGCACACAGCACAGGCAGCAAGGGGGTGTTGGCAGGCAGCTAGGAGGCAGCAGGAGTCCCACTTGAAAGTGGGGTCATGACTGTTTGGGCCTCAGGCCCCAACGGCAACCTGCACACACAGCCTCTGAACCTGCAGCTTGCGAGCAGTGCCAGAGACACACAGGCACCTCCCTGGGGCCTTCTCGAGGGAACTGTGCTCCATCGAGGTCCTGCTGGCTGGCAGTGGCCTAGGCCAGCACAGGCCTTAGGGAGGCCTGGCTGAGCCTGGGGTGATCTCCGAGCTAGCCATGCAAAGGACAAGCCTGGGACTTGAGGCCAGGCTGCAGCCTCATTCCAGGCTGGGCCTGGTGCAGAGAGCCTGCAAGCGAGGCCTTCCAGGGGCAATGCTCAGTGCAGTGGCTTTGCCCTGCAATCCACGTTCCTCACTCGGGCTGCCCTGCCTGTCAGGCCCACACTCCCTAGACCTGTGTTCCTGAGGCCGTTGGACAGTTGGGGAAGTGGAGGCTCTCCCAGCATGGGAGGCCTGCTTAGCACACTGCTCTGGGTCCAAAGCGGATTCCCTGCACCTCGGGCACTGGGGCGACATTTTCTGCACACAGGAGACACTTGGCACACACAGTGTTTCCCCATGGAAAGCGGTGTGCCAAAGAGCACCCGCCTGGGATGTATGGCACTCTCCCACAGAAGCCCTCCATGCAGCAGGCTGTCATGGATTCGGCTGCAGGCCGTTGTGGCTGGAGAGACAGCAGCTCCTCTGGAGGCTCTGGGTCCATTTGCACTCCCATGCTAGTAAATGAGGCCTGGGGGATGAGGTCCTTGCAAAGAGTGGCAAGCAGCCTGCTCCTTTCCATGAGACGCACGTGTGGTGAGAGAGGCTTGGCAGCAGAGAAGAAGCGAGAGGGGCAGCCAGGGAGGGGATCTGCATGCAGCTCGGAGGCCCCAGATCTCCTGCTTCCCAAGCAGAGCATGCCGGCTATGCCCATCAGGCCCCATTCCCAAGTGCACACCCAGCTTCTGGATGTGCCCTCTGCCAGCCATGAAAACACACACAGGCCATACCCTGAGCCTGCCGAGGGGGACCTTTGCTCCCCGGAGGGGGGGTGGGGGGCTGAATGCCATGATTGTGTGACGGGAGAGAAGGCCCCCGGAGGCCTTCAGGGAGCTGCCACAGCATAGCGGTGCTCAGGAAAAGGCACTCTTCTTTCTGCAGGCTGGATGCACACTCGAGTTTCTGCTTGAGGCAGAGAGAGCTGAGCTAGGCGATCCCTGGCTGAAGGCAAAGCAGAGAGTTTTTCGGTGGAGCGATGGCTCCATCTGCTGGCTGACAAGCGTGGAAGGAGAAGCCTGGTTCCCACTGAGTTCCTGAGCAGGTTTCCAAGCTGGAGGCCCTCTGGCTCCACAAGCTCGAGAGTCCTGCCTAAGACTTCCCTCTGGCAACAGAGTGGGTGCCAAGGGCCTGTGGGTTCGAGAGTGCTCGGAAGCCGCAGGGGAGGCTTTGGGCACCCAGTGCTCTGTGATGGAAAACGCTGCAGGCCTGAGCCTCCAGGAACTCCTGCAAGGCTGTGGAGTGGGAAAGCTGTCCTTAGCAGAAGGCTCCCTGCCCAGGGCTGCAGGCCTTTGTGGATGGCTAAGCCGCAGCTTCCTTGCAGGCTGCTGCTCCAGGGGCGTGTGTGCCCTGGTCCAGAGTGCTGTAGGAGGAGGTCCTAGCAAGGGGAGAGCAAGCACCTTGTTTCCTTGGCTTCGACTGGCCTGTGCCCCCAGAGGCCTGCCGGCAGTGCACACAGCACAGGCAGCAAGGGGGTGTTGGCAGGCAGCTAGGAGGCAGCAGGAGTCCCACTTGAAAGTGGGGTCATGACTGTTTGGGCCTCAGGCCCCAACGGCAACCTGCACACACAGCCTCTGAACCTGCAGCTTGCGAGCAGTGCCAGAGACACACAGGCACCTCCCTGGGGCCTTCTCGAGGGAACTGTGCTCCATCGAGGTCCTGCTGGCTGGCAGTGGCCTAGGCCAGCACAGGCCTTAGGGAGGCCTGGCTGAGCCTGGGGTGATCTCCGAGCTAGCCATGCAAAGGACAAGCCTGGGACTTGAGGCCAGGCTGCAGCCTCATTCCAGGCTGGGCCTGGTGCAGAGAGCCTGCAAGCGAGGCCTTCCAGGGGCAATGCTCAGTGCAGTGGCTTTGCCCTGCAATCCACGTTCCTCACTCGGGCCGCCCTGCCTGTCAGGCCCACACTCCCTAGACCTGTGTTCCTGAGGCCGTTGGACAGTTGGGGAAGTGGAGGCTCTCCCAGCATGGGAGGCCTGCTTAGCACACTGCTCTGGGTCCAAAGCGGATTCCCTGCACCTCGGGCACTGGGGCGACATTTTCTGCACACAGGAGACACTTGGCACACACAGTGTTTCCCCATGGAAAGCGGTGTGCCAAAGAGCACCCGCCTGGGATGTATGGCACTCTCCCACAGAAGCCCTCCATGCAGCAGGCTGTCATGGATTCGGCTGCAGGCCGTTGTGGCTGGAGAGACAGCAGCTCCTCTGGAGGCTCTGGGTCCATTTGCACTCCCGTGCTAGTAAATGAGGCCTGGGGGATGAGGTCCTTGCAAAGAGTGGCAAGCAGCCTGCTCCTTTCCATGAGACGCACGTGTGGTGAGAGAGGCTTGGCAGCAGAGAAGAAGCGAGAGGGGCAGCCAGGGAGGGGATCTGCATGCAGCTCGGAGGCCCCAGATCTCCTGCTTCCCAAGCAGAGCATGCCGGCTATGCCCATCAGGCCCCATTCCCAAGTGCACACCCAGCTTCTGGATGTGCCCTCTGCCAGCCATGAAAACACACACAGGCCATACCCTGAGCCTGCCGAGGGGGACCTTTGCTCCCCGGAGGGGGGGGTGGGGGGCTGAATGCCATGATTGTGTGACGGGAGAGAAGGCCCCCGGAGGCCTTCAGGGAGCTGCCACAGCATAGCGGTGCTCAGGAAAAGGCACTCTTCTTTCTGCAGGCTGGATGCACACTCGAGTTTCTGCTTGAGGCAGAGAGAGCTGAGCTAGGCGATCCCTGGCTGAAGGCAAAGCAGAGAGTTTTTCGGTGGAGCGATGGCTCCATCTGCTGGCTGACAAGCGTGGAAGGAGAAGCCTGGTTCCCACTGAGTTCCTGAGCAGGTTTCCAAGCTGGAGGCCCTCTGGCTCCACAAGCTCGAGAGTCCTGCCTAAGACTTCCCTCTGGCAACAGAGTGGGTGCCAAGGGCCTGTGGGTTCGAGAGTGCTCGGAAGCCGCAGGGGAGGCTTTGGGCACCCAGTGCTCTGTGATGGAAAACGCTGCAGGCCTGAGCCTCCAGGAACTCCTGCAAGGCTGTGGAGTGGGAAAGCTGTCCTTAGCAGAAGGCTCCCTGCCCAGGGCTGCAGGCCTTTGTGGATGGCTAAGCCGCAGCTTCCTTGCAGGCTGCTGCTCCAGGGGCGTGTGTGCCCTGGTCCAGAGTGCTGTAGGAGGAGGTCCTAGCAAGGGGAGAGCAAGCACCTTGTTTCCTTGGCCTCGACTGGCCTGTGCCCCCAGAGGCCTGCCGGCAGTGCACACAGCACAGGCAGCAAGGGGGTGTTGGCAGGCAGCTAGGAGGCAGCAGGAGTCCCACTTGAAAGTGGGGTCATGACTGTTTGGGCCTCAGGCCCCAACGGCAACCTGCACACACAGCCTCTGAACCTGCAGCTTGCGAGCAGTGCCAGAGACACACAGGCACCTCCCTGGGGCCTTCTCGAGGGAACTGTGCTCCATCGAGGTCCTGCTGGCTGGCAGTGGCCTAGGCCAGCACAGGCCTTAGGGAGGCCTGGCTGAGCCTGGGGTGATCTCCGAGCTAGCCATGCAAAGGACAAGCCTGGGACTTGAGGCCAGGCTGCAGCCTCATTCCAGGCTGGGCCTGGTGCAGAGAGCCTGCAAGCGAGGCCTTCCAGGGGCAATGCTCAGTGCAGTGGCTTTGCCCTGCAATCCACGTTCCTCACTCGGGCTGCCCTGCCTGTCAGGCCCACACTCCCTAGACCTGTGTTCCTGAGGCCGTTGGACAGTTGGGGAAGTGGAGGCTCTCCCAGCATGGGAGGCCTGCTTAGCACACTGCTCTGGGTCCAAAGCGGATTCCCTGCACCTCGGGCACTGGGGCGACATTTTCTGCACACAGGAGACACTTGGCACACACAGTGTTTCCCCATGGAAAGCAGTGTGCCAAAGAGCACCCGCCTGGGATGTATGGCACTCTCCCACAGAAGCCCTCCATGCAGCAGGCTGTCATGGATTCGGCTGCAGGCCGTTGTGGCTGGAGAGACAGCAGCTCCTCTGGAGGCTCTGGGTCCATTTGCACTCCCGTGCTAGTAAATGAGGCCTGGGGGATGAGGTCCTTGCAAAGAGTGGCAAGCAGCCTGCTCCTTTCCATGAGACGCACGTGTGGTGAGAGAGGCTTGGCAGCAGAGAAGAAGCGAGAGGGGCAGCCAGGGAGGGGATCTGCATGCAGCTCGGAGGCCCCAGATCTCCTGCTTCCCAAGCAGAGCATGCCGGCTATGCCCATCAGGCCCCATTCCCAAGTGCACACCCAGCTTCTGGATGTGCCCTCTGCCAGCCATGAAAACACACACAGGCCATACCCTGAGCCTGCCGAGGGGGACCTTTGCTCCCCGGAGGGGGGGTGGGGGGCTGAATGCCATGATTGTGTGACGGGAGAGAAGGCCCCCGGAGGCCTTCAGGGAGCTGCCACAGCATAGCGGTGCTCAGGAAAAGGCACTCTTCTTTCTGCAGGCTGGATGCACACTCGAGTTTCTGCTTGAGGCAGAGAGAGCTGAGCTAGGCGATCCCTGGCTGAAGGCAAAGCAGAGAGTTTTTCGGTGGAGCGATGGCTCCATCTGCTGGCTGACAAGCGTGGAAGGAGAAGCCTGGTTCCCACTGAGTTCCTGAGCAGGTTTCCAAGCTGGAGGCCCTCTGGCTCCACAAGCTCGAGAGTCCTGCCTAAGACTTCCCTCTGGCAACAGAGTGGGTGCCAAGGGCCTGTGGGTTCGAGAGTGCTCGGAAGCCGCAGGGGAGGCTTTGGGCACCCAGTGCTCTGTGATGGAAAACGCTGCAGGCCTGAGCCTCCAGGAACTCCTGCAAGGCTGTGGAGTGGGAAAGCTGTCCTTAGCAGAAGGCTCCCTGCCCAGGGCTGCAGGCCTTTGTGGATGGCTAAGCCGCAGCTTCCTTGCAGGCTGCTGCTCCAGGGGCGTGTGTGCCCTGGTCCAGAGTGCTGTAGGAGGAGGTCCTAGCAAGGGGAGAGCAAGCACCTTGTTTCCTTGGCTTCGACTGGCCTGTGCCCCCAGAGGCCTGCCGGCAGTGCACACAGCACAGGCAGCAAGGGGGTGTTGGCAGGCAGCTAGGAGGCAGCAGGAGTCCCACTTGAAAGTGGGGTCATGACTGTTTGGGCCTCAGGCCCCAACGGCAACCTGCACACACAGCCTCTGAACCTGCAGCTTGCGAGCAGTGCCAGAGACACACAGGCACCTCCCTGGGGCCTTCTCGAGGGAACTGTGCTCCATCGAGGTCCTGCTGGCTGGCAGTGGCCTAGGCCAGCACAGGCCTTAGGGAGGCCTGGCTGAGCCTGGGGTGATCTCCGAGCTAGCCATGCCCAGGACAAGCCTGGGACTTGAGGCCAGGCTGCAGCCTCATTCCAGGCTGGGCCTGGTGCAGAGAGCCTGCAAGCGAGGCCTTCCAGGGGCAATGCTCAGTGCAGTGGCTTTGCCCTGCAATCCACGTTCCTCACTCGGGCTGCCCTGCCTGTCAGGCCCACACTCCCTAGACCTGTGTTCCTGAGGCCGTTGGACAGTTGGGGAAGTGGAGGCTCTCCCAGCATGGGAGGCCTGCTTAGCACACTGCTCTGGGTCCAAAGCGGATTCCCTGCACCTCGGGCACTGGGGCGACATTTTCTGCACACAGGAGACACTTGGCACACACAGTGTTTCCCCATGGAAAGCAGTGTGCCAAAGAGCACCCGCCTGGGATGTATGGCACTCTCCCACAGAAGCCCTCCATGCAGCAGGCTGTCATGGATTCGGCTGCAGGCCGTTGTGGCTGGAGAGACAGCAGCTCCTCTGGAGGCTCTGGGTCCATTTGCACTCCCGTGCTAGTAAATGAGGCCTGGGGGATGAGGTCCTTGCAAAGAGTGGCAAGCAGCCTGCTCCTTTCCATGAGACGCACGTGTGGTGAGAGAGGCTTGGCAGCAGAGAAGAAGCGAGAGGGGCAGCCAGGGAGGGGATCTGCATGCAGCTCGGAGGCCCCAGATCTCCTGCTTCCCAAGCAGAGCATGCCGGCTATGCCCATCAGGCCCCATTCCCAAGTGCACACCCAGCTTCTGGATGTGCCCTCTGCCAGCCATGAAAACACACACAGGCCATACCCTGAGCCTGCCGAGGGGGACCTTTGCTCCCCGGAGGGGGGTGGGGGGCTGAATGCCATGATTGTGTGACGGGAGAGAAGGCCCCCGGAGGCCTTCAGGGAGCTGCCACAGCATAGCGGTGCTCAGGAAAAGGCACTCTTCTTTCTGCAGGCTGGATGCACACTCGAGTTTCTGCTTGAGGCAGAGAGAGCTGAGCTAGGCAATCCCTGGCTGAAGGCAAAGCAGAGAGTTTTTCGGTGGAGCGATGGCTCCATCTGCTGGCTGACAAGCGTGGAAGGAGAAGCCTGGTTCCCACTGAGTTCCTGAGCAGGTTTCCAAGCTGGAGGCCCTCTGGCTCCACAAGCTCGAGAGTCCTGCCTAAGACTTCCCTCTGGCAACAGAGTGGGTGCCAAGGGCCTGTGGGTTCGAGAGTGCTCGGAAGCCGCAGGGGAGGCTTTGGGCACCCAGTGCTCTGTGATGGAAAACGCTGCAGGCCTGAGCCTCCAGGAACTCCTGCAAGGCTGTGGAGTGGGAAAGCTGTCCTTAGCAGAAGGCTCCCTGCCCAGGGCTGCAGGCCTTTGTGGATGGCTAAGCCGCAGCTTCCTTGCAGGCTGCTGCTCCAGGGGCGTGTGTGCCCTGGTCCAGAGTGCTGTAGGAGGAGGTCCTAGCAAGGGGAGAGCAAGCACCTTGTTTCCTTGGCTTCGACTGGCCTGTGCCCCCAGAGGCCTGCCGGCAGTGCACACAGCACAGGCAGCAAGGGGGTGTTGGCAGGCAGCTAGGAGGCAGCAGGAGTCCCACTTGAAAGTGGGGTCATGACTGTTTGGGCCTCAGGCCCCAACGGCAACCTGCACACACAGCCTCTGAACCTGCAGCTTGCGAGCAGTGCCAGAGACACACAGGCACCTCCCTGGGGCCTTCTCGAGGGAACTGTGCTCCATCGAGGTCCTGCTGGCTGGCAGTGGCCTAGGCCAGCACAGGCCTTAGGGAGGCCTGGCTGAGCCTGGGGTGATCTCCGAGCTAGCCATGCCCAGGACAAGCCTGGGACTTGAGGCCAGGCTGCAGCCTCATTCCAGGCTGGGCCTGGTGCAGAGAGCCTGCAAGCGAGGCCTTCCAGGGGCAATGCTCAGTGCAGTGGCTTTGCCCTGCAATCCACGTTCCTCACTCGGGCTGCCCTGCCTGTCAGGCCCACACTCCCTAGACCTGTGTTCCTGAGGCCGTTGGACAGTTGGGGAAGTGGAGGCTCTCCCAGCATGGGAGGCCTGCTTAGCACACTGCTCTGGGTCCAAAGCGGATTCCCTGCACCTCGGGCACTGGGGCGACATTTTCTGCACACAGGAGACACTTGGCACACACAGTGTTTCCCCATGGAAAGCGGTGTGCCAAAGAGCACCCGCCTGGGATGTATGGCACTCTCCCACAGAAGCCCTCCATGCAGCAGGCTGTCATGGATTCGGCTGCAGGCCGTTGTGGCTGGAGAGACAGCAGCTCCTCTGGAGGCTCTGGGTCCATTTGCACTCCCGTGCTAGTAAATGAGGCCTGGGGGATGAGGTCCTTGCAAAGAGTGGCAAGCAGCCTGCTCCTTTCCATGAGACGCACGTGTGGTGAGAGAGGCTTGGCAGCAGAGAAGAAGCGAGAGGGGCAGCCAGGGAGGGGATCTGCATGCAGCTCGGAGGCCCCAGATCTCCTGCTTCCCAAGCAGAGCATGCCGGCTATGCCCATCAGGCCCCATTCCCAAGTGCACACCCAGCTTCTGGATGTGCCCTCTGCCAGCCATGAAAACACACACAGGCCATACCCTGAGCCTGCCGAGGGGGACCTTTGCTCCCCGGAGGGGGGGGTGGGGGGCTGAATGCCATGATTGTGTGACGGGAGAGAAGGCCCCCGGAGGCCTTCAGGGAGCTGCCACAGCATAGCGGTGCTCAGGAAAAGGCACTCTTCTTTCTGCAGGCTGGATGCACACTCGAGTTTCTGCTTGAGGCAGAGAGAGCTGAGCTAGGCGATCCCTGGCTGAAGGCAAAGCAGAGAGTTTTTCGGTGGAGCGATGGCTCCATCTGCTGGCTGACAAGCGTGGAAGGAGAAGCCTGGTTCCCACTGAGTTCCTGAGCAGGTTTCCAAGCTGGAGGCCCTCTGGCTCCACAAGCTCGAGAGTCCTGCCTATGACTTCCCTCTGGCAACAGAGTGGGTGTCAAGGGCCTGTGGGTTCTAGAGTGCTCGGAAGCCGCAGGGGAGGCTTTGGGCACCCAGTGCTCTGTGATGGAAAACGCTGCAGGCCTGAGCCTCCAGGAACTCCTGCAAGGCTGTGGAGTGGGAAAGCTGTCCTTAGCAGAAGGCTCCCTGCCCAGGGCTGCAGGCCTTTGTGGATGGCTAAGCCGCAGCTTCCTTGCAGGCTGCTGCTCCAGGGGCGTGTGTGCCCTGGTCCAGAGTGCTGTAGGAGGAGGTCCTAGCAAGGGGAGAGCAAGCACCTTGTTTCCTTGGCCTCGACTGGCCTGTGCCCCCAGAGGCCTGCCGGCAGTGCACACAGCACAGGCAGCAAGGGGGTGTTGGCAGGCAGCTAGGAGGCAGCAGGAGTCCCACTTGAAAGTGGGGTCATGACTGTTTGGGCCTCAGGCCCCAACGGCAACCTGCACACACAGCCTCTGAACCTGCAGCTTGCGAGCAGTGCCAGAGACACACAGGCACCTCCCTGGGGCCTTCTCGAGGGAACTGTGCTCCATCGAGGTCCTGCTGGCTGGCAGTGGCCTAGGCCAGCACAGGCCTTAGGGAGGCCTGGCTGAGCCTGGGGTGATCTCCGAGCTAGCCATGCCCAGGACAAGCCTGGGACTTGAGGCCAGGCTGCAGCCTCATTCCAGGCTGGGCCTGGTGCAGAGAGCCTGCAAGCGAGGCCTTCCAGGGGCAATGCTCAGTGCAGTGGCTTTGCCCTGCAATCCACGTTCCTCACTCGGGCCGCCCTGCCTGTCAGGCCCACACTCCCTAGACCTGTGTTCCTGAGGCCGTTGGACAGTTGGGGAAGTGGAGGCTCTCCCAGCATGGGAGGCCTGCTTAGCACACTGCTCTGGGTCCAAAGCGGATTCCCTGCACCTCGGGCACTGGGGCGACATTTTCTGCACACAGGAGACACTTGGCACACACAGTGTTTCCCCATGGAAAGCGGTGTGCCAAAGAGCACCCGCCTGGGATGTATGGCACTCTCCCACAGAAGCCCTCCATGCAGCAGGCTGTCATGGATTCGGCTGCAGGCCGTTGTGGCTGGAGAGACAGCAGCTCCTCTGGAGGCTCTGGGTCCATTTGCACTCCCGTGCTAGTAAATGAGGCCTGGGGGATGAGGTCCTTGCAAAGAGTGGCAAGCAGCCTGCTCCTTTCCATGAGACGCACGTGTGGTGAGAGAGGCTTGGCAGCAGAGAAGAAGCGAGAGGGGCAGCCAGGGAGGGGATCTGCATGCAGCTCGGAGGCCCCAGATCTCCTGCTTCCCAAGCAGAGCATGCCGGCTATGCCCATCAGGCCCCATTCCCAAGTGCACACCCAGCTTCTGGATGTGCCCTCTGCCAGCCATGAAAACACACACAGGCCATACCCTGAGCCTGCCGAGGGGGACCTTTGCTCCCCGGAGGGGGGGGTGGGGGGCTGAATGCCATGATTGTGTGACGGGAGAGAAGGCCCCCGGAGGCCTTCAGGGAGCTGCCACAGCATAGCGGTGCTCAGGAAAAGGCACTCTTCTTTCTGCAGGCTGGATGCACACTCGAGTTTCTGCTTGAGGCAGAGAGAGCTGAGCTAGGCGATCCCTGGCTGAAGGCAAAGCAGAGAGTTTTTCGGTGGAGCGATGGCTCCATCTGCTGGCTGACAAGCGTGGAAGGAGAAGCCTGGTTCCCACTGAGTTCCTGAGCAGGTTTCCAAGCTGGAGGCCCTCTGGCTCCACAAGCTCGAGAGTCCTGCCTAAGACTTCCCTCTGGCAACAGAGTGGGTGCCAAGGGCCTGTGGGTTCGAGAGTGCTCGGAAGCCGCAGGGGAGGCTTTGGGCACCCAGTGCTCTGTGATGGAAAACGCTGCAGGCCTGAGCCTCCAGGAACTCCTGCAAGGCTGTGGAGTGGGAAAGCTGTCCTTAGCAGAAGGCTCCCTGCCCAGGGCTGCAGGCCTTTGTGGATGGCTAAGCCGCAGCTTCCTTGCAGGCTGCTGCTCCAGGGGCGTGTGTGCCCTGGTCCAGAGTGCTGTAGGAGGAGGTCCTAGCAAGGGGAGAGCAAGCACCTTGTTTCCTTGGCCTCGACTGGCCTGTGCCCCCAGAGGCCTGCCGGCAGTGCACACAGCACAGGCAGCAAGGGGGTGTTGGCAGGCAGCTAGGAGGCAGCAGGAGTCCCACTTGAAAGTGGGGTCATGACTGTTTGGGCCTCAGGCCCCAACGGCAACCTGCACACACAGCCTCTGAACCTGCAGCTTGCGAGCAGTGCCAGAGACACACAGGCACCTCCCTGGGGCCTTCTCGAGGGAACTGTGCTCCATCGAGGTCCTGCTGGCTGGCAGTGGCCTAGGCCAGCACAGGCCTTAGGGAGGCCTGGCTGAGCCTGGGGTGATCTCCGAGCTAGCCATGCAAAGGACAAGCCTGGGACTTGAGGCCAGGCTGCAGCCTCATTCCAGGCTGGGCCTGGTGCAGAGAGCCTGCAAGCGAGGCCTTCCAGGGGCAATGCTCAGTGCAGTGGCTTTGCCCTGCAATCCACGTTCCTCACTCGGGCTGCCCTGCCTGTCAGGCCCACACTCCCTAGACCTGTGTTCCTGAGGCCGTTGGACAGTTGGGGAAGTGGAGGCTCTCCCAGCATGGGAGGCCTGCTTAGCACACTGCTCTGGGTCCAAAGCGGATTCCCTGCACCTCGGGCACTGGGGCGACATTTTCTGCACACAGGAGACACTTGGCACACACAGTGTTTCCCCATGGAAAGCAGTGTGCCAAAGAGCACCCGCCTGGGATGTATGGCACTCTCCCACAGAAGCCCTCCATGCAGCAGGCTGTCATGGATTCGGCTGCAGGCCGTTGTGGCTGGAGAGACAGCAGCTCCTCTGGAGGCTCTGGGTCCATTTGCACTCCCGTGCTAGTAAATGAGGCCTGGGGGATGAGGTCCTTGCAAAGAGTGGCAAGCAGCCTGCTCCTTTCCATGAGACGCACGTGTGGTGAGAGAGGCTTGGCAGCAGAGAAGAAGCGAGAGGGGCAGCCAGGGAGGGGATCTGCATGCAGCTCGGAGGCCCCAGATCTCCTGCTTCCCAAGCAGAGCATGCCGGCTATGCCCATCAGGCCCCATTCCCAAGTGCACACCCAGCTTCTGGATGTGCCCTCTGCCAGCCATGAAAACACACACAGGCCATACCCTGAGCCTGCCGAGGGGGACCTTTGCTCCCCGGAGGGGGGGTGGGGGGCTGAATGCCATGATTGTGTGACGGGAGAGAAGGCCCCCGGAGGCCTTCAGGGAGCTGCCACAGCATAGCGGTGCTCAGGAAAAGGCACTCTTCTTTCTGCAGGCTGGATGCACACTCGAGTTTCTGCTTGAGGCAGAGAGAGCTGAGCTAGGCGATCCCTGGCTGAAGGCAAAGCAGAGAGTTTTTCGGTGGAGCGATGGCTCCATCTGCTGGCTGACAAGCGTGGAAGGAGAAGCCTGGTTCCCACTGAGTTCCTGAGCAGGTTTCCAAGCTGGAGGCCCTCTGGCTCCACAAGCTCGAGAGTCCTGCCTAAGACTTCCCTCTGGCAACAGAGTGGGTGCCAAGGGCCTGTGGGTTCGAGAGTGCTCGGAAGCCGCAGGGGAGGCTTTGGGCACCCAGTGCTCTGTGATGGAAAACGCTGCAGGCCTGAGCCTCCAGGAACTCCTGCAAGGCTGTGGAGTGGGAAAGCTGTCCTTAGCAGAAGGCTCCCTGCCCAGGGCTGCAGGCCTTTGTGGATGGCTAAGCCGCAGCTTCCTTGCAGGCTGCTGCTCCAGGGGCGTGTGTGCCCTGGTCCAGAGTGCTGTAGGAGGAGGTCCTAGCAAGGGGAGAGCAAGCACCTTGTTTCCTTGGCTTCGACTGGCCTGTGCCCCCAGAGGCCTGCCGGCAGTGCACACAGCACAGGCAGCAAGGGGGTGTTGGCAGGCAGCTAGGAGGCAGCAGGAGTCCCACTTGAAAGTGGGGTCATGACTGTTTGGGCCTCAGGCCCCAACGGCAACCTGCACACACAGCCTCTGAACCTGCAGCTTGCGAGCAGTGCCAGAGACACACAGGCACCTCCCTGGGGCCTTCTCGAGGGAACTGTGCTCCATCGAGGTCCTGCTGGCTGGCAGTGGCCTAGGCCAGCACAGGCCTTAGGGAGGCCTGGCTGAGCCTGGGGTGATCTCCGAGCTAGCCATGCCCAGGACAAGCCTGGGACTTGAGGCCAGGCTGCAGCCTCATTCCAGGCTGGGCCTGGTGCAGAGAGCCTGCAAGCGAGGCCTTCCAGGGGCAATGCTCAGTGCAGTGGCTTTGCCCTGCAATCCACGTTCCTCACTCGGGCTGCCCTGCCTGTCAGGCCCACACTCCCTAGACCTGTGTTCCTGAGGCCGTTGGACAGTTGGGGAAGTGGAGGCTCTCCCAGCATGGGAGGCCTGCTTAGCACACTGCTCTGGGTCCAAAGCGGATTCCCTGCACCTCGGGCACTGGGGCGACATTTTCTGCACACAGGAGACACTTGGCACACACAGTGTTTCCCCATGGAAAGCGGTGTGCCAAAGAGCACCCGCCTGGGATGTATGGCACTCTCCCACAGAAGCCCTCCATGCAGCAGGCTGTCATGGATTCGGCTGCAGGCCGTTGTGGCTGGAGAGACAGCAGCTCCTCTGGAGGCTCTGGGTCCATTTGCACTCCCGTGCTAGTAAATGAGGCCTGGGGGATGAGGTCCTTGCAAAGAGTGGCAAGCAGCCTGCTCCTTTCCATGAGACGCACGTGTGGTGAGAGAGGCTTGGCAGCAGAGAAGAAGCGAGAGGGGCAGCCAGGGAGGGGATCTGCATGCAGCTCGGAGGCCCCAGATCTCCTGCTTCCCAAGCAGAGCATGCCGGCTATGCCCATCAGGCCCCATTCCCAAGTGCACACCCAGCTTCTGGATGTGCCCTCTGCCAGCCATGAAAACACACACAGGCCATACCCTGAGCCTGCCGAGGGGGACCTTTGCTCCCCGGAGGGGGGGGTGGGGGGCTGAATGCCATGATTGTGTGACGGGAGAGAAGGCCCCCGGAGGCCTTCAGGGAGCTGCCACAGCATAGCGGTGCTCAGGAAAAGGCACTCTTCTTTCTGCAGGCTGGATGCACACTCGAGTTTCTGCTTGAGGCAGAGAGAGCTGAGCTAGGCGATCCCTGGCTGAAGGCAAAGCAGAGAGTTTTTCGGTGGAGCGATGGCTCCATCTGCTGGCTGACAAGCGTGGAAGGAGAAGCCTGGTTCCCACTGAGTTCCTGAGCAGGTTTCCAAGCTGGAGGCCCTCTGGCTCCACAAGCTCGAGAGTCCTGCCTAAGACTTCCCTCTGGCAACAGAGTGGGTGCCAAGGGCCTGTGGGTTCGAGAGTGCTCGGAAGCCGCAGGGGAGGCTTTGGGCACCCAGTGCTCTGTGATGGAAAACGCTGCAGGCCTGAGCCTCCAGGAACTCCTGCAAGGCTGTGGAGTGGGAAAGCTGTCCTTAGCAGAAGGCTCCCTGCCCAGGGCTGCAGGCCTTTGTGGATGGCTAAGCCGCAGCTTCCTTGCAGGCTGCTGCTCCAGGGGCGTGTGTGCCCTGGTCCAGAGTGCTGTAGGAGGAGGTCCTAGCAAGGGGAGAGCAAGCACCTTGTTTCCTTGGCTTCGACTGGCCTGTGCCCCCAGAGGCCTGCCGGCAGTGCACACAGCACAGGCAGCAAGGGGGTGTTGGCAGGCAGCTAGGAGGCAGCAGGAGTCCCACTTGAAAGTGGGGTCATGACTGTTTGGGCCTCAGGCCCCAACGGCAACCTGCACACACAGCCTCTGAACCTGCAGCTTGCGAGCAGTGCCAGAGACACACAGGCACCTCCCTGGGGCCTTCTCGAGGGAACTGTGCTCCATCGAGGTCCTGCTGGCTGGCAGTGGCCTAGGCCAGCACAGGCCTTAGGGAGGCCTGGCTGAGCCTGGGGTGATCTCCGAGCTAGCCATGCCCAGGACAAGCCTGGGACTTGAGGCCAGGCTGCAGCCTCATTCCAGGCTGGGCCTGGTGCAGAGAGCCTGCAAGCGAGGCCTTCCAGGGGCAATGCTCAGTGCAGTGGCTTTGCCCTGCAATCCACGTTCCTCACTCGGGCCGCCCTGCCTGTCAGGCCCACACTCCCTAGACCTGTGTTCCTGAGGCCGTTGGACAGTTGGGGAAGTGGAGGCTCTCCCAGCATGGGAGGCCTGCTTAGCACACTGCTCTGGGTCCAAAGCGGATTCCCTGCACCTCGGGCACTGGGGCGACATTTTCTGCACACAGGAGACACTTGGCACACACAGTGTTTCCCCATGGAAAGCGGTGTGCCAAAGAGCACCCGCCTGGGATGTATGGCACTCTCCCACAGAAGCCCTCCATGCAGCAGGCTGTCATGGATTCGGCTGCAGGCCGTTGTGGCTGGAGAGACAGCAGCTCCTCTGGAGGCTCTGGGTCCATTTGCACTCCCGTGCTAGTAAATGAGGCCTGGGGGATGAGGTCCTTGCAAAGAGTGGCAAGCAGCCTGCTCCTTTCCATGAGACGCACGTGTGGTGAGAGAGGCTTGGCAGCAGAGAAGAAGCGAGAGGGGCAGCCAGGGAGGGGATCTGCATGCAGCTCGGAGGCCCCAGATCTCCTGCTTCCCAAGCAGAGCATGCCGGCTATGCCCATCAGGCCCCATTCCCAAGTGCACACCCAGCTTCTGGATGTGCCCTCTGCCAGCCATGAAAACACACACAGGCCATACCCTGAGCCTGCCGAGGGGGACCTTTGCTCCCCGGAGGGGGGGGTGGGGGGCTGAATGCCATGATTGTGTGACGGGAGAGAAGGCCCCCGGAGGCCTTCAGGGAGCTGCCACAGCATAGCGGTGCTCAGGAAAAGGCACTCTTCTTTCTGCAGGCTGGATGCACACTCGAGTTTCTGCTTGAGGCAGAGAGAGCTGAGCTAGGCGATCCCTGGCTGAAGGCAAAGCAGAGAGTTTTTCGGTGGAGCGATGGCTCCATCTGCTGGCTGACAAGCGTGGAAGGAGAAGCCTGGTTCCCACTGAGTTCCTGAGCAGGTTTCCAAGCTGGAGGCCCTCTGGCTCCACAAGCTCGAGAGTCCTGCCTAAGACTTCCCTCTGGCAACAGAGTGGGTGCCAAGGGCCTGTGGGTTCGAGAGTGCTCGGAAGCCGCAGGGGAGGCTTTGGGCACCCAGTGCTCTGTGATGGAAAACGCTGCAGGCCTGAGCCTCCAGGAACTCCTGCAAGGCTGTGGAGTGGGAAAGCTGTCCTTAGCAGAAGGCTCCCTGCCCAGGGCTGCAGGCCTTTGTGGATGGCTAAGCCGCAGCTTCCTTGCAGGCTGCTGCTCCAGGGGCGTGTGTGCCCTGGTCCAGAGTGCTGTAGGAGGAGGTCCTAGCAAGGGGAGAGCAAGCACCTTGTTTCCTTGGCCTCGACTGGCCTGTGCCCCCAGAGGCCTGCCGGCAGTGCACACAGCACAGGCAGCAAGGGGGTGTTGGCAGGCAGCTAGGAGGCAGCAGGAGTCCCACTTGAAAGTGGGGTCATGACTGTTTGGGCCTCAGGCCCCAACGGCAACCTGCACACACAGCCTCTGAACCTGCAGCTTGCGAGCAGTGCCAGAGACACACAGGCACCTCCCTGGGGCCTTCTCGAGGGAACTGTGCTCCATCGAGGTCCTGCTGGCTGGCAGTGGCCTAGGCCAGCACAGGCCTTAGGGAGGCCTGGCTGAGCCTGGGGTGATCTCCGAGCTAGCCATGCCCAGGACAAGCCTGGGACTTGAGGCCAGGCTGCAGCCTCATTCCAGGCTGGGCCTGGTGCAGAGAGCCTGCAAGCGAGGCCTTCCAGGGGCAATGCTCAGTGCAGTGGCTTTGCCCTGCAATCCACGTTCCTCACTCGGGCCGCCCTGCCTGTCAGGCCCACACTCCCTAGACCTGTGTTCCTGAGGCCGTTGGACAGTTGGGGAAGTGGAGGCTCTCCCAGCATGGGAGGCCTGCTTAGCACACTGCTCTGGGTCCAAAGCGGATTCCCTGCACCTCGGGCACTGGGGCGACATTTTCTGCACACAGGAGACACTTGGCACACACAGTGTTTCCCCATGGAAAGCGGTGTGCCAAAGAGCACCCGCCTGGGATGTATGGCACTCTCCCACAGAAGCCCTCCATGCAGCAGGCTGTCATGGATTCGGCTGCAGGCCGTTGTGGCTGGAGAGACAGCAGCTCCTCTGGAGGCTCTGGGTCCATTTGCACTCCCGTGCTAGTAAATGAGGCCTGGGGGATGAGGTCCTTGCAAAGAGTGGCAAGCAGCCTGCTCCTTTCCATGAGACGCACGTGTGGTGAGAGAGGCTTGGCAGCAGAGAAGAAGCGAGAGGGGCAGCCAGGGAGGGGATCTGCATGCAGCTCGGAGGCCCCAGATCTCCTGCTTCCCAAGCAGAGCATGCCGGCTATGCCCATCAGGCCCCATTCCCAAGTGCACACCCAGCTTCTGGATGTGCCCTCTGCCAGCCATGAAAACACACACAGGCCATACCCTGAGCCTGCCGAGGGGGACCTTTGCTCCCCGGAGGGGGGGGTGGGGGGCTGAATGCCATGATTGTGTGACGGGAGAGAAGGCCCCCGGAGGCCTTCAGGGAGCTGCCACAGCATAGCGGTGCTCAGGAAAAGGCACTCTTCTTTCTGCAGGCTGGATGCACACTCGAGTTTCTGCTTGAGGCAGAGAGAGCTGAGCTAGGCGATCCCTGGCTGAAGGCAAAGCAGAGAGTTTTTCGGTGGAGCGATGGCTCCATCTGCTGGCTGACAAGCGTGGAAGGAGAAGCCTGGTTCCCACTGAGTTCCTGAGCAGGTTTCCAAGCTGGAGGCCCTCTGGCTCCACAAGCTCGAGAGTCCTGCCTAAGACTTCCCTCTGGCAACAGAGTGGGTGCCAAGGGCCTGTGGGTTCGAGAGTGCTCGGAAGCCGCAGGGGAGGCTTTGGGCACCCAGTGCTCTGTGATGGAAAACGCTGCAGGCCTGAGCCTCCAGGAACTCCTGCAAGGCTGTGGAGTGGGAAAGCTGTCCTTAGCAGAAGGCTCCCTGCCCAGGGCTGCAGGCCTTTGTGGATGGCTAAGCCGCAGCTTCCTTGCAGGCTGCTGCTCCAGGGGCGTGTGTGCCCTGGTCCAGAGTGCTGTAGGAGGAGGTCCTAGCAAGGGGAGAGCAAGCACCTTGTTTCCTTGGCCTCGACTGGCCTGTGCCCCCAGAGGCCTGCCGGCAGTGCACACAGCACAGGTAGCAAGGGGGTGTTGGCAGGCAGCTAGGAGGCAGCAGGAGTCCCACTTGAAAGTGGGGTCATGACTGTTTGGGCCTCAGGCCCCAACGGCAACCTGCACACACAGCCTCTGAACCTGCAGCTTGTGAGGAGTGCCAGAGACACACAGGCACCTCCCAGGGGCCTTCTCGAGGCATGGAAAGCGGTGTGCCAAAGAGCACCCGCCTGGGATATATGGCACTCTCCCACAGAAGCCCTCCATGCAGCAGGCTGTCATGGATTCGGCTGCAGGCCGTTGTGGCTGGAGAGGCAGCAGCTCCTCTGGAGGCTCTGGGTCCATTTGCACTCCCGTGCTAGTAAATGAGGCCTGGGGGATGAGGTCCTTGCAAAGAGTGGCAAGCAGCCTGCTCCTTTCCATGAGACGCACGTGTGGTGAGAGAGGCTTGGCAGCAGAGAAGAAGCGAGAGGGGCAGCCAGGGAGGGGATCTGCATGCAGCTCGGAGGCCCCAGATCTCCTGCTTCCCAAGCAGAGCATGCCGGCTATGCCCATCAGGCCCCATTCCCAAGTGCACACCCAGCTTCTGGATGTGCCCTCTGCCAGCCATGAAAACACACACAGGCCATACCCTGAGCCTGCCGAGGGGGACCTTTGCTCCCCGGAGGGGGGGGTGGGGGGCTGAATGCCATGATTGTGTGACGGGAGAGAAGGCCCCCGGAGGCCTTCAGGGAGCTGCCACAGCATAGCGGTGCTCAGGAAAAGGCACTCTTCTTTCTGCAGGCTGGATGCACACTCGAGTTTCTGCTTGAGGCAGAGAGAGCTGAGCTAGGCGATCCCTGGCTGAAGGCAAAGCAGAGAGTTTTTCGGTGGAGCGATGGCTCCATCTGCTGGCTGACAAGCGTGGAAGGAGAAGCCTGGTTCCCACTGAGTTCCTGAGCAGGTTTCCAAGCTGGAGGCCCTCTGGCTCCACAAGCTCGAGAGTCCTGCCTAAGACTTCCCTCTGGCAACAGAGTGGGTGCCAAGGGCCTGTGGGTTCGAGAGTGCTCGGAAGCCGCAGGGGAGGCTTTGGGCACCCAGTGCTCTGTGATGGAAAACGCTGCAGGCCTGAGCCTCCAGGAACTCCTGCAAGGCTGTGGAGTGGGAAAGCTGTCCTTAGCAGAAGGCTCCCTGCCCAGGGCTGCAGGCCTTTGTGGATGGCTAAGCCGCAGCTTCCTTGCAGGCTGCTGCTCCAGGGGCGTGTGTGCCCTGGTCCAGAGTGCTGTAGGAGGAGGTCCTAGCAAGGGGAGAGCAAGCACCTTGTTTCCTTGGCCTCGACTGGCCTGTGCCCCCAGAGGCCTGCCGGCAGTGCACACAGCACAGGCAGCAAGGGGGTGTTGGCAGGCAGCTAGGAGGCAGCAGGAGTCCCACTTGAAAGTGGGGTCATGACTGTTTGGGCCTCAGGCCCCAACGGCAACCTGCACACACAGCCTCTGAACCTGCAGCTTGCGAGCAGTGCCAGAGACACACAGGCACCTCCCTGGGGCCTTCTCGAGGGAACTGTGCTCCATCGAGGTCCTGCTGGCTGGCAGTGGCCTAGGCCAGCACAGGCCTTAGGGAGGCCTGGCTGAGCCTGGGGTGATCTCCGAGCTAGCCATGCCCAGGACAAGCCTGGGACTTGAGGCCAGGCTGCAGCCTCATTCCAGGCTGGGCCTGGTGCAGAGAGCCTGCAAGCGAGGCCTTCCAGGGGCAATGCTCAGTGCAGTGGCTTTGCCCTGCAATCCACGTTCCTCACTCGGGCCGCCCTGCCTGTCAGGCCCACACTCCCTAGACCTGTGTTCCTGAGGCCGTTGGACAGTTGGGGAAGTGGAGGCTCTCCCAGCATGGGAGGCCTGCTTAGCACACTGCTCTGGGTCCAAAGCGGATTCCCTGCACCTCGGGCACTGGGGCGACATTTTCTGCACACAGGAGACACTTGGCACACACAGTGTTTCCCCATGGAAAGCGGTGTGCCAAAGAGCACCCGCCTGGGATGTATGGCACTCTCCCACAGAAGCCCTCCATGCAGCAGGCTGTCATGGATTCGGCTGCAGGCCATTGTGGCTGGAGAGACAGCAGCTCCTCTGGAGGCTCTGGGTCCATTTGCACTCCCGTGCTAGTAAATGAGGCCTGGGGGATGAGGTCCTTGCAAAGAGTGGCAAGCAGCCTGCTCCTTTCCATGAGACGCACGTGTGGTGAGAGAGGCTTGGCAGCAGAGAAGAAGCGAGAGGGGCAGCCAGGGAGGGGATCTGCATGCAGCTCGGAGGCCCCAGATCTCCTGCTTCCCAAGCAGAGCATGCCGGCTATGCCCATCAGGCCCCATTCCCAAGTGCACACCCAGCTTCTGGATGTGCCCTCTGCCAGCCATGAAAACACACACAGGCCATACCCTGAGCCTGCCGAGGGGGACCTTTGCTCCCCGGAGGGGGGGGTGGGGGGCTGAATGCCATGATTGTGTGACGGGAGAGAAGGCCCCCGGAGGCCTTCAGGGAGCTGCCACAGCATAGCGGTGCTCAGGAAAAGGCACTCTTCTTTCTGCAGGCTGGATGCACACTCGAGTTTCTGCTTGAGGCAGAGAGAGCTGAGCTAGGCGATCCCTGGCTGAAGGCAAAGCAGAGAGTTTTTCGGTGGAGCGATGGCTCCATCTGCTGGCTGACAAGCGTGGAAGGAGAAGCCTGGTTCCCACTGAGTTCCTGAGCAGGTTTCCAAGCTGGAGGCCCTCTGGCTCCACAAGCTCGAGAGTCCTGCCTAAGACTTCCCTCTGGCAACAGAGTGGGTGCCAAGGGCCTGTGGGTTCGAGAGTGCTCGGAAGCCGCAGGGGAGGCTTTGGGCACCCAGTGCTCTGTGATGGAAAACGCTGCAGGCCTGAGCCTCCAGGAACTCCTGCAAGGCTGTGGAGTGGGAAAGCTGTCCTTAGCAGAAGGCTCCCTGCCCAGGGCTGCAGGCCTTTGTGGATGGCTAAGCCGCAGCTTCCTTGCAGGCTGCTGCTCCAGGGGCGTGTGTGCCCTGGTCCAGAGTGCTGTAGGAGGAGGTCCTAGCAAGGGGAGAGCAAGCACCTTGTTTCCTTGGCTTCGACTGGCCTGTGCCCCCAGAGGCCTGCCGGCAGTGCACACAGCACAGGCAGCAAGGGGGTGTTGGCAGGCAGCTAGGAGGCAGCAGGAGTCCCACTTGAAAGTGGGGTCATGACTGTTTGGGCCTCAGGCCCCAACGGCAACCTGCACACACAGCCTCTGAACCTGCAGCTTGCGAGCAGTGCCAGAGACACACAGGCACCTCCCTGGGGCCTTCTCGAGGGAACTGTGCTCCATCGAGGTCCTGCTGGCTGGCAGTGGCCTAGGCCAGCACAGGCCTTAGGGAGGCCTGGCTGAGCCTGGGGTGATCTCTGAGCTAGTCATGCCCAGGACAAGCCTGGGACTTGAGGCCAGGCTGCAGCCTCATTCCAGGCTGGGCCTGGTGCAGAGAGCCTGCAAGCGAGGCCTTCCAGGGGCAATGCTCAGTGCAGTGGCTTTGCCCTGCAATCCACGTTCCTCACTCGGGCCGCCCTGCCTGTCAGGCCCACACTCCCTAGACCTGTGTTCCTGAGGCCGTTGGACAGTTGGGGAAGTGGAGGCTCTCCCAGCATGGGAGGCCTGCTTAGCACACTGCTCTGGGTCCAAAGCGGATTCCCTGCACCTCGGGCACTGGGGCGACATTTTCTGCACACAGGAGACACTTGGCACACACAGTGTTTCCCCATGGAAAGCGGTGTGCCAAAGAGCACCCGCCTGGGATGTATGGCACTCTCCCACAGAAGCCCTCCATGCAGCAGGCTGTCATGGATTCGGCTGCAGGCCTTTGTGGCTGGAGAGACAGCAGCTCCTCTGGAGGCTCTGGGTCCATTTGCACTCCCGTGCTAGTAAATGAGGCCTGGGGGATGAGGTCCTTGCAAAGAGTGGCAAGCAGCCTGCTCCTTTCCATGAGACGCACGTGTGGTGAGAGAGGCTTGGCAGCAGAGAAGAAGCGAGAGGGGCAGCCAGGGAGGGGATCTGCATGCAGCTCGGAGGCCCCAGATCTCCTGCTTCCCAAGCAGAGCATGCCGGCTATGCCCATCAGGCCCCATTCCCAAGTGCACACCCAGCTTCTGGATGTGCCCTCTGCCAGCCATGAAAACACACACAGGCCATACCCTGAGCCTGCCGAGGGGGACCTTTGCTCCCCGGAGGGGGGGGTGGGGGGCTGAATGCCATGATTGTGTGACGGGAGAGAAGGCCCCCGGAGGCCTTCAGGGAGCTGCCACAGCATAGCGGTGCTCAGGAAAAGGCACTCTTCTTTCTGCAGGCTGGATGCACACTCGAGTTTCTGCTTGAGGCAGAGAGAGCTGAGCTAGGCGATCCCTGGCTGAAGGCAAAGCAGAGAGTTTTTCGGTGGAGCGATGGCTCCATCTGCTGGCTGACAAGCGTGGAAGGAGAAGCCTGGTTCCCACTGAGTTCCTGAGCAGGTTTCCAAGCTGGAGGCCCTCTGGCTCCACAAGCTCGAGAGTCCTGCCTAAGACTTCCCTCTGGCAACAGAGTGGGTGCCAAGGGCCTGTGGGTTCGAGAGTGCTCGGAAGCCGCAGGGGAGGCTTTGGGCACCCAGTGCTCTGTGATGGAAAACGCTGCAGGCCTGAGCCTCCAGGAACTCCTGCAAGGCTGTGGAGTGGGAAAGCTGTCCTTAGCAGAAGGCTCCCTGCCCAGGGCTGCAGGCCTTTGTGGATGGCTAAGCCGCAGCTTCCTTGCAGGCTGCTGCTCCAGGGGCGTGTGTGCCCTGGTCCAGAGTGCTGTAGGAGGAGGTCCTAGCAAGGGGAGAGCAAGCACCTTGTTTCCTTGGCCTCGACTGGCCTGTGCCCCCAGAGGCCTGCCGGCAGTGCACACAGCACAGGTAGCAAGGGGGTGTTGGCAGGCAGCTAGGAGGCAGCAGGAGTCCCACTTGAAAGTGGGGTCATGACTGTTTGGGCCTCAGGCCCCAACGGCAACCTGCACACACAGCCTCTGAACCTGCAGCTTGTGAGGAGTGCCAGAGACACACAGGCACCTCCCAGGGGCCTTCTCGAGGCATGGAAAGCGGTGTGCCAAAGAGCACCCGCCTGGGATATATGGCACTCTCCCACAGAAGCCCTCCATGCAGCAGGCTGTCATGGATTCGGCTGCAGGCCGTTGTGGCTGGAGAGGCAGCAGCTCCTCTGGAGGCTCTGGGTCCATTTGCACTCCCGTGCTAGTAAATGAGGCCTGGGGGATGAGGTCCTTGCAAAGAGTGGCAAGCAGCCTGCTCCTTTCCATGAGACGCACGTGTGGTGAGAGAGGCTTGGCAGCAGAGAAGAAGCGAGAGGGGCAGCCAGGGAGGGGATCTGCATGCAGCTCGGAGGCCCCAGATCTCCTGCTTCCCAAGCAGAGCATGCCGGCTATGCCCATCAGGCCCCATTCCCAAGTGCACACCCAGCTTCTGGATGTGCCCTCTGCCAGCCATGAAAACACACACAGGCCATACCCTGAGCCTGCCGAGGGGGACCTTTGCTCCCCGGAGGGGGGGGTGGGGGGCTGAATGCCATGATTGTGTGACGGGAGAGAAGGCCCCCGGAGGCCTTCAGGGAGCTGCCACAGCATAGCGGTGCTCAGGAAAAGGCACTCTTCTTTCTGCAGGCTGGATGCACACTCGAGTTTCTGCTTGAGGCAGAGAGAGCTGAGCTAGGCGATCCCTGGCTGAAGGCAAAGCAGAGAGTTTTTCGGTGGAGCGATGGCTCCATCTGCTGGCTGACAAGCGTGGAAGGAGAAGCCTGGTTCCCACTGAGTTCCTGAGCAGGTTTCCAAGCTGGAGGCCCTCTGGCTCCACAAGCTCGAGAGTCCTGCCTAAGACTTCCCTCTGGCAACAGAGTGGGTGCCAAGGGCCTGTGGGTTCGAGAGTGCTCGGAAGCCGCAGGGGAGGCTTTGGGCACCCAGTGCTCTGTGATGGAAAACGCTGCAGGCCTGAGCCTCCAGGAACTCCTGCAAGGCTGTGGAGTGGGAAAGCTGTCCTTAGCAGAAGGCTCCCTGCCCAGGGCTGCAGGCCTTTGTGGATGGCTAAGCCGCAGCTTCCTTGCAGGCTGCTGCTCCAGGGGCGTGTGTGCCCTGGTCCAGAGTGCTGTAGGAGGAGGTCCTAGCAAGGGGAGAGCAAGCACCTTGTTTCCTTGGCCTCGACTGGCCTGTGCCCCCAGAGGCCTGCCGGCAGTGCACACAGCACAGGCAGCAAGGGGGTGTTGGCAGGCAGCTAGGAGGCAGCAGGAGTCCCACTTGAAAGTGGGGTCATGACTGTTTGGGCCTCAGGCCCCAACGGCAACCTGCACACACAGCCTCTGAACCTGCAGCTTGCGAGCAGTGCCAGAGACACACAGGCACCTCCCTGGGGCCTTCTCGAGGGAACTGTGCTCCATCGAGGTCCTGCTGGCTGGCAGTGGCCTAGGCCAGCACAGGCCTTAGGGAGGCCTGGCTGAGCCTGGGGTGATCTCCGAGCTAGCCATGCCCAGGACAAGCCTGGGACTTGAGGCCAGGCTGCAGCCTCATTCCAGGCTGGGCCTGGTGCAGAGAGCCTGCAAGCGAGGCCTTCCAGGGGCAATGCTCAGTGCAGTGGCTTTGCCCTGCAATCCACGTTCCTCACTCGGGCCGCCCTGCCTGTCAGGCCCACACTCCCTAGACCTGTGTTCCTGAGGCCGTTGGACAGTTGGGGAAGTGGAGGCTCTCCCAGCATGGGAGGCCTGCTTAGCACACTGCTCTGGGTCCAAAGCGGATTCCCTGCACCTCGGGCACTGGGGCGACATTTTCTGCACACAGGAGACACTTGGCACACACAGTGTTTCCCCATGGAAAGCGGTGTGCCAAAGAGCACCCGCCTGGGATGTATGGCACTCTCCCACAGAAGCCCTCCATGCAGCAGGCTGTCATGGATTCGGCTGCAGGCCGTTGTGGCTGGAGAGACAGCAGCTCCTCTGGAGGCTCTGGGTCCATTTGCACTCCCATGCTAGTAAATGAGGCCTGGGGGATGAGGTCCTTGCAAAGAGTGGCAAGCAGCCTGCTCCTTTCCATGAGACGCACGTGTGGTGAGAGAGGCTTGGCAGCAGAGAAGAAGCGAGAGGGGCAGCCAGGGAGGGGATCTGCATGCAGCTCGGAGGCCCCAGATCTCCTGCTTCCCAAGCAGAGCATGCCGGCTATGCCCATCAGGCCCCATTCCCAAGTGCACACCCAGCTTCTGGATGTGCCCTCTGCCAGCCATGAAAACACACACAGGCCATACCCTGAGCCTGCCGAGGGGGACCTTTGCTCCCCGGAGGGGGGGGTGGGGGGCTGAATGCCATGATTGTGTGACGGGAGAGAAGGCCCCCGGAGGCCTTCAGGGAGCTGCCACAGCATAGCGGTGCTCAGGAAAAGGCACTCTTCTTTCTGCAGGCTGGATGCACACTCGAGTTTCTGCTTGAGGCAGAGAGAGCTGAGCTAGGCGATCCCTGGCTGAAGGCAAAGCAGAGAGTTTTTCGGTGGAGCGATGGCTCCATCTGCTGGCTGACAAGCGTGGAAGGAGAAGCCTGGTTCCCACTGAGTTCCTGAGCAGGTTTCCAAGCTGGAGGCCCTCTGGCTCCACAAGCTCGAGAGTCCTGCCTAAGACTTCCCTCTGGCAACAGAGTGGGTGCCAAGGGCCTGTGGGTTCGAGAGTGCTCGGAAGCCGCAGGGGAGGCTTTGGGCACCCAGTGCTCTGTGATGGAAAACGCTGCAGGCCTGAGCCTCCAGGAACTCCTGCAAGGCTGTGGAGTGGGAAAGCTGTCCTTAGCAGAAGGCTCCCTGCCCAGGGCTGCAGGCCTTTGTGGATGGCTAAGCCGCAGCTTCCTTGCAGGCTGCTGCTCCAGGGGCGTGTGTGCCCTGGTCCAGAGTGCTGTAGGAGGAGGTCCTAGCAAGGGGAGAGCAAGCACCTTGTTTCCTTGGCTTCGACTGGCCTGTGCCCCCAGAGGCCTGCCGGCAGTGCACACAGCACAGGCAGCAAGGGGGTGTTGGCAGGCAGCTAGGAGGCAGCAGGAGTCCCACTTGAAAGTGGGGTCATGACTGTTTGGGCCTCAGGCCCCAACGGCAACCTGCACACACAGCCTCTGAACCTGCAGCTTGCGAGCAGTGCCAGAGACACACAGGCACCTCCCTGGGGCCTTCTCGAGGGAACTGTGCTCCATCGAGGTCCTGCTGGCTGGCAGTGGCCTAGGCCAGCACAGGCCTTAGGGAGGCCTGGCTGAGCCTGGGGTGATCTCTGAGCTAGTCATGCCCAGGACAAGCCTGGGACTTGAGGCCAGGCTGCAGCCTCATTCCAGGCTGGGCCTGGTGCAGAGAGCCTGCAAGCGAGGCCTTCCAGGGGCAATGCTCAGTGCAGTGGCTTTGCCCTGCAATCCACGTTCCTCACTCGGGCCGCCCTGCCTGTCAGGCCCACACTCCCTAGACCTGTGTTCCTGAGGCCGTTGGACAGTTGGGGAAGTGGAGGCTCTCCCAGCATGGGAGGCCTGCTTAGCACACTGCTCTGGGTCCAAAGCGGATTCCCTGCACCTCGGGCACTGGGGCGACATTTTCTGCACACAGGAGACACTTGGCACACACAGTGTTTCCCCATGGAAAGCGGTGTGCCAAAGAGCACCCGCCTGGGATGTATGGCACTCTCCCACAGAAGCCCTCCATGCAGCAGGCTGTCATGGATTCGGCTGCAGGCCTTTGTGGCTGGAGAGACAGCAGCTCCTCTGGAGGCTCTGGGTCCATTTGCACTCCCGTGCTAGTAAATGAGGCCTGGGGGATGAGGTCCTTGCAAAGAGTGGCAAGCAGCCTGCTCCTTTCCATGAGACGCACGTGTGGTGAGAGAGGCTTGGCAGCAGAGAAGAAGCGGGAGGGGCAGCCAGGGAGGGGATCTGCATGCAGCTCGGAGGCCCCAGATCTCCTGCTTCCCAAGCAGAGCATGCCGGCTATGCCCATCAGGCCCCATTCCCAAGTGCACACCCAGCTTCTGGATGTGCCCTCTGCCAGCCATGAAAACACACACAGGCCATACCCTGAGCCTGCCGAGGGGGACCTTTGCTCCCCGGAGGGGGGGGTGGGGGGCTGAATGCCATGATTGTGTGACGGGAGAGAAGGCCCCCGGAGGCCTTCAGGGAGCTGCCACAGCATAGCGGTGCTCAGGAAAAGGCACTCTTCTTTCTGCAGGCTGGATGCACACTCGAGTTTCTGCTTGAGGCAGAGAGAGCTGAGCTAGGCGATCCCTGGCTGAAGGCAAAGCAGAGAGTTTTTCGGTGGAGCGATGGCTCCATCTGCTGGCTGACAAGCGTGGAAGGAGAAGCCTGGTTCCCACTGAGTTCCTGAGCAGGTTTCCAAGCTGGAGGCCCTCTGGCTCCACAAGCTCGAGAGTCCTGCCTAAGACTTCCCTCTGGCAACAGAGTGGGTGCCAAGGGCCTGTGGGTTCGAGAGTGCTCGGAAGCCGCAGGGGAGGCTTTGGGCACCCAGTGCTCTGTGATGGAAAACGCTGCAGGCCTGAGCCTCCAGGAACTCCTGCAAGGCTGTGGAGTGGGAAAGCTGTCCTTAGCAGAAGGCTCCCTGCCCAGGGCTGCAGGCCTTTGTGGATGGCTAAGCCGCAGCTTCCTTGCAGGCTGCTGCTCCAGGGGCGTGTGTGCCCTGGTCCAGAGTGCTGTAGGAGGAGGTCCTAGCAAGGGGAGAGCAAGCACCTTGTTTCCTTGGCCTCGACTGGCCTGTGCCCCCAGAGGCCTGCCGGCAGTGCACACAGCACAGGCAGCAAGGGGGTGTTGGCAGGCAGCTAGGAGGCAGCAGGAGTCCCACTTGAAAGTGGGGTCATGACTGTTTGGGCCTCAGGCCCCAACGGCAACCTGCACACACAGCCTCTGAACCTGCAGCTTGTGAGGAGTGCCAGAGACACACAGGCACCTCCCAGGGGCCTTCTCGAGGCATGGAAAGCGGTGTGCCAAAGAGCACCCGCCTGGGATATATGGCACTCTCCCACAGAAGCCCTCCATGCAGCAGGCTGTCATGGATTCGGCTGCAGGCCGTTGTGGCTGGAGAGACAGCAGCTCCTCTGGAGGCTCTGGGTCCATTTGCACTCCCGTGCTAGTAAATGAGGCCTGGGGGATGAGGTCCTTGCAAAGAGTGGCAAGCAGCCTGCTCCTTTCCATGAGACGCACGTGTGGTGAGAGAGGCTTGGCAGCAGAGAAGAAGCGAGAGGGGCAGCCAGGGAGGGGATCTGCATGCAGCTCGGAGGCCCCAGATCTCCTGCTTCCCAAGCAGAGCATGCCGGCTATGCCCATCAGGCCCCATTCCCAAGTGCACACCCAGCTTCTGGATGTGCCCTCTGCCAGCCATGAAAACACACACAGGCCATACCCTGAGCCTGCCGAGGGGGACCTTTGCTCCCCGGAGGGGGGGGTGGGGGGCTGAATGCCATGATTGTGTGACGGGAGAGAAGGCCCCCGGAGGCCTTCAGGGAGCTGCCACAGCATAGCGGTGCTCAGGAAAAGGCACTCTTCTTTCTGCAGGCTGGATGCACACTCGAGTTTCTGCTTGAGGCAGAGAGAGCTGAGCTAGGCGATCCCTGGCTGAAGGCAAAGCAGAGAGTTTTTCGGTGGAGCAATGGCTCCATCTGCTGGCTGACAAGCGTGGAAGGAGAAGCCTGGTTCCCACTGAGTTCCTGAGCAGGTTTCCAAGCTGGAGGCCCTCTGGCTCCACAAGCTCGAGAGTCCTGCCTAAGACTTCCCTCTGGCAACAGAGTGGGTGCCAAGGGCCTGTGGGTTCGAGAGTGCTCGGAAGCCGCAGGGGAGGCTTTGGGCACCCAGTGCTCTGTGATGGAAAACGCTGCAGGCCTGAGCCTCCAGGAACTCCTGCAAGGCTGTGGAGTGGGAAAGCTGTCCTTAGCAGAAGGCTCCCTGCCCAGGGCTGCAGGCCTTTGTGGATGGCTAAGCCGCAGCTTCCTTGCAGGCTGCTGCTCCAGGGGCGTGTGTGCCCTGGTCCAGAGTGCTGTAGGAGGAGGTCCTAGCAAGGGGAGAGCAAGCACCTTGTTTCCTTGGCCTCGACTGGCCTGTGCCCCCAGAGGCCTGCCGGCAGTGCACACAGCACAGGCAGCAAGGGGGTGTTGGCAGGCAGCTAGGAGGCAGCAGGAGTCCCACTTGAAAGTGGGGTCATGACTGTTTGGGCCTCAGGCCCCAACGGCAACCTGCACACACAGCCTCTGAACCTGCAGCTTGCGAGCAGTGCCAGAGACACACAGGCACCTCCCTGGGGCCTTCTCGAGGGAACTGTGCTCCATCGAGGTCCTGCTGGCTGGCAGTGGCCTAGGCCAGCACAGGCCTTAGGGAGGCCTGGCTGAGCCTGGGGTGATCTCTGAGCTAGCCATGCCCAGGACAAGCCTGGGACTTGAGGCCAGGCTGCAGCCTCATTCCAGGCTGGGCCTGGTGCAGAGAGCCTGCAAGCGAGGCCTTCCAGGGGCAATGCTCAGTGCAGTGGCTTTGCCCTGCAATCCACGTTCCTCACTCGGGCCGCCCTGCCTGTCAGGCCCACACTCCCTAGACCTGTGTTCCTGAGGCCGTTGGACAGTTGGGGAAGTGGAGGCTCTCCCAGCATGGGAGGCCTGCTTAGCACACTGCTCTGGGTCCAAAGCGGATTCCCTGCACCTCGGGCACTGGGGCGACATTTTCTGCACACAGGAGACACTTGGCACACACAGTGTTTCCCCATGGAAAGCGGTGTGCCAAAGAGCACCCGCCTGGGATGTATGGCACTCTCCCACAGAAGCCCTCCATGCAGCAGGCTGTCATGGATTCGGCTGCAGGCCGTTGTGGCTGGAGAGACAGCAGCTCCTCTGGAGGCTCTGGGTCCATTTGCACTCCCGTGCTAGTAAATGAGGCCTGGGGGATGAGGTCCTTGCAAAGAGTGGCAAGCAGCCTGCTCCTTTCCATGAGACGCACGTGTGGTGAGAGAGGCTTGGCAGCAGAGAAGAAGCGAGAGGGGCAGCCAGGGAGGGGATCTGCATGCAGCTCGGAGGCCCCAGATCTCCTGCTTCCCAAGCAGAGCATGCCGGCTATGCCCATCAGGCCCCATTCCCAAGTGCACACCCAGCTTCTGGATGTGCCCTCTGCCAGCCATGAAAACACACACAGGCCATACCCTGAGCCTGCCGAGGGGGACCTTTGCTCCCCGGAGGGGGGGGTGGGGGGCTGAATGCCATGATTGTGTGACGGGAGAGAAGGCCCCCGGAGGCCTTCAGGGAGCTGCCACAGCATAGCGGTGCTCAGGAAAAGGCACTCTTCTTTCTGCAGGCTGGATGCACACTCGAGTTTCTGCTTGAGGCAGAGAGAGCTGAGCTAGGCGATCCCTGGCTGAAGGCAAAGCAGAGAGTTTTTCGGTGGAGCGATGGCTCCATCTGCTGGCTGACAAGCGTGGAAGGAGAAGCCTGGTTCCCACTGAGTTCCTGAGCAGGTTTCCAAGCTGGAGGCCCTCTGGCTCCACAAGCTCGAGAGTCCTGCCTAAGACTTCCCTCTGGCAACAGAGTGGGTGCCAAGGGCCTGTGGGTTCGAGAGTGCTCGGAAGCCGCAGGGGAGGCTTTGGGCACCCAGTGCTCTGTGATGGAAAACGCTGCAGGCCTGAGCCTCCAGGAACTCCTGCAAGGCTGTGGAGTGGGAAAGCTGTCCTTAGCAGAAGGCTCCCTGCCCAGGGCTGCAGGCCTTTGTGGATGGCTAAGCCGCAGCTTCCTTGCAGGCTGCTGCTCCAGGGGCGTGTGTGCCCTGGTCCAGAGTGCTGTAGGAGGAGGTCCTAGCAAGGGGAGAGCAAGCACCTTGTTTCCTTGGCTTCGACTGGCCTGTGCCCCCAGAGGCCTGCCGGCAGTGCACACAGCACAGGCAGCAAGGGGGTGTTGGCAGGCAGCTAGGAGGCAGCAGGAGTCCCACTTGAAAGTGGGGTCATGACTGTTTGGGCCTCAGGCCCCAACGGCAACCTGCACACACAGCCTCTGAACCTGCAGCTTGCGAGCAGTGCCAGAGACACACAGGCACCTCCCTGGGGCCTTCTCGAGGGAACTGTGCTCCATCGAGGTCCTGCTGGCTGGCAGTGGCCTAGGCCAGCACAGGCCTTAGGGAGGCCTGGCTGAGCCTGGGGTGATCTCCGAGCTAGCCATGCCCAGGACAAGCCTGGGACTTGAGGCCAGGCTGCAGCCTCATTCCAGGCTGGGCCTGGTGCAGAGAGCCTGCAAGCGAGGCCTTCCAGGGGCAATGCTCAGTGCAGTGGCTTTGCCCTGCAATCCACGTTCCTCACTCGGGCTGCCCTGCCTGTCAGGCCCACACTCCCTAGACCTGTGTTCCTGAGGCCGTTGGACAGTTGGGGAAGTGGAGGCTCTCCCAGCATGGGAGGCCTGCTTAGCACACTGCTCTGGGTCCAAAGCGGATTCCCTGCACCTCGGGCACTGGGGCGACATTTTCTGCACACAGGAGACACTTGGCACACACAGTGTTTCCCCATGGAAAGCAGTGTGCCAAAGAGCACCCGCCTGGGATGTATGGCACTCTCCCACAGAAGCCCTCCATGCAGCAGGCTGTCATGGATTCGGCTGCAGGCCTTTGTGGCTGGAGAGACAGCAGCTCCTCTGGAGGCTCTGGGTCCATTTGCACTCCCGTGCTAGTAAATGAGGCCTGGGGGATGAGGTCCTTGCAAAGAGTGGCAAGCAGCCTGCTCCTTTCCATGAGACGCACGTGTGGTGAGAGAGGCTTGGCAGCAGAGAAGAAGCGAGAGGGGCAGCCAGGGAGGGGATCTGCATGCAGCTCGGAGGCCCCAGATCTCCTGCTTCCCAAGCAGAGCATGCCGGCTATGCCCATCAGGCCCCATTCCCAAGTGCACACCCAGCTTCTGGATGTGCCCTCTGCCAGCCATGAAAACACACACAGGCCATACCCTGAGCCTGCCGAGGGGGACCTTTGCTCCCCGGAGGGGGGTGGGGGGCTGAATGCCATGATTGTGTGACGGGAGAGAAGGCCCCCGGAGGCCTTCAGGGAGCTGCCACAGCATAGCGGTGCTCAGGAAAAGGCACTCTTCTTTCTGCAGGCTGGATGCACACTCGAGTTTCTGCTTGAGGCAGAGAGAGCTGAGCTAGGCGATCCCTGGCTGAAGGCAAAGCAGAGAGTTTTTCGGTGGAGCGATGGCTCCATCTGCTGGCTGACAAGCGTGGAAGGAGAAGCCTGGTTCCCACTGAGTTCCTGAGCAGGTTTCCAAGCTGGAGGCCCTCTGGCTCCACAAGCTCGAGAGTCCTGCCTAAGACTTCCCTCTGGCAACAGAGTGGGTGCCAAGGGCCTGTGGGTTCGAGAGTGCTCGGAAGCCGCAGGGGAGGCTTTGGGCACCCAGTGCTCTGTGATGGAAAACGCTGCAGGCCTGAGCCTCCAGGAACTCCTGCAAGGCTGTGGAGTGGGAAAGCTGTCCTTAGCAGAAGGCTCCCTGCCCAGGGCTGCAGGCCTTTGTGGATGGCTAAGCCGCAGCTTCCTTGCAGGCTGCTGCTCCAGGGGCGTGTGTGCCCTGGTCCAGAGTGCTGTAGGAGGAGGTCCTAGCAAGGGGAGAGCAAGCACCTTGTTTCCTTGGCTTCGACTGGCCTGTGCCCCCAGAGGCCTGCCGGCAGTGCACACAGCACAGGCAGCAAGGGGGTGTTGGCAGGCAGCTAGGAGGCAGCAGGAGTCCCACTTGAAAGTGGGGTCATGACTGTTTGGGCCTCAGGCCCCAACGGCAACCTGCACACACAGCCTCTGAACCTGCAGCTTGCGAGCAGTGCCAGAGACACACAGGCACCTCCCTGGGGCCTTCTCGAGGGAACTGTGCTCCATCGAGGTCCTGCTGGCTGGCAGTGGCCTAGGCCAGCACAGGCCTTAGGGAGGCCTGGCTGAGCCTGGGGTGATCTCCGAGCTAGCCATGCCCAGGACAAGCCTGGGACTTGAGGCCAGGCTGCAGCCTCATTCCAGGCTGGGCCTGGTGCAGAGAGCCTGCAAGCGAGGCCTTCCAGGGGCAATGCTCAGTGCAGTGGCTTTGCCCTGCAATCCACGTTCCTCACTCGGGCTGCCCTGCCTGTCAGGCCCACACTCCCTAGACCTGTGTTCCTGAGGCCGTTGGACAGTTGGGGAAGTGGAGGCTCTCCCAGCATGGGAGGCCTGCTTAGCACACTGCTCTGGGTCCAAAGCGGATTCCCTGCACCTCGGGCACTGGGGCGACATTTTCTGCACACAGGAGACACTTGGCACACACAGTGTTTCCCCATGGAAAGCGGTGTGCCAAAGAGCACCCGCCTGGGATGTATGGCACTCTCCCACAGAAGCCCTCCATGCAGCAGGCTGTCATGGATTCGGCTGCAGGCCGTTGTGGCTGGAGAGACAGCAGCTCCTCTGGAGGCTCTGGGTCCATTTGCACTCCCGTGCTAGTAAATGAGGCCTGGGGGATGAGGTCCTTGCAAAGAGTGGCAAGCAGCCTGCTCCTTTCCATGAGACGCACGTGTGGTGAGAGAGGCTTGGCAGCAGAGAAGAAGCGAGAGGGGCAGCCAGGGAGGGGATCTGCATGCAGCTCGGAGGCCCCAGATCTCCTGCTTCCCAAGCAGAGCATGCCGGCTATGCCCATCAGGCCCCATTCCCAAGTGCACACCCAGCTTCTGGATGTGCCCTCTGCCAGCCATGAAAACACACACAGGCCATACCCTGAGCCTGCCGAGGGGGACCTTTGCTCCCCGGAGGGGGGGGTGGGGGGCTGAATGCCATGATTGTGTGACGGGAGAGAAGGCCCCCGGAGGCCTTCAGGGAGCTGCCACAGCATAGCGGTGCTCAGGAAAAGGCACTCTTCTTTCTGCAGGCTGGATGCACACTCGAGTTTCTGCTTGAGGCAGAGAGAGCTGAGCTAGGCGATCCCTGGCTGAAGGCAAAGCAGAGAGTTTTTCGGTGGAGCGATGGCTCCATCTGCTGGCTGACAAGCGTGGAAGGAGAAGCCTGGTTCCCACTGAGTTCCTGAGCAGGTTTCCAAGCTGGAGGCCCTCTGGCTCCACAAGCTCGAGAGTCCTGCCTAAGACTTCCCTCTGGCAACAGAGTGGGTGCCAAGGGCCTGTGGGTTCGAGAGTGCTCGGAAGCCGCAGGGGAGGCTTTGGGCACCCAGTGCTCTGTGATGGAAAACGCTGCAGGCCTGAGCCTCCAGGAACTCCTGCAAGGCTGTGGAGTGGGAAAGCTGTCCTTAGCAGAAGGCTCCCTGCCCAGGGCTGCAGGCCTTTGTGGATGGCTAAGCCGCAGCTTCCTTGCAGGCTGCTGCTCCAGGGGCGTGTGTGCCCTGGTCCAGAGTGCTGTAGGAGGAGGTCCTAGCAAGGGGAGAGCAAGCACCTTGTTTCCTTGGCTTCGACTGGCCTGTGCCCCCAGAGGCCTGCCGGCAGTGCACACAGCACAGGCAGCAAGGGGGTGTTGGCAGGCAGCTAGGAGGCAGCAGGAGTCCCACTTGAAAGTGGGGTCATGACTGTTTGGGCCTCAGGCCCCAACGGCAACCTGCACACACAGCCTCTGAACCTGCAGCTTGCGAGCAGTGCCAGAGACACACAGGCACCTCCCTGGGGCCTTCTCGAGGGAACTGTGCTCCATCGAGGTCCTGCTGGCTGGCAGTGGCCTAGGCCAGCACAGGCCTTAGGGAGGCCTGGCTGAGCCTGGGGTGATCTCCGAGCTAGCCATGCCCAGGACAAGCCTGGGACTTGAGGCCAGGCTGCAGCCTCATTCCAGGCTGGGCCTGGTGCAGAGAGCCTGCAAGCGAGGCCTTCCAGGGGCAATGCTCAGTGCAGTGGCTTTGCCCTGCAATCCACGTTCCTCACTCGGGCCGCCCTGCCTGTCAGGCCCACACTCCCTAGACCTGTGTTCCTGAGGCCGTTGGACAGTTGGGGAAGTGGAGGCTCTCCCAGCATGGGAGGCCTGCTTAGCACACTGCTCTGGGTCCAAAGCGGATTCCCTGCACCTCGGGCACTGGGGCGACATTTTCTGCACACAGGAGACACTTGGCACACACAGTGTTTCCCCATGGAAAGCGGTGTGCCAAAGAGCACCCGCCTGGGATGTATGGCACTCTCCCACAGAAGCCCTCCATGCAGCAGGCTGTCATGGATTCGGCTGCAGGCCGTTGTGGCTGGAGAGACAGCAGCTCCTCTGGAGGCTCTGGGTCCATTTGCACTCCCGTGCTAGTAAATGAGGCCTGGGGGATGAGGTCCTTGCAAAGAGTGGCAAGCAGCCTGCTCCTTTCCATGAGACGCACGTGTGGTGAGAGAGGCTTGGCAGCAGAGAAGAAGCGAGAGGGGCAGCCAGGGAGGGGATCTGCATGCAGCTCGGAGGCCCCAGATCTCCTGCTTCCCAAGCAGAGCATGCCGGCTATGCCCATCAGGCCCCATTCCCAAGTGCACACCCAGCTTCTGGATGTGCCCTCTGCCAGCCATGAAAACACACACAGGCCATACCCTGAGCCTGCCGAGGGGGACCTTTGCTCCCCGGAGGGGGGGGTGGGGGGCTGAATGCCATGATTGTGTGACGGGAGAGAAGGCCCCCGGAGGCCTTCAGGGAGCTGCCACAGCATAGCGGTGCTCAGGAAAAGGCACTCTTCTTTCTGCAGGCTGGATGCACACTCGAGTTTCTGCTTGAGGCAGAGAGAGCTGAGCTAGGCGATCCCTGGCTGAAGGCAAAGCAGAGAGTTTTTCGGTGGAGCGATGGCTCCATCTGCTGGCTGACAAGCGTGGAAGGAGAAGCCTGGTTCCCACTGAGTTCCTGAGCAGGTTTCCAAGCTGGAGGCCCTCTGGCTCCACAAGCTCGAGAGTCCTGCCTAAGACTTCCCTCTGGCAACAGAGTGGGTGCCAAGGGCCTGTGGGTTCGAGAGTGCTCGGAAGCCGCAGGGGAGGCTTTGGGCACCCAGTGCTCTGTGATGGAAAACGCTGCAGGCCTGAGCCTCCAGGAACTCCTGCAAGGCTGTGGAGTGGGAAAGCTGTCCTTAGCAGAAGGCTCCCTGCCCAGGGCTGCAGGCCTTTGTGGATGGCTAAGCCGCAGCTTCCTTGCAGGCTGCTGCTCCAGGGGCGTGTGTGCCCTGGTCCAGAGTGCTGTAGGAGGAGGTCCTAGCAAGGGGAGAGCAAGCACCTTGTTTCCTTGGCCTCGACTGGCCTGTGCCCCCAGAGGCCTGCCGGCAGTGCACACAGCACAGGCAGCAAGGGGGTGTTGGCAGGCAGCTAGGAGGCAGCAGGAGTCCCACTTGAAAGTGGGGTCATGACTGTTTGGGCCTCAGGCCCCAACGGCAACCTGCACACACAGCCTCTGAACCTGCAGCTTGCGAGCAGTGCCAGAGACACACAGGCACCTCCCTGGGGCCTTCTCGAGGGAACTGTGCTCCATCGAGGTCCTGCTGGCTGGCAGTGGCCTAGGCCAGCACAGGCCTTAGGGAGGCCTGGCTGAGCCTGGGGTGATCTCCGAGCTAGCCATGCAAAGGACAAGCCTGGGACTTGAGGCCAGGCTGCAGCCTCATTCCAGGCTGGGCCTGGTGCAGAGAGCCTGCAAGCGAGGCCTTCCAGGGGCAATGCTCAGTGCAGTGGCTTTGCCCTGCAATCCACGTTCCTCACTCGGGCTGCCCTGCCTGTCAGGCCCACACTCCCTAGACCTGTGTTCCTGAGGCCGTTGGACAGTTGGGGAAGTGGAGGCTCTCCCAGCATGGGAGGCCTGCTTAGCACACTGCTCTGGGTCCAAAGCGGATTCCCTGCACCTCGGGCACTGGGGCGACATTTTCTGCACACAGGAGACACTTGGCACACACAGTGTTTCCCCATGGAAAGCAGTGTGCCAAAGAGCACCCGCCTGGGATGTATGGCACTCTCCCACAGAAGCCCTCCATGCAGCAGGCTGTCATGGATTCGGCTGCAGGCCGTTGTGGCTGGAGAGACAGCAGCTCCTCTGGAGGCTCTGGGTCCATTTGCACTCCCGTGCTAGTAAATGAGGCCTGGGGGATGAGGTCCTTGCAAAGAGTGGCAAGCAGCCTGCTCCTTTCCATGAGACGCACGTGTGGTGAGAGAGGCTTGGCAGCAGAGAAGAAGCGAGAGGGGCAGCCAGGGAGGGGATCTGCATGCAGCTCGGAGGCCCCAGATCTCCTGCTTCCCAAGCAGAGCATGCCGGCTATGCCCATCAGGCCCCATTCCCAAGTGCACACCCAGCTTCTGGATGTGCCCTCTGCCAGCCATGAAAACACACACAGGCCATACCCTGAGCCTGCCGAGGGGGACCTTTGCTCCCCGGAGGGGGGGTGGGGGGCTGAATGCCATGATTGTGTGACGGGAGAGAAGGCCCCCGGAGGCCTTCAGGGAGCTGCCACAGCATAGCGGTGCTCAGGAAAAGGCACTCTTCTTTCTGCAGGCTGGATGCACACTCGAGTTTCTGCTTGAGGCAGAGAGAGCTGAGCTAGGCGATCCCTGGCTGAAGGCAAAGCAGAGAGTTTTTCGGTGGAGCGATGGCTCCATCTGCTGGCTGACAAGCGTGGAAGGAGAAGCCTGGTTCCCACTGAGTTCCTGAGCAGGTTTCCAAGCTGGAGGCCCTCTGGCTCCACAAGCTCGAGAGTCCTGCCTAAGACTTCCCTCTGGCAACAGAGTGGGTGCCAAGGGCCTGTGGGTTCGAGAGTGCTCGGAAGCCGCAGGGGAGGCTTTGGGCACCCAGTGCTCTGTGATGGAAAACGCTGCAGGCCTGAGCCTCCAGGAACTCCTGCAAGGCTGTGGAGTGGGAAAGCTGTCCTTAGCAGAAGGCTCCCTGCCCAGGGCTGCAGGCCTTTGTGGATGGCTAAGCCGCAGCTTCCTTGCAGGCTGCTGCTCCAGGGGCGTGTGTGCCCTGGTCCAGAGTGCTGTAGGAGGAGGTCCTAGCAAGGGGAGAGCAAGCACCTTGTTTCCTTGGCTTCGACTGGCCTGTGCCCCCAGAGGCCTGCCGGCAGTGCACACAGCACAGGCAGCAAGGGGGTGTTGGCAGGCAGCTAGGAGGCAGCAGGAGTCCCACTTGAAAGTGGGGTCATGACTGTTTGGGCCTCAGGCCCCAACGGCAACCTGCACACACAGCCTCTGAACCTGCAGCTTGCGAGCAGTGCCAGAGACACACAGGCACCTCCCTGGGGCCTTCTCGAGGGAACTGTGCTCCATCGAGGTCCTGCTGGCTGGCAGTGGCCTAGGCCAGCACAGGCCTTAGGGAGGCCTGGCTGAGCCTGGGGTGATCTCCGAGCTAGCCATGCCCAGGACAAGCCTGGGACTTGAGGCCAGGCTGCAGCCTCATTCCAGGCTGGGCCTGGTGCAGAGAGCCTGCAAGCGAGGCCTTCCAGGGGCAATGCTCAGTGCAGTGGCTTTGCCCTGCAATCCACGTTCCTCACTCGGGCTGCCCTGCCTGTCAGGCCCACACTCCCTAGACCTGTGTTCCTGAGGCCGTTGGACAGTTGGGGAAGTGGAGGCTCTCCCAGCATGGGAGGCCTGCTTAGCACACTGCTCTGGGTCCAAAGCGGATTCCCTGCACCTCGGGCACTGGGGCGACATTTTCTGCACACAGGAGACACTTGGCACACACAGTGTTTCCCCATGGAAAGCAGTGTGCCAAAGAGCACCCGCCTGGGATGTATGGCACTCTCCCACAGAAGCCCTCCATGCAGCAGGCTGTCATGGATTCGGCTGCAGGCCGTTGTGGCTGGAGAGACAGCAGCTCCTCTGGAGGCTCTGGGTCCATTTGCACTCCCGTGCTAGTAAATGAGGCCTGGGGGATGAGGTCCTTGCAAAGAGTGGCAAGCAGCCTGCTCCTTTCCATGAGACGCACGTGTGGTGAGAGAGGCTTGGCAGCAGAGAAGAAGCGAGAGGGGCAGCCAGGGAGGGGATCTGCATGCAGCTCGGAGGCCCCAGATCTCCTGCTTCCCAAGCAGAGCATGCCGGCTATGCCCATCAGGCCCCATTCCCAAGTGCACACCCAGCTTCTGGATGTGCCCTCTGCCAGCCATGAAAACACACACAGGCCATACCCTGAGCCTGCCGAGGGGGACCTTTGCTCCCCGGAGGGGGGTGGGGGGCTGAATGCCATGATTGTGTGACGGGAGAGAAGGCCCCCGGAGGCCTTCAGGGAGCTGCCACAGCATAGCGGTGCTCAGGAAAAGGCACTCTTCTTTCTGCAGGCTGGATGCACACTCGAGTTTCTGCTTGAGGCAGAGAGAGCTGAGCTAGGCGATCCCTGGCTGAAGGCAAAGCAGAGAGTTTTTCGGTGGAGCGATGGCTCCATCTGCTGGCTGACAAGCGTGGAAGGAGAAGCCTGGTTCCCACTGAGTTCCTGAGCAGGTTTCCAAGCTGGAGGCCCTCTGGCTCCACAAGCTCGAGAGTCCTGCCTAAGACTTCCCTCTGGCAACAGAGTGGGTGCCAAGGGCCTGTGGGTTCGAGAGTGCTCGGAAGCCGCAGGGGAGGCTTTGGGCACCCAGTGCTCTGTGATGGAAAACGCTGCAGGCCTGAGCCTCCAGGAACTCCTGCAAGGCTGTGGAGTGGGAAAGCTGTCCTTAGCAGAAGGCTCCCTGCCCAGGGCTGCAGGCCTTTGTGGATGGCTAAGCCGCAGCTTCCTTGCAGGCTGCTGCTCCAGGGGCGTGTGTGCCCTGGTCCAGAGTGCTGTAGGAGGAGGTCCTAGCAAGGGGAGAGCAAGCACCTTGTTTCCTTGGCTTCGACTGGCCTGTGCCCCCAGAGGCCTGCCGGCAGTGCACACAGCACAGGCAGCAAGGGGGTGTTGGCAGGCAGCTAGGAGGCAGCAGGAGTCCCACTTGAAAGTGGGGTCATGACTGTTTGGGCCTCAGGCCCCAACGGCAACCTGCACACACAGCCTCTGAACCTGCAGCTTGCGAGCAGTGCCAGAGACACACAGGCACCTCCCTGGGGCCTTCTCGAGGGAACTGTGCTCCATCGAGGTCCTGCTGGCTGGCAGTGGCCTAGGCCAGCACAGGCCTTAGGGAGGCCTGGCTGAGCCTGGGGTGATCTCCGAGCTAGCCATGCCCAGGACAAGCCTGGGACTTGAGGCCAGGCTGCAGCCTCATTCCAGGCTGGGCCTGGTGCAGAGAGCCTGCAAGCGAGGCCTTCCAGGGGCAATGCTCAGTGCAGTGGCTTTGCCCTGCAATCCACGTTCCTCACTCGGGCCGCCCTGCCTGTCAGGCCCACACTCCCTAGACCTGTGTTCCTGAGGCCGTTGGACAGTTGGGGAAGTGGAGGCTCTCCCAGCATGGGAGGCCTGCTTAGCACACTGCTCTGGGTCCAAAGCGGATTCCCTGCACCTCGGGCACTGGGGCGACATTTTCTGCACACAGGAGACACTTGGCACACACAGTGTTTCCCCATGGAAAGCGGTGTGCCAAAGAGCACCCGCCTGGGATGTATGGCACTCTCCCACAGAAGCCCTCCATGCAGCAGGCTGTCATGGATTCGGCTGCAGGCCGTTGTGGCTGGAGAGACAGCAGCTCCTCTGGAGGCTCTGGGTCCATTTGCACTCCCGTGCTAGTAAATGAGGCCTGGGGGATGAGGTCCTTGCAAAGAGTGGCAAGCAGCCTGCTCCTTTCCATGAGACGCACGTGTGGTGAGAGAGGCTTGGCAGCAGAGAAGAAGCGAGAGGGGCAGCCAGGGAGGGGATCTGCATGCAGCTCGGAGGCCCCAGATCTCCTGCTTCCCAAGCAGAGCATGCCGGCTATGCCCATCAGGCCCCATTCCCAAGTGCACACCCAGCTTCTGGATGTGCCCTCTGCCAGCCATGAAAACACACACAGGCCATACCCTGAGCCTGCCGAGGGGGACCTTTGCTCCCCGGAGGGGGGGGTGGGGGGCTGAATGCCATGATTGTGTGACGGGAGAGAAGGCCCCCGGAGGCCTTCAGGGAGCTGCCACAGCATAGCGGTGCTCAGGAAAAGGCACTCTTCTTTCTGCAGGCTGGATGCACACTCGAGTTTCTGCTTGAGGCAGAGAGAGCTGAGCTAGGCGATCCCTGGCTGAAGGCAAAGCAGAGAGTTTTTCGGTGGAGCGATGGCTCCATCTGCTGGCTGACAAGCGTGGAAGGAGAAGCCTGGTTCCCACTGAGTTCCTGAGCAGGTTTCCAAGCTGGAGGCCCTCTGGCTCCACAAGCTCGAGAGTCCTGCCTAAGACTTCCCTCTGGCAACAGAGTGGGTGCCAAGGGCCTGTGGGTTCGAGAGTGCTCGGAAGCCGCAGGGGAGGCTTTGGGCACCCAGTGCTCTGTGATGGAAAACGCTGCAGGCCTGAGCCTCCAGGAACTCCTGCAAGGCTGTGGAGTGGGAAAGCTGTCCTTAGCAGAAGGCTCCCTGCCCAGGGCTGCAGGCCTTTGTGGATGGCTAAGCCGCAGCTTCCTTGCAGGCTGCTGCTCCAGGGGCGTGTGTGCCCTGGTCCAGAGTGCTGTAGGAGGAGGTCCTAGCAAGGGGAGAGCAAGCACCTTGTTTCCTTGGCTTCGACTGGCCTGTGCCCCCAGAGGCCTGCCGGCAGTGCACACAGCACAGGCAGCAAGGGGGTGTTGGCAGGCAGCTAGGAGGCAGCAGGAGTCCCACTTGAAAGTGGGGTCATGACTGTTTGGGCCTCAGGCCCCAACGGCAACCTGCACACACAGCCTCTGAACCTGCAGCTTGCGAGCAGTGCCAGAGACACACAGGCACCTCCCTGGGGCCTTCTCGAGGGAACTGTGCTCCATCGAGGTCCTGCTGGCTGGCAGTGGCCTAGGCCAGCACAGGCCTTAGGGAGGCCTGGCTGAGCCTGGGGTGATCTCCGAGCTAGCCATGCCCAGGACAAGCCTGGGACTTGAGGCCAGGCTGCAGCCTCATTCCAGGCTGGGCCTGGTGCAGAGAGCCTGCAAGCGAGGCCTTCCAGGGGCAATGCTCAGTGCAGTGGCTTTGCCCTGCAATCCACGTTCCTCACTCGGGCCGCCCTGCCTGTCAGGCCCACACTCCCTAGACCTGTGTTCCTGAGGCCGTTGGACAGTTGGGGAAGTGGAGGCTCTCCCAGCATGGGAGGCCTGCTTAGCACACTGCTCTGGGTCCAAAGCGGATTCCCTGCACCTCGGGCACTGGGGCGACATTTTCTGCACACAGGAGACACTTGGCACACACAGTGTTTCCCCATGGAAAGCGGTGTGCCAAAGAGCACCCGCCTGGGATGTATGGCACTCTCCCACAGAAGCCCTCCATGCAGCAGGCTGTCATGGATTCGGCTGCAGGCCGTTGTGGCTGGAGAGACAGCAGCTCCTCTGGAGGCTCTGGGTCCATTTGCACTCCCGTGCTAGTAAATGAGGCCTGGGGGATGAGGTCCTTGCAAAGAGTGGCAAGCAGCCTGCTCCTTTCCATGAGACGCACGTGTGGTGAGAGAGGCTTGGCAGCAGAGAAGAAGCGAGAGGGGCAGCCAGGGAGGGGATCTGCATGCAGCTCGGAGGCCCCAGATCTCCTGCTTCCCAAGCAGAGCATGCCGGCTATGCCCATCAGGCCCCATTCCCAAGTGCACACCCAGCTTCTGGATGTGCCCTCTGCCAGCCATGAAAACACACACAGGCCATACCCTGAGCCTGCCGAGGGGGACCTTTGCTCCCCGGAGGGGGGGGTGGGGGGCTGAATGCCATGATTGTGTGACGGGAGAGAAGGCCCCCGGAGGCCTTCAGGGAGCTGCCACAGCATAGCGGTGCTCAGGAAAAGGCACTCTTCTTTCTGCAGGCTGGATGCACACTCGAGTTTCTGCTTGAGGCAGAGAGAGCTGAGCTAGGCGATCCCTGGCTGAAGGCAAAGCAGAGAGTTTTTCGGTGGAGCGATGGCTCCATCTGCTGGCTGACAAGCGTGGAAGGAGAAGCCTGGTTCCCACTGAGTTCCTGAGCAGGTTTCCAAGCTGGAGGCCCTCTGGCTCCACAAGCTCGAGAGTCCTGCCTAAGACTTCCCTCTGGCAACAGAGTGGGTGCCAAGGGCCTGTGGGTTCGAGAGTGCTCGGAAGCCGCAGGGGAGGCTTTGGGCACCCAGTGCTCTGTGATGGAAAACGCTGCAGGCCTGAGCCTCCAGGAACTCCTGCAAGGCTGTGGAGTGGGAAAGCTGTCCTTAGCAGAAGGCTCCCTGCCCAGGGCTGCAGGCCTTTGTGGATGGCTAAGCCGCAGCTTCCTTGCAGGCTGCTGCTCCAGGGGCGTGTGTGCCCTGGTCCAGAGTGCTGTAGGAGGAGGTCCTAGCAAGGGGAGAGCAAGCACCTTGTTTCCTTGGCCTCGACTGGCCTGTGCCCCCAGAGGCCTGCCGGCAGTGCACACAGCACAGGCAGCAAGGGGGTGTTGGCAGGCAGCTAGGAGGCAGCAGGAGTCCCACTTGAAAGTGGGGTCATGACTGTTTGGGCCTCAGGCCCCAACGGCAACCTGCACACACAGCCTCTGAACCTGCAGCTTGCGAGCAGTGCCAGAGACACACAGGCACCTCCCTGGGGCCTTCTCGAGGGAACTGTGCTCCATCGAGGTCCTGCTGGCTGGCAGTGGCCTAGGCCAGCACAGGCCTTAGGGAGGCCTGGCTGAGCCTGGGGTGATCTCCGAGCTAGCCATGCAAAGGACAAGCCTGGGACTTGAGGCCAGGCTGCAGCCTCATTCCAGGCTGGGCCTGGTGCAGAGAGCCTGCAAGCGAGGCCTTCCAGGGGCAATGCTCAGTGCAGTGGCTTTGCCCTGCAATCCACGTTCCTCACTCGGGCTGCCCTGCCTGTCAGGCCCACACTCCCTAGACCTGTGTTCCTGAGGCCGTTGGACAGTTGGGGAAGTGGAGGCTCTCCCAGCATGGGAGGCCTGCTTAGCACACTGCTCTGGGTCCAAAGCGGATTCCCTGCACCTCGGGCACTGGGGCGACATTTTCTGCACACAGGAGACACTTGGCACACACAGTGTTTCCCCATGGAAAGCAGTGTGCCAAAGAGCACCCGCCTGGGATGTATGGCACTCTCCCACAGAAGCCCTCCATGCAGCAGGCTGTCATGGATTCGGCTGCAGGCCGTTGTGGCTGGAGAGACAGCAGCTCCTCTGGAGGCTCTGGGTCCATTTGCACTCCCGTGCTAGTAAATGAGGCCTGGGGGATGAGGTCCTTGCAAAGAGTGGCAAGCAGCCTGCTCCTTTCCATGAGACGCACGTGTGGTGAGAGAGGCTTGGCAGCAGAGAAGAAGCGAGAGGGGCAGCCAGGGAGGGGATCTGCATGCAGCTCGGAGGCCCCAGATCTCCTGCTTCCCAAGCAGAGCATGCCGGCTATGCCCATCAGGCCCCATTCCCAAGTGCACACCCAGCTTCTGGATGTGCCCTCTGCCAGCCATGAAAACACACACAGGCCATACCCTGAGCCTGCCGAGGGGGACCTTTGCTCCCCGGAGGGGGGGGTGGGGGGCTGAATGCCATGATTGTGTGACGGGAGAGAAGGCCCCCGGAGGCCTTCAGGGAGCTGCCACAGCATAGCGGTGCTCAGGAAAAGGCACTCTTCTTTCTGCAGGCTGGATGCACACTCGAGTTTCTGCTTGAGGCAGAGAGAGCTGAGCTAGGCGATCCCTGGCTGAAGGCAAAGCAGAGAGTTTTTCGGTGGAGCGATGGCTCCATCTGCTGGCTGACAAGCGTGGAAGGAGAAGCCTGGTTCCCACTGAGTTCCTGAGCAGGTTTCCAAGCTGGAGGCCCTCTGGCTCCACAAGCTCGAGAGTCCTGCCTAAGACTTCCCTCTGGCAACAGAGTGGGTGCCAAGGGCCTGTGGGTTCGAGAGTGCTCGGAAGCCGCAGGGGAGGCTTTGGGCACCCAGTGCTCTGTGATGGAAAACGCTGCAGGCCTGAGCCTCCAGGAACTCCTGCAAGGCTGTGGAGTGGGAAAGCTGTCCTTAGCAGAAGGCTCCCTGCCCAGGGCTGCAGGCCTTTGTGGATGGCTAAGCCGCAGCTTCCTTGCAGGCTGCTGCTCCAGGGGCGTGTGTGCCCTGGTCCAGAGTGCTGTAGGAGGAGGTCCTAGCAAGGGGAGAGCAAGCACCTTGTTTCCTTGGCTTCGACTGGCCTGTGCCCCCAGAGGCCTGCCGGCAGTGCACACAGCACAGGCAGCAAGGGGGTGTTGGCAGGCAGCTAGGAGGCAGCAGGAGTCCCACTTGAAAGTGGGGTCATGACTGTTTGGGCCTCAGGCCCCAACGGCAACCTGCACACACAGCCTCTGAACCTGCAGCTTGCGAGCAGTGCCAGAGACACACAGGCACCTCCCTGGGGCCTTCTCGAGGGAACTGTGCTCCATCGAGGTCCTGCTGGCTGGCAGTGGCCTAGGCCAGCACAGGCCTTAGGGAGGCCTGGCTGAGCCTGGGGTGATCTCCGAGCTAGCCATGCCCAGGACAAGCCTGGGACTTGAGGCCAGGCTGCAGCCTCATTCCAGGCTGGGCCTGGTGCAGAGAGCCTGCAAGCGAGGCCTTCCAGGGGCAATGCTCAGTGCAGTGGCTTTGCCCTGCAATCCACGTTCCTCACTCGGGCTGCCCTGCCTGTCAGGCCCACACTCCCTAGACCTGTGTTCCTGAGGCCGTTGGACAGTTGGGGAAGTGGAGGCTCTCCCAGCATGGGAGGCCTGCTTAGCACACTGCTCTGGGTCCAAAGCGGATTCCCTGCACCTCGGGCACTGGGGCGACATTTTCTGCACACAGGAGACACTTGGCACACACAGTGTTTCCCCATGGAAAGCAGTGTGCCAAAGAGCACCCGCCTGGGATGTATGGCACTCTCCCACAGAAGCCCTCCATGCAGCAGGCTGTCATGGATTCGGCTGCAGGCCGTTGTGGCTGGAGAGACAGCAGCTCCTCTGGAGGCTCTGGGTCCATTTGCACTCCCGTGCTAGTAAATGAGGCCTGGGGGATGAGGTCCTTGCAAAGAGTGGCAAGCAGCCTGCTCCTTTCCATGAGACGCACGTGTGGTGAGAGAGGCTTGGCAGCAGAGAAGAAGCGAGAGGGGCAGCCAGGGAGGGGATCTGCATGCAGCTCGGAGGCCCCAGATCTCCTGCTTCCCAAGCAGAGCATGCCGGCTATGCCCATCAGGCCCCATTCCCAAGTGCACACCCAGCTTCTGGATGTGCCCTCTGCCAGCCATGAAAACACACACAGGCCATACCCTGAGCCTGCCGAGGGGGACCTTTGCTCCCCGGAGGGGGGTGGGGGGCTGAATGCCATGATTGTGTGACGGGAGAGAAGGCCCCCGGAGGCCTTCAGGGAGCTGCCACAGCATAGCGGTGCTCAGGAAAAGGCACTCTTCTTTCTGCAGGCTGGATGCACACTCGAGTTTCTGCTTGAGGCAGAGAGAGCTGAGCTAGGCAATCCCTGGCTGAAGGCAAAGCAGAGAGTTTTTCGGTGGAGCGATGGCTCCATCTGCTGGCTGACAAGCGTGGAAGGAGAAGCCTGGTTCCCACTGAGTTCCTGAGCAGGTTTCCAAGCTGGAGGCCCTCTGGCTCCACAAGCTCGAGAGTCCTGCCTAAGACTTCCCTCTGGCAACAGAGTGGGTGCCAAGGGCCTGTGGGTTCGAGAGTGCTCGGAAGCCGCAGGGGAGGCTTTGGGCACCCAGTGCTCTGTGATGGAAAACGCTGCAGGCCTGAGCCTCCAGGAACTCCTGCAAGGCTGTGGAGTGGGAAAGCTGTCCTTAGCAGAAGGCTCCCTGCCCAGGGCTGCAGGCCTTTGTGGATGGCTAAGCCGCAGCTTCCTTGCAGGCTGCTGCTCCAGGGGCGTGTGTGCCCTGGTCCAGAGTGCTGTAGGAGGAGGTCCTAGCAAGGGGAGAGCAAGCACCTTGTTTCCTTGGCTTCGACTGGCCTGTGCCCCCAGAGGCCTGCCGGCAGTGCACACAGCACAGGCAGCAAGGGGGTGTTGGCAGGCAGCTAGGAGGCAGCAGGAGTCCCACTTGAAAGTGGGGTCATGACTGTTTGGGCCTCAGGCCCCAACGGCAACCTGCACACACAGCCTCTGAACCTGCAGCTTGCGAGCAGTGCCAGAGACACACAGGCACCTCCCTGGGGCCTTCTCGAGGGAACTGTGCTCCATCGAGGTCCTGCTGGCTGGCAGTGGCCTAGGCCAGCACAGGCCTTAGGGAGGCCTGGCTGAGCCTGGGGTGATCTCCGAGCTAGCCATGCCCAGGACAAGCCTGGGACTTGAGGCCAGGCTGCAGCCTCATTCCAGGCTGGGCCTGGTGCAGAGAGCCTGCAAGCGAGGCCTTCCAGGGGCAATGCTCAGTGCAGTGGCTTTGCCCTGCAATCCACGTTCCTCACTCGGGCCGCCCTGCCTGTCAGGCCCACACTCCCTAGACCTGTGTTCCTGAGGCCGTTGGACAGTTGGGGAAGTGGAGGCTCTCCCAGCATGGGAGGCCTGCTTAGCACACTGCTCTGGGTCCAAAGCGGATTCCCTGCACCTCGGGCACTGGGGCGACATTTTCTGCACACAGGAGACACTTGGCACACACAGTGTTTCCCCATGGAAAGCGGTGTGCCAAAGAGCACCCGCCTGGGATGTATGGCACTCTCCCACAGAAGCCCTCCATGCAGCAGGCTGTCATGGATTCGGCTGCAGGCCGTTGTGGCTGGAGAGACAGCAGCTCCTCTGGAGGCTCTGGGTCCATTTGCACTCCCGTGCTAGTAAATGAGGCCTGGGGGATGAGGTCCTTGCAAAGAGTGGCAAGCAGCCTGCTCCTTTCCATGAGACGCACGTGTGGTGAGAGAGGCTTGGCAGCAGAGAAGAAGCGAGAGGGGCAGCCAGGGAGGGGATCTGCATGCAGCTCGGAGGCCCCAGATCTCCTGCTTCCCAAGCAGAGCATGCCGGCTATGCCCATCAGGCCCCATTCCCAAGTGCACACCCAGCTTCTGGATGTGCCCTCTGCCAGCCATGAAAACACACACAGGCCATACCCTGAGCCTGCCGAGGGGGACCTTTGCTCCCCGGAGGGGGGGGTGGGGGGCTGAATGCCATGATTGTGTGACGGGAGAGAAGGCCCCCGGAGGCCTTCAGGGAGCTGCCACAGCATAGCGGTGCTCAGGAAAAGGCACTCTTCTTTCTGCAGGCTGGATGCACACTCGAGTTTCTGCTTGAGGCAGAGAGAGCTGAGCTAGGCGATCCCTGGCTGAAGGCAAAGCAGAGAGTTTTTCGGTGGAGCGATGGCTCCATCTGCTGGCTGACAAGCGTGGAAGGAGAAGCCTGGTTCCCACTGAGTTCCTGAGCAGGTTTCCAAGCTGGAGGCCCTCTGGCTCCACAAGCTCGAGAGTCCTGCCTAAGACTTCCCTCTGGCAACAGAGTGGGTGCCAAGGGCCTGTGGGTTCGAGAGTGCTCGGAAGCCGCAGGGGAGGCTTTGGGCACCCAGTGCTCTGTGATGGAAAACGCTGCAGGCCTGAGCCTCCAGGAACTCCTGCAAGGCTGTGGAGTGGGAAAGCTGTCCTTAGCAGAAGGCTCCCTGCCCAGGGCTGCAGGCCTTTGTGGATGGCTAAGCCGCAGCTTCCTTGCAGGCTGCTGCTCCAGGGGCGTGTGTGCCCTGGTCCAGAGTGCTGTAGGAGGAGGTCCTAGCAAGGGGAGAGCAAGCACCTTGTTTCCTTGGCTTCGACTGGCCTGTGCCCCCAGAGGCCTGCCGGCAGTGCACACAGCACAGGCAGCAAGGGGGTGTTGGCAGGCAGCTAGGAGGCAGCAGGAGTCCCACTTGAAAGTGGGGTCATGACTGTTTGGGCCTCAGGCCCCAACGGCAACCTGCACACACAGCCTCTGAACCTGCAGCTTGCGAGCAGTGCCAGAGACACACAGGCACCTCCCTGGGGCCTTCTCGAGGGAACTGTGCTCCATCGAGGTCCTGCTGGCTGGCAGTGGCCTAGGCCAGCACAGGCCTTAGGGAGGCCTGGCTGAGCCTGGGGTGATCTCCGAGCTAGCCATGCCCAGGACAAGCCTGGGACTTGAGGCCAGGCTGCAGCCTCATTCCAGGCTGGGCCTGGTGCAGAGAGCCTGCAAGCGAGGCCTTCCAGGGGCAATGCTCAGTGCAGTGGCTTTGCCCTGCAATCCACGTTCCTCACTCGGGCCGCCCTGCCTGTCAGGCCCACACTCCCTAGACCTGTGTTCCTGAGGCCGTTGGACAGTTGGGGAAGTGGAGGCTCTCCCAGCATGGGAGGCCTGCTTAGCACACTGCTCTGGGTCCAAAGCGGATTCCCTGCACCTCGGGCACTGGGGCGACATTTTCTGCACACAGGAGACACTTGGCACACACAGTGTTTCCCCATGGAAAGCGGTGTGCCAAAGAGCACCCGCCTGGGATGTATGGCACTCTCCCACAGAAGCCCTCCATGCAGCAGGCTGTCATGGATTCGGCTGCAGGCCGTTGTGGCTGGAGAGACAGCAGCTCCTCTGGAGGCTCTGGGTCCATTTGCACTCCCGTGCTAGTAAATGAGGCCTGGGGGATGAGGTCCTTGCAAAGAGTGGCAAGCAGCCTGCTCCTTTCCATGAGACGCACGTGTGGTGAGAGAGGCTTGGCAGCAGAGAAGAAGCGAGAGGGGCAGCCAGGGAGGGGATCTGCATGCAGCTCGGAGGCCCCAGATCTCCTGCTTCCCAAGCAGAGCATGCCGGCTATGCCCATCAGGCCCCATTCCCAAGTGCACACCCAGCTTCTGGATGTGCCCTCTGCCAGCCATGAAAACACACACAGGCCATACCCTGAGCCTGCCGAGGGGGACCTTTGCTCCCCGGAGGGGGGGGTGGGGGGCTGAATGCCATGATTGTGTGACGGGAGAGAAGGCCCCCGGAGGCCTTCAGGGAGCTGCCACAGCATAGCGGTGCTCAGGAAAAGGCACTCTTCTTTCTGCAGGCTGGATGCACACTCGAGTTTCTGCTTGAGGCAGAGAGAGCTGAGCTAGGCGATCCCTGGCTGAAGGCAAAGCAGAGAGTTTTTCGGTGGAGCGATGGCTCCATCTGCTGGCTGACAAGCGTGGAAGGAGAAGCCTGGTTCCCACTGAGTTCCTGAGCAGGTTTCCAAGCTGGAGGCCCTCTGGCTCCACAAGCTCGAGAGTCCTGCCTAAGACTTCCCTCTGGCAACAGAGTGGGTGCCAAGGGCCTGTGGGTTCGAGAGTGCTCGGAAGCCGCAGGGGAGGCTTTGGGCACCCAGTGCTCTGTGATGGAAAACGCTGCAGGCCTGAGCCTCCAGGAACTCCTGCAAGGCTGTGGAGTGGGAAAGCTGTCCTTAGCAGAAGGCTCCCTGCCCAGGGCTGCAGGCCTTTGTGGATGGCTAAGCCGCAGCTTCCTTGCAGGCTGCTGCTCCAGGGGCGTGTGTGCCCTGGTCCAGAGTGCTGTAGGAGGAGGTCCTAGCAAGGGGAGAGCAAGCACCTTGTTTCCTTGGCCTCGACTGGCCTGTGCCCCCAGAGGCCTGCCGGCAGTGCACACAGCACAGGCAGCAAGGGGGTGTTGGCAGGCAGCTAGGAGGCAGCAGGAGTCCCACTTGAAAGTGGGGTCATGACTGTTTGGGCCTCAGGCCCCAACGGCAACCTGCACACACAGCCTCTGAACCTGCAGCTTGCGAGCAGTGCCAGAGACACACAGGCACCTCCCTGGGGCCTTCTCGAGGGAACTGTGCTCCATCGAGGTCCTGCTGGCTGGCAGTGGCCTAGGCCAGCACAGGCCTTAGGGAGGCCTGGCTGAGCCTGGGGTGATCTCCGAGCTAGCCATGCAAAGGACAAGCCTGGGACTTGAGGCCAGGCTGCAGCCTCATTCCAGGCTGGGCCTGGTGCAGAGAGCCTGCAAGCGAGGCCTTCCAGGGGCAATGCTCAGTGCAGTGGCTTTGCCCTGCAATCCACGTTCCTCACTCGGGCTGCCCTGCCTGTCAGGCCCACACTCCCTAGACCTGTGTTCCTGAGGCCGTTGGACAGTTGGGGAAGTGGAGGCTCTCCCAGCATGGGAGGCCTGCTTAGCACACTGCTCTGGGTCCAAAGCGGATTCCCTGCACCTCGGGCACTGGGGCGACATTTTCTGCACACAGGAGACACTTGGCACACACAGTGTTTCCCCATGGAAAGCAGTGTGCCAAAGAGCACCCGCCTGGGATGTATGGCACTCTCCCACAGAAGCCCTCCATGCAGCAGGCTGTCATGGATTCGGCTGCAGGCCGTTGTGGCTGGAGAGACAGCAGCTCCTCTGGAGGCTCTGGGTCCATTTGCACTCCCGTGCTAGTAAATGAGGCCTGGGGGATGAGGTCCTTGCAAAGAGTGGCAAGCAGCCTGCTCCTTTCCATGAGACGCACGTGTGGTGAGAGAGGCTTGGCAGCAGAGAAGAAGCGAGAGGGGCAGCCAGGGAGGGGATTTGCATGCAGCTCGGAGGCCCCAGATCTCCTGCTTCCCAAGCAGAGCATGCCGGCTATGCCCATCAGGCCCCATTCCCAAGTGCACACCCAGCTTCTGGATGTGCCCTCTGCCAGCCATGAAAACACACACAGGCCATACCCTGAGCCTGCCGAGGGGGACCTTTGCTCCCCGGAGGGGGGGGTGGGGGGCTGAATGCCATGATTGTGTGACGGGAGAGAAGGCCCCCGGAGGCCTTCAGGGAGCTGCCACAGCATAGCGGTGCTCAGGAAAAGGCACTCTTCTTTCTGCAGGCTGGATGCACACTCGAGTTTCTGCTTGAGGCAGAGAGAGCTGAGCTAGGCGATCCCTGGCTGAAGGCAAAGCAGAGAGTTTTTCGGTGGAGCGATGGCTCCATCTGCTGGCTGACAAGCGTGGAAGGAGAAGCCTGGTTCCCACTGAGTTCCTGAGCAGGTTTCCAAGCTGGAGGCCCTCTGGCTCCACAAGCTCGAGAGTCCTGCCTAAGACTTCCCTCTGGCAACAGAGTGGGTGCCAAGGGCCTGTGGGTTCGAGAGTGCTCGGAAGCCGCAGGGGAGGCTTTGGGCACCCAGTGCTCTGTGATGGAAAACGCTGCAGGCCTGAGCCTCCAGGAACTCCTGCAAGGCTGTGGAGTGGGAAAGCTGTCCTTAGCAGAAGGCTCCCTGCCCAGGGCTGCAGGCCTTTGTGGATGGCTAAGCCGCAGCTTCCTTGCAGGCTGCTGCTCCAGGGGCGTGTGTGCCCTGGTCCAGAGTGCTGTAGGAGGAGGTCCTAGCAAGGGGAGAGCAAGCACCTTGTTTCCTTGGCTTCGACTGGCCTGTGCCCCCAGAGGCCTGCCGGCAGTGCACACAGCACAGGCAGCAAGGGGGTGTTGGCAGGCAGCTAGGAGGCAGCAGGAGTCCCACTTGAAAGTGGGGTCATGACTGTTTGGGCCTCAGGCCCCAACGGCAACCTGCACACACAGCCTCTGAACCTGCAGCTTGCGAGCAGTGCCAGAGACACACAGGCACCTCCCTGGGGCCTTCTCGAGGGAACTGTGCTCCATCGAGGTCCTGCTGGCTGGCAGTGGCCTAGGCCAGCACAGGCCTTAGGGAGGCCTGGCTGAGCCTGGGGTGATCTCCGAGCTAGCCATGCCCAGGACAAGCCTGGGACTTGAGGCCAGGCTGCAGCCTCATTCCAGGCTGGGCCTGGTGCAGAGAGCCTGCAAGCGAGGCCTTCCAGGGGCAATGCTCAGTGCAGTGGCTTTGCCCTGCAATCCACGTTCCTCACTCGGGCTGCCCTGCCTGTCAGGCCCACACTCCCTAGACCTGTGTTCCTGAGGCCGTTGGACAGTTGGGGAAGTGGAGGCTCTCCCAGCATGGGAGGCCTGCTTAGCACACTGCTCTGGGTCCAAAGCGGATTCCCTGCACCTCGGGCACTGGGGCGACATTTTCTGCACACAGGAGACACTTGGCACACACAGTGTTTCCCCATGGAAAGCGGTGTGCCAAAGAGCACCCGCCTGGGATGTATGGCACTCTCCCACAGAAGCCCTCCATGCAGCAGGCTGTCATGGATTCGGCTGCAGGCCGTTGTGGCTGGAGAGACAGCAGCTCCTCTGGAGGCTCTGGGTCCATTTGCACTCCCGTGCTAGTAAATGAGGCCTGGGGGATGAGGTCCTTGCAAAGAGTGGCAAGCAGCCTGCTCCTTTCCATGAGACGCACGTGTGGTGAGAGAGGCTTGGCAGCAGAGAAGAAGCGAGAGGGGCAGCCAGGGAGGGGATCTGCATGCAGCTCGGAGGCCCCAGATCTCCTGCTTCCCAAGCAGAGCATGCCGGCTATGCCCATCAGGCCCCATTCCCAAGTGCACACCCAGCTTCTGGATGTGCCCTCTGCCAGCCATGAAAACACACACAGGCCATACCCTGAGCCTGCCGAGGGGGACCTTTGCTCCCCGGAGGGGGGGGTGGGGGGCTGAATGCCATGATTGTGTGACGGGAGAGAAGGCCCCCGGAGGCCTTCAGGGAGCTGCCACAGCATAGCGGTGCTCAGGAAAAGGCACTCTTCTTTCTGCAGGCTGGATGCACACTCGAGTTTCTGCTTGAGGCAGAGAGAGCTGAGCTAGGCGATCCCTGGCTGAAGGCAAAGCAGAGAGTTTTTCGGTGGAGCGATGGCTCCATCTGCTGGCTGACAAGCGTGGAAGGAGAAGCCTGGTTCCCACTGAGTTCCTGAGCAGGTTTCCAAGCTGGAGGCCCTCTGGCTCCACAAGCTCGAGAGTCCTGCCTATGACTTCCCTCTGGCAACAGAGTGGGTGCCAAGGGCCTGTGGGTTCGAGAGTGCTCGGAAGCCGCAGGGGAGGCTTTGGGCACCCAGTGCTCTGTGATGGAAAACGCTGCAGGCCTGAGCCTCCAGGAACTCCTGCAAGGCTGTGGAGTGGGAAAGCTGTCCTTAGCAGAAGGCTCCCTGCCCAGGGCTGCAGGCCTTTGTGGATGGCTAAGCCGCAGCTTCCTTGCAGGCTGCTGCTCCAGGGGCGTGTGTGCCCTGGTCCAGAGTGCTGTAGGAGGAGGTCCTAGCAAGGGGAGAGCAAGCACCTTGTTTCCTTGGCCTCGACTGGCCTGTGCCCCCAGAGGCCTGCCGGCAGTGCACACAGCACAGGCAGCAAGGGGGTGTTGGCAGGCAGCTAGGAGGCAGCAGGAGTCCCACTTGAAAGTGGGGTCATGACTGTTTGGGCCTCAGGCCCCAACGGCAACCTGCACACACAGCCTCTGAACCTGCAGCTTGCGAGCAGTGCCAGAGACACACAGGCACCTCCCTGGGGCCTTCTCGAGGGAACTGTGCTCCATCGAGGTCCTGCTGGCTGGCAGTGGCCTAGGCCAGCACAGGCCTTAGGGAGGCCTGGCTGAGCCTGGGGTGATCTCCGAGCTAGCCATGCCCAGGACAAGCCTGGGACTTGAGGCCAGGCTGCAGCCTCATTCCAGGCTGGGCCTGGTGCAGAGAGCCTGCAAGCGAGGCCTTCCAGGGGCAATGCTCAGTGCAGTGGCTTTGCCCTGCAATCCACGTTCCTCACTCGGGCCGCCCTGCCTGTCAGGCCCACACTCCCTAGACCTGTGTTCCTGAGGCCGTTGGACAGTTGGGGAAGTGGAGGCTCTCCCAGCATGGGAGGCCTGCTTAGCACACTGCTCTGGGTCCAAAGCGGATTCCCTGCACCTCGGGCACTGGGGCGACATTTTCTGCACACAGGAGACACTTGGCACACACAGTGTTTCCCCATGGAAAGCGGTGTGCCAAAGAGCACCCGCCTGGGATGTATGGCACTCTCCCACAGAAGCCCTCCATGCAGCAGGCTGTCATGGATTCGGCTGCAGGCCGTTGTGGCTGGAGAGACAGCAGCTCCTCTGGAGGCTCTGGGTCCATTTGCACTCCCGTGCTAGTAAATGAGGCCTGGGGGATGAGGTCCTTGCAAAGAGTGGCAAGCAGCCTGCTCCTTTCCATGAGACGCACGTGTGGTGAGAGAGGCTTGGCAGCAGAGAAGAAGCGAGAGGGGCAGCCAGGGAGGGGATCTGCATGCAGCTCGGAGGCCCCAGATCTCCTGCTTCCCAAGCAGAGCATGCCGGCTATGCCCATCAGGCCCCATTCCCAAGTGCACACCCAGCTTCTGGATGTGCCCTCTGCCAGCCATGAAAACACACACAGGCCATACCCTGAGCCTGCCGAGGGGGACCTTTGCTCCCCGGAGGGGGGGGTGGGGGGCTGAATGCCATGATTGTGTGACGGGAGAGAAGGCCCCCGGAGGCCTTCAGGGAGCTGCCACAGCATAGCGGTGCTCAGGAAAAGGCACTCTTCTTTCTGCAGGCTGGATGCACACTCGAGTTTCTGCTTGAGGCAGAGAGAGCTGAGCTAGGCGATCCCTGGCTGAAGGCAAAGCAGAGAGTTTTTCGGTGGAGCGATGGCTCCATCTGCTGGCTGACAAGCGTGGAAGGAGAAGCCTGGTTCCCACTGAGTTCCTGAGCAGGTTTCCAAGCTGGAGGCCCTCTGGCTCCACAAGCTCGAGAGTCCTGCCTAAGACTTCCCTCTGGCAACAGAGTGGGTGCCAAGGGCCTGTGGGTTCGAGAGTGCTCGGAAGCCGCAGGGGAGGCTTTGGGCACCCAGTGCTCTGTGATGGAAAACGCTGCAGGCCTGAGCCTCCAGGAACTCCTGCAAGGCTGTGGAGTGGGAAAGCTGTCCTTAGCAGAAGGCTCCCTGCCCAGGGCTGCAGGCCTTTGTGGATGGCTAAGCCGCAGCTTCCTTGCAGGCTGCTGCTCCAGGGGCGTGTGTGCCCTGGTCCAGAGTGCTGTAGGAGGAGGTCCTAGCAAGGGGAGAGCAAGCACCTTGTTTCCTTGGCTTCGACTGGCCTGTGCCCCCAGAGGCCTGCCGGCAGTGCACACAGCACAGGCAGCAAGGGGGTGTTGGCAGGCAGCTAGGAGGCAGCAGGAGTCCCACTTGAAAGTGGGGTCATGACTGTTTGGGCCTCAGGCCCCAACGGCAACCTGCACACACAGCCTCTGAACCTGCAGCTTGCGAGCAGTGCCAGAGACACACAGGCACCTCCCTGGGGCCTTCTCGAGGGAACTGTGCTCCATCGAGGTCCTGCTGGCTGGCAGTGGCCTAGGCCAGCACAGGCCTTAGGGAGGCCTGGCTGAGCCTGGGGTGATCTCCGAGCTAGCCATGCCCAGGACAAGCCTGGGACTTGAGGCCAGGCTGCAGCCTCATTCCAGGCTGGGCCTGGTGCAGAGAGCCTGCAAGCGAGGCCTTCCAGGGGCAATGCTCAGTGCAGTGGCTTTGCCCTGCAATCCACGTTCCTCACTCGGGCTGCCCTGCCTGTCAGGCCCACACTCCCTAGACCTGTGTTCCTGAGGCCGTTGGACAGTTGGGGAAGTGGAGGCTCTCCCAGCATGGGAGGCCTGCTTAGCACACTGCTCTGGGTCCAAAGCGGATTCCCTGCACCTCGGGCACTGGGGCGACATTTTCTGCACACAGGAGACACTTGGCACACACAGTGTTTCCCCATGGAAAGCGGTGTGCCAAAGAGCACCCGCCTGGGATGTATGGCACTCTCCCACAGAAGCCCTCCATGCAGCAGGCTGTCATGGATTCGGCTGCAGGCCGTTGTGGCTGGAGAGACAGCAGCTCCTCTGGAGGCTCTGGGTCCATTTGCACTCCCGTGCTAGTAAATGAGGCCTGGGGGATGAGGTCCTTGCAAAGAGTGGCAAGCAGCCTGCTCCTTTCCATGAGACGCACGTGTGGTGAGAGAGGCTTGGCAGCAGAGAAGAAGCGAGAGGGGCAGCCAGGGAGGGGATCTGCATGCAGCTCGGAGGCCCCAGATCTCCTGCTTCCCAAGCAGAGCATGCCGGCTATGCCCATCAGGCCCCATTCCCAAGTGCACACCCAGCTTCTGGATGTGCCCTCTGCCAGCCATGAAAACACACACAGGCCATACCCTGAGCCTGCCGAGGGGGACCTTTGCTCCCCGGAGGGGGGGGTGGGGGGCTGAATGCCATGATTGTGTGACGGGAGAGAAGGCCCCCGGAGGCCTTCAGGGAGCTGCCACAGCATAGCGGTGCTCAGGAAAAGGCACTCTTCTTTCTGCAGGCTGGATGCACACTCGAGTTTCTGCTTGAGGCAGAGAGAGCTGAGCTAGGCGATCCCTGGCTGAAGGCAAAGCAGAGAGTTTTTCGGTGGAGCGATGGCTCCATCTGCTGGCTGACAAGCGTGGAAGGAGAAGCCTGGTTCCCACTGAGTTCCTGAGCAGGTTTCCAAGCTGGAGGCCCTCTGGCTCCACAAGCTCGAGAGTCCTGCCTATGACTTCCCTCTGGCAACAGAGTGGGTGCCAAGGGCCTGTGGGTTCGAGAGTGCTCGGAAGCCGCAGGGGAGGCTTTGGGCACCCAGTGCTCTGTGATGGAAAACGCTGCAGGCCTGAGCCTCCAGGAACTCCTGCAAGGCTGTGGAGTGGGAAAGCTGTCCTTAGCAGAAGGCTCCCTGCCCAGGGCTGCAGGCCTTTGTGGATGGCTAAGCCGCAGCTTCCTTGCAGGCTGCTGCTCCAGGGGCGTGTGTGCCCTGGTCCAGAGTGCTGTAGGAGGAGGTCCTAGCAAGGGGAGAGCAAGCACCTTGTTTCCTTGGCCTCGACTGGCCTGTGCCCCCAGAGGCCTGCCGGCAGTGCACACAGCACAGGCAGCAAGGGGGTGTTGGCAGGCAGCTAGGAGGCAGCAGGAGTCCCACTTGAAAGTGGGGTCATGACTGTTTGGGCCTCAGGCCCCAACGGCAACCTGCACACACAGCCTCTGAACCTGCAGCTTGCGAGCAGTGCCAGAGACACACAGGCACCTCCCTGGGGCCTTCTCGAGGGAACTGTGCTCCATCGAGGTCCTGCTGGCTGGCAGTGGCCTAGGCCAGCACAGGCCTTAGGGAGGCCTGGCTGAGCCTGGGGTGATCTCCGAGCTAGCCATGCCCAGGACAAGCCTGGGACTTGAGGCCAGGCTGCAGCCTCATTCCAGGCTGGGCCTGGTGCAGAGAGCCTGCAAGCGAGGCCTTCCAGGGGCAATGCTCAGTGCAGTGGCTTTGCCCTGCAATCCACGTTCCTCACTCGGGCCGCCCTGCCTGTCAGGCCCACACTCCCTAGACCTGTGTTCCTGAGGCCGTTGGACAGTTGGGGAAGTGGAGGCTCTCCCAGCATGGGAGGCCTGCTTAGCACACTGCTCTGGGTCCAAAGCGGATTCCCTGCACCTCGGGCACTGGGGCGACATTTTCTGCACACAGGAGACACTTGGCACACACAGTGTTTCCCCATGGAAAGCGGTGTGCCAAAGAGCACCCGCCTGGGATGTATGGCACTCTCCCACAGAAGCCCTCCATGCAGCAGGCTGTCATGGATTCGGCTGCAGGCCGTTGTGGCTGGAGAGACAGCAGCTCCTCTGGAGGCTCTGGGTCCATTTGCACTCCCGTGCTAGTAAATGAGGCCTGGGGGATGAGGTCCTTGCAAAGAGTGGCAAGCAGCCTGCTCCTTTCCATGAGACGCACGTGTGGTGAGAGAGGCTTGGCAGCAGAGAAGAAGCGAGAGGGGCAGCCAGGGAGGGGATCTGCATGCAGCTCGGAGGCCCCAGATCTCCTGCTTCCCAAGCAGAGCATGCCGGCTATGCCCATCAGGCCCCATTCCCAAGTGCACACCCAGCTTCTGGATGTGCCCTCTGCCAGCCATGAAAACACACACAGGCCATACCCTGAGCCTGCCGAGGGGGACCTTTGCTCCCCGGAGGGGGGGGTGGGGGGCTGAATGCCATGATTGTGTGACGGGAGAGAAGGCCCCCGGAGGCCTTCAGGGAGCTGCCACAGCATAGCGGTGCTCAGGAAAAGGCACTCTTCTTTCTGCAGGCTGGATGCACACTCGAGTTTCTGCTTGAGGCAGAGAGAGCTGAGCTAGGCGATCCCTGGCTGAAGGCAAAGCAGAGAGTTTTTCGGTGGAGCGATGGCTCCATCTGCTGGCTGACAAGCGTGGAAGGAGAAGCCTGGTTCCCACTGAGTTCCTGAGCAGGTTTCCAAGCTGGAGGCCCTCTGGCTCCACAAGCTCGAGAGTCCTGCCTAAGACTTCCCTCTGGCAACAGAGTGGGTGCCAAGGGCCTGTGGGTTCGAGAGTGCTCGGAAGCCGCAGGGGAGGCTTTGGGCACCCAGTGCTCTGTGATGGAAAACGCTGCAGGCCTGAGCCTCCAGGAACTCCTGCAAGGCTGTGGAGTGGGAAAGCTGTCCTTAGCAGAAGGCTCCCTGCCCAGGGCTGCAGGCCTTTGTGGATGGCTAAGCCGCAGCTTCCTTGCAGGCTGCTGCTCCAGGGGCGTGTGTGCCCTGGTCCAGAGTGCTGTAGGAGGAGGTCCTAGCAAGGGGAGAGCAAGCACCTTGTTTCCTTGGCCTCGACTGGCCTGTGCCCCCAGAGGCCTGCCGGCAGTGCACACAGCACAGGCAGCAAGGGGGTGTTGGCAGGCAGCTAGGAGGCAGCAGGAGTCCCACTTGAAAGTGGGGTCATGACTGTTTGGGCCTCAGGCCCCAACGGCAACCTGCACACACAGCCTCTGAACCTGCAGCTTGCGAGCAGTGCCAGAGACACACAGGCACCTCCCTGGGGCCTTCTCGAGGGAACTGTGCTCCATCGAGGTCCTGCTGGCTGGCAGTGGCCTAGGCCAGCACAGGCCTTAGGGAGGCCTGGCTGAGCCTGGGGTGATCTCCGAGCTAGCCATGCCCAGGACAAGCCTGGGACTTGAGGCCAGGCTGCAGCCTCATTCCAGGCTGGGCCTGGTGCAGAGAGCCTGCAAGCGAGGCCTTCCAGGGGCAATGCTCAGTGCAGTGGCTTTGCCCTGCAATCCACGTTCCTCACTCGGGCTGCCCTGCCTGTCAGGCCCACACTCCCTAGACCTGTGTTCCTGAGGCCGTTGGACAGTTGGGGAAGTGGAGGCTCTCCCAGCATGGGAGGCCTGCTTAGCACACTGCTCTGGGTCCAAAGCGGATTCCCTGCACCTCGGGCACTGGGGCGACATTTTCTGCACACAGGAGACACTTGGCACACACAGTGTTTCCCCATGGAAAGCAGTGTGCCAAAGAGCACCCGCCTGGGATGTATGGCACTCTCCCACAGAAGCCCTCCATGCAGCAGGCTGTCATGGATTCGGCTGCAGGCCGTTGTGGCTGGAGAGACAGCAGCTCCTCTGGAGGCTCTGGGTCCATTTGCACTCCCGTGCTAGTAAATGAGGCCTGGGGGATGAGGTCCTTGCAAAGAGTGGCAAGCAGCCTGCTCCTTTCCATGAGACGCACGTGTGGTGAGAGAGGCTTGGCAGCAGAGAAGAAGCGAGAGGGGCAGCCAGGGAGGGGATCTGCATGCAGCTCGGAGGCCCCAGATCTCCTGCTTCCCAAGCAGAGCATGCCGGCTATGCCCATCAGGCCCCATTCCCAAGTGCACACCCAGCTTCTGGATGTGCCCTCTGCCAGCCATGAAAACACACACAGGCCATACCCTGAGCCTGCCGAGGGGGACCTTTGCTCCCCGGAGGGGGGGTGGGGGGCTGAATGCCATGATTGTGTGACGGGAGAGAAGGCCCCCGGAGGCCTTCAGGGAGCTGCCACAGCATAGCGGTGCTCAGGAAAAGGCACTCTTCTTTCTGCAGGCTGGATGCACACTCGAGTTTCTGCTTGAGGCAGAGAGAGCTGAGCTAGGCGATCCCTGGCTGAAGGCAAAGCAGAGAGTTTTTCGGTGGAGCGATGGCTCCATCTGCTGGCTGACAAGCGTGGAAGGAGAAGCCTGGTTCCCACTGAGTTCCTGAGCAGGTTTCCAAGCTGGAGGCCCTCTGGCTCCACAAGCTCGAGAGTCCTGCCTAAGACTTCCCTCTGGCAACAGAGTGGGTGCCAAGGGCCTGTGGGTTCGAGAGTGCTCGGAAGCCGCAGGGGAGGCTTTGGGCACCCAGTGCTCTGTGATGGAAAACGCTGCAGGCCTGAGCCTCCAGGAACTCCTGCAAGGCTGTGGAGTGGGAAAGCTGTCCTTAGCAGAAGGCTCCCTGCCCAGGGCTGCAGGCCTTTGTGGATGGCTAAGCCGCAGCTTCCTTGCAGGCTGCTGCTCCAGGGGCGTGTGTGCCCTGGTCCAGAGTGCTGTAGGAGGAGGTCCTAGCAAGGGGAGAGCAAGCACCTTGTTTCCTTGGCTTCGACTGGCCTGTGCCCCCAGAGGCCTGCCGGCAGTGCACACAGCACAGGCAGCAAGGGGGTGTTGGCAGGCAGCTAGGAGGCAGCAGGAGTCCCACTTGAAAGTGGGGTCATGACTGTTTGGGCCTCAGGCCCCAACGGCAACCTGCACACACAGCCTCTGAACCTGCAGCTTGCGAGCAGTGCCAGAGACACACAGGCACCTCCCTGGGGCCTTCTCGAGGGAACTGTGCTCCATCGAGGTCCTGCTGGCTGGCAGTGGCCTAGGCCAGCACAGGCCTTAGGGAGGCCTGGCTGAGCCTGGGGTGATCTCCGAGCTAGCCATGCCCAGGACAAGCCTGGGACTTGAGGCCAGGCTGCAGCCTCATTCCAGGCTGGGCCTGGTGCAGAGAGCCTGCAAGCGAGGCCTTCCAGGGGCAATGCTCAGTGCAGTGGCTTTGCCCTGCAATCCACGTTCCTCACTCGGGCTGCCCTGCCTGTCAGGCCCACACTCCCTAGACCTGTGTTCCTGAGGCCGTTGGACAGTTGGGGAAGTGGAGGCTCTCCCAGCATGGGAGGCCTGCTTAGCACACTGCTCTGGGTCCAAAGCGGATTCCCTGCACCTCGGGCACTGGGGCGACATTTTCTGCACACAGGAGACACTTGGCACACACAGTGTTTCCCCATGGAAAGCGGTGTGCCAAAGAGCACCCGCCTGGGATGTATGGCACTCTCCCACAGAAGCCCTCCATGCAGCAGGCTGTCATGGATTCGGCTGCAGGCCGTTGTGGCTGGAGAGACAGCAGCTCCTCTGGAGGCTCTGGGTCCATTTGCACTCCCGTGCTAGTAAATGAGGCCTGGGGGATGAGGTCCTTGCAAAGAGTGGCAAGCAGCCTGCTCCTTTCCATGAGACGCACGTGTGGTGAGAGAGGCTTGGCAGCAGAGAAGAAGCGAGAGGGGCAGCCAGGGAGGGGATCTGCATGCAGCTCGGAGGCCCCAGATCTCCTGCTTCCCAAGCAGAGCATGCCGGCTATGCCCATCAGGCCCCATTCCCAAGTGCACACCCAGCTTCTGGATGTGCCCTCTGCCAGCCATGAAAACACACACAGGCCATACCCTGAGCCTGCCGAGGGGGACCTTTGCTCCCCGGAGGGGGGGGTGGGGGGCTGAATGCCATGATTGTGTGACGGGAGAGAAGGCCCCCGGAGGCCTTCAGGGAGCTGCCACAGCATAGCGGTGCTCAGGAAAAGGCACTCTTCTTTCTGCAGGCTGGATGCACACTCGAGTTTCTGCTTGAGGCAGAGAGAGCTGAGCTAGGCGATCCCTGGCTGAAGGCAAAGCAGAGAGTTTTTCGGTGGAGCGATGGCTCCATCTGCTGGCTGACAAGCGTGGAAGGAGAAGCCTGGTTCCCACTGAGTTCCTGAGCAGGTTTCCAAGCTGGAGGCCCTCTGGCTCCACAAGCTCGAGAGTCCTGCCTAAGACTTCCCTCTGGCAACAGAGTGGGTGCCAAGGGCCTGTGGGTTCGAGAGTGCTCGGAAGCCGCAGGGGAGGCTTTGGGCACCCAGTGCTCTGTGATGGAAAACGCTGCAGGCCTGAGCCTCCAGGAACTCCTGCAAGGCTGTGGAGTGGGAAAGCTGTCCTTAGCAGAAGGCTCCCTGCCCAGGGCTGCAGGCCTTTGTGGATGGCTAAGCCGCAGCTTCCTTGCAGGCTGCTGCTCCAGGGGCGTGTGTGCCCTGGTCCAGAGTGCTGTGGGAGGAGGTCCTAGCAAGGGGAGAGCAAGCACCTTGTTTCCTTGGCTTCGACTGGCCTGTGCCCCCAGAGGCCTGCCGGCAGTGCACACAGCACAGGCAGCAAGGGGGTGTTGGCAGGCAGCTAGGAGGCAGCAGGAGTCCCACTTGAAAGTGGGGTCATGACTGTTTGGGCCTCAGGCCCCAACGGCAACCTGCACACACAGCCTCTGAACCTGCAGCTTGCGAGCAGTGCCAGAGACACACAGGCACCTCCCTGGGGCCTTCTCGAGGGAACTGTGCTCCATCGAGGTCCTGCTGGCTGGCAGTGGCCTAGGCCAGCACAGGCCTTAGGGAGGCCTGGCTGAGCCTGGGGTGATCTCCGAGCTAGCCATGCCCAGGACAAGCCTGGGACTTGAGGCCAGGCTGCAGCCTCATTCCAGGCTGGGCCTGGTGCAGAGAGCCTGCAAGCGAGGCCTTCCAGGGGCAATGCTCAGTGCAGTGGCTTTGCCCTGCAATCCACGTTCCTCACTCGGGCCGCCCTGCCTGTCAGGCCCACACTCCCTAGACCTGTGTTCCTGAGGCCGTTGGACAGTTGGGGAAGTGGAGGCTCTCCCAGCATGGGAGGCCTGCTTAGCACACTGCTCTGGGTCCAAAGCGGATTCCCTGCACCTCGGGCACTGGGGCGACATTTTCTGCACACAGGAGACACTTGGCACACACAGTGTTTCCCCATGGAAAGCGGTGTGCCAAAGAGCACCCGCCTGGGATGTATGGCACTCTCCCACAGAAGCCCTCCATGCAGCAGGCTGTCATGGATTCGGCTGCAGGCCGTTGTGGCTGGAGAGACAGCAGCTCCTCTGGAGGCTCTGGGTCCATTTGCACTCCCGTGCTAGTAAATGAGGCCTGGGGGATGAGGTCCTTGCAAAGAGTGGCAAGCAGCCTGCTCCTTTCCATGAGACGCACGTGTGGTGAGAGAGGCTTGGCAGCAGAGAAGAAGCGAGAGGGGCAGCCAGGGAGGGGATCTGCATGCAGCTCGGAGGCCCCAGATCTCCTGCTTCCCAAGCAGAGCATGCCGGCTATGCCCATCAGGCCCCATTCCCAAGTGCACACCCAGCTTCTGGATGTGCCCTCTGCCAGCCATGAAAACACACACAGGCCATACCCTGAGCCTGCCGAGGGGGACCTTTGCTCCCCGGAGGGGGGGGTGGGGGGCTGAATGCCATGATTGTGTGACGGGAGAGAAGGCCCCCGGAGGCCTTCAGGGAGCTGCCACAGCATAGCGGTGCTCAGGAAAAGGCACTCTTCTTTCTGCAGGCTGGATGCACACTCGAGTTTCTGCTTGAGGCAGAGAGAGCTGAGCTAGGCGATCCCTGGCTGAAGGCAAAGCAGAGAGTTTTTCGGTGGAGCGATGGCTCCATCTGCTGGCTGACAAGCGTGGAAGGAGAAGCCTGGTTCCCACTGAGTTCCTGAGCAGGTTTCCAAGCTGGAGGCCCTCTGGCTCCACAAGCTCGAGAGTCCTGCCTAAGACTTCCCTCTGGCAACAGAGTGGGTGCCAAGGGCCTGTGGGTTCGAGAGTGCTCGGAAGCCGCAGGGGAGGCTTTGGGCACCCAGTGCTCTGTGATGGAAAACGCTGCAGGCCTGAGCCTCCAGGAACTCCTGCAAGGCTGTGGAGTGGGAAAGCTGTCCTTAGCAGAAGGCTCCCTGCCCAGGGCTGCAGGCCTTTGTGGATGGCTAAGCCGCAGCTTCCTTGCAGGCTGCTGCTCCAGGGGCGTGTGTGCCCTGGTCCAGAGTGCTGTAGGAGGAGGTCCTAGCAAGGGGAGAGCAAGCACCTTGTTTCCTTGGCCTCGACTGGCCTGTGCCCCCAGAGGCCTGCCGGCAGTGCACACAGCACAGGTAGCAAGGGGGTGTTGGCAGGCAGCTAGGAGGCAGCAGGAGTCCCACTTGAAAGTGGGGTCATGACTGTTTGGGCCTCAGGCCCCAACGGCAACCTGCACACACAGCCTCTGAACCTGCAGCTTGTGAGGAGTGCCAGAGACACACAGGCACCTCCCAGGGGCCTTCTCGAGGCATGGAAAGCGGTGTGCCAAAGAGCACCCGCCTGGGATATATGGCACTCTCCCACAGAAGCCCTCCATGCAGCAGGCTGTCATGGATTCGGCTGCAGGCCGTTGTGGATGGAGAGGCAGCAGCTCCTCTGGAGGCTCTGGGTCCATTTGCACTCCCGTGCTAGTAAATGAGGCCTGGGGGATGAGGTCCTTGCAAAGAGTGGCAAGCAGCCTGCTCCTTTCCATGAGACGCACGTGTGGTGAGAGAGGCTTGGCAGCAGAGAAGAAGCGAGAGGGGCAGCCAGGGAGGGGATCTGCATGCAGCTCGGAGGCCCCAGATCTCCTGCTTCCCAAGCAGAGCATGCCGGCTATGCCCATCAGGCCCCATTCCCAAGTGCACACCCAGCTTCTGGATGTGCCCTCTGCCAGCCATGAAAACACACACAGGCCATACCCTGAGCCTGCCGAGGGGGACCTTTGCTCCCCGGAGGGGGGGGTGGGGGGCTGAATGCCATGATTGTGTGACGGGAGAGAAGGCCCCCGGAGGCCTTCAGGGAGCTGCCACAGCATAGCGGTGCTCAGGAAAAGGCACTCTTCTTTCTGCAGGCTGGATGCACACTCGAGTTTCTGCTTGAGGCAGAGAGAGCTGAGCTAGGCGATCCCTGGCTGAAGGCAAAGCAGAGAGTTTTTCGGTGGAGCGATGGCTCCATCTGCTGGCTGACAAGCGTGGAAGGAGAAGCCTGGTTCCCACTGAGTTCCTGAGCAGGTTTCCAAGCTGGAGGCCCTCTGGCTCCACAAGCTCGAGAGTCCTGCCTAAGACTTCCCTCTGGCAACAGAGTGGGTGCCAAGGGCCTGTGGGTTCGAGAGTGCTCGGAAGCCGCAGGGGAGGCTTTGGGCACCCAGTGCTCTGTGATGGAAAACGCTGCAGGCCTGAGCCTCCAGGAACTCCTGCAAGGCTGTGGAGTGGGAAAGCTGTCCTTAGCAGAAGGCTCCCTGCCCAGGGCTGCAGGCCTTTGTGGATGGCTAAGCCGCAGCTTCCTTGCAGGCTGCTGCTCCAGGGGCGTGTGTGCCCTGGTCCAGAGTGCTGTAGGAGGAGGTCCTAGCAAGGGGAGAGCAAGCACCTTGTTTCCTTGGCCTCGACTGGCCTGTGCCCCCAGAGGCCTGCCGGCAGTGCACACAGCACAGGCAGCAAGGGGGTGTTGGCAGGCAGCTAGGAGGCAGCAGGAGTCCCACTTGAAAGTGGGGTCATGACTGTTTGGGCCTCAGGCCCCAACGGCAACCTGCACACACAGCCTCTGAACCTGCAGCTTGCGAGCAGTGCCAGAGACACACAGGCACCTCCCTGGGGCCTTCTCGAGGGAACTGTGCTCCATCGAGGTCCTGCTGGCTGGCAGTGGCCTAGGCCAGCACAGGCCTTAGGGAGGCCTGGCTGAGCCTGGGGTGATCTCCGAGCTAGCCATGCCCAGGACAAGCCTGGGACTTGAGGCCAGGCTGCAGCCTCATTCCAGGCTGGGCCTGGTGCAGAGAGCCTGCAAGCGAGGCCTTCCAGGGGCAATGCTCAGTGCAGTGGCTTTGCCCTGCAATCCACGTTCCTCACTCGGGCCGCCCTGCCTGTCAGGCCCACACTCCCTAGACCTGTGTTCCTGAGGCCGTTGGACAGTTGGGGAAGTGGAGGCTCTCCCAGCATGGGAGGCCTGCTTAGCACACTGCTCTGGGTCCAAAGCGGATTCCCTGCACCTCGGGCACTGGGGCGACATTTTCTGCACACAGGAGACACTTGGCACACACAGTGTTTCCCCATGGAAAGCGGTGTGCCAAAGAGCACCCGCCTGGGATGTATGGCACTCTCCCACAGAAGCCCTCCATGCAGCAGGCTGTCATGGATTCGGCTGCAGGCCGTTGTGGCTGGAGAGACAGCAGCTCCTCTGGAGGCTCTGGGTCCATTTGCACTCCCGTGCTAGTAAATGAGGCCTGGGGGATGAGGTCCTTGCAAAGAGTGGCAAGCAGCCTGCTCCTTTCCATGAGACGCACGTGTGGTGAGAGAGGCTTGGCAGCAGAGAAGAAGCGAGAGGGGCAGCCAGGGAGGGGATCTGCATGCAGCTCGGAGGCCCCAGATCTCCTGCTTCCCAAGCAGAGCATGCCGGCTATGCCCATCAGGCCCCATTCCCAAGTGCACACCCAGCTTCTGGATGTGCCCTCTGCCAGCCATGAAAACACACACAGGCCATACCCTGAGCCTGCCGAGGGGGACCTTTGCTCCCCGGAGGGGGGGGTGGGGGGCTGAATGCCATGATTGTGTGACGGGAGAGAAGGCCCCCGGAGGCCTTCAGGGAGCTGCCACAGCATAGCGGTGCTCAGGAAAAGGCACTCTTCTTTCTGCAGGCTGGATGCACACTCGAGTTTCTGCTTGAGGCAGAGAGAGCTGAGCTAGGCGATCCCTGGCTGAAGGCAAAGCAGAGAGTTTTTCGGTGGAGCGATGGCTCCATCTGCTGGCTGACAAGCGTGGAAGGAGAAGCCTGGTTCCCACTGAGTTCCTGAGCAGGTTTCCAAGCTGGAGGCCCTCTGGCTCCACAAGCTCGAGAGTCCTGCCTAAGACTTCCCTCTGGCAACAGAGTGGGTGCCAAGGGCCTGTGGGTTCGAGAGTGCTCGGAAGCCGCAGGGGAGGCTTTGGGCACCCAGTGCTCTGTGATGGAAAACGCTGCAGGCCTGAGCCTCCAGGAACTCCTGCAAGGCTGTGGAGTGGGAAAGCTGTCCTTAGCAGAAGGCTCCCTGCCCAGGGCTGCAGGCCTTTGTGGATGGCTAAGCCGCAGCTTCCTTGCAGGCTGCTGCTCCAGGGGCGTGTGTGCCCTGGTCCAGAGTGCTGTAGGAGGAGGTCCTAGCAAGGGGAGAGCAAGCACCTTGTTTCCTTGGCTTCGACTGGCCTGTGCCCCCAGAGGCCTGCCGGCAGTGCACACAGCACAGGCAGCAAGGGGGTGTTGGCAGGCAGCTAGGAGGCAGCAGGAGTCCCACTTGAAAGTGGGGTCATGACTGTTTGGGCCTCAGGCCCCAACGGCAACCTGCACACACAGCCTCTGAACCTGCAGCTTGCGAGCAGTGCCAGAGACACACAGGCACCTCCCTGGGGCCTTCTCGAGGGAACTGTGCTCCATCGAGGTCCTGCTGGCTGGCAGTGGCCTAGGCCAGCACAGGCCTTAGGGAGGCCTGGCTGAGCCTGGGGTGATCTCTGAGCTAGTCATGCCCAGGACAAGCCTGGGACTTGAGGCCAGGCTGCAGCCTCATTCCAGGCTGGGCCTGGTGCAGAGAGCCTGCAAGCGAGGCCTTCCAGGGGCAATGCTCAGTGCAGTGGCTTTGCCCTGCAATCCACGTTCCTCACTCGGGCCGCCCTGCCTGTCAGGCCCACACTCCCTAGACCTGTGTTCCTGAGGCCGTTGGACAGTTGGGGAAGTGGAGGCTCTCCCAGCATGGGAGGCCTGCTTAGCACACTGCTCTGGGTCCAAAGCGGATTCCCTGCACCTCGGGCACTGGGGCGACATTTTCTGCACACAGGAGACACTTGGCACACACAGTGTTTCCCCATGGAAAGCGGTGTGCCAAAGAGCACCCGCCTGGGATGTATGGCACTCTCCCACAGAAGCCCTCCATGCAGCAGGCTGTCATGGATTCGGCTGCAGGCCTTTGTGGCTGGAGAGACAGCAGCTCCTCTGGAGGCTCTGGGTCCATTTGCACTCCCGTGCTAGTAAATGAGGCCTGGGGGATGAGGTCCTTGCAAAGAGTGGCAAGCAGCCTGCTCCTTTCCATGAGACGCACGTGTGGTGAGAGAGGCTTGGCAGCAGAGAAGAAGCGGGAGGGGCAGCCAGGGAGGGGATCTGCATGCAGCTCGGAGGCCCCAGATCTCCTGCTTCCCAAGCAGAGCATGCCGGCTATGCCCATCAGGCCCCATTCCCAAGTGCACACCCAGCTTCTGGATGTGCCCTCTGCCAGCCATGAAAACACACACAGGCCATACCCTGAGCCTGCCGAGGGGGACCTTTGCTCCCCGGAGGGGGGGGTGGGGGGCTGAATGCCATGATTGTGTGACGGGAGAGAAGGCCCCCGGAGGCCTTCAGGGAGCTGCCACAGCATAGCGGTGCTCAGGAAAAGGCACTCTTCTTTCTGCAGGCTGGATGCACACTCGAGTTTCTGCTTGAGGCAGAGAGAGCTGAGCTAGGCGATCCCTGGCTGAAGGCAAAGCAGAGAGTTTTTCGGTGGAGCGATGGCTCCATCTGCTGGCTGACAAGCGTGGAAGGAGAAGCCTGGTTCCCACTGAGTTCCTGAGCAGGTTTCCAAGCTGGAGGCCCTCTGGCTCCACAAGCTCGAGAGTCCTGCCTAAGACTTCCCTCTGGCAACAGAGTGGGTGCCAAGGGCCTGTGGGTTCGAGAGTGCTCGGAAGCCGCAGGGGAGGCTTTGGGCACCCAGTGCTCTGTGATGGAAAACGCTGCAGGCCTGAGCCTCCAGGAACTCCTGCAAGGCTGTGGAGTGGGAAAGCTGTCCTTAGCAGAAGGCTCCCTGCCCAGGGCTGCAGGCCTTTGTGGATGGCTAAGCCGCAGCTTCCTTGCAGGCTGCTGCTCCAGGGGCGTGTGTGCCCTGGTCCAGAGTGCTGTAGGAGGAGGTCCTAGCAAGGGGAGAGCAAGCACCTTGTTTCCTTGGCCTCGACTGGCCTGTGCCCCCAGAGGCCTGCCGGCAGTGCACACAGCACAGGTAGCAAGGGGGTGTTGGCAGGCAGCTAGGAGGCAGCAGGAGTCCCACTTGAAAGTGGGGTCATGACTGTTTGGGCCTCAGGCCCCAACGGCAACCTGCACACACAGCCTCTGAACCTGCAGCTTGTGAGGAGTGCCAGAGACACACAGGCACCTCCCAGGGGCCTTCTCGAGGCATGGAAAGCGGTGTGCCAAAGAGCACCCGCCTGGGATATATGGCACTCTCCCACAGAAGCCCTCCATGCAGCAGGCTGTCATGGATTCGGCTGCAGGCCGTTGTGGCTGGAGAGGCAGCAGCTCCTCTGGAGGCTCTGGGTCCATTTGCACTCCCGTGCTAGTAAATGAGGCCTGGGGGATGAGGTCCTTGCAAAGAGTGGCAAGCAGCCTGCTCCTTTCCATGAGACGCACGTGTGGTGAGAGAGGCTTGGCAGCAGAGAAGAAGCGAGAGGGGCAGCCAGGGAGGGGATCTGCATGCAGCTCGGAGGCCCCAGATCTCCTGCTTCCCAAGCAGAGCATGCCGGCTATGCCCATCAGGCCCCATTCCCAAGTGCACACCCAGCTTCTGGATGTGCCCTCTGCCAGCCATGAAAACACACACAGGCCATACCCTGAGCCTGCCGAGGGGGACCTTTGCTCCCCGGAGGGGGGGGTGGGGGGCTGAATGCCATGATTGTGTGACGGGAGAGAAGGCCCCCGGAGGCCTTCAGGGAGCTGCCACAGCATAGCGGTGCTCAGGAAAAGGCACTCTTCTTTCTGCAGGCTGGATGCACACTCGAGTTTCTGCTTGAGGCAGAGAGAGCTGAGCTAGGCGATCCCTGGCTGAAGGCAAAGCAGAGAGTTTTTCGGTGGAGCGATGGCTCCATCTGCTGGCTGACAAGCGTGGAAGGAGAAGCCTGGTTCCCACTGAGTTCCTGAGCAGGTTTCCAAGCTGGAGGCCCTCTGGCTCCACAAGCTCGAGAGTCCTGCCTAAGACTTCCCTCTGGCAACAGAGTGGGTGCCAAGGGCCTGTGGGTTCGAGAGTGCTCGGAAGCCGCAGGGGAGGCTTTGGGCACCCAGTGCTCTGTGATGGAAAACGCTGCAGGCCTGAGCCTCCAGGAACTCCTGCAAGGCTGTGGAGTGGGAAAGCTGTCCTTAGCAGAAGGCTCCCTGCCCAGGGCTGCAGGCCTTTGTGGATGGCTAAGCCGCAGCTTCCTTGCAGGCTGCTGCTCCAGGGGCGTGTGTGCCCTGGTCCAGAGTGCTGTAGGAGGAGGTCCTAGCAAGGGGAGAGCAAGCACCTTGTTTCCTTGGCCTCGACTGGCCTGTGCCCCCAGAGGCCTGCCGGCAGTGCACACAGCACAGGCAGCAAGGGGGTGTTGGCAGGCAGCTAGGAGGCAGCAGGAGTCCCACTTGAAAGTGGGGTCATGACTGTTTGGGCCTCAGGCCCCAACGGCAACCTGCACACACAGCCTCTGAACCTGCAGCTTGCGAGCAGTGCCAGAGACACACAGGCACCTCCCTGGGGCCTTCTCGAGGGAACTGTGCTCCATCGAGGTCCTGCTGGCTGGCAGTGGCCTAGGCCAGCACAGGCCTTAGGGAGGCCTGGCTGAGCCTGGGGTGATCTCTGAGCTAGCCATGCCCAGGACAAGCCTGGGACTTGAGGCCAGGCTGCAGCCTCATTCCAGGCTGGGCCTGGTGCAGAGAGCCTGCAAGCGAGGCCTTCCAGGGGCAATGCTCAGTGCAGTGGCTTTGCCCTGCAATCCACGTTCCTCACTCGGGCCGCCCTGCCTGTCAGGCCCACACTCCCTAGACCTGTGTTCCTGAGGCCGTTGGACAGTTGGGGAAGTGGAGGCTCTCCCAGCATGGGAGGCCTGCTTAGCACACTGCTCTGGGTCCAAAGCGGATTCCCTGCACCTCGGGCACTGGGGCGACATTTTCTGCACACAGGAGACACTTGGCACACACAGTGTTTCCCCATGGAAAGCGGTGTGCCAAAGAGCACCCGCCTGGGATGTATGGCACTCTCCCACAGAAGCCCTCCATGCAGCAGGCTGTCATGGATTCGGCTGCAGGCCGTTGTGGCTGGAGAGACAGCAGCTCCTCTGGAGGCTCTGGGTCCATTTGCACTCCCGTGCTAGTAAATGAGGCCTGGGGGATGAGGTCCTTGCAAAGAGTGGCAAGCAGCCTGCTCCTTTCCATGAGACGCACGTGTGGTGAGAGAGGCTTGGCAGCAGAGAAGAAGCGAGAGGGGCAGCCAGGGAGGGGATCTGCATGCAGCTCGGAGGCCCCAGATCTCCTGCTTCCCAAGCAGAGCATGCCGGCTATGCCCATCAGGCCCCATTCCCAAGTGCACACCCAGCTTCTGGATGTGCCCTCTGCCAGCCATGAAAACACACACAGGCCATACCCTGAGCCTGCCGAGGGGGACCTTTGCTCCCCGGAGGGGGGGGTGGGGGGCTGAATGCCATGATTGTGTGACGGGAGAGAAGGCCCCCGGAGGCCTTCAGGGAGCTGCCACAGCATAGCGGTGCTCAGGAAAAGGCACTCTTCTTTCTGCAGGCTGGATGCACACTCGAGTTTCTGCTTGAGGCAGAGAGAGCTGAGCTAGGCGATCCCTGGCTGAAGGCAAAGCAGAGAGTTTTTCGGTGGAGCGATGGCTCCATCTGCTGGCTGACAAGCGTGGAAGGAGAAGCCTGGTTCCCACTGAGTTCCTGAGCAGGTTTCCAAGCTGGAGGCCCTCTGGCTCCACAAGCTCGAGAGTCCTGCCTAAGACTTCCCTCTGGCAACAGAGTGGGTGCCAAGGGCCTGTGGGTTCGAGAGTGCTCGGAAGCCGCGGGGGAGGCTTTGGGCACCCAGTGCTCTGTGATGGAAAACGCTGCAGGCCTGAGCCTCCAGGAACTCCTGCAAGGCTGTGGAGTGGGAAAGCTGTCCTTAGCAGAAGGCTCCCTGCCCAGGGCTGCAGGCCTTTGTGGATGGCTAAGCCGCAGCTTCCTTGCAGGCTGCTGCTCCAGGGGCGTGTGTGCCCTGGTCCAGAGTGCTGTAGGAGGAGGTCCTAGCAAGGGGAGAGCAAGCACCTTGTTTCCTTGGCTTCGACTGGCCTGTGCCCCCAGAGGCCTGCAGGCAGTGCACACAGCACAGGCAGCAAGGGGGTGTTGGCAGGCAGCTAGGAGGCAGCAGGAGTCCCACTTGAAAGTGGGGTCATGACTGTTTGGGCCTCAGGCCCCAACGGCAACCTGCACACACAGCCTCTGAACCTGCAGCTTGCGAGCAGTGCCAGAGACACACAGGCACCTCCCTGGGGCCTTCTCGAGGGAACTGTGCTCCATCGAGGTCCTGCTGGCTGGCAGTGGCCTAGGCCAGCACAGGCCTTAGGGAGGCCTGGCTGAGCCTGGGGTGATCTCCGAGCTAGCCATGCCCAGGACAAGCCTGGGACTTGAGGCCAGGCTGCAGCCTCATTCCAGGCTGGGCCTGGTGCAGAGAGCCTGCAAGCGAGGCCTTCCAGGGGCAATGCTCAGTGCAGTGGCTTTGCCCTGCAATCCACGTTCCTCACTCGGGCCGCCCTGCCTGTCAGGCCCACACTCCCTAGACCTGTGTTCCTGAGGCGGTTGGACAGTTGGGGAAGTGGAGGCTGTCCCAGCATGGGAGGCCTGCTTAGCACACTGCTCTGGGTCCAAAGCGGATTCCCTGCACCTCGGGCACTGGGGCGACATTTTCTGCACACAGGAGACACTTGGCACACACAGTGTTTCCCCATGGAAAGCGGTGTGCCAAAGAGCACCCGCCTGGGATGTATGGCACTCTCCCACAGAAGCCCTCCATGCAGCAGGCTGTCATGGATTCGGCTGCAGGCCGTTGTGGCTGGAGAGACAGCAGCTCCTCTGGAGGCTCTGGGTCCATTTGCACTCCCGTGCTAGTAAATGAGGCCTGGGGGATGAGGTCCTTGCAAAGAGCGGCAAGCAGCCTGCTCCTTTCCATGAGACGCACGTGTGGTGAGAGAGGCTTGGCAGCAGAGAAGAAGCGAGAGGGGCAGCCAGGGAGGGGATCTGCATGCAGCTCGGAGGCCCCAGATCTCCTGCTTCCCAAGCAGAGCATGCCGGCTATGCCCATCAGGCCCCATTCCCAAGTGCACACCCAGCTTCTGGATGTGCCCTCTGCCAGCCATGAAAACACACACAGGCCATACCCTGAGCCTGCCGAGGGGGACCTTTGCTCCCCGGAGGGGGGGATGGGGGGCTGAATGCCATGATTGTGTGACGGGAGAGAAGGCCCCCGGAGGCCTTCAGGGAGCTGCCACAGCATAGCGGTGCTCAGGAAAAGGCACTCTTCTTTCTGCAGGCTGGATGCACACTCGAGTTTCTGCTTGAGGCAGAGAGAGCTGAGCTAGGCGATCCCTGGCTGAAGGCAAAGCAGAGAGTTTTTCGGTGGAGCGATGGCTCCATCTGCTGGCTGACAAGCGTGGAAGGAGAAGCCTGGTTCCCACTGAGTTCCTGAGCAGGTTTCCAAGCTGGAGGCCCTCTGGCTCCACAAGCTCGAGAGTCCTGCCTAAGACTTCCCTCTGGCAACAGAGTGGGTGCCAAGGGCCTGTGGGTTCGAGAGTGCTCGGAAGCCGCGGGGGAGGCTTTGGGCACCCAGTGCTCTGTGATGGAAAACGCTGCAGGCCTGAGCCTCCAGGAACTCCTGCAAGGCTGTGGAGTTGGAAAGCTGTCCTTAGCAGAAGGCTCCCTGCCCAGGGCTGCAGGCCTTTGTGGATGGCTAAGCCGCAGCTTCCTTGCAGGCTGCTGCTCCAGGGGCGTGTGTGCCCTGGTCCAGAGTGCTGTAGGAGGAGGTCCTAGCAAGGGGAGAGCAAGCACCTTGTTTCCTTGGCTTCGACTGGCCTGTGCCCCCAGAGGCCTGCCGGCAGTGCACACAGCACAGGCAGCAAGGGGGTGTTGGCAGGCAGTTAGGAGGCAGCAGGAGTCCCACTTGAAAGTGGGGTCATGACTGTTTGGGCCTCAGGCCCCAACGGCAACCTGCACACACAGCCTCTGAACCTGCAGCTTGCGAGCAGTGCCAGAGACACACAGGCACCTCCCTGGGGCCTTCTCGAGGGAACTGTGCTCCATCGAGGTCCTGCTGGCTGGCAGTGGCCTAGGCCAGCACAGGCCTTAGGGAGGCCTGGCTGAGCCTGGGGTGATCTCCGAGCTAGCCATGCCCAGGACAAGCCTGGGACTTGAGGCCAGGCTGCAGCCTCATTCCAGGCTGGGCCTGGTGCAGAGAGCCTGCAAGCGAGGCCTTCCAGGGGCAATGCTCAGTGCAGTGGCTTTGCCCTGCAATCCACGTTCCTCACTCGGGCCGCCCTGCCTGTCAGGCCCACACTCCCTAGACCTGTGTTCCTGAGGCCGTTGGACAGTTGGGGAAGTGGAGGCTCTCCCAGCATGGGAGGCCTGCTTAGCACACTGCTCTGGGTCCAAAGCGGATTCCCTGCACCTCGGGCACTGGGGCGACATTTTCTGCACACAGGAGACACTTGGCACACACAGTGTTTCCCCATGGAAAGCGGTGTGCCAAAGAGCACCCGCCTGGGATGTATGGCACTCTCCCACAGAAGCCCTCCATGCAGCAGGCTGTCATGGATTCGGCTGCAGGCCGTTGTGGCTGGAGAGACAGCAGCTCCTCTGGAGGCTCTGGGTCCATTTGCACTCCCGTGCTAGTAAATGAGGCCTGGGGGATGAGGTCCTTGCAAAGAGTGGCAAGCAGCCTGCTCCTTTCCATGAGACGCACGTGTGGTGAGAGAGGCTTGGCAGCAGAGAAGAAGCGAGAGGGGCAGCCAGGGAGGGGATCTGCATGCAGCTCGGAGGCCCCAGATCTCCTGCTTCCCAAGCAGAGCATGCCGGCTATGCCCATCAGGCCCCATTCCCAAGTGCACACCCAGCTTCTGGATGTGCCCTCTGCCAGCCATGAAAACACACACAGGCCATACCCTGAGCCTGCCGAGGGGGACCTTTGCTCCCCGGAGGGGGGGGTGGGGGGCTGAATGCCATGATTGTGTGACGGGAGAGAAGGCCCCCGGAGGCCTTCAGGGAGCTGCCACAGCATAGCGGTGCTCAGGAAAAGGCACTCTTCTTTCTGCAGGCTGGATGCACACTCGAGTTTCTGCTTGAGGCAGAGAGAGCTGAGCTAGGCGATCCCTGGCTGAAGGCAAAGCAGAGAGTTTTTCGGTGGAGCGATGGCTCCATCTGCTGGCTGACAAGCGTGGAAGGAGAAGCCTGGTTCCCACTGAGTTCCTGAGCAGGTTTCCAAGCTGGAGGCCCTCTGGCTCCACAAGCTCGAGAGTCCTGCCTAAGACTTCCCTCTGGCAACAGAGTGGGTGCCAAGGGCCTGTGGGTTCGAGAGTGCTCGGAAGCCGCGGGGGAGGCTTTGGGCACCCAGTGCTCTGTGATGGAAAACGCTGCAGGCCTGAGCCTCCAGGAACTCCTGCAAGGCTGTGGAGTGGGAAAGCTGTCCTTAGCAGAAGGCTCCCTGCCCAGGGCTGCAGGCCTTTGTGGATGGCTAAGCCGCAGCTTCCTTGCAGGCTGCTGCTCCAGGGGCGTGTGTGCCCTGGTCCAGAGTGCTGTAGGAGGAGGTCCTAGCAAGGGGAGAGCAAGCACCTTGTTTCCTTGGCTTCGACTGGCCTGTGCCCCCAGAGGCCTGCCGGCAGTGCACACAGCACAGGCAGCAAGGGGGTGTTGGCAGGCAGCTAGGAGGCAGCAGGAGTCCCACTTGAAAGTGGGGTCATGACTGTTTGGGCCTCAGGCCCCAACGGCAAGCTGCACACACAGCCTCTGAACCTGCAGCTTGCGAGCAGTGCCAGAGACACACAGGCACCTCCCTGGGGCCTTCTCGAGGGAACTGTGCTCCATCGAGGTCCTGCTGGCTGGCAGTGGCCTAGGCCAGCACAGGCCTTAGGGAGGCCTGGCTGAGCCTGGGGTGATCTCCGAGCTAGCCATGCCCAGGACAAGCCTGGGACTTGAGGCCAGGCTGCAGCCTCATTCCAGGCTGGGCCTGGTGCAGAGAGCCTGCAAGCGAGGCCTTCCAGGGGCAATGCTCAGTGCAGTGGCTTTGCCCTGCAATCCACGTTCCTCACTCGGGCCGCCCTGCCTGTCAGGCCCACACTCCCTAGACCTGTGTTCCTGAGGCGGTTGGACAGTTGGGGAAGTGGAGGCTGTCCCAGCATGGGAGGCCTGCTTAGCACACTGCTCTGGGTCCAAAGCGGATTCCCTGCACCTCGGGCACTGGGGCGACATTTTCTGCACACAGGAGACACTTGGCACACACAGTGTTTCCCCATGGAAAGCGGTGTGCCAAAGAGCACCCGCCTGGGATGTATGGCACTCTCCCACAGAAGCCCTCCATGCAGCAGGCTGTCATGGATTCGGCTGCAGGCCGTTGTGGCTGGAGAGACAGCAGCTCCTCTGGAGGCTCTGGGTCCATTTGCACTCCCGTGCTAGTAAATGAGGCCTGGGGGATGAGGTCCTTGCAAAGAGTGGCAAGCAGCCTGCTCCTTTCCATGAGACGCACGTGTGGTGAGAGAGGCTTGGCAGCAGAGAAGAAGCGAGAGGGGCAGCCAGGGAGGGGATCTGCATGCAGCTCGGAGGCCCCAGATCTCCTGCTTCCCAAGCAGAGCATGCCGGCTATGCCCATCAGGCCCCATTCCCAAGTGCACACCCAGCTTCTGGATGTGCCCTCTGCCAGCCATGAAAACACACACAGGCCATACCCTGAGCCTGCCGAGGGGGACCTTTGCTCCCCGGAGGAGGGGATGGGGGGCTGAATGCCATGATTGTGTGACGGGAGAGAAGGCCCCCGGAGGCCTTCAGGGAGCTGCCACAGCATAGCGGTGCTCAGGAAAAGGCACTCTTCTTTCTGCAGGCTGGATGCACACTCGAGTTTCTGCTTGAGGCAGAGAGAGCTGAGCTAGGCGATCCCTGGCTGAAGGCAAAGCAGAGAGTTTTTCGGTGGAGCGATGGCTCCATCTGCTGGCTGACAAGCGTGGAAGGAGAAGCCTGGTTCCCACTGAGTTCCTGAGCAGGTTTCCAAGCTGGAGGCCCTCTGGCTCCACAAGCTCGAGAGTCCTGCCTAAGACTTCCCTCTGGCAACAGAGTGGGTGCCAAGGGCCTGTGGGTTCGAGAGTGCTCGGAAGCCGCGGGGGAGGCTTTTGGCACCCAGTGCTCTGTGATGGAAAACGCTGCAGGCCTGAGCCTCCAGGAACTCCTGCAAGGCTGTGGAGTTGGAAAGCTGTCCTTAGCAGAAGGCTCCCTGCCCAGGGCTGCAGGCCTTTGTGGATGGCTAAGCCGCAGCTTCCTTGCAGGCTGCTGCTCCAGGGGCGTGTGTGCCCTGGTCCAGAGTGCTGTAGGAGGAGGTCCTAGCAAGGGGAGAGCAAGCACCTTGTTTCCTTGGCTTCGACTGGCCTGTGCCCCCAGAGGCCTGCCGGCAGTGCACACAGCACAGGCAGCAAGGGGGTGTTGGCAGGCAGTTAGGAGGCAGCAGGAGTCCCACTTGAAAGTGGGGTCATGACTGTTTGGGCCTCAGGCCCCAACGGCAACCTGCACACACAGCCTCTGAACCTGCAGCTTGCGAGCAGTGCCAGAGACACACAGGCACCTCCCTGGGGCCTTCTCGAGGGAACTGTGCTCCATCGAGGTCCTGCTGGCTGGCAGTGGCCTAGGCCAGCACAGGCCTTAGGGAGGCCTGGCTGAGCCTGGGGTGATCTCCGAGCTAGCCATGCCCAGGACAAGCCTGGGACTTGAGGCCAGGCTGCAGCCTCATTCCAGGCTGGGCCTGGTGCAGAGAGCCTGCAAGCGAGGCCTTCCAGGGGCAATGCTCAGTGCAGTGGCTTTGCCCTGCAATCCACGTTCCTCACTCGGGCCGCCCTGCCTGTCAGGCCCACACTCCCTAGACCTGTGTTCCTGAGGCCGTTGGACAGTTGGGGAAGTGGAGGCTCTCCCAGCATGGGAGGCCTGCTTAGCACACTGCTCTGGGTCCAAAGCGGATTCCCTGCACCTCGGGCACTGGGGCGACATTTTCTGCACACAGGAGACACTTGGCACACACAGTGTTTCCCCATGGAAAGCGGTGTGCCAAAGAGCACCCGCCTGGGATGTATGGCACTCTCCCACAGAAGCCCTCCATGCAGCAGGCTGTCATGGATTTGGCTGCAGGCCGTTGTGGCTGGAGAGACAGCAGCTCCTCTGGAGGCTCTGGGTCCATTTGCACTCCCGTGCTAGTAAATGAGGCCTGGGGGATGAGGTCCTTGCAAAGAGTGGCAAGCAGCCTGCTCCTTTCCATGAGACGCACGTGTGGTGAGAGAGGCTTGGCAGCAGAGAAGAAGCGAGAGGGGCAGCCAGGGAGGGGATCTGCATGCAGCTCGGAGGCCCCAGATCTCCTGCTTCCCAAGCAGAGCATGCCGGCTATGCCCATCAGGCCCCATTCCCAAGTGCACACCCAGCTTCTGGATGTGCCCTCTGCCAGCCATGAAAACACACACAGGCCATACCCTGAGCCTGCCGAGGGGGACCTTTGCTCCCCGGAGGGGGGGGTGGGGGGCTGAATGCCATGATTGTGTGACGGGAGAGAAGGCCCCCGGAGGCCTTCAGGGAGCTGCCACAGCATAGCGGTGCTCAGGAAAAGGCACTCTTCTTTCTGCAGGCTGGATGCACACTCGAGTTTCTGCTTGAGGCAGAGAGAGCTGAGCTAGGCGATCCCTGGCTGAAGGCAAAGCAGAGAGTTTTTCGGTGGAGCGATGGCTCCATCTGCTGGCTGACAAGCGTGGAAGGAGAAGCCTGGTTCCCACTGAGTTCCTGAGCAGGTTTCCAAGCTGGAGGCCCTCTGGCTCCACAAGCTCGAGAGTCCTGCCTAAGACTTCCCTCTGGCAACAGAGTGGGTGCCAAGGGCCTGTGGGTTCGAGAGTGCTCGGAAGCCGCAGGGGAGGCTTTGGGCACCCAGTGCTCTGTGATGGAAAACGCTGCAGGCCTGAGCCTCCAGGAACTCCTGCAAGGCTGTGGAGTGGGAAAGCTGTCCTTAGCAGAAGGCTCCCTGCCCAGGGCTGCAGGCCTTTGTGGATGGCTAAGCCGCAGCTTCCTTGCAGGCTGCTGCTCCAGGGGCGTGTGTGCCCTGGTCCAGAGTGCTGTAGGAGGAGGTCCTAGCAAGGGGAGAGCAAGCACCTTGTTTCCTTGGCTTCGACTGGCCTGTGCCCCCAGAGGCCTGCAGGCAGTGCACACAGCACAGGCAGCAAGGGGGTGTTGGCAGGCAGCTAGGAGGCAGCAGGAGTCCCACTTGAAAGTGGGGTCATGACTGTTTGGGCCTCAGGCCCCAACGGCAACCTGCACACACAGCCTCTGAACCTGCAGCTTGCGAGCAGTGCCAGAGACACACAGGCACCTCCCTGGGGCCTTCTCGAGGGAACTGTGCTCCATCGAGGTCCTGCTGGCTGGCAGTGGCCTAGGCCAGCACAGGCCTTAGGGAGGCCTGGCTGAGCCTGGGGTGATCTCCGAGCTAGCCATGCCCAGGACAAGCCTGGGACTTGAGGCCAGGCTGCAGCCTCATTCCAGGCTGGGCCTGGTGCAGAGAGCCTGCAAGCGAGGCCTTCCAGGGGCAATGCTCAGTGCAGTGGCTTTGCCCTGCAATCCACGTTCCTCACTCGGGCCGCCCTGCCTGTCAGGCCCACACTCCCTAGACCTGTGTTCCTGAGGCCGTTGGACAGTTGGGGAAGTGGAGGCTCTCCCAGCATGGGAGGCCTGCTTAGCACACTGCTCTGGGTCCAAAGCGGATTCCCTGCACCTCGGGCACTGGGGCGACATTTTCTGCACACAGGAGACACTTGGCACACACAGTGTTTCCCCATGGAAAGCGGTGTGCCAAAGAGCACCCGCCTGGGATGTATGGCACTCTCCCACAGAAGCCCTCCATGCAGCAGGCTGTCATGGATTCGGCTGCAGGCCATTGTGGCTGGAGAGACAGCAGCTCCTCTGGAGGCTCTGGGTCCATTTGCACTCCCATGCTAGTAAATGAGGCCTGGGGGATGAGGTCCTTGCAAAGAGTGGCAAGCAGCCTGCTCCTTTCCATGAGACGCACGTGTGGTGAGAGAGGCTTGGCAGCAGAGAAGAAGCGAGAGGGGCAGCCAGGGAGGGGATCTGCATGCAGCTCGGAGGCCCCAGATCTCCTGCTTCCCAAGCAGAGCATGCCGGCTATGCCCATCAGGCCCCATTCCCAAGTGCACACCCAGCTTCTGGATGTGCCCTCTGCCAGCCATGAAAACACACACAGGCCATACCCTGAGCCTGCCGAGGGGGACCTTTGCTCCCCGGAGGGGGGGGTGGGGGGCTGAATGCCATGATTGTGTGACGGGAGAGAAGGCCCCCGGAGGCCTTCAGGGAGCTGCCACAGCATAGCGGTGCTCAGGAAAAGGCACTCTTCTTTCTGCAGGCTGGATGCACACTCGAGTTTCTGCTTGAGGCAGAGAGAGCTGAGCTAGGCGATCCCTGGCTGAAGGCAAAGCAGAGAGTTTTTCGGTGGAGCGATGGCTCCATCTGCTGGCTGACAAGCGTGGAAGGAGAAGCCTGGTTCCCACTGAGTTCCTGAGCAGGTTTCCAAGCTGGAGGCCCTCTGGCTCCACAAGCTCGAGAGTCCTGCCTAAGACTTCCCTCTGGCAACAGAGTGGGTGCCAAGGGCCTGTGGGTTCGAGAGTGCTCGGAAGCCGCGGGGGAGGCTTTGGGCACCCAGTGCTCTGTGATGGAAAACGCTGCAGGCCTGAGCCTCCAGGAACTCCTGCAAGGCTGTGGAGTGGGAAAGCTGTCCTTAGCAGAAGGCTCCCTGCCCAGGGCTGCAGGCCTTTGTGGATGGCTAAGCCGCAGCTTCCTTGCAGGCTGCTGCTCCAGGGGCGTGTGTGCCCTGGTCCAGAGTGCTGTAGGAGGAGGTCCTAGCAAGGGGAGAGCAAGCACCTTGTTTCCTTGGCTTCGACTGGCCTGTGCCCCCAGAGGCCTGCCGGCAGTGCACACAGCACAGGCAGCAAGGGGGTGTTGGCAGGCAGCTAGGAGGCAGCAGGAGTCCCACTTGAAAGTGGGGTCATGACTGTTTGGGCCTCAGGCCCCAACGGCAACCTGCACACACAGCCTCTGAACCTGCAGCTTGCGAGCAGTGCCAGAGACACACAGGCACCTCCCTGGGGCCTTCTCGAGGGAACTGTGCTCCATCGAGGTCCTGCTGGCTGGCAGTGGCCTAGGCCAGCACAGGCCTTAGGGAGGCCTGGCTGAGCCTGGGGTGATCTCCGAGCTAGCCATGCCCAGGACAAGCCTGGGACTTGAGGCCAGGCTGCAGCCTCATTCCAGGCTGGGCCTGGTACAGAGAGCCTGCAAGCGAGGCCTTCCAGGGGCAATGCTCAGTGCAGTGGCTTTGCCCTGCAATCCACGTTCCTCACTCGGGCCGCCCTGCCTGTCAGGCCCACACTCCCTAGACCTGTGTTCCTGAGGCCGTTGGACAGTTGGGGAAGTGGAGGCTCTCCCAGCATGGGAGGCCTGCTTAGCACACTGCTCTGGGTCCAAAGCGGATTCCCTGCACCTCGGGCACTGGGGCGACATTTTCTGCACACAGGAGACACTTGGCACACACAGTGTTTCCCCATGGAAAGCGGTGTGCCAAAGAGCACCCGCCTGGGATGTATGGCACTCTCCCACAGAAGCCCTCCATGCAGCAGGCTGTCATGGATTCGGCTGCAGGCCGTTGTGGCTGGAGAGACAGCAGCTCCTCTGGAGGCTCTGGGTCCATTTGCACTCCCATGCTAGTAAATGAGGCCTGGGGGATGAGGTCCTTGCAAAGAGTGGCAAGCAGCCTGCTCCTTTCCATGAGACGCACGTGTGGTGAGAGAGGCTTGGCAGCAGAGAAGAAGCGAGAGGGGCAGCCAGGGAGGGGATCTGCATGCAGCTCGGAGGCCCCAGATCTCCTGCTTCCCAAGCAGAGCATGCCGGCTATGCCCATCAGGCCCCATTCCCAAGTGCACACCCAGCTTCTGGATGTGCCCTCTGCCAGCCATGAAAACACACACAGGCCATACCCTGAGCCTGCCGAGGGGGACCTTTGCTCCCCGGAGGGGGGGGTGGGGGGCTGAATGCCATGATTGTGTGACGGGAGAGAAGGCCCCCGGAGGCCTTCAGGGAGCTGCCACAGCATAGCGGTGCTCAGGAAAAGGCACTCTTCTTTCTGCAGGCTGGATGCACACTCGAGTTTCTGCTTGAGGCAGAGAGAGCTGAGCTAGGCGATCCCTGGCTGAAGGCAAAGCAGAGAGTTTTTCGGTGGAGCGATGGCTCCATCTGCTGGCTGACAAGCGTGGAAGGAGAAGCCTGGTTCCCACTGAGTTCCTGAGCAGGTTTCCAAGCTGGAGGCCCTCTGGCTCCACAAGCTCGAGAGTCCTGCCTAAGACTTCCCTCTGGCAACAGAGTGGGTGCCAAGGGCCTGTGGGTTCGAGAGTGCTCGGAAGCCGCGGGGGAGGCTTTGGGCACCCAGTGCTCTGTGATGGAAAACGCTGCAGGCCTGAGCCTCCAGGAACTCCTGCAAGGCTGTGGAGTGGGAAAGCTGTCCTTAGCAGAAGGCTCCCTGCCCAGGGCTGCAGGCCTTTGTGGATGGCTAAGCCGCAGCTTCCTTGCAGGCTGCTGCTCCAGGGGCGTGTGTGCCCTGGTCCAGAGTGCTGTAGGAGGAGGTCCTAGCAAGGGGAGAGCAAGCACCTTGTTTCCTTGGCTTCGACTGGCCTGTGCCCCCAGAGGCCTGCAGGCAGTGCACACAGCACAGGCAGCAAGGGGGTGTTGGCAGGCAGCTAGGAGGCAGCAGGAGTCCCACTTGAAAGTGGGGTCATGACTGTTTGGGCCTCAGGCCCCAACGGCAACCTGCACACACAGCCTCTGAACCTGCAGCTTGCGAGCAGTGCCAGAGACACACAGGCACCTCCCTGGGGCCTTCTCGAGGGAACTGTGCTCCATCGAGGTCCTGCTGGCTGGCAGTGGCCTAGGCCAGCACAGGCCTTAGGGAGGCCTGGCTGAGCCTGGGGTGATCTCCGAGCTAGCCATGCCCAGGACAAGCCTGGGACTTGAGGCCAGGCTGCAGCCTCATTCCAGGCTGGGCCTGGTGCAGAGAGCCTGCAAGCGAGGCCTTCCAGGGGCAATGCTCAGTGCAGTGGCTTTGCCCTGCAATCCACGTTCCTCACTCGGGCCGCCCTGCCTGTCAGGCCCACACTCCCTAGACCTGTGTTCCTGAGGCCGTTGGACAGTTGGGGAAGTGGAGGCTCTCCCAGCATGGGAGGCCTGCTTAGCACACTGCTCTGGGTCCAAAGCGGATTCCCTGCACCTCGGGCACTGGGGCGACATTTTCTGCACACAGGAGACACTTGGCACACACAGTGTTTCCCCATGGAAAGCGGTGTGCCAAAGAGCACCCGCCTGGGATGTATGGCACTCTCCCACAGAAGCCCTCCATGCAGCAGGCTGTCATGGATTCGGCTGCAGGCCGTTGTGGCTGGAGAGACAGCAGCTCCTCTGGAGGCTCTGGGTCCATTTGCACTCCCGTGCTAGTAAATGAGGCCTGGGGGATGAGGTCCTTGCAAAGAGTGGCAAGCAGCCTGCTCCTTTCCATGAGACGCACGTGTGGTGAGAGAGGCTTGGCAGCAGAGAAGAAGCGAGAGGGGCAGCCAGGGAGGGGATCTGCATGCAGCTCGGAGGCCCCAGATCTCCTGCTTCCCAAGCAGAGCATGCCGGCTATGCCCATCAGGCCCCATTCCCAAGTGCACACCCAGCTTCTGGATGTGCCCTCTGCCAGCCATGAAAACACACACAGGCCATACCCTGAGCCTGCCGAGGGGGACCTTTGCTCCCCGGAGGGGGGGGTGGGGGGCTGAATGCCATGATTGTGTGACGGGAGAGAAGGCCCCCGGAGGCCTTCAGGGAGCTGCCACAGCATAGCGGTGCTCAGGAAAAGGCACTCTTCTTTCTGCAGGCTGGATGCACACTCGAGTTTCTGCTTGAGGCAGAGAGAGCTGAGCTAGGCGATCCCTGGCTGAAGGCAAAGCAGAGAGTTTTTCGGTGGAGCGATGGCTCCATCTGCTGGCTGACAAGCGTGGAAGGAGAAGCCTGGTTCCCACTGAGTTCCTGAGCAGGTTTCCAAGCTGGAGGCCCTCTGGCTCCACAAGCTCGAGAGTCCTGCCTAAGACTTCCCTCTGGCAACAGAGTGGGTGCCAAGGGCCTGTGGGTTCGAGAGTGCTCGGAAGCCGCGGGGGAGGCTTTGGGCACCCAGTGCTCTGTGATGGAAAACGCTGCAGGCCTGAGCCTCCAGGAACTCCTGCAAGGCTGTGGAGTGGGAAAGCTGTCCTTAGCAGAAGGCTCCCTGCCCAGGGCTGCAGGCCTTTGTGGATGGCTAAGCCGCAGCTTCCTTGCAGGCTGCTGCTCCAGGGGCGTGTGTGCCCTGGTCCAGAGTGCTGTAGGAGGAGGTCCTAGCAAGGGGAGAGCAAGCACCTTGTTTCCTTGGCTTCGACTGGCCTGTGCCCCCAGAGGCCTGCAGGCAGTGCACACAGCACAGGCAGCAAGGGGGTGTTGGCAGGCAGCTAGGAGGCAGCAGGAGTCCCACTTGAAAGTGGGGTCATGACTGTTTGGGCCTCAGGCCCCAACGGCAAGCTGCACACACAGCCTCTGAACCTGCAGCTTGCGAGCAGTGCCAGAGACACACAGGCACCTCCCTGGGGCCTTCTCGAGGGAACTGTGCTCCATCGAGGTCCTGCTGGCTGGCAGTGGCCTAGGCCAGCACAGGCCTTAGGGAGGCCTGGCTGAGCCTGGGGTGATCTCCGAGCTAGCCATGCCCAGGACAAGCCTGGGACTTGAGGCCAGGCTGCAGCCTCATTCCAGGCTGGGCCTGGTGCAGAGAGCCTGCAAGCGAGGCCTTCCAGGGGCAATGCTCAGTGCAGTGGCTTTGCCCTGCAATCCACGTTCCTCACTCGGGCCGCCCTGCCTGTCAGGCCCACACTCCCTAGACCTGTGTTCCTGAGGCGGTTGGACAGTTGGGGAAGTGGAGGCTGTCCCAGCATGGGAGGCCTGCTTAGCACACTGCTCTGGGTCCAAAGCGGATTCCCTGCACCTCGGGCACTGGGGCGACATTTTCTGCACACAGGAGACACTTGGCACACACAGTGTTTCCCCATGGAAAGCGGTGTGCCAAAGAGCACCCGCCTGGGATGTATGGCACTCTCCCACAGAAGCCCTCCATGCAGCAGGCTGTCATGGATTCGGCTGCAGGCCGTTGTGGCTGGAGAGACAGCAGCTCCTCTGGAGGCTCTGGGTCCATTTGCACTCCCGTGCTAGTAAATGAGGCCTGGGGGATGAGGTCCTTGCAAAGAGCGGCAAGCAGCCTGCTCCTTTCCATGAGACGCACGTGTGGTGAGAGAGGCTTGGCAGCAGAGAAGAAGCGAGAGGGGCAGCCAGGGAGGGGATCTGCATGCAGCTCGGAGGCCCCAGATCTCCTGCTTCCCAAGCAGAGCATGCCGGCTATGCCCATCAGGCCCCATTCCCAAGTGCACACCCAGCTTCTGGATGTGCCCTCTGCCAGCCATGAAAACACACACAGGCCATACCCTGAGCCTGCCGAGGGGGACCTTTGCTCCCCGGAGGGGGGGATGGGGGGCTGAATGCCATGATTGTGTGACGGGAGAGAAGGCCCCCGGAGGCCTTCAGGGAGCTGCCACCGCATAGCGGTGCTCAGGAAAAGGCACTCTTCTTTCTGCAGGCTGGATGCACACTCGAGTTTCTGCTTGAGGCAGAGAGAGCTGAGCTAGGCGATCCCTGGCTGAAGGCAAAGCAGAGAGTTTTTCGGTGGAGCGATGGCTCCATCTGCTGGCTGACAAGCGTGGAAGGAGAAGCCTGGTTCCCACTGAGTTCCTGAGCAGGTTTCCAAGCTGGAGGCCCTCTGGCTCCACAAGCTCGAGAGTCCTGCCTAAGACTTCCCTCTGGCAACAGAGTGGGTGCCAAGGGCCTGTGGGTTCGAGAGTGCTCGGAAGCCGCGGGGGAGGCTTTGGGCACCCAGTGCTCTGTGATGGAAAACGCTGCAGGCCTGAGCCTCCAGGAACTCCTGCAAGGCTGTGGAGTGGGAAAGCTGTCCTTAGCAGAAGGCTCCCTGCCCAGGGCTGCAGGCCTTTGTGGATGGCTAAGCCGCAGCTTCCTTGCAGGCTGCTGCTCCAGGGGCGTGTGTGCCCTGGTCCAGAGTGCTGTAGGAGGAGGTCCTAGCAAGGGGAGAGCAAGCACCTTGTTTCCTTGGCTTCGACTGGCCTGTGCCCCCAGAGGCCTGCCGGCAGTGCACACAGCACAGGCAGCAAGGGGGTGTTGGCAGGCAGCTAGGAGGCAGCAGGAGTCCCACTTGAAAGTGGGGTCATGACTGTTTGGGCCTCAGGCCCCAACGGCAAGCTGCACACACAGCCTCTGAACCTGCAGCTTGCGAGCAGTGCCAGAGACACACAGGCACCTCCCTGGGGCCTTCTCGAGGGAACTGTGCTCCATCGAGGTCCTGCTGGCTGGCAGTGGCCTAGGCCAGCACAGGCCTTAGGGAGGCCTGGCTGAGCCTGGGGTGATCTCCGAGCTAGCCATGCCCAGGACAAGCCTGGGACTTGAGGCCAGGCTGCAGCCTCATTCCAGGCTGGGCCTGGTGCAGAGAGCCTGCAAGCGAGGCCTTCCAGGGGCAATGCTCAGTGCAGTGGCTTTGCCCTGCAATCCACGTTCCTCACTCGGGCCGCCCTGCCTGTCAGGCCCACACTCCCTAGACCTGTGTTCCTGAGGCGGTTGGACAGTTGGGGAAGTGGAGGCTGTCCCAGCATGGGAGGCCTGCTTAGCACACTGCTCTGGGTCCAAAGCGGATTCCCTGCACCTCGGGCACTGGGGCGACATTTTCTGCACACAGGAGACACTTGGCACACACAGTGTTTCCCCATGGAAAGCGGTGTGCCAAAGAGCACCCGCCTGGGATGTATGGCACTCTCCCACAGAAGCCCTCCATGCAGCAGGCTGTCATGGATTCGGCTGCAGGCCGTTGTGGCTGGAGAGACAGCAGCTCCTCTGGAGGCTCTGGGTCCATTTGCACTCCCGTGCTAGTAAATGAGGCCTGGGGGATGAGGTCCTTGCAAAGAGTGGCAAGCAGCCTGCTCCTTTCCATGAGACGCACGTGTGGTGAGAGAGGCTTGGCAGCAGAGAAGAAGCGAGAGGGGCAGCCAGGGAGGGGATCTGCATGCAGCTCGGAGGCCCCAGATCTCCTGCTTCCCAAGCAGAGCATGCCGGCTATGCCCATCAGGCCCCATTCCCAAGTGCACACCCAGCTTCTGGATGTGCCCTCTGCCAGCCATGAAAACACACACAGGCCATACCCTGAGCCTGCCGAGGGGGACCTTTGCTCCCCGGAGGAGGGGATGGGGGGCTGAATGCCATGATTGTGTGACGGGAGAGAAGGCCCCCGGAGGCCTTCAGGGAGCTGCCACAGCATAGCGGTGCTCAGGAAAAGGCACTCTTCTTTCTGCAGGCTGGATGCACACTCGAGTTTCTGCTTGAGGCAGAGAGAGCTGAGCTAGGCGATCCCTGGCTGAAGGCAAAGCAGAGAGTTTTTCGGTGGAGCGATGGCTCCATCTGCTGGCTGACAAGCGTGGAAGGAGAAGCCTGGTTCCCACTGAGTTCCTGAGCAGGTTTCCAAGCTGGAGGCCCTCTGGCTCCACAAGCTCGAGAGTCCTGCCTAAGACTTCCCTCTGGCAACAGAGTGGGTGCCAAGGGCCTGTGGGTTCGAGAGTGCTCGGAAGCCGCGGGGGAGGCTTTGGGCACCCAGTGCTCTGTGATGGAAAACGCTGCAGGCCTGAGCCTCCAGGAACTCCTGCAAGGCTGTGGAGTGGGAAAGCTGTCCTTAGCAGAAGGCTCCCTGCCCAGGGCTGCAGGCCTTTGTGGATGGCTAAGCCGCAGCTTCCTTGCAGGCTGCTGCTCCAGGGGCGTGTGTGCCCTGGTCCAGAGTGCTGTAGGAGGAGGTCCTAGCAAGGGGAGAGCAAGCACCTTGTTTCCTTGGCTTCGACTGGCCTGTGCCCCCAGAGGCCTGCCGGCAGTGCACACAGCACAGGCAGCAAGGGGGTGTTGGCAGGCAGTTAGGAGGCAGCAGGAGTCCCACTTGAAAGTGGGGTCATGACTGTTTGGGCCTCAGGCCCCAACGGCAACCTGCACACACAGCCTCTGAACCTGCAGCTTGCGAGCAGTGCCAGAGACACACAGGCACCTCCCTGGGGCCTTCTCGAGGGAACTGTGCTCCATCGAGGTCCTGCTGGCTGGCAGTGGCCTAGGCCAGCACAGGCCTTAGGGAGGCCTGGCTGAGCCTGGGGTGATCTCCGAGCTAGCCATGCCCAGGACAAGCCTGGGACTTGAGGCCAGGCTGCAGCCTCATTCCAGGCTGGGCCTGGTGCAGAGAGCCTGCAAGCGAGGCCTTCCAGGGGCAATGCTCAGTGCAGTGGCTTTGCCCTGCAATCCACGTTCCTCACTCGGGCCGCCCTGCCTGTCAGGCCCACACTCCCTAGACCTGTGTTCCTGAGGCCGTTGGACAGTTGGGGAAGTGGAGGCTCTCCCAGCATGGGAGGCCTGCTTAGCACACTGCTCTGGGTCCAAAGCGGATTCCCTGCACCTCGGGCACTGGGGCGACATTTTCTGCACACAGGAGACACTTGGCACACACAGTGTTTCCCCATGGAAAGCGGTGTGCCAAAGAGCACCCGCCTGGGATGTATGGCACTCTCCCACAGAAGCCCTCCATGCAGCAGGCTGTCATGGATTTGGCTGCAGGCCGTTGTGGCTGGAGAGACAGCAGCTCCTCTGGAGGCTCTGGGTCCATTTGCACTCCCGTGCTAGTAAATGAGGCCTGGGGGATGAGGTCCTTGCAAAGAGTGGCAAGCAGCCTGCTCCTTTCCATGAGACGCACGTGTGGTGAGAGAGGCTTGGCAGCAGAGAAGAAGCGAGAGGGGCAGCCAGGGATGGGATCTGCATGCAGCTCGGAGGCCCCAGATCTCCTGCTTCCCAAGCAGAGCATGCCGGCTATGCCCATCAGGCCCCATTCCCAAGTGCACACCCAGCTTCTGGATGTGCCCTCTGCCAGCCATGAAAACACACACAGGCCATACCCTGAGCCTGCCGAGGGGGACCTTTGCTCCCCGGAGGGGGGGGTGGGGGGCTGAATGCCATGATTGAGTGACGGGAGAGAAGGCCCCCGGAGGCCTTCAGGGAGCTGCCACAGCATAGCGGTGCTCAGGAAAAGGCACTCTTCTTTCTGCAGGCTGGATGCACACTCGAGTTTCTGCTTGAGGCAGAGAGAGCTGAGCTAGGCGATCCCTGGCTGAAGGCAAAGCAGAGAGTTTTTCGGTGGAGCGATGGCTCCATCTGCTGGCTGACAAGCGTGGAAGGAGAAGCCTGGTTCCCACTGAGTTCCTGAGCAGGTTTCCAAGCTGGAGGCCCTCTGGCTCCACAAGCTCGAGAGTCCTGCCTAAGACTTCCCTCTGGCAACAGAGTGGGTGCCAAGGGCCTGTGGGTTCGAGAGTGCTCGGAAGCCGCAGGGGAGGCTTTGGGCACCCAGTGCTCTGTGATGGAAAACGCTGCAGGCCTGAGCCTCCAGGAACTCCTGCAAGGCTGTGGAGTGGGAAAGCTGTCCTTAGCAGAAGGCTCCCTGCCCAGGGCTGCAGGCCTTTGTGGATGGCTAAGCCGCAGCTTCCTTGCAGGCTGCTGCTCCAGGGGCGTGTGTGCCCTGGTCCAGAGTGCTGTAGGAGGAGGTCCTAGCAAGGGGAGAGCAAGCACCTTGTTTCCTTGGCTTCGACTGGCCTGTGCCCCCAGAGGCCTGCAGGCAGTGCACACAGCACAGGCAGCAAGGGGGTGTTGGCAGGCAGCTAGGAGGCAGCAGGAGTCCCACTTGAAAGTGGGGTCATGACTGTTTGGGCCTCAGGCCCCAACGGCAACCTGCACACACAGCCTCTGAACCTGCAGCTTGCGAGCAGTGCCAGAGACACACAGGCACCTCCCTGGGGCCTTCTCGAGGGAACTGTGCTCCATCGAGGTCCTGCTGGCTGGCAGTGGCCTAGGCCAGCACAGGCCTTAGGGAGGCCTGGCTGAGCCTGGGGTGATCTCCGAGCTAGCCATGCCCAGGACAAGCCTGGGACTTGAGGCCAGGCTGCAGCCTCATTCCAGGCTGGGCCTGGTGCAGAGAGCCTGCAAGCGAGGCCTTCCAGGGGCAATGCTCAGTGCAGTGGCTTTGCCCTGCAATCCACGTTCCTCACTCGGGCCGCCCTGCCTGTCAGGCCCACACTCCCTAGACCTGTGTTCCTGAGGCCGTTGGACAGTTGGGGAAGTGGAGGCTCTCCCAGCATGGGAGGCCTGCTTAGCACACTGCTCTGGGTCCAAAGCGGATTCCCTGCACCTCGGGCACTGGGGCGACATTTTCTGCACACAGGAGACACTTGGCACACACAGTGTTTCCCCATGGAAAGCGGTGTGCCAAAGAGCACCCGCCTGGGATGTATGGCACTCTCCCACAGAAGCCCTCCATGCAGCAGGCTGTCATGGATTCGGCTGCAGGCCATTGTGGCTGGAGAGACAGCAGCTCCTCTGGAGGCTCTGGGTCCATTTGCACTCCCATGCTAGTAAATGAGGCCTGGGGGATGAGGTCCTTGCAAAGAGTGGCAAGCAGCCTGCTCCTTTCCATGAGACGCACGTGTGGTGAGAGAGGCTTGGCAGCAGAGAAGAAGCGAGAGGGGCAGCCAGGGAGGGGATCTGCATGCAGCTCGGAGGCCCCAGATCTCCTGCTTCCCAAGCAGAGCATGCCGGCTATGCCCATCAGGCCCCATTCCCAAGTGCACACCCAGCTTCTGGATGTGCCCTCTGCCAGCCATGAAAACACACACAGGCCATACCCTGAGCCTGCCGAGGGGGACCTTTGCTCCCCGGAGGGGGGGGTGGGGGGCTGAATGCCATGATTGTGTGACGGGAGAGAAGGCCCCCGGAGGCCTTCAGGGAGCTGCCACAGCATAGCGGTGCTCAGGAAAAGGCACTCTTCTTTCTGCAGGCTGGATGCACACTCGAGTTTCTGCTTGAGGCAGAGAGAGCTGAGCTAGGCGATCCCTGGCTGAAGGCAAAGCAGAGAGTTTTTCGGTGGAGCGATGGCTCCATCTGCTGGCTGACAAGCGTGGAAGGAGAAGCCTGGTTCCCACTGAGTTCCTGAGCAGGTTTCCAAGCTGGAGGCCCTCTGGCTCCACAAGCTCGAGAGTCCTGCCTAAGACTTCCCTCTGGCAACAGAGTGGGTGCCAAGGGCCTGTGGGTTCGAGAGTGCTCGGAAGCCGCGGGGGAGGCTTTGGGCACCCAGTGCTCTGTGATGGAAAACGCTGCAGGCCTGAGCCTCCAGGAACTCCTGCAAGGCTGTGGAGTGGGAAAGCTGTCCTTAGCAGAAGGCTCCCTGCCCAGGGCTGCAGGCCTTTGTGGATGGCTAAGCCGCAGCTTCCTTGCAGGCTGCTGCTCCAGGGGCGTGTGTGCCCTGGTCCAGAGTGCTGTAGGAGGAGGTCCTAGCAAGGGGAGAGCAAGCACCTTGTTTCCTTGGCTTCGACTGGCCTGTGCCCCCAGAGGCCTGCCGGCAGTGCACACAGCACAGGCAGCAAGGGGGTGTTGGCAGGCAGCTAGGAGGCAGCAGGAGTCCCACTTGAAAGTGGGGTCATGACTGTTTGGGCCTCAGGCCCCAACGGCAACCTGCACACACAGCCTCTGAACCTGCAGCTTGCGAGCAGTGCCAGAGACACACAGGCACCTCCCTGGGGCCTTCTCGAGGGAACTGTGCTCCATCGAGGTCCTGCTGGCTGGCAGTGGCCTAGGCCAGCACAGGCCTTAGGGAGGCCTGGCTGAGCCTGGGGTGATCTCCGAGCTAGCCATGCCCAGGACAAGCCTGGGACTTGAGGCCAGGCTGCAGCCTCATTCCAGGCTGGGCCTGGTACAGAGAGCCTGCAAGCGAGGCCTTCCAGGGGCAATGCTCAGTGCAGTGGCTTTGCCCTGCAATCCACGTTCCTCACTCGGGCCGCCCTGCCTGTCAGGCCCACACTCCCTAGACCTGTGTTCCTGAGGCCGTTGGACAGTTGGGGAAGTGGAGGCTCTCCCAGCATGGGAGGCCTGCTTAGCACACTGCTCTGGGTCCAAAGCGGATTCCCTGCACCTCGGGCACTGGGGCGACATTTTCTGCACACAGGAGACACTTGGCACACACAGTGTTTCCCCATGGAAAGCGGTGTGCCAAAGAGCACCCGCCTGGGATGTATGGCACTCTCCCACAGAAGCCCTCCATGCAGCAGGCTGTCATGGATTCGGCTGCAGGCCGTTGTGGCTGGAGAGACAGCAGCTCCTCTGGAGGCTCTGGGTCCATTTGCACTCCCATGCTAGTAAATGAGGCCTGGGGGATGAGGTCCTTGCAAAGAGTGGCAAGCAGCCTGCTCCTTTCCATGAGACGCACGTGTGGTGAGAGAGGCTTGGCAGCAGAGAAGAAGCGAGAGGGGCAGCCAGGGAGGGGATCTGCATGCAGCTCGGAGGCCCCAGATCTCCTGCTTCCCAAGCAGAGCATGCCGGCTATGCCCATCAGGCCCCATTCCCAAGTGCACACCCAGCTTCTGGATGTGCCCTCTGCCAGCCATGAAAACACACACAGGCCATACCCTGAGCCTGCCGAGGGGGACCTTTGCTCCCCGGAGGGGGGGGTGGGGGGCTGAATGCCATGATTGTGTGACGGGAGAGAAGGCCCCCGGAGGCCTTCAGGGAGCTGCCACAGCATAGCGGTGCTCAGGAAAAGGCACTCTTCTTTCTGCAGGCTGGATGCACACTCGAGTTTCTGCTTGAGGCAGAGAGAGCTGAGCTAGGCGATCCCTGGCTGAAGGCAAAGCAGAGAGTTTTTCGGTGGAGCGATGGCTCCATCTGCTGGCTGACAAGCGTGGAAGGAGAAGCCTGGTTCCCACTGAGTTCCTGAGCAGGTTTCCAAGCTGGAGGCCCTCTGGCTCCACAAGCTCGAGAGTCCTGCCTAAGACTTCCCTCTGGCAACAGAGTGGGTGCCAAGGGCCTGTGGGTTCGAGAGTGCTCGGAAGCCGCGGGGGAGGCTTTGGGCACCCAGTGCTCTGTGATGGAAAACGCTGCAGGCCTGAGCCTCCAGGAACTCCTGCAAGGCTGTGGAGTGGGAAAGCTGTCCTTAGCAGAAGGCTCCCTGCCCAGGGCTGCAGGCCTTTGTGGATGGCTAAGCCGCAGCTTCCTTGCAGGCTGCTGCTCCAGGGGCGTGTGTGCCCTGGTCCAGAGTGCTGTAGGAGGAGGTCCTAGCAAGGGGAGAGCAAGCACCTTGTTTCCTTGGCTTCGACTGGCCTGTGCCCCCAGAGGCCTGCAGGCAGTGCACACAGCACAGGCAGCAAGGGGGTGTTGGCAGGCAGCTAGGAGGCAGCAGGAGTCCCACTTGAAAGTGGGGTCATGACTGTTTGGGCCTCAGGCCCCAACGGCAACCTGCACACACAGCCTCTGAACCTGCAGCTTGCGAGCAGTGCCAGAGACACACAGGCACCTCCCTGGGGCCTTCTCGAGGGAACTGTGCTCCATCGAGGTCCTGCTGGCTGGCAGTGGCCTAGGCCAGCACAGGCCTTAGGGAGGCCTGGCTGAGCCTGGGGTGATCTCCGAGCTAGCCATGCCCAGGACAAGCCTGGGACTTGAGGCCAGGCTGCAGCCTCATTCCAGGCTGGGCCTGGTGCAGAGAGCCTGCAAGCGAGGCCTTCCAGGGGCAATGCTCAGTGCAGTGGCTTTGCCCTGCAATCCACGTTCCTCACTCGGGCCGCCCTGCCTGTCAGGCCCACACTCCCTAGACCTGTGTTCCTGAGGCCGTTGGACAGTTGGGGAAGTGGAGGCTCTCCCAGCATGGGAGGCCTGCTTAGCACACTGCTCTGGGTCCAAAGCGGATTCCCTGCACCTCGGGCACTGGGGCGACATTTTCTGCACACAGGAGACACTTGGCACACACAGTGTTTCCCCATGGAAAGCGGTGTGCCAAAGAGCACCCGCCTGGGATGTATGGCACTCTCCCACAGAAGCCCTCCATGCAGCAGGCTGTCATGGATTCGGCTGCAGGCCGTTGTGGCTGGAGAGACAGCAGCTCCTCTGGAGGCTCTGGGTCCATTTGCACTCCCGTGCTAGTAAATGAGGCCTGGGGGATGAGGTCCTTGCAAAGAGTGGCAAGCAGCCTGCTCCTTTCCATGAGACGCACGTGTGGTGAGAGAGGCTTGGCAGCAGAGAAGAAGCGAGAGGGGCAGCCAGGGAGGGGATCTGCATGCAGCTCGGAGGCCCCAGATCTCCTGCTTCCCAAGCAGAGCATGCCGGCTATGCCCATCAGGCCCCATTCCCAAGTGCACACCCAGCTTCTGGATGTGCCCTCTGCCAGCCATGAAAACACACACAGGCCATACCCTGAGCCTGCCGAGGGGGACCTTTGCTCCCCGGAGGGGGGGGTGGGGGGCTGAATGCCATGATTGTGTGACGGGAGAGAAGGCCCCCGGAGGCCTTCAGGGAGCTGCCACAGCATAGCGGTGCTCAGGAAAAGGCACTCTTCTTTCTGCAGGCTGGATGCACACTCGAGTTTCTGCTTGAGGCAGAGAGAGCTGAGCTAGGCGATCCCTGGCTGAAGGCAAAGCAGAGAGTTTTTCGGTGGAGCGATGGCTCCATCTGCTGGCTGACAAGCGTGGAAGGAGAAGCCTGGTTCCCACTGAGTTCCTGAGCAGGTTTCCAAGCTGGAGGCCCTCTGGCTCCACAAGCTCGAGAGTCCTGCCTAAGACTTCCCTCTGGCAACAGAGTGGGTGCCAAGGGCCTGTGGGTTCGAGAGTGCTCGGAAGCCGCGGGGGAGGCTTTGGGCACCCAGTGCTCTGTGATGGAAAACGCTGCAGGCCTGAGCCTCCAGGAACTCCTGCAAGGCTGTGGAGTGGGAAAGCTGTCCTTAGCAGAAGGCTCCCTGCCCAGGGCTGCAGGCCTTTGTGGATGGCTAAGCCGCAGCTTCCTTGCAGGCTGCTGCTCCAGGGGCGTGTGTGCCCTGGTCCAGAGTGCTGTAGGAGGAGGTCCTAGCAAGGGGAGAGCAAGCACCTTGTTTCCTTGGCTTCGACTGGCCTGTGCCCCCAGAGGCCTGCAGGCAGTGCACACAGCACAGGCAGCAAGGGGGTGTTGGCAGGCAGCTAGGAGGCAGCAGGAGTCCCACTTGAAAGTGGGGTCATGACTGTTTGGGCCTCAGGCCCCAACGGCAACCTGCACACACAGCCTCTGAACCTGCAGCTTGCGAGCAGTGCCAGAGACACACAGGCACCTCCCTGGGGCCTTCTCGAGGGAACTGTGCTCCATCGAGGTCCTGCTGGCTGGCAGTGGCCTAGGCCAGCACAGGCCTTAGGGAGGCCTGGCTGAGCCTGGGGTGATCTCCGAGCTAGCCATGCCCAGGACAAGCCTGGGACTTGAGGCCAGGCTGCAGCCACATTCCAGGCTGGGCCTGGTGCAGAGAGCCTGCAAGCGAGGCCTTCCAGGGGCAATGCTCAGTGCAGTGGCTTTGCCCTGCAATCCACGTTCCTCACTCGGGCCGCCCTGCCTGTCAGGCCCACACTCCCTAGACCTGTGTTCCTGAGGCCGTTGGACAGTTGGGGAAGTGGAGGCTCTCCCAGCATGGGAGGCCTGCTTAGCACACTGCTCTGGGTCCAAAGCGGATTCCCTGCACCTCGGGCACTGGGGCGACATTTTCTGCACACAGGAGACACTTGGCACACACAGTGTTTCCCCATGGAAAGCGGTGTGCCAAAGAGCACCCGCCTGGGATGTATGGCACTCTCCCACAGAAGCCCTCCATGCAGCAGGCTGTCATGGATTCGGCTGCAGGCCGTTGTGGCTGGAGAGACAGCAGCTCCTCTGGAGGCTCTGGGTCCATTTGCACTCCCGTGCTAGTAAATGAGGCCTGGGGGATGAGGTCCTTGCAAAGAGTGGCAAGCAGCCTGCTCCTTTCCATGAGACGCACGTGTGGTGAGAGAGGCTTGGCAGCAGAGAAGAAGCGAGAGGGGCAGCCAGGGAGGGGATCTGCATGCAGCTCGGAGGCCCCAGATCTCCTGCTTCCCAAGCAGAGCATGCCGGCTATGCCCATCAGGCCCCATTCCCAAGTGCACACCCAGCTTCTGGATGTGCCCTCTGCCAGCCATAAAAACACACACAGGCCATACCCTGAGCCTGCCGAGGGGGACCTTTGCTCCCCGGAGGGGGGGGTGGGGGGCTGAATGCCATGATTGTGTGACGGGAGAGAAGGCCCCCGGAGGCCTTCAGGGAGCTGCCACAGCATAGCGGTGCTCAGGAAAAGGCACTCTTCTTTCTGCAGGCTGGATGCACACTCGAGTTTCTGCTTGAGGCAGAGAGAGCTGAGCTAGGCGATCCCTGGCTGAAGGCAAAGCAGAGAGTTTTTCGGTGGAGCGATGGCTCCATCTGCTGGCTGACAAGCGTGGAAGGAGAAGCCTGGTTCCCACTGAGTTCCTGAGCAGGTTTCCAAGCTGGAGGCCCTCTGGCTCCACAAGCTCGAGAGTCCTGCCTAAGACTTCCCTCTGGCAACAGAGTGGGTGCCAAGGGCCTGTGGGTTCGAGAGTGCTCGGAAGCCGCGGGGGAGGCTTTGGGCACCCAGTGCTCTGTGATGGAAAACGCTGCAGGCCTGAGCCTCCAGGAACTCCTGCAAGGCTGTGGAGTGGGAAAGCTGTCCTTAGCAGAAGGCTCCCTGCCCAGGGCTGCAGGCCTTTGTGGATGGCTAAGCCGCAGCTTCCTTGCAGGCTGCTGCTCCAGGGGCGTGTGTGCCCTGGTCCAGAGTGCTGTAGGAGGAGGTCCTAGCAAGGGGAGAGCAAGCACCTTGTTTCCTTGGCTTCGACTGGCCTGTGCCCCCAGAGGCCTGCCGGCAGTGCACACAGCACAGGCAGCAAGGGGGTGTTGGCAGGCAGCTAGGAGGCAGCAGGAGTCCCACTTGAAAGTGGGGTCATGACTGTTTGGGCCTCAGGCCCCAACGGCAACCTGCACACACAGCCTCTGAACCTGCAGCTTGCGAGCAGTGCCAGAGACACACAGGCACCTCCCTGGGGCCTTCTCGAGGGAACTGTGCTCCATCGAGGTCCTGCTGGCTGGCAGTGGCCTAGGCCAGCACAGGCCTTAGGGAGGCCTGGCTGAGCCTGGGGTGATCTCCGAGCTAGCCATGCCCAGGACAAGCCTGGGACTTGAGGCCAGGCTGCAGCCACATTCCAGGCTGGGCCTGGTGCAGAGAGCCTGCAAGTGAGGCCTTCCAGGGGCAATGCTCAGTGCAGTGGCTTTGCCCTGCAATCCACGTTCCTCACTCGGGCCGCCCTGCCTGTCAGGCCCACACTCCCTAGACCTGTGTTCCTGAGGCCGTTGGACAGTTGGGGAAGTGGAGGCTCTCCCAGCATGGGAGGCCTGCTTAGCACACTGCTCTGGGTCCAAAGCGGATTCCCTGCACCTCGGGCACTGGGGCGACATTTTCTGCACACAGGAGACACTTGGCACACACAGTGTTTCCCCATGGAAAGCGGTGTGCCAAAGAGCACCCGCCTGGGATGTATGGCACTCTCCCACAGAAGCCCTCCATGCAGCAGGCTGTCATGGATTCGGCTGCAGGCCGTTGTGGCTGGAGAGACAGCAGCTCCTCTGGAGGCTCTGGGTCCATTTGCACTCCCATGCTAGTAAATGAGGCCTGGGGGATGAGGTCCTTGCAAAGAGTGGCAAGCAGCCTGCTCCTTTCCATGAGACGCACGTGTGGTGAGAGAGGCTTGGCAGCAGAGAAGAAGCGAGAGGGGCAGCCAGGGAGGGGATCTGCATGCAGCTCGGAGGCCCCAGATCTCCTGCTTCCCAAGCAGAGCATGCCGGCTATGCCCATCAGGCCCCATTCCCAAGTGCACACCCAGCTTCTGGATGTGCCCTCTGCCAGCCATGAAAACACACACAGGCCATACCCTGAGCCTGCCGAGGGGGACCTTTGCTCCCCGGAGGGGGGGGTGGGGGGCTGAATGCCATGATTGTGTGACGGGAGAGAAGGCCCCCGGAGGCCTTCAGGGAGCTGCCACAGCATAGCGGTGCTCAGGAAAAGGCACTCTTCTTTCTGCAGGCTGGATGCACACTCGAGTTTCTGCTTGAGGCAGAGAGAGCTGAGCTAGGCGATCCCTGGCTGAAGGCAAAGCAGAGAGTTTTTCGGTGGAGCGATGGCTCCATCTGCTGGCTGACAAGCGTGGAAGGAGAAGCCTGGTTCCCACTGAGTTCCTGAGCAGGTTTCCAAGCTGGAGGCCCTCTGGCTCCACAAGCTCGAGAGTCCTGCCTAAGACTTCCCTCTGGCAACAGAGTGGGTGCCAAGGGCCTGTGGGTTCGAGAGTGCTCGGAAGCCGCGGGGGAGGCTTTGGGCACCCAGTGCTCTGTGATGGAAAACGCTGCAGGCCTGAGCCTCCAGGAACTCCTGCAAGGCTGTGGAGTGGGAAAGCTGTCCTTAGCAGAAGGCTCCCTGCCCAGGGCTGCAGGCCTTTGTGGATGGCTAAGCCGCAGCTTCCTTGCAGGCTGCTGCTCCAGGGGCGTGTGTGCCCTGGTCCAGAGTGCTGTAGGAGGAGGTCCTAGCAAGGGGAGAGCAAGCACCTTGTTTCCTTGGCTTCGACTGGCCTGTGCCCCCAGAGGCCTGCAGGCAGTGCACACAGCACAGGCAGCAAGGGGGTGTTGGCAGGCAGCTAGGAGGCAGCAGGAGTCCCACTTGAAAGTGGGGTCATGACTGTTTGGGCCTCAGGCCCCAACGGCAACCTGCACACACAGCCTCTGAACCTGCAGCTTGCGAGCAGTGCCAGAGACACACAGGCACCTCCCTGGGGCCTTCTCGAGGGAACTGTGCTCCATCGAGGTCCTGCTGGCTGGCAGTGGCCTAGGCCAGCACAGGCCTTAGGGAGGCCTGGCTGAGCCTGGGGTGATCTCCGAGCTAGCCATGCCCAGGACAAGCCTGGGACTTGAGGCCAGGCTGCAGCCTCATTCCAGGCTGGGCCTGGTGCAGAGAGCCTGCAAGCGAGGCCTTCCAGGGGCAATGCTCAGTGCAGTGGCTTTGCCCTGCAATCCACGTTCCTCACTCGGGCTGCCCTGCCTGTCAGGCCCACACTCCCTAGACCTGTGTTCCTGAGGCCGTTGGACAGTTGGGGAAGTGGAGGCTCTCCCAGCATGGGAGGCCTGCTTAGCACACTGCTCTGGGTCCAAAGCGGATTCCCTGCACCTCGGGCACTGGGGCGACATTTTCTGCACACAGGAGACACTTGGCACACACAGTGTTTCCCCATGGAAAGCGGTGTGCCAAAGAGCACCCGCCTGGGATGTATGGCACTCTCCCACAGAAGCCCTCCATGCAGCAGGCTGTCATGGATTCGGCTGCAGGCCGTTGTGGCTGGAGAGACAGCAGCTCCTCTGGAGGCTCTGGGTCCATTTGCACTCCCATGCTAGTAAATGAGGCCTGGGGGATGAGGTCCTTGCAAAGAGTGGCAAGCAGCCTGCTCCTTTCCATGAGACGCACGTGTGGTGAGAGAGGCTTGGCAGCAGAGAAGAAGCGAGAGGGGCAGCCAGGGAGGGGATCTGCATGCAGCTCGGAGGCCCCAGATCTCCTGCTTCCCAAGCAGAGCATGCCGGCTATGCCCATCAGGCCCCATTCCCAAGTGCACACCCAGCTTCTGGATGTGCCCTCTGCCAGCCATGAAAACACACACAGGCCATACCCTGAGCCTGCCGAGGGGGACCTTTGCTCCCCGGAGGGGGGGGTGGGGGGCTGAATGCCATGATTGTGTGACGGGAGAGAAGGCCCCCGGAGGCCTTCAGGGAGCTGCCACAGCATAGCGGTGCTCAGGAAAAGGCACTCTTCTTTCTGCAGGCTGGATGCACACTCGAGTTTCTGCTTGAGGCAGAGAGAGCTGAGCTAGGCGATCCCTGGCTGAAGGCAAAGCAGAGAGTTTTTCGGTGGAGCGATGGCTCCATCTGCTGGCTGACAAGCGTGGAAGGAGAAGCCTGGTTCCCACTGAGTTCCTGAGCAGGTTTCCAAGCTGGAGGCCCTCTGGCTCCACAAGCTCGAGAGTCCTGCCTAAGACTTCCCTCTGGCAACAGAGTGGGTGCCAAGGGCCTGTGGGTTCGAGAGTGCTCGGAAGCCGCGGGGGAGGCTTTGGGCACCCAGTGCTCTGTGATGGAAAACGCTGCAGGCCTGAGCCTCCAGGAACTCCTGCAAGGCTGTGGAGTGGGAAAGCTGTCCTTAGCAGAAGGCTCCCTGCCCAGGGCTGCAGGCCTTTGTGGATGGCTAAGCCGCAGCTTCCTTGCAGGCTGCTGCTCCAGGGGCGTGTGTGCCCTGGTCCAGAGTGCTGTAGGAGGAGGTCCTAGCAAGGGGAGAGCAAGCACCTTGTTTCCTTGGCTTCGACTGGCCTGTGCCCCCAGAGGCCTGCCGGCAGTGCACACAGCACAGGCAGCAAGGGGGTGTTGGCAGGCAGCTAGGAGGCAGCAGGAGTCCCACTTGAAAGTGGGGTCATGACTGTTTGGGCCTCAGGCCCCAACGGCAACCTGCACACACAGCCTCTGAACCTGCAGCTTGCGAGCAGTGCCAGAGACACACAGGCACCTCCCTGGGGCCTTCTCGAGGGAACTGTGCTCCATCGAGGTCCTGCTGGCTGGCAGTGGCCTAGGCCAGCACAGGCCTTAGGGAGGCCTGGCTGAGCCTGGGGTGATCTCCGAGCTAGCCATGCCCAGGACAAGCCTGGGACTTGAGGCCAGGCTGCAGCCTCATTCCAGGCTGGGCCTGGTGCAGAGAGCCTGCAAGCGAGGCCTTCCAGGGGCAATGCTCAGTGCAGTGGCTTTGCCCTGCAATCCACGTTCCTCACTCGGGCCGCCCTGCCTGTCAGGCCCACACTCCCTAGACCTGTGTTCCTGAGGCCGTTGGACAGTTGGGGAAGTGGAGGCTCTCCCAGCATGGGAGGCCTGCTTAGCACACTGCTCTGGGTCCAAAGCGGATTCCCTGCACCTCGGGCACTGGGGCGACATTTTCTGCACACAGGAGACACTTGGCACACACAGTGTTTCCCCATGGAAAGCGGTGTGCCAAAGAGCACCCGCCTGGGATGTATGGCACTCTCCCACAGAAGCCCTCCATGCAGCAGGCTGTCATGGATTCGGCTGCAGGCCGTTGTGGCTGGAGAGACAGCAGCTCCTCTGGAGGCTCTGGGTCCATTTGCACTCCCATGCTAGTAAATGAGGCCTGGGGGATGAGGTCCTTGCAAAGAGTGGCAAGCAGCCTGCTCCTTTCCATGAGACGCACGTGTGGTGAGAGAGGCTTGGCAGCAGAGAAGAAGCGAGAGGGGCAGCCAGGGAGGGGATCTGCATGCAGCTCGGAGGCCCCAGATCTCCTGCTTCCCAAGCAGAGCATGCCGGCTATGCCCATCAGGCCCCATTCCCAAGTGCACACCCAGCTTCTGGATGTGCCCTCTGCCAGCCATGAAAACACACACAGGCCATACCCTGAGCCTGCCGAGGGGGACCTTTGCTCCCCGGAGGGGGGGGTGGGGGGCTGAATGCCATGATTGTGTGACGGGAGAGAAGGCCCTCGGAGGCCTTCAGGGAGCTGCCACAGCATAGCGGTGCTCAGGAAAAGGCACTCTTCTTTCTGCAGGCTGGATGCACACTCGAGTTTCTGCTTGAGGCAGAGAGAGCTGAGCTAGGCGATCCCTGGCTGAAGGCAAAGCAGAGAGTTTTTCGGTGGAGCGATGGCTCCATCTGCTGGCTGACAAGCGTGGAAGGAGAAGCCTGGTTCCCACTGAGTTCCTGAGCAGGTTTCCAAGCTGGAGGCCCTCTGGCTCCACAAGCTCGAGAGTCCTGCCTAAGACTTCCCTCTGGCAACAGAGTGGGTGCCAAGGGCCTGTGGGTTCGAGAGTGCTCGGAAGCCGCGGGGGAGGCTTTGGGCACCCAGTGCTCTGTGATGGAAAACGCTGCAGGCCTGAGCCTCCAGGAACTCCTGCAAGGCTGTGGAGTGGGAAAGCTGTCCTTAGCAGAAGGCTCCCTGCCCAGGGCTGCAGGCCTTTGTGGATGGCTAAGCCGCAGCTTCCTTGCAGGCTGCTGCTCCAGGGGCGTGTGTGCCCTGGTCCAGAGTGCTGTAGGAGGAGGTCCTAGCAAGGGGAGAGCAAGCACCTTGTTTCCTTGGCTTCGACTGGCCTGTGCCCCCAGAGGCCTGCCGGCAGTGCACACAGCACAGGCAGCAAGGGGGTGTTGGCAGGCAGCTAGGAGGCAGCAGGAGTCCCACTTGAAAGTGGGGTCATGACTGTTTGGGCCTCAGGCCCCAACGGCAACCTGCACACACAGCCTCTGAACCTGCAGCTTGCGAGCAGTGCCAGAGACACACAGGCACCTCCCTGGGGCCTTCTCGAGGGAACTGTGCTCCATCGAGGTCCTGCTGGCTGGCAGTGGCCTAGGCCAGCACAGGCCTTAGGGAGGCCTGGCTGAGCCTGGGGTGATCTCCGAGCTAGCCATGCCCAGGACAAGCCTGGGACTTGAGGCCAGGCTGCAGCCTCATTCCAGGCTGGGCCTGGTGCAGAGAGCCTGCAAGCGAGGCCTTCCAGGGGCAATGCTCAGTGCAGTGGCTTTGCCCTGCAATCCACGTTCCTCACTCGGGCCGCCCTGCCTGTCAGGCCCACACTCCCTAGACCTGTGTTCCTGAGGCCGTTGGACAGTTGGGGAAGTGGAGGCTCTCCCAGCATGGGAGGCCTGCTTAGCACACTGCTCTGGGTCCAAAGCGGATTCCCTGCACCTCGGGCACTGGGGCGACATTTTCTGCACACAGGAGACACTTGGCACACACAGTGTTTCCCCATGGAAAGCGGTGTGCCAAAGAGCACCCGCCTGGGATGTATGGCACTCTCCCACAGAAGCCCTCCATGCAGCAGGCTGTCATGGATTCGGCTGCAGGCCGTTGTGGCTGGAGAGACAGCAGCTCCTCTGGAGGCTCTGGGTCCATTTGCACTCCCGTGCTAGTAAATGAGGCCTGGGGGATGAGGTCCTTGCAAAGAGTGGCAAGCAGCCTGCTCCTTTCCATGAGACGCACGTGTGGTGAGAGAGGCTTGGCAGCAGAGAAGAAGCGAGAGGGGCAGCCAGGGAGGGGATCTGCATGCAGCTCGGAGGCCCCAGATCTCCTGCTTCCCAAGCAGAGCATGCCGGCTATGCCCATCAGGCCCCATTCCCAAGTGCACACCCAGCTTCTGGATGTGCCCTCTGCCAGCCATGAAAACACACACAGGCCATACCCTGAGCCTGCCGAGGGGGACCTTTGCTCCCCGGAGGGGGGGGTGGGGGGCTGAATGCCATGATTGTGTGACGGGAGAGAAGGCCCCCGGAGGCCTTCAGGGAGCTGCCACAGCATAGCGGTGCTCAGGAAAAGGCACTCTTCTTTCTGCAGGCTGGATGCACACTCGAGTTTCTGCTTGAGGCAGAGAGAGCTGAGCTAGGCGATCCCTGGCTGAAGGCAAAGCAGAGAGTTTTTCGGTGGAGCGATGGCTCCATCTGCTGGCTGACAAGCGTGGAAGGAGAAGCCTGGTTCCCACTGAGTTCCTGAGCAGGTTTCCAAGCTGGAGGCCCTCTGGCTCCACAAGCTCGAGAGTCCTGCCTAAGACTTCCCTCTGGCAACAGAGTGGGTGCCAAGGGCCTGTGGGTTCGAGAGTGCTCGGAAGCCGCGGGGGAGGCTTTGGGCACCCAGTGCTCTGTGATGGAAAACGCTGCAGGCCTGAGCCTCCAGGAACTCCTGCAAGGCTGTGGAGTGGGAAAGCTGTCCTTAGCAGAAGGCTCCCTGCCCAGGGCTGCAGGCCTTTGTGGATGGCTAAGCCGCAGCTTCCTTGCAGGCTGCTGCTCCAGGGGCGTGTGTGCCCTGGTCCAGAGTGCTGTAGGAGGAGGTCCTAGCAAGGGGAGAGCAAGCACCTTGTTTCCTTGGCTTCGACTGGCCTGTGCCCCCAGAGGCCTGCCGGCAGTGCACACAGCACAGGCAGCAAGGGGGTGTTGGCAGGCAGCTAGGAGGCAGCAGGAGTCCCACTTGAAAGTGGGGTCATGACTGTTTGGGCCTCAGGCCCCAACGGCAACCTGCACACACAGCCTCTGAACCTGCAGCTTGCGAGCAGTGCCAGAGACACACAGGCACCTCCCTGGGGCCTTCTCGAGGGAACTGTGCTCCATCGAGGTCCTGCTGGCTGGCAGTGGCCTAGGCCAGCACAGGCCTTAGGGAGGCCTGGCTGAGCCTGGGGTGATCTCCGAGCTAGCCATGCCCAGGACAAGCCTGGGACTTGAGGCCAGGCTGCAGCCTCATTCCAGGCTGGGCCTGGTGCAGAGAGCCTGCAAGCGAGGCCTTCCAGGGGCAATGCTCAGTGCAGTGGCTTTGCCCTGCAATCCACGTTCCTCACTCGGGCCGCCCTGCCTGTCAGGCCCACACTCCCTAGACCTGTGTTCCTGAGGCCGTTGGACAGTTGGGGAAGTGGAGGCTCTCCCAGCATGGGAGGCCTGCTTAGCACACTGCTCTGGGTCCAAAGCGGATTCCCTGCACCTCGGGCACTGGGGCGACATTTTCTGCACACAGGAGACACTTGGCACACACAGTGTTTCCCCATGGAAAGCGGTGTGCCAAAGAGCACCCGCCTGGGATGTATGGCACTCTCCCACAGAAGCCCTCCATGCAGCAGGCTGTCATGGATTCGGCTGCAGGCCGTTGTGGCTGGAGAGACAGCAGCTCCTCTGGAGGCTCTGGGTCCATTTGCACTCCCATGCTAGTAAATGAGGCCTGGGGGATGAGGTCCTTGCAAAGAGTGGCAAGCAGCCTGCTCCTTTCCATGAGACGCACGTGTGGTGAGAGAGGCTTGGCAGCAGAGAAGAAGCGAGAGGGGCAGCCAGGGAGGGGATCTGCATGCAGCTCGGAGGCCCCAGATCTCCTGCTTCCCAAGCAGAGCATGCCGGCTATGCCCATCAGGCCCCATTCCCAAGTGCACACCCAGCTTCTGGATGTGCCCTCTGCCAGCCATGAAAACACACACAGGCCATACCCTGAGCCTGCCGAGGGGGACCTTTGCTCCCCGGAGTGGGGGGTGGGGGGCTGAATGCCATGATTGTGTGACGGGAGAGAAGGCCCCCGGAGGCCTTCAGGGAGCTGCCACAGCATAGCGGTGCTCAGGAAAAGGCACTCTTCTTTCTGCAGGCTGGATGCACACTCGAGTTTCTGCTTGAGGCAGAGAGAGCTGAGCTAGGCGATCCCTGGCTGAAGGCAAAGCAGAGAGTTTTTCGGTGGAGCGATGGCTCCATCTGCTGGCTGACAAGCGTGGAAGGAGAAGCCTGGTTCCCACTGAGTTCCTGAGCAGGTTTCCAAGCTGGAGGCCCTCTGGCTCCACAAGCTCGAGAGTCCTGCCTAAGACTTCCCTCTGGCAACAGAGTGGGTGCCAAGGGCCTGTGGGTTCGAGAGTGCTCGGAAGCCGCGGGGGAGGCTTTGGGCACCCAGTGCTCTGTGATGGAAAACGCTGCAGGCCTGAGCCTCCAGGAACTCCTGCAAGGCTGTGGAGTGGGAAAGCTGTCCTTAGCAGAAGGCTCCCTGCCCAGGGCTGCAGGCCTTTGTGGATGGCTAAGCCGCAGCTTCCTTGCAGGCTGCTGCTCCAGGGGCGTGTGTGCCCTGGTCCAGAGTGCTGTAGGAGGAGGTCCTAGCAAGGGGAGAGCAAGCACCTTGTTTCCTTGGCTTCGACTGGCCTGTGCCCCCAGAGGCCTGCCGGCAGTGCACACAGCACAGGCAGCAAGGGGGTGTTGGCAGGCAGCTAGGAGGCAGCAGGAGTCCCACTTGAAAGTGGGGTCATGACTGTTTGGGCCTCAGGCCCCAACGGCAACCTGCACACACAGCCTCTGAACCTGCAGCTTGCGAGCAGTGCCAGAGACACACAGGCACCTCCCTGGGGCCTTCTCGAGGGAACTGTGCTCCATCGAGGTCCTGCTGGCTGGCAGTGGCCTAGGCCAGCACAGGCCTTAGGGAGGCCTGGCTGAGCCTGGGGTGATCTCCGAGCTAGCCATGCCCAGGACAAGCCTGGGACTTGAGGCCAGGCTGCAGCCTCATTCCAGGCTGGGCCTGGTGCAGAGAGCCTGCAAGCGAGGCCTTCCAGGGGCAATGCTCAGTGCAGTGGCTTTGCCCTGCAATCCACGTTCCTCACTCGGGCCGCCCTGCCTGTCAGGCCCACACTCCCTAGACCTGTGTTCCTGAGGCCGTTGGACAGTTGGGGAAGTGGAGGCTCTCCCAGCATGGGAGGCCTGCTTAGCACACTGCTCTGGGTCCAAAGCGGATTCCCTGCACCTCGGGCACTGGGGCGACATTTTCTGCACACAGGAGACACTTGGCACACACAGTGTTTCCCCATGGAAAGCGGTGTGCCAAAGAGCACCCGCCTGGGATGTATGGCACTCTCCCACAGAAGCCCTCCATGCAGCAGGCTGTCATGGATTCGGCTGCAGGCCGTTGTGGCTGGAGAGACAGCAGCTCCTCTGGAGGCTCTGGGTCCATTTGCACTCCCGTGCTAGTAAATGAGGCCTGGGGGATGAGGTCCTTGCAAAGAGTGGCAAGCAGCCTGCTCCTTTCCATGAGACGCACGTGTGGTGAGAGAGGCTTGGCAGCAGAGAAGAAGCGAGAGGGGCAGCCAGGGAGGGGATCTGCATGCAGCTCGGAGGCCCCAGATCTCCTGCTTCCCAAGCAGAGCATGCCGGCTATGCCCATCAGGCCCCATTCCCAAGTGCACACCCAGCTTCTGGATGTGCCCTCTGCCAGCCATGAAAACACACACAGGCCATACCCTGAGCCTGCCGAGGGGGACCTTTGCTCCCCGGAGGGGGGGGTGGGGGGCTGAATGCCATGATTGTGTGACGGGAGAGAAGGCCCCCGGAGGCCTTCAGGGAGCTGCCACAGCATAGCGGTGCTCAGGAAAAGGCACTCTTCTTTCTGCAGGCTGGATGCACACTCGAGTTTCTGCTTGAGGCAGAGAGAGCTGAGCTAGGCGATCCCTGGCTGAAGGCAAAGCAGAGAGTTTTTCGGTGGAGCGATGGCTCCATCTGCTGGCTGACAAGCGTGGAAGGAGAAGCCTGGTTCCCACTGAGTTCCTGAGCAGGTTTCCAAGCTGGAGGCCCTCTGGCTCCACAAGCTCGAGAGTCCTGCCTAAGACTTCCCTCTGGCAACAGAGTGGGTGCCAAGGGCCTGTGGGTTCGAGAGTGCTCGGAAGCCGCGGGGGAGGCTTTGGGCACCCAGTGCTCTGTGATGGAAAACGCTGCAGGCCTGAGCCTCCAGGAACTCCTGCAAGGCTGTGGAGTGGGAAAGCTGTCCTTAGCAGAAGGCTCCCTGCCCAGGGCTGCAGGCCTTTGTGGATGGCTAAGCCGCAGCTTCCTTGCAGGCTGCTGCTCCAGGGGCGTGTGTGCCCTGGTCCAGAGTGCTGTAGGAGGAGGTCCTAGCAAGGGGAGAGCAAGCAACTTGTTTCCTTGGCTTCGACTGGCCTGTGCCCCCAGAGGCCTGCAGGCAGTGCACACAGCACAGGCAGCAAGGGGGTGTTGGCAGGCAGCTAGGAGGCAGCAGGAGTCCCACTTGAAAGTGGGGTCATGACTGTTTGGGCCTCAGGCCCCAACGGCAACCTGCACACACAGCCTCTGAACCTGCAGCTTGCGAGCAGTGCCAGAGACACACAGGCACCTCCCTGGGGCCTTCTCGAGGGAACTGTGCTCCATCGAGGTCCTGCTGGCTGGCAGTGGCCTAGGCCAGCACAGGCCTTAGGGAGGCCTGGCTGAGCCTGGGGTGATCTCCGAGCTAGCCATGCCCAGGACAAGCCTGGGACTTGAGGCCAGGCTGCAGCCACATTCCAGGCTGGGCCTGGTGCAGAGAGCCTGCAAGCGAGGCCTTCCAGGGGCAATGCTCAGTGCAGTGGCTTTGCCCTGCAATCCACGTTCCTCACTCGGGCCGCCCTGCCTGTCAGGCCCACACTCCCTAGACCTGTGTTCCTGAGGCCGTTGGACAGTTGGGGAAGTGGAGGCTCTCCCAGCATGGGAGGCCTGCTTAGCACACTGCTCTGGGTCCAAAGCGGATTCCCTGCACCTCGGGCACTGGGGCGACATTTTCTGCACACAGGAGACACTTGGCACACACAGTGTTTCCCCATGGAAAGCGGTGTGCCAAAGAGCACCCGCCTGGGATGTATGGCACTCTCCCACAGAAGCCCTCCATGCAGCAGGCTGTCATGGATTCGGCTGCAGGCCGTTGTGGCTGGAGAGACAGCAGCTCCTCTGGAGGCTCTGGGTCCATTTGCACTCCCGTGCTAGTAAATGAGGCCTGGGGGATGAGGTCCTTGCAAAGAGTGGCAAGCAGCCTGCTCCTTTCCATGAGACGCACGTGTGGTGAGAGAGGCTTGGCAGCAGAGAAGAAGCGAGAGGGGCAGCCAGGGAGGGGATCTGCATGCAGCTCGGAGGCCCCAGATCTCCTGCTTCCCAAGCAGAGCATGCCGGCTATGCCCATCAGGCCCCATTCCCAAGTGCACACCCAGCTTCTGGATGTGCCCTCTGCCAGCCATGAAAACACACACAGGCCATACCCTGAGCCTGCCGAGGGGGACCTTTGCTCCCCGGAGGGGGGGGTGGGGGGCTGAATGCCATGATTGTGTGACGGGAGAGAAGGCCCCCGGAGGCCTTCAGGGAGCTGCCACAGCATAGCGGTGCTCAGGAAAAGGCACTCTTCTTTCTGCAGGCTGGATGCACACTCGAGTTTCTGCTTGAGGCAGAGAGAGCTGAGCTAGGCGATCCCTGGCTGAAGGCAAAGCAGAGAGTTTTTCGGTGGAGCGATGGCTCCATCTGCTGGCTGACAAGCGTGGAAGGAGAAGCCTGGTTCCCACTGAGTTCCTGAGCAGGTTTCCAAGCTGGAGGCCCTCTGGCTCCACAAGCTCGAGAGTCCTGCCTAAGACTTCCCTCTGGCAACAGAGTGGGTGCCAAGGGCCTGTGGGTTCGAGAGTGCTCGGAAGCCGCGGGGGAGGCTTTGGGCACCCAGTGCTCTGTGATGGAAAACGCTGCAGGCCTGAGCCTCCAGGAACTCCTGCAAGGCTGTGGAGTGGGAAAGCTGTCCTTAGCAGAAGGCTCCCTGCCCAGGGCTGCAGGCCTTTGTGGATGGCTAAGCCGCAGCTTCCTTGCAGGCTGCTGCTCCAGGGGCGTGTGTGCCCTGGTCCAGAGTGCTGTAGGAGGAGGTCCTAGCAAGGGGAGAGCAAGCAACTTGTTTCCTTGGCTTCGACTGGCCTGTGCCCCCAGAGGCCTGCAGGCAGTGCACACAGCACAGGCAGCAAGGGGGTGTTGGCAGGCAGCTAGGAGGCAGCAGGAGTCCCACTTGAAAGTGGGGTCATGACTGTTTGGGCCTCAGGCCCCAACGGCAACCTGCACACACAGCCTCTGAACCTGCAGCTTGCGAGCAGTGCCAGAGACACACAGGCACCTCCCTGGGGCCTTCTCGAGGGAACTGTGCTCCATCGAGGTCCTGCTGGCTGGCAGTGGCCTAGGCCAGCACAGGCCTTAGGGAGGCCTGGCTGAGCCTGGGGTGATCTCCGAGCTAGCCATGCCCAGGACAAGCCTGGGACTTGAGGCCAGGCTGCAGCCACATTCCAGGCTGGGCCTGGTGCAGAGAGCCTGCAAGCGAGGCCTTCCAGGGGCAATGCTCAGTGCAGTGGCTTTGCCCTGCAATCCACGTTCCTCACTCGGGCCGCCCTGCCTGTCAGGCCCACACTCCCTAGACCTGTGTTCCTGAGGCCGTTGGACAGTTGGGGAAGTGGAGGCTCTCCCAGCATGGGAGGCCTGCTTAGCACACTGCTCTGGGTCCAAAGCGGATTCCCTGCACCTCGGGCACTGGGGCGACATTTTCTGCACACAGGAGACACTTGGCACACACAGTGTTTCCCCATGGAAAGCGGTGTGCCAAAGAGCACCCGCCTGGGATGTATGGCACTCTCCCACAGAAGCCCTCCATGCAGCAGGCTGTCATGGATTCGGCTGCAGGCCGTTGTGGCTGGAGAGACAGCAGCTCCTCTGGAGGCTCTGGGTCCATTTGCACTCCCGTGCTAGTAAATGAGGCCTGGGGGATGAGGTCCTTGCAAAGAGTGGCAAGCAGCCTGCTCCTTTCCATGAGACGCACGTGTGGTGAGAGAGGCTTGGCAGCAGAGAAGAAGCGAGAGGGGCAGCCAGGGAGGGGATCTGCATGCAGCTCGGAGGCCCCAGATCTCCTGCTTCCCAAGCAGAGCATGCCGGCTATGCCCATCAGGCCCCATTCCCAAGTGCACACCCAGCTTCTGGATGTGCCCTCTGCCAGCCATAAAAACACACACAGGCCATACCCTGAGCCTGCCGAGGGGGACCTTTGCTCCCCGGAGGGGGGGGTGGGGGGCTGAATGCCATGATTGTGTGACGGGAGAGAAGGCCCCCGGAGGCCTTCAGGGAGCTGCCACAGCATAGCGGTGCTCAGGAAAAGGCACTCTTCTTTCTGCAGGCTGGATGCACACTCGAGTTTCTGCTTGAGGCAGAGAGAGCTGAGCTAGGCGATCCCTGGCTGAAGGCAAAGCAGAGAGTTTTTCGGTGGAGCGATGGCTCCATCTGCTGGCTGACAAGCGTGGAAGGAGAAGCCTTGTTCCCACTGAGTTCCTGAGCAGGTTTCCAAGCTGGAGGCCCTCTGGCTCCACAAGCTCGAGAGTCCTGCCTAAGACTTCCCTCTGGCAACAGAGTGGGTGCCAAGGGCCTGTGGGTTCGAGAGTGCTCGGAAGCCGCGGGGGAGGCTTTGGGCACCCAGTGCTCTGTGATGGAAAACGCTGCAGGCCTGAGCCTCCAGGAACTCCTGCAAGGCTGTGGAGTGGGAAAGCTGTCCTTAGCAGAAGGCTCCCTGCCCAGGGCTGCAGGCCTTTGTGGATGGCTAAGCCGCAGCTTCCTTGCAGGCTGCTGCTCCAGGGGCGTGTGTGCCCTGGTCCAGAGTGCTGTAGGAGGAGGTCCTAGCAAGGGGAGAGCAAGCACCTTGTTTCCTTGGCTTCGACTGGCCTGTGCCCCCAGAGGCCTGCAGGCAGTGCACACAGCACAGGCAGCAAGGGGGTGTTGGCAGGCAGCTAGGAGGCAGCAGGAGTCCCACTTGAAAGTGGGGTCATGACTGTTTGGGCCTCAGGCCCCAACGGCAACCTGCACACACAGCCTCTGAACCTGCAGCTTGCGAGCAGTGCCAGAGACACACAGGCACCTCCCTGGGGCCTTCTCGAGGGAACTGTGCTCCATCGAGGTCCTGCTGGCTGGCAGTGGCCTAGGCCAGCACAGGCCTTAGGGAGGCCTGGCTGAGCCTGGGGTGATCTCCGAGCTAGCCATGCCCAGGACAAGCCTGGGACTTGAGGCCAGGCTGCAGCCTCATTCCAGGCTGGGCCTGGTGCAGAGAGCCTGCAAGCGAGGCCTTCCAGGGGCAATGCTCAGTGCAGTGGCTTTGCCCTGCAATCCACGTTCCTCACTCGGGCCGCCCTGCCTGTCAGGCCCACACTCCCTAGACCTGTGTTCCTGAGGCCGTTGGACAGTTGGGGAAGTGGAGGCTCTCCCAGCATGGGAGGCCTGCTTAGCACACTGCTCTGGGTCCAAAGCGGATTCCCTGCACCTCGGGCACTGGGGCGACATTTTCTGCACACAGGAGACACTTGGCACACACAGTGTTTCCCCATGGAAAGCGGTGTGCCAAAGAGCACCCGCCTGGGATGTATGGCACTCTCCCACAGAAGCCCTCCATGCAGCAGGCTGTCATGGATTCGGCTGCAGGCCGTTGTGGCTGGAGAGACAGCAGCTCCTCTGGAGGCTCTGGGTCCATTTGCACTCCCGTGCTAGTAAATGAGGCCTGGGGGATGAGGTCCTTGCAAAGAGTGGCAAGCAGCCTGCTCCTTTCCATGAGACGCACGTGTGGTGAGAGAGGCTTGGCAGCAGAGAAGAAGCGAGAGGGGCAGCCAGGGAGGGGATCTGCATGCAGCTCGGAGGCCCCAGATCTCCTGCTTCCCAAGCAGAGCATGCCGGCTATGCCCATCAGGCCCCATTCCCAAGTGCACACCCAGCTTCTGGATGTGCCCTCTGCCAGCCATGAAAACACACACAGGCCATACCCTGAGCCTGCCGAGGGGGACCTTTGCTCCCCGGAGGGGGGGGTGGGGGGCTGAATGCCATGATTGTGTGACGGGAGAGAAGGCCCCCGGAGGCCTTCAGGGAGCTGCCACAGCATAGCGGTGCTCAGGAAAAGGCACTCTTCTTTCTGCAGGCTGGATGCACACTCGAGTTTCTGCTTGAGGCAGAGAGAGCTGAGCTAGGCGATCCCTGGCTGAAGGCAAAGCAGAGAGTTTTTCGGTGGAGCGATGGCTCCATCTGCTGGCTGACAAGCGTGGAAGGAGAAGCCTGGTTCCCACTGAGTTCCTGAGCAGGTTTCCAAGCTGGAGGCCCTCTGGCTCCACAAGCTCGAGAGTCCTGCCTAAGACTTCCCTCTGGCAACAGAGTGGGTGCCAAGGGCCTGTGGGTTCGAGAGTGCTCGGAAGCCGCGGGGGAGGCTTTGGGCACCCAGTGCTCTGTGATGGAAAACGCTGCAGGCCTGAGCCTCCAGGAACTCCTGCAAGGCTGTGGAGTGGGAAAGCTGTCCTTAGCAGAAGGCTCCCTGCCCAGGGCTGCAGGCCTTTGTGGATGGCTAAGCCGCAGCTTCCTTGCAGGCTGCTGCTCCAGGGGCGTGTGTGCCCTGGTCCAGAGTGCTGTAGGAGGAGGTCCTAGCAAGGGGAGAGCAAGCACCTTGTTTCCTTGGCTTCGACTGGCCTGTGCCCCCAGAGGCCTGCCGGCAGTGCACACAGCACAGGCAGCAAGGGGGTGTTGGCAGGCAGCTAGGAGGCAGCAGGAGTCCCACTTGAAAGTGGGGTCATGACTGTTTGGGCCTCAGGCCCCAACGGCAACCTGCACACACAGCCTCTGAACCTGCAGCTTGCGAGCAGTGCCAGAGACACACAGGCACCTCCCTGGGGCCTTCTCGAGGGAACTGTGCTCCATCGAGGTCCTGCTGGCTGGCAGTGGCCTAGGCCAGCACAGGCCTTAGGGAGGCCTGGCTGAGCCTGGGGTGATCTCCGAGCTAGCCATGCCCAGGACAAGCCTGGGACTTGAGGCCAGGCTGCAGCCTCATTCCAGGCTGGGCCTGGTGCAGAGAGCCTGCAAGCGAGGCCTTCCAGGGGCAATGCTCAGTGCAGTGGCTTTGCCCTGCAATCCACGTTCCTCACTCGGGCCGCCCTGCCTGTCAGGCCCACACTCCCTAGACCTGTGTTCCTGAGGCCGTTGGACAGTTGGGGAAGTGGAGGCTCTCCCAGCATGGGAGGCCTGCTTAGCACACTGCTCTGGGTCCAAAGCGGATTCCCTGCACCTCGGGCACTGGGGCGACATTTTCTGCACACAGGAGACACTTGGCACACACAGTGTTTCCCCATGGAAAGCGGTGTGCCAAAGAGCACCCGCCTGGGATGTATGGCACTCTCCCACAGAAGCCCTCCATGCAGCAGGCTGTCATGGATTCGGCTGCAGGCCGTTGTGGCTGGAGAGACAGCAGCTCCTCTGGAGGCTCTGGGTCCATTTGCACTCCCGTGCTAGTAAATGAGGCCTGGGGGATGAGGTCCTTGCAAAGAGTGGCAAGCAGCCTGCTCCTTTCCATGAGACGCACGTGTGGTGAGAGAGGCTTGGCAGCAGAGAAGAAGCGAGAGGGGCAGCCAGGGAGGGGATCTGCATGCAGCTCGGAGGCCCCAGATCTCCTGCTTCCCAAGCAGAGCATGCCGGCTATGCCCATCAGGCCCCATTCCCAAGTGCACACCCAGCTTCTGGATGTGCCCTCTGCCAGCCATGAAAACACACACAGGCCATACCCTGAGCCTGCCGAGGGGGACCTTTGCTCCCCGGAGGGGGGGGTGGGGGGCTGAATGCCATGATTGTGTGACGGGAGAGAAGGCCCCCGGAGGCCTTCAGGGAGCTGCCACAGCATAGCGGTGCTCAGGAAAAGGCACTCTTCTTTCTGCAGGCTGGATGCACACTCGAGTTTCTGCTTGAGGCAGAGAGAGCTGAGCTAGGCGATCCCTGGCTGAAGGCAAAGCAGAGAGTTTTTCGGTGGAGCGATGGCTCCATCTGCTGGCTGACAAGCGTGGAAGGAGAAGCCTGGTTCCCACTGAGTTCCTGAGCAGGTTTCCAAGCTGGAGGCCCTCTGGCTCCACAAGCTCGAGAGTCCTGCCTAAGACTTCCCTCTGGCAACAGAGTGGGTGCCAAGGGCCTGTGGGTTCGAGAGTGCTCGGAAGCCGCGGGGGAGGCTTTGGGCACCCAGTGCTCTGTGATGGAAAACGCTGCAGGCCTGAGCCTCCAGGAACTCCTGCAAGGCTGTGGAGTGGGAAAGCTGTCCTTAGCAGAAGGCTCCCTGCCCAGGGCTGCAGGCCTTTGTGGATGGCTAAGCCGCAGCTTCCTTGCAGGCTGCTGCTCCAGGGGCGTGTGTGCCCTGGTCCAGAGTGCTGTAGGAGGAGGTCCTAGCAAGGGGAGAGCAAGCACCTTGTTTCCTTGGCTTCGACTGGCCTGTGCCCCCAGAGGCCTGCCGGCAGTGCACACAGCACAGGCAGCAAGGGGGTGTTGGCAGGCAGCTAGGAGGCAGCAGGAGTCCCACTTGAAAGTGGGGTCATGACTGTTTGGGCCTCAGGCCCCAACGGCAACCTGCACACACAGCCTCTGAACCTGCAGCTTGCGAGCAGTGCCAGAGACACACAGGCACCTCCCTGGGGCCTTCTCGAGGGAACTGTGCTCCATCGAGGTCCTGCTGGCTGGCAGTGGCCTAGGCCAGCACAGGCCTTAGGGAGGCCTGGCTGAGCCTGGGGTGATCTCCGAGCTAGCCATGCCCAGGACAAGCCTGGGACTTGAGGCCAGGCTGCAGCCTCATTCCAGGCTGGGCCTGGTGCAGAGAGCCTGCAAGCGAGGCCTTCCAGGGGCAATGCTCAGTGCAGTGGCTTTGCCCTGCAATCCACGTTCCTCACTCGGGCCGCCCTGCCTGTCAGGCCCACACTCCCTAGACCTGTGTTCCTGAGGCCGTTGGACAGTTGGGGAAGTGGAGGCTCTCCCAGCATGGGAGGCCTGCTTAGCACACTGCTCTGGGTCCAAAGCGGATTCCCTGCACCTCGGGCACTGGGGCGACATTTTCTGCACACAGGAGACACTTGGCACACACAGTGTTTCCCCATGGAAAGCGGTGTGCCAAAGAGCACCCGCCTGGGATGTATGGCACTCTCCCACAGAAGCCCTCCATGCAGCAGGCTGTCATGGATTCGGCTGCAGGCCGTTGTGGCTGGAGAGACAGCAGCTCCTCTGGAGGCTCTGGGTCCATTTGCACTCCCATGCTAGTAAATGAGGCCTGGGGGATGAGGTCCTTGCAAAGAGTGGCAAGCAGCCTGCTCCTTTCCATGAGACGCACGTGTGGTGAGAGAGGCTTGGCAGCAGAGAAGAAGCGAGAGGGGCAGCCAGGGAGGGGATCTGCATGCAGCTCGGAGGCCCCAGATCTCCTGCTTCCCAAGCAGAGCATGCCGGCTATGCCCATCAGGCCCCATTCCCAAGTGCACACCCAGCTTCTGGATGTGCCCTCTGCCAGCCATGAAAACACACACAGGCCATACCCTGAGCCTGCCGAGGGGGACCTTTGCTCCCCGGAGGGGGGGGTGGGGGGCTGAATGCCATGATTGTGTGACGGGAGAGAAGGCCCCCGGAGGCCTTCAGGGAGCTGCCACAGCATAGCGGTGCTCAGGAAAAGGCACTCTTCTTTCTGCAGGCTGGATGCACACTCGAGTTTCTGCTTGAGGCAGAGAGAGCTGAGCTAGGCGATCCCTGGCTGAAGGCAAAGCAGAGAGTTTTTCGGTGGAGCGATGGCTCCATCTGCTGGCTGACAAGCGTGGAAGGAGAAGCCTGGTTCCCACTGAGTTCCTGAGCAGGTTTCCAAGCTGGAGGCCCTCTGGCTCCACAAGCTCGAGAGTCCTGCCTAAGACTTCCCTCTGGCAACAGAGTGGGTGCCAAGGGCCTGTGGGTTCGAGAGTGCTCGGAAGCCGCGGGGGAGGCTTTGGGCACCCAGTGCTCTGTGATGGAAAACGCTGCAGGCCTGAGCCTCCAGGAACTCCTGCAAGGCTGTGGAGTGGGAAAGCTGTCCTTAGCAGAAGGCTCCCTGCCCAGGGCTGCAGGCCTTTGTGGATGGCTAAGCCGCAGCTTCCTTGCAGGCTGCTGCTCCAGGGGCGTGTGTGCCCTGGTCCAGAGTGCTGTAGGAGGAGGTCCTAGCAAGGGGAGAGCAAGCACCTTGTTTCCTTGGCTTCGACTGGCCTGTGCCCCCAGAGGCCTGCCGGCAGTGCACACAGCACAGGCAGCAAGGGGGTGTTGGCAGGCAGCTAGGAGGCAGCAGGAGTCCCACTTGAAAGTGGGGTCATGACTGTTTGGGCCTCAGGCCCCAACGGCAACCTGCACACACAGCCTCTGAACCTGCAGCTTGCGAGCAGTGCCAGAGACACACAGGCACCTCCCTGGGGCCTTCTCGAGGGAACTGTGCTCCATCGAGGTCCTGCTGGCTGGCAGTGGCCTAGGCCAGCACAGGCCTTAGGGAGGCCTGGCTGAGCCTGGGGTGATCTCCGAGCTAGCCATGCCCAGGACAAGCCTGGGACTTGAGGCCAGGCTGCAGCCACATTCCAGGCTGGGCCTGGTGCAGAGAGCCTGCAAGCGAGGCCTTCCAGGGGCAATGCTCAGTGCAGTGGCTTTGCCCTGCAATCCACGTTCCTCACTCGGGCCGCCCTGCCTGTCAGGCCCACACTCCCTAGACCTGTGTTCCTGAGGCCGTTGGACAGTTGGGGAAGTGGAGGCTCTCCCAGCATGGGAGGCCTGCTTAGCACACTGCTCTGGGTCCAAAGCGGATTCCCTGCACCTCGGGCACTGGGGCGACATTTTCTGCACACAGGAGACACTTGGCACACACAGTGTTTCCCCATGGAAAGCGGTGTGCCAAAGAGCACCCGCCTGGGATGTATGGCACTCTCCCACAGAAGCCCTCCATGCAGCAGGCTGTCATGGATTCGGCTGCAGGCCGTTGTGGCTGGAGAGACAGCAGCTCCTCTGGAGGCTCTGGGTCCATTTGCACTCCCGTGCTAGTAAATGAGGCCTGGGGGATGAGGTCCTTGCAAAGAGTGGCAAGCAGCCTGCTCCTTTCCATGAGACGCACGTGTGGTGAGAGAGGCTTGGCAGCAGAGAAGAAGCGAGAGGGGCAGCCAGGGAGGGGATCTGCATGCAGCTCGGAGGCCCCAGATCTCCTGCTTCCCAAGCAGAGCATGCCGGCTATGCCCATCAGGCCCCATTCCCAAGTGCACACCCAGCTTCTGGATGTGCCCTCTGCCAGCCATGAAAACACACACAGGCCATACCCTGAGCCTGCCGAGGGGGACCTTTGCTCCCCGGAGGGGGGGGTGGGGGGCTGAATGCCATGATTGTGTGACGGGAGAGAAGGCCCCCGGAGGCCTTCAGGGAGCTGCCACAGCATAGCGGTGCTCAGGAAAAGGCACTCTTCTTTCTGCAGGCTGGATGCACACTCGAGTTTCTGCTTGAGGCAGAGAGAGCTGAGCTAGGCGATCCCTGGCTGAAGGCAAAGCAGAGAGTTTTTCGGTGGAGCGATGGCTCCATCTGCTGGCTGACAAGCGTGGAAGGAGAAGCCTGGTTCCCACTGAGTTCCTGAGCAGGTTTCCAAGCTGGAGGCCCTCTGGCTCCACAAGCTCGAGAGTCCTGCCTAAGACTTCCCTCTGGCAACAGAGTGGGTGCCAAGGGCCTGTGGGTTCGAGAGTGCTCGGAAGCCGCGGGGGAGGCTTTGGGCACCCAGTGCTCTGTGATGGAAAACGCTGCAGGCCTGAGCCTCCAGGAACTCCTGCAAGGCTGTGGAGTGGGAAAGCTGTCCTTAGCAGAAGGCTCCCTGCCCAGGGCTGCAGGCCTTTGTGGATGGCTAAGCCGCAGCTTCCTTGCAGGCTGCTGCTCCAGGGGCGTGTGTGCCCTGGTCCAGAGTGCTGTAGGAGGAGGTCCTAGCAAGGGGAGAGCAAGCACCTTGTTTCCTTGGCTTCGACTGGCCTGTGCCCCCAGAGGCCTGCCGGCAGTGCACACAGCACAGGCAGCAAGGGGGTGTTGGCAGGCAGCTAGGAGGCAGCAGGAGTCCCACTTGAAAGTGGGGTCATGACTGTTTGGGCCTCAGGCCCCAACGGCAACCTGCACACACAGCCTCTGAACCTGCAGCTTGCGAGCAGTGCCAGAGACACACAGGCACCTCCCTGGGGCCTTCTCGAGGGAACTGTGCTCCATCGAGGTCCTGCTGGCTGGCAGTGGCCTAGGCCAGCACAGGCCTTAGGGAGGCCTGGCTGAGCCTGGGGTGATCTCCGAGCTAGCCATGCCCAGGACAAGCCTGGGACTTGAGGCCAGGCTGCAGCCTCATTCCAGGCTGGGCCTGGTGCAGAGAGCCTGCAAGCGAGGCCTTCCAGGGGCAATGCTCAGTGCAGTGGCTTTGCCCTGCAATCCACGTTCCTCACTCGGGCCGCCCTGCCTGTCAGGCCCACACTCCCTAGACCTGTGTTCCTGAGGCCGTTGGACAGTTGGGGAAGTGGAGGCTCTCCCAGCATGGGAGGCCTGCTTAGCACACTGCTCTGGGTCCAAAGCGGATTCCCTGCACCTCGGGCACTGGGGCGACATTTTCTGCACACAGGAGACACTTGGCACACACAGTGTTTCCCCATGGAAAGCGGTGTGCCAAAGAGCACCCGCCTGGGATGTATGGCACTCTCCCACAGAAGCCCTCCATGCAGCAGGCTGTCATGGATTCGGCTGCAGGCCGTTGTGGCTGGAGAGACAGCAGCTCCTCTGGAGGCTCTGGGTCCATTTGCACTCCCGTGCTAGTAAATGAGGCCTGGGGGATGAGGTCCTTGCAAAGAGTGGCAAGCAGCCTGCTCCTTTCCATGAGACGCACGTGTGGTGAGAGAGGCTTGGCAGCAGAGAAGAAGCGAGAGGGGCAGCCAGGGAGGGGATCTGCATGCAGCTCGGAGGCCCCAGATCTCCTGCTTCCCAAGCAGAGCATGCCGGCTATGCCCATCAGGCCCCATTCCCAAGTGCACACCCAGCTTCTGGATGTGCCCTCTGCCAGCCATGAAAACACACACAGGCCATACCCTGAGCCTGCCGAGGGGGACCTTTGCTCCCCGGAGGGGGGGGTGGGGGGCTGAATGCCATGATTGTGTGACGGGAGAGAAGGCCCCCGGAGGCCTTCAGGGAGCTGCCACAGCATAGCGGTGCTCAGGAAAAGGCACTCTTCTTTCTGCAGGCTGGATGCACACTCGAGTTTCTGCTTGAGGCAGAGAGAGCTGAGCTAGGCGATCCCTGGCTGAAGGCAAAGCAGAGAGTTTTTCGGTGGAGCGATGGCTCCATCTGCTGGCTGACAAGCGTGGAAGGAGAAGCCTGGTTCCCACTGAGTTCCTGAGCAGGTTTCCAAGCTGGAGGCCCTCTGGCTCCACAAGCTCGAGAGTCCTGCCTAAGACTTCCCTCTGGCAACAGAGTGGGTGCCAAGGGCCTGTGGGTTCGAGAGTGCTCGGAAGCCGCGGGGGAGGCTTTGGGCACCCAGTGCTCTGTGATGGAAAACGCTGCAGGCCTGAGCCTCCAGGAACTCCTGCAAGGCTGTGGAGTGGGAAAGCTGTCCTTAGCAGAAGGCTCCCTGCCCAGGGCTGCAGGCCTTTGTGGATGGCTAAGCCACAGCTTCCTTGCAGGCTGCTGCTCCAGGGGCGTGTGTGCCCTGGTCCAGAGTGCTGTAGGAGGAGGTCCTAGCAAGGGGAGAGCAAGCACCTTGTTTCCTTGGCTTCGACTGGCCTGTGCCCCCAGAGGCCTGCAGGCAGTGCACACAGCACAGGCAGCAAGGGGGTGTTGGCAGGCAGCTAGGAGGCAGCAGGAGTCCCACTTGAAAGTGGGGTCATGACTGTTTGGGCCTCAGGCCCCAACGGCAACCTGCACACACAGCCTCTGAACCTGCAGCTTGCGAGCAGTGCCAGAGACACACAGGCACCTCCCTGGGGCCTTCTCGAGGGAACTGTGCTCCATCGAGGTCCTGCTGGCTGGCAGTGGCCTAGGCCAGCACAGGCCTTAGGGAGGCCTGGCTGAGCCTGGGGTGATCTCCGAGCTAGCCATGCCCAGGACAAGCCTGGGACTTGAGGCCAGGCTGCAGCCACATTCCAGGCTGGGCCTGGTGCAGAGAGCCTGCAAGTGAGGCCTTCCAGGGGCAATGCTCAGTGCAGTGGCTTTGCCCTGCAATCCACGTTCCTCACTCGGGCCGCCCTGCCTGTCAGGCCCACACTCCCTAGACCTGTGTTCCTGAGGCCGTTGGACAGTTGGGGAAGTGGAGGCTCTCCCAGCATGGGAGGCCTGCTTAGCACACTGCTCTGGGTCCAAAGCGGATTCCCTGCACCTCGGGCACTGGGGCGACATTTTCTGCACACAGGAGACACTTGGCACACACAGTGTTTCCCCATGGAAAGCGGTGTGCCAAAGAGCACCCGCCTGGGATGTATGGCACTCTCCCACAGAAGCCCTCCATGCAGCAGGCTGTCATGGATTCGGCTGCAGGCCGTTGTGGCTGGAGAGACAGCAGCTCCTCTGGAGGCTCTGGGTCCATTTGCACTCCCGTGCTAGTAAATGAGGCCTGGGGGATGAGGTCCTTGCAAAGAGTGGCAAGCAGCCTGCTCCTTTCCATGAGACGCACGTGTGGTGAGAGAGGCTTGGCAGCAGAGAAGAAGCGAGAGGGGCAGCCAGGGAGGGGATCTGCATGCAGCTCGGAGGCCCCAGATCTCCTGCTTCCCAAGCAGAGCATGCCGGCTATGCCCATCAGGCCCCATTCCCAAGTGCACACCCAGCTTCTGGATGTGCCCTCTGCCAGCCATGAAAACACACACAGGCCATACCCTGAGCCTGCCGAGGGGGACCTTTGCTCCCCGGAGGGGGGGGTGGGGGGCTGAATGCCATGATTGTGTGACGGGAGAGAAGGCCCCCGGAGGCCTTCAGGGAGCTGCCACAGCATAGCGGTGCTCAGGAAAAGGCACTCTTCTTTCTGCAGGCTGGATGCACACTCGAGTTTCTGCTTGAGGCAGAGAGAGCTGAGCTAGGCGATCCCTGGCTGAAGGCAAAGCAGAGAGTTTTTCGGTGGAGCGATGGCTCCATCTGCTGGCTGACAAGCGTGGAAGGAGAAGCCTGGTTCCCACTGAGTTCCTGAGCAGGTTTCCAAGCTGGAGGCCCTCTGGCTCCACAAGCTCGAGAGTCCTGCCTAAGACTTCCCTCTGGCAACAGAGTGGGTGCCAAGGGCCTGTGGGTTCGAGAGTGCTCGGAAGCCGCAGGGGAGGCTTTGGGCACCCAGTGCTCTGTGATGGAAAACGCTGCAGGCCTGAGCCTCCAGGAACTCCTGCAAGGCTGTGGAGTGGGAAAGCTGTCCTTAGCAGAAGGCTCCCTGCCCAGGGCTGCAGGCCTTTGTGGATGGCTAAGCCGCAGCTTCCTTGCAGGCTGCTGCTCCAGGGGCGTGTGTGCCCTGGTCCAGAGTGCTGTAGGAGGAGGTCCTAGCAAGGGGAGAGCAAGCACCTTGTTTCCTTGGCTTCGACTGGCCTGTGCCCCCAGAGGCCTGCAGGCAGTGCACACAGCACAGGCAGCAAGGGGGTGTTGGCAGGCAGCTAGGAGGCAGCAGGAGTCCCACTTGAAAGTGGGGTCATGACTGTTTGGGCCTCAGGCCCCAACGGCAACCTGCACACACAGCCTCTGAACCTGCAGCTTGCGAGCAGTGCCAGAGACACACAGGCACCTCCCTGGGGCCTTCTCGAGGGAACTGTGCTCCATCGAGGTCCTGCTGGCTGGCAGTGGCCTAGGCCAGCACAGGCCTTAGGGAGGCCTGGCTGAGCCTGGGGTGATCTCCGAGCTAGCCATGCCCAGGACAAGCCTGGGACTTGAGGCCAGGCTGCAGCCTCATTCCAGGCTGGGCCTGGTGCAGAGAGCCTGCAAGCGAGGCCTTCCAGGGGCAATGCTCAGTGCAGTGGCTTTGCCCTGCAATCCACGTTCCTCACTCGGGCTGCCCTGCCTGTCAGGCCCACACTCCCTAGACCTGTGTTCCTGAGGCCGTTGGACAGTTGGGGAAGTGGAGGCTCTCCCAGCATGGGAGGCCTGCTTAGCACACTGCTCTGGGTCCAAAGCGGATTCCCTGCACCTCGGGCACTGGGGCGACATTTTCTGCACACAGGAGACACTTGGCACACACAGTGTTTCCCCATGGAAAGCGGTGTGCCAAAGAGCACCCGCCTGGGATGTATGGCACTCTCCCACAGAAGCCCTCCATGCAGCAGGCTGTCATGGATTCGGCTGCAGGCCGTTGTGGCTGGAGAGACAGCAGCTCCTCTGGAGGCTCTGGGTCCATTTGCACTCCCGTGCTAGTAAATGAGGCCTGGGGGATGAGGTCCTTGCAAAGAGTGGCAAGCAGCCTGCTCCTTTCCATGAGACGCACGTGTGGTGAGAGAGGCTTGGCAGCAGAGAAGAAGCGAGAGGGGCAGCCAGGGAGGGGATCTGCATGCAGCTCGGAGGCCCCAGATCTCCTGCTTCCCAAGCAGAGCATGCCGGCTATGCCCATCAGGCCCCATTCCCAAGTGCACACCCAGCTTCTGGATGTGCCCTCTGCCAGCCATGAAAACACACACAGGCCATACCCTGAGCCTGCCGAGGGGGACCTTTGCTCCCCGGAGGGGGGGGTGGGGGGCTGAATGCCATGATTGTGTGACGGGAGAGAAGGCCCCCGGAGGCCTTCAGGGAGCTGCCACAGCATAGCGGTGCTCAGGAAAAGGCACTCTTCTTTCTGCAGGCTGGATGCACACTCGAGTTTCTGCTTGAGGCAGAGAGAGCTGAGCTAGGCGATCCCTGGCTGAAGGCAAAGCAGAGAGTTTTTCGGTGGAGCGATGGCTCCATCTGCTGGCTGACAAGCGTGGAAGGAGAAGCCTGGTTCCCACTGAGTTCCTGAGCAGGTTTCCAAGCTGGAGGCCCTCTGGCTCCACAAGCTCGAGAGTCCTGCCTAAGACTTCCCTCTGGCAACAGAGTGGGTGCCAAGGGCCTGTGGGTTCGAGAGTGCTCGGAAGCCGCAGGGGAGGCTTTGGGCACCCAGTGCTCTGTGATGGAAAACGCTGCAGGCCTGAGCCTCCAGGAACTCCTGCAAGGCTGTGGAGTGGGAAAGCTGTCCTTAGCAGAAGGCTCCCTGCCCAGGGCTGCAGGCCTTTGTGGATGGCTAAGCCGCAGCTTCCTTGCAGGCTGCTGCTCCAGGGGCGTGTGTGCCCTGGTCCAGAGTGCTGTAGGAGGAGGTCCTAGCAAGGGGAGAGCAAGCACCTTGTTTCCTTGGCTTCGACTGGCCTGTGCCTCCAGAGGGCTGCCGGCAGTGCACACAGCACAGGCAGCAAGGGGGTGTTGGCAGGCAGCTAGGAGGCAGCAGGAGTCCCACTTGAAAGTGGGGTCATGACTGTTTGGGCCTCAGGCCCCAACGGCAACCTGCACACACAGCCTCTGAACCTGCAGCTTGCGAGCAGTGCCAGAGACACACAGGCACCTCCCTGGGGCCTTCTCGAGGGAACTGTGCTCCATCGAGGTCCTGCTGGCTGGCAGTGGCCTAGGCCAGCACAGGCCTTAGGGAGGCCTGGCTGAGCCTGGGGTGATCTCCGAGCTAGCCATGCCCAGGACAAGCCTGGGACTTGAGGCCAGGCTGCAGCCACATTCCAGGCTGGGCCTGGTGCAGAGAGCCTGCAAGCGAGGCCTTCCAGGGGCAATGCTCAGTGCAGTGGCTTTGCCCTGCAATCCACGTTCCTCACTCGGGCCGCCCTGCCTGTCAGGCCCACACTCCCTAGACCTGTGTTCCTGAGGCCGTTGGACAGTTGGGGAAGTGGAGGCTCTCCCAGCATGGGAGGCCTGCTTAGCACACTGCTCTGGGTCCAAAGCGGTTTCCCTGCACCTCGGGCACTGGGGCGACATTTTCTGCACACAGGAGACACTTGGCACACACAGTGTTTCCCCATGGAAAGCGGTGTGCCAAAGAGCACCCGCCTGGGATGTATGGCACTCTCCCACAGAAGCCCTCCATGCAGCAGGCTGTCATGGATTCGGCTGCAGGCCGTTGTGGCTGGAGAGACAGCAGCTCCTCTGGAGGCTCTGGGTCCATTTGCACTCCCGTGCTAGTAAATGAGGCCTGGGGGATGAGGTCCTTGCAAAGAGTGGCAAGCAGCCTGCTCCTTTCCATGAGACGCACGTGTGGTGAGAGAGGCTTGGCAGCAGAGAAGAAGCGAGAGGGGCAGCCAGGGAGGGGATCTGCATGCAGCTCGGAGGCCCCAGATCTCCTGCTTCCCAAGCAGAGCATGCCGGCTATGCCCATCAGGCCCCATTCCCAAGTGCACACCCAGCTTCTGGATGTGCCCTCTGCCAGCCATGAAAACACACACAGGCCATACCCTGAGCCTGCCGAGGGGGACCTTTGCTCCCCGGAGGGGGGGGTGGGGGGCTGAATGCCATGATTGTGTGACGGGAGAGAAGGCCCCCGGAGGCCTTCAGGGAGCTGCCACAGCATAGCGGTGCTCAGGAAAAGGCACTCTTCTTTCTGCAGGCTGGATGCACACTCGAGTTTCTGCTTGAGGCAGAGAGAGCTGAGCTAGGCGATCCCTGGCTGAAGGCAAAGCAGAGAGTTTTTCGGTGGAGCGATGGCTCCATCTGCTGGCTGACAAGCGTGGAAGGAGAAGCCTGGTTCCCACTGAGTTCCTGAGCAGGTTTCCAAGCTGGAGGCCCTCTGGCTCCACAAGCTCGAGAGTCCTGCCTAAGACTTCCCTCTGGCAACAGAGTGGGTGCCAAGGGCCTGTGGGTTCGAGAGTGCTCGGAAGCCGCAGGGGAGGCTTTGGGCACCCAGTGCTCTGTGATGGAAAACGCTGCAGGCCTGAGCCTCCAGGAACTCCTGCAAGGCTGTGGAGTGGGAAAGCTGTCCTTAGCAGAAGGCTCCCTGCCCAGGGCTGCAGGCCTTTGTGGATGGCTAAGCCGCAGCTTCCTTGCAGGCTGCTGCTCCAGGGGCGTGTGTGCCCTGGTCCAGAGTGCTGTAGGAGGAGGTCCTAGCAAGGGGAGAGCAAGCACCTTGTTTCCTTGGCTTCGACTGGCCTGTGCCTCCAGAGGGCTGCCGGCAGTGCACACGGCACAGGCAGCAAGGGGGTGTTGGCAGGCAGCTAGGAGGCAGCAGGAGTCCCACTTGAAAGTGGGGTCATGACTGTTTGGGCCTCAGGCCCCAACGGCAACCTGCACACACAGCCTCTGAACCTGCAGCTTGCGAGCAGTGCCAGAGACACACAGGCACCTCCCTGGGGCCTTCTCGAGGGAACTGTGCTCCATCGAGGTCCTGCTGGCTGGCAGTGGCCTAGGCCAGCACAGGCCTTAGGGAGGCCTGGCTGAGCCTGGGGTGATCTCCGAGCTAGCCATGCCCAGGACAAGCCTGGGACTTGAGTCCAGGTTGCAGCCTCATTCCAGGCTGGGCCTGGTGCAGAGAGCCTGCAAGCGAGGCCTTCCAGGGGCAATGCTCAGTGCAGTGGCTTTGCCCTGCAATCCACGTTCCTCACTCGGGCCGCCCTGCCTGTCAGGCCCACACTCCCTAGACCTGTGTTCCTGAGGCCGTTGGACAGTTGGGGAAGTGGAGGCTCTCCCAGCATGGGAGGCCTGCTTAGCACACTGCTCTGGGTCCAAAGCGGATTCCCTGCACCTCGGGCACTGGGGCGACATTTTCTGCACACAGGAGACACTTGGCACACACAGTGTTTCCCCATGGAAAGCGGTGTGCCAAAGAGCACCCGCCTGGGATGTATGGCACTCTCCCACAGAAGCCCTCCATGCAGCAGGCTGTCATGGATTCGGCTGCAGGCCGTTGTGGCTGGAGAGACAGCAGCTCCTCTGGAGGCTCTGGGTCCATTTGCACTCCCGTGCTAGTAAATGAGGCCTGGGGGATGAGGTCCTTGCAAAGAGTGGCAAGCAGCCTGCTCCTTTCCATGAGACGCACGTGTGGTGAGAGAGGCTTGGCAGCAGAGAAGAAGCGAGAGGGGCAGCCAGGGAGGGGATCTGCATGCAGCTCGGAGGCCCCAGATCTCCTGCTTCCCAAGCAGAGCATGCCGGCTATGCCCATCAGGCCCCATTCCCAAGTGCACACCCAGCTTCTGGATGTGCCCTCTGCCAGCCATGAAAACACACACAGGCCATACCCTGAGCCTGCCGAGGGGGACCTTTGCTCCCCGGAGGGGGGGGTGGGGGGCTGAATGCCATGATTGTGTGACGGGAGAGAAGGCCCCCGGAGGCCTTCAGGGAGCTGCCACAGCATAGCGGTGCTCAGGAAAAGGCACTCTTCTTTCTGCAGGCTGGATGCACACTCGAGTTTCTGCTTGAGGCAGAGAGAGCTGAGCTAGGCGATCCCTGGCTGAAGGCAAAGCAGAGAGTTTTTCGGTGGAGCGATGGCTCCATCTGCTGGCTGACAAGCGTGGAAGGAGAAGCCTGGTTCCCACTGAGTTCCTGAGCAGGTTTCCAAGCTGGAGGCCCTCTGGCTCCACAAGCTCGAGAGTCCTGCCTAAGACTTCCCTCTGGCAACAGAGTGGGTGCCAAGGGCCTGTGGGTTCGAGAGTGCTCGGAAGCCGCAGGGGAGGCTTTGGGCACCCAGTGCTCTGTGATGGAAAACGCTGCAGGCCTGAGCCTCCAGGAACTCCTGCAAGGCTGTGGAGTGGGAAAGCTGTCCTTAGCAGAAGGCTCCCTGCCCAGGGCTGCAGGCCTTTGTGGATGGCTAAGCCGCAGCTTCCTTGCAGGCTGCTGCTCCAGGGGCGTGTGTGCCCTGGTCCAGAGTGCTGTAGGAGGAGGTCCTAGCAAGGGGAGAGCAAGCACCTTGTTTCCTTGGCTTCGACTGGCCTGTGCCTCCAGAGGGCTGCCGGCAGTGCACACAGCACAGGCAGCAAGGGGGTGTTGGCAGGCAGCTAGGAGGCAGCAGGAGTCCCACTTGAAAGTGGGGTCATGACTGTTTGGGCCTCAGGCCCCAACGGCAACCTGCACACACAGCCTCTGAACCTGCAGCTTGCGAGCAGTGCCAGAGACACACAGGCACCTCCCTGGGGCCTTCTCGAGGGAACTGTGCTCCATCGAGGTCCTGCTGGCTGGCAGTGGCCTAGGCCAGCACAGGCCTTAGGGAGGCCTGGCTGAGCCTGGGGTGATCTCCGAGCTAGCCATGCCCAGGACAAGCCTGGGACTTGAGGCCAGGTTGCAGCCTCATTCCAGGCTGGGCCTGGTGCAGAGAGCCTGCAAGCGAGGCCTTCCAGGGGCAATGCTCAGTGCAGTGGCTTTGCCCTGCAATCCACGTTCCTCACTCGGGCCGCCCTGCCTGTCAGGCCCACACTCCCTAGACCTGTGTTCCTGAGGCCGTTGGACAGTTGGGGAAGTGGAGGCTCTCCCAGCATGGGAGGCCTGCTTAGCACACTGCTCTGGGTCCAAAGCGGATTCCCTGCACCTCGGGCACTGGGGCGACATTTTCTGCACACAGGAGACACTTGGCACACACAGTGTTTCCCCATGGAAAGCGGTGTGCCAAAGAGCACCCGCCTGGGATGTATGGCACTCTCCCACAGAAGCCCTCCATGCAGCAGGCTGTCATGGATTCGGCTGCAGGCCGTTGTGGCTGGAGAGACAGCAGCTCCTCTGGAGGCTCTGGGTCCATTTGCACTCCCGTGCTAGTAAATGAGGCCTGGGGGATGAGGTCCTTGCAAAGAGTGGCAAGCAGCCTGCTCCTTTCCATGAGACGCACGTGTGGTGAGAGAGGCTTGGCAGCAGAGAAGAAGCGAGAGGGGCAGCCAGGGAGGGGATCTGCATGCAGCTCGGAGGCCCCAGATCTCCTGCTTCCCAAGCAGAGCATGCCGGCTATGCCCATCAGGCCCCATTCCCAAGTGCACACCCAGCTTCTGGATGTGCCCTCTGCCAGCCATGAAAACACACACAGGCCATACCCTGAGCCTGCCGAGGGGGACCTTTGCTCCCCGGAGGGGGGGGTGGGGGGCTGAATGCCATGATTGTGTGACGGGAGAGAAGGCCCCCGGAGGCCTTCAGGGAGCTGCCACAGCATAGCGGTGCTCAGGAAAAGGCACTCTTCTTTCTGCAGGCTGGATGCACACTCGAGTTTCTGCTTGAGGCAGAGAGAGCTGAGCTAGGCGATCCCTGGCTGAAGGCAAAGCAGAGAGTTTTTCGGTGGAGCGATGGCTCCATCTGCTGGCTGACAAGCGTGGAAGGAGAAGCCTGGTTCCCACTGAGTTCCTGAGCAGGTTTCCAAGCTGGAGGCCCTCTGGCTCCACAAGCTCGAGAGTCCTGCCTAAGACTTCCCTCTGGCAACAGAGTGGGTGCCAAGGGCCTGTGGGTTCGAGAGTGCTCGGAAGCCGCAGGGGAGGCTTTGGGCACCCAGTGCTCTGTGATGGAAAACGCTGCAGGCCTGAGCCTCCAGGAACTCCTGCAAGGCTGTGGAGTGGGAAAGCTGTCCTTAGCAGAAGGCTCCCTGCCCAGGGCTGCAGGCCTTTGTGGATGGCTAAGCCGCAGCTTCCTTGCAGGCTGCTGCTCCAGGGGCGTGTGTGCCCTGGTCCAGAGTGCTGTAGGAGGAGGTCCTAGCAAGGGGAGAGCAAGCACCTTGTTTCCTTGGCTTCGACTGGCCTGTGCCTCCAGAGGGCTGCCGGCAGTGCACACGGCACAGGCAGCAAGGGGGTGTTGGCAGGCAGCTAGGAGGCAGCAGGAGTCCCACTTGAAAGTGGGGTCATGACTGTTTGGGCCTCAGGCCCCAACGGCAACCTGCACACACAGCCTCTGAACCTGCAGCTTGCGAGCAGTGCCAGAGACACACAGGCACCTCCCTGGGGCCTTCTCGAGGGAACTGTGCTCCATCGAGGTCCTGCTGGCTGGCAGTGGCCTAGGCCAGCACAGGCCTTAGGGAGGCCTGGCTGAGCCTGGGGTGATCTCCGAGCTAGCCATGCCCAGGACAAGCCTGGGACTTGAGGCCAGGCTGCAGCCTCATTCCAGGCTGGGCCTGGTGCAGAGAGCCTGCAAGCGAGGCCTTCCAGGGGCAATGCTCAGTGCAGTGGCTTTGCCCTGCAATCCACGTTCCTCACTCGGGCCGCCCTGCCTGTCAGGCCCACACTCCCTAGACCTGTGTTCCTGAGGCCGTTGGACAGTTGGGGAAGTGGAGGCTCTCCCAGCATGGGAGGCCTGCTTAGCACACTGCTCTGGGTCCAAAGCGGTTTCCCTGCACCTCGGGCACTGGGGCGACATTTTCTGCACACAGGAGACACTTGGCACACACAGTGTTTCCCCATGGAAAGTGGTGTGCCAAAGAGCACCCGCCTGGGATGTATGGCACTCTCCCACAGAAGCCCTCCATGCAGCAGGCTGTCATGGATTCGGCTGCAGGCCGTTGTGGCTGGAGAGACAGCAGCTCCTCTGGAGGCTCTGGGTCCATTTGCACTCCCGTGCTAGTAAATGAGGCCTGGGGGATGAGGTCCTTGCAAAGAGTGGCAAGCAGCCTGCTCCTTTCCATGAGACGCACGTGTGGTGAGAGAGGCTTGGCAGCAGAGAAGAAGCGAGAGGGGCAGCCAGGGAGGGGATCTGCATGCAGCTCGGAGGCCCCAGATCTCCTGCTTCCCAAGCAGAGCATGCCGGCTATGCCCATCAGGCCCCATTCCCAAGTGCACACCCAGCTTCTGGATGTGCCCTCTGCCAGCCATGAAAACACACACAGGCCATACCCTGAGCCTGCCGAGGGGGACCTTTGCTCCCCGGAGGGGGGGGTGGGGGGCTGAATGCCATGATTGTGTGACGGGAGAGAAGGCCCCCGGAGGCCTTCAGGGAGCTGCCACAGCATAGCGGTGCTCAGGAAAAGGCACTCTTCTTTCTGCAGGCTGGATGCACACTCGAGTTTCTGCTTGAGGCAGAGAGAGCTGAGCTAGGCGATCCCTGGCTGAAGGCAAAGCAGAGAGTTTTTCGGTGGAGCGATGGCTCCATCTGCTGGCTGACAAGCGTGGAAGGAGAAGCCTGGTTCCCACTGAGTTCCTGAGCAGGTTTCCAAGCTGGAGGCCCTCTGGCTCCACAAGCTCGAGAGTCCTGCCTAAGACTTCCCTCTGGCAACAGAGTGGGTGCCAAGGGCCTGTGGGTTCGAGAGTGCTCGGAAGCCGCAGGGGAGGCTTTGGGCACCCAGTGCTCTGTGATGGAAAACGCTGCAGGCCTGAGCCTCCAGGAACTCCTGCAAGGCTGTGGAGTGGGAAAGCTGTCCTTAGCAGAAGGCTCCCTGCCCAGGGCTGCAGGCCTTTGTGGATGGCTAAGCCGCAGCTTCCTTGCAGGCTGCTGCTCCAGGGGCGTGTGTGCCCTGGTCCAGAGTGCTGTAGGAGGAGGTCCTAGCAAGGGGAGAGCAAGCACCTTGTTTCCTTGGCTTCGACTGGCCTGTGCCCCCAGAGGCCTGCCGGCAGTGCACACAGCACAGGCAGCAAGGGGGTGTTGGCAGGCAGCTAGGAGGCAGCAGGAGTCCCACTTGAAAGTGGGGTCATGACTGTTTGGGCCTCAGGCCCCAACGGCAACCTGCACACACAGCCTCTGAACCTGCAGCTTGCGAGCAGTGCCAGAGACACACAGGCACCTCCCTGGGGCCTTCTCGAGGGAACTGTGCTCCATCGAGGTCCTGCTGGCTGGCAGTGGCCTAGGCCAGCACAGGCCTTAGGGAGGCCTGGCTGAGCCTGGGGTGATCTCCGAGCTAGCCATGCCCAGGACAAGCCTGGGACTTGAGGCCAGGCTGCAGCCTCATTCCAGGCTGGGCCTGGTGCAGAGAGCCTGCAAGCGAGGCCTTCCAGGGGCAATGCTCAGTGCAGTGGCTTTGCCCTGCAATCCACGTTCCTCACTCGGGCCGCCCTGCCTGTCAGGCCCACACTCCCTAGACCTGTGTTCCTGAGGCCGTTGGACAGTTGGGGAAGTGGAGGCTCTCCCAGCATGGGAGGCCTGCTTAGCACACTGCTCTGGGTCCAAAGCGGTTTCCCTGCACCTCGGGCACTGGGGCGACATTTTCTGCACACAGGAGACACTTGGCACACACAGTGTTTCCCCATGGAAAGCGGTGTGCCAAAGAGCACCCGCCTGGGATGTATGGCACTCTCCCACAGAAGCCCTCCATGCAGCAGGCTGTCATGGATTCGGCTGCAGGCCGTTGTGGCTGGAGAGACAGCAGCTCCTCTGGAGGCTCTGGGTCCATTTGCACTCCCGTGCTAGTAAATGAGGCCTGGGGGATGAGGTCCTTGCAAAGAGTGGCAAGCAGCCTGCTCCTTTCCATGAGACGCACGTGTGGTGAGAGAGGCTTGGCAGCAGAGAAGAAGCGAGAGGGGCAGCCAGGGAGGGGATCTGCATGCAGCTCGGAGGCCCCAGATCTCCTGCTTCCCAAGCAGAGCATGCCGGCTATGCCCATCAGGCCCCATTCCCAAGTGCACACCCAGCTTCTGGATGTGCCCTCTGCCAGCCATGAAAACACACACAGGCCATACCCTGAGCCTGCCGAGGGGGACCTTTGCTCCCCGGAGGGGGGGGTGGGGGGCTGAATGCCATGATTGAGTGACGGGAGAGAAGGGCCCCGGAGGCCTTCAGGGAGCTGCCACAGCATAGCGGTGCTCAGGAAAAGGCACTCTTCTTTCTGCAGGCTGGATGCACACTCGAGTTTCTGCTTGAGGCAGAGAGAGCTGAGCTAGGCGATCCCTGGCTGAAGGCAAAGCAGAGAGTTTTTCAGTGGAGCGATGGCTCCATCTGCTGGCTGACAAGCGTGGAAGGAGAAGCCTGGTTCCCACTGAGTTCCTGAGCAGGTTTCCAAGCTGGAGGCCCTCTGGCTCCACAAGCTCGAGAGTCCTGCCTAAGACTTCCCTCTGGCAACAGAGTGGGTGCCAAGGGCCTGTGGGTTCGAGAGTGCTCGGAAGCCGCAGGGGAGGCTTTGGGCACCCAGTGCTCTGTGATGGAAAACGCTGCAGGCCTGAGCCTCCAGGAACTCCTGCAAGGCTGTGGAGTGGGAAAGCTGTCCTTAGCAGAAGGCTCCCTGCCCAGGGCTGCAGGCCTTTGTGGATGGCTAAGCCGCAGCTTCCTTGCAGGCTGCTGCTCCAGGGGCGTGTGTGCCCTGGTCCAGAGTGCTGTAGGAGGAGGTCCTAGCAAGGGGAGAGCAAGCACCTTGTTTCCTTGGCTTCGACTGGCCTGTGCCCCCAGAGGCCTGCAGGCAGTGCACACAGCACAGGCAGCAAGGGGGTGTTGGCAGGCAGCTAGGAGGCAGCAGGAGTCCCACTTGAAAGTGGGGTCATGACTGTTTGGGCCTCAGGCCCCAACGGCAACCTGCACACACAGCCTCTGAACCTGCAGCTTGCGAGCAGTGCCAGAGACACACAGGCACCTCCCTGGGGCCTTCTCGAGGGAACTGTGCTCCATCGAGGTCCTGCTGGCTGGCAGTGGCCTAGGCCAGCACAGGCCTTAGGGAGGCCTGGCTGAGCCTGGGGTGATCTCCGAGCTAGCCATGCCCAGGACAAGCCTGGGACTTGAGGCCAGGCTGCAGCCACATTCCAGGCTGGGCCTGGTGCAGAGAGCCTGCAAGCGAGGCCTTCCAGGGGCAATGCTCAGTGCAGTGGCTTTGCCCTGCAATCCACGTTCCTCACTCGGGCCGCCCTGCCTGTCAGGCCCACACTCCCTAGACCTGTGTTCCTGAGGCCGTTGGACAGTTGGGGAAGTGGAGGCTCTCCCAGCATGGGAGGCCTGCTTAGCACACTGCTCTGGGTCCAAAGCGGATTCCCTGCACCTCGGGCACTGGGGCGACATTTTCTGCACACAGGAGACACTTGGCACACACAGTGTTTCCCCATGGAAAGCGGTGTGCCAAAGAGCACCCGCCTGGGATGTATGGCACTCTCCCACAGAAGCCCTCCATGCAGCAGGCTGTCATGGATTCGGCTGCAGGCCGTTGTGGCTGGAGAGACAGCAGCTCCTCTGGAGGCTCTGGGTCCATTTGCACTCCCGTGCTAGTAAATGAGGCCTGGGGGATGAGGTCCTTGCAAAGAGTGGCAAGCAGCCTGCTCCTTTCCATGAGACGCACGTGTGGTGAGAGAGGCTTGGCAGCAGAGAAGAAGCGAGAGGGGCAGCCAGGGAGGGGATCTGCATGCAGCTCGGAGGCCCCAGATCTCCTGCTTCCCAAGCAGAGCATGCCGGCTATGCCCATCAGGCCCCATTCCCAAGTGCACACCCAGCTTCTGGATGTGCCCTCTGCCAGCCATGAAAACACACACAGGCCATACCCTGAGCCTGCCGAGGGGGACCTTTGCTCCCCGGAGGGGGGGGTGGGGGGCTGAATGCCATGATTGTGTGACGGGAGAGAAGGCCCCCGGAGGCCTTCAGGGAGCTGCCACAGCATAGCGGTGCTCAGGAAAAGGCACTCTTCTTTCTGCAGGCTGGATGCACACTCGAGTTTCTGCTTGAGGCAGAGAGAGCTGAGCTAGGCGATCCCTGGCTGAAGGCAAAGCAGAGAGTTTTTCGGTGGAGTGATGGCTCCATCTGCTGGCTGACAAGCGTGGAAGGAGAAGCCTGGTTCCCACTGAGTTCCTGAGCAGGTTTCCAAGCTGGAGGCCCTCTGGCTCCACAAGCTCGAGAGTCCTGCCTAAGACTTCCCTCTGGCAACAGAGTGGGTGCCAAGGGCCTGTGGGTTCGAGAGTGCTCGGAAGCCGCAGGGGAGGCTTTGGGCACCCAGTGCTCTGTGATGGAAAACGCTGCAGGCCTGAGCCTCCAGGAACTCCTGCAAGGCTGTGGAGTGGGAAAGCTGTCCTTAGCAGAAGGCTCCCTGCCCAGGGCTGCAGGCCTTTGTGGATGGCTAAGCCGCAGCTTCCTTGCAGGCTGCTGCTCCAGGGGCGTGTGTGCCCTGGTCCAGAGTGCTGTAGGAGGAGGTCCTAGCAAGGGGAGAGCAAGCACCTTGTTTCCTTGGCTTCGACTGGCCTGTGCCCCCAGAGGCCTGCCGGCAGTGCACACAGCACAGGCAGCAAGGGGGTGTTGGCAGGCAGCTAGGAGGCAGCAGGAGTCCCACTTGAAAGTGGGGTCATGACTGTTTGGGCCTCAGGCCCCAACGGCAACCTGCACACACAGCCTCTGAACCTGCAGCTTGCGAGCAGTGCCAGAGACACACAGGCACCTCCCTGGGGCCTTCTCGAGGGAACTGTGCTCCATCGAGGTCCTGCTGGCTGGCAGTGGCCTAGGCCAGCACAGGCCTTAGGGAGGCCTGGCTGAGCCTGGGGTGATCTCCGAGCTAGCCATGCCCAGGACAAGCCTGGGACTTGAGGCCAGGCTGCAGCCTCATTCCAGGCTGGGCCTGGTGCAGAGAGCCTGCAAGCGAGGCCTTCCAGGGGCAATGCTCAGTGCAGTGGCTTTGCCCTGCAATCCACGTTCCTCACTCGGGCCGCCCTGCCTGTCAGGCCCACACTCCCTAGACCTGTGTTCCTGAGGCCGTTGGACAGTTGGGGAAGTGGAGGCTCTCCCAGCATGGGAGGCCTGCTTAGCACACTGCTCTGGGTCCAAAGCGGATTCCCTGCACCTCGGGCACTGGGGCGACATTTTCTGCACACAGGAGACACTTGGCACACACAGTGTTTCCCCATGGAAAGCGGTGTGCCAAAGAGCACCCGCCTGGGATGTATGGCACTCTCCCACAGAAGCCCTCCATGCAGCAGGCTGTCATGGATTCGGCTGCAGGCCGTTGTGGCTGGAGAGACAGCAGCTCCTCTGGAGGCTCTGGGTCCATTTGCACTCCCGTGCTAGTAAATGAGGCCTGGGGGATGAGGTCCTTGCAAAGAGTGGCAAGCAGCCTGCTCCTTTCCATGAGACGCACGTGTGGTGAGAGAGGCTTGGCAGCAGAGAAGAAGCGAGAGGGGCAGCCAGGGATGGGATCTGCATGCAGCTCGGAGGCCCCAGATCTCCTGCTTCCCAAGCAGAGCATGCCGGCTATGCCCATCAGGCCCCATTCCCAAGTGCACACCCAGCTTCTGGATGTGCCCTCTGCCAGCCATGAAAACACACACAGGCCATACCCTGAGCCTGCCGAGGGGGACCTTTGCTCCCCGGAGGGGGGGGTGGGGGGCTGAATGCCATGATTGAGTGACGGGAGAGAAGGCCCCCGGAGGCCTTCAGGGAGCTGCCACAGCATAGCGGTGCTCAGGAAAAGGCACTCTTCTTTCTGCAGGCTGGATGCACACTCGAGTTTCTGCTTGAGGCAGAGAGAGCTGAGCTAGGCGATCCCTGGCTGAAGGCAAAGCAGAGAGTTTTTCGGTGGAGCAATGGCTCCATCTGCTGGCTGACAAGCGTGGAAGGAGAAGCCTGGTTCCCACTGAGTTCCTGAGCAGGTTTCCAAGCTGGAGGCCCTCTGGCTCCACAAGCTCGAGAGTCCTGCCTAAGACTTCCCTCTGGCAACAGAGTGGGTGCCAAGGGCCTGTGGGTTCGAGAGTGCTCGGAAGCCGCGGGGGAGGCTTTGGGCACCCAGTGCTCTGTGATGGAAAACGCTGCAGGCCTGAGCCTCCAGGAACTCCTGCAAGGCTGTGGAGTGGGAAAGCTGTCCTTAGCAGAAGGCTCCCTGCCCAGGGCTGCAGGCCTTTGTGGATGGCTAAGCCGCAGCTTCCTTGCAGGCTGCTGCTCCAGGGCCGTGTGTGCCCTGGTCCAGAGTGCTGTAGGAGGAGGTCCTAGCAAGGGGAGAGCAAGCACCTTGTTTCCTTGGCCTCGACTGGCCTGTGCCCCCAGAGGCCTGCCGGCAGTGCACACAGCACAGGCAGCAAGGGGGTGTTGGCAGGCAGCTAGGAGGCAGCAGGAGTCCCACTTGAAAGTGGGGTCATGACTGTTTGGGCCTCAGGCCCCAACGGCAACCTGCACACACAGCCTCTGAACCTGCAGCTTGCGAGCAGTGCCAGAGACACACAGGCACCTCCCTGGGGCCTTCTCGAGGGAACTGTGCTCCATCGAGGTCCTGCTGGCTGGCAGTGGCCTAGGCCAGCACAGGCCTTAGGGAGGCCTGGCTGAGCCTGGGGTGATCTCCGAGCTAGCCATGCCCAGGACAAGCCTGGGACTTGAGGCCAGGCTGCAGCCACATTCCAGGCTGGGCCTGGTGCAGAGAGCCTGCAAGCGAGGCCTTCCAGGGGCAATGCTCAGTGCAGTGGCTTTGCCCTGCAATCCACGTTCCTCACTCGGGCTGCCCTGCCTGTCAGGCCCACACTCCCTAGACCTGTGTTCCTGAGGCCGTTGGACAGTTGGGGAAGTGGAGGCTCTCCCAGCATGGGAGGCCTGCTTAGCACACTGCTCTGGGTCCAAAGCGGATTCCCTGCACCTCGGGCACTGGGGCGACATTTTCTGCACACAGGAGACACTTGGCACACACAGTGTTTCCCCATGGAAAGCGGTGTGCCAAAGAGCACCCGCCTGGGATGTATGGCACTCTCCCACAGAAGCCCTCCATGCAGCAGGCTGTCATGGATTCGGCTGCAGGCCGTTGTGGCTGGAGAGACAGCAGCTCCTCTGGAGGCTCTGGGTCCATTTGCACTCCCGTGCTAGTAAATGAGGCCTGGGGGATGAGGTCCTTGCAAAGAGTGGCAAGCAGCCTGCTCCTTTCCATGAGACGCACGTGTGGTGAGAGAGGCTTGGCAGCAGAGAAGAAGCGAGAGGGGCAGCCAGGGATGGGATCTGCATGCAGCTCGGAGGCCCCAGATCTCCTGCTTCCCAAGCAGAGCATGCCGGCTATGCCCATCAGGCCCCATTCCCAAGTGCACACCCAGCTTCTGGATGTGCCCTCTGCCAGCCATGAAAACACACACAGGCCATACCCTGAGCCTGCCGAGGGGGACCTTTGCTCCCCGGAGGGGGGGGTGGGGGGCTGAATGCCATGATTGAGTGACGGGAGAGAAGGCCCCCGGAGGCCTTCAGGGAGCTGCCACAGCATAGCGGTGCTCAGGAAAAGGCACTCTTCTTTCTGCAGGCTGGATGCACACTCGAGTTTCTGCTTGAGGCAGAGAGAGCTGAGCTAGGCGATCCCTGGCTGAAGGCAAAGCAGAGAGTTTTTCGGTGGAGCAATGGCTCCATCTGCTGGCTGACAAGCGTGGAAGGAGAAGCCTGGTTCCCACTGAGTTCCTGAGCAGGTTTCCAAGCTGGAGGCCCTCTGGCTCCACAAGCTCGAGAGTCCTGCCTAAGACTTCCCTCTGGCAACAGAGTGGGTGCCAAGGGCCTGTGGGTTCGAGAGTGCTCGGAAGCCGCGGGGGAGGCTTTGGGCACCCAGTGCTCTGTGATGGAAAACGCTGCAGGCCTGAGCCTCCAGGAACTCCTGCAAGGCTGTGGAGTGGGAAAGCTGTCCTTAGCAGAAGGCTCCCTGCCCAGGGCTGCAGGCCTTTGTGGATGGCTAAGCCGCAGCTTCCTTGCAGGCTGCTGCTCCAGGGCCGTGTGTGCCCTGGTCCAGAGTGCTGTAGGAGGAGGTCCTAGCAAGGGGAGAGCAAGCACCTTGTTTCCTTGGCCTCGACTGGCCTGTGCCCCCAGAGGCCTGCCGGCAGTGCACACAGCACAGGCAGCAAGGGGGTGTTGGCAGGCAGCTAGGAGGCAGCAGGAGTCCCACTTGAAAGTGGGGTCATGACTGTTTGGGCCTCAGGCCCCAACGGCAACCTGCACACACAGCCTCTGAACCTGCAGCTTGCGAGCAGTGCCAGAGACACACAGGCACCTCCCTGGGGCCTTCTCGAGGGAACTGTGCTCCATCGAGGTCCTGCTGGCTGGCAGTGGCCTAGGCCAGCACAGGCCTTAGGGAGGCCTGGCTGAGCCTGGGGTGATCTCCGAGCTAGCCATGCCCAGGACAAGCCTGGGACTTGAGGCCAGGCTGCAGCCACATTCCAGGCTGGGCCTGGTGCAGAGAGCCTGCAAGCGAGGCCTTCCAGGGGCAATGCTCAGTGCAGTGGCTTTGCCCTGCAATCCACGTTCCTCACTCGGGCTGCCCTGCCTGTCAGGCCCACACTCCCTAGACCTGTGTTCCTGAGGCCGTTGGACAGTTGGGGAAGTGGAGGCTCTCCCAGCATGGGAGGCCTGCTTAGCACACTGCTCTGGGTCCAAAGCGGATTCCCTGCACCTCGGGCACTGGGGCGACATTTTCTGCACACAGGAGACACTTGGCACACACAGTGTTTCCCCATGGAAAGCGGTGTGCCAAAGAGCACCCGCCTGGGATGTATGGCACTCTCCCACAGAAGCCCTCCATGCAGCAGGCTGTCATGGATTCGGCTGCAGGCCGTTGTGGCTGGAGAGACAGCAGCTCCTCTGGAGGCTCTGGGTCCATTTGCACTCCCGTGCTAGTAAATGAGGCCTGGGGGATGAGGTCCTTGCAAAGAGTGGCAAGCAGCCTGCTCCTTTCCATGAGACGCACGTGTGGTGAGAGAGGCTTGGCAGCAGAGAAGAAGCGAGAGGGGCAGCCAGGGAGGGGATCTGCATGCAGCTCGGAGGCCCCAGATCTCCTGCTTCCCAAGCAGAGCATGCCGGCTATGCCCATCAGGCCCCATTCCCAAGTGCACACCCAGCTTCTGGATGTGCCCTCTGCCAGCCATGAAAACACACACAGGCCATACCCTGAGCCTGCCGAGGGGGACCTTTGCTCCCCGGAGGGGGGGGTGGGGGGCTGAATGCCATGATTGTGTGACGGGAGAGAAGGCCCCCGGAGGCCTTCAGGGAGCTGCCACAGCATAGCGGTGCTCAGGAAAAGGCACTCTTCTTTCTGCAGGCTGGATGCACACTCGAGTTTCTGCTTGAGGCAGAGAGAGCTGAGCTAGGCGATCCCTGGCTGAAGGCAAAGCAGAGAGTTTTTCGGTGGAGCGATGGCTCCATCTGCTGGCTGACAAGCGTGGAAGGAGAAGCCTGGTTCCCACTGAGTTCCTGAGCAGGTTTCCAAGCTGGAGGCCCTCTGGCTCCACAAGCTCGAGAGTCCTGCCTAAGACTTCCCTCTGGCAACAGAGTGGGTGCCAAGGGCCTGTGGGTTCGAGAGTGCTCGGAAGCCGCGGGGGAGGCTATGGGCACCCAGTGCTCTGTGATGGAAAACGCTGCAGGCCTGAGCCTCCAGGAACTCCTGCAAGGCTGTGGAGTGGGAAAGCTGTCCTTAGCAGAAGGCTCCCTGCCCAGGGCTGCAGGCCTTTGTGGATGGCTAAGCCGCAGCTTCCTTGCAGGCTGCTGCTCCAGGGCCGTGTGTGCCCTGGTCCAGAGTGCTGTAGGAGGAGGTCCTAGCAAGGGGAGAGCAAGCACCTTGTTTCCTTGGCCTCGACTGGCCTGTGCCCCCAGAGGCCTGCCGGCAGTGCACACAGCACAGGCAGCAAGGGGGTGTTGGCAGGCAGCTAGGAGGCAGCAGGAGTCCCACTTGAAAGTGGGGTCATGACTGTTTGGGCCTCAGGCCCCAACGGCAACCTGCACACACAGCCTCTGAACCTGCAGCTTGCGAGCAGTGCCAGAGACACACAGGCACCTCCCTGGGGCCTTCTCGAGGGAACTGTGCTCCATCGAGGTCCTGCTGGCTGGCAGTGGCCTAGGCCAGCACAGGCCTTAGGGAGGCCTGGCTGAGCCTGGGGTGATCTCCGAGCTAGCCATGCCCAGGACAAGCCTGGGACTTGAGGCCAGGCTGCAGCCTCATTCCAGGCTGGGCCTGGTGCAGAGAGCCTGCAAGCGAGGCCTTCCAGGGGCAATGCTCAGTGCAGTGGCTTTGCCCTGCAATCCACGTTCCTCACTCGGGCCGCCCTGCCTGTCAGGCCCACACTCCCTAGACCTGTGTTCCTGAGGCCGTTGGACAGTTGGGGAAGTGGAGGCTCTCCCAGCATGGGAGGCCTGCTTAGCACACTGCTCTGGGTCCAAAGCGGATTCCCTGCACCTCGGGCACTGGGGCGACATTTTCTGCACACAGGAGACACTTGGCACACACAGTGTTTCCCCATGGAAAGCGGTGTGCCAAAGAGCACCCGCCTGGGATGTATGGCACTCTCCCACAGAAGCCCTCCATGCAGCAGGCTGTCATGGATTCGGCTGCAGGCCGTTGTGGCTGGAGAGACAGCAGCTCCTCTGGAGGCTCTGGGTCCATTTGCACTCCCGTGCTAGTAAATGAGGCCTGGGGGATGAGGTCCTTGCAAAGAGTGGCAAGCAGCCTGCTCCTTTCCATGAGACGCACGTGTGGTGAGAGAGGCTTGGCAGCAGAGAAGAAGCGAGAGGGGCAGCCAGGGAGGGGATCTGCATGCAGCTCGGAGGCCCCAGATCTCCTGCTTCCCAAGCAGAGCATGCCGGCTATGCCCATCAGGCCCCATTCCCAAGTGCACACCCAGCTTCTGGATGTGCCCTCTGCCAGCCATGAAAACACACACAGGCCATACCCTGAGCCTGCCGAGGGGGACCTTTGCTCCCCGGAGGGGGGGGTGGGGGGCTGAATGCCATGATTGTGTGACGGGAGAGAAGGCCCCCGGAGGCCTTCAGGGAGCTGCCACAGCATAGCGGTGCTCAGGAAAAGGCACTCTTCTTTCTGCAGGCTGGATGCACACTCGAGTTTCTGCTTGAGGCAGAGAGAGCTGAGCTAGGCGATCCCTGGCTGAAGGCAAAGCAGAGAGTTTTTCGGTGGAGCGATGGCTCCATCTGCTGGCTGACAAGCGTGGAAGGAGAAGCCTGGTTCCCACTGAGTTCCTGAGCAGGTTTCCAAGCTGGAGGCCCTCTGGCTCCACAAGCTCGAGAGTCCTGCCTAAGACTTCCCTCTGGCAACAGAGTGGGTGCCAAGGGCCTGTGGGTTCGAGAGTGCTCGGAAGCCGCGGGGGAGGCTTTGGGCACCCAGTGCTCTGTGATGGAAAACGCTGCAGGCCTGAGCCTCCAGGAACTCCTGCAAGGCTGTGGAGTGGGAAAGCTGTCCTTAGCAGAAGGCTCCCTGCCCAGGGCTGCAGGCCTTTGTGGATGGCTAAGCCGCAGCTTCCTTGCAGGCTGCTGCTCCAGGGCCGTGTGTGCCCTGGTCCAGAGTGCTGTAGGAGGAGGTCCTAGCAAGGGGAGAGCAAGCACCTTGTTTCCTTGGCCTCGACTGGCCTGTGCCCCCAGAGGCCTGCCGGCAGTGCACACAGCACAGGCAGCAAGGGGGTGTTGGCAGGCAGCTAGGAGGCAGCAGGAGTCCCACTTGAAAGTGGGGTCATGACTGTTTGGGCCTCAGGCCCCAACGGCAACCTGCACACACAGCCTCTGAACCTGCAGCTTGCGAGCAGTGCCAGAGACACACAGGCACCTCCCTGGGGCCTTCTCGAGGGAACTGTGCTCCATCGAGGTCCTGCTGGCTGGCAGTGGCCTAGGCCAGCACAGGCCTTAGGGAGGCCTGGCTGAGCCTGGGGTGATCTCCGAGCTAGCCATGCCCAGGACAAGCCTGGGACTTGAGGCCAGGCTGCAGCCACATTCCAGGCTGGGCCTGGTGCAGAGAGCCTGCAAGCGAGGCCTTCCAGGGGCAATGCTCAGTGCAGTGGCTTTGCCCTGCAATCCACGTTCCTCACTCGGGCCGCCCTGCCTGTCAGGCCCACACTCCCTAGACCTGTGTTCCTGAGGCCGTTGGACAGTTGGGGAAGTGGAGGCTCTCCCAGCATGGGAGGCCTGCTTAGCACACTGCTCTGGGTCCAAAGCGGATTCCCTGCACCTCGGGCACTGGGGCGACATTTTCTGCACACAGGAGACACTTGGCACACACAGTGTTTCCCCATGGAAAGCGGTGTGCCAAAGAGCACCCGCCTGGGATGTATGGCACTCTCCCACAGAAGCCCTCCATGCAGCAGGCTGTCATGGATTCGGCTGCAGGCCGTTGTGGCTGGAGAGACAGCAGCTCCTCTGGAGGCTCTGGGTCCATTTGCACTCCCGTGCTAGTAAATGAGGCCTGGGGGATGAGGTCCTTGCAAAGAGTGGCAAGCAGCCTGCTCCTTTCCATGAGACGCACGTGTGGTGAGAGAGGCTTGGCAGCAGAGAAGAAGCGAGAGGGGCAGCCAGGGAGGGGATCTGCATGCAGCTCGGAGGCCCCAGATCTCCTGCTTCCCAAGCAGAGCATGCCGGCTATGCCCATCAGGCCCCATTCCCAAGTGCACACCCAGCTTCTGGATGTGCCCTCTGCCAGCCATGAAAACACACACAGGCCATACCCTGAGCCTGCCGAGGGGGACCTTTGCTCCCCGGAGGGGGGGGTGGGGGGCTGAATGCCATGATTGTGTGACGGGAGAGAAGGCCCCCGGAGGCCTTCAGGGAGCTGCCACAGCATAGCGGTGCTCAGGAAAAGGCACTCTTCTTTCTGCAGGCTGGATGCACACTCGAGTTTCTGCTTGAGGCAGAGAGAGCTGAGCTAGGCGATCCCTGGCTGAAGGCAAAGCAGAGAGTTTTTCGGTGGAGCGATGGCTCCATCTGCTGGCTGACAAGCGTGGAAGGAGAAGCCTGGTTCCCACTGAGTTCCTGAGCAGGTTTCCAAGCTGGAGGCCCTCTGGCTCCACAAGCTCGAGAGTCCTGCCTAAGACTTCCCTCTGGCAACAGAGTGGGTGCCAAGGGCCTGTGGGTTCGAGAGTGCTCAGAAGCCGCAGGGGAGGCTTTGGGCACCCAGTGCTCTGTGATGGAAAACGCTGCAGGCCTGAGCCTCCAGGAACTCCTGCAAGGCTGTGGAGTGGGAAAGCTGTCCTTAGCAGAAGGCTCCCTGCCCAGGGCTGCAGGCCTTTGTGGATGGCTAAGCCGCAGCTTCCTTGCAGGCTGCTGCTCCAGGGGCGTGTGTGCCCTGGTCCAGAGTGCTGTAGGAGGAGGTCCTAGCAAGGGGAGAGCAAGCACCTTGTTTCCTTGGCCTCGACTGGCCTGTGCCCCCAGAGGCCTGCCGGCAGTGCACACAGCACAGGCAGCAAGGGGGTGTTGGCAGGCAGCTAGGAGGCAGCAGGAGTCCCACTTGAAAGTGGGGTCATGACTGTTTGGGCCTCAGGCCCCAACGGCAACCTGCACACACAGCCTCTGAACCTGCAGCTTGCGAGCAGTGCCAGAGACACACAGGCACCTCCCTGGGGCCTTCTCGAGGGAACTGTGCTCCATCGAGGTCCTGCTGGCTGGCAGTGGCCTAGGCCAGCACAGGCCTTAGGGAGGCCTGGCTGAGCCTGGGGTGATCTCCGAGCTAGCCATGCCCAGGACAAGCCTGGGACTTGAGGCCAGGCTGCAGCCTCATTCCAGGCTGGGCCTGGTGCAGAGAGCCTGCAAGCGAGGCCTTCCAGGGGCAATGCTCAGTGCAGTGGCTTTGCCCTGCAATCCACGTTCCTCACTCGGGCCGCCCTGCCTGTCAGGCCCACACTCCCTAGACCTGTGTTCCTGAGGCCGTTGGACAGTTGGGGAAGTGGAGGCTCTCCCAGCATGGGAGGCCTGCTTAGCACACTGCTCTGGGTCCAAAGCGGATTCCCTGCACCTCGGGCACTGGGGCGACATTTTCTGCACACAGGAGACACTTGGCACACACAGTGTTTCCCCATGGAAAGCGGTGTGCCAAAGAGCACCCGCCTGGGATGTATGGCACTCTCCCACAGAAGCCCTCCATGCAGCAGGCTGTCATGGATTCGGCTGCAGGCCGTTGTGGCTGGAGAGACAGCAGCTCCTCTGGAGGCTCTGGGTCCATTTGCACTCCCGTGCTAATAAATGAGGCCTGGGGGATGAGGTCCTTGCAAAGAGTGGCAAGCAGCCTGCTCCTTTCCATGAGACGCACGTGTGGTGAGAGAGGCTTGGCAGCAGAGAAGAAGCGAGAGGGGCAGCCAGGGATGGGATCTGCATGCAGCTCGGAGGCCCCAGATCTCCTGCTTCCCAAGCAGAGCATGCCGGCTATGCCCATCAGGCCCCATTCCCAAGTGCACACCCAGCTTCTGGATGTGCCCTCTGCCAGCCATGAAAACACACACAGGCCATACCCTGAGCCTGCCGAGGGGGACCTTTGCTCCCCGGAGGGGGGGGTGGGGGGCTGAATGCCATGATTGAGTGACGGGAGAGAAGGCCCCCGGAGGCCTTCAGGGAGCTGCCACAGCATAGCGGTGCTCAGGAAAAGGCACTCTTCTTTCTGCAGGCTGGATGCACACTCGAGTTTCTGCTTGAGGCAGAGAGAGCTGAGCTAGGCGATCCCTGGCTGAAGGCAAAGCAGAGAGTTTTTCGGTGGAGCGATGGCTCCATCTGCTGGCTGACAAGCGTGGAAGGAGAAGCCTGGTTCCCACTGAGTTCCTGAGCAGGTTTCCAAGCTGGAGGCCCTCTGGCTCCACAAGCTCGAGAGTCCTGCCTAAGACTTCCCTCTGGCAACAGAGTGGGTGCCAAGGGCCTGTGGGTTCGAGAGTGCTCGGAAGCCGCGGGGGAGGCTATGGGCACCCAGTGCTCTGTGATGGAAAACGCTGCAGGCCTGAGCCTCCAGGAACTCCTGCAAGGCTGTGGAGTGGGAAAGCTGTCCTTAGCAGAAGGCTCCCTGCCCAGGGCTGCAGGCCTTTGTGGATGGCTAAGCCGCAGCTTCCTTGCAGGCTGCTGCTCCAGGGGCGTGTGTGCCCTGGTCCAGAGTGCTGTAGGAGGAGGTCCTAGCAAGGGGAGAGCAAGCACCTTGTTTCCTTGGCCTCGACTGGCCTGTGCCCCCAGAGGCCTGCCGGCAGTGCACACAGCACAGGCAGCAAGGGGGTGTTGGCAGGCAGCTAGGAGGCAGCAGGAGTCCCACTTGAAAGTGGGGTCATGACTGTTTGGGCCTCAGGCCCCAACGGCAACCTGCACACACAGCCTCTGAACCTGCAGCTTGCGAGCAGTGCCAGAGACACACAGGCACCTCCCTGGGGCCTTCTCGAGGGAACTGTGCTCCATCGAGGTCCTGCTGGCTGGCAGTGGCCTAGGCCAGCACAGGCCTTAGGGAGGCCTGGCTGAGCCTGGGGTGATCTCCGAGCTAGCCATGCCCAGGACAAGCCTGGGACTTGAGGCCAGGCTGCAGCCACATTCCAGGCTGGGCCTGGTGCAGAGAGCCTGCAAGCGAGGCCTTCCAGGGGCAATGCTCAGTGCAGTGGCTTTGCCCTGCAATCCACGTTCCTCACTCGGGCCGCCCTGCCTGTCAGGCCCACACTCCCTAGACCTGTGTTCCTGAGGCCGTTGGACAGTTGGGGAAGTGGAGGCTCTCCCAGCATGGGAGGCCTGCTTAGCACACTGCTCTGGGTCCAAAGCGGATTCCCTGCACCTCGGGCACTGGGGCGACATTTTCTGCACACAGGAGACACTTGGCACACACAGTGTTTCCCCATGGAAAGCGGTGTGCCAAAGAGCACCCGCCTGGGATGTATGGCACTCTCCCACAGAAGCCCTCCATGCAGCAGGCTGTCATGGATTCGGCTGCAGGCCGTTGTGGCTGGAGAGACAGCAGCTCCTCTGGAGGCTCTGGGTCCATTTGCACTCCCGTGCTAGTAAATGAGGCCTGGGGGATGAGGTCCTTGCAAAGAGTGGCAAGCAGCCTGCTCCTTTCCATGAGACGCACGTGTGGTGAGAGAGGCTTGGCAGCAGAGAAGAAGCGAGAGGGGCAGCCAGGGAGGGGATCTGCATGCAGCTCGGAGGCCCCAGATCTCCTGCTTCCCAAGCAGAGCATGCCGGCTATGCCCATCAGGCCCCATTCCCAAGTGCACACCCAGCTTCTGGATGTGCCCTCTGCCAGCCATGAAAACACACACAGGCCATACCCTGAGCCTGCCGAGGGGGACCTTTGCTCCCCGGAGGGGGGGGTGGGGGGCTGAATGCCATGATTGTGTGACGGGAGAGAAGGCCCCCGGAGGCCTTCAGGGAGCTGCCACAGCATAGCGGTGCTCAGGAAAAGGCACTCTTCTTTCTGCAGGCTGGATGCACACTCGAGTTTCTGCTTGAGGCAGAGAGAGCTGAGCTAGGCGATCCCTGGCTGAAGGCAAAGCAGAGAGTTTTTCGGTGGAGCGATGGCTCCATCTGCTGGCTGACAAGCGTGGAAGGAGAAGCCTGGTTCCCACTGAGTTCCTGAGCAGGTTTCCAAGCTGGAGGCCCTCTGGCTCCACAAGCTCGAGAGTCCTGCCTAAGACTTCCCTCTGGCAACAGAGTGGGTGCCAAGGGCCTGTGGGTTCGAGAGTGCTCAGAAGCCGCAGGGGAGGCTTTGGGCACCCAGTGCTCTGTGATGGAAAACGCTGCAGGCCTGAGCCTCCAGGAACTCCTGCAAGGCTGTGGAGTGGGAAAGCTGTCCTTAGCAGAAGGCTCCCTGCCCAGGGCTGCAGGCCTTTGTGGATGGCTAAGCCGCAGCTTCCTTGCAGGCTGCTGCTCCAGGGGCGTGTGTGCCCTGGTCCAGAGTGCTGTAGGAGGAGGTCCTAGCAAGGGGAGAGCAAGCACCTTGTTTCCTTGGCCTCGACTGGCCTGTGCCCCCAGAGGCCTGCCGGCAGTGCACACAGCACAGGCAGCAAGGGGGTGTTGGCAGGCAGCTAGGAGGCAGCAGGAGTCCCACTTGAAAGTGGGGTCATGACTGTTTGGGCCTCAGGCCCCAACGGCAACTTGCACACACAGCCTCTGAACCTGCAGCTTGCGAGCAGTGCCAGAGACACACAGGCACCTCCCTGGGGCCTTCTCGAGGGAACTGTGCTCCATCGAGGTCCTGCTGGCTGGCAGTGGCCTAGGCCAGCACAGGCCTTAGGGAGGCCTGGCTGAGCCTGGGGTGATCTCCGAGCTAGCCATGCCCAGGACAAGCCTGGGACTTGAGGCCAGGCTGCAGCCACATTCCAGGCTGGGCCTGGTGCAGAGAGCCTGCAAGCGAGGCCTTCCAGGGGCAATGCTCAGTGCAGTGGCTTTGCCCTGCAATCCACGTTCCTCACTCGGGCCGCCCTGCCTGTCAGGCCCACACTCCCTAGACCTGTGTTCCTGAGGCCGTTGGACAGTTGGGGAAGTGGAGGCTCTCCCAGCATGGGAGGCCTGCTTAGCACACTGCTCTGGGTCCAAAGCGGATTCCCTGCACCTCGGGCACTGGGTCGACATTTTCTGCACACAGGAGACACTTGGCACACACAGTGTTTCCCCATGGAAAGCGGTGTGCCAAAGAGCACCCGCCTGGGATGTATGGCACTCTCCCACAGAAGCCCTCCATGCAGCAGGCTGTCATGGATTCGGCTGCAGGCCGTTGTGGCTGGAGAGACAGCAGCTCCTCTGGAGGCTCTGGGTCCATTTGCACTCCCGTGCTAGTAAATGAGGCCTGGGGGATGAGGTCCTTGCAAAGAGTGGCAAGCAGCCTGCTCCTTTCCATGAGACGCACGTGTGGTGAGAGAGGCTTGGCAGCAGAGAAGAAGCGAGAGGGGCAGCCAGGGAGGGGATCTGCATGCAGCTCGGAGGCCCCAGATCTCCTGCTTCCCAAGCAGAGCATGCCGGCTATGCCCATCAGGCCCCATTCCCAAGTGCACACCCAGCTTCTGGATGTGCCCTCTGCCAGCCATGAAAACACACACAGGCCATACCCTGAGCCTGCCGAGGGGGACCTTTGCTCCCCGGAGGGGGGGGTGGGGGGCTGAATGCCATGATTGTGTGACGGGAGAGAAGGCCCCCGGAGGCCTTCAGGGAGCTGCCACAGCATAGCGGTGCTCAGGAAAAGGCACTCTTCTTTCTGCAGGCTGGATGCACACTCGAGTTTCTGCTTGAGGCAGAGAGAGCTGAGCTAGGCGATCCCTGGCTGAAGGCAAAGCAGAGAGTTTTTCGGTGGAGCGATGGCTCCATCTGCTGGCTGACAAGCGTGGAAGGAGAAGCCTGGTTCCCACTGAGTTCCTGAGCAGGTTTCCAAGCTGGAGGCCCTCTGGCTCCACAAGCTCGAGAGTCCTGCCTAAGACTTCCCTCTGGCAACAGAGTGGGTGCCAAGGGCCTGTGGGTTCGAGAGTGCTCGGAAGCCACAGGGGAGGCTTTGGGCACCCAGTGCTCTGTGATGGAAAACGCTGCAGGCCTGAGCCTCCAGGAACTCCTGCAAGGCTGTGGAGTGGGAAAGCTGTCCTTAGCAGAAGGCTCCCTGCCCAGGGCTGCAGGCCTTTGTGGATGGCTAAGCCGCAGCTTCCTTGCAGGCTGCTGCTCCAGGGGCGTGTGTGCCCTGGTCCAGAGTGCTGTAGGAGGAGGTCCTAGCAAGGGGAGAGCAAGCACCTTGTTTCCTTGGCCTCGACTGGCCTGTGCCCCCAGAGGCCTGCCGGCAGTGCACACAGCACAGGCAGCAAGGGGGTGTTGGCAGGCAGCTAGGAGGCAGCAGGAGTCCCACTTGAAAGTGGGGTCATGACTGTTTGGGCCTCAGGCCCCAACGGCAACCTGCACACACAGCCTCTGAACCTGCAGCTTGCGAGCAGTGCCAGAGACACACAGGCACCTCCCTGGGGCCTTCTCGAGGGAACTGTGCTCCATCGAGGTCCTGCTGGCTGGCAGTGGCCTAGGCCAGCACAGGCCTTAGGGAGGCCTGGCTGAGCCTGGGGTGATCTCCGAGCTAGCCATGCCCAGGACAAGCCTGGGACTTGAGGCCAGGCTGCAGCCACATTCCAGGCTGGGCCTGGTGCAGAGAGCCTGCAAGCGAGGCCTTCCAGGGGCAATGCTCAGTGCAGTGGCTTTGCCCTGCAATCCACGTTCCTCACTCGGGCCGCCCTGCCTGTCAGGCCCACACTCCCTAGACCTGTGTTCCTGAGGCCGTTGGACAGTTGGGGAAGTGGAGGCTCTCCCAGCATGGGAGGCCTGCTTAGCACACTGCTCTGGGTCCAAAGCGGATTCCCTGCACCTCGGGCACTGGGGCGACATTTTCTGCACACAGGAGACACTTGGCACACAGTGTTTCCCCATGGAAAGCGGTGTGCCAAAGAGCACCCGCCTGGGATGTATGGCACTCTCCCACAGAAGCCCTCCATGCAGCAGGCTGTCATGGATTCGGCTGCAGGCCTTTGTGGCTGGAGAGACAGCAGCTCCTCTGGAGGCTCTGGGTCCATTTGCACTCCCATGCTAGTAAATGAGGCCTGGGGGATGAGGTCCTTGCAAAGAGTGGCAAGCAGCCTGCTCCTTTCCATGAGACGCACGTGTGGTGAGAGAGGCTTGGCAGCAGAGAAGAAGCGAGAGGGGCAGCCAGGGAGGGGATCTGCATGCAGCTCGGAGGCCCCAGATCTCCTGCTTCCCAAGCAGAGCATGCCGGCTATGCCCATCAGGCCCCATTCCCAAGTGCACACCCAGCTTCTGGATGTGCCCTCTGCCAGCCATGAAAACACACACAGGCCATACCCTGAGCCTGCCGAGGGGGACCTTTGCTCCCCGGAGGGGGGGGTGGGGGGCTGAATGCCATGATTGTGTGACGGGAGAGAAGGCCCCCGGAGGCCTTCAGGGAGCTGCCACCGCATAGCGGTGCTCAGGAAAAGGCACTCTTCTTTCTGCAGGCTGGATGCACACTCGAGTTTCTGCTTGAGGCAGAGAGAGCTGAGCTAGGCGATCCCTGGCTGAAGGCAAAGCAGAGAGTTTTTCGGTGGAGCGATGGCTCCATCTGCTGGCTGACAAGCGTGGAAGGAGAAGCCTGGTTCCCACTGAGTTCCTGAGCAGGTTTCCAAGCTGGAGGCCCTCTGGCTCCACAAGCTCGAGAGTCCTGCCTAAGACTTCCCTCTGGCAACAGAGTGGGTGCCAAGGGCCTGTGGGTTCGAGAGTGCTCGGAAGCCGCGGGGGAGGCTTTGGGCACCCAGTGCTCTGTGATGGAAAACGCTGCAGGCCTGAGCCTCCAGGAACTCCTGCAAAGCTGTGGAGTGGGAAAGCTGTCCTTAGCAGAAGGCTCCCTGCCCAGGGCTGCAGGCCTTTGTGGATGGCTAAGCCGCAGCTTCCTTGCAGGCTGCTGCTCCAGGGGCGGTTGTGCCCTGGTCCAGAGTGCTGTAGGAGGAGGTCCTAGCAAGGGGAGAGCAAGCACCTTGTTTCCTTGGCCTCGACTGGCCTGTGCCCCCAGAGGCCTGCCGGCAGTGCACACAGCACAGGCAGCAAGGGGGTGTTGGCAGGCAGCTAGGAGGCAGCAGGAGTCCCACTTGAAAGTGGGGTCATGACTGTTTGGGCCTCAGGCCCCAACGGCAACCTGCACACACAGCCTCTGAACCTGCAGCTTGCGAGCAGTGCCAGAGACACACAGGCACCTCCCTGGGGCCTTCTCGAGGGAACTGTGCTCCATCGAGGTCCTGCTGGCTGGCAGTGGCCTAGGCCAGCACAGGCCTTAGGGAGGCCTGGCTGAGCCTGGGGTGATCTCCGAGCTAGCCATGCCCAGGACAAGCCTGGGACTTGAGGCCAGGCTGCAGCCTCATTCCAGGCTGGGCCTGGTGCAGAGAGCCTGCAAGCGAGGCCTTCCAGGGGCAATGCTCAGTGCAGTGGCTTTGCCCTGCAATCCACGTTCCTCACTCGGGCCGCCCTGCCTGTCAGGCCCACACTCCCTAGACCTGTGTTCCTGAGGCCGTTGGACAGTTGGGGAAGTGGAGGCTCTCCCAGCATGGGAGGCCTGCTTAGCACACTGCTCTGGGTCCAAAGCGGATTCCCTGCACCTCGGGCACTGGGGCGACATTTTCTGCACACAGGAGACACTTGGCACACACAGTGTTTCCCCATGGAAAGCGGTGTGCCAAAGAGCACCCGCCTGGGATGTATGGCACTCTCCCACAGAAGCCCTCCATGCAGCAGGCTGTCATGGATTCGGCTGCAGGCCGTTGTGGCTGGAGAGACAGCAGCTCCTCTGGAGGCTCTGGGTCCATTTGCACTCCCGTGCTAGTAAATGAGGCCTGGGGGATGAGGTCCTTGCAAAGAGTGGCAAGCAGCCTGCTCCTTTCCATGAGACGCACGTGTGGTGAGAGAGGCTTGGCAGCAGAGAAGAAGCGAGAGGGGCAGCCAGGGAGGGGATCTGCATGCAGCTCGGAGGCCCCAGATCTCCTGCTTCCCAAGCAGAGCATGCCGGCTATGCCCATCAGGCCCCATTCCCAAGTGCACACCCAGCTTCTGGATGTGCCCTCTGCCAGCCATGAAAACACACACAGGCCATACCCTGAGCCTGCCGAGGGGGACCTTTGCTCCCCGGAGGGGGGGGTGGGGGGCTGAATGCCATGATTGTGTGACGGGAGAGAAGGCCCCCGGAGGCCTTCAGGGAGCTGCCACAGCATAGCGGTGCTCAGGAAAAGGCACTCTTCTTTCTGCAGGCTGGATGCACACTCGAGTTTCTGCTTGAGGCAGAGAGAGCTGAGCTAGGCGATCCCTGGCTGAAGGCAAAGCAGAGAGTTTTTCGGTGGAGCGATGGCTCCATCTGCTGGCTGACAAGCGTGGAAGGAGAAGCCTGGTTCCCACTGAGTTCCTGAGCAGGTTTCCAAGCTGGAGGCCCTCTGGCTCCACAAGCTCGAGAGTCCTGCCTAAGACTTCCCTCTGGCAACAGAGTGGGTGCCAAGGGCCTGTGGGTTCGAGAGTGCTCGGAAGCCGCGGGGGAGGCTTTGGGCACCCAGTGCTCTGTGATGGAAAACGCTGCAGGCCTGAGCCTCCAGGAACTCCTGCAAGGCTGTGGAGTGGGAAAGCTGTCCTTAGCAGAAGGCTCCCTGCCCAGGGCTGCAGGCCTTTGTGGATGGCTAAGCCGCAGCTTCCTTGCAGGCTGCTGCTCCAGGGGCGTGTGTGCCCTGGTCCAGAGTGCTGTAGGAGGAGGTCCTAGCAAGGGGAGAGCAAGCACCTTGTTTCCTTGGCCTCGACTGGCCTGTGCCCCCAGAGGCCTGCCGGCAGTGCACACAGCACAGGCAGCAAGGGGGTGTTGGCAGGCAGCTAGGAGGCAGCAGGAGTCCCACTTGAAAGTGGGGTCATGACTGTTTGGGCCTCAGGCCCCAACGGCAACCTGCACACACAGCCTCTGAACCTGCAGCTTGCGAGCAGTGCCAGAGACACACAGGCACCTCCCTGGGGCCTTCTCGAGGGAACTGTGCTCCATCGAGGTCCTGCTGGCTGGCAGTGGCCTAGGCCAGCACAGGCCTTAGGGAGGCCTGGCTGAGCCTGGGGTGATCTCCGAGCTAGCCATGCCCAGGACAAGCCTGGGACTTGAGGCCAGGCTGCAGCCTCATTCCAGGCTGGGCCTGGTGCAGAGAGCCTGCAAGCGAGGCCTTCCAGGGGCAATGCTCAGTGCAGTGGCTTTGCCCTGCAATCCACGTTCCTCACTCGGGCCGCCCTGCCTGTCAGGCCCACACTCCCTAGACCTGTGTTCCTGAGGCCGTTGGACAGTTGGGGAAGTGGAGGCTCTCCCAGCATGGGAGGCCTGCTTAGCACACTGCTCTGGGTCCAAAGCGGATTCCCTGCACCTCGGGCACTGGGGCGACATTTTCTGCACACAGGAGACACTTGGCACACACAGTGTTTCCCCATGGAAAGCGGTGTGCCAAAGAGCACCCGCCTGGGATGTATGGCACTCTCCCACAGAAGCCCTCCATGCAGCAGGCTGTCATGGATTCGGCTGCAGGCCGTTGTGGCTGGAGAGACAGCAGCTCCTCTGGAGGCTCTGGGTCCATTTGCACTCCCGTGCTAGTAAATGAGGCCTGGGGGATGAGGTCCTTGCAAAGAGTGGCAAGCAGCCTGCTCCTTTCCATGAGACGCACGTGTGGTGAGAGAGGCTTGGCAGCAGAGAAGAAGCGAGAGGGGCAGCCAGGGAGGGGATCTGCATGCAGCTCGGAGGCCCCAGATCTCCTGCTTCCCAAGCAGAGCATGCCGGCTATGCCCATCAGGCCCCATTCCCAAGTGCACACCCAGCTTCTGGATGTGCCCTCTGCCAGCCATGAAAACACACACAGGCCATACCCTGAGCCTGCCGAGGGGGACCTTTGCTCCCCGGAGGGGGGGGTGGGGGGCTGAATGCCATGATTGTGTGACGGGAGAGAAGGCCCCCGGAGGCCTTCAGGGAGCTGCCACCGCATAGCGGTGCTCAGGAAAAGGCACTCTTCTTTCTGCAGGCTGGATGCACACTCGAGTTTCTGCTTGAGGCAGAGAGAGCTGAGCTAGGCGATCCCTGGCTGAAGGCAAAGCAGAGAGTTTTTCGGTGGAGCGATGGCTCCATCTGCTGGCTGACAAGCGTGGAAGGAGAAGCCTGGTTCCCACTGAGTTCCTGAGCAGGTTTCCAAGCTGGAGGCCCTCTGGCTCCACAAGCTCGAGAGTCCTGCCTAAGACTTCCCTCTGGCAACAGAGTGGGTGCCAAGGGCCTGTGGGTTCGAGAGTGCTCGGAAGCCGCAGGGGAGGCTTTGGGCACCCAGTGCTCTGTGATGGAAAACGCTGCAGGCCTGAGCCTCCAGGAACTCCTGCAAAGCTGTGGAGTGGGAAAGCTGTCCTTAGCAGAAGGCTCCCTGCCCAGGGCTGCAGGCCTTTGTGGATGGCTAAGCCGCAGCTTCCTTGCAGGCTGCTGCTCCAGGGGCGGTTGTGCCCTGGTCCAGAGTGCTGTAGGAGGAGGTCCTAGCAAGGGGAGAGCAAGCACCTTGTTTCCTTGGCCTCGACTGGCCTGTGCCCCCAGAGGCCTGCCGGCAGTGCACACAGCACAGGCAGCAAGGGGGTGTTGGCAGGCAGCTAGGAGGCAGCAGGAGTCCCACTTGAAAGTGGGGTCATGACTGTTTGGGCCTCAGGCCCCAACGGCAACCTGCACACACAGCCTCTGAACCTGCAGCTTGCGAGCAGTGCCAGAGACACACAGGCACCTCCCTGGGGCCTTCTCGAGGGAACTGTGCTCCATCGAGGTCCTGCTGGCTGGCAGTGGCCTAGGCCAGCACAGGCCTTAGGGAGGCCTGGCTGAGCCTGGGGTGATCTCCGAGCTAGCCATGCCCAGGACAAGCCTGGGACTTGAGGCCAGGCTGCAGCCTCATTCCAGGCTGGGCCTGGTGCAGAGAGCCTGCAAGCGAGGCCTTCCAGGGGCAATGCTCAGTGCAGTGGCTTTGCCCTGCAATCCACGTTCCTCACTCGGGCCGCCCTGCCTGTCAGGCCCACACTCCCTAGACCTGTGTTCCTGAGGCCGTTGGACAGTTGGGGAAGTGGAGGCTCTCCCAGCATGGGAGGCCTGCTTAGCACACTGCTCTGGGTCCAAAGCGGATTCCCTGCACCTCGGGCACTGGGGCGACATTTTCTGCACACAGGAGACACTTGGCACACACAGTGTTTCCCCATGGAAAGCGGTGTGCCAAAGAGCACCCGCCTGGGATGTATGGCACTCTCCCACAGAAGCCCTCCATGCAGCAGGCTGTCATGGATTCGGCTGCAGGCCGTTGTGGCTGGAGAGACAGCAGCTCCTCTGGAGGCTCTGGGTCCATTTGCACTCCCGTGCTAGTAAATGAGGCCTGGGGGATGAGGTCCTTGCAAAGAGTGGCAAGCAGCCTGCTCCTTTCCATGAGACGCACGTGTGGTGAGAGAGGCTTGGCAGCAGAGAAGAAGCGAGAGGGGCAGCCAGGGAGGGGATCTGCATGCAGCTCGGAGGCCCCAGATCTCCTGCTTCCCAAGCAGAGCATGCCGGCTATGCCCATCAGGCCCCATTCCCAAGTGCACACCCAGCTTCTGGATGTGCCCTCTGCCAGCCATGAAAACACACACAGGCCATACCCTGAGCCTGCCGAGGGGGACCTTTGCTCCCCGGAGGGGGGGGTGGGGGGCTGAATGCCATGATTGTGTGACGGGAGAGAAGGCCCCCGGAGGCCTTCAGGGAGCTGCCACAGCATAGCGGTGCTCAGGAAAAGGCACTCTTCTTTCTGCAGGCTGGATGCACACTCGAGTTTCTGCTTGAGGCAGAGAGAGCTGAGCTAGGCGATCCCTGGCTGAAGGCAAAGCAGAGAGTTTTTCGGTGGAGCGATGGCTCCATCTGCTGGCTGACAAGCGTGGAAGGAGAAGCCTGGTTCCCACTGAGTTCCTGAGCAGGTTTCCAAGCTGGAGGCCCTCTGGCTCCACAAGCTCGAGAGTCCTGCCTAAGACTTCCCTCTGGCAACAGAGTGGGTGCCAAGGGCCTGTGGGTTCGAGAGTGCTCGGAAGCCGCGGGGGAGGCTTTGGGCACCCAGTGCTCTGTGATGGAAAACGCTGCAGGCCTGAGCCTCCAGGAACTCCTGCAAGGCTGTGGAGTGGGAAAGCTGTCCTTAGCAGAAGGCTCCCTGCCCAGGGCTGCAGGCCTTTGTGGATGGCTAAGCCGCAGCTTCCTTGCAGGCTGCTGCTCCAGGGGCGTGTGTGCCCTGGTCCAGAGTGCTGTAGGAGGAGGTCCTAGCAAGGGGAGAGCAAGCACCTTGTTTCCTTGGCCTCGACTGGCCTGTGCCCCCAGAGGCCTGCCGGCAGTGCACACAGCACAGGCAGCAAGGGGGTGTTGGCAGGCAGCTAGGAGGCAGCAGGAGTCCCACTTGAAAGTGGGGTCATGACTGTTTGGGCCTCAGGCCCCAACGGCAACCTGCACACACAGCCTCTGAACCTGCAGCTTGCGAGCAGTGCCAGAGACACACAGGCACCTCCCTGGGGCCTTCTCGAGGGAACTGTGCTCCATCGAGGTCCTGCTGGCTGGCAGTGGCCTAGGCCAGCACAGGCCTTAGGGAGGCCTGGCTGAGCCTGGGGTGATCTCCGAGCTAGCCATGCCCAGGACAAGCCTGGGACTTGAGGCCAGGCTGCAGCCTCATTCCAGGCTGGGCCTGGTGCAGAGAGCCTGCAAGCGAGGCCTTCCAGGGGCAATGCTCAGTGCAGTGGCTTTGCCCTGCAATCCACGTTCCTCACTCGGGCCGCCCTGCCTGTCAGGCCCACACTCCCTAGACCTGTGTTCCTGAGGCCGTTGGACAGTTGGGGAAGTGGAGGCTCTCCCAGCATGGGAGGCCTGCTTAGCACACTGCTCTGGGTCCAAAGCGGATTCCCTGCACCTCGGGCACTGGGGCGACATTTTCTGCACACAGGAGACACTTGGCACACACAGTGTTTCCCCATGGAAAGCGGTGTGCCAAAGAGCACCCGCCTGGGATGTATGGCACTCTCCCACAGAAGCCCTCCATGCAGCAGGCTGTCATGGATTCGGCTGCAGGCCGTTGTGGCTGGAGAGACAGCAGCTCCTCTGGAGGCTCTGGGTCCATTTGCACTCCCGTGCTAGTAAATGAGGCCTGGGGGATGAGGTCCTTGCAAAGAGTGGCAAGCAGCCTGCTCCTTTCCATGAGACGCACGTGTGGTGAGAGAGGCTTGGCAGCAGAGAAGAAGCGAGAGGGGCAGCCAGGGAGGGGATCTGCATGCAGCTCGGAGGCCCCAGATCTCCTGCTTCCCAAGCAGAGCATGCCGGCTATGCCCATCAGGCCCCATTCCCAAGTGCACACCCAGCTTCTGGATGTGCCCTCTGCCAGCCATGAAAACACACACAGGCCATACCCTGAGCCTGCCGAGGGGGACCTTTGCTCCCCGGAGGGGGGGGTGGGGGGCTGAATGCCATGATTGTGTGACGGGAGAGAAGGCCCCCGGAGGCCTTCAGGGAGCTGCCACAGCATAGCGGTGCTCAGGAAAAGGCACTCTTCTTTCTGCAGGCTGGATGCACACTCGAGTTTCTGCTTGAGGCAGAGAGAGCTGAGCTAGGCGATCCCTGGCTGAAGGCAAAGCAGAGAGTTTTTCGGTGGAGCGATGGCTCCATCTGCTGGCTGACAAGCGTGGAAGGAGAAGCCTGGTTCCCACTGAGTTCCTGAGCAGGTTTCCAAGCTGGAGGCCCTCTGGCTCCACAAGCTCGAGAGTCCTGCCTAAGACTTCCCTCTGGCAACAGAGTGGGTGCCAAGGGCCTGTGGGTTCGAGAGTGCTCGGAAGCCGCGGGGGAGGCTTTGGGCACCCAGTGCTCTGTGATGGAAAACGCTGCAGGCCTGAGCCTCCAGGAACTCCTGCAAGGCTGTGGAGTGGGAAAGCTGTCCTTAGCAGAAGGCTCCCTGCCCAGGGCTGCAGGCCTTTGTGGATGGCTAAGCCGCAGCTTCCTTGCAGGCTGCTGCTCCAGGGGCGTGTGTGCCCTGGTCCAGAGTGCTGTAGGAGGAGGTCCTAGCAAGGGGAGAGCAAGCACCTTGTTTCCTTGGCTTCGACTGGCCTGTGCCCCCAGAGGCCTGCCGGCAGTGCACACAGCACAGGCAGCAAGGGGGTGTTGGCAGGCAGCTAGGAGGCAGCAGGAGTCCCACTTGAAAGTGGGGTCATGACTGTTTGGGCCTCAGGCCCCAACGGCAACCTGCACACACAGCCTCTGAACCTGCAGCTTGCGAGCAGTGCCAGAGACACACAGGCACCTCCCTGGGGCCTTCTCGAGGGAACTGTGCTCCATCGAGGTCCTGCTGGCTGGCAGTGGCCTAGGCCAGCACAGGCCTTAGGGAGGCCTGGCTGAGCCTGGGGTGATCTCCGAGCTAGCCATGCCCAGGACAAGCCTGGGACTTGAGGCCAGGCTGCAGCCTCATTCCAGGCTGGGCCTGGTGCAGAGAGCCTGCAAGCGAGGCCTTCCAGGGGCAATGCTCAGTGCAGTGGCTTTGCCCTGCAATCCACGTTCCTCACTCGGGCCGCCCTGCCTGTCAGGCCCACACTCCCTAGACCTGTGTTCCTGAGGCCGTTGGACAGTTGGGGAAGTGGAGGCTCTCCCAGCATGGGAGGCCTGCTTAGCACACTGCTCTGGGTCCAAAGCGGATTCCCTGCACCTCGGGCACTGGGGCGACATTTTCTGCACACAGGAGACACTTGGCACACACAGTGTTTCCCCATGGAAAGCGGTGTGCCAAAGAGCACCCGCCTGGGATGTATGGCACTCTCCCACAGAAGCCCTCCATGCAGCAGGCTGTCATGGATTCGGCTGCAGGCCGTTGTGGCTGGAGAGACAGCAGCTCCTCTGGAGGCTCTGGGTCCATTTGCACTCCCGTGCTAATAAATGAGGCCTGGGGGATGAGGTCCTTGCAAAGAGTGGCAAGCAGCCTGCTCCTTTCCATGAGACGCACGTGTGGTGAGAGAGGCTTGGCAGCAGAGAAGAAGCGAGAGGGGAAGCCAGGGATGGGATCTGCATGCAGCTCGGAGGCCCCAGATCTCCTGCTTCCCAAGCAGAGCATGCCGGCTATGCCCATCAGGCCCCATTCCCAAGTGCACACCCAGCTTCTGGATGTGCCCTCTGCCAGCCATGAAAACACACACAGGCCATACCCTGAGCCTGCCGAGGGGGACCTTTGCTCCCCGGAGGAGGGGGTGGGGGGCTGAATGCCATGATTGAGTGACGGGAGAGAAGGCCCCCGGAGGCCTTCAGGGAGCTGCCACAGCATAGCGGTGCTCAGGAAAAGGCACTCTTCTTTCTGCAGGCTGGATGCACACTCGAGTTTCTGCTTGAGGCAGAGAGAGCTGAGCTAGGCGATCCCTGGCTGAAGGCAAAGCAGAGAGTTTTTCGGTGGAGCGATGGCTCCATCTGCTGGCTGACAAGCGTGGAAGGAGAAGCCTGGTTCCCACTGAGTTCCTGAGCAGGTTTCCAAGCTGGAGGCCCTCTGGCTCCACAAGCTCGAGAGTCCTGCCTAAGACTTCCCTCTGGCAACAGAGTGGGTGCCAAGGGCCTGTGGGTTCGAGAGTGCTCGGAAGCCGCGGGGGAGGCTTTGGGCACCCAGTGCTCTGTGATGGAAAACGCTGCAGGCCTGAGCCTCCAGGAACTCCTGCAAGGCTGTGGAGTGGGAAAGCTGTCCTTAGCAGAAGGCTCCCTGCCCAGGGCTGCAGGCCTTTGTGGATGGCTAAGCCGCAGCTTCCTTGCAGGCTGCTGCTCCAGGGGCGTGTGTGCCCTGGTCCAGAGTGCTGTAGGAGGAGGTCCTAGCAAGGGGAGAGCAAGCACCTTGTTTCCTTGGCCTCGACTGGCCTGTGCCCCCAGAGGCCTGCCGGCAGTGCACACGGCAGAGGCAGCAAGGGGGTGTTGGCAGGCAGCTAGGAGGCAGCAGGAGTCCCACTTGAAAGTGGGGTCATGACTGTTTGGGCCTCAGGCCCCAACGGCAACCTGCACACACAGCCTCTGAACCTGCAGCTTGCGAGCAGTGCCAGAGACACACAGGCACCTCCCTGGGGCCTTCTCGAGGGAACTGTGCTCCATCGAGGTCCTGCTGGCTGGCAGTGGCCTAGGCCAGCACAGGCCTTAGGGAGGCCTGGCTGAGCCTGGGGTGATCTCCGAGCTAGCCATGCCCAGGACAAGCCTGGGACTTGAGGCCAGGCTGCAGCCTCATTCCAGGCTGGGCCTGGTGCAGAGAGCCTGCAAGCGAGGCCTTCCAGGGGCAATGCTCAGTGCAGTGGCTTTGCCCTGCAATCCACGTTCCTCACTCGGGCCGCCCTGCCTGTCAGGCCCACACTCCCTAGACCTGTGTTCCTGAGGCCGTTGGACAGTTGGGGAAGTGGAGGCTCTCCCAGCATGGGAGGCCTGCTTAGCACACTGCTCTGGGTCCAAAGCGGATTCCCTGCACCTCGGGCACTGGGGCGACATTTTCTGCACACAGGAGACACTTGGCACACACAGTGTTTCCCCATGGAAAGCGGTGTGCCAAAGAGCACCCGCCTGGGATGTATGGCACTCTCCCACAGAAGCCCTCCATGCAGCAGGCTGTCATGGATTCGGCTGCAGGCCGTTGTGGCTGGAGAGACAGCAGCTCCTCTGGAGGCTCTGGGTCCATTTGCACTCCCGTGCTAGTAAATGAGGCCTGGGGGATGAGGTCCTTGCAAAGAGTGGCAAGCAGCCTGCTCCTTTCCATGAGACGCACGTGTGGTGAGAGAGGCTTGGCAGCAGAGAAGAAGCGAGAGGGGCAGCCAGGGAGGGGATCTGCATGCAGCTCGGAGGCCCCAGATCTCCTGCTTCCCAAGCAGAGCATGCCGGCTATGCCCATCAGGCCCCATTCCCAAGTGCACACCCAGCTTCTGGATGTGCCCTCTGCCAGCCATGAAAACACACACAGGCCATACCCTGAGCCTGCCGAGGGGGACCTTTGCTCCCTGGAGGGGGGGGTGGGGGGCTGAATGCCATGATTGTGTGACGGGAGAGAAGGCCCCCGGAGGCCTTCAGGGAGCTGCCACAGCATAGCGGTGCTCAGGAAAAGGCACTCTTCTTTCTGCAGGCTGGATGCACACTCGAGTTTCTGCTTGAGGCAGAGAGAGCTGAGCTAGGCGATCCCTGGCTGAAGGCAAAGCAGAGAGTTTTTCGGTGGAGCGATGGCTCCATCTGCTGGCTGACAAGCGTGGAAGGAGAAGCCTGGTTCCCACTGAGTTCCTGAGCAGGTTTCCAAGCTGGAGGCCCTCTGGCTCCACAAGCTCGAGAGTCCTGCCTAAGACTTCCCTCTGGCAACAGAGTGGGTGCCAAGGGCCTGTGGGTTCGAGAGTGCTCGGAAGCCGCGGGGGAGGCTTTGGGCACCCAGTGCTCTGTGATGGAAAACGCTGCAGGCCTGAGCCTCCAGGAACTCCTGCAAGGCTGTGGAGTGGGAAAGCTGTCCTTAGCAGAAGGCTCCCTGCCCAGGGCTGCAGGCCTTTGTGGATGGCTAAGCCGCAGCTTCCTTGCAGGCTGCTGCTCCAGGGGCGTGTGTGCCCTGGTCCAGAGTGCTGTAGGAGGAGGTCCTAGCAAGGGGAGAGCAAGCACCTTGTTTCCTTGGCTTCGACTGGCCTGTGCCCCCAGAGGCCTGCCGGCAGTGCACACAGCACAGGCAGCAAGGGGGTGTTGGCAGGCAGCTAGGAGGCAGCAGGAGTCCCACTTGAAAGTGGGGTCATGACTGTTTGGGCCTCAGGCCCCAACGGCAACCTGCACACACAGCCTCTGAACCTGCAGCTTGCGAGCAGTGCCAGAGACACACAGGCACCTCCCTGGGGCCTTCTCGAGGGAACTGTGCTCCATCGAGGTCCTGCTGGCTGGCAGTGGCCTAGGCCAGCACAGGCCTTAGGGAGGCCTGGCTGAGCCTGGGGTGATCTCCGAGCTAGCCATGCCCAGGACAAGCCTGGGACTTGAGGCCAGGCTGCAGCCTCATTCCAGGCTGGGCCTGGTGCAGAGAGCCTGCAAGCGAGGCCTTCCAGGGGCAATGCTCAGTGCAGTGGCTTTGCCCTGCAATCCACGTTCCTCACTCGGGCCGCCCTGCCTGTCAGGCCCACACTCCCTAGACCTGTGTTCCTGAGGCCGTTGGACAGTTGGGGAAGTGGAGGCTCTCCCAGCATGGGAGGCCTGCTTAGCACACTGCTCTGGGTCCAAAGCGGATTCCCTGCACCTCGGGCACTGGGGCGACATTTTCTGCACACAGGAGACACTTGGCACACACAGTGTTTCCCCATGGAAAGCGGTGTGCCAAAGAGCACCCGCCTGGGATGTATGGCACTCTCCCACAGAAGCCCTCCATGCAGCAGGCTGTCATGGATTCGGCTGCAGGCCGTTGTGGCTGGAGAGACAGCAGCTCCTCTGGAGGCTCTGGGTCCATTTGCACTCCCGTGCTAATAAATGAGGCCTGGGGGATGAGGTCCTTGCAAAGAGTGGCAAGCAGCCTGCTCCTTTCCATGAGACGCACGTGTGGTGAGAGAGGCTTGGCAGCAGAGAAGAAGCGAGAGGGGAAGCCAGGGATGGGATCTGCATGCAGCTCGGAGGCCCCAGATCTCCTGCTTCCCAAGCAGAGCATGCCGGCTATGCCCATCAGGCCCCATTCCCAAGTGCACACCCAGCTTCTGGATGTGCCCTCTGCCAGCCATGAAAACACACACAGGCCATACCCTGAGCCTGCCGAGGGGGACCTTTGCTCCCCGGAGGAGGGGGTGGGGGGCTGAATGCCATGATTGAGTGACGGGAGAGAAGGCCCCCGGAGGCCTTCAGGGAGCTGCCACAGCATAGCGGTGCTCAGGAAAAGGCACTCTTCTTTCTGCAGGCTGGATGCACACTCGAGTTTCTGCTTGAGGCAGAGAGAGCTGAGCTAGGCGATCCCTGGCTGAAGGCAAAGCAGAGAGTTTTTCGGTGGAGCGATGGCTCCATCTGCTGGCTGACAAGCGTGGAAGGAGAAGCCTGGTTCCCACTGAGTTCCTGAGCAGGTTTCCAAGCTGGAGGCCCTCTGGCTCCACAAGCTCGAGAGTCCTGCCTAAGACTTCCCTCTGGCAACAGAGTGGGTGCCAAGGGCCTGTGGGTTCGAGAGTGCTCGGAAGCCGCGGGGGAGGCTTTGGGCACCCAGTGCTCTGTGATGGAAAACGCTGCAGGCCTGAGCCTCCAGGAACTCCTGCAAGGCTGTGGAGTGGGAAAGCTGTCCTTAGCAGAAGGCTCCCTGCCCAGGGCTGCAGGCCTTTGTGGATGGCTAAGCCGCAGCTTCCTTGCAGGCTGCTGCTCCAGGGGCGTGTGTGCCCTGGTCCAGAGTGCTGTAGGAGGAGGTCCTAGCAAGGGGAGAGCAAGCACCTTGTTTCCTTGGCCTCGACTGGCCTGTGCCCCCAGAGGCCTGCCGGCAGTGCACACGGCAGAGGCAGCAAGGGGGTGTTGGCAGGCAGCTAGGAGGCAGCAGGAGTCCCACTTGAAAGTGGGGTCATGACTGTTTGGGCCTCAGGCCCCAACGGCAACCTGCACACACAGCCTCTGAACCTGCAGCTTGCGAGCAGTGCCAGAGACACACAGGCACCTCCCTGGGGCCTTCTCGAGGGAACTGTGCTCCATCGAGGTCCTGCTGGCTGGCAGTGGCCTAGGCCAGCACAGGCCTTAGGGAGGCCTGGCTGAGCCTGGGGTGATCTCCGAGCTAGCCATGCCCAGGACAAGCCTGGGACTTGAGGCCAGGCTGCAGCCTCATTCCAGGCTGGGCCTGGTGCAGAGAGCCTGCAAGCGAGGCCTTCCAGGGGCAATGCTCAGTGCAGTGGCTTTGCCCTGCAATCCACGTTCCTCACTCGGGCCGCCCTGCCTGTCAGGCCCACACTCCCTAGACCTGTGTTCCTGAGGCCGTTGGACAGTTGGGGAAGTGGAGGCTCTCCCAGCATGGGAGGCCTGCTTAGCACACTGCTCTGGGTCCAAAGCGGATTCCCTGCACCTCGGGCACTGGGGCGACATTTTCTGCACACAGGAGACACTTGGCACACACAGTGTTTCCCCATGGAAAGCGGTGTGCCAAAGAGCACCCGCCTGGGATGTATGGCACTCTCCCACAGAAGCCCTCCATGCAGCAGGCTGTCATGGATTCGGCTGCAGGCCGTTGTGGCTGGAGAGACAGCAGCTCCTCTGGAGGCTCTGGGTCCATTTGCACTCCCGTGCTAGTAAATGAGGCCTGGGGGATGAGGTCCTTGCAAAGAGTGGCAAGCAGCCTGCTCCTTTCCATGAGACGCACGTGTGGTGAGAGAGGCTTGGCAGCAGAGAAGAAGCGAGAGGGGCAGCCAGGGAGGGGATCTGCATGCAGCTCGGAGGCCCCAGATCTCCTGCTTCCCAAGCAGAGCATGCCGGCTATGCCCATCAGGCCCCATTCCCAAGTGCACACCCAGCTTCTGGATGTGCCCTCTGCCAGCCATGAAAACACACACAGGCCATACCCTGAGCCTGCCGAGGGGGACCTTTGCTCCCTGGAGGGGGGGGTGGGGGGCTGAATGCCATGATTGTGTGACGGGAGAGAAGGCCCCCGGAGGCCTTCAGGGAGCTGCCACAGCATAGCGGTGCTCAGGAAAAGGCACTCTTCTTTCTGCAGGCTGGATGCACACTCGAGTTTCTGCTTGAGGCAGAGAGAGCTGAGCTAGGCGATCCCTGGCTGAAGGCAAAGCAGAGAGTTTTTCGGTGGAGCGATGGCTCCATCTGCTGGCTGACAAGCGTGGAAGGAGAAGCCTGGTTCCCACTGAGTTCCTGAGCAGGTTTCCAAGCTGGAGGCCCTCTGGCTCCACAAGCTCGAGAGTCCTGCCTAAGACTTCCCTCTGGCAACAGAGTGGGTGCCAAGGGCCTGTGGGTTCGAGAGTGCTCGGAAGCCACAGGGGAGGCTTTGGGCACCCAGTGCTCTGTGATGGAAAACGCTGCAGGCCTGAGCCTCCAGGAACTCCTGCAAGGCTGTGGAGTGGGAAAGCTGTCCTTAGCAGAAGGCTCCCTGCCCAGGGCTGCAGGCCTTTGTGGATGGCTAAGCCGCAGCTTCCTTGCAGGCTGCTGCTCCAGGGCCGTGTGTGCCCTGGTCCAGAGTGCTGTAGGAGGAGGTCCTAGCAAGGGGAGAGCAAGCACCTTGTTTCCTTGGCCTCGACTGGCCTGTGCCCCCAGAGGCCTGCCGGCAGTGCACACAGCACAGGCAGCAAGGGGGTGTTGGCAGGCAGCTAGGAGGCAGCAGGAGTCCCACTTGAAAGTGGGGTCATGACTGTTTGGGCCTCAGGCCCCAACGGCAACCTGCACACACAGCCTCTGAACCTGCAGCTTGCGAGCAGTGCCAGAGACACACAGGCACCTCCCTGGGGCCTTCTCGAGGGAACTGTGCTCCATCGAGGTCCTGCTGGCTGGCAGTGGCCTAGGCCAGCACAGGCCTTAGGGAGGCCTGGCTGAGCCTGGGGTGATCTCCGAGCTAGCCATGCCCAGGACAAGCCTGGGACTTGAGGCCAGGCTGCAGCCACATTCCAGGCTGGGCCTGGTGCAGAGAGCCTGCAAGCGAGGCCTTCCAGGGGCAATGCTCAGTGCAGTGGCTTTGCCCTGCAATCCACGTTCCTCACTCGGGCCGCCCTGCCTGTCAGGCCCACACTCCCTAGACCTGTGTTCCTGAGGCCGTTGGACAGTTGGGGAAGTGGAGGCTCTCCCAGCATGGGAGGCCTGCTTAGCACACTGCTCTGGGTCCAAAGCGGATTCCCTGCACCTCGGGCACTGGGGCGACATTTTCTGCACACAGGAGACACTTGGCACACACAGTGTTTCCCCATGGAAAGCGGTGTGCCAAAGAGCACCCGCCTGGGATGTATGGCACTCTCCCACAGAAGCCCTCCATGCAGCAGGCTGTCATGGATTCGGCTGCAGGCCGTTGTGGCTGGAGAGACAGCAGCTCCTCTGGAGGCTCTGGGTCCATTTGCACTCCCGTGCTAGTAAATGAGGCCTGGGGGATGAGGTCCTTGCAAAGAGTGGCAAGCAGCCTGCTCCTTTCCATGAGACGCACGTGTGGTGAGAGAGGCTTGGCAGCAGAGAAGAAGCGAGAGGGGCAGCCAGGGAGGGGATCTGCATGCAGCTCGGAGGCCCCAGATCTCCTGCTTCCCAAGCAGAGCATGCCGGCTATGCCCATCAGGCCCCATTCCCAAGTGCACACCCAGCTTCTGGATGTGCCCTCTGCCAGCCATGAAAACACACACAGGCCATACCCTGAGCCTGCCGAGGGGGACCTTTGCTCCCTGGAGGGGGGGGTGGGGGGCTGAATGCCATGATTGTGTGACGGGAGAGAAGGCCCCCGGAGGCCTTCAGGGAGCTGCCACAGCATAGCGGTGCTCAGGAAAAGGCACTCTTCTTTCTGCAGGCTGGATGCACACTCGAGTTTCTGCTTGAGGCAGAGAGAGCTGAGCTAGGCGATCCCTGGCTGAAGGCAAAGCAGAGAGTTTTTCGGTGGAGCGATGGCTCCATCTGCTGGCTGACAAGCGTGGAAGGAGAAGCCTGGTTCCCACTGAGTTCCTGAGCAGGTTTCCAAGCTGGAGGCCCTCTGGCTCCACAAGCTCGAGAGTCCTGCCTAAGACTTCCCTCTGGCAACAGAGTGGGTGCCAAGGGCCTGTGGGTTCGAGAGTGCTCGGAAGCCGCAGGGGAGGCTTTGGGCACCCAGTGCTCTGTGATGGAAAACGCTGCAGGCCTGAGCCTCCAGGAACTCCTGCAAGGCTGTGGAGTGGGAAAGCTGTCCTTAGCAGAAGGCTCCCTGCCCAGGGCTGCAGGCCTTTGTGGATGGCTAAGCCGCAGCTTCCTTGCAGGCTGCTGCTCCAGGGGCGTGTGTGCCCTGGTCCAGAGTGCTGTAGGAGGAGGTCCTAGCAAGGGGAGAGCAAGCACCTTGTTTCCTTGGCCTCGACTGGCCTGTGCCCCCAGAGGCCTGCCGGCAGTGCACACGGCAGAGGCAGCAAGGGGGTGTTGGCAGGCAGCTAGGAGGCAGCAGGAGTCCCACTTGAAAGTGGGGTCATGACTGTTTGGGCCTCAGGCCCCAACGGCAACCTGCACACACAGCCTCTGAACCTGCAGCTTGCGAGCAGTGCCAGAGACACACAGGCACCTCCCTGGGGCCTTCTCGAGGGAACTGTGCTCCATCGAGGTCCTGCTGGCTGGCAGTGGCCTAGGCCAGCACAGGCCTTAGGGAGGCCTGGCTGAGCCTGGGGTGATCTCCGAGCTAGCCATGCCCAGGACAAGCCTGGGACTTGAGGCCAGGCTGCAGCCACATTCCAGGCTGGGCCTGGTGCAGAGAGCCTGCAAGCGAGGCCTTCCAGGGGCAATGCTCAGTGCAGTGGCTTTGCCCTGCAATCCACGTTCCTCACTCGGGCCGCCCTGCCTGTCAGGCCCACACTCCCTAGACCTGTGTTCCTGAGGCCGTTGGACAGTTGGGGAAGTGGAGGCTCTCCCAGCATGGGAGGCCTGCTTAGCACACTGCTCTGGGTCCAAAGCGGATTCCCTGCACCTCGGGCACTGGGTCGACATTTTCTGCACACAGGAGACACTTGGCACACAGTGTTTCCCCATGGAAAGCGGTGTGCCAAAGAGCACCCGCCTGGGATGTATGGCACTCTCCCACAGAAGCCCTCCATGCAGCAGGCTGTCATGGATTCGGCTGCAGGCCTTTGTGGCTGGAGAGACAGCAGCTCCTCTGGAGGCTCTGGGTCCATTTGCACTCCCATGCTAGTAAATGAGGCCTGGGGGATGAGGTCCTTGCAAAGAGTGGCAAGCAGCCTGCTCCTTTCCATGAGACGCACGTGTGGTGAGAGAGGCTTGGCAGCAGAGAAGAAGCGAGAGGGGCAGCCAGGGAGGGGATCTGCATGCAGCTCGGAGGCCCCAGATCTCCTGCTTCCCAAGCAGAGCATGCCGGCTATGCCCATCAGGCCCCATTCCCAAGTGCACACCCAGCTTCTGGATGTGCCCTCTGCCAGCCATGAAAACACACACAGGCCATACCCTGAGCCTGCCGAGGGGGACCTTTGCTCCCCGGAGGGGGGGGTGGGGGGCTGAATGCCATGATTGTGTGACGGGAGAGAAGGCCCCCGGAGGCCTTCAGGGAGCTGCCACAGCATAGCGGTGCTCAGGAAAAGGCACTCTTCTTTCTGCAGGCTGGATGCACACTCGAGTTTCTGCTTGAGGCAGAGAGAGCTGAGCTAGGCGATCCCTGGCTGAAGGCAAAGCAGAGAGTTTTTCGGTGGAGCGATGGCTCCATCTGCTGGCTGACAAGCGTGGAAGGAGAAGCCTGGTTCCCACTGAGTTCCTGAGCAGGTTTCCAAGCTGGAGGCCCTCTGGCTCCACAAGCTCGAGAGTCCTGCCTAAGACTTCCCTCTGGCAACAGAGTGGGTGCCAAGGGCCTGTGGGTTCGAGAGTGCTCGGAAGCCGCGGGGGAGGCTTTGGGCACCCAGTGCTCTGTGATGGAAAACGCTGCAGGCCTGAGCCTCCAGGAACTCCTGCAAGGCTGTGGAGTGGGAAAGCTGTCCTTAGCAGAAGGCTCCCTGCCCAGGGCTGCAGGCCTTTGTGGATGGCTAAGCCGCAGCTTCCTTGCAGGCTGCTGCTCCAGGGGCGTGTGTGCCCTGGTCCAGAGTGCTGTAGGAGGAGGTCCTAGCAAGGGGAGAGCAAGCACCTTGTTTCCTTGGCCTCGACTGGCCTGTGCCCCCAGAGGCCTGCCGGCAGTGCACACAGCACAGGCAGCAAGGGGGTGTTGGCAGGCAGCTAGGAGGCAGCAGGAGTCCCACTTGAAAGTGGGGTCATGACTGTTTGGGCCTCAGGCCCCAACGGCAACCTGCACACACAGCCTCTGAACCTGCAGCTTGCGAGCAGTGCCAGAGACACACAGGCACCTCCCTGGGGCCTTCTCGAGGGAACTGTGCTCCATCGAGGTCCTGCTGGCTGGCAGTGGCCTAGGCCAGCACAGGCCTTAGGGAGGCCTGGCTGAGCCTGGGGTGATCTCCGAGCTAGCCATGCCCAGGACAAGCCTGGGACTTGAGGCCAGGCTGCAGCCACATTCCAGGCTGGGCCTGGTGCAGAGAGCCTGCAAGCGAGGCCTTCCAGGGGCAATGCTCAGTGCAGTGGCTTTGCCCTGCAATCCACGTTCCTCACTCGGGCCGCCCTGCCTGTCAGGCCCACACTCCCTAGACCTGTGTTCCTGAGGCCGTTGGACAGTTGGGGAAGTGGAGGCTCTCCCAGCATGGGAGGCCTGCTTAGCACACTGCTCTGGGTCCAAAGCGGATTCCCTGCACCTCGGGCACTGGGGCGACATTTTCTGCACACAGGAGACACTTGGCACACACAGTGTTTCCCCATGGAAAGCGGTGTGCCAAAGAGCACCCGCCTGGGATGTATGGCACTCTCCCACAGAAGCCCTCCATGCAGCAGGCTGTCATGGATTCGGCTGCAGGCCGTTGTGGCTGGAGAGACAGCAGCTCCTCTGGAGGCTCTGGGTCCATTTGCACTCCCGTGCTAGTAAATGAGGCCTGGGGGATGAGGTCCTTGCAAAGAGTGGCAAGCAGCCTGCTCCTTTCCATGAGACGCACGTGTGGTGAGAGAGGCTTGGCAGCAGAGAAGAAGCGAGAGGGGCAGCCAGGGAGGGGATCTGCATGCAGCTCGGAGGCCCCAGATCTCCTGCTTCCCAAGCAGAGCATGCCGGCTATGCCCATCAGGCCCCATTCCCAAGTGCACACCCAGCTTCTGGATGTGCCCTCTGCCAGCCATGAAAACACACACAGGCCATACCCTGAGCCTGCCGAGGGGGACCTTTGCTCCCTGGAGGGGGGGGTGGGGGGCTGAATGCCATGATTGTGTGACGGGAGAGAAGGCCCCCGGAGGCCTTCAGGGAGCTGCCACAGCATAGCGGTGCTCAGGAAAAGGCACTCTTCTTTCTGCAGGCTGGATGCACACTCGAGTTTCTGCTTGAGGCAGAGAGAGCTGAGCTAGGCGATCCCTGGCTGAAGGCAAAGCAGAGAGTTTTTCGGTGGAGCGATGGCTCCATCTGCTGGCTGACAAGCGTGGAAGGAGAAGCCTGGTTCCCACTGAGTTCCTGAGCAGGTTTCCAAGCTGGAGGCCCTCTGGCTCCACAAGCTCGAGAGTCCTGCCTAAGACTTCCCTCTGGCAACAGAGTGGGTGCCAAGGGCCTGTGGGTTCGAGAGTGCTCGGAAGCCGCAGGGGAGGCTTTGGGCACCCAGTGCTCTGTGATGGAAAACGCTGCAGGCCTGAGCCTCCAGGAACTCCTGCAAGGCTGTGGAGTGGGAAAGCTGTCCTTAGCAGAAGGCTCCCTGCCCAGGGCTGCAGGCCTTTGTGGATGGCTAAGCCGCAGCTTCCTTGCAGGCTGCTGCTCCAGGGGCGTGTGTGCCCTGGTCCAGAGTGCTGTAGGAGGAGGTCCTAGCAAGGGGAGAGCAAGCACCTTGTTTCCTTGGCCTCGACTGGCCTGTGCCCCCAGAGGCCTGCCGGCAGTGCACACGGCAGAGGCAGCAAGGGGGTGTTGGCAGGCAGCTAGGAGGCAGCAGGAGTCCCACTTGAAAGTGGGGTCATGACTGTTTGGGCCTCAGGCCCCAACGGCAACCTGCACACACAGCCTCTGAACCTGCAGCTTGCGAGCAGTGCCAGAGACACACAGGCACCTCCCTGGGGCCTTCTCGAGGGAACTGTGCTCCATCGAGGTCCTGCTGGCTGGCAGTGGCCTAGGCCAGCACAGGCCTTAGGGAGGCCTGGCTGAGCCTGGGGTGATCTCCGAGCTAGCCATGCCCAGGACAAGCCTGGGACTTGAGGCCAGGCTGCAGCCACATTCCAGGCTGGGCCTGGTGCAGAGAGCCTGCAAGCGAGGCCTTCCAGGGGCAATGCTCAGTGCAGTGGCTTTGCCCTGCAATCCACGTTCCTCACTCGGGCCGCCCTGCCTGTCAGGCCCACACTCCCTAGACCTGTGTTCCTGAGGCCGTTGGACAGTTGGGGAAGTGGAGGCTCTCCCAGCATGGGAGGCCTGCTTAGCACACTGCTCTGGGTCCAAAGCGGATTCCCTGCACCTCGGGCACTGGGGCGACATTTTCTGCACACAGGAGACACTTGGCACACAGTGTTTCCCCATGGAAAGCGGTGTGCCAAAGAGCACCCGCCTGGGATGTATGGCACTCTCCCACAGAAGCCCTCCATGCAGCAGGCTGTCATGGATTCGGCTGCAGGCCTTTGTGGCTGGAGAGACAGCAGCTCCTCTGGAGGCTCTGGGTCCATTTGCACTCCCGTGCTAGTAAATGAGGCCTGGGGGATGAGGTCCTTGCAAAGAGTGGCAAGCAGCCTGCACCTTTCCATGAGACGCACGTGTGGTGAGAGAGGCTTGGCAGCAGAGAAGAAGCGAGAGGGGCAGCCAGGGAGGGGATCTGCATGCAGCTCGGAGGCCCCAGATCTCCTGCTTCCCAAGCAGAGCATGCCGGCTATGCCCATCAGGCCCCATTCCCAAGTGCACACCCAGCTTCTGGATGTGCCCTCTGCCAGCCATGAAAACACACACAGGCCATACCCTGAGCCTGCCGAGGGGGACCTTTGCTCCCCGGAGGGGGGGGTGGGGGGCTGAATGCCATGATTGTGTGACGGGAGAGAAGGCCCCCGGAGGCCTTCAGGGAGCTGCCACCGCATAGCGGTGCTCAGGAAAAGGCACTCTTCTGTCTGCAGGCTGGATGCACACTCGAGTTTCTGCTTGAGGCAGAGAGAGCTGAGCTAGGCGATCCCTGGCTGAAGGCAAAGCAGAGAGTTTTTCGGTGGAGCGATGGCTCCATCTGCTGGCTGACAAGCGTGGAAGGAGAAGCCTGGTTCCCACTGAGTTCCTGAGCAGGTTTCCAAGCTGGAGGCCCTCTGGCTCCACAAGCTCGAGAGTCCTGCCTAAGACTTCCCTCTGGCAACAGAGTGGGTGCCAAGGGCCTGTGGGTTCGAGAGTGCTCGGAAGCCGCGGGGGAGGCTTTGGGCACCCAGTGCTCTGTGATGGAAAACGCTGCAGGCCTGAGCCTCCAGGAACTCCTGCAAGGCTGTGGAGTGGGAAAGCTGTCCTTAGCAGAAGGCTCCCTGCCCAGGGCTGCAGGCCTTTGTGGATGGCTAAGCCGCAGCTTCCTTGCAGGCTGCTGCTCCAGGGCCGTGTGTGCCCTGGTCCAGAGTGCTGTAGGAGGAGGTCCTAGCAAGGGGAGAGCAAGCACCTTGTTTCCTTGGCCTCGACTGGCCTGTGCCCCCAGAGGCCTGCCGGCAGTGCACACAGCACAGGCAGCAAGGGGGTGTTGGCAGGCAGCTAGGAGGCAGCAGGAGTCCCACTTGAAAGTGGGGTCATGACTGTTTGGGCCTCAGGCCCCAACGGCAACCTGCACACACAGCCTCTGAACCTGCAGCTTGCGAGCAGTGCCAGAGACACACAGGCACCTCCCTGGGGCCTTCTCGAGGGAACTGTGCTCCATCGAGGTCCTGCTGGCTGGCAGTGGCCTAGGCCAGCACAGGCCTTAGGGAGGCCTGGCTGAGCCTGGGGTGATCTCCGAGCTAGCCATGCCCAGGACAAGCCTGGGACTTGAGGCCAGGCTGCAGCCACATTCCAGGCTGGGCCTGGTGCAGAGAGCCTGCAAGCGAGGCCTTCCAGGGGCAATGCTCAGTGCAGTGGCTTTGCCCTGCAATCCACGTTCCTCACTCGGGCCACCCTGCCTGTCAGGCCCACACTCCCTAGACCTGTGTTCCTGAGGCCGTTGGACAGTTGGGGAAGTGGAGGCTCTCCCAGCATGGGAGGCCTGCTTAGCACACTGCTCTGGGTCCAAAGCGGATTCCCTGCACCTCGGGCACTGGGGCGACATTTTCTGCACACAGGAGACACTTGGCACACACAGTGTTTCCCCATGGAAAGCGGTGTGCCAAAGAGCACCCGCCTGGGATGTATGGCACTCTCCCACAGAAGCCCTCCATGCAGCAGGCTGTCATGGATTCGGCTGCAGGCCGTTGTGGCTGGAGAGACAGCAGCTCCTCTGGAGGCTCTGGGTCCATTTGCACTCCCGTGCTAGTAAATGAGGCCTGGGGGATGAGGTCCTTGCAAAGAGTGGCAAGCAGCCTGCTCCTTTCCATGAGACGCACGTGTGGTGAGAGAGGCTTGGCAGCAGAGAAGAAGCGAGAGGGGCAGCCAGGGAGGGGATCTGCATGCAGCTCGGAGGCCCCAGATCTCCTGCTTCCCAAGCAGAGCATGCCGGCTATGCCCATCAGGCCCCATTCCCAAGTGCACACCCAGCTTCTGGATGTGCCCTCTGCCAGCCATGAAAACACACACAGGCCATACCCTGAGCCTGCCGAGGGGGACCTTTGCTCCCTGGAGGGGGGGGTGGGGGGCTGAATGCCATGATTGTGTGACGGGAGAGAAGGCCCCCGGAGGCCTTCAGGGAGCTGCCACAGCATAGCGGTGCTCAGGAAAAGGCACTCTTCTTTCTGCAGGCTGGATGCACACTCGAGTTTCTGCTTGAGGCAGAGAGAGCTGAGCTAGGCGATCCCTGGCTGAAGGCAAAGCAGAGAGTTTTTCGGTGGAGCGATGGCTCCATCTGCTGGCTGACAAGCGTGGAAGGAGAAGCCTGGTTCCCACTGAGTTCCTGAGCAGGTTTCCAAGCTGGAGGCCCTCTGGCTCCACAAGCTCGAGAGTCCTGCCTAAGACTTCCCTCTGGCAACAGAGTGGGTGCCAAGGGCCTGTGGGTTCGAGAGTGCTCGGAAGCCACAGGGGAGGCTTTGGGCACCCAGTGCTCTGTGATGGAAAACGCTGCAGGCCTGAGCCTCCAGGAACTCCTGCAAGGCTGTGGAGTGGGAAAGCTGTCCTTAGCAGAAGGCTCCCTGCCCAGGGCTGCAGGCCTTTGTGGATGGCTAAGCCGCAGCTTCCTTGCAGGCTGCTGCTCCAGGGGCGTGTGTGCCCTGGTCCAGAGTGCTGTAGGAGGAGGTCCTAGCAAGGGGAGAGCAAGCACCTTGTTTCCTTGGCCTCGACTGGCCTGTGCCCCCAGAGGCCTGCCGGCAGTGCACACGGCAGAGGCAGCAAGGGGGTGTTGGCAGGCAGCTAGGAGGCAGCAGGAGTCCCACTTGAAAGTGGGGTCATGACTGTTTGGGCCTCAGGCCCCAACGGCAACCTGCACACACAGCCTCTGAACCTGCAGCTTGCGAGCAGTGCCAGAGACACACAGGCACCTCCCTGGGGCCTTCTCGAGGGAACTGTGCTCCATCGAGGTCCTGCTGGCTGGCAGTGGCCTAGGCCAGCACAGGCCTTAGGGAGGCCTGGCTGAGCCTGGGGTGATCTCCGAGCTAGCCATGCCCAGGACAAGCCTGGGACTTGAGGCCAGGCTGCAGCCACATTCCAGGCTGGGCCTGGTGCAGAGAGCCTGCAAGCGAGGCCTTCCAGGGGCAATGCTCAGTGCAGTGGCTTTGCCCTGCAATCCACGTTCCTCACTCGGGCCGCCCTGCCTGTCAGGCCCACACTCCCTAGACCTGTGTTCCTGAGGCCGTTGGACAGTTGGGGAAGTGGAGGCTCTCCCAGCATGGGAGGCCTGCTTAGCACACTGCTCTGGGTCCAAAGCGGATTCCCTGCACCTCGGGCACTGGGGCGACATTTTCTGCACACAGGAGACACTTGGCACACACAGTGTTTCCCCATGGAAAGCGGTGTGCCAAAGAGCACCCGCCTGGGATGTATGGCACTCTCCCACAGAAGCGCTCCATGCAGCAGGCTGTCATGGATTCGGCTGCAGGCCTTTGTGGCTGGAGAGACAGCAGCTCCTCTGGAGGCTCTGGGTCCATTTGCACTCCCGTGCTAGTAAATGAGGCCTGGGGGATGAGGTCCTTGCAAAGAGTGGCAAGCAGCCTGCTCCTTTCCATGAGACGCACGTGTGGTGAGAGAGGCTTGGCAGCAGAGAAGAAGCGAGAGGGGCAGCCAGGGAGGGGATCTGCATGCAGCTCGGAGGCCCCAGATCTCCTGCTTCCCAAGCAGAGCATGCCGGCTATGCCCATCAGGCCCCATTCCCAAGTGCACACCCAGCTTCTGGATGTGCCCTCTGCCAGCCATGAAAACACACACAGGCCATACCCTGAGCCTGCCGAGGGGGACCTTTGCTCCCCAGAGGGGGGGGGTGGGGGGCTGAATGCCATGATTGTGTGACGGGAGAGAAGGCCCCCGGAGGCCTTCAGGGAGCTGCCACAGCATAGCGGTGCTCAGGAAAAGGCACTCTTCTTTCTGCAGGCTGGATGCACACTCGAGTTTCTGCTTGAGGCAGAGAGAGCTGAGCTAGGCGATCCCTGGCTGAAGGCAAAGCAGAGAGTTTTTCGGTGGAGCGATGGCTCCATCTGCTGGCTGACAAGCGTGGAAGGAGAAGCCTGGTTCCCACTGAGTTCCTGAGCAGGTTTCCAAGCTGGAGGCCCTCTGGCTCCACAAGCTCGAGAGTCCTGCCTAAGACTTCCCTCTGGCAACAGAGTGGGTGCCAAGGGCCTGTGGGTTCGAGAGTGCTCGGAAGCCGCGGGGGAGGCTTTGGGCACCCAGTGCTCTGTGATGGAAAACGCTGCAGGCCTGAGCCTCCAGGAACTCCTGCAAGGCTGTGGAGTGGGAAAGCTGTCCTTAGCAGAAGGCTCCCTGCCCAGGGCTGCAGGCCTTTGTGGATGGCTAAGCCGCAGCTTCCTTGCAGGCTGCTGCTCCAGGGGCGTGTGTGCCCTGGTCCAGAGTGCTGTAGGAGGAGGTCCTAGCAAGGGGAGAGCAAGCACCTTGTTTCCTTGGCCTCGACTGGCCTGTGCCCCCAGAGGCCTGCCGGCAGTGCACACGGCAGAGGCAGCAAGGGGGTGTTGGCAGGCAGCTAGGAGGCAGCAGGAGTCCCACTTGAAAGTGGGGTCATGACTGTTTGGGCCTCAGGCCCCAACGGCAACCTGCACACACAGCCTCTGAACCTGCAGCTTGCGAGCAGTGCCAGAGACACACAGGCACCTCCCTGGGGCCTTCTCGAGGGAACTGTGCTCCATCGAGGTCCTGCTGGCTGGCAGTGGCCTAGGCCAGCACAGGCCTTAGGGAGGCCTGGCTGAGCCTGGGGTGATCTCCGAGCTAGCCATGCCCAGGACAAGCCTGGGACTTGAGGCCAGGCTGCAGCCACATTCCAGGCTGGGCCTGGTGCAGAGAGCCTGCAAGCGAGGCCTTCCAGGGGCAATGCTCAGTGCAGTGGCTTTGCCCTGCAATCCACGTTCCTCACTCGGGCCGCCCTGCCTGTCAGGCCCACACTCCCTAGACCTGTGTTCCTGAGGCCGTTGGACAGTTGGGGAAGTGGAGGCTCTCCCAGCATGGGAGGCCTGCTTAGCACACTGCTCTGGGTCCAAAGCGGATTCCCTGCACCTCGGGCACTGGGTCGACATTTTCTGCACACAGGAGACACTTGGCACACAGTGTTTCCCCATGGAAAGCGGTGTGCCAAAGAGCACCCGCCTGGGATGTATGGCACTCTCCCACAGAAGCCCTCCATGCAGCAGGCTGTCATGGATTCGGCTGCAGGCCTTTGTGGCTGGAGAGACAGCAGCTCCTCTGGAGGCTCTGGGTCCATTTGCACTCCCATGCTAGTAAATGAGGCCTGGGGGATGAGGTCCTTGCAAAGAGTGGCAAGCAGCCTGCTCCTTTCCATGAGACGCACGTGTGGTGAGAGAGGCTTGGCAGCAGAGAAGAAGCGAGAGGGGCAGCCAGGGAGGGGATCTGCATGCAGCTCGGAGGCCCCAGATCTCCTGCTTCCCAAGCAGAGCATGCCGGCTATGCCCATCAGGCCCCATTCCCAAGTGCACACCCAGCTTCTGGATGTGCCCTCTGCCAGCCATGAAAACACACACAGGCCATACCCTGAGCCTGCCGAGGGGGACCTTTGCTCCCCGGAGGGGGGGGTGGGGGGCTGAATGCCATGATTGTGTGACGGGAGAGAAGGCCCCCGGAGGCCTTCAGGGAGCTGCCACCGCATAGCGGTGCTCAGGAAAAGGCACTCTTCTTTCTGCAGGCTGGATGCACACTCGAGTTTCTGCTTGAGGCAGAGAGAGCTGAGCTAGGCGATCCCTGGCTGAAGGCAAAGCAGAGAGTTTTTCGGTGGAGCGATGGCTCCATCTGCTGGCTGACAAGCGTGGAAGGAGAAGCCTGGTTCCCACTGAGTTCCTGAGCAGGTTTCCAAGCTGGAGGCCCTCTGGCTCCACAAGCTCGAGAGTCCTGCCTAAGACTTCCCTCTGGCAACAGAGTGGGTGCCAAGGGCCTGTGGGTTCGAGAGTGCTCGGAAGCCGCAGGGGAGGCTTTGGGCACCCAGTGCTCTGTGATGGAAAACGCTGCAGGCCTGAGCCTCCAGGAACTCCTGCAAGGCTGTGGAGTGGGAAAGCTGTCCTTAGCAGAAGGCTCCCTGCCCAGGGCTGCAGGCCTTTGTGGATGGCTAAGCCGCAGCTTCCTTGCAGGCTGCTGCTCCAGGGGCGTGTGTGCCCTGGTCCAGAGTGCTGTAGGAGGAGGTCCTAGCAAGGGGAGAGCAAGCACCTTGTTTCCTTGGCCTCGACTGGCCTGTGCCCCCAGAGGCCTGCCGGCAGTGCACACGGCACAGGCAGCAAGGGGGTGTTGGCAGGCAGCTAGGAGGCAGCAGGAGTCCCACTTGAAAGTGGGGTCATGACTGTTTGGGCCTCAGGCCCCAACGGCAACCTGCACACACAGCCTCTGAACCTGCAGCTTGCGAGCAGTGCCAGAGACACACAGGCACCTCCCTGGGGCCTTCTCGAGGGAACTGTGCTCCATCGAGGTCCTGCTGGCTGGCAGTGGCCTAGGCCAGCACAGGCCTTAGGGAGGCCTGGCTGAGCCTGGGGTGATCTCCGAGCTAGCCATGCCCAGGACAAGCCTGGGACTTGAGGCCAGGCTGCAGCCACATTCCAGGCTGGGCCTGGTGCAGAGAGCCTGCAAGCGAGGCCTTCCAGGGGCAATGCTCAGTGCAGTGGCTTTGCCCTGCAATCCACGTTCCTCACTCGGGCCGCCCTGCCTGTCAGGCCCACACTCCCTAGACCTGTGTTCCTGAGGCCGTTGGACAGTTGGGGAAGTGGAGGCTCTCCCAGCATGGGAGGCCTGCTTAGCACACTGCTCTGGGTCCAAAGCGGATTCCCTGCACCTCGGGCACTGGGGCGACATTTTCTGCACACAGGAGACACTTGGCACACAGTGTTTCCCCATGGAAAGCGGTGTGCCAAAGAGCACCCGCCTGGGATGTATGGCACTCTCCCACAGAAGCCCTCCATGCAGCAGGCTGTCATGGATTCGGCTGCAGGCCTTTGTGGCTGGAGAGACAGCAGCTCCTCTGGAGGCTCTGGGTCCATTTGCACTCCCGTGCTAGTAAATGAGGCCTGGGGGATGAGGTCCTTGCAAAGAGTGGCAAGCAGCCTGCACCTTTCCATGAGACGCACGTGTGGTGAGAGAGGCTTGGCAGCAGAGAAGAAGCGAGAGGGGCAGCCAGGGAGGGGATCTGCATGCAGCTCGGAGGCCCCAGATCTCCTGCTTCCCAAGCAGAGCATGCCGGCTATGCCCATCAGGCCCCATTCCCAAGTGCACACCCAGCTTCTGGATGTGCCCTCTGCCAGCCATGAAAACACACACAGGCCATACCCTGAGCCTGCCGAGGGGGACCTTTGCTCCCCGGAGGGGGGGGTGGGGGGCTGAATGCCATGATTGTGTGACGGGAGAGAAGGCCCCCGGAGGCCTTCAGGGAGCTGCCACAGCATAGCGGTGCTCAGGAAAAGGCACTCTTCTTTCTGCAGGCTGGATGCACACTCGAGTTTCTGCTTGAGGCAGAGAGAGCTGAGCTAGGCGATCCCTGGCTGAAGGCAAAGCAGAGAGTTTTTCGGTGGAGCGATGGCTCCATCTGCTGGCTGACAAGCGTGGAAGGAGAAGCCTGGTTCCCACTGAGTTCCTGAGCAGGTTTCCAAGCTGGAGGCCCTCTGGCTCCACAAGCTCGAGAGTCCTGCCTAAGACTTCCCTCTGGCAACAGAGTGGGTGCCAAGGGCCTGTGGGTTCGAGAGTGCTCGGAAGCCGCAGGGGAGGCTTTGGGCACCCAGTGCTCTGTGATGGAAAACGCTGCAGGCCTGAGCCTCCAGGAACTCCTGCAAAGCTGTGGAGTGGGAAAGCTGTCCTTAGCAGAAGGCTCCCTGCCCAGGGCTGCAGGCCTTTGTGGATGGCTAAGCCGCAGCTTCCTTGCAGGCTGCTGCTCCAGGGGCGTGTGTGCCCTGGTCCAGAGTGCTGTAGGAGGAGGTCCTAGCAAGGGGAGAGCAAGCACCTTGTTTCCTTGGCCTCGACTGGCCTGTGCCCCCAGAGGCCTGCCGGCAGTGCACACGGCAGAGGCAGCAAGGGGGTGTTGGCAGGCAGCTAGGAGGCAGCAGGAGTCCCACTTGAAAGTGGGGTCATGACTGTTTGGGCCTCAGGCCCCAACGGCAACCTGCACACACAGCCTCTGAACCTGCAGCTTGCGAGCAGTGCCAGAGACACACAGGCACCTCCCTGGGGCCTTCTCGAGGGAACTGTGCTCCATCGAGGTCCTGCTGGCTGGCAGTGGCCTAGGCCAGCACAGGCCTTAGGGAGGCCTGGCTGAGCCTGGGGTGATCTCCGAGCTAGCCATGCCCAGGACAAGCCTGGGACTTGAGGCCAGGCTGCAGCCTCATTCCAGGCTGGGCCTGGTGCAGAGAGCCTGCAAGCGAGGCCTTCCAGGGGCAATGCTCAGTGCAGTGGCTTTGCCCTGCAATCCACGTTCCTCACTCGGGCCGCCCTGCCTGTCAGGCCCACACTCCCTAGACCTGTGTTCCTGAGGCCGTTGGACAGTTGGGGAAGTGGAGGCTCTCCCAGCATGGGAGGCCTGCTTAGCACACTGCTCTGGGTCCAAAGCGGATTCCCTGCACCTCGGGCACTGGGGCGACATTTTCTGCACACAGGAGACACTTGGCACACACAGTGTTTCCCCATGGAAAGCGGTGTGCCAAAGAGCACCCGCCTGGGATGTATGGCACTCTCCCACAGAAGCCCTCCATGCAGCAGGCTGTCATGGATTCGGCTGCAGGCCGTTGTGGCTGGAGAGACAGCAGCTCCTCTGGAGGCTCTGGGTCCATTTGCACTCCCGTGCTAGTAAATGAGGCCTGGGGGATGAGGTCCTTGCAAAGAGTGGCAAGCAGCCTGCTCCTTTCCATGAGACGCACGTGTGGTGAGAGAGGCTTGGCAGCAGAGAAGAAGCGAGAGGGGCAGCCAGGGAGGGGATCTGCATGCAGCTCGGAGGCCCCAGATCTCCTGCTTCCCAAGCAGAGCATGCCGGCTATGCCCATCAGGCCCCATTCCCAAGTGCACACCCAGCTTCTGGATGTGCCCTCTGCCAGCCATGAAAACACACACAGGCCATACCCTGAGCCTGCCGAGGGGGACCTTTGCTCCCCGGAGGGGGGGGTGGGGGGCTGAATGCCATGATTGTGTGACGGGAGAGAAGGCCCCCGGAGGCCTTCAGGGAGCTGCCACAGCATAGCGGTGCTCAGGAAAAGGCACTCTTCTTTCTGCAGGCTGGATGCACACTCGAGTTTCTGCTTGAGGCAGAGAGAGCTGAGCTAGGCGATCCCTGGCTGAAGGCAAAGCAGAGAGTTTTTCGGTGGAGCGATGGCTCCATCTGCTGGCTGACAAGCGTGGAAGGAGAAGCCTGGTTCCCACTGAGTTCCTGAGCAGGTTTCCAAGCTGGAGGCCCTCTGGCTCCACAAGCTCGAGAGTCCTGCCTAAGACTTCCCTCTGGCAACAGAGTGGGTGCCAAGGGCCTGTGGGTTCGAGAGTGCTCGGAAGCCGCAGGGGAGGCTTTGGGCACCCAGTGCTCTGTGATGGAAAACGCTGCAGGCCTGAGCCTCCAGGAACTCCTGCAAGGCTGTGGAGTGGGAAAGCTGTCCTTAGCAGAAGGCTCCCTGCCCAGGGCTGCAGGCCTTTGTGGATGGCTAAGCCGCAGCTTCCTTGCAGGCTGCTGCTCCAGGGGCGTGTGTGCCCTGGTCCAGAGTGCTGTAGGAGGAGGTCCTAGCAAGGGGAGAGCAAGCACCTTGTTTCCTTGGCCTCGACTGGCCTGTGCCCCCAGAGGCCTGCCGGCAGTGCACACAGCACAGGCAGCAAGGGGGTGTTGGCAGGCAGCTAGGAGGCAGCAGGAGTCCCACTTGAAAGTGGGGTCATGACTGTTTGGGCCTCAGGCCCCAACGGCAACCTGCACACACAGCCTCTGAACCTGCAGCTTGCGAGCAGTGCCAGAGACACACAGGCACCTCCCTGGGGCCTTCTCGAGGGAACTGTGCTCCATCGAGGTCCTGCTGGCTGGCAGTGGCCTAGGCCAGCACAGGCCTTAGGGAGGCCTGGCTGAGCCTGGGGTGATCTCCGAGCTAGCCATGCCCAGGACAAGCCTGGGACTTGAGGCCAGGCTGCAGCCTCATTCCAGGCTGGGCCTGGTGCAGAGAGCCTGCAAGCAAGGCCTTCCAGGGGCAATGCTCAGTGCAGTGGCTTTGCCCTGCAATCCACGTTCCTCACTCGGGCCGCCCTGCCTGTCAGGCCCACACTCCCTAGACCTGTGTTCCTGAGGCCGTTGGACAGTTGGGGAAGTGGAGGCTCTCCCAGCATGGGAGGCCTGCTTAGCACACTGCTCTGGGTCCAAAGCGGATTCCCTGCACCTCGGGCACTGGGGCGACATTTTCTGCACACAGGAGACACTTGGCACACACAGTGTTTCCCCATGGAAAGCGGTGTGCCAAAGAGCACCCGCCTGGGATGTATGGCACTCTCCCACAGAAGCCCTCCATGCAGCAGGCTGTCATGGATTCGGCTGCAGGCCGTTGTGGCTGGAGAGACAGCAGCTCCTCTGGAGGCTCTGGGTCCATTTGCACTCCCGTGCTAGTAAATGAGGCCTGGGGGATGAGGTCCTTGCAAAGAGTGGCAAGCAGCCTGCTCCTTTCCATGAGACGCACGTGTGGTGAGAGAGGCTTGGCAGCAGAGAAGAAGCGAGAGGGGCAGCCAGGGAGGGGATCTGCATGCAGCTCGGAGGCCCCAGATCTCCTGCTTCCCAAGCAGAGCATGCCGGCTATGCCCATCAGGCCCCATTCCCAAGTGCACACCCAGCTTCTGGATGTGCCCTCTGCCAGCCATGAAAACACACACAGGCCATACCCTGAGCCTGCCGAGGGGGACCTTTGCTCCCCGGAGGGGGGGGTGGGGGGCTGAATGCCATGATTGTGTGACGGGAGAGAAGGCCCCCGGAGGCCTTCAGGGAGCTGCCACCGCATAGCGGTGCTCAGGAAAAGGCACTCTTCTTTCTGCAGGCTGGATGCACACTCGAGTTTCTGCTTGAGGCAGAGAGAGCTGAGCTAGGCGATCCCTGGCTGAAGGCAAAGCAGAGAGTTTTTCGGTGGAGCGATGGCTCCATCTGCTGGCTGACAAGCGTGGAAGGAGAAGCCTGGTTCCCACTGAGTTCCTGAGCAGGTTTCCAAGCTGGAGGCCCTCTGGCTCCACAAGCTCGAGAGTCCTGCCTAAGACTTCCCTCTGGCAACAGAGTGGGTGCCAAGGGCCTGTGGGTTCGAGAGTGCTCGGAAGCCGCAGGGGAGGCTTTGGGCACCCAGTGCTCTGTGATGGAAAACGCTGCAGGCCTGAGCCTCCAGGAACTCCTGCAAAGCTGTGGAGTGGGAAAGCTGTCCTTAGCAGAAGGCTCCCTGCCCAGGGCTGCAGGCCTTTGTGGATGGCTAAGCCGCAGCTTCCTTGCAGGCTGCTGCTCCAGGGGCGTGTGTGCCCTGGTCCAGAGTGCTGTAGGAGGAGGTCCTAGCAAGGGGAGAGCAAGCACCTTGTTTCCTTGGCCTCGACTGGCCTGTGCCCCCAGAGGCCTGCCGGCAGTGCACACGGCAGAGGCAGCAAGGGGGTGTTGGCAGGCAGCTAGGAGGCAGCAGGAGTCCCACTTGAAAGTGGGGTCATGACTGTTTGGGCCTCAGGCCCCAACGGCAACCTGCACACACAGCCTCTGAACCTGCAGCTTGCGAGCAGTGCCAGAGACACACAGGCACCTCCCTGGGGCCTTCTCGAGGGAACTGTGCTCCATCGAGGTCCTGCTGGCTGGCAGTGGCCTAGGCCAGCACAGGCCTTAGGGAGGCCTGGCTGAGCCTGGGGTGATCTCCGAGCTAGCCATGCCCAGGACAAGCCTGGGACTTGAGGCCAGGCTGCAGCCTCATTCCAGGCTGGGCCTGGTGCAGAGAGCCTGCAAGCGAGGCCTTCCAGGGGCAATGCTCAGTGCAGTGGCTTTGCCCTGCAATCCACGTTCCTCACTCGGGCCGCCCTGCCTGTCAGGCCCACACTCCCTAGACCTGTGTTCCTGAGGCCGTTGGACAGTTGGGGAAGTGGAGGCTCTCCCAGCATGGGAGGCCTGCTTAGCACACTGCTCTGGGTCCAAAGCGGATTCCCTGCACCTCGGGCACTGGGGCGACATTTTCTGCACACAGGAGACACTTGGCACACACAGTGTTTCCCCATGGAAAGCGGTGTGCCAAAGAGCACCCGCCTGGGATGTATGGCACTCTCCCACAGAAGCCCTCCATGCAGCAGGCTGTCATGGATTCGGCTGCAGGCCGTTGTGGCTGGAGAGACAGCAGCTCCTCTGGAGGCTCTGGGTCCATTTGCACTCCCGTGCTAGTAAATGAGGCCTGGGGGATGAGGTCCTTGCAAAGAGTGGCAAGCAGCCTGCTCCTTTCCATGAGACGCACGTGTGGTGAGAGAGGCTTGGCAGCAGAGAAGAAGCGAGAGGGGCAGCCAGGGAGGGGATCTGCATGCAGCTCGGAGGCCCCAGATCTCCTGCTTCCCAAGCAGAGCATGCCGGCTATGCCCATCAGGCCCCATTCCCAAGTGCACACCCAGCTTCTGGATGTGCCCTCTGCCAGCCATGAAAACACACACAGGCCATACCCTGAGCCTGCCGAGGGGGACCTTTGCTCCCCGGAGGGGGGGGTGGGGGGCTGAATGCCATGATTGTGTGACGGGAGAGAAGGCCCCCGGAGGCCTTCAGGGAGCTGCCACAGCATAGCGGTGCTCAGGAAAAGGCACTCTTCTTTCTGCAGGCTGGATGCACACTCGAGTTTCTGCTTGAGGCAGAGAGAGCTGAGCTAGGCGATCCCTGGCTGAAGGCAAAGCAGAGAGTTTTTCGGTGGAGCGATGGCTCCATCTGCTGGCTGACAAGCGTGGAAGGAGAAGCCTGGTTCCCACTGAGTTCCTGAGCAGGTTTCCAAGCTGGAGGCCCTCTGGCTCCACAAGCTCGAGAGTCCTGCCTAAGACTTCCCTCTGGCAACAGAGTGGGTGCCAAGGGCCTGTGGGTTCGAGAGTGCTCGGAAGCCGCAGGGGAGGCTTTGGGCACCCAGTGCTCTGTGATGGAAAACGCTGCAGGCCTGAGCCTCCAGGAACTCCTGCAAGGCTGTGGAGTGGGAAAGCTGTCCTTAGCAGAAGGCTCCCTGCCCAGGGCTGCAGGCCTTTGTGGATGGCTAAGCCGCAGCTTCCTTGCAGGCTGCTGCTCCAGGGGCGTGTGTGCCCTGGTCCAGAGTGCTGTAGGAGGAGGTCCTAGCAAGGGGAGAGCAAGCACCTTGTTTCCTTGGCCTCGACTGGCCTGTGCCCCCAGAGGCCTGCCGGCAGTGCACACAGCACAGGCAGCAAGGGGGTGTTGGCAGGCAGCTAGGAGGCAGCAGGAGTCCCACTTGAAAGTGGGGTCATGACTGTTTGGGCCTCAGGCCCCAACGGCAACCTGCACACACAGCCTCTGAACCTGCAGCTTGCGAGCAGTGCCAGAGACACACAGGCACCTCCCTGGGGCCTTCTCGAGGGAACTGTGCTCCATCGAGGTCCTGCTGGCTGGCAGTGGCCTAGGCCAGCACAGGCCTTAGGGAGGCCTGGCTGAGCCTGGGGTGATCTCCGAGCTAGCCATGCCCAGGACAAGCCTGGGACTTGAGGCCAGGCTGCAGCCTCATTCCAGGCTGGGCCTGGTGCAGAGAGCCTGCAAGCGAGGCCTTCCAGGGGCAATGCTCAGTGCAGTGGCTTTGCCCTGCAATCCACGTTCCTCACTCGGGCCGCCCTGCCTGTCAGGCCCACACTCCCTAGACCTGTGTTCCTGAGGCCGTTGGACAGTTGGGGAAGTGGAGGCTCTCCCAGCATGGGAGGCCTGCTTAGCACACTGCTCTGGGTCCAAAGCGGATTCCCTGCACCTCGGGCACTGGGGCGACATTTTCTGCACACAGGAGACACTTGGCACACACAGTGTTTCCCCATGGAAAGCGGTGTGCCAAAGAGCACCCGCCTGGGATGTATGGCACTCTCCCACAGAAGCCCTCCATGCAGCAGGCTGTCATGGATTCGGCTGCAGGCCTTTGTGGCTGGAGAGACAGCAGCTCCTCTGGAGGCTCTGGGTCCATTTGCACTCCCGTGCTAGTAAATGAGGCCTGGGGGATGAGGTCCTTGCAAAGAGTGGCAAGCAGCCTGCTCCTTTCCATGAGACGCACGTGTGGTGAGAGAGGCTTGGCAGCAGAGAAGAAGCGAGAGGGGCAGCCAGGGAGGGGATCTGCATGCAGCTCGGAGGCCCCAGATCTCCTGCTTCCCAAGCAGAGCATGCCGGCTATGCCCATCAGGCCCCATTCCCAAGTGCACACCCAGCTTCTGGATGTGCCCTCTGCCAGCCATGAAAACACACACAGGCCATACCCTGAGCCTGCCGAGGGGGACCTTTGCTCCCCGGAGGGGGGGGTGGGGGGCTGAATGCCATGATTGTGTGACGGGAGAGAAGGCCCCCGGAGGCCTTCAGGGAGCTGCCACAGCATAGCGGTGCTCAGGAAAAGGCACTCTTCTTTCTGCAGGCTGGATGCACACTCGAGTTTCTGCTTGAGGCAGAGAGAGCTGAGCTAGGCGATCCCTGGCTGAAGGCAAAGCAGAGAGTTTTTCGGTGGAGCGATGGCTCCATCTGCTGGCTGACAAGCGTGGAAGGAGAAGCCTGGTTCCCACTGAGTTCCTGAGCAGGTTTCCAAGCTGGAGGCCCTCTGGCTCCACAAGCTCGAGAGTCCTGCCTAAGACTTCCCTCTGGCAACAGAGTGGGTGCCAAGGGCCTGTGGGTTCGAGAGTGCTCGGAAGCCGCAGGGGAGGCTTTGGGCACCCAGTGCTCTGTGATGGAAAACGCTGCAGGCCTGAGCCTCCAGGAACTCCTGCAAGGCTGTGGAGTGGGAAAGCTGTCCTTAGCAGAAGGCTCCCTGCCCAGGGCTGCAGGCCTTTGTGGATGGCTAAGCCGCAGCTTCCTTGCAGGCTGCTGCTCCAGGGGCGTGTGTGCCCTGGTCCAGAGTGCTGTAGGAGGAGGTCCTAGCAAGGGGAGAGCAAGCACCTTGTTTCCTTGGCCTCGACTGGCCTGTGCCCCCAGAGGCCTGCCGGCAGTGCACACAGCACAGGTAGCAAGGGGGTGTTGGCAGGCAGCTAGGAGGCAGCAGGAGTCCCACTTGAAAGTGGGGTCATGACTGTTTGGGCCTCAGGCCCCAACGGCAACCTGCACACACAGCCTCTGAACCTGCAGCTTGCGAGCAGTGCCAGAGACACACAGGCACCTCCCTGGGGCCTTCTCGAGGGAACTGTGCTCCATCGAGGTCCTGCTGGCTGGCAGTGGCCTAGGCCAGCACAGGCCTTAGGGAGGCCTGGCTGAGCCTGGGGTGATCTCCGAGCTAGCCATGCCCAGGACAAGCCTGGGACTTGAGGCCAGGCTGCAGCCTCATTCCAGGCTGGGCCTGGTGCAGAGAGCCTGCAAGCGAGGCCTTCCAGGGGCAATGCTCAGTGCAGTGGCTTTGCCCTGCAATCCACGTTCCTCACTCGGGCCGCCCTGCCTGTCAGGCCCACACTCCCTAGACCTGTGTTCCTGAGGCCGTTGGACAGTTGGGGAAGTGGAGGCTCTCCCAGCATGGGAGGCCTGCTTAGCACACTGCTCTGGGTCCAAAGCGGATTCCCTGCACCTCGGGCACTGGGGCGACATTTTCTGCACACAGGAGACACTTGGCACACACAGTGTTTCCCCATGGAAAGCGGTGTGCCAAAGAGCACCCGCCTGGGATGTATGGCACTCTCCCACAGAAGCCCTCCATGCAGCAGGCTGTCATGGATTCGGCTGCAGGCCGTTGTGGCTGGAGAGACAGCAGCTCCTCTGGAGGCTCTGGGTCCATTTGCACTCCCGTGCTAGTAAATGAGGCCTGGGGGATGAGGTCCTTGCAAAGAGTGGCAAGCAGCCTGCTCCTTTCCATGAGACGCACGTGTGGTGAGAGAGGCTTGGCAGCAGAGAAGAAGCGAGAGGGGCAGCCAGGGAGGGGATCTGCATGCAGCTCGGAGGCCCCAGATCTCCTGCTTCCCAAGCAGAGCATGCCGGCTATGCCCATCAGGCCCCATTCCCAAGTGCACACCCAGCTTCTGGATGTGCCCTCTGCCAGCCATGAAAACACACACAGGCCATACCCTGAGCCTGCCGAGGGGGACCTTTGCTCCCCGGAGGGGGGGGTGGGGGGCTGAATGCCATGATTGTGTGACGGGAGAGAAGGCCCCCGGAGGCCTTCAGGGAGCTGCCACAGCATAGCGGTGCTCAGGAAAAGGCACTCTTCTTTCTGCAGGCTGGATGCACACTCGAGTTTCTGCTTGAGGCAGAGAGAGCTGAGCTAGGCGATCCCTGGCTGAAGGCAAAGCAGAGAGTTTTTCGGTGGAGCGATGGCTCCATCTGCTGGCTGACAAGCGTGGAAGGAGAAGCCTGGTTCCCACTGAGTTCCTGAGCAGGTTTCCAAGCTGGAGGCCCTCTGGCTCCACAAGCTCGAGAGTCCTGCCTAAGACTTCCCTCTGGCAACAGAGTGGGTGCCAAGGGCCTGTGGGTTCGAGAGTGCTCGGAAGCCGCAGGGGAGGCTTTGGGCACCCAGTGCTCTGTGATGGAAAACGCTGCAGGCCTGAGCCTCCAGGAACTCCTGCAAGGCTGTGGAGTGGGAAAGCTGTCCTTAGCAGAAGGCTCCCTGCCCAGGGCTGCAGGCCTTTGTGGATGGCTAAGCCGCAGCTTCCTTGCAGGCTGCTGCTCCAGGGGCGTGTGTGCCCTGGTCCAGAGTGCTGTAGGAGGAGGTCCTAGCAAGGGGAGAGCAAGCACCTTGTTTCCTTGGCCTCGACTGGCCTGTGCCCCCAGAGGCCTGCCGGCAGTGCACACAGCACAGGCAGCAAGGGGGTGTTGGCAGGCAGCTAGGAGGCAGCAGGAGTCCCACTTGAAAGTGGGGTCATGACTGTTTGGGCCTCAGGCCCCAACGGCAACCTGCACACACAGCCTCTGAACCTGCAGCTTGCGAGCAGTGCCAGAGACACACAGGCACCTCCCTGGGGCCTTCTCGAGGGAACTGTGCTCCATCGAGGTCCTGCTGGCTGGCAGTGGCCTAGGCCAGCACAGGCCTTAGGGAGGCCTGGCTGAGCCTGGGGTGATCTCCGAGCTAGCCATGCCCAGGACAAGCCTGGGACTTGAGGCCAGGCTGCAGCCTCATTCCAGGCTGGGCCTGGTGCAGAGAGCCTGCAAGCGAGGCCTTCCAGGGGCAATGCTCAGTGCAGTGGCTTTGCCCTGCAATCCACGTTCCTCACTCGGGCCGCCCTGCCTGTCAGGCCCACACTCCCTAGACCTGTGTTCCTGAGGCCGTTGGACAGTTGGGGAAGTGGAGGCTCTCCCAGCATGGGAGGCCTGCTTAGCACACTGCTCTGGGTCCAAAGCGGATTCCCTGCACCTCGGGCACTGGGGCGACATTTTCTGCACACAGGAGACACTTGGCACACACAGTGTTTCCCCATGGAAAGCGGTGTGCCAAAGAGCACCCGCCTGGGATGTATGGCACTCTCCCACAGAAGCCCTCCATGCAGCAGGCTGTCATGGATTCGGCTGCAGGCCGTTGTGGCTGGAGAGACAGCAGCTCCTCTGGAGGCTCTGGGTCCATTTGCACTCCCGTGCTAGTAAATGAGGCCTGGGGGATGAGGTCCTTGCAAAGAGTGGCAAGCAGCCTGCTCCTTTCCATGAGACGCACGTGTGGTGAGAGAGGCTTGGCAGCAGAGAAGAAGCGAGAGGGGCAGCCAGGGAGGGGATCTGCATGCAGCTCGGAGGCCCCAGATCTCCTGCTTCCCAAGCAGAGCATGCCGGCTATGCCCATCAGGCCCCATTCCCAAGTGCACACCCAGCTTCTGGATGTGCCCTCTGCCAGCCATGAAAACACACACAGGCCATACCCTGAGCCTGCCGAGGGGGACCTTTGCTCCCCGGAGGGGGGGGTGGGGGGCTGAATGCCATGATTGTGTGACGGGAGAGAAGGCCCCCGGAGGCCTTCAGGGAGCTGCCACCGCATAGCGGTGCTCAGGAAAAGGCACTCTTCTTTCTGCAGGCTGGATGCACACTCGAGTTTCTGCTTGAGGCAGAGAGAGCTGAGCTAGGCGATCCCTGGCTGAAGGCAAAGCAGAGAGTTTTTCGGTGGAGCGATGGCTCCATCTGCTGGCTGACAAGCGTGGAAGGAGAAGCCTGGTTCCCACTGAGTTCCTGAGCAGGTTTCCAAGCTGGAGGCCCTCTGGCTCCACAAGCTCGAGAGTCCTGCCTAAGACTTCCCTCTGGCAACAGAGTGGGTGCCAAGGGCCTGTGGGTTCGAGAGTGCTCGGAAGCCGCAGGGGAGGCTTTGGGCACCCAGTGCTCTGTGATGGAAAACGCTGCAGGCCTGAGCCTCCAGGAACTCCTGCAAAGCTGTGGAGTGGGAAAGCTGTCCTTAGCAGAAGGCTCCCTGCCCAGGGCTGCAGGCCTTTGTGGATGGCTAAGCCGCAGCTTCCTTGCAGGCTGCTGCTCCAGGGGCGTGTGTGCCCTGGTCCAGAGTGCTGTAGGAGGAGGTCCTAGCAAGGGGAGAGCAAGCACCTTGTTTCCTTGGCCTCGACTGGCCTGTGCCCCCAGAGGCCTGCCGGCAGTGCACACGGCAGAGGCAGCAAGGGGGTGTTGGCAGGCAGCTAGGAGGCAGCAGGAGTCCCACTTGAAAGTGGGGTCATGACTGTTTGGGCCTCAGGCCCCAACGGCAACCTGCACACACAGCCTCTGAACCTGCAGCTTGCGAGCAGTGCCAGAGACACACAGGCACCTCCCTGGGGCCTTCTCGAGGGAACTGTGCTCCATCGAGGTCCTGCTGGCTGGCAGTGGCCTAGGCCAGCACAGGCCTTAGGGAGGCCTGGCTGAGCCTGGGGTGATCTCCGAGCTAGCCATGCCCAGGACAAGCCTGGGACTTGAGGCCAGGCTGCAGCCTCATTCCAGGCTGGGCCTGGTGCAGAGAGCCTGCAAGCGAGGCCTTCCAGGGGCAATGCTCAGTGCAGTGGCTTTGCCCTGCAATCCACGTTCCTCACTCGGGCCGCCCTGCCTGTCAGGCCCACACTCCCTAGACCTGTGTTCCTGAGGCCGTTGGACAGTTGGGGAAGTGGAGGCTCTCCCAGCATGGGAGGCCTGCTTAGCACACTGCTCTGGGTCCAAAGCGGATTCCCTGCACCTCGGGCACTGGGGCGACATTTTCTGCACACAGGAGACACTTGGCACACACAGTGTTTCCCCATGGAAAGCGGTGTGCCAAAGAGCACCCGCCTGGGATGTATGGCACTCTCCCACAGAAGCCCTCCATGCAGCAGGCTGTCATGGATTCGGCTGCAGGCCGTTGTGGCTGGAGAGACAGCAGCTCCTCTGGAGGCTCTGGGTCCATTTGCACTCCCGTGCTAGTAAATGAGGCCTGGGGGATGAGGTCCTTGCAAAGAGTGGCAAGCAGCCTGCTCCTTTCCATGAGACGCACGTGTGGTGAGAGAGGCTTGGCAGCAGAGAAGAAGCGAGAGGGGCAGCCAGGGAGGGGATCTGCATGCAGCTCGGAGGCCCCAGATCTCCTGCTTCCCAAGCAGAGCATGCCGGCTATGCCCATCAGGCCCCATTCCCAAGTGCACACCCAGCTTCTGGATGTGCCCTCTGCCAGCCATGAAAACACACACAGGCCATACCCTGAGCCTGCCGAGGGGGACCTTTGCTCCCCGGAGGGGGGGGTGGGGGGCTGAATGCCATGATTGTGTGACGGGAGAGAAGGCCCCCGGAGGCCTTCAGGGAGCTGCCACAGCATAGCGGTGCTCAGGAAAAGGCACTCTTCTTTCTGCAGGCTGGATGCACACTCGAGTTTCTGCTTGAGGCAGAGAGAGCTGAGCTAGGCGATCCCTGGCTGAAGGCAAAGCAGAGAGTTTTTCGGTGGAGCGATGGCTCCATCTGCTGGCTGACAAGCGTGGAAGGAGAAGCCTGGTTCCCACTGAGTTCCTGAGCAGGTTTCCAAGCTGGAGGCCCTCTGGCTCCACAAGCTCGAGAGTCCTGCCTAAGACTTCCCTCTGGCAACAGAGTGGGTGCCAAGGGCCTGTGGGTTCGAGAGTGCTCGGAAGCCGCAGGGGAGGCTTTGGGCACCCAGTGCTCTGTGATGGAAAACGCTGCAGGCCTGAGCCTCCAGGAACTCCTGCAAGGCTGTGGAGTGGGAAAGCTGTCCTTAGCAGAAGGCTCCCTGCCCAGGGCTGCAGGCCTTTGTGGATGGCTAAGCCGCAGCTTCCTTGCAGGCTGCTGCTCCAGGGGCGTGTGTGCCCTGGTCCAGAGTGCTGTAGGAGGAGGTCCTAGCAAGGGGAGAGCAAGCACCTTGTTTCCTTGGCCTCGACTGGCCTGTGCCCCCAGAGGCCTGCCGGCAGTGCACACAGCACAGGCAGCAAGGGGGTGTTGGCAGGCAGCTAGGAGGCAGCAGGAGTCCCACTTGAAAGTGGGGTCATGACTGTTTGGGCCTCAGGCCCCAACGGCAACCTGCACACACAGCCTCTGAACCTGCAGCTTGCGAGCAGTGCCAGAGACACACAGGCACCTCCCTGGGGCCTTCTCGAGGGAACTGTGCTCCATCGAGGTCCTGCTGGCTGGCAGTGGCCTAGGCCAGCACAGGCCTTAGGGAGGCCTGGCTGAGCCTGGGGTGATCTCCGAGCTAGCCATGCCCAGGACAAGCCTGGGACTTGAGGCCAGGCTGCAGCCTCATTCCAGGCTGGGCCTGGTGCAGAGAGCCTGCAAGCGAGGCCTTCCAGGGGCAATGCTCAGTGCAGTGGCTTTGCCCTGCAATCCACGTTCCTCACTCGGGCCGCCCTGCCTGTCAGGCCCACACTCCCTAGACCTGTGTTCCTGAGGCCGTTGGACAGTTGGGGAAGTGGAGGCTCTCCCAGCATGGGAGGCCTGCTTAGCACACTGCTCTGGGTCCAAAGCGGATTCCCTGCACCTCGGGCACTGGGGCGACATTTTCTGCACACAGGAGACACTTGGCACACACAGTGTTTCCCCATGGAAAGCGGTGTGCCAAAGAGCACCCGCCTGGGATGTATGGCACTCTCCCACAGAAGCCCTCCATGCAGCAGGCTGTCATGGATTCGGCTGCAGGCCGTTGTGGCTGGAGAGACAGCAGCTCCTCTGGAGGCTCTGGGTCCATTTGCACTCCCGTGCTAGTAAATGAGGCCTGGGGGATGAGGTCCTTGCAAAGAGTGGCAAGCAGCCTGCTCCTTTCCATGAGACGCACGTGTGGTGAGAGAGGCTTGGCAGCAGAGAAGAAGCGAGAGGGGCAGCCAGGGAGGGGATCTGCATGCAGCTCGGAGGCCCCAGATCTCCTGCTTCCCAAGCAGAGCATGCCGGCTATGCCCATCAGGCCCCATTCCCAAGTGCACACCCAGCTTCTGGATGTGCCCTCTGCCAGCCATGAAAACACACACAGGCCATACCCTGAGCCTGCCGAGGGGGACCTTTGCTCCCCGGAGGGGGGGGTGGGGGGCTGAATGCCATGATTGTGTGACGGGAGAGAAGGCCCCCGGAGGCCTTCAGGGAGCTGCCACAGCATAGCGGTGCTCAGGAAAAGGCACTCTTCTTTCTGCAGGCTGGATGCACACTCGAGTTTCTGCTTGAGGCAGAGAGAGCTGAGCTAGGCGATCCCTGGCTGAAGGCAAAGCAGAGAGTTTTTCGGTGGAGCGATGGCTCCATCTGCTGGCTGACAAGCGTGGAAGGAGAAGCCTGGTTCCCACTGAGTTCCTGAGCAGGTTTCCAAGCTGGAGGCCCTCTGGCTCCACAAGCTCGAGAGTCCTGCCTAAGACTTCCCTCTGGCAACAGAGTGGGTGCCAAGGGCCTGTGGGTTCGAGAGTGCTCGGAAGCCGCAGGGGAGGCTTTGGGCACCCAGTGCTCTGTGATGGAAAACGCTGCAGGCCTGAGCCTCCAGGAACTCCTGCAAGGCTGTGGAGTGGGAAAGCTGTCCTTAGCAGAAGGCTCCCTGCCCAGGGCTGCAGGCCTTTGTGGATGGCTAAGCCGCAGCTTCCTTGCAGGCTGCTGCTCCAGGGGCGTGTGTGCCCTGGTCCAGAGTGCTGTAGGAGGAGGTCCTAGCAAGGGGAGAGCAAGCACCTTGTTTCCTTGGCCTCGACTGGCCTGTGCCCCCAGAGGCCTGCCGGCAGTGCACACAGCACAGGCAGCAAGGGGGTGTTGGCAGGCAGCTAGGAGGCAGCAGGAGTCCCACTTGAAAGTGGGGTCATGACTGTTTGGGCCTCAGGCCCCAACGGCAACCTGCACACACAGCCTCTGAACCTGCAGCTTGCGAGCAGTGCCAGAGACACACAGGCACCTCCCTGGGGCCTTCTCGAGGGAACTGTGCTCCATCGAGGTCCTGCTGGCTGGCAGTGGCCTAGGCCAGCACAGGCCTTAGGGAGGCCTGGCTGAGCCTGGGGTGATCTCTGAGCTAGCCATGCCCAGGACAAGCCTGGGACTTGAGGCCAGGCTGCAGCCTCATTCCAGGCTGGGCCTGGTGCAGAGAGCCTGCAAGCGAGGCCTTCCAGGGGCAATGCTCAGTGCAGTGGCTTTGCCCTGCAATCCACGTTCCTCACTCGGGCCGCCCTGCCTGTCAGGCCCACACTCCCTAGACCTGTGTTCCTGAGGCCGTTGGACAGTTGGGGAAGTGGAGGCTCTCCCAGCATGGGAGGCCTGCTTAGCACACTGCTCTGGGTCCAAAGCGGATTCCCTGCACCTCGGGCACTGGGGCGACATTTTCTGCACACAGGAGACACTTGGCACACACAGTGTTTCCCCATGGAAAGCGGTGTGCCAAAGAGCACCCGCCTGGGATGTATGGCACTCTCCCACAGAAGCCCTCCATGCAGCAGGCTGTCATGGATTCGGCTGCAGGCCGTTGTGGCTGGAGAGACAGCAGCTCCTCTGGAGGCTCTGGGTCCATTTGCACTCCCGTGCTAGTAAATGAGGCCTGGGGGATGAGGTCCTTGCAAAGAGTGGCAAGCAGCCTGCTCCTTTCCATGAGACGCACGTGTGGTGAGAGAGGCTTGGCAGCAGAGAAGAAGCGAGAGGGGCAGCCAGGGAGGGGATCTGCATGCAGCTCGGAGGCCCCAGATCTCCTGCTTCCCAAGCAGAGCATGCCGGCTATGCCCATCAGGCCCCATTCCCAAGTGCACACCCAGCTTCTGGATGTGCCCTCTGCCAGCCATGAAAACACACACAGGCCATACCCTGAGCCTGCCGAGGGGGACCTTTGCTCCCCGGAGGGGGGGGTGGGGGGCTGAATGCCATGATTGTGTGACGGGAGAGAAGGCCCCCGGAGGCCTTCAGGGAGCTGCCACCGCATAGCGGTGCTCAGGAAAAGGCACTCTTCTTTCTGCAGGCTGGATGCACACTCGAGTTTCTGCTTGAGGCAGAGAGAGCTGAGCTAGGCGATCCCTGGCTGAAGGCAAAGCAGAGAGTTTTTCGGTGGAGCGATGGCTCCATCTGCTGGCTGACAAGCGTGGAAGGAGAAGCCTGGTTCCCACTGAGTTCCTGAGCAGGTTTCCAAGCTGGAGGCCCTCTGGCTCCACAAGCTCGAGAGTCCTGCCTAAGACTTCCCTCTGGCAACAGAGTGGGTGCCAAGGGCCTGTGGGTTCGAGAGTGCTCGGAAGCCGCAGGGGAGGCTTTGGGCACCCAGTGCTCTGTGATGGAAAACGCTGCAGGCCTGAGCCTCCAGGAACTCCTGCAAAGCTGTGGAGTGGGAAAGCTGTCCTTAGCAGAAGGCTCCCTGCCCAGGGCTGCAGGCCTTTGTGGATGGCTAAGCCGCAGCTTCCTTGCAGGCTGCTGCTCCAGGGGCGTGTGTGCCCTGGTCCAGAGTGCTGTAGGAGGAGGTCCTAGCAAGGGGAGAGCAAGCACCTTGTTTCCTTGGCCTCGACTGGCCTGTGCCCCCAGAGGCCTGCCGGCAGTGCACACAACACAGGCAGCAAGGGGGTGTTGGCAGGCAGCTAGGAGGCAGCAGGAGTCCCACTTGAAAGTGGGGTCATGACTGTTTGGGCCTCAGGCCCCAACGGCAACCTGCACACACAGCCTCTGAACCTGCAGCTTGCGAGCAGTGCCAGAGACACACAGGCACCTCCCTGGGGCCTTCTCGAGGGAACTGTGCTCCATCGAGGTCCTGCTGGCTGGCAGTGGCCTAGGCCAGCACAGGCCTTAGGGAGGCCTGGCTGAGCCTGGGGTGATCTCCGAGCTAGCCATGCCCAGGACAAGCCTGGGACTTGAGGCCAGGCTGCAGCCTCATTCCAGGCTGGGCCTGGTGCAGAGAGCCTGCAAGCGAGGCCTTCCAGGGGCAATGCTCAGTGCAGTGGCTTTGCCCTGCAATCCACGTTCCTCACTCGGGCCGCCCTGCCTGTCAGGCCCACACTCCCTAGACCTGTGTTCCTGAGGCCGTTGGACAGTTGGGGAAGTGGAGGCTCTCCCAGCATGGGAGGCCTGCTTAGCACACTGCTCTGGGTCCAAAGCGGATTCCCTGCACCTCGGGCACTGGGGCGACATTTTCTGCACACAGGAGACACTTGGCACACACAGTGTTTCCCCATGGAAAGCGGTGTGCCAAAGAGCACCCGCCTGGGATGTATGGCACTCTCCCACAGAAGCCCTCCATGCAGCAGGCTGTCATGGATTCGGCTGCAGGCCGTTGTGGCTGGAGAGACAGCAGCTCCTCTGGAGGCTCTGGGTCCATTTGCACTCCCGTGCTAGTAAATGAGGCCTGGGGGATGAGGTCCTTGCAAAGAGTGGCAAGCAGCCTGCTCCTTTCCATGAGACGCACGTGTGGTGAGAGAGGCTTGGCAGCAGAGAAGAAGCGAGAGGGGCAGCCAGGGAGGGGATCTGCATGCAGCTCGGAGGCCCCAGATCTCCTGCTTCCCAAGCAGAGCATGCCGGCTATGCCCATCAGGCCCCATTCCCAAGTGCACACCCAGCTTCTGGATGTGCCCTCTGCCAGCCATGAAAACACACACAGGCCATACCCTGAGCCTGCCGAGGGGGACCTTTGCTCCCCGGAGGGGGGGGTGGGGGGCTGAATGCCATGATTGTGTGACGGGAGAGAAGGCCCCCGGAGGCCTTCAGGGAGCTGCCACAGCATAGCGGTGCTCAGGAAAAGGCACTCTTCTTTCTGCAGGCTGGATGCACACTCGAGTTTCTGCTTGAGGCAGAGAGAGCTGAGCTAGGCGATCCCTGGCTGAAGGCAAAGCAGAGAGTTTTTCGGTGGAGCGATGGCTCCATCTGCTGGCTGACAAGCGTGGAAGGAGAAGCCTGGTTCCCACTGAGTTCCTGAGCAGGTTTCCAAGCTGGAGGCCCTCTGGCTCCACAAGCTCGAGAGTCCTGCCTAAGACTTCCCTCTGGCAACAGAGTGGGTGCCAAGGGCCTGTGGGTTCGAGAGTGCTCGGAAGCCGCAGGGGAGGCTTTGGGCACCCAGTGCTCTGTGATGGAAAACGCTGCAGGCCTGAGCCTCCAGGAACTCCTGCAAGGCTGTGGAGTGGGAAAGCTGTCCTTAGCAGAAGGCTCCCTGCCCAGGGCTGCAGGCCTTTGTGGATGGCTAAGCCGCAGCTTCCTTGCAGGCTGCTGCTCCAGGGGCGTGTGTGCCCTGGTCCAGAGTGCTGTAGGAGGAGGTCCTAGCAAGGGGAGAGCAAGCACCTTGTTTCCTTGGCCTCGACTGGCCTGTGCCCCCAGAGGCCTGCCGGCAGTGCACACAGCACAGGCAGCAAGGGGGTGTTGGCAGGCAGCTAGGAGGCAGCAGGAGTCCCACTTGAAAGTGGGGTCATGACTGTTTGGGCCTCAGGCCCCAACGGCAACCTGCACACACAGCCTCTGAACCTGCAGCTTGCGAGCAGTGCCAGAGACACACAGGCACCTCCCTGGGGCCTTCTCGAGGGAACTGTGCTCCATCGAGGTCCTGCTGGCTGGCAGTGGCCTAGGCCAGCACAGGCCTTAGGGAGGCCTGGCTGAGCCTGGGGTGATCTCTGAGCTAGCCATGCCCAGGACAAGCCTGGGACTTGAGGCCAGGCTGCAGCCTCATTCCAGGCTGGGCCTGGTGCAGAGAGCCTGCAAGCGAGGCCTTCCAGGGGCAATGCTCAGTGCAGTGGCTTTGCCCTGCAATCCACGTTCCTCACTCGGGCCGCCCTGCCTGTCAGGCCCACACTCCCTAGACCTGTGTTCCTGAGGCCGTTGGACAGTTGGGGAAGTGGAGGCTCTCCCAGCATGGGAGGCCTGCTTAGCACACTGCTCTGGGTCCAAAGCGGATTCCCTGCACCTCGGGCACTGGGGCGACATTTTCTGCACACAGGAGACACTTGGCACACACAGTGTTTCCCCATGGAAAGCGGTGTGCCAAAGAGCACCCGCCTGGGATGTATGGCACTCTCCCACAGAAGCCCTCCATGCAGCAGGCTGTCATGGATTCGGCTGCAGGCCGTTGTGGCTGGAGAGACAGCAGCTCCTCTGGAGGCTCTGGGTCCATTTGCACTCCCGTGCTAGTAAATGAGGCCTGGGGGATGAGGTCCTTGCAAAGAGTGGCAAGCAGCCTGCTCCTTTCCATGAGACGCACGTGTGGTGAGAGAGGCTTGGCAGCAGAGAAGAAGCGAGAGGGGCAGCCAGGGAGGGGATCTGCATGCAGCTCGGAGGCCCCAGATCTCCTGCTTCCCAAGCAGAGCATGCCGGCTATGCCCATCAGGCCCCATTCCCAAGTGCACACCCAGCTTCTGGATGTGCCCTCTGCCAGCCATGAAAACACACACAGGCCATACCCTGAGCCTGCCGAGGGGGACCTTTGCTCCCCGGAGGGGGGGGTGGGGGGCTGAATGCCATGATTGTGTGACGGGAGAGAAGGCCCCCGGAGGCCTTCAGGGAGCTGCCACCGCATAGCGGTGCTCAGGAAAAGGCACTCTTCTTTCTGCAGGCTGGATGCACACTCGAGTTTCTGCTTGAGGCAGAGAGAGCTGAGCTAGGCGATCCCTGGCTGAAGGCAAAGCAGAGAGTTTTTCGGTGGAGCGATGGCTCCATCTGCTGGCTGACAAGCGTGGAAGGAGAAGCCTGGTTCCCACTGAGTTCCTGAGCAGGTTTCCAAGCTGGAGGCCCTCTGGCTCCACAAGCTCGAGAGTCCTGCCTAAGACTTCCCTCTGGCAACAGAGTGGGTGCCAAGGGCCTGTGGGTTCGAGAGTGCTCGGAAGCCGCAGGGGAGGCTTTGGGCACCCAGTGCTCTGTGATGGAAAACGCTGCAGGCCTGAGCCTCCAGGAACTCCTGCAAAGCTGTGGAGTGGGAAAGCTGTCCTTAGCAGAAGGCTCCCTGCCCAGGGCTGCAGGCCTTTGTGGATGGCTAAGCCGCAGCTTCCTTGCAGGCTGCTGCTCCAGGGGCGTGTGTGCCCTGGTCCAGAGTGCTGTAGGAGGAGGTCCTAGCAAGGGGAGAGCAAGCACCTTGTTTCCTTGGCCTCGACTGGCCTGTGCCCCCAGAGGCCTGCCGGCAGTGCACACAACACAGGCAGCAAGGGGGTGTTGGCAGGCAGCTAGGAGGCAGCAGGAGTCCCACTTGAAAGTGGGGTCATGACTGTTTGGGCCTCAGGCCCCAACGGCAACCTGCACACACAGCCTCTGAACCTGCAGCTTGCGAGCAGTGCCAGAGACACACAGGCACCTCCCTGGGGCCTTCTCGAGGGAACTGTGCTCCATCGAGGTCCTGCTGGCTGGCAGTGGCCTAGGCCAGCACAGGCCTTAGGGAGGCCTGGCTGAGCCTGGGGTGATCTCCGAGCTAGCCATGCCCAGGACAAGCCTGGGACTTGAGGCCAGGCTGCAGCCTCATTCCAGGCTGGGCCTGGTGCAGAGAGCCTGCAAGCGAGGCCTTCCAGGGGCAATGCTCAGTGCAGTGGCTTTGCCCTGCAATCCACGTTCCTCACTCGGGCCGCCCTGCCTGTCAGGCCCACACTCCCTAGACCTGTGTTCCTGAGGCCGTTGGACAGTTGGGGAAGTGGAGGCTCTCCCAGCATGGGAGGCCTGCTTAGCACACTGCTCTGGGTCCAAAGCGGATTCCCTGCACCTCGGGCACTGGGGCGACATTTTCTGCACACAGGAGACACTTGGCACACACAGTGTTTCCCCATGGAAAGCGGTGTGCCAAAGAGCACCCGCCTGGGATGTATGGCACTCTCCCACAGAAGCCCTCCATGCAGCAGGCTGTCATGGATTCGGCTGCAGGCCGTTGTGGCTGGAGAGACAGCAGCTCCTCTGGAGGCTCTGGGTCCATTTGCACTCCCGTGCTAGTAAATGAGGCCTGGGGGATGAGGTCCTTGCAAAGAGTGGCAAGCAGCCTGCTCCTTTCCATGAGACGCACGTGTGGTGAGAGAGGCTTGGCAGCAGAGAAGAAGCGAGAGGGGCAGCCAGGGAGGGGATCTGCATGCAGCTCGGAGGCCCCAGATCTCCTGCTTCCCAAGCAGAGCATGCCGGCTATGCCCATCAGGCCCCATTCCCAAGTGCACACCCAGCTTCTGGATGTGCCCTCTGCCAGCCATGAAAACACACACAGGCCATACCCTGAGCCTGCCGAGGGGGACCTTTGCTCCCCGGAGGGGGGGGTGGGGGGCTGAATGCCATGATTGTGTGACGGGAGAGAAGGCCCCCGGAGGCCTTCAGGGAGCTGCCACCGCATAGCGGTGCTCAGGAAAAGGCACTCTTCTTTCTGCAGGCTGGATGCACACTCGAGTTTCTGCTTGAGGCAGAGAGAGCTGAGCTAGGCGATCCCTGGCTGAAGGCAAAGCAGAGAGTTTTTCGGTGGAGCGATGGCTCCATCTGCTGGCTGACAAGCGTGGAAGGAGAAGCCTGGTTCCCACTGAGTTCCTGAGCAGGTTTCCAAGCTGGAGGCCCTCTGGCTCCACAAGCTCGAGAGTCCTGCCTAAGACTTCCCTCTGGCAACAGAGTGGGTGCCAAGGGCCTGTGGGTTCGAGAGTGCTCGGAAGCCGCAGGGGAGGCTTTGGGCACCCAGTGCTCTGTGATGGAAAACGCTGCAGGCCTGAGCCTCCAGGAACTCCTGCAAAGCTGTGGAGTGGGAAAGCTGTCCTTAGCAGAAGGCTCCCTGCCCAGGGCTGCAGGCCTTTGTGGATGGCTAAGCCGCAGCTTCCTTGCAGGCTGCTGCTCCAGGGGCGTGTGTGCCCTGGTCCAGAGTGCTGTAGGAGGAGGTCCTAGCAAGGGGAGAGCAAGCACCTTGTTTCCTTGGCCTCGACTGGCCTGTGCCCCCAGAGGCCTGCCGGCAGTGCACACGGCAGAGGCAGCAAGGGGGTGTTGGCAGGCAGCTAGGAGGCAGCAGGAGTCCCACTTGAAAGTGGGGTCATGACTGTTTGGGCCTCAGGCCCCAACGGCAAGCTGCACACACAGCCTCTGAACCTGCAGCTTGCGAGCAGTGCCAGAGACACACAGGCACCTCCCTGGGGCCTTCTCGAGGGAACTGTGCTCCATCGAGGTCCTGCTGGCTGGCAGTGGCCTAGGCCAGCACAGGCCTTAGGGAGGCCTGGCTGAGCCTGGGGTGATCTCCGAGCTAGCCATGCCCAGGACAAGCCTGGGACTTGAGGCCAGGCTGCAGCCTCATTCCAGGCTGGGCCTGGTGCAGAGAGCCTGCAAGCGAGGCCTTCCAGGGGCAATGCTCAGTGCAGTGGCTTTGCCCTGCAATCCACGTTCCTCACTCGGGCCGCCCTGCCTGTCAGGCCCACACTCCCTAGACCTGTGTTCCTGAGGCCGTTGGACAGTTGGGGAAGTGGAGGCTCTCCCAGCATGGGAGGCCTGCTTAGCACACTGCTCTGGGTCCAAAGCGGATTCCCTGCACCTCGGGCACTGGGGCGACATTTTCTGCACACAGGAGACACTTGGCACACACAGTGTTTCCCCATGGAAAGCGGTGTGCCAAAGAGCACCCGCCTGGGATGTATGGCACTCTCCCACAGAAGCCCTCCATGCAGCAGGCTGTCATGGATTCGGCTGCAGGCCGTTGTGGCTGGAGAGACAGCAGCTCCTCTGGAGGCTCTGGGTCCATTTGCACTCCCGTGCTAGTAAATGAGGCCTGGGGGATGAGGTCCTTGCAAAGAGTGGCAAGCAGCCTGCTCCTTTCCATGAGACGCACGTGTGGTGAGAGAGGCTTGGCAGCAGAGAAGAAGCGAGAGGGGCAGCCAGGGAGGGGATCTGCATGCAGCTCGGAGGCCCCAGATCTCCTGCTTCCCAAGCAGAGCATGCCGGCTATGCCCATCAGGCCCCATTCCCAAGTGCACACCCAGCTTCTGGATGTGCCCTCTGCCAGCCATGAAAACACACACAGGCCATACCCTGAGCCTGCCGAGGGGGACCTTTGCTCCCCAGAGGGGGGGGTGGGGGGCTGAATGCCATGATTGTGTGACGGGAGAGAAGGCCCCCGGAGGCCTTCAGGGAGCTGCCACAGCATAGCGGTGCTCAGGAAAAGGCACTCTTCTTTCTGCAGGCTGGATGCACACTCGAGTTTCTGCTTGAGGCAGAGAGAGCTGAGCTAGGCGATCCCTGGCTGAAGGCAAAGCAGAGAGTTTTTCGGTGGAGCGATGGCTCCATCTGCTGGCTGACAAGCGTGGAAGGAGAAGCCTGGTTCCCACTGAGTTCCTGAGCAGGTTTCCAAGCTGGAGGCCCTCTGGCTCCACAAGCTCGAGAGTCCTGCCTAAGACTTCCCTCTGGCAACAGAGTGGGTGCCAAGGGCCTGTGGGTTCGAGAGTGCTCGGAAGCCGCAGGGGAGGCTTTGGGCACCCAGTGCTCTGTGATGGAAAACGCTGCAGGCCTGAGCCTCCAGGAACTCCTGCAAGGCTGTGGAGTGGGAAAGCTGTCCTTAGCAGAAGGCTCCCTGCCCAGGGCTGCAGGCCTTTGTGGATGGCTAAGCCGCAGCTTCCTTGCAGGCTGCTGCTCCAGGGGCGTGTGTGCCCTGGTCCAGAGTGCTGTAGGAGGAGGTCCTAGCAAGGGGAGAGCAAGCACCTTGTTTCCTTGGCCTCGACTGGCCTGTGCCCCCAGAGGCCTGCCGGCAGTGCACATGGCACAGGCAGCAAGGGGGTGTTGGCAGGCAGCTAGGAGGCAGCAGGAGTCCCACTTGAAAGTGGGGTCATGACTGTTTGGGCCTCAGGCCCCAACGGCAACCTGCACACACAGCCTCTGAACCTGCAGCTTGCGAGCAGTGCCAGAGACACACAGGCACCTCCCTGGGGCCTTCTCGAGGGAACTGTGCTCCATCGAGGTCCTGCTGGCTGGCAGTGGCCTAGGCCAGCACAGGCCTTAGGGAGGCCTGGCTGAGCCTGGGGTGATCTCTGAGCTAGCCATGCCCAGGACAAGCCTGGGACTTGAGGCCAGGCTGCAGCCTCATTCCAGGCTGGGCCTGGTGCAGAGAGCCTGCAAGCGAGGCCTTCCAGGGGCAATGCTCAGTGCAGTGGCTTTGCCCTGCAATCCACGTTCCTCACTCGGGCCGCCCTGCCTGTCAGGCCCACACTCCCTAGACCTGTGTTCCTGAGGCCGTTGGACAGTTGGGGAAGTGGAGGCTCTCCCAGCATGGGAGGCCTGCTTAGCACACTGCTCTGGGTCCAAAGCGGATTCCCTGCACCTCGGGCACTGGGGCGACATTTTCTGCACACAGGAGACACTTGGCACACACAGTGTTTCCCCATGGAAAGCGGTGTGCCAAAGAGCACCCGCCTGGGATGTATGGCACTCTCCCACAGAAGCCCTCCATGCAGCAGGCTGTCATGGATTCGGCTGCAGGCCGTTGTGGCTGGAGAGACAGCAGCTCCTCTGGAGGCTCTGGGTCCATTTGCACTCCCGTGCTAGTAAATGAGGCCTGGGGGATGAGGTCCTTGCAAAGAGTGGCAAGCAGCCTGCTCCTTTCCATGAGACGCACGTGTGGTGAGAGAGGCTTGGCAGCAGAGAAGAAGCGAGAGGGGCAGCCAGGGAGGGGATCTGCATGCAGCTCGGAGGCCCCAGATCTCCTGCTTCCCAAGCAGAGCATGCCGGCTATGCCCATCAGGCCCCATTCCCAAGTGCACACCCAGCTTCTGGATGTGCCCTCTGCCAGCCATGAAAACACACACAGGCCATACCCTGAGCCTGCCGAGGGGGACCTTTGCTCCCCGGAGGGGGGGGTGGGGGGCTGAATGCCATGATTGTGTGACGGGAGAGAAGGCCCCCGGAGGCCTTCAGGGAGCTGCCACAGCATAGCGGTGCTCAGGAAAAGGCACTCTTCTTTCTGCAGGCTGGATGCACACTCGAGTTTCTGCTTGAGGCAGAGAGAGCTGAGCTAGGCGATCCCTGGCTGAAGGCAAAGCAGAGAGTTTTTCGGTGGAGCGATGGCTCCATCTGCTGGCTGACAAGCGTGGAAGGAGAAGCCTGGTTCCCACTGAGTTCCTGAGCAGGTTTCCAAGCTGGAGGCCCTCTGGCTCCACAAGCTCGAGAGTCCTGCCTAAGACTTCCCTCTGGCAACAGAGTGGGTGCCAAGGGCCTGTGGGTTCGAGAGTGCTCGGAAGCCGCAGGGGAGGCTTTGGGCACCCAGTGCTCTGTGATGGAAAACGCTGCAGGCCTGAGCCTCCAGGAACTCCTGCAAGGCTGTGGAGTGGGAAAGCTGTCCTTAGCAGAAGGCTCCCTGCCCAGGGCTGCAGGCCTTTGTGGATGGCTAAGCCGCAGCTTCCTTGCAGGCTGCTGCTCCAGGGGCGTGTGTGCCCTGGTCCAGAGTGCTGTAGGAGGAGGTCCTAGCAAGGGGAGAGCAAGCACCTTGTTTCCTTGGCCTCGACTGGCCTGTGCCCCCAGAGGCCTGCCGGCAGTGCACATGGCACAGGCAGCAAGGGGGTGTTGGCAGGCAGCTAGGAGGCAGCAGGAGTCCCACTTGAAAGTGGGGTCATGACTGTTTGGGCCTCAGGCCCCAACGGCAACCTGCACACACAGCCTCTGAACCTGCAGCTTGCGAGCAGTGCCAGAGACACACAGGCACCTCCCTGGGGCCTTCTCGAGGGAACTGTGCTCCATCGAGGTCCTGCTGGCTGGCAGTGGCCTAGGCCAGCACAGGCCTTAGGGAGGCCTGGCTGAGCCTGGGGTGATCTCTGAGCTAGCCATGCCCAGGACAAGCCTGGGACTTGAGGCCAGGCTGCAGCCTCATTCCAGGCTGGGCCTGGTGCAGAGAGCCTGCAAGCGAGGCCTTCCAGGGGCAATGCTCAGTGCAGTGGCTTTGCCCTGCAATCCACGTTCCTCACTCGGGCCGCCCTGCCTGTCAGGCCCACACTCCCTAGACCTGTGTTCCTGAGGCCGTTGGACAGTTGGGGAAGTGGAGGCTCTCCCAGCATGGGAGGCCTGCTTAGCACACTGCTCTGGGTCCAAAGCGGATTCCCTGCACCTCGGGCACTGGGGCGACATTTTCTGCACACAGGAGACACTTGGCACACACAGTGTTTCCCCATGGAAAGCGGTGTGCCAAAGAGCACCCGCCTGGGATGTATGGCACTCTCCCACAGAAGCCCTCCATGCAGCAGGCTGTCATGGATTCGGCTGCAGGCCGTTGTGGCTGGAGAGACAGCAGCTCCTCTGGAGGCTCTGGGTCCATTTGCACTCCCGTGCTAGTAAATGAGGCCTGGGGGATGAGGTCCTTGCAAAGAGTGGCAAGCAGCCTGCTCCTTTCCATGAGACGCACGTGTGGTGAGAGAGGCTTGGCAGCAGAGAAGAAGCGAGAGGGGCAGCCAGGGAGGGGATCTGCATGCAGCTCGGAGGCCCCAGATCTCCTGCTTCCCAAGCAGAGCATGCCGGCTATGCCCATCAGGCCCCATTCCCAAGTGCACACCCAGCTTCTGGATGTGCCCTCTGCCAGCCATGAAAACACACACAGGCCATACCCTGAGCCTGCCGAGGGGGACCTTTGCTCCCCGGAGGGGGGGGTGGGGGGCTGAATGCCATGATTGTGTGACGGGAGAGAAGGCCCCCGGAGGCCTTCAGGGAGCTGCCACAGCATAGCGGTGCTCAGGAAAAGGCACTCTTCTTTCTGCAGGCTGGATGCACACTCGAGTTTCTGCTTGAGGCAGAGAGAGCTGAGCTAGGCGATCCCTGGCTGAAGGCAAAGCAGAGAGTTTTTCGGTGGAGCGATGGCTCCATCTGCTGGCTGACAAGCGTGGAAGGAGAAGCCTGGTTCCCACTGAGTTCCTGAGCAGGTTTCCAAGCTGGAGGCCCTCTGGCTCCACAAGCTCGAGAGTCCTGCCTAAGACTTCCCTCTGGCAACAGAGTGGGTGCCAAGGGCCTGTGGGTTCGAGAGTGCTCGGAAGCCGCAGGGGAGGCTTTGGGCACCCAGTGCTCTGTGATGGAAAACGCTGCAGGCCTGAGCCTCCAGGAACTCCTGCAAGGCTGTGGAGTGGGAAAGCTGTCCTTAGCAGAAGGCTCCCTGCCCAGGGCTGCAGGCCTTTGTGGATGGCTAAGCCGCAGCTTCCTTGCAGGCTGCTGCTCCAGGGGCGTGTGTGCCCTGGTCCAGAGTGCTGTAGGAGGAGGTCCTAGCAAGGGGAGAGCAAGCACCTTGTTTCCTTGGCCTCGACTGGCCTGTGCCCCCAGAGGCCTGCCGGCAGTGCACATGGCACAGGCAGCAAGGGGGTGTTGGCAGGCAGCTAGGAGGCAGCAGGAGTCCCACTTGAAAGTGGGGTCATGACTGTTTGGGCCTCAGGCCCCAACGGCAACCTGCACACACAGCCTCTGAACCTGCAGCTTGCGAGCAGTGCCAGAGACACACAGGCACCTCCCTGGGGCCTTCTCGAGGGAACTGTGCTCCATCGAGGTCCTGCTGGCTGGCAGTGGCCTAGGCCAGCACAGGCCTTAGGGAGGCCTGGCTGAGCCTGGGGTGATCTCTGAGCTAGCCATGCCCAGGACAAGCCTGGGACTTGAGGCCAGGCTGCAGCCTCATTCCAGGCTGGGCCTGGTGCAGAGAGCCTGCAAGCGAGGCCTTCCAGGGGCAATGCTCAGTGCAGTGGCTTTGCCCTGCAATCCACGTTCCTCACTCGGGCCGCCCTGCCTGTCAGGCCCACACTCCCTAGACCTGTGTTCCTGAGGCCGTTGGACAGTTGGGGAAGTGGAGGCTCTCCCAGCATGGGAGGCCTGCTTAGCACACTGCTCTGGGTCCAAAGCGGATTCCCTGCACCTCGGGCACTGGGGCGACATTTTCTGCACACAGGAGACACTTGGCACACACAGTGTTTCCCCATGGAAAGCGGTGTGCCAAAGAGCACCCGCCTGGGATGTATGGCACTCTCCCACAGAAGCCCTCCATGCAGCAGGCTGTCATGGATTCGGCTGCAGGCCGTTGTGGCTGGAGAGACAGCAGCTCCTCTGGAGGCTCTGGGTCCATTTGCACTCCCGTGCTAGTAAATGAGGCCTGGGGGATGAGGTCCTTGCAAAGAGTGGCAAGCAGCCTGCTCCTTTCCATGAGACGCACGTGTGGTGAGAGAGGCTTGGCAGCAGAGAAGAAGCGAGAGGGGCAGCCAGGGAGGGGATCTGCATGCAGCTTGGAGGCCCCAGATCTCCTGCTTCCCAAGCAGAGCATGCCGGCTATGCCCATCAGGCCCCATTCCCAAGTGCACACCCAGCTTCTGGATGTGCCCTCTGCCAGCCATGAAAACACACACAGGCCATACCCTGAGCCTGCCGAGGGGGACCTTTGCTCCCCGGAGGGGGGGGTGGGGGGCTGAATGCCATGATTGTGTGACGGGAGAGAAGGCCCCCGGAGGCCTTCAGGGAGCTGCCACAGCATAGCGGTGCTCAGGAAAAGGCACTCTTCTTTCTGCAGGCTGGATGCACACTCGAGTTTCTGCTTGAGGCAGAGAGAGCTGAGCTAGGCGATCCCTGGCTGAAGGCAAAGCAGAGAGTTTTTCGGTGGAGCGATGGCTCCATCTGCTGGCTGACAAGCGTGGAAGGAGAAGCCTGGTTCCCACTGAGTTCCTGAGCAGGTTTCCAAGCTGGAGGCCCTCTGGCTCCACAAGCTCGAGAGTCCTGCCTAAGACTTCCCTCTGGCAACAGAGTGGGTGCCAAGGGCCTGTGGGTTCGAGAGTGCTCGGAAGCCGCAGGGGAGGCTTTGGGCACCCAGTGCTCTGTGATGGAAAACGCTGCAGGCCTGAGCCTCCAGGAACTCCTGCAAGGCTGTGGAGTGGGAAAGCTGTCCTTAGCAGAAGGCTCCCTGCCCAGGGCTGCAGGCCTTTGTGGATGGCTAAGCCGCAGCTTCCTTGCAGGCTGCTGCTCCAGGGGCGTGTGTGCCCTGGTCCAGAGTGCTGTAGGAGGAGGTCCTAGCAAGGGGAGAGCAAGCACCTTGTTTCCTTGGCCTCGACTGGCCTGTGCCCCCAGAGGCCTGCCGGCAGTGCACATGGCACAGGCAGCAAGGGGGTGTTGGCAGGCAGCTAGGAGGCAGCAGGAGTCCCACTTGAAAGTGGGGTCATGACTGTTTGGGCCTCAGGCCCCAACGGCAACCTGCACACACAGCCTCTGAACCTGCAGCTTGCGAGCAGTGCCAGAGACACACAGGCACCTCCCTGGGGCCTTCTCGAGGGAACTGTGCTCCATCGAGGTCCTGCTGGCTGGCAGTGGCCTAGGCCAGCACAGGCCTTAGGGAGGCCTGGCTGAGCCTGGGGTGATCTCTGAGCTAGCCATGCCCAGGACAAGCCTGGGACTTGAGGCCAGGCTGCAGCCTCATTCCAGGCTGGGCCTGGTGCAGAGAGCCTGCAAGCGAGGCCTTCCAGGGGCAATGCTCAGTGCAGTGGCTTTGCCCTGCAATCCACGTTCCTCACTCGGGCCGCCCTGCCTGTCAGGCCCACACTCCCTAGACCTGTGTTCCTGAGGCCGTTGGACAGTTGGGGAAGTGGAGGCTCTCCCAGCATGGGAGGCCTGCTTAGCACACTGCTCTGGGTCCAAAGCGGATTCCCTGCACCTCGGGCACTGGGGCGACATTTTCTGCACACAGGAGACACTTGGCACACACAGTGTTTCCCCATGGAAAGCGGTGTGCCAAAGAGCACCCGCCTGGGATGTATGGCACTCTCCCACAGAAGCCCTCCATGCAGCAGGCTGTCATGGATTCGGCTGCAGGCCGTTGTGGCTGGAGAGACAGCAGCTCCTCTGGAGGCTCTGGGTCCATTTGCACTCCCGTGCTAGTAAATGAGGCCTGGGGGATGAGGTCCTTGCAAAGAGTGGCAAGCAGCCTGCTCCTTTCCATGAGACGCACGTGTGGTGAGAGAGGCTTGGCAGCAGAGAAGAAGCGAGAGGGGCAGCCAGGGAGGGGATCTGCATGCAGCTCGGAGGCCCCAGATCTCCTGCTTCCCAAGCAGAGCATGCCGGCTATGCCCATCAGGCCCCATTCCCAAGTGCACACCCAGCTTCTGGATGTGCCCTCTGCCAGCCATGAAAACACACACAGGCCATACCCTGAGCCTGCCGAGGGGGACCTTTGCTCCCCGGAGGGGGGGGTGGGGGGCTGAATGCCATGATTGTGTGACGGGAGAGAAGGCCCCCGGAGGCCTTCAGGGAGCTGCCACAGCATAGCGGTGCTCAGGAAAAGGCACTCTTCTTTCTGCAGGCTGGATGCACACTCGAGTTTCTGCTTGAGGCAGAGAGAGCTGAGCTAGGCGATCCCTGGCTGAAGGCAAAGCAGAGAGTTTTTCGGTGGAGCGATGGCTCCATCTGCTGGCTGACAAGCGTGGAAGGAGAAGCCTGGTTCCCACTGAGTTCCTGAGCAGGTTTCCAAGCTGGAGGCCCTCTGGCTCCACAAGCTCGAGAGTCCTGCCTAAGACTTCCCTCTGGCAACAGAGTGGGTGCCAAGGGCCTGTGGGTTCGAGAGTGCTCGGAAGCCGCAGGGGAGGCTTTGGGCACCCAGTGCTCTGTGATGGAAAACGCTGCAGGCCTGAGCCTCCAGGAACTCCTGCAAGGCTGTGGAGTGGGAAAGCTGTCCTTAGCAGAAGGCTCCCTGCCCAGGGCTGCAGGCCTTTGTGGATGGCTAAGCCGCAGCTTCCTTGCAGGCTGCTGCTCCAGGGGCGTGTGTGCCCTGGTCCAGAGTGCTGTAGGAGGAGGTCCTAGCAAGGGGAGAGCAAGCACCTTGTTTCCTTGGCCTCGACTGGCCTGTGCCCCCAGAGGCCTGCCGGCAGTGCACACGGCACAGGCAGCAAGGGGGTGTTGGCAGGCAGCTAGGAGGCAGCAGGAGTCCCACTTGAAAGTGGGGTCATGACTGTTTGGGCCTCAGGCCCCAACGGCAACCTGCACACACAGCCTCTGAACCTGCAGCTTGCGAGCAGTGCCAGAGACACACAGGCACCTCCCTGGGGCCTTCTCGAGGGAACTGTGCTCCATCGAGGTCCTGCTGGCTGGCAGTGGCCTAGGCCAGCACAGGCCTTAGGGAGGCCTGGCTGAGCCTGGGGTGATCTCTGAGCTAGCCATGCCCAGGACAAGCCTGGGACTTGAGGCCAGGCTGCAGCCTCATTCCAGGCTGGGCCTGGTGCAGAGAGCCTGCAAGCGAGGCCTTCCAGGGGCAATGCTCAGTGCAGTGGCTTTGCCCTGCAATCCACGTTCCTCACTCGGGCCGCCCTGCCTGTCAGGCCCACACTCCCTAGACCTGTGTTCCTGAGGCCGTTGGACAGTTGGGGAAGTGGAGGCTCTCCCAGCATGGGAGGCCTGCTTAGCACACTGCTCTGGGTCCAAAGCGGATTCCCTGCACCTCGGGCACTGGGGCGACATTTTCTGCACACAGGAGACACTTGGCACACACAGTGTTTCCCCATGGAAAGCGGTGTGCCAAAGAGCACCCGCCTGGGATGTATGGCACTCTCCCACAGAAGCCCTCCATGCAGCAGGCTGTCATGGATTCGGCTGCAGGCCGTTGTGGCTGGAGAGACAGCAGCTCCTCTGGAGGCTCTGGGTCCATTTGCACTCCCGTGCTAGTAAATGAGGCCTGGGGGATGAGGTCCTTGCAAAGAGTGGCAAGCAGCCTGCTCCTTTCCATGAGACGCACGTGTGGTGAGAGAGGCTTGGCAGCAGAGAAGAAGCGAGAGGGGCAGCCAGGGAGGGGATCTGCATGCAGCTCGGAGGCCCCAGATCTCCTGCTTCCCAAGCAGAGCATGCCGGCTATGCCCATCAGGCCCCATTCCCAAGTGCACACCCAGCTTCTGGATGTGCCCTCTGCCAGCCATGAAAACACACACAGGCCATACCCTGAGCCTGCCGAGGGGGACCTTTGCTCCCCGGAGGGGGGGGTGGGGGGCTGAATGCCATGATTGTGTGACGGGAGAGAAGGCCCCCGGAGGCCTTCAGGGAGCTGCCACCGCATAGCGGTGCTCAGGAAAAGGCACTCTTCTTTCTGCAGGCTGGATGCACACTCGAGTTTCTGCTTGAGGCAGAGAGAGCTGAGCTAGGCGATCCCTGGCTGAAGGCAAAGCAGAGAGTTTTTCGGTGGAGCGATGGCTCCATCTGCTGGCTGACAAGCGTGGAAGGAGAAGCCTGGTTCCCACTGAGTTCCTGAGCAGGTTTCCAAGCTGGAGGCCCTCTGGCTCCACAAGCTCGAGAGTCCTGCCTAAGACTTCCCTCTGGCAACAGAGTGGGTGCCAAGGGCCTGTGGGTTCGAGAGTGCTCGGAAGCCGCAGGGGAGGCTTTGGGCACCCAGTGCTCTGTGATGGAAAACGCTGCAGGCCTGAGCCTCCAGGAACTCCTGCAAAGCTGTGGAGTGGGAAAGCTGTCCTTAGCAGAAGGCTCCCTGCCCAGGGCTGCAGGCCTTTGTGGATGGCTAAGCCGCAGCTTCCTTGCAGGCTGCTGCTCCAGGGGCGTGTGTGCCCTGGTCCAGAGTGCTGTAGGAGGAGGTCCTAGCAAGGGGAGAGCAAGCACCTTGTTTCCTTGGCCTCGACTGGCCTGTGCCCCCAGAGGCCTGCCGGCAGTGCACACGGCACAGGCAGCAAGGGGGTGTTGGCAGGCAGCTAGGAGGCAGCAGGAGTCCCACTTGAAAGTGGGGTCATGACTGTTTGGGCCTCAGGCCCCAACGGCAACCTGCACACACAGCCTCTGAACCTGCAGCTTGCGAGCAGTGCCAGAGACACACAGGCACCTCCCTGGGGCCTTCTCGAGGGAACTGTGCTCCATCGAGGTCCTGCTGGCTGGCAGTGGCCTAGGCCAGCACAGGCCTTAGGGAGGCCTGGCTGAGCCTGGGGTGATCTCCGAGCTAGCCATGCCCAGGACAAGCCTGGGACTTGAGGCCAGGCTGCAGCCTCATTCCAGGCTGGGCCTGGTGCAGAGAGCCTGCAAGCGAGGCCTTCCAGGGGCAATGCTCAGTGCAGTGGCTTTGCCCTGCAATCCACGTTCCTCACTCGGGCCGCCCTGCCTGTCAGGCCCACACTCCCTAGACCTGTGTTCCTGAGGCCGTTGGACAGTTGGGGAAGTGGAGGCTCTCCCAGCATGGGAGGCCTGCTTAGCACACTGCTCTGGGTCCAAAGCGGATTCCCTGCACCTCGGGCACTGGGGCGACATTTTCTGCACACAGGAGACACTTGGCACACACAGTGTTTCCCCATGGAAAGCGGTGTGCCAAAGAGCACCCGCCTGGGATGTATGGCACTCTCCCACAGAAGCCCTCCATGCAGCAGGCTGTCATGGATTCGGCTGCAGGCCGTTGTGGCTGGAGAGACAGCAGCTCCTCTGGAGGCTCTGGGTCCATTTGCACTCCCGTGCTAGTAAATGAGGCCTGGGGGATGAGGTCCTTGCAAAGAGTGGCAAGCAGCCTGCTCCTTTCCATGAGACGCACGTGTGGTGAGAGAGGCTTGGCAGCAGAGAAGAAGCGAGAGGGGCAGCCAGGGAGGGGATCTGCATGCAGCTCGGAGGCCCCAGATCTCCTGCTTCCCAAGCAGAGCATGCCGGCTATGCCCATCAGGCCCCATTCCCAAGTGCACACCCAGCTTCTGGATGTGCCCTCTGCCAGCCATGAAAACACACACAGGCCATACCCTGAGCCTGCCGAGGGGGACCTTTGCTCCCCGGAGGGGGGGGTGGGGGGCTGAATGCCATGATTGTGTGACGGGAGAGAAGGCCCCCGGAGGCCTTCAGGGAGCTGCCACAGCATAGCGGTGCTCAGGAAAAGGCACTCTTCTTTCTGCAGGCTGGATGCACACTCGAGTTTCTGCTTGAGGCAGAGAGAGCTGAGCTAGGCGATCCCTGGCTGAAGGCAAAGCAGAGAGTTTTTCGGTGGAGCGATGGCTCCATCTGCTGGCTGACAAGCGTGGAAGGAGAAGCCTGGTTCCCACTGAGTTCCTGAGCAGGTTTCCAAGCTGGAGGCCCTCTGGCTCCACAAGCTCGAGAGTCCTGCCTAAGACTTCCCTCTGGCAACAGAGTGGGTGCCAAGGGCCTGTGGGTTCGAGAGTGCTCGGAAGCCGCAGGGGAGGCTTTGGGCACCCAGTGCTCTGTGATGGAAAACGCTGCAGGCCTGAGCCTCCAGGAACTCCTGCAAGGCTGTGGAGTGGGAAAGCTGTCCTTAGCAGAAGGCTCCCTGCCCAGGGCTGCAGGCCTTTGTGGATGGCTAAGCCGCAGCTTCCTTGCAGGCTGCTGCTCCAGGGGCGTGTGTGCCCTGGTCCAGAGTGCTGTAGGAGGAGGTCCTAGCAAGGGGAGAGCAAGCACCTTGTTTCCTTGGCCTCGACTGGCCTGTGCCCCCAGAGGCCTGCCGGCAGTGCACACAGCACAGGCAGCAAGGGGGTGTTGGCAGGCAGCTAGGAGGCAGCAGGAGTCCCACTTGAAAGTGGGGTCATGACTGTTTGGGCCTCAGGCCCCAACGGCAACCTGCACACACAGCCTCTGAACCTGCAGCTTGCGAGCAGTGCCAGAGACACACAGGCACCTCCCTGGGGCCTTCTCGAGGGAACTGTGCTCCATCGAGGTCCTGCTGGCTGGCAGTGGCCTAGGCCAGCACAGGCCTTAGGGAGGCCTGGCTGAGCCTGGGGTGATCTCTGAGCTAGCCATGCCCAGGACAAGCCTGGGACTTGAGGCCAGGCTGCAGCCTCATTCCAGGCTGGGCCTGGTGCAGAGAGCCTGCAAGCGAGGCCTTCCAGGGGCAATGCTCAGTGCAGTGGCTTTGCCCTGCAATCCACGTTCCTCACTCGGGCCGCCCTGCCTGTCAGGCCCACACTCCCTAGACCTGTGTTCCTGAGGCCGTTGGACAGTTGGGGAAGTGGAGGCTCTCCCAGCATGGGAGGCCTGCTTAGCACACTGCTCTGGGTCCAAAGCGGATTCCCTGCACCTCGGGCACTGGGGCGACATTTTCTGCACACAGGAGACACTTGGCACACACAGTGTTTCCCCATGGAAAGCGGTGTGCCAAAGAGCACCCGCCTGGGATGTATGGCACTCTCCCACAGAAGCCCTCCATGCAGCAGGCTGTCATGGATTCGGCTGCAGGCCGTTGTGGCTGGAGAGACAGCAGCTCCTCTGGAGGCTCTGGGTCCATTTGCACTCCCGTGCTAGTAAATGAGGCCTGGGGGATGAGGTCCTTGCAAAGAGTGGCAAGCAGCCTGCTCCTTTCCATGAGACGCACGTGTGGTGAGAGAGGCTTGGCAGCAGAGAAGAAGCGAGAGGGGCAGCCAGGGAGGGGATCTGCATGCAGCTCGGAGGCCCCAGATCTCCTGCTTCCCAAGCAGAGCATGCCGGCTATGCCCATCAGGCCCCATTCCCAAGTGCACACCCAGCTTCTGGATGTGCCCTCTGCCAGCCATGAAAACACACACAGGCCATACCCTGAGCCTGCCGAGGGGGACCTTTGCTCCCCGGAGGGGGGGGTGGGGGGCTGAATGCCATGATTGTGTGACGGGAGAGAAGGCCCCCGGAGGCCTTCAGGGAGCTGCCACCGCATAGCGGTGCTCAGGAAAAGGCACTCTTCTTTCTGCAGGCTGGATGCACACTCGAGTTTCTGCTTGAGGCAGAGAGAGCTGAGCTAGGCGATCCCTGGCTGAAGGCAAAGCAGAGAGTTTTTCGGTGGAGCGATGGCTCCATCTGCTGGCTGACAAGCGTGGAAGGAGAAGCCTGGTTCCCACTGAGTTCCTGAGCAGGTTTCCAAGCTGGAGGCCCTCTGGCTCCACAAGCTCGAGAGTCCTGCCTAAGACTTCCCTCTGGCAACAGAGTGGGTGCCAAGGGCCTGTGGGTTCGAGAGTGCTCGGAAGCCGCAGGGGAGGCTTTGGGCACCCAGTGCTCTGTGATGGAAAACGCTGCAGGCCTGAGCCTCCAGGAACTCCTGCAAAGCTGTGGAGTGGGAAAGCTGTCCTTAGCAGAAGGCTCCCTGCCCAGGGCTGCAGGCCTTTGTGGATGGCTAAGCCGCAGCTTCCTTGCAGGCTGCTGCTCCAGGGGCGTGTGTGCCCTGGTCCAGAGTGCTGTAGGAGGAGGTCCTAGCAAGGGGAGAGCAAGCACCTTGTTTCCTTGGCCTCGACTGGCCTGTGCCCCCAGAGGCCTGCCGGCAGTGCACACGGCAGAGGCAGCAAGGGGGTGTTGGCAGGCAGCTAGGAGGCAGCAGGAGTCCCACTTGAAAGTGGGGTCATGACTGTTTGGGCCTCAGGCCCCAACGGCAACCTGCACACACAGCCTCTGAACCTGCAGCTTGCGAGCAGTGCCAGAGACACACAGGCACCTCCCTGGGGCCTTCTCGAGGGAACTGTGCTCCATCGAGGTCCTGCTGGCTGGCAGTGGCCTAGGCCAGCACAGGCCTTAGGGAGGCCTGGCTGAGCCTGGGGTGATCTCCGAGCTAGCCATGCCCAGGACAAGCCTGGGACTTGAGGCCAGGCTGCAGCCTCATTCCAGGCTGGGCCTGGTGCAGAGAGCCTGCAAGCGAGGCCTTCCAGGGGCAATGCTCAGTGCAGTGGCTTTGCCCTGCAATCCACGTTCCTCACTCGGGCCGCCCTGCCTGTCAGGCCCACACTCCCTAGACCTGTGTTCCTGAGGCCGTTGGACAGTTGGGGAAGTGGAGGCTCTCCCAGCATGGGAGGCCTGCTTAGCACACTGCTCTGGGTCCAAAGCGGATTCCCTGCACCTCGGGCACTGGGGCGACATTTTCTGCACACAGGAGACACTTGGCACACACAGTGTTTCCCCATGGAAAGCGGTGTGCCAAAGAGCACCCGCCTGGGATGTATGGCACTCTCCCACAGAAGCCCTCCATGCAGCAGGCTGTCATGGATTCGGCTGCAGGCCGTTGTGGCTGGAGAGACAGCAGCTCCTCTGGAGGCTCTGGGTCCATTTGCACTCCCGTGCTAGTAAATGAGGCCTGGGGGATGAGGTCCTTGCAAAGAGTGGCAAGCAGCCTGCTCCTTTCCATGAGACGCACATGTGGTGAGAGAGGCTTGGCAGCAGAGAAGAAGCGAGAGGGGCAGCCAGGGAGGGGATCTGCATGCAGCTCGGAGGCCCCAGATCTCCTGCTTCCCAAGCAGAGCATGCCAGCTATGCCCATCAGGCCCCATTCCCAAGTGCACACCCAGCTTCTGGATGTGCCCTCTGCCAGCCATGAAAACACACACAGGCCATACCCTGAGCCTGCCGAGGGGGACCTTTGCTCCCCGGAGGGGGGGGTGGGGGGCTGAATGCCATGATTGTGTGACGGGAGAGAAGGCCCCCGGAGGCCTTCAGGGAGCTGCCACCGCATAGCGGTGCTCAGGAAAAGGCACTCTTCTTTCTGCAGGCTGGATGCACACGCGAGTTTCTGCTTGAGGCAGAGAGAGCTGAGCTAGGCGATCCCTGGCTGAAGGCAAAGCAGAGAGTTTTTCGGTGGAGCGATGGCTCCATCTGCTGGCTGACAAGCGTGGAAGGAGAAGCCTGGTTCCCACTGAGTTCCTGAGCAGGTTTCCAAGCTGGAGGCCCTCTGGCTCCACAAGCTCGAGAGTCCTGCCTAAGACTTCCCTCTGGCAACAGAGTGGGTGCCAAGGGCCTGTGGGTTCGAGAGTGCTCGGAAGCCGCAGGGGAGGCTTTGGGCACCCAGTGCTCTGTGATGGAAAACGCTGCAGGCCTGAGCCTCCAGGAACTCCTGCAAGGCTGTGGAGTGGGAAAGCTGTCCTTAGCAGAAGGCTCCCTGCCCAGGGCTGCAGGCCTTTGTGGATGGCTAAGCCGCAGCTTCCTTGCAGGCTGCTGCTCCAGGGCCGTGTGTGCCCTGGTCCAGAGTGCTGTAGGAGGAGGTCCTAGCAAGGGGAGAGCAAGCACCTTGTTTCCTTGGCCTCGACTGGCCTGTGCCCCCAGAGGCCTGCCGGCAGTGCACACGGCACAGGCAGCAAGGGGGTGTTGGCAGGCAGCTAGGAGGCAGCAGGAGTCCCACTTGAAAGTGGGGTCATGACTGTTTGGGCCTCAGGCCCCAACGGCAACCTGCACACACAGCCTCTGAACCTGCAGCTTGCGAGCAGTGCCAGAGACACACAGGCACCTCCCTGGGGCCTTCTCGAGGGAACTGTGCTCCATCGAGGTCCTGCTGGCTGGCAGTGGCCTAGGCCAGCACAGGCCTTAGGGAGGCCTGGCTGAGCCTGGGGTGATCTCCGAGCTAGCCATGCCCAGGACAAGCCTGGGACTTGAGGCCAGGCTGCAGCCACATTCCAGGCTGGGCCTGGTGCAGAGAGCCTGCAAGCGAGGCCTTCCAGGGGCAATGCTCAGTGCAGTGGCTTTGCCCTGCAATCCACGTTCCTCACTCGGGCCGCCCTGCCTGTCAGGCCCACACTCCCTAGACCTGTGTTCCTGAGGCCGTTGGACAGTTGGGGAAGTGGAGGCTCTCCCAGCATGGGAGGCCTGCTTAGCACACTGCTCTGGGTCCAAAGCGGATTCCCTGCACCTCGGGCACTGGGGCGACATTTTCTGCACACAGGAGACACTTGGCACACACAGTGTTTCCCCATGGAAAGCGGTGTGCCAAAGAGCACCCGCCTGGGATGTATGGCACTCTCCCACAGAAGCCCTCCATGCAGCAGGCTGTCATGGATTCGGCTGCAGGCCGTTGTGGCTGGAGAGACAGCAGCTCCTCTGGAGGCTCTGGGTCCATTTGCACTCCCGTGCTAGTAAATGAGGCCTGGGGGATGAGGTCCTTGCAAAGAGTGGCAAGCAGCCTGCTCCTTTCCATGAGACGCACGTGTGGTGAGAGAGGCTTGGCAGCAGAGAAGAAGCGAGAGGGGCAGCCAGGGAGGGGATCTGCATGCAGCTCGGAGGCCCCAGATCTCCTGCTTCCCAAGCAGAGCATGCCGGCTATGCCCATCAGGCCCCATTCCCAAGTGCACACCCAGCTTCTGGATGTGCCCTCTGCCAGCCATGAAAACACACACAGGCCATACCCTGAGCCTGCCGAGGGGGACCTTTGCTCCCCGGAGGGGGGGGTGGGGGGCTGAATGCCATGATTGTGTGACGGGAGAGAAGGCCCCCGGAGGCCTTCAGGGAGCTGCCACCGCATAGCGGTGCTCAGGAAAAGGCACTCTTCTTTCTGCAGGCTGGATGCACACTCGAGTTTCTGCTTGAGGCAGAGAGAGCTGAGCTAGGCGATCCCTGGCTGAAGGCAAAGCAGAGAGTTTTTCGGTGGAGCGATGGCTCCATCTGCTGGCTGACAAGCGTGGAAGGAGAAGCCTGGTTCCCACTGAGTTCCTGAGCAGGTTTCCAAGCTGGAGGCCCTCTGGCTCCACAAGCTCGAGAGTCCTGCCTAAGACTTCCCTCTGGCAACAGAGTGGGTGCCAAGGGCCTGTGGGTTCGAGAGTGCTCGGAAGCCGCAGGGGAGGCTTTGGGCACCCAGTGCTCTGTGATGGAAAACGCTGCAGGCCTGAGCCTCCAGGAACTCCTGCAAGGCTGTGGAGTGGGAAAGCTGTCCTTAGCAGAAGGCTCCCTGCCCAGGGCTGCAGGCCTTTGTGGATGGCTAAGCCGCAGCTTCCTTGCAGGCTGCTGCTCCAGGGGCGTGTGTGCCCTGGTCCAGAGTGCTGTAGGAGGAGGTCCTAGCAAGGGGAGAGAAAGCACCTTGTTTCCTTGGCCTCGACTGGCCTGTGCCCCCAGAGGCCTGCCGGCAGTGCACACGGCACAGGCAGCAAGGGGGTGTTGGCAGGCAGCTAGGAGGCAGCAGGAGTCCCACTTGAAAGTGGGGTCATGACTGTTTGGGCCTCAGGCCCCAACGGCAACCTGCACACACAGCCTCTGAACCTGCAGCTTGCGAGCAGTGCCAGAGACACACAGGCACCTCCCTGGGGCCTTCTCGAGGGAACTGTGCTCCATCGAGGTCCTGCTGGCTGGCAGTGGCCTAGGCCAGCACAGGCCTTAGGGAGGCCTGGCTGAGCCTGGGGTGATCTCCGAGCTAGCCATGCCCAGGACAAGCCTGGGACTTGAGGCCAGGCTGCAGCCACATTCCAGGCTGGGCCTGGTGCAGAGAGCCTGCAAGCGAGGCCTTCCAGGGGCAATGCTCAGTGCAGTGGCTTTGCCCTGCAATCCACGTTCCTCACTCGGGCCGCCCTGCCTGTCAGGCCCACACTCCCTAGACCTGTGTTCCTGAGGCCGTTGGACAGTTGGGGAAGTGGAGGCTCTCCCAGCATGGGAGGCCTGCTTAGCACACTGCTCTGGGTCCAAAGCGGATTCCCTGCACCTCGGGCACTGGGGCGACATTTTCTGCACACAGGAGACACTTGGCACACACAGTGTTTCCCCATGGAAAGCGGTGTGCCAAAGAGCACCCGCCTGGGATGTATGGCACTCTCCCACAGAAGCCCTCCATGCAGCAGGCTGTCATGGATTCGGCTGCAGGCCGTTGTGGCTGGAGAGACAGCAGCTCCTCTGGAGGCTCTGGGTCCATTTGCACTCCCGTGCTAGTAAATGAGGCCTGGGGGATGAGGTCCTTGCAAAGAGTGGCAAGCAGCCTGCTCCTTTCCATGAGACGCACGTGTGGTGAGAGAGGCTTGGCAGCAGAGAAGAAGCGAGAGGGGCAGCCAGGGAGGGGATCTGCATGCAGCTCGGAGGCCCCAGATCTCCTGCTTCCCAAGCAGAGCATGCCGGCTATGCCCATCAGGCCCCATTCCCAAGTGCACACCCAGCTTCTGGATGTGCCCTCTGCCAGCCATGAAAACACACACAGGCCATACCCTGAGCCTGCCGAGGGGGACCTTTGCTCCCCGGAGGGGGGGGTGGGGGGCTGAATGCCATGATTGTGTGACGGGAGAGAAGGCCCCCGGAGGCCTTCAGGGAGCTGCCACAGCATAGCGGTGCTCAGGAAAAGGCACTCTTCTTTCTGCAGGCTGGATGCACACGCGAGTTTCTGCTTGAGGCAGAGAGAGCTGAGCTAGGCGATCCCTGGCTGAAGGCAAAGCAGAGAGTTTTTCGGTGGAGCGATGGCTCCATCTGCTGGCTGACAAGCGTGGAAGGAGAAGCCTGGTTCCCACTGAGTTCCTGAGCAGGTTTCCAAGCTGGAGGCCCTCTGGCTCCACAAGCTCGAGAGTCCTGCCTAAGACTTCCCTCTGGCAACAGAGTGGGTGCCAAGGGCCTGTGGGTTCGAGAGTGCTCGGAAGCCGCAGGGGAGGCTTTGGGCACCCAGTGCTCTGTGATGGAAAACGCTGCAGGCCTGAGCCTCCAGGAACTCCTGCAAGGCTGTGGAGTGGGAAAGCTGTCCTTAGCAGAAGGCTCCCTGCCCAGGGCTGCAGGCCTTTGTGGATGGCTAAGCCGCAGCTTCCTTGCAGGCTGCTGCTCCAGGGGCGTGTGTGCCCTGGTCCAGAGTGCTGTAGGAGGAGGTCCTAGCAAGGGGAGAGCAAGCACCTTGTTTCCTTGGCCTCGACTGGCCTGTGCCCCCAGAGGCCTGCCGGCAGTGCACACGGCACAGGCAGCAAGGGGGTGTTGGCAGGCAGCTAGGAGGCAGCAGGAGTCCCACTTGAAAGTGGGGTCATGACTGTTTGGGCCTCAGGCCCCAACGGCAACCTGCACACACAGCCTCTGAACCTGCAGCTTGCGAGCAGTGCCAGAGACACACAGGCACCTCCCTGGGGCCTTCTCGAGGGAACTGTGCTCCATCGAGGTCCTGCTGGCTGGCAGTGGCCTAGGCCAGCACAGGCCTTAGGGAGGCCTGGCTGAGCCTGGGGTGATCTCCGAGCTAGCCATGCCCAGGACAAGCCTGGGACTTGAGGCCAGGCTGCAGCCACATTCCAGGCTGGGCCTGGTGCAGAGAGCCTGCAAGCGAGGCCTTCCAGGGGCAATGCTCAGTGCAGTGGCTTTGCCCTGCAATCCACGTTCCTCACTCGGGCCGCCCTGCCTGTCAGGCCCACACTCCCTAGACCTGTGTTCCTGAGGCCGTTGGACAGTTGGGGAAGTGGAGGCTCTCCCAGCATGGGAGGCCTGCTTAGCACACTGCTCTGGGTCCAAAGCGGATTCCCTGCACCTCGGGCACTGGGGCGACATTTTCTGCACACAGGAGACACTTGGCACACACAGTGTTTCCCCATGGAAAGCGGTGTGCCAAAGAGCACCCGCCTGGGATGTATGGCACTCTCCCACAGAAGCCCTCCATGCAGCAGGCTGTCATGGATTCGGCTGCAGGCCGTTGTGGCTGGAGAGACAGCAGCTCCTCTGGAGGCTCTGGGTCCATTTGCACTCCTGTGCTAGTAAATGAGGCCTGGGGGATGAGGTCCTTGCAAAGAGTGGCAAGCAGCCTGCTCCTTTCCATGAGACGCACGTGTGGTGAGAGAGGCTTGGCAGCAGAGAAGAAGCGAGAGGGGCAGCCAGGGAGGGGATCTGCATGCAGCTCGGAGGCCCCAGATCTCCTGCTTCCCAAGCAGAGCATGCCGGCTATGCCCATCAGGCCCCATTCCCAAGTGCACACCCAGCTTCTGGATGTGCCCTCTGCCAGCCATGAAAACACACACAGGCCATACCCTGAGCCTGCCGAGGGGGACCTTTGCTCCCCGGAGGGGGGGGTGGGGGGCTGAATGCCATGATTGTGTGACGGGAGAGAAGGCCCCCGGAGGCCTTCAGGGAGCTGCCACCGCATAGCGGTGCTCAGGAAAAGGCACTCTTCTTTCTGCAGGCTGGATGCACACGCGAGTTTCTGCTTGAGGCAGAGAGAGCTGAGCTAGGCGATCCCTGGCTGAAGGCAAAGCAGAGAGTTTTTCGGTGGAGCGATGGCTCCATCTGCTGGCTGACAAGCGTGGAAGGAGAAGCCTGGTTCCCACTGAGTTCCTGAGCAGGTTTCCAAGCTGGAGGCCCTCTGGCTCCACAAGCTCGAGAGTCCTGCCTAAGACTTCCCTCTGGCAACAGAGTGGGTGCCAAGGGCCTGTGGGTTCGAGAGTGCTCGGAAGCCGCAGGGGAGGCTTTGGGCACCCAGTGCTCTGTGATGGAAAACGCTGCAGGCCTGAGCCTCCAGGAACTCCTGCAAGGCTGTGGAGTGGGAAAGCTGTCCTTAGCAGAAGGCTCCCTGCCCAGGGCTGCAGGCCTTTGTGGATGGCTAAGCCGCAGCTTCCTTGCAGGCTGCTGCTCCAGGGGCGTGTGTGCCCTGGTCCAGAGTGCTGTAGGAGGAGGTCCTAGCAAGGGGAGAGCAAGCACCTTGTTTCCTTGGCCTCGACTGGCCTGTGCCCCCAGAGGCCTGCCGGCAGTGCACACGGCACAGGCAGCAAGGGGGTGTTGGCAGGCAGCTAGGAGGCAGCAGGAGTCCCACTTGAAAGTGGGGTCATGACTGTTTGGGCCTCAGGCCCCAATGGCAACCTGCACACACAGCCTCTGAACCTGCAGCTTGCGAGCAGTGCCAGAGACACACAGGCACCTCCCTGGGGCCTTCTCGAGGGAACTGTGCTCCATCGAGGTCCTGCTGGCTGGCAGTGGCCTAGGCCAGCACAGGCCTTAGGGAGGCCTGGCTGAGCCTGGGGTGATCTCCGAGCTAGCCATGCCCAGGACAAGCCTGGGACTTGAGGCCAGGCTGCAGCCACATTCCAGGCTGGGCCTGGTGCAGAGAGCCTGCAAGCGAGGCCTTCCAGGGGCAATGCTCAGTGCAGTGGCTTTGCCCTGCAATCCACGTTCCTCACTCGGGCCGCCCTGCCTGTCAGGCCCACACTCCCTAGACCTGTGTTCCTGAGGCCGTTGGACAGTTGGGGAAGTGGAGGCTCTCCCAGCATGGGAGGCCTGCTTAGCACACTGCTCTGGGTCCAAAGCGGATTCCCTGCACCTCGGGCACTGGGGCGACATTTTCTGCACACAGGAGACACTTGGCACACACAGTGTTTCCCCATGGAAAGCGGTGTGCCAAAGAGCACCCGCCTGGGATGTATGGCACTCTCCCACAGAAGCCCTCCATGCAGCAGGCTGTCATGGATTCGGCTGCAGGCCGTTGTGGCTGGAGAGACAGCAGCTCCTCTGGAGGCTCTGGGTCCATTTGCACTCCCGTGCTAGTAAATGAGGCCTGGGGGATGAGGTCCTTGCAAAGAGTGGCAAGCAGCCTGCTCCTTTCCATGAGACGCACGTGTGGTGAGAGAGGCTTGGCAGCAGAGAAGAAGCGAGAGGGGCAGCCAGGGAGGGGATCTGCATGCAGCTCGGAGGCCCCAGATCTCCTGCTTCCCAAGCAGAGCATGCCGGCTATGCCCATCAGGCCCCATTCCCAAGTGCACACCCAGCTTCTGGATGTGCCCTCTGCCAGCCATGAAAACACACACAGGCCATACCCTGAGCCTGCCGAGGGGGACCTTTGCTCCCCGGAGGGGGGGGTGGGGGGCTGAATGCCATGATTGTGTGACGGGAGAGAAGGCCCCCGGAGGCCTTCAGGGAGCTGCCACCGCATAGCGGTGCTCAGGAAAAGGCACTCTTCTTTCTGCAGGCTGGATGCACACTCGAGTTTCTGCTTGAGGCAGAGAGAGCTGAGCTAGGCGATCCCTGGCTGAAGGCAAAGCAGAGAGTTTTTCGGTGGAGCGATGGCTCCATCTGCTGGCTGACAAGCGTGGAAGGAGAAGCCTGGTTCCCACTGAGTTCCTGAGCAGGTTTCCAAGCTGGAGGCCCTCTGGCTCCACAAGCTCGAGAGTCCTGCCTAAGACTTCCCTCTGGCAACAGAGTGGGTGCCAAGGGCCTGTGGGTTCGAGAGTGCTCGGAAGCCGCAGGGGAGGCTTTGGGCACCCAGTGCTCTGTGATGGAAAACGCTGCAGGCCTGAGCCTCCAGGAACTCCTGCAAGGCTGTGGAGTGGGAAAGCTGTCCTTAGCAGAAGGCTCCCTGCCCAGGGCTGCAGGCCTTTGTGGATGGCTAAGCCGCAGCTTCCTTGCAGGCTGCTGCTCCAGGGGCGTGTGTGCCCTGGTCCAGAGTGCTGTAGGAGGAGGTCCTAGCAAGGGGAGAGCAAGCACCTTGTTTCCTTGGCCTCGACTGGCCTGTGCCCCCAGAGGCCTGCCGGCAGTGCACACGGCAGAGGCAGCAAGGGGGTGTTGGCAGGCAGCTAGGAGGCAGCAGGAGTCCCACTTGAAAGTGGGGTCATGACTGTTTGGGCCTCAGGCCCCAACGGCAACCTGCACACACAGCCTCTGAACCTGCAGCTTGCGAGCAGTGCCAGAGACACACAGGCACCTCCCTGGGGCCTTCTCGAGGGAACTGTGCTCCATCGAGGTCCTGCTGGCTGGCAGTGGCCTAGGCCAGCACAGGCCTTAGGGAGGCCTGGCTGAGCCTGGGGTGATCTCCGAGCTAGCCATGCCCAGGACAAGCCTGGGACTTGAGGCCAGGCTGCAGCCACATTCCAGGCTGGGCCTGGTGCAGAGAGCCTGCAAGCGAGGCCTTCCAGGGGCAATGCTCAGTGCAGTGGCTTTGCCCTGCAATCCACGTTCCTCACTCGGGCCGCCCTGCCTGTCAGGCCCACACTCCCTAGACCTGTGTTCCTGAGGCCGTTGGACAGTTGGGGAAGTGGAGGCTCTCCCAGCATGGGAGGCCTGCTTAGCACACTGCTCTGGGTCCAAAGCGGATTCCCTGCACCTCGGGCACTGGGGCGACATTTTCTGCACACAGGAGACACTTGGCACACACAGTGTTTCCCCATGGAAAGCGGTGTGCCAAAGAGCACCCGCCTGGGATGTATGGCACTCTCCCACAGAAGCCCTCCATGCAGCAGGCTGTCATGGATTTGGCTGCAGGCCGTTGTGGCTGGAGAGACAGCAGCTCCTCTGGAGGCTCTGGGTCCATTTGCACTCCCGTGCTAGTAAATGAGGCCTGGGGGATGAGGTCCTTGCAAAGAGTGGCAAGCAGCCTGCTCCTTTCCATGAGACGCACGTGTGGTGAGAGAGGCTTGGCAGCAGAGAAGAAGCGAGAGGGGCAGCCAGGGAGGGGATCTGCATGCAGCTCGGAGGCCCCAGATCTCCTGCTTCCCAAGCAGAGCATGCCGGCTATGCCCATCAGGCCCCATTCCCAAGTGCACACCCAGCTTCTGGATGTGCCCTCTGCCAGCCATGAAAACACACACAGGCCATACCCTGAGCCTGCCGAGGGGGACCTTTGCTCCCCGGAGGGGGGGGTGGGGGGCTGAATGCCATGATTGTGTGACGGGAGAGAAGGCCCCCGGAGGCCTTCAGGGAGCTGCCACAGCATAGCGGTGCTCAGGAAAAGGCACTCTTCTTTCTGCAGGCTGGATGCACACGCGAGTTTCTGCTTGAGGCAGAGAGAGCTGAGCTAGGCGATCCCTGGCTGAAGGCAAAGCAGAGAGTTTTTCGGTGGAGCGATGGCTCCATCTGCTGGCTGACAAGCGTGGAAGGAGAAGCCTGGTTCCCACTGAGTTCCTGAGCAGGTTTCCAAGCTGGAGGCCCTCTGGCTCCACAAGCTCGAGAGTCCTGCCTAAGACTTCCCTCTGGCAACAGAGTGGGTGCCAAGGGCCTGTGGGTTCGAGAGTGCTCGGAAGCCGCAGGGGAGGCTTTGGGCACCCAGTGCTCTGTGATGGAAAACGCTGCAGGCCTGAGCCTCCAGGAACTCCTGCAAGGCTGTGGAGTGGGAAAGCTGTCCTTAGCAGAAGGCTCCCTGCCCAGGGCTGCAGGCCTTTGTGGATGGCTAAGCCGCAGCTTCCTTGCAGGCTGCTGCTCCAGGGGCGTGTGTGCCCTGGTCCAGAGTGCTGTAGGAGGAGGTCCTAGCAAGGGGAGAGCAAGCACCTTGTTTCCTTGGCCTCGACTGGCCTGTGCCCCCAGAGGCCTGCCGGCAGTGCACACGGCAGAGGCAGCAAGGGGGTGTTGGCAGGCAGCTAGGAGGCAGCAGGAGTCCCACTTGAAAGTGGGGTCATGACTGTTTGGGCCTCAGGCCCCAACGGCAACCTGCACACACAGCCTCTGAACCTGCAGCTTGCGAGCAGTGCCAGAGACACACAGGCACCTCCCTGGGGCCTTCTCGAGGGAACTGTGCTCCATCGAGGTCCTGCTGGCTGGCAGTGGCCTAGGCCAGCACAGGCCTTAGGGAGGCCTGGCTGAGCCTGGGGTGATCTCCGAGCTAGCCATGCCCAGGACAAGCCTGGGACTTGAGGCCAGGCTGCAGCCACATTCCAGGCTGGGCCTGGTGCAGAGAGCCTGCAAGCGAGGCCTTCCAGGGGCAATGCTCAGTGCAGTGGCTTTGCCCTGCAATCCACATTCCTCACTCGGGCCGCCCTGCCTGTCAGGCCCACACTCCCTAGACCTGTGTTCCTGAGGCCGTTGGACAGTTGGGGAAGTGGAGGCTCTCCCAGCATGGGAGGCCTGCTTAGCACACTGCTCTGGGTCCAAAGCGGATTCCCTGCACCTCGGGCACTGGGGCGACATTTTCTGCACACAGGAGACACTTGGCACACACAGTGTTTCCCCATGGAAAGCGGTGTGCCAAAGAGCACCCGCCTGGGATGTATGGCACTCTCCCACAGAAGCCCTCCATGCAGCAGGCTGTCATGGATTCGGCTGCAGGCCGTTGTGGCTGGAGAGACAGCAGCTCCTCTGGAGGCTCTGGGTCCATTTGCACTCCCGTGCTAGTAAATGAGGCCTGGGGGATGAGGTCCTTGCAAAGAGTGGCAAGCAGCCTGCTCCTTTCCATGAGACGCACGTGTGGTGAGAGAGGCTTGGCAGCAGAGAAGAAGCGAGAGGGGCAGCCAGGGAGGGGATCTGCATGCAGCTCGGAGGCCCCAGATCTCCTGCTTCCCAAGCAGAGCATGCCGGCTATGCCCATCAGGCCCCATTCCCAAGTGCACACCCAGCTTCTGGATGTGCCCTCTGCCAGCCATGAAAACACACACAGGCCATACCCTGAGCCTGCCGAGGGGGACCTTTGCTCCCCGGAGGGGGGGTGGGGGGCTGAATGCCATGATTGTGTGACGGGAGAGAAGGCCCCCGGAGGCCTTCAGGGAGCTGCCACAGCATAGCGGTGCTCAGGAAAAGGCACTCTTCTTTCTGCAGGCTGGATGCACACTCGAGTTTCTGCTTGAGGCAGAGAGAGCTGAGCTAGGCGACCCCTGGCTGAAGGCAAAGCAGAGAGTTTTTCGGTGGAGCGATGGCTCCATCTGCTGGCTGACAAGCGTGGAAGGAGAAGCCTGGTTCCCACTGAGTTCCTGAGCAGGTTTCCAAGCTGGAGGCCCTCTGGCTCCACAAGCTCGAGAGTCCTGCCTAAGACTTCCCTCTGGCAACAGAGTGGGTGCCAAGGGCCTGTGGGTTCGAGAGTGCTCGGAAGCCGCAGGGGAGGCTTTGGGCACCCAGTGCTCTGTGATGGAAAACGCTGCAGGCCTGAGCCTCCAGGAACTCCTGCAAGGCTGTGGAGTGGGAAAGCTGTCCTTAGCAGAAGGCTCCCTGCCCAGGGCTGCAGGCCTTTGTGGATGGCTAAGCCGCAGCTTCCTTGCAGGCTGCTGCTCCAGGGGCGTGTGTGCCCTGGTCCAGAGTGCTGTAGGAGGAGGTCCTAGCAAGGGGAGAGCAAGCACCTTGTTTCCTTGGCCTCGACTGGCCTGTGCCCCCAGAGGCCTGCCGGCAGTGCACACGGCACAGGCAGCAAGGGGGTGTTGGCAGGCAGCTAGGAGGCAGCAGGAGTCCCACTTGAAAGTGGGGTCATGACTGTTTGGGCCTCAGGCCCCAACGGCAACCTGCACACACAGCCTCTGAACCTGCAGCTTGCGAGCAGTGCCAGAGACACACAGGCACCTCCCTGGGGCCTTCTCGAGGGAACTGTGCTCCATCGAGGTCCTGCTGGCTGGCAGTGGCCTAGGCCAGCACAGGCCTTAGGGAGGCCTGGCTGAGCCTGGGGTGATCTCCGAGCTAGCCATGCCCAGGACAAGCCTGGGACTTGAGGCCAGGCTGCAGCCACATTCCAGGCTGGGCCTGGTGCAGAGAGCCTGCAAGCGAGGCCTTCCAGGGGCAATGCTCAGTGCAGTGGCTTTGCCCTGCAATCCACGTTCCTCACTCGGGCCGCCCTGCCTGTCAGGCCCACACTCCCTAGACCTGTGTTCCTGAGGCCGTTGGACAGTTGGGGAAGTGGAGGCTCTCCCAGCATGGGAGGCCTGCTTAGCACACTGCTCTGGGTCCAAAGCGGATTCCCTGCACCTCGGGCACTGGGGCGACATTTTCTGCACACAGGAGACACTTGGCACACACAGTGTTTCCCCATGGAAAGCGGTGTGCCAAAGAGCACCCGCCTGGGATGTATGGCACTCTCCCACAGAAGCCCTCCATGCAGCAGGCTGTCATGGATTCGGCTGCAGGCCGTTGTGGCTGGAGAGACAGCAGCTCCTCTGGAGGCTCTGGGTCCATTTGCACTCCCGTGCTAGTAAATGAGGCCTGGGGGATGAGGTCCTTGCAAAGAGTGGCAAGCAGCCTGCTCCTTTCCATGAGACGCACGTGTGGTGAGAGAGGCTTGGCAGCAGAGAAGAAGCGAGAGGGGCAGCCAGGGAGGGGATCTGCATGCAGCTCGGAGGCCCCAGATCTCCTGCTTCCCAAGCAGAGCATGCCGGCTATGCCCATCAGGCCCCATTCCCAAGTGCACACCCAGCTTCTGGATGTGCCCTCTGCCAGCCATGAAAACACACACAGGCCATACCCTGAGCCTGCCGAGGGGGACCTTTGCTCCCCGGAGGGGGGGGTGGGGGGCTGAATGCCATGATTGTGTGACGGGAGAGAAGGCCCCCGGAGGCCTTCAGGGAGCTGCCACCGCATAGCGGTGCTCAGGAAAAGGCACTCTTCTTTCTGCAGGCTGGATGCACACGCGAGTTTCTGCTTGAGGCAGAGAGAGCTGAGCTAGGCGATCCCTGGCTGAAGGCAAAGCAGAGAGTTTTTCGGTGGAGCGATGGCTCCATCTGCTGGCTGACAAGCGTGGAAGGAGAAGCCTGGTTCCCACTGAGTTCCTGAGCAGGTTTCCAAGCTGGAGGCCCTCTGGCTCCACAAGCTCGAGAGTCCTGCCTAAGACTTCCCTCTGGCAACAGAGTGGGTGCCAAGGGCCTGTGGGTTCGAGAGTGCTCGGAAGCCGCAGGGGAGGCTTTGGGCACCCAGTGCTCTGTGATGGAAAACGCTGCAGGCCTGAGCCTCCAGGAACTCCTGCAAGGCTGTGGAGTGGGAAAGCTGTCCTTAGCAGAAGGCTCCCTGCCCAGGGCTGCAGGCCTTTGTGGATGGCTAAGCCGCAGCTTCCTTGCAGGCTGCTGCTCCAGGGGCGTGTGTGCCCTGGTCCAGAGTGCTGTAGGAGGAGGTCCTAGCAAGGGGAGAGCAAGCACCTTGTTTCCTTGGCCTCGACTGGCCTGTGCCCCCAGAGGGCTGCCGGCAGTGCACACGGCACAGGCAGCAAGGGGGTGTTGGCAGGCAGCTAGGAGGCAGCAGGAGTCCCACTTGAAAGTGGGGTCATGACTGTTTGGGCCTCAGGCCCCAACGGCAACCTGCACACACAGCCTCTGAACCTGCAGCTTGCGAGCAGTGCCAGAGACACACAGGCACCTCCCTGGGGCCTTCTCGAGGGAACTGTGCTCCATCGAGGTCCTGCTGGCTGGCAGTGGCCTAGGCCAGCACAGGCCTTAGGGAGGCCTGGCTGAGCCTGGGGTGATCTCCGAGCTAGCCATGCCCAGGACAAGCCTGGGACTTGAGGCCAGGCTGCAGCCACATTCCAGGCTGGGCCTGGTGCAGAGAGCCTGCAAGCGAGGCCTTCCAGGGGCAATGCTCAGTGCAGTGGCTTTGCCCTGCAATCCACATTCCTCACTCGGGCCGCCCTGCCTGTCAGGCCCACACTCCCTAGACCTGTGTTCCTGAGGCCGTTGGACAGTTGGGGAAGTGGAGGCTCTCCCAGCATGGGAGGCCTGCTTAGCACACTGCTCTGGGTCCAAAGCGGATTCCCTGCACCTCGGGCACTGGGGCGACATTTTCTGCACACAGGAGACACTTGGCACACACAGTGTTTCCCCATGGAAAGCGGTGTGCCAAAGAGCACCCGCCTGGGATGTATGGCACTCTCCCACAGAAGCCCTCCATGCAGCAGGCTGTCATGGATTCGGCTGCAGGCCGTTGTGGCTGGAGAGACAGCAGCTCCTCTGGAGGCTCTGGGTCCATTTGCACTCCCGTGCTAGTAAATGAGGCCTGGGGGATGAGGTCCTTGCAAAGAGTGGCAAGCAGCCTGCTCCTTTCCATGAGACGCACGTGTGGTGAGAGAGGCTTGGCAGCAGAGAAGAAGCGAGAGGGGCAGCCAGGGAGGGGATCTGCATGCAGCTCGGAGGCCCCAGATCTCCTGCTTCCCAAGCAGAGCATGCCGGCTATGCCCATCAGGCCCCATTCCCAAGTGCACACCCAGCTTCTGGATGTGCCCTCTGCCAGCCATGAAAACACACACAGGCCATACCCTGAGCCTGCCGAGGGGGACCTTTGCTCCCCGGAGGGGGGGGTGGGGGGCTGAATGCCATGATTGTGTGACGGGAGAGAAGGCCCCCGGAGGCCTTCAGGGAGCTGCCACCGCATAGCGGTGCTCAGGAAAAGGCACTCTTCTTTCTGCAGGCTGGATGCACACTCGAGTTTCTGCTTGAGGCAGAGAGAGCTGAGCTAGGCGACCCCTGGCTGAAGGCAAAGCAGAGAGTTTTTCGGTGGAGCGATGGCTCCATCTGCTGGCTGACAAGCGTGGAAGGAGAAGCCTGGTTCCCACTGAGTTCCTGAGCAGGTTTCCAAGCTGGAGGCCCTCTGGCTCCACAAGCTCGAGAGTCCTGCCTAAGACTTCCCTCTGGCAACAGAGTGGGTGCCAAGGGCCTGTGGGTTCGAGAGTGCTCGGAAGCCGCAGGGGAGGCTTTGGGCACCCAGTGCTCTGTGATGGAAAACGCTGCAGGCCTGAGCCTCCAGGAACTCCTGCAAGGCTGTGGAGTGGGAAAGCTGTCCTTAGCAGAAGGCTCCCTGCCCAGGGCTGCAGGCCTTTGTGGATGGCTAAGCCGCAGCTTCCTTGCAGGCTGCTGCTCCAGGGGCGTGTGTGCCCTGGTCCAGAGTGCTGTAGGAGGAGGTCCTAGCAAGGGGAGAGCAAGCACCTTGTTTCCTTGGCCTCGACTGGCCTGTGCCCCCAGAGGCCTGCCGGCAGTGCACACGGCACAGGCAGCAAGGGGGTGTTGGCAGGCAGCTAGGAGGCAGCAGGAGTCCCACTTGAAAGTGGGGTCATGACTGTTTGGGCCTCAGGCCCCAACGGCAACCTGCACACACAGCCTCTGAACCTGCAGCTTGCGAGCAGTGCCAGAGACACACAGGCACCTCCCTGGGGCCTTCTCGAGGGAACTGTGCTCCATCGAGGTCCTGCTGGCTGGCAGTGGCCTAGGCCAGCACAGGCCTTAGGGAGGCCTGGCTGAGCCTGGGGTGATCTCCGAGCTAGCCATGCCCAGGACAAGCCTGGGACTTGAGGCCAGGCTGCAGCCACATTCCAGGCTGGGCCTGGTGCAGAGAGCCTGCAAGCGAGGCCTTCCAGGGGCAATGCTCAGTGCAGTGGCTTTGCCCTGCAATCCACGTTCCTCACTCGGGCCGCCCTGCCTGTCAGGCCCACACTCCCTAGACCTGTGTTCCTGAGGCCGTTGGACAGTTGGGGAAGTGGAGGCTCTCCCAGCATGGGAGGCCTGCTTAGCACACTGCTCTGGGTCCAAAGCGGATTCCCTGCACCTCGGGCACTGGGGCGACATTTTCTGCACACAGGAGACACTTGGCACACACAGTGTTTCCCCATGGAAAGCGGTGTGCCAAAGAGCACCCGCCTGGGATGTATGGCACTCTCCCACAGAAGCCCTCCATGCAGCAGGCTGTCATGGATTCGGCTGCAGGCCGTTGTGGCTGGAGAGACAGCAGCTCCTCTGGAGGCTCTGGGTCCATTTGCACTCCCGTGCTAGTAAATGAGGCCTGGGGGATGAGGTCCTTGCAAAGAGTGGCAAGCAGCCTGCTCCTTTCCATGAGACGCACGTGTGGTGAGAGAGGCTTGGCAGCAGAGAAGAAGCGAGAGGGGCAGCCAGGGAGGGGATCTGCATGCAGCTCGGAGGCCCCAGATCTCCTGCTTCCCAAGCAGAGCATGCCGGCTATGCCCATCAGGCCCCATTCCCAAGTGCACACCCAGCTTCTGGATGTGCCCTCTGCCAGCCATGAAAACACACACAGGCCATACCCTGAGCCTGCCGAGGGGGACCTTTGCTCCCCGGAGGGGGGGGTGGGGGGCTGAATGCCATGATTGTGTGACGGGAGAGAAGGCCCCCGGAGGCCTTCAGGGAGCTGCCACCGCATAGCGGTGCTCAGGAAAAGGCACTCTTCTTTCTGCAGGCTGGATGCACACGCGAGTTTCTGCTTGAGGCAGAGAGAGCTGAGCTAGGCGATCCCTGGCTGAAGGCAAAGCAGAGAGTTTTTCGGTGGAGCGATGGCTCCATCTGCTGGCTGACAAGCGTGGAAGGAGAAGCCTGGTTCCCACTGAGTTCCTGAGCAGGTTTCCAAGCTGGAGGCCCTCTGGCTCCACAAGCTCGAGAGTCCTGCCTAAGACTTCCCTCTGGCAACAGAGTGGGTGCCAAGGGCCTGTGGGTTCGAGAGTGCTCGGAAGCCGCAGGGGAGGCTTTGGGCACCCAGTGCTCTGTGATGGAAAACGCTGCAGGCCTGAGCCTCCAGGAACTCCTGCAAGGCTGTGGAGTGGGAAAGCTGTCCTTAGCAGAAGGCTCCCTGCCCAGGGCTGCAGGCCTTTGTGGATGGCTAAGCCGCAGCTTCCTTGCAGGCTGCTGCTCCAGGGGCGTGTGTGCCCTGGTCCAGAGTGCTGTAGGAGGAGGTCCTAGCAAGGGGAGAGCAAGCACCTTGTTTCCTTGGCCTCGACTGGCCTGTGCCCCCAGAGGGCTGCCGGCAGTGCACACGGCACAGGCAGCAAGGGGGTGTTGGCAGGCAGCTAGGAGGCAGCAGGAGTCCCACTTGAAAGTGGGGTCATGACTGTTTGGGCCTCAGGCCCCAACGGCAACCTGCACACACAGCCTCTGAACCTGCAGCTTGCGAGCAGTGCCAGAGACACACAGGCAGCTCCCTGGGGCCTTCTCGAGGGAACTGTGCTCCATCGAGGTCCTGCTGGCTGGCAGTGGCCTAGGCCAGCACAGGCCTTAGGGAGGCCTGGCTGAGCCTGGGGTGATCTCCGAGCTAGCCATGCCCAGGACAAGCCTGGGACTTGAGGCCAGGCTGCAGCCACATTCCAGGCTGGGCCTGGTGCAGAGAGCCTGCAAGCGAGGCCTTCCAGGGGCAATGCTCAGTGCAGTGGCTTTGCCCTGCAATCCACATTCCTCACTCGGGCCGCCCTGCCTGTCAGGCCCACACTCCCTAGACCTGTGTTCCTGAGGCCGTTGGACAGTTGGGGAAGTGGAGGCTCTCCCAGCATGGGAGGCCTGCTTAGCACACTGCTCTGGGTCCAAAGCGGATTCCCTGCACCTCGGGCACTGGGGCGACATTTTCTGCACACAGGAGACACTTGGCACACACAGTGTTTCCCCATGGAAAGCGGTGTGCCAAAGAGCACCCGCCTGGGATGTATGGCACTCTCCCACAGAAGCCCTCCATGCAGCAGGCTGTCATGGATTCGGCTGCAGGCCGTTGTGGCTGGAGAGACAGCAGCTCCTCTGGAGGCTCTGGGTCCATTTGCACTCCCGTGCTAGTAAATGAGGCCTGGGGGATGAGGTCCTTGCAAAGAGTGGCAAGCAGCCTGCTCCTTTCCATGAGACGCACGTGTGGTGAGAGAGGCTTGGCAGCAGAGAAGAAGCGAGAGGGGCAGCCAGGGAGGGGATCTGCATGCAGCTCGGAGGCCCCAGATCTCCTGCTTCCCAAGCAGAGCATGCCGGCTATGCCCATCAGGCCCCATTCCCAAGTGCACACCCAGCTTCTGGATGTGCCCTCTGCCAGCCATGAAAACACACACAGGCCATACCCTGAGCCTGCCGAGGGGGACCTTTGCTCCCCGGAGGGGGGGGTGGGGGGCTGAATGCCATGATTGTGTGACGGGAGAGAAGGCCCCCGGAGGCCTTCAGGGAGCTGCCACCGCATAGCGGTGCTCAGGAAAAGGCACTCTTCTTTCTGCAGGCTGGATGCACACTCGAGTTTCTGCTTGAGGCAGAGAGAGCTGAGCTAGGCGACCCCTGGCTGAAGGCAAAGCAGAGAGTTTTTCGGTGGAGCGATGGCTCCATCTGCTGGCTGACAAGCGTGGAAGGAGAAGCCTGGTTCCCACTGAGTTCCTGAGCAGGTTTCCAAGCTGGAGGCCCTCTGGCTCCACAAGCTCGAGAGTCCTGCCTAAGACTTCCCTCTGGCAACAGAGTGGGTGCCAAGGGCCTGTGGGTTCGAGAGTGCTCGGAAGCCGCAGGGGAGGCTTTGGGCACCCAGTGCTCTGTGATGGAAAACGCTGCAGGCCTGAGCCTCCAGGAACTCCTGCAAGGCTGTGGAGTGGGAAAGCTGTCCTTAGCAGAAGGCTCCCTGCCCAGGGCTGCAGGCCTTTGTGGATGGCTAAGCCGCAGCTTCCTTGCAGGCTGCTGCTCCAGGGGCGTGTGTGCCCTGGTCCAGAGTGCTGTAGGAGGAGGTCCTAGCAAGGGGAGAGCAAGCACCTTGTTTCCTTGGCCTCGACTGGCCTGTGCCCCCAGAGGCCTGCCGGCAGTGCACACGGCACAGGCAGCAAGGGGGTGTTGGCAGGCAGCTAGGAGGCAGCAGGAGTCCCACTTGAAAGTGGGGTCATGACTGTTTGGGCCTCAGGCCCCAACGGCAACCTGCACACACAGCCTCTGAACCTGCAGCTTGCGAGCAGTGCCAGAGACACACAGGCACCTCCCTGGGGCCTTCTCGAGGGAACTGTGCTCCATCGAGGTCCTGCTGGCTGGCAGTGGCCTAGGCCAGCACAGGCCTTAGGGAGGCCTGGCTGAGCCTGGGGTGATCTCCGAGCTAGCCATGCCCAGGACAAGCCTGGGACTTGAGGCCAGGCTGCAGCCACATTCCAGGCTGGGCCTGGTGCAGAGAGCCTGCAAGCGAGGCCTTCCAGGGGCAATGCTCAGTGCAGTGGCTTTGCCCTGCAATCCACGTTCCTCACTCGGGCCGCCCTGCCTGTCAGGCCCACACTCCCTAGACCTGTGTTCCTGAGGCCGTTGGACAGTTGGGGAAGTGGAGGCTCTCCCAGCATGGGAGGCCTGCTTAGCACACTGCTCTGGGTCCAAAGCGGATTCCCTGCACCTCGGGCACTGGGGCGACATTTTCTGCACACAGGAGACACTTGGCACACACAGTGTTTCCCCATGGAAAGCGGTGTGCCAAAGAGCACCCGCCTGGGATGTATGGCACTCTCCCACAGAAGCCCTCCATGCAGCAGGCTGTCATGGATTCGGCTGCAGGCCGTTGTGGCTGGAGAGACAGCAGCTCCTCTGGAGGCTCTGGGTCCATTTGCACTCCCGTGCTAGTAAATGAGGCCTGGGGGATGAGGTCCTTGCAAAGAGTGGCAAGCAGCCTGCTCCTTTCCATGAGACGCACGTGTGGTGAGAGAGGCTTGGCAGCAGAGAAGAAGCGAGAGGGGCAGCCAGGGAGGGGATCTGCATGCAGCTCGGAGGCCCCAGATCTCCTGCTTCCCAAGCAGAGCATGCCGGCTATGCCCATCAGGCCCCATTCCCAAGTGCACACCCAGCTTCTGGATGTGCCCTCTGCCAGCCATGAAAACACACACAGGCCATACCCTGAGCCTGCCGAGGGGGACCTTTGCTCCCCGGAGGGGGGGGTGGGGGGCTGAATGCCATGATTGTGTGACGGGAGAGAAGGCCCCCGGAGGCCTTCAGGGAGCTGCCACAGCATAGCGGTGCTCAGGAAAAGGCACTCTTCTTTCTGCAGGCTGGATGCACACGCGAGTTTCTGCTTGAGGCAGAGAGAGCTGAGCTAGGCGATCCCTGGCTGAAGGCAAAGCAGAGAGTTTTTCGGTGGAGCGATGGCTCCATCTGCTGGCTGACAAGCGTGGAAGGAGAAGCCTGGTTCCCACTGAGTTCCTGAGCAGGTTTCCAAGCTGGAGGCCCTCTGGCTCCACAAGCTCGAGAGTCCTGCCTAAGACTTCCCTCTGGCAACAGAGTGGGTGCCAAGGGCCTGTGGGTTCGAGAGTGCTCGGAAGCCGCAGGGGAGGCTTTGGGCACCCAGTGCTCTGTGATGGAAAACGCTGCAGGCCTGAGCCTCCAGGAACTCCTGCAAGGCTGTGGAGTGGGAAAGCTGTCCTTAGCAGAAGGCTCCCTGCCCAGGGCTGCAGGCCTTTGTGGATGGCTAAGCCGCAGCTTCCTTGCAGGCTGCTGCTCCAGGGGCGTGTGTGCCCTGGTCCAGAGTGCTGTAGGAGGAGGTCCTAGCAAGGGGAGAGCAAGCACCTTGTTTCCTTGGCCTCGACTGGCCTGTGCCCCCAGAGGCCTGCCGGCAGTGCACACGGCACAGGCAGCAAGGGGGTGTTGGCAGGCAGCTAGGAGGCAGCAGGAGTCCCACTTGAAAGTGGGGTCATGACTGTTTGGGCCTCAGGCCCCAACGGCAACCTGCACACACAGCCTCTGAACCTGCAGCTTGCGAGCAGTGCCAGAGACACACAGGCACCTCCCTGGGGCCTTCTCGAGGGAACTGTGCTCCATCGAGGTCCTGCTGGCTGGCAGTGGCCTAGGCCAGCACAGGCCTTAGGGAGGCCTGGCTGAGCCTGGGGTGATCTCCGAGCTAGCCATGCCCAGGACAAGCCTGGGACTTGAGGCCAGGCTGCAGCCACATTCCAGGCTGGGCCTGGTGCAGAGAGCCTGCAAGCGAGGCCTTCCAGGGGCAATGCTCAGTGCAGTGGCTTTGCCCTGCAATCCACATTCCTCACTCGGGCCACCCTGCCTGTCAGGCCCACACTCCCTAGACCTGTGTTCCTGAGGCCGTTGGACAGTTGGGGAAGTGGAGGCTCTCCCAGCATGGGAGGCCTGCTTAGCACACTGCTCTGGGTCCAAAGCGGATTCCCTGCACCTCGGGCACTGGGGCGACATTTTCTGCACACAGGAGACACTTGGCACACACAGTGTTTCCCCATGGAAAGCGGTGTGCCAAAGAGCACCCGCCTGGGATGTATGGCACTCTCCCACAGAAGCCCTCCATGCAGCAGGCTGTCATGGATTCGGCTGCAGGCCGTTGTGGCTGGAGAGACAGCAGCTCCTCTGGAGGCTCTGGGTCCATTTGCACTCCCGTGCTAGTAAATGAGGCCTGGGGGATGAGGTCCTTGCAAAGAGTGGCAAGCAGCCTGCTCCTTTCCATGAGACGCACGTGTGGTGAGAGAGGCTTGGCAGCAGAGAAGAAGCGAGAGGGGCAGCCAGGGAGGGGATCTGCATGCAGCTCGGAGGCCCCAGATCTCCTGCTTCCCAAGCAGAGCATGCCGGCTATGCCCATCAGGCCCCATTCCCAAGTGCACACCCAGCTTCTGGATGTGCCCTCTGCCAGCCATGAAAACACACACAGGCCATACCCTGAGCCTGCCGAGGGGGACCTTTGCTCCCCGGAGGGGGGGGTGGGGGGCTGAATGCCATGATTGTGTGACGGGAGAGAAGGCCCCCGGAGGCCTTCAGGGAGCTGCCACCGCATAGCGGTGCTCAGGAAAAGGCACTCTTCTTTCTGCAGGCTGGATGCACACTCGAGTTTCTGCTTGAGGCAGAGAGAGCTGAGCTAGGCGATCCCTGGCTGAAGGCAAAGCAGAGAGTTTTTCGGTGGAGCGATGGCTCCATCTGCTGGCTGACAAGCGTGGAAGGAGAAGCCTGGTTCCCACTGAGTTCCTGAGCAGGTTTCCAAGCTGGAGGCCCTCTGGCTCCACAAGCTCGAGAGTCCTGCCTAAGACTTCCCTCTGGCAACAGAGTGGGTGCCAAGGGCCTGTGGGTTCGAGAGTGCTCGGAAGCCGCAGGGGAGGCTTTGGGCACCCAGTGCTCTGTGATGGAAAACGCTGCAGGCCTGAGCCTCCAGGAACTCCTGCAAGGCTGTGGAGTGGGAAAGCTGTCCTTAGCAGAAGGCTCCCTGCCCAGGGCTGCAGGCCTTTGTGGATGGCTAAGCCGCAGCTTCCTTGCAGGCTGCTGCTCCAGGGGCGTGTGTGCCCTGGTCCAGAGTGCTGTAGGAGGAGGTCCTAGCAAGGGGAGAGAAAGCACCTTGTTTCCTTGGCCTCGACTGGCCTGTGCCCCCAGAGGCCTGCCGGCAGTGCACACGGCACAGGCAGCAAGGGGGTGTTGGCAGGCAGCTAGGAGGCAGCAGGAGTCCCACTTGAAAGTGGGGTCATGACTGTTTGGGCCTCAGGCCCCAACGGCAACCTGCACACACAGCCTCTGAACCTGCAGCTTGCGAGCAGTGCCAGAGACACACAGGCACCTCCCTGGGGCCTTCTCGAGGGAACTGTGCTCCATCGAGGTCCTGCTGGCTGGCAGTGGCCTAGGCCAGCACAGGCCTTAGGGAGGCCTGGCTGAGCCTGGGGTGATCTCCGAGCTAGCCATGCCCAGGACAAGCCTGGGACTTGAGGCCAGGCTGCAGCCACATTCCAGGCTGGGCCTGGTGCAGAGAGCCTGCAAGCGAGGCCTTCCAGGGGCAATGCTCAGTGCAGTGGCTTTGCCCTGCAATCCACGTTCCTCACTCGGGCCGCCCTGCCTGTCAGGCCCACACTCCCTAGACCTGTGTTCCTGAGGCCGTTGGACAGTTGGGGAAGTGGAGGCTCTCCCAGCATGGGAGGCCTGCTTAGCACACTGCTCTGGGTCCAAAGCGGATTCCCTGCACCTCGGGCACTGGGGCGACATTTTCTGCACACAGGAGACACTTGGCACACACAGTGTTTCCCCATGGAAAGCGGTGTGCCAAAGAGCACCCGCCTGGGATGTATGGCACTCTCCCACAGAAGCCCTCCATGCAGCAGGCTGTCATGGATTCGGCTGCAGGCCGTTGTGGCTGGAGAGACAGCAGCTCCTCTGGAGGCTCTGGGTCCATTTGCACTCCCGTGCTAGTAAATGAGGCCTGGGGGATGAGGTCCTTGCAAAGAGTGGCAAGCAGCCTGCTCCTTTCCATGAGACGCACGTGTGGTGAGAGAGGCTTGGCAGCAGAGAAGAAGCGAGAGGGGCAGCCAGGGAGGGGATCTGCATGCAGCTCGGAGGCCCCAGATCTCCTGCTTCCCAAGCAGAGCATGCCGGCTATGCCCATCAGGCCCCATTCCCAAGTGCACACCCAGCTTCTGGATGTGCCCTCTGCCAGCCATGAAAACACACACAGGCCATACCCTGAGCCTGCCGAGGGGGACCTTTGCTCCCCGGAGGGGGGGGTGGGGGGCTGAATGCCATGATTGTGTGACGGGAGAGAAGGCCCCCGGAGGCCTTCAGGGAGCTGCCACAGCATAGCGGTGCTCAGGAAAAGGCACTCTTCTTTCTGCAGGCTGGATGCACACTCGAGTTTCTGCTTGAGGCAGAGAGAGCTGAGCTAGGCGATCCCTGGCTGAAGGCAAAGCAGAGAGTTTTTCGGTGGAGCGATGGCTCCATCTGCTGGCTGACAAGCGTGGAAGGAGAAGCCTGGTTCCCACTGAGTTCCTGAGCAGGTTTCCAAGCTGGAGGCCCTCTGGCTCCACAAGCTCGAGAGTCCTGCCTAAGACTTCCCTCTGGCAACAGAGTGGGTGCCAAGGGCCTGTGGGTTCGAGAGTGCTCGGAAGCCGCAGGGGAGGCTTTGGGCACCCAGTGCTCTGTGATGGAAAACGCTGCAGGCCTGAGCCTCCAGGAACTCCTGCAAGGCTGTGGAGTGGGAAAGCTGTCCTTAGCAGAAGGCTCCCTGCCCAGGGCTACAGGCCTTTGTGGATGGCTAAGCCGCAGCTTCCTTGCAGGCTGCTGCTCCAGGGGCGTGTGTGCCCTGGTCCAGAGTGCTGTAGGAGGAGGTCCTAGCAAGGGGAGAGCAAGCACCTTGTTTCCTTGGCCTCGACTGGCCTGTGCCCCCAGAGGCCTGCCGGCAGTGCACACGGCACAGGCAGCAAGGGGGTGTTGGCAGGCAGCTAGGAGGCAGCAGGAGTCCCACTTGAAAGTGGGGTCATGACTGTTTGGGCCTCAGGCCCCAACGGCAACCTGCACACACAGCCTCTGAACCTGCAGCTTGCGAGCAGTGCCAGAGACACACAGGCACCTCCCTGGGGCCTTCTCGAGGGAACTGTGCTCCATCGAGGTCCTGCTGGCTGGCAGTGGCCTAGGCCAGCACAGGCCTTAGGGAGGCCTGGCTGAGCCTGGGGTGATCTCCGAGCTAGCCATGCCCAGGACAAGCCTGGGACTTGAGGCCAGGCTGCAGCCACATTCCAGGCTGGGCCTGGTGCAGAGAGCCTGCAAGCGAGGCCTTCCAGGGGCAATGCTCAGTGCAGTGGCTTTGCCCTGCAATCCACGTTCCTCACTCGGGCCGCCCTGCCTGTCAGGCCCACACTCCCTAGACCTGTGTTCCTGAGGCCGTTGGACAGTTGGGGAAGTGGAGGCTCTCCCAGCATGGGAGGCCTGCTTAGCACACTGCTCTGGGTCCAAAGCGGATTCCCTGCACCTCGGGCACTGGGGCGACATTTTCTGCACACAGGAGACACTTGGCACACACAGTGTTTCCCCATGGAAAGCGGTGTGCCAAAGAGCACCCGCCTGGGATGTATGGCACTCTCCCACAGAAGCCCTCCATGCAGCAGGCTGTCATGGATTCGGCTGCAGGCCGTTGTGGCTGGAGAGACAGCAGCTCCTCTGGAGGCTCTGGGTCCATTTGCACTCCCGTGCTAGTAAATGAGGCCTGGGGGATGAGGTCCTTGCAAAGAGTGGCAAGCAGCCTGCTCCTTTCCATGAGACGCACGTGTGGTGAGAGAGGCTTGGCAGCAGAGAAGAAGCGAGAGGGGCAGCCAGGGAGGGGATCTGCATGCAGCTCGGAGGCCCCAGATCTCCTGCTTCCCAAGCAGAGCATGCCGGCTATGCCCATCAGGCCCCATTCCCAAGTGCACACCCAGCTTCTGGATGTGCCCTCTGCCAGCCATGAAAACACACACAGGCCATACCCTGAGCCTGCCGAGGGGGACCTTTGCTCCCCAGAGGGGGGGGTGGGGGGCTGAATGCCATGATTGTGTGACGGGAGAGAAGGCCCCCGGAGGCCTTCAGGGAGCTGCCACCGCATAGCGGTGCTCAGGAAAAGGCACTCTTCTTTCTGCAGGCTGGATGCACACTCGAGTTTCTGCTTGAGGCAGAGAGAGCTGAGCTAGGCGACCCCTGGCTGAAGGCAAAGCAGAGAGTTTTTCGGTGGAGCGATGGCTCCATCTGCTGGCTGACAAGCGTGGAAGGAGAAGCCTGGTTCCCACTGAGTTCCTGAGCAGGTTTCCAAGCTGGAGGCCCTCTGGCTCCACAAGCTCGAGAGTCCTGCCTAAGACTTCCCTCTGGCAACAGAGTGGGTGCCAAGGGCCTGTGGGTTCGAGAGTGCTCGGAAGCCGCAGGGGAGGCTTTGGGCACCCAGTGCTCTGTGATGGAAAACGCTGCAGGCCTGAGCCTCCAGGAACTCCTGCAAGGCTGTGGAGTGGGAAAGCTGTCCTTAGCAGAAGGCTCCCTGCCCAGGGCTGCAGGCCTTTGTGGATGGCTAAGCCGCAGCTTCCTTGCAGGCTGCTGCTCCAGGGGCGTGTGTGCCCTGGTCCAGAGTGCTGTAGGAGGAGGTCCTAGCAAGGGGAGAGCAAGCACCTTGTTTCCTTGGCCTCGACTGGCCTGTGCCCCCAGAGGCCTGCCGGCAGTGCACACGGCAGAGGCAGCAAGGGGGTGTTGGCAGGCAGCTAGGAGGCAGCAGGAGTCCCACTTGAAAGTGGGGTCATGACTGTTTGGGCCTCAGGCCCCAACGGCAACCTGCACACACAGCCTCTGAACCTGCAGCTTGCGAGCAGTGCCAGAGACACACAGGCACCTCCCTGGGGCCTTCTCGAGGGAACTGTGCTCCATCGAGGTCCTGCTGGCTGGCAGTGGCCTAGGCCAGCACAGGCCTTAGGGAGGCCTGGCTGAGCCTGGGGTGATCTCCGAGCTAGCCATGCCCAGGACAAGCCTGGGACTTGAGGCCAGGCTGCAGCCTCATTCCAGGCTGGGCCTGGTGCAGAGAGCCTGCAAGCGAGGCCTTCCAGGGGCAATGCTCAGTGCAGTGGCTTTGCCCTGCAATCCACGTTCCTCACTCGGGCCGCCCTGCCTGTCAGGCCCACACTCCCTAGACCTGTGTTCCTGAGGCCGTTGGACAGTTGGGGAAGTGGAGGCTCTCCCAGCATGGGAGGCCTGCTTAGCACACTGCTCTGGGTCCAAAGCGGATTCCCTGCACCTCGGGCACTGGGGCGACATTTTCTGCACACAGGAGACACTTGGCACACACAGTGTTTCCCCATGGAAAGCGGTGTGCCAAAGAGCACCCGCCTGGGATGTATGGCACTCTCCCACAGAAGCCCTCCATGCAGCAGGCTGTCATGGATTCGGCTGCAGGCCGTTGTGGCTGGAGAGACAGCAGCTCCTCTGGAGGCTCTGGGTCCATTTGCACTCCCGTGCTAGTAAATGAGGCCTGGGGGATGAGGTCCTTGCAAAGAGTGGCAAGCAGCCTGCTCCTTTCCATGAGACGCACGTGTGGTGAGAGAGGCTTGGCAGCAGAGAAGAAGCGAGAGGGGCAGCCAGGGAGGGGATCTGCATGCAGCTCGGAGGCCCCAGATCTCCTGCTTCCCAAGCAGAGCATGCCGGCTATGCCCATCAGGCCCCATTCCCAAGTGCACACCCAGCTTCTGGATGTGCCCTCTGCCAGCCATGAAAACACACACAGGCCATACCCTGAGCCTGCCGAGGGGGACCTTTGCTCCCCGGAGGGGGGGGTGGGGGGCTGAATGCCATGATTGTGTGACGGGAGAGAAGGCCCCCGGAGGCCTTCAGGGAGCTGCCACAGCATAGCGGTGCTCAGGAAAAGGCACTCTTCTTTCTGCAGGCTGGATGCACACTCGAGTTTCTGCTTGAGGCAGAGAGAGCTGAGCTAGGCGATCCCTGGCTGAAGGCAAAGCAGAGAGTTTTTCGGTGGAGCGATGGCTCCATCTGCTGGCTGACAAGCGTGGAAGGAGAAGCCTGGTTCCCACTGAGTTCCTGAGCAGGTTTCCAAGCTGGAGGCCCTCTGGCTCCACAAGCTCGAGAGTCCTGCCTAAGACTTCCCTCTGGCAACAGAGTGGGTGCCAAGGGCCTGTGGGTTCGAGAGTGCTCGGAAGCCGCAGGGGAGGCTTTGGGCACCCAGTGCTCTGTGATGGAAAACGCTGCAGGCCTGAGCCTCCAGGAACTCCTGCAAGGCTGTGGAGTGGGAAAGCTGTCCTTAGCAGAAGGCTCCCTGCCCAGGGCTGCAGGCCTTTGTGGATGGCTAAGCCGCAGCTTCCTTGCAGGCTGCTGCTCCAGGGGCGTGTGTGCCCTGGTCCAGAGTGCTGTAGGAGGAGGTCCTAGCAAGGGGAGAGCAAGCACCTTGTTTCCTTGGCCTCGACTGGCCTGTGCCCCCAGAGGCCTGCCGGCAGTGCACACGGCAGAGGCAGCAAGGGGGTGTTGGCAGGCAGCTAGGAGGCAGCAGGAGTCCCACTTGAAAGTGGGGTCATGACTGTTTGGGCCTCAGGCCCCAACGGCAACCTGCACACACAGCCTCTGAACCTGCAGCTTGCGAGCAGTGCCAGAGACACACAGGCACCTCCCTGGGGCCTTCTCGAGGGAACTGTGCTCCATCGAGGTCCTGCTGGCTGGCAGTGGCCTAGGCCAGCACAGGCCTTAGGGAGGCCTGGCTGAGCCTGGGGTGATCTCCGAGCTAGCCATGCCCAGGACAAGCCTGGGACTTGAGGCCAGGCTGCAGCCACATTCCAGGCTGGGCCTGGTGCAGAGAGCCTGCAAGCGAGGCCTTCCAGGGGCAATGCTCAGTGCAGTGGCTTTGCCCTGCAATCCACGTTCCTCACTCGGGCCGCCCTGCCTGTCAGGCCCACACTCCCTAGACCTGTGTTCCTGAGGCCGTTGGACAGTTGGGGAAGTGGAGGCTCTCCCAGCATGGGAGGCCTGCTTAGCACACTGCTCTGGGTCCAAAGCGGATTCCCTGCACCTCGGGCACTGGGGCGACATTTTCTGCACACAGGAGACACTTGGCACACACAGTGTTTCCCCATGGAAAGCGGTGTGCCAAAGAGCACCCGCCTGGGATGTATGGCACTCTCCCACAGAAGCCCTCCATGCAGCAGGCTGTCATGGATTCGGCTGCAGGCCGTTGTGGCTGGAGAGACAGCAGCTCCTCTGGAGGCTCTGGGTCCATTTGCACTCCCGTGCTAGTAAATGAGGCCTGGGGGATGAGGTCCTTGCAAAGAGTGGCAAGCAGCCTGCTCCTTTCCATGAGACGCATGTGTGGTGAGAGAGGCTTGGCAGCAGAGAAGAAGCGAGAGGGGCAGCCAGGGAGGGGATCTGCATGCAGCTCGGAGGCCCCAGATCTCCTGCTTCCCAAGCAGAGCATGCCGGCTATGCCCATCAGGCCCCATTCCCAAGTGCACACCCAGCTTCTGGATGTGCCCTCTGCCAGCCATGAAAACACACACAGGCCATACCCTGAGCCTGCCGAGGGGGACCTTTGCTCCCCAGAGGGGGGGGTGGGGGGCTGAATGCCATGATTGTGTGACGGGAGAGAAGGCCCCCGGAGGCCTTCAGGGAGCTGCCACAGCATAGCGGTGCTCAGGAAAAGGCACTCTTCTTTCTGCAGGCTGGATGCACACTCGAGTTTCTGCTTGAGGCAGAGAGAGCTGAGCTAGGCGATCCCTGGCTGAAGGCAAAGCAGAGAGTTTTTCGGTGGAGCGATGGCTCCATCTGCTGGCTGACAAGCGTGGAAGGAGAAGCCTGGTTCCCACTGAGTTCCTGAGCAGGTTTCCAAGCTGGAGGCCCTCTGGCTCCACAAGCTCGAGAGTCCTGCCTAAGACTTCCCTCTGGCAACAGAGTGGGTGCCAAGGGCCTGTGGGTTCGAGAGTGCTCGGAAGCCGCAGGGGAGGCTTTGGGCACCCAGTGCTCTGTGATGGAAAACGCTGCAGGCCTGAGCCTCCAGGAACTCCTGCAAGGCTGTGGAGTGGGAAAGCTGTCCTTAGCAGAAGGCTCCCTGCCCAGGGCTGCAGGCCTTTGTGGATGGCTAAGCCGCAGCTTCCTTGCAGGCTGCTGCTCCAGGGGCGTGTGTGCCCTGGTCCAGAGTGCTGTAGGAGGAGGTCCTAGCAAGGGGAGAGCAAGCACCTTGTTTCCTTGGCCTCGACTGGCCTGTGCCCCCAGAGGCCTGCCGGCAGTGCACACGGCAGAGGCAGCAAGGGGGTGTTGGCAGGCAGCTAGGAGGCAGCAGGAGTCCCACTTGAAAGTGGGGTCATGACTGTTTGGGCCTCAGGCCCCAACGGCAACCTGCACACACAGCCTCTGAACCTGCAGCTTGCGAGCAGTGCCAGAGACACACAGGCACCTCCCTGGGGCCTTCTCGAGGGAACTGTGCTCCATCGAGGTCCTGCTGGCTGGCAGTGGCCTAGGCCAGCACAGGCCTTAGGGAGGCCTGGCTGAGCCTGGGGTGATCTCCGAGCTAGCCATGCCCAGGACAAGCCTGGGACTTGAGGCCAGGCTGCAGCCACATTCCAGGCTGGGCCTGGTGCAGAGAGCCTGCAAGCGAGGCCTTCCAGGGGCAATGCTCAGTGCAGTGGCTTTGCCCTGCAATCCACGTTCCTCACTCGGGCCGCCCTGCCTGTCAGGCCCACACTCCCTAGACCTGTGTTCCTGAGGCCGTTGGACAGTTGGGGAAGTGGAGGCTCTCCCAGCATGGGAGGCCTGCTTAGCACACTGCTCTGGGTCCAAAGCGGATTCCCTGCACCTCGGGCACTGGGGCGACATTTTCTGCACACAGGAGACACTTGGCACACACAGTGTTTCCCCATGGAAAGCGGTGTGCCAAAGAGCACCCGCCTGGGATGTATGGCACTCTCCCACAGAAGCCCTCCATGCAGCAGGCTGTCATGGATTCGGCTGCAGGCCGTTGTGGCTGGAGAGACAGCAGCTCCTCTGGAGGCTCTGGGTCCATTTGCACTCCCGTGCTAGTAAATGAGGCCTGGGGGATGAGGTCCTTGCAAAGAGTGGCAAGCAGCCTGCTCCTTTCCATGAGACGCACGTGTGGTGAGAGAGGCTTGGCAGCAGAGAAGAAGCGAGAGGGGCAGCCAGGGAGGGGATCTGCATGCAGCTCGGAGGCCCCAGATCTCCTGCTTCCCAAGCAGAGCATGCCGGCTATGCCCATCAGGCCCCATTCCCAAGTGCACACCCAGCTTCTGGATGTGCCCTCTGCCAGCCATGAAAACACACACAGGCCATACCCTGAGCCTGCCGAGGGGGACCTTTGCTCCCCAGAGGGGGGGGTGGGGGGCTGAATGCCATGATTGTGTGACGGGAGAGAAGGCCCCCGGAGGCCTTCAGGGAGCTGCCACAGCATAGCGGTGCTCAGGAAAAGGCACTCTTCTTTCTGCAGGCTGGATGCACACTCGAGTTTCTGCTTGAGGCAGAGAGAGCTGAGCTAGGCGATCCCTGGCTGAAGGCAAAGCAGAGAGTTTTTCGGTGGAGCGATGGCTCCATCTGCTGGCTGACAAGCGTGGAAGGAGAAGCCTGGTTCCCACTGAGTTCCTGAGCAGGTTTCCAAGCTGGAGGCCCTCTGGCTCCACAAGCTCGAGAGTCCTGCCTAAGACTTCCCTCTGGCAACAGAGTGGGTGCCAAGGGCCTGTGGGTTCGAGAGTGCTCGGAAGCCGCAGGGGAGGCTTTGGGCACCCAGTGCTCTGTGATGGAAAACGCTGCAGGCCTGAGCCTCCAGGAACTCCTGCAAGGCTGTGGAGTGGGAAAGCTGTCCTTAGCAGAAGGCTCCCTGCCCAGGGCTGCAGGCCTTTGTGGATTGATGGCTAAGCCGCAGCTTCCTTGCAGGCTGCTGCTCCAGGGGCGTGTGTGCCCTGGTCCAGAGTGCTGTAGGAGGAGGTCCTAGCAAGGGGAGAGCAAGCACCTTGTTTCCTTGGCCTCGACTGGCCTGTGCCCCCAGAGGCCTGCCGGCAGTGCACACGGCACAGGCAGCAAGGGGGTGTTGGCAGGCAGCTAGGAGGCAGCAGGAGTCCCACTTGAAAGTGGGGTCATGACTGTTTGGGCCTCAGGCCCCAACGGCAACCTGCACACACAGCCTCTGAACCTGCAGCTTGCGAGCAGTGCCAGAGACACACAGGCACCTCCCTGGGGCCTTCTCGAGGGAACTGTGCTCCATCGAGGTCCTGCTGGCTGGCAGTGGCCTAGGCCAGCACAGGCCTTAGGGAGGCCTGGCTGAGCCTGGGGTGATCTCCGAGCTAGCCATGCCCAGGACAAGCCTGGGACTTGAGGCCAGGCTGCAGCCACATTCCAGGCTGGGCCTGGTGCAGAGAGCCTGCAAGCGAGGCCTTCCAGGGGCAATGCTCAGTGCAGTGGCTTTGCCCTGCAATCCACGTTCCTCACTCGGGCCGCCCTGCCTGTCAGGCCCACACTCCCTAGACCTGTGTTCCTGAGGCCGTTGGACAGTTGGGGAAGTGGAGGCTCTCCCAGCATGGGAGGCCTGCTTAGCACACTGCTCTGGGTCCAAAGCGGATTCCCTGCACCTCGGGCACTGGGGCGACATTTTCTGCACACAGGAGACACTTGGCACACACAGTGTTTCCCCATGGAAAGCGGTGTGCCAAAGAGCACCCGCCTGGGATGTATGGCACTCTCCCACAGAAGCCCTCCATGCAGCAGGCTGTCATGGATTCGGCTGCAGGCCGTTGTGGCTGGAGAGACAGCAGCTCCTCTGGAGGCTCTGGGTCCATTTGCACTCCCGTGCTAGTAAATGAGGCCTGGGGGATGAGGTCCTTGCAAAGAGTGGCAAGCAGCCTGCTCCTTTCCATGAGACGCACGTGTGGTGAGAGAGGCTTGGCAGCAGAGAAGAAGCGAGAGGGGCAGCCAGGGAGGGGATCTGCATGCAGCTCGGAGGCCCCAGATCTCCTGCTTCCCAAGCAGAGCATGCCGGCTATGCCCATCAGGCCCCATTCCCAAGTGCACACCCAGCTTCTGGATGTGCCCTCTGCCAGCCATGAAAACACACACAGGCCATACCCTGAGCCTGCCGAGGGGGACCTTTGCTCCCCAGAGGGGGGGTGGGGGCTGAATGCCATGATTGTGTGACGGGAGAGAAGGCCCCGGAGGCCTTCAGGGAGCTGCCACAGCATAGCGGTGCTCAGGAAAAGGCACTCTTCTTTCTGCAGGCTGGATGCACACTCGAGTTTCTGCTTGAGGCAGAGAGAGCTGAGCTAGGCGATCCCTGGCTGAAGGCAAAGCAGAGAGTTTTTCGGTGGAGCGATGGCTCCATCTGCTGGCTGACAAGCGTGGAAGGAGAAGCCTGGTTCCCACTGAGTTCCTGAGCAGGTTTCCAAGCTGGAGGCCCTCTGGCTCCACAAGCTCGAGAGTCCTGCCTAAGACTTCCCTCTGGCAACAGAGTGGGTGCCAAGGGCCTGTGGGTTCGAGAGTGCTCGGAAGCCGCAGGGGAGGCTTTGGGCACCCAGTGCTCTGTGATGGAAAACGCTGCAGGCCTGAGCCTCCAGGAACTCCTGCAAGGCTGTGGAGTGGGAAAGCTGTCCTTAGCAGAAGGCTCCCTGCCCAGGGCTGCAGGCCTTTGTGGATGGCTAAGCCGCAGCTTCCTTGCAGGCTGCTGCTCCAGGGGCGTGTGTGCCCTGGTCCAGAGTGCTGTAGGAGGAGGTCCTAGCAAGGGGAGAGCAAGCACCTTGTTTCCTTGGCCTCGACTGGCCTGTGCCCCCAGAGGCCTGCCGGCAGTGCACACGGCAGAGGCAGCAAGGGGGTGTTGGCAGGCAGCTAGGAGGCAGCAGGAGTCCCACTTGAAAGTGGGGTCATGACTGTTTGGGCCTCAGGCCCCAACGGCAACCTGCACACACAGCCTCTGAACCTGCAGCTTGCGAGCAGTGCCAGAGACACACAGGCACCTCCCTGGGGCCTTCTCGAGGGAACTGTGCTCCATCGAGGTCCTGCTGGCTGGCAGTGGCCTAGGCCAGCACAGGCCTTAGGGAGGCCTGGCTGAGCCTGGGGTGATCTCCGAGCTAGCCATGCCCAGGACAAGCCTGGGACTTGAGGCCAGGCTGCAGCCACATTCCAGGCTGGGCCTGGTGCAGAGAGCCTGCAAGCGAGGCCTTCCAGGGGCAATGCTCAGTGCAGTGGCTTTGCCCTGCAATCCACGTTCCTCACTCGGGCCGCCCTGCCTGTCAGGCCCACACTCCCTAGACCTGTGTTCCTGAGGCCGTTGGACAGTTGGGGAAGTGGAGGCTCTCCCAGCATGGGAGGCCTGCTTAGCACACTGCTCTGGGTCCAAAGCGGATTCCCTGCACCTCGGGCACTGGGGCGACATTTTCTGCACACAGGAGACACTTGGCACACACAGTGTTTCCCCATGGAAAGCGGTGTGCCAAAGAGCACCCGCCTGGGATGTATGGCACTCTCCCACAGAAGCCCTCCATGCAGCAGGCTGTCATGGATTCGGCTGCAGGCCGTTGTGGCTGGAGAGACAGCAGCTCCTCTGGAGGCTCTGGGTCCATTTGCACTCCCGTGCTAGTAAATGAGGCCTGGGGATGAGGTCCTTGCAAAGAGTGGCAAGCAGCCTGCTCCTTTCCATGAGACGCACGTGTGGTGAGAGAGGCTTGGCAGCAGAGAAGAAGCGAGAGGGGCAGCCAGGGAGGGGATCTGCATGCAGCTCGGAGGCCCCAGATCTCCTGCTTCCCAAGCAGAGCATGCCGGCTATGCCCATCAGGCCCCATTCCCAAGTGCACACCCAGCTTCTGGATGTGCCCTCTGCCAGCCATGAAAACACACACAGGCCATACCCTGAGCCTGCCGAGGGGGACCTTTGCTCCCCAGAGGGGGGGGTGGGGGGCTGAATGCCATGATTGTGTGACGGGAGAGAAGGCCCCCGGAGGCCTTCAGGGAGCTGCCACCGCATAGCGGTGCTCAGGAAAAGGCACTCTTCTTTCTGCAGGCTGGATGCACACTCGAGTTTCTGCTTGAGGCAGAGAGAGCTGAGCTAGGCGATCCCTGGCTGAAGGCAAAGCAGAGAGTTTTTCGGTGGAGCGATGGCTCCATCTGCTGGCTGACAAGCGTGGAAGGAGAAGCCTGGTTCCCACTGAGTTCCTGAGCAGGTTTCCAAGCTGGAGGCCCTCTGGCTCCACAAGCTCGAGAGTCCTGCCTAAGACTTCCCTCTGGCAACAGAGTGGGTGCCAAGGGCCTGTGGGTTCGAGAGTGCTCGGAAGCCGCAGGGGAGGCTTTGGGCACCCAGTGCTCTGTGATGGAAAACGCTGCAGGCCTGAGCCTCCAGGAACTCCTGCAAGGCTGTGGAGTGGGAAAGCTGTCCTTAGCAGAAGGCTCCCTGCCCAGGGCTGCAGGCCTTTGTGGATGGCTAAGCCGCAGCTTCCTTGCAGGCTGCTGCTCCAGGGGCGTGTGTGCCCTGGTCCAGAGTGCTGTAGGAGGAGGTCCTAGCAAGGGGAGAGCAAGCACCTTGTTTCCTTGGCCTCGACTGGCCTGTGCCCCCAGAGGCCTGCCGGCAGTGCACACGGCAGAGGCAGCAAGGGGGTGTTGGCAGGCAGCTAGGAGGCAGCAGGAGTCCCACTTGAAAGTGGGGTCATGACTGTTTGGGCCTCAGGCCCCAACGGCAACCTGCACACACAGCCTCTGAACCTGCAGCTTGCGAGCAGTGCCAGAGACACACAGGCACCTCCCTGGGGCCTTCTCGAGGGAACTGTGCTCCATCGAGGTCCTGCTGGCTGGCAGTGGCCTAGGCCAGCACAGGCCTTAGGGAGGCCTGGCTGAGCCTGGGGTGATCTCCGAGCTAGCCATGCCCAGGACAAGCCTGGGACTTGAGGCCAGGCTGCAGCCACATTCCAGGCTGGGCCTGGTGCAGAGAGCCTGCAAGCGAGGCCTTCCAGGGGCAATGCTCAGTGCAGTGGCTTTGCCCTGCAATCCACGTTCCTCACTCGGGCCGCCCTGCCTGTCAGGCCCACACTCCCTAGACCTGTGTTCCTGAGGCCGTTGGACAGTTGGGGAAGTGGAGGCTCTCCCAGCATGGGAGGCCTGCTTAGCACACTGCTCTGGGTCCAAAGCGGATTCCCTGCACCTCGGGCACTGGGGCGACATTTTCTGCACACAGGAGACACTTGGCACACACAGTGTTTCCCCATGGAAAGCGGTGTGCCAAAGAGCACCCGCCTGGGATGTATGGCACTCTCCCACAGAAGCCCTCCATGCAGCAGGCTGTCATGGATTCGGCTGCAGGCCGTTGTGGCTGGAGAGACAGCAGCTCCTCTGGAGGCTCTGGGTCCATTTGCACTCCCGTGCTAGTAAATGAGGCCTGGGGGATGAGGTCCTTGCAAAGAGTGGCAAGCAGCCTGCTCCTTTCCATGAGACGCACGTGTGGTGAGAGAGGCTTGGCAGCAGAGAAGAAGCGAGAGGGGCAGCCAGGGAGGGGATCTGCATGCAGCTCGGAGGCCCCAGATCTCCTGCTTCCCAAGCAGAGCATGCCGGCTATGCCCATCAGGCCCCATTCCCAAGTGCACACCCAGCTTCTGGATGTGCCCTCTGCCAGCCATGAAAACACACACAGGCCATACCCTGAGCCTGCCGAGGGGGACCTTTGCTCCCCAGAGGGGGGGTGGGGGGCTGAATGCCATGATTGTGTGACGGGAGAGAAGGCCCCCGGAGGCCTTCAGGGAGCTGCCACAGCATAGCGGTGCTCAGGAAAAGGCACTCTTCTTTCTGCAGGCTGGATGCACACTCGAGTTTCTGCTTGAGGCAGAGAGAGCTGAGCTAGGCGATCCCTGGCTGAAGGCAAAGCAGAGAGTTTTTCGGTGGAGCGATGGCTCCATCTGCTGGCTGACAAGCGTGGAAGGAGAAGCCTGGTTCCCACTGAGTTCCTGAGCAGGTTTCCAAGCTGGAGGCCCTCTGGCTCCACAAGCTCGAGAGTCCTGCCTAAGACTTCCCTCTGGCAACAGAGTGGGTGCCAAGGGCCTGTGGGTTCGAGAGTGCTCGGAAGCCGCAGGGGAGGCTTTGGGCACCCAGTGCTCTGTGATGGAAAACGCTGCAGGCCTGAGCCTCCAGGAACTCCTGCAAGGCTGTGGAGTGGGAAAGCTGTCCTTAGCAGAAGGCTCCCTGCCCAGGGCTGCAGGCCTTTGTGGATGGCTAAGCCGCAGCTTCCTTGCAGGCTGCTGCTCCAGGGGCGTGTGTGCCCTGGTCCAGAGTGCTGTAGGAGGAGGTCCTAGCAAGGGGAGAGCAAGCACCTTGTTTCCTTGGCCTCGACTGGCCTGTGCCCCCAGAGGCCTGCCGGCAGTGCACACGGCACAGGCAGCAAGGGGGTGTTGGCAGGCAGCTAGGAGGCAGCAGGAGTCCCACTTGAAAGTGGGGTCATGACTGTTTGGGCCTCAGGCCCCAACGGCAACCTGCACACACAGCCTCTGAACCTGCAGCTTGCGAGCAGTGCCAGAGACACACAGGCACCTCCCTGGGGCCTTCTCGAGGGAACTGTGCTCCATCGAGGTCCTGCTGGCTGGCAGTGGCCTAGGCCAGCACAGGCCTTAGGGAGGCCTGGCTGAGCCTGGGGTGATCTCCGAGCTAGCCATGCCCAGGACAAGCCTGGGACTTGAGGCCAGGCTGCAGCCACATTCCAGGCTGGGCCTGGTGCAGAGAGCCTGCAAGCGAGGCCTTCCAGGGGCAATGCTCAGTGCAGTGGCTTTGCTCTGCAATCCACGTTCCTCACTCGGGCCGCCCTGCCTGTCAGGCCCACACTCCCTAGACCTGTGTTCCTGAGGCCGTTGGACAGTTGGGGAAGTGGAGGCTCTCCCAGCATGGGAGGCCTGCTTAGCACACTGCTCTGGGTCCAAAGCGGATTCCCTGCACCTCGGGCACTGGGGCGACATTTTCTGCACACAGGAGACACTTGGCACACACAGTGTTTCCCCATGGAAAGCGGTGTGCCAAAGAGCACCCGCCTGGGATGTATGGCACTCTCCCACAGAAGCCCTCCATGCAGCAGGCTGTCATGGATTCGGCTGCAGGCCGTTGTGGCTGGAGAGACAGCAGCTCCTCTGGAGGCTCTGGGTCCATTTGCACTCCCGTGCTAGTAAATGAGGCCTGGGGGATGAGGTCCTTGCAAAGAGTGGCAAGCAGCCTGCTCCTTTCCATGAGACGCACGTGTGGTGAGAGAGGCTTGGCAGCAGAGAAGAAGCGAGAGGGGCAGCCAGGGAGGGGATCTGCATGCAGCTCGGAGGCCCCAGATCTCCTGCTTCCCAAGCAGAGCATGCCGGCTATGCCCATCAGGCCCCATTCCCAAGTGCACACCCAGCTTCTGGATGTGCCCTCTGCCAGCCATGAAAACACACACAGGCCATACCCTGAGCCTGCCGAGGGGGACCTTTGCTCCCCAGAGGGGGGGGTGGGGGGCTGAATGCCATGATTGTGTGACGGGAGAGAAGGCCCCCGGAGGCCTTCAGGGAGCTGCCACAGCATAGCGGTGCTCAGGAAAAGGCACTCTTCTTTCTGCAGGCTGGATGCACACTCGAGTTTCTGCTTGAGGCAGAGAGAGCTGAGCTAGGCGATCCCTGGCTGAAGGCAAAGCAGAGAGTTTTTCGGTGGAGCGATGGCTCCATCTGCTGGCTGACAAGCGTGGAAGGAGAAGCCTGGTTCCCACTGAGTTCCTGAGCAGGTTTCCAAGCTGGAGGCCCTCTGGCTCCACAAGCTCGAGAGTCCTGCCTAAGACTTCCCTCTGGCAACAGAGTGGGTGCCAAGGGCCTGTGGGTTCGAGAGTGCTCGGAAGCCGCAGGGGAGGCTTTGGGCACCCAGTGCTCTGTGATGGAAAACGCTGCAGGCCTGAGCCTCCAGGAACTCCTGCAAGGCTGTGGAGTGGGAAAGCTGTCCTTAGCAGAAGGCTCCCTGCCCAGGGCTGCAGGCCTTTGTGGATGGCTAAGCCGCAGCTTCCTTGCAGGCTGCTGCTCCAGGGGCGTGTGTGCCCTGGTCCAGAGTGCTGTAGGAGGAGGTCCTAGCAAGGGGAGAGCAAGCACCTTGTTTCCTTGGCCTCGACTGGCCTGTGCCCCCAGAGGCCTGCCGGCAGTGCACACGGCAGAGGCAGCAAGGGGGTGTTGGCAGGCAGCTAGGAGGCAGCAGGAGTCCCACTTGAAAGTGGGGTCATGACTGTTTGGGCCTCAGGCCCCAACGGCAACCTGCACACACAGCCTCTGAACCTGCAGCTTGCGAGCAGTGCCAGAGACACACAGGCACCTCCCTGGGGCCTTCTCGAGGGAACTGTGCTCCATCGAGGTCCTGCTGGCTGGCAGTGGCCTAGGCCAGCACAGGCCTTAGGGAGGCCTGGCTGAGCCTGGGGTGATCTCCGAGCTAGCCATGCCCAGGACAAGCCTGGGACTTGAGGCCAGGCTGCAGCCACATTCCAGGCTGGGCCTGGTGCAGAGAGCCTGCAAGCGAGGCCTTCCAGGGGCAATGCTCAGTGCAGTGGCTTTGCCCTGCAATCCACGTTCCTCACTCGGGCCGCCCTGCCTGTCAGGCCCACACTCCCTAGACCTGTGTTCCTGAGGCCGTTGGACAGTTGGGGAAGTGGAGGCTCTCCCAGCATGGGAGGCCTGCTTAGCACACTGCTCTGGGTCCAAAGCGGATTCCCTGCACCTCGGGCACTGGGGCGACATTTTCTGCACACAGGAGACACTTGGCACACACAGTGTTTCCCCATGGAAAGCGGTGTGCCAAAGAGCACCCGCCTGGGATGTATGGCACTCTCCCACAGAAGCCCTCCATGCAGCAGGCTGTCATGGATTCGGCTGCAGGCCGTTGTGGCTGGAGAGACAGCAGCTCCTCTGGAGGCTCTGGGTCCATTTGCACTCCCGTGCTAGTAAATGAGGCCTGGGGGATGAGGTCCTTGCAAAGAGTGGCAAGCAGCCTGCTCCTTTCCATGAGACGCACGTGTGGTGAGAGAGGCTTGGCAGCAGAGAAGAAGCGAGAGGGGCAGCCAGGGAGGGGATCTGCATGCAGCTCGGAGGCCCCAGATCTCCTGCTTCCCAAGCAGAGCATGCCGGCTATGCCCATCAGGCCCCATTCCCAAGTGCACACCCAGCTTCTGGATGTGCCCTCTGCCAGCCATGAAAACACACACAGGCCATACCCTGAGCCTGCCGAGGGGGACCTTTGCTCCCCAGAGGGGGGGGTGGGGGGCTGAATGCCATGATTGTGTGACGGGAGAGAAGGCCCCCGGAGGCCTTCAGGGAGCTGCCACCGCATAGCGGTGCTCAGGAAAAGGCACTCTTCTTTCTGCAGGCTGGATGCACACTCGAGTTTCTGCTTGAGGCAGAGAGAGCTGAGCTAGGCGACCCCTGGCTGAAGGCAAAGCAGAGAGTTTTTCGGTGGAGCGATGGCTCCATCTGCTGGCTGACAAGCGTGGAAGGAGAAGCCTGGTTCCCACTGAGTTCCTGAGCAGGTTTCCAAGCTGGAGGCCCTCTGGCTCCACAAGCTCGAGAGTCCTGCCTAAGACTTCCCTCTGGCAACAGAGTGGGTGCCAAGGGCCTGTGGGTTCGAGAGTGCTCGGAAGCCGCAGGGGAGGCTTTGGGCACCCAGTGCTCTGTGATGGAAAACGCTGCAGGCCTGAGCCTCCAGGAACTCCTGCAAGGCTGTGGAGTGGGAAAGCTGTCCTTAGCAGAAGGCTCCCTGCCCAGGGCTGCAGGCCTTTGTGGATGGCTAAGCCGCAGCTTCCTTGCAGGCTGCTGCTCCAGGGGCGTGTGTGCCCTGGTCCAGAGTGCTGTAGGAGGAGGTCCTAGCAAGGGGAGAGCAAGCACCTTGTTTCCTTGGCCTCGACTGGCCTGTGCCCCCAGAGGCCTGCCGGCAGTGCACACGGCACAGGCAGCAAGGGGGTGTTGGCAGGCAGCTAGGAGGCAGCAGGAGTCCCACTTGAAAGTGGGGTCATGACTGTTTGGGCCTCAGGCCCCAACGGCAACCTGCACACACAGCCTCTGAACCTGCAGCTTGCGAGCAGTGCCAGAGACACACAGGCACCTCCCTGGGGCCTTCTCGAGGGAACTGTGCTCCATCGAGGTCCTGCTGGCTGGCAGTGGCCTAGGCCAGCACAGGCCTTAGGGAGGCCTGGCTGAGCCTGGGGTGATCTCCGAGCTAGCCATGCCCAGGACAAGCCTGGGACTTGAGGCCAGGCTGCAGCCTCATTCCAGGCTGGGCCTGGTGCAGAGAGCCTGCAAGCGAGGCCTTCCAGGGGCAATGCTCAGTGCAGTGGCTTTGCCCTGCAATCCACGTTCCTCACTCGGGCCGCCCTGCCTGTCAGGCCCACACTCCCTAGACCTGTGTTCCTGAGGCCGTTGGACAGTTGGGGAAGTGGAGGCTCTCCCAGCATGGGAGGCCTGCTTAGCACACTGCTCTGGGTCCAAAGCGGATTCCCTGCACCTCGGGCACTGGGGCGACATTTTCTGCACACAGGAGACACTTGGCACACACAGTGTTTCCCCATGGAAAGCGGTGTGCCAAAGAGCACCCGCCTGGGATGTATGGCACTCTCCCACAGAAGCCCTCCATGCAGCAGGCTGTCATGGATTCGGCTGCAGGCCGTTGTGGCTGGAGAGACAGCAGCTCCTCTGGAGGCTCTGGGTCCATTTGCACTCCCGTGCTAGTAAATGAGGCCTGGGGGATGAGGTCCTTGCAAAGAGTGGCAAGCAGCCTGCTCCTTTCCATGAGACGCACGTGTGGTGAGAGAGGCTTGGCAGCAGAGAAGAAGCGAGAGGGGCAGCCAGGGAGGGGATCTGCATGCAGCTCGGAGGCCCCAGATCTCCTGCTTCCCAAGCAGAGCATGCCGGCTATGCCCATCAGGCCCCATTCCCAAGTGCACACCCAGCTTCTGGATGTGCCCTCTGCCAGCCATGAAAACACACACAGGCCATACCCTGAGCCTGCCGAGGGGGACCTTTGCTCCCCGGAGGGGGGGGTGGGGGGCTGAATGCCATGATTGTGTGACGGGAGAGAAGGCCCCCGGAGGCCTTCAGGGAGCTGCCACAGCATAGCGGTGCTCAGGAAAAGGCACTCTTCTTTCTGCAGGCTGGATGCACACTCGAGTTTCTGCTTGAGGCAGAGAGAGCTGAGCTAGGCGATCCCTGGCTGAAGGCAAAGCAGAGAGTTTTTCGGTGGAGCGATGGCTCCATCTGCTGGCTGACAAGCGTGGAAGGAGAAGCCTGGTTCCCACTGAGTTCCTGAGCAGGTTTCCAAGCTGGAGGCCCTCTGGCTCCACAAGCTCGAGAGTCCTGCCTAAGACTTCCCTCTGGCAACAGAGTGGGTGCCAAGGGCCTGTGGGTTCGAGAGTGCTCGGAAGCCGCAGGGGAGGCTTTGGGCACCCAGTGCTCTGTGATGGAAAACGCTGCAGGCCTGAGCCTCCAGGAACTCCTGCAAGGCTGTGGAGTGGGAAAGCTGTCCTTAGCAGAAGGCTCCCTGCCCAGGGCTGCAGGCCTTTGTGGATGGCTAAGCCGCAGCTTCCTTGCAGGCTGCTGCTCCAGGGGCGTGTGTGCCCTGGTCCAGAGTGCTGTAGGAGGAGGTCCTAGCAAGGGGAGAGCAAGCACCTTGTTTCCTTGGCCTCGACTGGCCTGTGCCCCCAGAGGCCTGCCGGCAGTGCACACGGCACAGGCAGCAAGGGGGTGTTGGCAGGCAGCTAGGAGGCAGCAGGAGTCCCACTTGAAAGTGGGGTCATGACTGTTTGGGCCTCAGGCCCCAACGGCAACCTGCACACACAGCCTCTGAACCTGCAGCTTGCGAGCAGTGCCAGAGACACACAGGCACCTCCCTGGGGCCTTCTCGAGGGAACTGTGCTCCATCGAGGTCCTGCTGGCTGGCAGTGGCCTAGGCCAGCACAGGCCTTAGGGAGGCCTGGCTGAGCCTGGGGTGATCTCTGAGCTAGCCATGCCCAGGACAAGCCTGGGACTTGAGGCCAGGCTGCAGCCTCATTCCAGGCTGGGCCTGGTGCAGAGAGCCTGCAAGCGAGGCCTTCCAGGGGCAATGCTCAGTGCAGTGGCTTTGCCCTGCAATCCACGTTCCTCACTCGGGCCGCCCTGCCTGTCAGGCCCACACTCCCTAGACCTGTGTTCCTGAGGCCGTTGGACAGTTGGGGAAGTGGAGGCTCTCCCAGCATGGGAGGCCTGCTTAGCACACTGCTCTGGGTCCAAAGCGGATTCCCTGCACCTCGGGCACTGGGGCGACATTTTCTGCACACAGGAGACACTTGGCACACACAGTGTTTCCCCATGGAAAGCGGTGTGCCAAAGAGCACCCGCCTGGGATGTATGGCACTCTCCCACAGAAGCCCTCCATGCAGCAGGCTGTCATGGATTCGGCTGCAGGCCGTTGTGGCTGGAGAGACAGCAGCTCCTCTGGAGGCTCTGGGTCCATTTGCACTCCCATGCTAGTAAATGAGGCCTGGGGGATGAGGTCCTTGCAAAGAGTGGCAAGCAGCCTGCTCCTTTCCATGAGACGCACGTGTGGTGAGAGAGGCTTGGCAGCAGAGAAGAAGCGAGAGGGGCAGCCAGGGAGGGGATCTGCATGCAGCTCGGAGGCCCCAGATCTCCTGCTTCCCAAGCAGAGCATGCCGGCTATGCCCATCAGGCCCCATTCCCAAGTGCACACCCAGCTTCTGGATGTGCCCTCTGCCAGCCATGAAAACACACACAGGCCATACCCTGAGCCTGCCGAGGGGGACCTTTGCTCCCCGGAGGGGGGGGTGGGGGGCTGAATGCCATGATTGTGTGACGGGAGAGAAGGCCCCCGGAGGCCTTCAGGGAGCTGCCACAGCATAGCGGTGCTCAGGAAAAGGCACTCTTCTTTCTGCAGGCTGGATGCACACTCGAGTTTCTGCTTGAGGCAGAGAGAGCTGAGCTAGGCGATCCCTGGCTGAAGGCAAAGCAGAGAGTTTTTCGGTGGAGCGATGGCTCCATCTGCTGGCTGACAAGCGTGGAAGGAGAAGCCTGGTTCCCACTGAGTTCCTGAGCAGGTTTCCAAGCTGGAGGCCCTCTGGCTCCACAAGCTCGAGAGTCCTGCCTAAGACTTCCCTCTGGCAACAGAGTGGGTGCCAAGGGCCTGTGGGTTCGAGAGTGCTCGGAAGCCGCAGGGGAGGCTTTGGGCACCCAGTGCTCTGTGATGGAAAACGCTGCAGGCCTGAGCCTCCAGGAACTCCTGCAAGGCTGTGGAGTGGGAAAGCTGTCCTTAGCAGAAGGCTCCCTGCCCAGGGCTGCAGGCCTTTGTGGATGGCTAAGCCGCAGCTTCCTTGCAGGCTGCTGCTCCAGGGGCGTGTGTGCCCTGGTCCAGAGTGCTGTAGGAGGAGGTCCTAGCAAGGGGAGAGCAAGCACCTTGTTTCCTTGGCCTCGACTGGCCTGTGCCCCCAGAGGCCTGCCGGCAGTGCACACGGCAGAGGCAGCAAGGGGGTGTTGGCAGGCAGCTAGGAGGCAGCAGGAGTCCCACTTGAAAGTGGGGTCATGACTGTTTGGGCCTCAGGCCCCAACGGCAACCTGCACACACAGCCTCTGAACCTGCAGCTTGCGAGCAGTGCCAGAGACACACAGGCACCTCCCTGGGGCCTTCTCGAGGGAACTGTGCTCCATCGAGGTCCTGCTGGCTGGCAGTGGCCTAGGCCAGCACAGGCCTTAGGGAGGCCTGGCTGAGCCTGGGGTGATCTCCGAGCTAGCCATGCCCAGGACAAGCCTGGGACTTGAGGCCAGGCTGCAGCCACATTCCAGGCTGGGCCTGGTGCAGAGAGCCTGCAAGCGAGGCCTTCCAGGGGCAATGCTCAGTGCAGTGGCTTTGCCCTGCAATCCACGTTCCTCACTCGGGCCGCCCTGCCTGTCAGGCCCACACTCCCTAGACCTGTGTTCCTGAGGCCGTTGGACAGTTGGGGAAGTGGAGGCTCTCCCAGCATGGGAGGCCTGCTTAGCACACTGCTCTGGGTCCAAAGCGGATTCCCTGCACCTCGGGCACTGGGGCGACATTTTCTGCACACAGGAGACACTTGGCACACACAGTGTTTCCCCATGGAAAGCGGTGTGCCAAAGAGCACCCGCCTGGGATGTATGGCACTCTCCCACAGAAGCCCTCCATGCAGCAGGCTGTCATGGATTCGGCTGCAGGCCTTTGTGGCTGGAGAGACAGCAGCTCCTCTGGAGGCTCTGGGTCCATTTGCACTCCCATGCTAGTAAATGAGGCCTGGGGGATGAGGTCCTTGCAAAGAGTGGCAAGCAGCCTGCTCCTTTCCATGAGACGCACGTGTGGTGAGAGAGGCTTGGCAGCAGAGAAGAAGCGAGAGGGGCAGCCAGGGAGGGGATCTGCATGCAGCTCGGAGGCCCCAGATCTCCTGCTTCCCAAGCAGAGCATGCCGGCTATGCCCATCAGGCCCCATTCCCAAGTGCACACCCAGCTTCTGGATGTGCCCTCTGCCAGCCATGAAAACACACACAGGCCATACCCTGAGCCTGCCGAGGGGGACCTTTGCTCCCCGGAGGGGGGGGTGGGGGGCTGAATGCCATGATTGTGTGACGGGAGAGAAGGCCCCCGGAGGCCTTCAGGGAGCTGCCACAGCATAGCGGTGCTCAGGAAAAGGCACTCTTCTTTCTGCAGGCTGGATGCACACTCGAGTTTCTGCTTGAGGCAGAGAGAGCTGAGCTAGGCGATCCCTGGCTGAAGGCAAAGCAGAGAGTTTTTCGGTGGAGCGATGGCTCCATCTGCTGGCTGACAAGCGTGGAAGGAGAAGCCTGGTTCCCACTGAGTTCCTGAGCAGGTTTCCAAGCTGGAGGCCCTCTGGCTCCACAAGCTCGAGAGTCCTGCCTAAGACTTCCCTCTGGCAACAGAGTGGGTGCCAAGGGCCTGTGGGTTCGAGAGTGCTCGGAAGCCGCAGGGGAGGCTTTGGGCACCCAGTGCTCTGTGATGGAAAACGCTGCAGGCCTGAGCCTCCAGGAACTCCTGCAAGGCTGTGGAGTGGGAAAGCTGTCCTTAGCAGAAGGCTCCCTGCCCAGGGCTGCAGGCCTTTGTGGATGGCTAAGCCGCAGCTTCCTTGCAGGCTGCTGCTCCAGGGGCGTGTGTGCCCTGGTCCAGAGTGCTGTAGGAGGAGGTCCTAGCAAGGGGAGAGCAAGCACCTTGTTTCCTTGGCCTCGACTGGCCTGTGCCCCCAGAGGCCTGCCGGCAGTGCACACGGCAGAGGCAGCAAGGGGGTGTTGGCAGGCAGCTAGGAGGCAGCAGGAGTCCCACTTGAAAGTGGGGTCATGACTGTTTGGGCCTCAGGCCCCAACGGCAACCTGCACACACAGCCTCTGAACCTGCAGCTTGCGAGCAGTGCCAGAGACACACAGGCACCTCCCTGGGGCCTTCTCGAGGGAACTGTGCTCCATCGAGGTCCTGCTGGCTGGCAGTGGCCTAGGCCAGCACAGGCCTTAGGGAGGCCTGGCTGAGCCTGGGGTGATCTCCGAGCTAGCCATGCCCAGGACAAGCCTGGGACTTGAGGCCAGGCTGCAGCCACATTCCAGGCTGGGCCTGGTGCAGAGAGCCTGCAAGCGAGGCCTTCCAGGGGCAATGCTCAGTGCAGTGGCTTTGCCCTGCAATCCACGTTCCTCACTCGGGCCGCCCTGCCTGTCAGGCCCACACTCCCTAGACCTGTGTTCCTGAGGCCGTTGGACAGTTGGGGAAGTGGAGGCTCTCCCAGCATGGGAGGCCTGCTTAGCACACTGCTCTGGGTCCAAAGCGGATTCCCTGCACCTCGGGCACTGGGGCGACATTTTCTGCACACAGGAGACACTTGGCACACACAGTGTTTCCCCATGGAAAGCGGTGTGCCAAAGAGCACCCGCCTGGGATGTATGGCACTCTCCCACAGAAGCCCTCCATGCAGCAGGCTGTCATGGATTCGGCTGCAGGCCTTTGTGGCTGGAGAGACAGCAGCTCCTCTGGAGGCTCTGGGTCCATTTGCACTCCCGTGCTAGTAAATGAGGCCTGGGGGATGAGGTCCTTGCAAAGAGTGGCAAGCAGCCTGCTCCTTTCCATGAGACGCACGTGTGGTGAGAGAGGCTTGGCAGCAGAGAAGAAGCGAGAGGGGCAGCCAGGGAGGGGATCTGCATGCAGCTCGGAGGCCCCAGATCTCCTGCTTCCCAAGCAGAGCATGCCGGCTATGCCCATCAGGCCCCATTCCCAAGTGCACACCCAGCTTCTGGATGTGCCCTCTGCCAGCCATGAAAACACACACAGGCCATACCCTGAGCCTGCCGAGGGGGACCTTTGCTCCCCAGAGGGGGGGGTGGGGGGCTGAATGCCATGATTGTGTGACGGGAGAGAAGGCCCCCGGAGGCCTTCAGGGAGCTGCCACCGCATAGCGGTGCTCAGGAAAAGGCACTCTTCTTTCTGCAGGCTGGATGCACACTCGAGTTTCTGCTTGAGGCAGAGAGAGCTGAGCTAGGCGACCCCTGGCTGAAGGCAAAGCAGAGAGTTTTTCGGTGGAGCGATGGCTCCATCTGCTGGCTGACAAGCGTGGAAGGAGAAGCCTGGTTCCCACTGAGTTCCTGAGCAGGTTTCCAAGCTGGAGGCCCTCTGGCTCCACAAGCTCGAGAGTCCTGCCTAAGACTTCCCTCTGGCAACAGAGTGGGTGCCAAGGGCCTGTGGGTTCGAGAGTGCTCGGAAGCCGCAGGGGAGGCTTTGGGCACCCAGTGCTCTGTGATGGAAAACGCTGCAGGCCTGAGCCTCCAGGAACTCCTGCAAGGCTGTGGAGTGGGAAAGCTGTCCTTAGCAGAAGGCTCCCTGCCCAGGGCTGCAGGCCTTTGTGGATGGCTAAGCCGCAGCTTCCTTGCAGGCTGCTGCTCCAGGGGCGTGTGTGCCCTGGTCCAGAGTGCTGTAGGAGGAGGTCCTAGCAAGGGGAGAGCAAGCACCTTGTTTCCTTGGCCTCGACTGGCCTGTGCCCCCAGAGGCCTGCCGGCAGTGCACACGGCAGAGGCAGCAAGGGGGTGTTGGCAGGCAGCTAGGAGGCAGCAGGAGTCCCACTTGAAAGTGGGGTCATGACTGTTTGGGCCTCAGGCCCCAACGGCAACCTGCACACACAGCCTCTGAACCTGCAGCTTGCGAGCAGTGCCAGAGACACACAGGCACCTCCCTGGGGCCTTCTCGAGGGAACTGTGCTCCATCGAGGTCCTGCTGGCTGGCAGTGGCCTAGGCCAGCACAGGCCTTAGGGAGGCCTGGCTGAGCCTGGGGTGATCTCCGAGCTAGCCATGCCCAGGACAAGCCTGGGACTTGAGGCCAGGCTGCAGCCTCATTCCAGGCTGGGCCTGGTGCAGAGAGCCTGCAAGCGAGGCCTTCCAGGGGCAATGCTCAGTGCAGTGGCTTTGCCCTGCAATCCACGTTCCTCACTCGGGCCGCCCTGCCTGTCAGGCCCACACTCCCTAGACCTGTGTTCCTGAGGCCGTTGGACAGTTGGGGAAGTGGAGGCTCTCCCAGCATGGGAGGCCTGCTTAGCACACTGCTCTGGGTCCAAAGCGGATTCCCTGCACCTCGGGCACTGGGGCGACATTTTCTGCACACAGGAGACACTTGGCACACACAGTGTTTCCCCATGGAAAGCGGTGTGCCAAAGAGCACCCGCCTGGGATGTATGGCACTCTCCCACAGAAGCCCTCCATGCAGCAGGCTGTCATGGATTCGGCTGCAGGCCTTTGTGGCTGGAGAGACAGCAGCTCCTCTGGAGGCTCTGGGTCCATTTGCACTCCCGTGCTAGTAAATGAGGCCTGGGGGATGAGGTCCTTGCAAAGAGTGGCAAGCAGCCTGCTCCTTTCCATGAGACGCACGTGTGGTGAGAGAGGCTTGGCAGCAGAGAAGAAGCGAGAGGGGCAGCCAGGGAGGGGATCTGCATGCAGCTCGGAGGCCCCAGATCTCCTGCTTCCCAAGCAGAGCATGCCGGCTATGCCCATCAGGCCCCATTCCCAAGTGCACACCCAGCTTCTGGATGTGCCCTCTGCCAGCCATGAAAACACACACAGGCCATACCCTGAGCCTGCCGAGGGGGACCTTTGCTCCCCGGAGGGGGGGGTGGGGGGCTGAATGCCATGATTGTGTGACGGGAGAGAAGGCCCCCGGAGGCCTTCAGGGAGCTGCCACAGCATAGCGGTGCTCAGGAAAAGGCACTCTTCTTTCTGCAGGCTGGATGCACACGCGAGTTTCTGCTTGAGGCAGAGAGAGCTGAGCTAGGCGATCCCTGGCTGAAGGCAAAGCAGAGAGTTTTTCGGTGGAGCGATGGCTCCATCTGCTGGCTGACAAGCGTGGAAGGAGAAGCCTGGTTCCCACTGAGTTCCTGAGCAGGTTTCCAAGCTGGAGGCCCTCTGGCTCCACAAGCTCGAGAGTCCTGCCTAAGACTTCCCTCTGGCAACAGAGTGGGTGCCAAGGGCCTGTGGGTTCGAGAGTGCTCGGAAGCCGCAGGGGAGGCTTTGGGCACCCAGTGCTCTGTGATGGAAAACGCTGCAGGCCTGAGCCTCCAGGAACTCCTGCAAGGCTGTGGAGTGGGAAAGCTGTCCTTAGCAGAAGGCTCCCTGCCCAGGGCTGCAGGCCTTTGTGGATGGCTAAGCCGCAGCTTCCTTGCAGGCTGCTGCTCCAGGGGCGTGTGTGCCCTGGTCCAGAGTGCTGTAGGAGGAGGTCCTAGAAAGGGGAGAGCAAGCACCTTGTTTCCTTGGCCTCGACTGGCCTGTGCCCCCAGAGGCCTGCCGGCAGTGCACACGGCAGAGGCAGCAAGGGGGTGTTGGCAGGCAGCTAGGAGGCAGCAGGAGTCCCACTTGAAAGTGGGGTCATGACTGTTTGGGCCTCAGGCCCCAACGGCAACCTGCACACACAGCCTCTGAACCTGCAGCTTGCGAGCAGTGCCAGAGACACACAGGCACCTCCCTGGGGCCTTCTCGAGGGAACTGTGCTCCATCGAGGTCCTGCTGGCTGGCAGTGGCCTAGGCCAGCACAGGCCTTAGGGAGGCCTGGCTGAGCCTGGGGTGATCTCTGAGCTAGCCATGCCCAGGACAAGCCTGGGACTTGAGGCCAGGCTGCAGCCTCATTCCAGGCTGGGCCTGGTGCAGAGAGCCTGCAAGCGAGGCCTTCCAGGGGCAATGCTCAGTGCAGTGGCTTTGCCCTGCAATCCACGTTCCTCACTCGGGCCGCCCTGCCTGTCAGGCCCACACTCCCTAGACCTGTGTTCCTGAGGCCGTTGGACAGTTGGGGAAGTGGAGGCTCTCCCAGCATGGGAGGCCTGCTTAGCACACTGCTCTGGGTCCAAAGCGGATTCCCTGCACCTCGGGCACTGGGGCGACATTTTCTGCACACAGGAGACACTTGGCACACACAGTGTTTCCCCATGGAAAGCGGTGTGCCAAAGAGCACCCGCCTGGGATGTATGGCACTCTCCCACAGAAGCCCTCCATGCAGCAGGCTGTCATGGATTCGGCTGCAGGCCGTTGTGGCTGGAGAGACAGCAGCTCCTCTGGAGGCTCTGGGTCCATTTGCACTCCCGTGCTAGTAAATGAGGCCTGGGGGATGAGGTCCTTGCAAAGAGTGGCAAGCAGCCTGCTCCTTTCCATGAGACGCACGTGTGGTGAGAGAGGCTTGGCAGCAGAGAAGAAGCGAGAGGGGCAGCCAGGGAGGGGATCTGCATGCAGCTCGGAGGCCCCAGATCTCCTGCTTCCCAAGCAGAGCATGCCGGCTATGCCCATCAGGCCCCATTCCCAAGTGCACACCCAGCTTCTGGATGTGCCCTCTGCCAGCCATGAAAACACACACAGGCCATACCCTGAGCCTGCCGAGGGGGACCTTTGCTCCCCAGAGGGGGGGGTGGGGGGCTGAATGCCATGATTGTGTGACGGGAGAGAAGGCCCCCGGAGGCCTTCAGGGAGCTGCCACCGCATAGCGGTGCTCAGGAAAAGGCACTCTTCTTTCTGCAGGCTGGATGCACACTCGAGTTTCTGCTTGAGGCAGAGAGAGCTGAGCTAGGCGACCCCTGGCTGAAGGCAAAGCAGAGAGTTTTTCGGTGGAGCGATGGCTCCATCTGCTGGCTGACAAGCGTGGAAGGAGAAGCCTGGTTCCCACTGAGTTCCTGAGCAGGTTTCCAAGCTGGAGGCCCTCTGGCTCCACAAGCTCGAGAGTCCTGCCTAAGACTTCCCTCTGGCAACAGAGTGGGTGCCAAGGGCCTGTGGGTTCGAGAGTGCTCGGAAGCCGCAGGGGAGGCTTTGGGCACCCAGTGCTCTGTGATGGAAAACGCTGCAGGCCTGAGCCTCCAGGAACTCCTGCAAGGCTGTGGAGTGGGAAAGCTGTCCTTAGCAGAAGGCTCCCTGCCCAGGGCTGCAGGCCTTTGTGGATGGCTAAGCCGCAGCTTCCTTGCAGGCTGCTGCTCCAGGGGCGTGTGTGCCCTGGTCCAGAGTGCTGTAGGAGGAGGTCCTAGCAAGGGGAGAGCAAGCACCTTGTTTCCTTGGCCTCGACTGGCCTGTGCCCCCAGAGGCCTGCCGGCAGTGCACACGGCACAGGCAGCAAGGGGGTGTTGGCAGGCAGCTAGGAGGCAGCAGGAGTCCCACTTGAAAGTGGGGTCATGACTGTTTGGGCCTCAGGCCCCAACGGCAACCTGCACACACAGCCTCTGAACCTGCAGCTTGCGAGCAGTGCCAGAGACACACAGGCACCTCCCTGGGGCCTTCTCGAGGGAACTGTGCTCCATCGAGGTCCTGCTGGCTGGCAGTGGCCTAGGCCAGCACAGGCCTTAGGGAGGCCTGGCTGAGCCTGGGGTGATCTCCGAGCTAGCCATGCCCAGGACAAGCCTGGGACTTGAGGCCAGGCTGCAGCCTCATTCCAGGCTGGGCCTGGTGCAGAGAGCCTGCAAGCGAGGCCTTCCAGGGGCAATGCTCAGTGCAGTGGCTTTGCCCTGCAATCCACGTTCCTCACTCGGGCCGCCCTGCCTGTCAGGCCCACACTCCCTAGACCTGTGTTCCTGAGGCCGTTGGACAGTTGGGGAAGTGGAGGCTGTCCCAGCATGGGAGGCCTGCTTAGCACACTGCTCTGGGTCCAAAGCGGATTCCCTGCACCTCGGGCACTGGGGCGACATTTTCTGCACACAGGAGACACTTGGCACACACAGTGTTTCCCCATGGAAAGCGGTGTGCCAAAGAGCACCCGCCTGGGATGTATGGCACTCTCCCACAGAAGCCCTCCATGCAGCAGGCTGTCATGGATTCGGCTGCAGGCCGTTGTGGCTGGAGAGACAGCAGCTCCTCTGGAGGCTCTGGGTCCATTTGCACTCCCGTGCTAGTAAATGAGGCCTGGGGGATGAGGTCCTTGCAAAGAGTGGCAAGCAGCCTGCTCCTTTCCATGAGACGCATGTGTGGTGAGAGAGGCTTGGCAGCAGAGAAGAAGCGAGAGGGGCAGCCAGGGAGGGGATCTGCATGCAGCTCGGAGGCCCCAGATCTCCTGCTTCCCAAGCAGAGCATGCCGGCTATGCCCATCAGGCCCCATTCCCAAGTGCACACCCAGCTTCTGGATGTGCCCTCTGCCAGCCATGAAAACACACACAGGCCATACCCTGAGCCTGCCGAGGGGGACCTTTGCTCCCCGGAGGGGGGGGTGGGGGGCTGAATGCCATGATTGTGTGACGGGAGAGAAGGCCCCCGGAGGCCTTCAGGGAGCTGCCACAGCATAGCGGTGCTCAGGAAAAGGCACTCTTCTTTCTGCAGGCTGGATGCACACTCGAGTTTCTGCTTGAGGCAGAGAGAGCTGAGCTAGGCGATCCCTGGCTGAAGGCAAAGCAGAGAGTTTTTCGGTGGAGCGATGGCTCCATCTGCTGGCTGACAAGCGTGGAAGGAGAAGCCTGGTTCCCACTGAGTTCCTGAGCAGGTTTCCAAGCTGGAGGCCCTCTGGCTCCACAAGCTCGAGAGTCCTGCCTAAGACTTCCCTCTGGCAACAGAGTGGGTGCCAAGGGCCTGTGGGTTCGAGAGTGCTCGGAAGCCGCAGGGGAGGCTTTGGGCACCCAGTGCTCTGTGATGGAAAACGCTGCAGGCCTGAGCCTCCAGGAACTCCTGCAAGGCTGTGGAGTGGGAAAGCTGTCCTTAGCAGAAGGCTCCCTGCCCAGGGCTGCAGGCCTTTGTGGATGGCTAAGCCGCAGCTTCCTTGCAGGCTGCTGCTCCAGGGGCGTGTGTGCCCTGGTCCAGAGTGCTGTAGGAGGAGGTCCTAGCAAGGGGAGAGCAAGCACCTTGTTTCCTTGGCCTCGACTGGCCTGTGCCCCCAGAGGCCTGCCGGCAGTGCACACGGCAGAGGCAGCAAGGGGGTGTTGGCAGGCAGCTAGGAGGCAGCAGGAGTCCCACTTGAAAGTGGGGTCATGACTGTTTGGGCCTCAGGCCCCAACGGCAACCTGCACACACAGCCTCTGAACCTGCAGCTTGCGAGCAGTGCCAGAGACACACAGGCACCTCCCTGGGGCCTTCTCGAGGGAACTGTGCTCCATCGAGGTCCTGCTGGCTGGCAGTGGCCTAGGCCAGCACAGGCCTTAGGGAGGCCTGGCTGAGCCTGGGGTGATCTCCGAGCTAGCCATGCCCAGGACAAGCCTGGGACTTGAGGCCAGGCTGCAGCCTCATTCCAGGCTGGGCCTGGTGCAGAGAGCCTGCAAGCGAGGCCTTCCAGGGGCAATGCTCAGTGCAGTGGCTTTGCCCTGCAATCCACGTTCCTCACTCGGGCCGCCCTGCCTGTCAGGCCCACACTCCCTAGACCTGTGTTCCTGAGGCCGTTGGACAGTTGGGGAAGTGGAGGCTCTCCCAGCATGGGAGGCCTGCTTAGCACACTGCTCTGGGTCCAAAGCGGATTCCCTGCACCTCGGGCACTGGGGCGACATTTTCTGCACACAGGAGACACTTGGCACACACAGTGTTTCCCCATGGAAAGCGGTGTGCCAAAGAGCACCCGCCTGGGATGTATGGCACTCTCCCACAGAAGCCCTCCATGCAGCAGGCTGTCATGGATTCGGCTGCAGGCCGTTGTGGCTGGAGAGACAGCAGCTCCTCTGGAGGCTCTGGGTCCATTTGCACTCCCGTGCTAGTAAATGAGGCCTGGGGGATGAGGTCCTTGCAAAGAGTGGCAAGCAGCCTGCTCCTTTCCATGAGACGCACGTGTGGTGAGAGAGGCTTGGCAGCAGAGAAGAAGCGAGAGGGGCAGCCAGGGAGGGGATCTGCATGCAGCTCGGAGGCCCCAGATCTCCTGCTTCCCAAGCAGAGCATGCCGGCTATGCCCATCAGGCCCCATTCCCAAGTGCACACCCAGCTTCTGGATGTGCCCTCTGCCAGCCATGAAAACACACACAGGCCATACCCTGAGCCTGCCGAGGGGGACCTTTGCTCCCCGGAGGGGGGGGTGGGGGGCTGAATGCCATGATTGTGTGACGGGAGAGAAGGCCCCCGGAGGCCTTCAGGGAGCTGCCACAGCATAGCGGTGCTCAGGAAAAGGCACTCTTCTTTCTGCAGGCTGGATGCACACTCGAGTTTCTGCTTGAGGCAGAGAGAGCTGAGCTAGGCGATCCCTGGCTGAAGGCAAAGCAGAGAGTTTTTCGGTGGAGCGATGGCTCCATCTGCTGGCTGACAAGCGTGGAAGGAGAAGCCTGGTTCCCACTGAGTTCCTGAGCAGGTTTCCAAGCTGGAGGCCCTCTGGCTCCACAAGCTCGAGAGTCCTGCCTAAGACTTCCCTCTGGCAACAGAGTGGGTGCCAAGGGCCTGTGGGTTCGAGAGTGCTCGGAAGCCGCAGGGGAGGCTTTGGGCACCCAGTGCTCTGTGATGGAAAACGCTGCAGGCCTGAGCCTCCAGGAACTCCTGCAAGGCTGTGGAGTGGGAAAGCTGTCCTTAGCAGAAGGCTCCCTGCCCAGGGCTGCAGGCCTTTGTGGATGGCTAAGCCGCAGCTTCCTTGCAGGCTGCTGCTCCAGGGGCGTGTGTGCCCTGGTCCAGAGTGCTGTAGGAGGAGGTCCTAGCAAGGGGAGAGCAAGCACCTTGTTTCCTTGGCCTCGACTGGCCTGTGCCCCCAGAGGCCTGCCGGCAGTGCACACGGCAGAGGCAGCAAGGGGGTGTTGGCAGGCAGCTAGGAGGCAGCAGGAGTCCCACTTGAAAGTGGGGTCATGACTGTTTGGGCCTCAGGCCCCAACGGCAACCTGCACACACAGCCTCTGAACCTGCAGCTTGCGAGCAGTGCCAGAGACACACAGGCACCTCCCTGGGGCCTTCTCGAGGGAACTGTGCTCCATCGAGGTCCTGCTGGCTGGCAGTGGCCTAGGCCAGCACAGGCCTTAGGGAGGCCTGGCTGAGCCTGGGGTGATCTCCGAGCTAGCCATGCCCAGGACAAGCCTGGGACTTGAGGCCAGGCTGCAGCCACATTCCAGGCTGGGCCTGGTGCAGAGAGCCTGCAAGCGAGGCCTTCCAGGGGCAATGCTCAGTGCAGTGGCTTTGCCCTGCAATCCACGTTCCTCACTCGGGCCGCCCTGCCTGTCAGGCCCACACTCCCTAGACCTGTGTTCCTGAGGCCGTTGGACAGTTGGGGAAGTGGAGGCTGTCCCAGCATGGGAGGCCTGCTTAGCACACTGCTCTGGGTCCAAAGCGGATTCCCTGCACCTCGGGCACTGGGGCGACATTTTCTGCACACAGGAGACACTTGGCACACACAGTGTTTCCCCATGGAAAGCGGTGTGCCAAAGAGCACCCGCCTGGGATGTATGGCACTCTCCCACAGAAGCCCTCCATGCAGCAGGCTGTCATGGATTCGGCTGCAGGCCGTTGTGGCTGGAGAGACAGCAGCTCCTCTGGAGGCTCTGGGTCCATTTGCACTCCCGTGCTAGTAAATGAGGCCTGGGGGATGAGGTCCTTGCAAAGAGTGGCAAGCAGCCTGCTCCTTTCCATGAGACGCATGTGTGGTGAGAGAGGCTTGGCAGCAGAGAAGAAGCGAGAGGGGCAGCCAGGGAGGGGATCTGCATGCAGCTCGGAGGCCCCAGATCTCCTGCTTCCCAAGCAGAGCATGCCGGCTATGCCCATCAGGCCCCATTCCCAAGTGCACACCCAGCTTCTGGATGTGCCCTCTGCCAGCCATGAAAACACACACAGGCCATACCCTGAGCCTGCCGAGGGGGACCTTTGCTCCCCGGAGGGGGGGGTGGGGGGCTGAATGCCATGATTGTGTGACGGGAGAGAAGGCCCCCGGAGGCCTTCAGGGAGCTGCCACAGCATAGCGGTGCTCAGGAAAAGGCACTCTTCTTTCTGCAGGCTGGATGCACACTCGAGTTTCTGCTTGAGGCAGAGAGAGCTGAGCTAGGCGATCCCTGGCTGAAGGCAAAGCAGAGAGTTTTTCGGTGGAGCGATGGCTCCATCTGCTGGCTGACAAGCGTGGAAGGAGAAGCCTGGTTCCCACTGAGTTCCTGAGCAGGTTTCCAAGCTGGAGGCCCTCTGGCTCCACAAGCTCGAGAGTCCTGCCTAAGACTTCCCTCTGGCAACAGAGTGGGTGCCAAGGGCCTGTGGGTTCGAGAGTGCTCGGAAGCCGCAGGGGAGGCTTTGGGCACCCAGTGCTCTGTGATGGAAAACGCTGCAGGCCTGAGCCTCCAGGAACTCCTGCAAGGCTGTGGAGTGGGAAAGCTGTCCTTAGCAGAAGGCTCCCTGCCCAGGGCTGCAGGCCTTTGTGGATGGCTAAGCCGCAGCTTCCTTGCAGGCTGCTGCTCCAGGGGCGTGTGTGCCCTGGTCCAGAGTGCTGTAGGAGGAGGTCCTAGCAAGGGGAGAGCAAGCACCTTGTTTCCTTGGCCTCGACTGGCCTGTGCCCCCAGAGGCCTGCCGGCAGTGCACACGGCAGAGGCAGCAAGGGGGTGTTGGCAGGCAGCTAGGAGGCAGCAGGAGTCCCACTTGAAAGTGGGGTCATGACTGTTTGGGCCTCAGGCCCCAACGGCAACCTGCACACACAGCCTCTGAACCTGCAGCTTGCGAGCAGTGCCAGAGACACACAGGCACCTCCCTGGGGCCTTCTCGAGGGAACTGTGCTCCATCGAGGTCCTGCTGGCTGGCAGTGGCCTAGGCCAGCACAGGCCTTAGGGAGGCCTGGCTGAGCCTGGGGTGATCTCCGAGCTAGCCATGCCCAGGACAAGCCTGGGACTTGAGGCCAGGCTGCAGCCTCATTCCAGGCTGGGCCTGGTGCAGAGAGCCTGCAAGCGAGGCCTTCCAGGGGCAATGCTCAGTGCAGTGGCTTTGCCCTGCAATCCACGTTCCTCACTCGGGCCGCCCTGCCTGTCAGGCCCACACTCCCTAGACCTGTGTTCCTGAGGCCGTTGGACAGTTGGGGAAGTGGAGGCTCTCCCAGCATGGGAGGCCTGCTTAGCACACTGCTCTGGGTCCAAAGCGGATTCCCTGCACCTCGGGCACTGGGGCGACATTTTCTGCACACAGGAGACACTTGGCACACACAGTGTTTCCCCATGGAAAGCGGTGTGCCAAAGAGCACCCGCCTGGGATGTATGGCACTCTCCCACAGAAGCCCTCCATGCAGCAGGCTGTCATGGATTCGGCTGCAGGCCGTTGTGGCTGGAGAGACAGCAGCTCCTCTGGAGGCTCTGGGTCCATTTGCACTCCCGTGCTAGTAAATGAGGCCTGGGGGATGAGGTCCTTGCAAAGAGTGGCAAGCAGCCTGCTCCTTTCCATGAGACGCACGTGTGGTGAGAGAGGCTTGGCAGCAGAGAAGAAGCGAGAGGGGCAGCCAGGGAGGGGATCTGCATGCAGCTCGGAGGCCCCAGATCTCCTGCTTCCCAAGCAGAGCATGCCGGCTATGCCCATCAGGCCCCATTCCCAAGTGCACACCCAGCTTCTGGATGTGCCCTCTGCCAGCCATGAAAACACACACAGGCCATACCCTGAGCCTGCCGAGGGGGACCTTTGCTCCCCGGAGGGGGGGGTGGGGGGCTGAATGCCATGATTGTGTGACGGGAGAGAAGGCCCCCGGAGGCCTTCAGGGAGCTGCCACAGCATAGCGGTGCTCAGGAAAAGGCACTCTTCTTTCTGCAGGCTGGATGCACACGCGAGTTTCTGCTTGAGGCAGAGAGAGCTGAGCTAGGCGATCCCTGGCTGAAGGCAAAGCAGAGAGTTTTTCGGTGGAGCGATGGCTCCATCTGCTGGCTGACAAGCGTGGAAGGAGAAGCCTGGTTCCCACTGAGTTCCTGAGCAGGTTTCCAAGCTGGAGGCCCTCTGGCTCCACAAGCTCGAGAGTCCTGCCTAAGACTTCCCTCTGGCAACAGAGTGGGTGCCAAGGGCCTGTGGGTTCGAGAGTGCTCGGAAGCCGCAGGGGAGGCTTTGGGCACCCAGTGCTCTGTGATGGAAAACGCTGCAGGCCTGAGCCTCCAGGAACTCCTGCAAGGCTGTGGAGTGGGAAAGCTGTCCTTAGCAGAAGGCTCCCTGCCCAGGGCTGCAGGCCTTTGTGGATGGCTAAGCCGCAGCTTCCTTGCAGGCTGCTGCTCCAGGGGCGTGTGTGCCCTGGTCCAGAGTGCTGTAGGAGGAGGTCCTAGAAAGGGGAGAGCAAGCACCTTGTTTCCTTGGCCTCGACTGGCCTGTGCCCCCAGAGGCCTGCCGGCAGTGCACACGGCAGAGGCAGCAAGGGGGTGTTGGCAGGCAGCTAGGAGGCAGCAGGAGTCCCACTTGAAAGTGGGGTCATGACTGTTTGGGCCTCAGGCCCCAACGGCAACCTGCACACACAGCCTCTGAACCTGCAGCTTGCGAGCAGTGCCAGAGACACACAGGCACCTCCCTGGGGCCTTCTCGAGGGAACTGTGCTCCATCGAGGTCCTGCTGGCTGGCAGTGGCCTAGGCCAGCACAGGCCTTAGGGAGGCCTGGCTGAGCCTGGGGTGATCTCTGAGCTAGCCATGCCCAGGACAAGCCTGGGACTTGAGGCCAGGCTGCAGCCTCATTCCAGGCTGGGCCTGGTGCAGAGAGCCTGCAAGCGAGGCCTTCCAGGGGCAATGCTCAGTGCAGTGGCTTTGCCCTGCAATCCACGTTCCTCACTCGGGCCGCCCTGCCTGTCAGGCCCACACTCCCTAGACCTGTGTTCCTGAGGCCGTTGGACAGTTGGGGAAGTGGAGGCTCTCCCAGCATGGGAGGCCTGCTTAGCACACTGCTCTGGGTCCAAAGCGGATTCCCTGCACCTCGGGCACTGGGGCGACATTTTCTGCACACAGGAGACACTTGGCACACACAGTGTTTCCCCATGGAAAGCGGTGTGCCAAAGAGCACCCGCCTGGGATGTATGGCACTCTCCCACAGAAGCCCTCCATGCAGCAGGCTGTCATGGATTCGGCTGCAGGCCGTTGTGGCTGGAGAGACAGCAGCTCCTCTGGAGGCTCTGGGTCCATTTGCACTCCCGTGCTAGTAAATGAGGCCTGGGGGATGAGGTCCTTGCAAAGAGTGGCAAGCAGCCTGCTCCTTTCCATGAGACGCACGTGTGGTGAGAGAGGCTTGGCAGCAGAGAAGAAGCGAGAGGGGCAGCCAGGGAGGGGATCTGCATGCAGCTCGGAGGCCCCAGATCTCCTGCTTCCCAAGCAGAGCATGCCGGCTATGCCCATCAGGCCCCATTCCCAAGTGCACACCCAGCTTCTGGATGTGCCCTCTGCCAGCCATGAAAACACACACAGGCCATACCCTGAGCCTGCCGAGGGGGACCTTTGCTCCCCGGAGGGGGGGGTGGGGGGCTGAATGCCATGATTGTGTGACGGGAGAGAAGGCCCCCGGAGGCCTTCAGGGAGCTGCCACCGCATAGCGGTGCTCAGGAAAAGGCACTCTTCTTTCTGCAGGCTGGATGCACACTCGAGTTTCTGCTTGAGGCAGAGAGAGCTGAGCTAGGCGACCCCTGGCTGAAGGCAAAGCAGAGAGTTTTTCGGTGGAGCGATGGCTCCATCTGCTGGCTGACAAGCGTGGAAGGAGAAGCCTGGTTCCCACTGAGTTCCTGAGCAGGTTTCCAAGCTGGAGGCCCTCTGGCTCCACAAGCTCGAGAGTCCTGCCTAAGACTTCCCTCTGGCAACAGAGTGGGTGCCAAGGGCCTGTGGGTTCGAGAGTGCTCGGAAGCCGCAGGGGAGGCTTTGGGCACCCAGTGCTCTGTGATGGAAAACGCTGCAGGCCTGAGCCTCCAGGAACTCCTGCAAGGCTGTGGAGTGGGAAAGCTGTCCTTAGCAGAAGGCTCCCTGCCCAGGGCTGCAGGCCTTTGTGGATGGCTAAGCCGCAGCTTCCTTGCAGGCTGCTGCTCCAGGGGCGTGTGTGCCCTGGTCCAGAGTGCTGTAGGAGGAGGTCCTAGCAAGGGGAGAGCAAGCACCTTGTTTCCTTGGCCTCGACTGGCCTGTGCCCCCAGAGGCCTGCCGGCAGTGCACACGGCACAGGCAGCAAGGGGGTGTTGGCAGGCAGCTAGGAGGCAGCAGGAGTCCCACTTGAAAGTGGGGTCATGACTGTTTGGGCCTCAGGCCCCAACGGCAACCTGCACACACAGCCTCTGAACCTGCAGCTTGCGAGCAGTGCCAGAGACACACAGGCACCTCCCTGGGGCCTTCTCGAGGGAACTGTGCTCCATCGAGGTCCTGCTGGCTGGCAGTGGCCTAGGCCAGCACAGGCCTTAGGGAGGCCTGGCTGAGCCTGGGGTGATCTCCGAGCTAGCCATGCCCAGGACAAGCCTGGGACTTGAGGCCAGGCTGCAGCCTCATTCCAGGCTGGGCCTGGTGCAGAGAGCCTGCAAGCGAGGCCTTCCAGGGGCAATGCTCAGTGCAGTGGCTTTGCCCTGCAATCCACGTTCCTCACTCGGGCCGCCCTGCCTGTCAGGCCCACACTCCCTAGACCTGTGTTCCTGAGGCCGTTGGACAGTTGGGGAAGTGGAGGCTGTCCCAGCATGGGAGGCCTGCTTAGCACACTGCTCTGGGTCCAAAGCGGATTCCCTGCACCTCGGGCACTGGGGCGACATTTTCTGCACACAGGAGACACTTGGCACACACAGTGTTTCCCCATGGAAAGCGGTGTGCCAAAGAGCACCCGCCTGGGATGTATGGCACTCTCCCACAGAAGCCCTCCATGCAGCAGGCTGTCATGGATTCGGCTGCAGGCCGTTGTGGCTGGAGAGACAGCAGCTCCTCTGGAGGCTCTGGGTCCATTTGCACTCCCGTGCTAGTAAATGAGGCCTGGGGGATGAGGTCCTTGCAAAGAGTGGCAAGCAGCCTGCTCCTTTCCATGAGACGCATGTGTGGTGAGAGAGGCTTGGCAGCAGAGAAGAAGCGAGAGGGGCAGCCAGGGAGGGGATCTGCATGCAGCTCGGAGGCCCCAGATCTCCTGCTTCCCAAGCAGAGCATGCCGGCTATGCCCATCAGGCCCCATTCCCAAGTGCACACCCAGCTTCTGGATGTGCCCTCTGCCAGCCATGAAAACACACACAGGCCATACCCTGAGCCTGCCGAGGGGGACCTTTGCTCCCCGGAGGGGGGGGTGGGGGGCTGAATGCCATGATTGTGTGACGGGAGAGAAGGCCCCCGGAGGCCTTCAGGGAGCTGCCACAGCATAGCGGTGCTCAGGAAAAGGCACTCTTCTTTCTGCAGGCTGGATGCACACTCGAGTTTCTGCTTGAGGCAGAGAGAGCTGAGCTAGGCGATCCCTGGCTGAAGGCAAAGCAGAGAGTTTTTCGGTGGAGCGATGGCTCCATCTGCTGGCTGACAAGCGTGGAAGGAGAAGCCTGGTTCCCACTGAGTTCCTGAGCAGGTTTCCAAGCTGGAGGCCCTCTGGCTCCACAAGCTCGAGAGTCCTGCCTAAGACTTCCCTCTGGCAACAGAGTGGGTGCCAAGGGCCTGTGGGTTCGAGAGTGCTCGGAAGCCGCAGGGGAGGCTTTGGGCACCCAGTGCTCTGTGATGGAAAACGCTGCAGGCCTGAGCCTCCAGGAACTCCTGCAAGGCTGTGGAGTGGGAAAGCTGTCCTTAGCAGAAGGCTCCCTGCCCAGGGCTGCAGGCCTTTGTGGATGGCTAAGCCGCAGCTTCCTTGCAGGCTGCTGCTCCAGGGGCGTGTGTGCCCTGGTCCAGAGTGCTGTAGGAGGAGGTCCTAGCAAGGGGAGAGCAAGCACCTTGTTTCCTTGGCCTCGACTGGCCTGTGCCCCCAGAGGCCTGCCGGCAGTGCACACGGCAGAGGCAGCAAGGGGGTGTTGGCAGGCAGCTAGGAGGCAGCAGGAGTCCCACTTGAAAGTGGGGTCATGACTGTTTGGGCCTCAGGCCCCAACGGCAACCTGCACACACAGCCTCTGAACCTGCAGCTTGCGAGCAGTGCCAGAGACACACAGGCACCTCCCTGGGGCCTTCTCGAGGGAACTGTGCTCCATCGAGGTCCTGCTGGCTGGCAGTGGCCTAGGCCAGCACAGGCCTTAGGGAGGCCTGGCTGAGCCTGGGGTGATCTCCGAGCTAGCCATGCCCAGGACAAGCCTGGGACTTGAGGCCAGGCTGCAGCCACATTCCAGGCTGGGCCTGGTGCAGAGAGCCTGCAAGCGAGGCCTTCCAGGGGCAATGCTCAGTGCAGTGGCTTTGCCCTGCAATCCACATTCCTCACTCGGGCCGCCCTGCCTGTCAGGCCCACACTCCCTAGACCTGTGTTCCTGAGGCCGTTGGACAGTTGGGGAAGTGGAGGCTCTCCCAGCATGGGAGGCCTGCTTAGCACACTGCTCTGGGTCCAAAGCGGATTCCCTGCACCTCGGGCACTGGGGCGACATTTTCTGCACACAGGAGACACTTGGCACACACAGTGTTTCCCCATGGAAAGCGGTGTGCCAAAGAGCACCCGCCTGGGATGTATGGCACTCTCCCACAGAAGCCCTCCATGCAGCAGGCTGTCATGGATTCGGCTGCAGGCCGTTGTGGCTGGAGAGACAGCAGCTCCTCTGGAGGCTCTGGGTCCATTTGCACTCCCGTGCTAGTAAATGAGGCCTGGGGGATGAGGTCCTTGCAAAGAGTGGCAAGCAGCCTGCTCCTTTCCATGAGACGCACGTGTGGTGAGAGAGGCTTGGCAGCAGAGAAGAAGCGAGAGGGGCAGCCAGGGAGGGGATCTGCATGCAGCTCGGAGGCCCCAGATCTCCTGCTTCCCAAGCAGAGCATGCCGGCTATGCCCATCAGGCCCCATTCCCAAGTGCACACCCAGCTTCTGGATGTGCCCTCTGCCAGCCATGAAAACACACACAGGCCATACCCTGAGCCTGCCGAGGGGGACCTTTGCTCCCCGGAGGGGGGGGTGGGGGGCTGAATGCCATGATTGTGTGACGGGAGAGAAGGCCCCCGGAGGCCTTCAGGGAGCTGCCACCGCATAGCGGTGCTCAGGAAAAGGCACTCTTCTTTCTGCAGGCTGGATGCACACTCGAGTTTCTGCTTGAGGCAGAGAGAGCTGAGCTAGGCGACCCCTGGCTGAAGGCAAAGCAGAGAGTTTTTCGGTGGAGCGATGGCTCCATCTGCTGGCTGACAAGCGTGGAAGGAGAAGCCTGGTTCCCACTGAGTTCCTGAGCAGGTTTCCAAGCTGGAGGCCCTCTGGCTCCACAAGCTCGAGAGTCCTGCCTAAGACTTCCCTCTGGCAACAGAGTGGGTGCCAAGGGCCTGTGGGTTCGAGAGTGCTCGGAAGCCGCAGGGGAGGCTTTGGGCACCCAGTGCTCTGTGATGGAAAACGCTGCAGGCCTGAGCCTCCAGGAACTCCTGCAAGGCTGTGGAGTGGGAAAGCTGTCCTTAGCAGAAGGCTCCCTGCCCAGGGCTGCAGGCCTTTGTGGATGGCTAAGCCGCAGCTTCCTTGCAGGCTGCTGCTCCAGGGGCGTGTGTGCCCTGGTCCAGAGTGCTGTAGGAGGAGGTCCTAGCAAGGGGAGAGCAAGCACCTTGTTTCCTTGGCCTCGACTGGCCTGTGCCCCCAGAGGCCTGCCGGCAGTGCACACGGCACAGGCAGCAAGGGGGTGTTGGCAGGCAGCTAGGAGGCAGCAGGAGTCCCACTTGAAAGTGGGGTCATGACTGTTTGGGCCTCAGGCCCCAACGGCAACCTGCACACACAGCCTCTGAACCTGCAGCTTGCGAGCAGTGCCAGAGACACACAGGCACCTCCCTGGGGCCTTCTCGAGGGAACTGTGCTCCATCGAGGTCCTGCTGGCTGGCAGTGGCCTAGGCCAGCACAGGCCTTAGGGAGGCCTGGCTGAGCCTGGGGTGATCTCCGAGCTAGCCATGCCCAGGACAAGCCTGGGACTTGAGGCCAGGCTGCAGCCACATTCCAGGCTGGGCCTGGTGCAGAGAGCCTGCAAGCGAGGCCTTCCAGGGGCAATGCTCAGTGCAGTGGCTTTGCCCTGCAATCCACGTTCCTCACTCGGGCCGCCCTGCCTGTCAGGCCCACACTCCCTAGACCTGTGTTCCTGAGGCCGTTGGACAGTTGGGGAAGTGGAGGCTCTCCCAGCATGGGAGGCCTGCTTAGCACACTGCTCTGGGTCCAAAGCGGATTCCCTGCACCTCGGGCACTGGGGCGACATTTTCTGCACACAGGAGACACTTGGCACACACAGTGTTTCCCCATGGAAAGCGGTGTGCCAAAGAGCACCCGCCTGGGATGTATGGCACTCTCCCACAGAAGCCCTCCATGCAGCAGGCTGTCATGGATTCGGCTGCAGGCCGTTGTGGCTGGAGAGACAGCAGCTCCTCTGGAGGCTCTGGGTCCATTTGCACTCCCGTGCTAGTAAATGAGGCCTGGGGGATGAGGTCCTTGCAAAGAGTGGCAAGCAGCCTGCTCCTTTCCATGAGACGCACGTGTGGTGAGAGAGGCTTGGCAGCAGAGAAGAAGCGAGAGGGGCAGCCAGGGAGGGGATCTGCATGCAGCTCGGAGGCCCCAGATCTCCTGCTTCCCAAGCAGAGCATGCCGGCTATGCCCATCAGGCCCCATTCCCAAGTGCACACCCAGCTTCTGGATGTGCCCTCTGCCAGCCATGAAAACACACACAGGCCATACCCTGAGCCTGCCGAGGGGGACCTTTGCTCCCCGGAGGGGGGGGTGGGGGGCTGAATGCCATGATTGTGTGACGGGAGAGAAGGCCCCCGGAGGCCTTCAGGGAGCTGCCACCGCATAGCGGTGCTCAGGAAAAGGCACTCTTCTTTCTGCAGGCTGGATGCACACGCGAGTTTCTGCTTGAGGCAGAGAGAGCTGAGCTAGGCGATCCCTGGCTGAAGGCAAAGCAGAGAGTTTTTCGGTGGAGCGATGGCTCCATCTGCTGGCTGACAAGCGTGGAAGGAGAAGCCTGGTTCCCACTGAGTTCCTGAGCAGGTTTCCAAGCTGGAGGCCCTCTGGCTCCACAAGCTCGAGAGTCCTGCCTAAGACTTCCCTCTGGCAACAGAGTGGGTGCCAAGGGCCTGTGGGTTCGAGAGTGCTCGGAAGCCGCAGGGGAGGCTTTGGGCACCCAGTGCTCTGTGATGGAAAACGCTGCAGGCCTGAGCCTCCAGGAACTCCTGCAAGGCTGTGGAGTGGGAAAGCTGTCCTTAGCAGAAGGCTCCCTGCCCAGGGCTGCAGGCCTTTGTGGATGGCTAAGCCGCAGCTTCCTTGCAGGCTGCTGCTCCAGGGGCGTGTGTGCCCTGGTCCAGAGTGCTGTAGGAGGAGGTCCTAGCAAGGGGAGAGCAAGCACCTTGTTTCCTTGGCCTCGACTGGCCTGTGCCCCCAGAGGCCTGCCGGCAGTGCACACGGCAGAGGCAGCAAGGGGGTGTTGGCAGGCAGCTAGGAGGCAGCAGGAGTCCCACTTGAAAGTGGGGTCATGACTGTTTGGGCCTCAGGCCCCAACGGCAACCTGCACACACAGCCTCTGAACCTGCAGCTTGCGAGCAGTGCCAGAGACACACAGGCACCTCCCTGGGGCCTTCTCGAGGGAACTGTGCTCCATCGAGGTCCTGCTGGCTGGCAGTGGCCTAGGCCAGCACAGGCCTTAGGGAGGCCTGGCTGAGCCTGGGGTGATCTCCGAGCTAGCCATGCCCAGGACAAGCCTGGGACTTGAGGCCAGGCTGCAGCCACATTCCAGGCTGGGCCTGGTGCAGAGAGCCTGCAAGCGAGGCCTTCCAGGGGCAATGCTCAGTGCAGTGGCTTTGCCCTGCAATCCACGTTCCTCACTCGGGCCGCCCTGCCTGTCAGGCCCACACTCCCTAGACCTGTGTTCCTGAGGCCGTTGGACAGTTGGGGAAGTGGAGGCTCTCCCAGCATGGGAGGCCTGCTTAGCACACTGCTCTGGGTCCAAAGCGGATTCCCTGCACCTCGGGCACTGGGGCGACATTTTCTGCACACAGGAGACACTTGGCACACACAGTGTTTCCCCATGGAAAGCGGTGTGCCAAAGAGCACCCGCCTGGGATGTATGGCACTCTCCCACAGAAGCCCTCCATGCAGCAGGCTGTCATGGATTCGGCTGCAGGCCTTTGTGGCTGGAGAGACAGCAGCTCCTCTGGAGGCTCTGGGTCCATTTGCACTCCCGTGCTAGTAAATGAGGCCTGGGGGATGAGGTCCTTGCAAAGAGTGGCAAGCAGCCTGCTCCTTTCCATGAGACGCACGTGTGGTGAGAGAGGCTTGGCAGCAGAGAAGAAGCGAGAGGGGCAGCCAGGGAGGGGATCTGCATGCAGCTCGGAGGCCCCAGATCTCCTGCTTCCCAAGCAGAGCATGCCGGCTATGCCCATCAGGCCCCATTCCCAAGTGCACACCCAGCTTCTGGATGTGCCCTCTGCCAGCCATGAAAACACACACAGGCCATACCCTGAGCCTGCCGAGGGGGACCTTTGCTCCCCGGAGGGGGGCGTGGGGGGCTGAATGCCATGATTGTGTGACGGGAGAGAAGGCCCCCGGAGGCCTTCAGGGAGCTGCCACAGCATAGCGGTGCTCAGGAAAAGGCACTCTTCTTTCTGCAGGCTGGATGCACACTCGAGTTTCTGCTTGAGGCAGAGAGAGCTGAGCTAGGCGATCCCTGGCTGAAGGCAAAGCAGAGAGTTTTTCGGTGGAGCGATGGCTCCATCTGCTGGCTGACAAGCGTGGAAGGAGAAGCCTGGTTCCCACTGAGTTCCTGAGCAGGTTTCCAAGCTGGAGGCCCTCTGGCTCCACAAGCTCGAGAGTCCTGCCTAAGACTTCCCTCTGGCAACGGAGTGGGTGCCAAGGGCCTGTGGGTTCGAGAGTGCTCGGAAGCCGCAGGGGAGGCTTTGGGCACCCAGTGCTCTGTGATGGAAAACGCTGCAGGCCTGAGCCTCCAGGAACTCCTGCAAGGCTGTGGAGTGGGAAAGCTGTCCTTAGCAGAAGGCTCCCTGCCCAGGGCTGCAGGCCTTTGTGGATGGCTAAGCCGCAGCTTCCTTGCAGGCTGCTGCTCCAGGGGCGTGTGTGCCCTGGTCCAGAGTGCTGTAGGAGGAGGTCCTAGCAAGGGGAGAGCAAGCACCTTGTTTCCTTGGCCTCGACTGGCCTGTGCCCCCAGAGGCCTGCCGGCAGTGCACACGGCAGAGGCAGCAAGGGGGTGTTGGCAGGCAGCTAGGAGGCAGCAGGAGTCCCACTTGAAAGTGGGGTCATGACTGTTTGGGCCTCAGGCCCCAACGGCAACCTGCACACACAGCCTCTGAACCTGCAGCTTGCGAGCAGTGCCAGAGACACACAGGCACCTCCCTGGGGCCTTCTCGAGGGAACTGTGCTCCATCGAGGTCCTGCTGGCTGGCAGTGGCCTAGGCCAGCACAGGCCTTAGGGAGGCCTGGCTGAGCCTGGGGTGATCTCCGAGCTAGCCATGCCCAGGACAAGCCTGGGACTTGAGGCCAGGCTGCAGCCACATTCCAGGCTGGGCCTGGTGCAGAGAGCCTGCAAGCGAGGCCTTCCAGGGGCAATGCTCAGTGCAGTGGCTTTGCCCTGCAATCCACGTTCCTCACTCGGGCCGCCCTGCCTGTCAGGCCCACACTCCCTAGACCTGTGTTCCTGAGGCCGTTGGACAGTTGGGGAAGTGGAGGCTCTCCCAGCATGGGAGGCCTGCTTAGCACACTGCTCTGGGTCCAAAGCGGATTCCCTGCACCTCGGGCACTGGGGCGACATTTTCTGCACACAGGAGACACTTGGCACACACAGTGTTTCCCCATGGAAAGCGGTGTGCCAAAGAGCACCCGCCTGGGATGTATGGCACTCTCCCACAGAAGCCCTCCATGCAGCAGGCTGTCATGGATTCGGCTGCAGGCCGTTGTGGCTGGAGAGACAGCAGCTCCTCTGGAGGCTCTGGGTCCATTTGCACTCCCGTGCTAGTAAATGAGGCCTGGGGGATGAGGTCCTTGCAAAGAGTGGCAAGCAGCCTGCTCCTTTCCATGAGACGCACGTGTGGTGAGAGAGGCTTGGCAGCAGAGAAGAAGCGAGAGGGGCAGCCAGGGAGGGGATCTGCATGCAGCTCGGAGGCCCCAGATCTCCTGCTTCCCAAGCAGAGCATGCCGGCTATGCCCATCAGGCCCCATTCCCAAGTGCACACCCAGCTTCTGGATGTGCCCTCTGCCAGCCATGAAAACACACACAGGCCATACCCTGAGCCTGCCGAGGGGGACCTTTGCTCCCCGGAGGGGGGGGTGGGGGGCTGAATGCCATGATTGTGTGACGGGAGAGAAGGCCCCCGGAGGCCTTCAGGGAGCTGCCACAGCATAGCGGTGCTCAGGAAAAGGCACTCTTCTTTCTGCAGGCTGGATGCACACTCGAGTTTCTGCTTGAGGCAGAGAGAGCTGAGCTAGGCGATCCCTGGCTGAAGGCAAAGCAGAGAGTTTTTCGGTGGAGCGATGGCTCCATCTGCTGGCTGACAAGCGTGGAAGGAGAAGCCTGGTTCCCACTGAGTTCCTGAGCAGGTTTCCAAGCTGGAGGCCCTCTGGCTCCACAAGCTCGAGAGTCCTGCCTAAGACTTCCCTCTGGCAACAGAGTGGGTGCCAAGGGCCTGTGGGTTCGAGAGTGCTCGGAAGCCGCAGGGGAGGCTTTGGGCACCCAGTGCTCTGTGATGGAAAACGCTGCAGGCCTGAGCCTCCAGGAACTCCTGCAAGGCTGTGGAGTGGGAAAGCTGTCCTTAGCAGAAGGCTCCCTGCCCAGGGCTGCAGGCCTTTGTGGATGGCTAAGCCGCAGCTTCCTTGCAGGCTGCTGCTCCAGGGGCGTGTGTGCCCTGGTCCAGAGTGCTGTAGGAGGAGGTCCTAGCAAGGGGAGAGCAAGCACCTTGTTTCCTTGGCCTCGACTGGCCTGTGCCCCCAGAGGCCTGCCGGCAGTGCACACGGCACAGGCAGCAACGGGGTGTTGGCAGGCAGCTAGGAGGCAGCAGGAGTCCCACTTGAAAGTGGGGTCATGACTGTTTGGGCCTCAGGCCCCAACGGCAACCTGCACACACAGCCTCTGAACCTGCAGCTTGCGAGCAGTGCCAGAGACACACAGGCACCTCCCTGGGGCCTTCTCGAGGGAACTGTGCTCCATCGAGGTCCTGCTGGCTGGCAGTGGCCTAGGCCAGCACAGGCCTTAGGGAGGCCTGGCTGAGCCTGGGGTGATCTCCGAGCTAGCCATGCCCAGGACAAGCCTGGGACTTGAGGCCAGGCTGCAGCCTCATTCCAGGCTGGGCCTGGTGCAGAGAGCCTGCAAGCGAGGCCTTCCAGGGGCAATGCTCAGTGCAGTGGCTTTGCCCTGCAATCCACGTTCCTCACTCGGGCCGCCCTGCCTGTCAGGCCCACACTCCCTAGACCTGTGTTCCTGAGGCCGTTGGACAGTTGGGGAAGTGGAGGCTCTCCCAGCATGGGAGGCCTGCTTAGCACACTGCTCTGGGTCCAAAGCGGATTCCCTGCACCTCGGGCACTGGGGCGACATTTTCTGCACACAGGAGACACTTGGCACACACAGTGTTTCCCCATGGAAAGCGGTGTGCCAAAGAGCACCCGCCTGGGATGTATGGCACTCTCCCACAGAAGCCCTCCATGCAGCAGGCTGTCATGGATTCGGCTGCAGGCCTTTGTGGCTGGAGAGACAGCAGCTCCTCTGGAGGCTCTGGGTCCATTTGCACTCCCGTGCTAGTAAATGAGGCCTGGGGGATGAGGTCCTTGCAAAGAGTGGCAAGCAGCCTGCTCCTTTCCATGAGACGCACGTGTGGTGAGAGAGGCTTGGCAGCAGAGAAGAAGCGAGAGGGGCAGCCAGGGAGGGGATCTGCATGCAGCTCGGAGGCCCCAGATCTCCTGCTTCCCAAGCAGAGCATGCCGGCTATGCCCATCAGGCCCCATTCCCAAGTGCACACCCAGCTTCTGGATGTGCCCTCTGCCAGCCATGAAAACACACACAGGCCATACCCTGAGCCTGCCGAGGGGGACCTTTGCTCCCCGGAGGGGGGGGTGGGGGGCTGAATGCCATGATTGTGTGACGGGAGAGAAGGCCCCCGGAGGCCTTCAGGGAGCTGCCACAGCATAGCGGTGCTCAGGAAAAGGCACTCTTCTTTCTGCAGGCTGGATGCACACTCGAGTTTCTGCTTGAGGCAGAGAGAGCTGAGCTAGGCGATCCCTGGCTGAAGGCAAAGCAGAGAGTTTTTCGGTGGAGCGATGGCTCCATCTGCTGGCTGACAAGCGTGGAAGGAGAAGCCTGGTTCCCACTGAGTTCCTGAGCAGGTTTCCAAGCTGGAGGCCCTCTGGCTCCACAAGCTCGAGAGTCCTGCCTAAGACTTCCCTCTGGCAACGGAGTGGGTGCCAAGGGCCTGTGGGTTCGAGAGTGCTCGGAAGCCGCAGGGGAGGCTTTGGGCACCCAGTGCTCTGTGATGGAAAACGCTGCAGGCCTGAGCCTCCAGGAACTCCTGCAAGGCTGTGGAGTGGGAAAGCTGTCCTTAGCAGAAGGCTCCCTGCCCAGGGCTGCAGGCCTTTGTGGATGGCTAAGCCGCAGCTTCCTTGCAGGCTGCTGCTCCAGGGGCGTGTGTGCCCTGGTCCAGAGTGCTGTAGGAGGAGGTCCTAGCAAGGGGAGAGCAAGCACCTTGTTTCCTTGGCCTCGACTGGCCTGTGCCCCCAGAGGCCTGCCGGCAGTGCACACGGCAGAGGCAGCAAGGGGGTGTTGGCAGGCAGCTAGGAGGCAGCAGGAGTCCCACTTGAAAGTGGGGTCATGACTGTTTGGGCCTCAGGCCCCAACGGCAACCTGCACACACAGCCTCTGAACCTGCAGCTTGCGAGCAGTGCCAGAGACACACAGGCACCTCCCTGGGGCCTTCTCGAGGGAACTGTGCTCCATCGAGGTCCTGCTGGCTGGCAGTGGCCTAGGCCAGCACAGGCCTTAGGGAGGCCTGGCTGAGCCTGGGGTGATCTCCGAGCTAGCCATGCCCAGGACAAGCCTGGGACTTGAGGCCAGGCTGCAGCCTCATTCCAGGCTGGGCCTGGTGCAGAGAGCCTGCAAGCGAGGCCTTCCAGGGGCAATGCTCAGTGCAGTGGCTTTGCCCTGCAATCCACGTTCCTCACTCGGGCCGCCCTGCCTGTCAGGCCCACACTCCCTAGACCTGTGTTCCTGAGGCCGTTGGACAGTTGGGGAAGTGGAGGCTCTCCCAGCATGGGAGGCCTGCTTAGCACACTGCTCTGGGTCCAAAGCGGATTCCCTGCACCTCGGGCACTGGGGCGACATTTTCTGCACACAGGAGACACTTGGCACACACAGTGTTTCCCCATGGAAAGCGGTGTGCCAAAGAGCACCCGCCTGGGATGTATGGCACTCTCCCACAGAAGCCCTCCATGCAGCAGGCTGTCATGGATTCGGCTGCAGGCCGTTGTGGCTGGAGAGAGAGCAGCTCCTCTGGAGGCTCTGGGTCCATTTGCACTCCCGTGCTAGTAAATGAGGCCTGGGGGATGAGGTCCTTGCAAAGAGTGGCAAGCAGCCTGCTCCTTTCCATGAGACGCACGTGTGGTGAGAGAGGCTTGGCAGCAGAGAAGAAGCGAGAGGGGCAGCCAGGGAGGGGATCTGCATGCAGCTCGGAGGCCCCAGATCTCCTGCTTCCCAAGCAGAGCATGCCGGCTATGCCCATCAGGCCCCATTCCCAAGTGCACACCCAGCTTCTGGATGTGCCCTCTGCCAGCCATGAAAACACACACAGGCCATACCCTGAGCCTGCCGAGGGGGACCTTTGCTCCCCGGAGGGGGGGGTGGGGGGCTGAATGCCATATTGTGTGACGGGAGAGAAGGCCCCCGGAGGCCTTCAGGGAGCTGCCACAGCATAGCGGTGCTCAGGAAAAGGCACTCTTCTTTCTGCAGGCTGGATGCACACTCGAGTTTCTGCTTGAGGCAGAGAGAGCTGAGCTAGGCGATCCCTGGCTGAAGGCAAAGCAGAGAGTTTTTCGGTGGAGCGATGGCTCCATCTGCTGGCTGACAAGCGTGGAAGGAGAAGCCTGGTTCCCACTGAGTTCCTGAGCAGGTTTCCAAGCTGGAGGCCCTCTGGCTCCACAAGCTCGAGAGTCCTGCCTAAGACTTCCCTCTGGCAACAGAGTGGGTGCCAAGGGCCTGTGGGTTCGAGAGTGCTCGGAAGCCGCAGGGGAGGCTTTGGGCACCCAGTGCTCTGTGATGGAAAACGCTGCAGGCCTGAGCCTCCAGGAACTCCTGCAAGGCTGTGGAGTGGGAAAGCTGTCCTTAGCAGAAGGCTCCCTGCCCAGGGCTGCAGGCCTTTGTGGATGGCTAAGCCGCAGCTTCCTTGCAGGCTGCTGCTCCAGGGGCGTGTGTGCCCTGGTCCAGAGTGCTGTAGGAGGAGGTCCTAGCAAGGGGAGAGCAAGCACCTTGTTTCCTTGGCCTCGACTGGCCTGTGCCCCCAGAGGCCTGCCGGCAGTGCACACGGCAGAGGCAGCAAGGGGGTGTTGGCAGGCAGCTAGGAGGCAGCAGGAGTCCCACTTGAAAGTGGGGTCATGACTGTTTGGGCCTCAGGCCCCAACAGCAACCTGCACACACAGCCTCTGAACCTGCAGCTTGCGAGCAGTGCCAGAGACACACAGGCACCTCCCTGGGGCCTTCTCGAGGGAACTGTGCTCCATCGAGGTCCTGCTGGCTGGCAGTGGCCTAGGCCAGCACAGGCCTTAGGGAGGCCTGGCTGAGCCTGGGGTGATCTCCGAGCTAGCCATGCCCAGGACAAGCCTGGGACTTGAGGCCAGGCTGCAGCCACATTCCAGGCTGGGCCTGGTGCAGAGAGCCTGCAAGCGAGGCCTTCCAGGGGCAATGCTCAGTGCAGTGGCTTTGCCCTGCAATCCACGTTCCTCACTCGGGCCGCCCTGCCTGTCAGGCCCACACTCCCTAGACCTGTGTTCCTGAGGCCGTTGGACAGTTGGGGAAGTGGAGGCTCTCCCAGCATGGGAGGCCTGCTTAGCACACTGCTCTGGGTCCAAAGCGGATTCCCTGCACCTCGGGCACTGGGGCGACATTTTCTGCACACAGGAGACACTTGGCACACACAGTGTTTCCCCATGGAAAGCGGTGTGCCAAAGAGCACCCGCCTGGGATGTATGGCACTCTCCCACAGAAGCCCTCCATGCAGCAGGCTGTCATGGATTCGGCTGCAGGCCGTTGTGGCTGGAGAGACAGCAGCTCCTCTGGAGGCTCTGGGTCCATTTGCACTCCCGTGCTAGTAAATGAGGCCTGGGGGATGAGGTCCTTGCAAAGAGTGGCAAGCAGCCTGCTCCTTTCCATGAGACGCATGTGTGGTGAGAGAGGCTTGGCAGCAGAGAAGAAGCGAGAGGGGCAGCCAGGGAGGGGATCTGCATGCAGCTCGGAGGCCCCAGATCTCCTGCTTCCCAAGCAGAGCATGCCGGCTATGCCCATCAGGCCCCATTCCCAAGTGCACACCCAGCTTCTGGATGTGCCCTCTGCCAGCCATGAAAACACACACAGGCCATACCCTGAGCCTGCCGAGGGGGACCTTTGCTCCCCGGAGGGGGGGGTGGGGGGCTGAATGCCATGATTGTGTGACGGGAGAGAAGGCCCCCGGAGGCCTTCAGGGAGCTGCCACAGCATAGCGGTGCTCAGGAAAAGGCACTCTTCTTTCTGCAGGCTGGATGCACACTCGAGTTTCTGCTTGAGGCAGAGAGAGCTGAGCTAGGCGATCCCTGGCTGAAGGCAAAGCAGAGAGTTTTTCGGTGGAGCGATGGCTCCATCTGCTGGCTGACAAGCGTGGAAGGAGAAGCCTGGTTCCCACTGAGTTCCTGAGCAGGTTTCCAAGCTGGAGGCCCTCTGGCTCCACAAGCTCGAGAGTCCTGCCTAAGACTTCCCTCTGGCAACAGAGTGGGTGCCAAGGGCCTGTGGGTTCGAGAGTGCTCAGAAGCCGCAGGGGAGGCTTTGGGCACCCAGTGCTCTGTGATGGAAAACGCTGCAGGCCTGAGCCTCCAGGAACTCCTGCAAAGCTGTGGAGTGGGAAAGCTGTCCTTAGCAGAAGGCTCCCTGCCCAGGGCTGCAGGCCTTTGTGGATGGCTAAGCCGCAGCTTCCTTGCAGGCTGCTGCTCCAGGGGCGTGTGTGCCCTGGTCCAGAGTGCTGTAGGAGGAGGTCCTAGCAAGGGGAGAGCAAGCACCTTGTTTCCTTGGCCTCGACTGGCCTGTGCCCCCAGAGGCCTGCCGGCAGTGCACACGGCAGAGGCAGCAAGGGGGTGTTGGCAGGCAGCTAGGAGGCAGCAGGAGTCCCACTTGAAAGTGGGGTCATGACTGTTTGGGCCTCAGGCCCCAACGGCAACCTGCACACACAGCCTCTGAACCTGCAGCTTGCGAGCAGTGCCAGAGACACACAGGCACCTCCCTGGGGCCTTCTCGAGGGAACTGTGCTCCATCGAGGTCCTGCTGGCTGGCAGTGGCCTAGGCCAGCACAGGCCTTAGGGAGGCCTGGCTGAGCCTGGGGTGATCTCCGAGCTAGCCATGCCCAGGACAAGCCTGGGACTTGAGGCCAGGCTGCAGCCACATTCCAGGCTGGGCCTGGTGCAGAGAGCCTGCAAGCGAGGCCTTCCAGGGGCAATGCTCAGTGCAGTGGCTTTGCCCTGCAATCCACGTTCCTCACTCGGGCCGCCCTGCCTGTCAGGCCCACACTCCCTAGACCTGTGTTCCTGAGGCCGTTGGACAGTTGGGGAAGTGGAGGCTCTCCCAGCATGGGAGGCCTGCTTAGCACACTGCTCTGGGTCCAAAGCGGATTCCCTGCACCTCGGGCACTGGGGCGACATTTTCTGCACACAGGAGACACTTGGCACACACAGTGTTTCCCCATGGAAAGCGGTGTGCCAAAGAGCACCCGCCTGGGATGTATGGCACTCTCCCACAGAAGCCCTCCATGCAGCAGGCTGTCATGGATTCGGCTGCAGGCCGTTGTGGCTGGAGAGACAGCAGCTCCTCTGGAGGCTCTGGGTCCATTTGCACTCCCGTGCTAGTAAATGAGGCCTGGGGGATGAGGTCCTTGCAAAGAGTGGCAAGCAGCCTGCTCCTTTCCATGAGACGCATGTGTGGTGAGAGAGGCTTGGCAGCAGAGAAGAAGCGAGAGGGGCAGCCAGGGAGGGGATCTGCATGCAGCTCGGAGGCCCCAGATCTCCTGCTTCCCAAGCAGAGCATGCCGGCTATGCCCATCAGGCCCCATTCCCAAGTGCACACCCAGCTTCTGGATGTGCCCTCTGCCAGCCATGAAAACACACACAGGCCATACCCTGAGCCTGCCGAGGGGGACCTTTGCTCCCCGGAGGGGGGGGTGGGGGGCTGAATGCCATGATTGTGTGACGGGAGAGAAGGCCCCCGGAGGCCTTCAGGGAGCTGCCACAGCATAGCGGTGCTCAGGAAAAGGCACTCTTCTTTCTGCAGGCTGGATGCACACTCGAGTTTCTGCTTGAGGCAGAGAGAGCTGAGCTAGGCGATCCCTGGCTGAAGGCAAAGCAGAGAGTTTTTCGGTGGAGCGATGGCTCCATCTGCTGGCTGACAAGCGTGGAAGGAGAAGCCTGGTTCCCACTGAGTTCCTGAGCAGGTTTCCAAGCTGGAGGCCCTCTGGCTCCACAAGCTCGAGAGTCCTGCCTAAGACTTCCCTCTGGCAACAGAGTGGGTGCCAAGGGCCTGTGGGTTCGAGAGTGCTCGGAAGCCGCAGGGGAGGCTTTGGGCACCCAGTGCTCTGTGATGGAAAACGCTGCAGGCCTGAGCCTCCAGGAACTCCTGCAAGGCTGTGGAGTGGGAAAGCTGTCCTTAGCAGAAGGCTCCCTGCCCAGGGCTGCAGGCCTTTGTGGATGGCTAAGCCGCAGCTTCCTTGCAGGCTGCTGCTCCAGGGGCGTGTGTGCCCTGGTCCAGAGTGCTGTAGGAGGAGGTCCTAGCAAGGGGAGAGCAAGCACCTTGTTTCCTTGGCCTCGACTGGCCTGTGCCCCCAGAGGCCTGCCGGCAGTGCACACGGCAGAGGCAGCAAGGGGGTGTTGGCAGGCAGCTAGGAGGCAGCAGGAGTCCCACTTGAAAGTGGGGTCATGACTGTTTGGGCCTCAGGCCCCAACGGCAACCTGCACACACAGCCTCTGAACCTGCAGCTTGCGAGCAGTGCCAGAGACACACAGGCACCTCCCTGGGGCCTTCTCGAGGGAACTGTGCTCCATCGAGGTCCTGCTGGCTGGCAGTGGCCTAGGCCAGCACAGGCCTTAGGGAGGCCTGGCTGAGCCTGGGGTGATCTCCGAGCTAGCCATGCCCAGGACAAGCCTGGGACTTGAGGCCAGGCTGCAGCCACATTCCAGGCTGGGCCTGGTGCAGAGAGCCTGCAAGCGAGGCCTTCCAGGGGCAATGCTCAGTGCAGTGGCTTTGCCCTGCAATCCACGTTCCTCACTCGGGCCGCCCTGCCTGTCAGGCCCACACTCCCTAGACCTGTGTTCCTGAGGCCGTTGGACAGTTGGGGAAGTGGAGGCTCTCCCAGCATGGGAGGCCTGCTTAGCACACTGCTCTGGGTCCAAAGCGGATTCCCTGCACCTCGGGCACTGGGGCGACATTTTCTGCACACAGGAGACACTTGGCACACACAGTGTTTCCCCATGGAAAGCGGTGTGCCAAAGAGCACCCGCCTGGGATGTATGGCACTCTCCCACAGAAGCCCTCCATGCAGCAGGCTGTCATGGATTCGGCTGCAGGCCTTTGTGGCTGGAGAGACAGCAGCTCCTCTGGAGGCTCTGGGTCCATTTGCACTCCCGTGCTAGTAAATGAGGCCTGGGGGATGAGGTCCTTGCAAAGAGTGGCAAGCAGCCTGCTCCTTTCCATGAGACGCACGTGTGGTGAGAGAGGCTTGGCAGCAGAGAAGAAGCGAGAGGGGCAGCCAGGGAGGGGATCTGCATGCAGCTCGGAGGCCCCAGATCTCCTGCTTCCCAAGCAGAGCATGCCGGCTATGCCCATCAGGCCCCATTCCCAAGTGCACACCCAGCTTCTGGATGTGCCCTCTGCCAGCCATGAAAACACACACAGGCCATACCCTGAGCCTGCCGAGGGGGACCTTTGCTCCCCGGAGGGGGGGGTGGGGGGCTGAATGCCATGATTGTGTGACGGGAGAGAAGGCCCCCGGAGGCCTTCAGGGAGCTGCCACAGCATAGCGGTGCTCAGGAAAAGGCACTCTTCTTTCTGCAGGCTGGATGCACACTCGAGTTTCTGCTTGAGGCAGAGAGAGCTGAGCTAGGCGATCCCTGGCTGAAGGCAAAGCAGAGAGTTTTTCGGTGGAGCGATGGCTCCATCTGCTGGCTGACAAGCGTGGAAGGAGAAGCCTGGTTCCCACTGAGTTCCTGAGCAGGTTTCCAAGCTGGAGGCCCTCTGGCTCCACAAGCTCGAGAGTCCTGCCTAAGACTTCCCTCTGGCAACGGAGTGGGTGCCAAGGGCCTGTGGGTTCGAGAGTGCTCGGAAGCCGCAGGGGAGGCTTTGGGCACCCAGTGCTCTGTGATGGAAAACGCTGCAGGCCTGAGCCTCCAGGAACTCCTGCAAGGCTGTGGAGTGGGAAAGCTGTCCTTAGCAGAAGGCTCCCTGCCCAGGGCTGCAGGCCTTTGTGGATGGCTAAGCCGCAGCTTCCTTGCAGGCTGCTGCTCCAGGGGCGTGTGTGCCCTGGTCCAGAGTGCTGTAGGAGGAGGTCCTAGCAAGGGGAGAGCAAGCACCTTGTTTCCTTGGCCTCGACTGGCCTGTGCCCCCAGAGGCCTGCCGGCAGTGCACACGGCAGAGGCAGCAAGGGGGTGTTGGCAGGCAGCTAGGAGGCAGCAGGAGTCCCACTTGAAAGTGGGGTCATGACTGTTTGGGCCTCAGGCCCCAACGGCAACCTGCACACACAGCCTCTGAACCTGCAGCTTGCGAGCAGTGCCAGAGACACACAGGCACCTCCCTGGGGCCTTCTCGAGGGAACTGTGCTCCATCGAGGTCCTGCTGGCTGGCAGTGGCCTAGGCCAGCACAGGCCTTAGGGAGGCCTGGCTGAGCCTGGGGTGATCTCCGAGCTAGCCATGCCCAGGACAAGCCTGGGACTTGAGGCCAGGCTGCAGCCTCATTCCAGGCTGGGCCTGGTGCAGAGAGCCTGCAAGCGAGGCCTTCCAGGGGCAATGCTCAGTGCAGTGGCTTTGCCCTGCAATCCACGTTCCTCACTCGGGCCGCCCTGCCTGTCAGGCCCACACTCCCTAGACCTGTGTTCCTGAGGCCGTTGGACAGTTGGGGAAGTGGAGGCTCTCCCAGCATGGGAGGCCTGCTTAGCACACTGCTCTGGGTCCAAAGCGGATTCCCTGCACCTCGGGCACTGGGGCGACATTTTCTGCACACAGGAGACACTTGGCACACACAGTGTTTCCCCATGGAAAGCGGTGTGCCAAAGAGCACCCGCCTGGGATGTATGGCACTCTCCCACAGAAGCCCTCCATGCAGCAGGCTGTCATGGATTCGGCTGCAGGCCGTTGTGGCTGGAGAGAGAGCAGCTCCTCTGGAGGCTCTGGGTCCATTTGCACTCCCGTGCTAGTAAATGAGGCCTGGGGGATGAGGTCCTTGCAAAGAGTGGCAAGCAGCCTGCTCCTTTCCATGAGACGCACGTGTGGTGAGAGAGGCTTGGCAGCAGAGAAGAAGCGAGAGGGGCAGCCAGGGAGGGGATCTGCATGCAGCTCGGAGGCCCCAGATCTCCTGCTTCCCAAGCAGAGCATGCCGGCTATGCCCATCAGGCCCCATTCCCAAGTGCACACCCAGCTTCTGGATGTGCCCTCTGCCAGCCATGAAAACACACACAGGCCATACCCTGAGCCTGCCGAGGGGGACCTTTGCTCCCCGGAGGGGGGGGTGGGGGGCTGAATGCCATATTGTGTGACGGGAGAGAAGGCCCCCGGAGGCCTTCAGGGAGCTGCCACAGCATAGCGGTGCTCAGGAAAAGGCACTCTTCTTTCTGCAGGCTGGATGCACACTCGAGTTTCTGCTTGAGGCAGAGAGAGCTGAGCTAGGCGATCCCTGGCTGAAGGCAAAGCAGAGAGTTTTTCGGTGGAGCGATGGCTCCATCTGCTGGCTGACAAGCGTGGAAGGAGAAGCCTGGTTCCCACTGAGTTCCTGAGCAGGTTTCCAAGCTGGAGGCCCTCTGGCTCCACAAGCTCGAGAGTCCTGCCTAAGACTTCCCTCTGGCAACAGAGTGGGTGCCAAGGGCCTGTGGGTTCGAGAGTGCTCGGAAGCCGCAGGGGAGGCTTTGGGCACCCAGTGCTCTGTGATGGAAAACGCTGCAGGCCTGAGCCTCCAGGAACTCCTGCAAGGCTGTGGAGTGGGAAAGCTGTCCTTAGCAGAAGGCTCCCTGCCCAGGGCTGCAGGCCTTTGTGGATGGCTAAGCCGCAGCTTCCTTGCAGGCTGCTGCTCCAGGGGCGTGTGTGCCCTGGTCCAGAGTGCTGTAGGAGGAGGTCCTAGCAAGGGGAGAGCAAGCACCTTGTTTCCTTGGCCTCGACTGGCCTGTGCCCCCAGAGGCCTGCCGGCAGTGCACACGGCAGAGGCAGCAAGGGGGTGTTGGCAGGCAGCTAGGAGGCAGCAGGAGTCCCACTTGAAAGTGGGGTCATGACTGTTTGGGCCTCAGGCCCCAACAGCAACCTGCACACACAGCCTCTGAACCTGCAGCTTGCGAGCAGTGCCAGAGACACACAGGCACCTCCCTGGGGCCTTCTCGAGGGAACTGTGCTCCATCGAGGTCCTGCTGGCTGGCAGTGGCCTAGGCCAGCACAGGCCTTAGGGAGGCCTGGCTGAGCCTGGGGTGATCTCCGAGCTAGCCATGCCCAGGACAAGCCTGGGACTTGAGGCCAGGCTGCAGCCACATTCCAGGCTGGGCCTGGTGCAGAGAGCCTGCAAGCGAGGCCTTCCAGGGGCAATGCTCAGTGCAGTGGCTTTGCCCTGCAATCCACGTTCCTCACTCGGGCCGCCCTGCCTGTCAGGCCCACACTCCCTAGACCTGTGTTCCTGAGGCCGTTGGACAGTTGGGGAAGTGGAGGCTCTCCCAGCATGGGAGGCCTGCTTAGCACACTGCTCTGGGTCCAAAGCGGATTCCCTGCACCTCGGGCACTGGGGCGACATTTTCTGCACACAGGAGACACTTGGCACACACAGTGTTTCCCCATGGAAAGCGGTGTGCCAAAGAGCACCCGCCTGGGATGTATGGCACTCTCCCACAGAAGCCCTCCATGCAGCAGGCTGTCATGGATTCGGCTGCAGGCCGTTGTGGCTGGAGAGACAGCAGCTCCTCTGGAGGCTCTGGGTCCATTTGCACTCCCGTGCTAGTAAATGAGGCCTGGGGGATGAGGTCCTTGCAAAGAGTGGCAAGCAGCCTGCTCCTTTCCATGAGACGCATGTGTGGTGAGAGAGGCTTGGCAGCAGAGAAGAAGCGAGAGGGGCAGCCAGGGAGGGGATCTGCATGCAGCTCGGAGGCCCCAGATCTCCTGCTTCCCAAGCAGAGCATGCCGGCTATGCCCATCAGGCCCCATTCCCAAGTGCACACCCAGCTTCTGGATGTGCCCTCTGCCAGCCATGAAAACACACACAGGCCATACCCTGAGCCTGCCGAGGGGGACCTTTGCTCCCCGGAGGGGGGGGTGGGGGGCTGAATGCCATGATTGTGTGACGGGAGAGAAGGCCCCCGGAGGCCTTCAGGGAGCTGCCACAGCATAGCGGTGCTCAGGAAAAGGCACTCTTCTTTCTGCAGGCTGGATGCACACTCGAGTTTCTGCTTGAGGCAGAGAGAGCTGAGCTAGGCGATCCCTGGCTGAAGGCAAAGCAGAGAGTTTTTCGGTGGAGCGATGGCTCCATCTGCTGGCTGACAAGCGTGGAAGGAGAAGCCTGGTTCCCACTGAGTTCCTGAGCAGGTTTCCAAGCTGGAGGCCCTCTGGCTCCACAAGCTCGAGAGTCCTGCCTAAGACTTCCCTCTGGCAACAGAGTGGGTGCCAAGGGCCTGTGGGTTCGAGAGTGCTCAGAAGCCGCAGGGGAGGCTTTGGGCACCCAGTGCTCTGTGATGGAAAACGCTGCAGGCCTGAGCCTCCAGGAACTCCTGCAAAGCTGTGGAGTGGGAAAGCTGTCCTTAGCAGAAGGCTCCCTGCCCAGGGCTGCAGGCCTTTGTGGATGGCTAAGCCGCAGCTTCCTTGCAGGCTGCTGCTCCAGGGGCGTGTGTGCCCTGGTCCAGAGTGCTGTAGGAGGAGGTCCTAGCAAGGGGAGAGCAAGCACCTTGTTTCCTTGGCCTCGACTGGCCTGTGCCCCCAGAGGCCTGCCGGCAGTGCACACGGCAGAGGCAGCAAGGGGGTGTTGGCAGGCAGCTAGGAGGCAGCAGGAGTCCCACTTGAAAGTGGGGTCATGACTGTTTGGGCCTCAGGCCCCAACGGCAACCTGCACACACAGCCTCTGAACCTGCAGCTTGCGAGCAGTGCCAGAGACACACAGGCACCTCCCTGGGGCCTTCTCGAGGGAACTGTGCTCCATCGAGGTCCTGCTGGCTGGCAGTGGCCTAGGCCAGCACAGGCCTTAGGGAGGCCTGGCTGAGCCTGGGGTGATCTCCGAGCTAGCCATGCCCAGGACAAGCCTGGGACTTGAGGCCAGGCTGCAGCCACATTCCAGGCTGGGCCTGGTGCAGAGAGCCTGCAAGCGAGGCCTTCCAGGGGCAATGCTCAGTGCAGTGGCTTTGCCCTGCAATCCACGTTCCTCACTCGGGCCGCCCTGCCTGTCAGGCCCACACTCCCTAGACCTGTGTTCCTGAGGCCGTTGGACAGTTGGGGAAGTGGAGGCTCTCCCAGCATGGGAGGCCTGCTTAGCACACTGCTCTGGGTCCAAAGCGGATTCCCTGCACCTCGGGCACTGGGGCGACATTTTCTGCACACAGGAGACACTTGGCACACACAGTGTTTCCCCATGGAAAGCGGTGTGCCAAAGAGCACCCGCCTGGGATGTATGGCACTCTCCCACAGAAGCCCTCCATGCAGCAGGCTGTCATGGATTCGGCTGCAGGCCGTTGTGGCTGGAGAGACAGCAGCTCCTCTGGAGGCTCTGGGTCCATTTGCACTCCCGTGCTAGTAAATGAGGCCTGGGGGATGAGGTCCTTGCAAAGAGTGGCAAGCAGCCTGCTCCTTTCCATGAGACGCATGTGTGGTGAGAGAGGCTTGGCAGCAGAGAAGAAGCGAGAGGGGCAGCCAGGGAGGGGATCTGCATGCAGCTCGGAGGCCCCAGATCTCCTGCTTCCCAAGCAGAGCATGCCGGCTATGCCCATCAGGCCCCATTCCCAAGTGCACACCCAGCTTCTGGATGTGCCCTCTGCCAGCCATGAAAACACACACAGGCCATACCCTGAGCCTGCCGAGGGGGACCTTTGCTCCCCGGAGGGGGGGGTGGGGGGCTGAATGCCATGATTGTGTGACGGGAGAGAAGGCCCCCGGAGGCCTTCAGGGAGCTGCCACAGCATAGCGGTGCTCAGGAAAAGGCACTCTTCTTTCTGCAGGCTGGATGCACACTCGAGTTTCTGCTTGAGGCAGAGAGAGCTGAGCTAGGCGATCCCTGGCTGAAGGCAAAGCAGAGAGTTTTTCGGTGGAGCGATGGCTCCATCTGCTGGCTGACAAGCGTGGAAGGAGAAGCCTGGTTCCCACTGAGTTCCTGAGCAGGTTTCCAAGCTGGAGGCCCTCTGGCTCCACAAGCTCGAGAGTCCTGCCTAAGACTTCCCTCTGGCAACGGAGTGGGTGCCAAGGGCCTGTGGGTTCGAGAGTGCTCGGAAGCCGCAGGGGAGGCTTTGGGCACCCAGTGCTCTGTGATGGAAAACGCTGCAGGCCTGAGCCTCCAGGAACTCCTGCAAGGCTGTGGAGTGGGAAAGCTGTCCTTAGCAGAAGGCTCCCTGCCCAGGGCTGCAGGCCTTTGTGGATGGCTAAGCCGCAGCTTCCTTGCAGGCTGCTGCTCCAGGGGCGTGTGTGCCCTGGTCCAGAGTGCTGTAGGAGGAGGTCCTAGCAAGGGGAGAGCAAGCACCTTGTTTCCTTGGCCTCGACTGGCCTGTGCCCCCAGAGGCCTGCCGGCAGTGCACACGGCAGAGGCAGCAAGGGGGTGTTGGCAGGCAGCTAGGAGGCAGCAGGAGTCCCACTTGAAAGTGGGGTCATGACTGTTTGGGCCTCAGGCCCCAACGGCAACCTGCACACACAGCCTCTGAACCTGCAGCTTGCGAGCAGTGCCAGAGACACACAGGCACCTCCCTGGGGCCTTCTCGAGGGAACTGTGCTCCATCGAGGTCCTGCTGGCTGGCAGTGGCCTAGGCCAGCACAGGCCTTAGGGAGGCCTGGCTGAGCCTGGGGTGATCTCCGAGCTAGCCATGCCCAGGACAAGCCTGGGACTTGAGGCCAGGCTGCAGCCACATTCCAGGCTGGGCCTGGTGCAGAGAGCCTGCAAGCGAGGCCTTCCAGGGGCAATGCTCAGTGCAGTGGCTTTGCCCTGCAATCCACGTTCCTCACTCGGGCCGCCCTGCCTGTCAGGCCCACACTCCCTAGACCTGTGTTCCTGAGGCCGTTGGACAGTTGGGGAAGTGGAGGCTCTCCCAGCATGGGAGGCCTGCTTAGCACACTGCTCTGGGTCCAAAGCGGATTCCCTGCACCTCGGGCACTGGGGCGACATTTTCTGCACACAGGAGACACTTGGCACACACAGTGTTTCCCCATGGAAAGCGGTGTGCCAAAGAGCACCCGCCTGGGATGTATGGCACTCTCCCACAGAAGCCCTCCATGCAGCAGGCTGTCATGGATTCGGCTGCAGGCCTTTGTGGCTGGAGAGACAGCAGCTCCTCTGGAGGCTCTGGGTCCATTTGCACTCCCGTGCTAGTAAATGAGGCCTGGGGGATGAGGTCCTTGCAAAGAGTGGCAAGCAGCCTGCTCCTTTCCATGAGACGCACGTGTGGTGAGAGAGGCTTGGCAGCAGAGAAGAAGCGAGAGGGGCAGCCAGGGAGGGGATCTGCATGCAGCTCGGAGGCCCCAGATCTCCTGCTTCCCAAGCAGAGCATGCCGGCTATGCCCATCAGGCCCCATTCCCAAGTGCACACCCAGCTTCTGGATGTGCCCTCTGCCAGCCATGAAAACACACACAGGCCATACCCTGAGCCTGCCGAGGGGGACCTTTGCTCCCCGGAGGGGGGGGTGGGGGGCTGAATGCCATGATTGTGTGACGGGAGAGAAGGCCCCCGGAGGCCTTCAGGGAGCTGCCACAGCATAGCGGTGCTCAGGAAAAGGCACTCTTCTTTCTGCAGGCTGGATGCACACTCGAGTTTCTGCTTGAGGCAGAGAGAGCTGAGCTAGGCGATCCCTGGCTGAAGGCAAAGCAGAGAGTTTTTCGGTGGAGCGATGGCTCCATCTGCTGGCTGACAAGCGTGGAAGGAGAAGCCTGGTTCCCACTGAGTTCCTGAGCAGGTTTCCAAGCTGGAGGCCCTCTGGCTCCACAAGCTCGAGAGTCCTGCCTAAGACTTCCCTCTGGCAACAGAGTGGGTGCCAAGGGCCTGTGGGTTCGAGAGTGCTCGGAAGCCGCAGGGGAGGCTTTGGGCACCCAGTGCTCTGTGATGGAAAACGCTGCAGGCCTGAGCCTCCAGGAACTCCTGCAAAGCTGTGGAGTGGGAAAGCTGTCCTTAGCAGAAGGCTCCCTGCCCAGGGCTGCAGGCCTTTGTGGATGGCTAAGCCGCAGCTTCCTTGCAGGCTGCTGCTCCAGGGGCGTGTGTGCCCTGGTCCAGAGTGCTGTAGGAGGAGGTCCTAGCAAGGGGAGAGCAAGCACCTTGTTTCCTTGGCCTCGACTGGCCTGTGCCCCCAGAGGCCTGCCGGCAGTGCACACGGCACAGGCAGCAAGGGGGTGTTGGCAGGCAGCTAGGAGGCAGCAGGAGTCCCACTTGAAAGTGGGGTCATGACTGTTTGGGCCTCAGGCCCCAACGGCAACCTGCACACACAGCCTCTGAACCTGCAGCTTGCGAGCAGTGCCAGAGACACACAGGCACCTCCCTGGGGCCTTCTCGAGGGAACTGTGCTCCATCGAGGTCCTGCTGGCTGGCAGTGGCCTAGGCCAGCACAGGCCTTAGGGAGGCCTGGCTGAGCCTGGGGTGATCTCCGAGCTAGCCATGCCCAGGACAAGCCTGGGACTTGAGGCCAGGCTGCAGCCTCATTCCAGGCTGGGCCTGGTGCAGAGAGCCTGCAAGCGAGGCCTTCCAGGGGCAATGCTCAGTGCAGTGGCTTTGCCCTGCAATCCACGTTCCTCACTCGGGCCGCCCTGCCTGTCAGGCCCACACTCCCTAGACCTGTGTTCCTGAGGCCGTTGGACAGTTGGGGAAGTGGAGGCTCTCCCAGCATGGGAGGCCTGCTTAGCACACTGCTCTGGGTCCAAAGCGGATTCCCTGCACCTCGGGCACTGGGGCGACATTTTCTGCACACAGGAGACACTTGGCACACACAGTGTTTCCCCATGGAAAGTGGTGTGCCAAAGAGCACCCGCCTGGGATGTATGGCACTCTCCCACAGAAGCCCTCCATGCAGCAGGCTGTCATGGATTCGGCTGCAGGCCGTTGTGGCTGGAGAGACAGCAGCTCCTCTGGAGGCTCTGGGTCCATTTGCACTCCCGTGCTAGTAAATGAGGCCTGGGGGATGAGGTCCTTGCAAAGAGTGGCAAGCAGCCTGCTCCTTTCCATGAGACGCACGTGTGGTGAGAGAGGCTTGGCAGCAGAGAAGAAGCGAGAGGGGCAGCCAGGGAGGGGATCTGCATGCAGCTCGGAGGCCCCAGATCTCCTGCTTCCCAAGCAGAGCATGCCGGCTATGCCCATCAGGCCCCATTCCCAAGTGCACACCCAGCTTCTGGATGTGCCCTCTGCCAGCCATGAAAACACACACAGGCCATACCCTGAGCCTGCCGAGGGGGACCTTTGCTCCCCGGAGGGGGGGGTGGGGGGCTGAATGCCATGATTGTGTGACGGGAGAGAAGGCCCCCGGAGGCCTTCAGGGAGCTGCCACAGCATAGCGGTGCTCAGGAAAAGGCACTCTTCTTTCTGCAGGCTGGATGCACACTCGAGTTTCTGCTTGAGGCAGAGAGAGCTGAGCTAGGCGATCCCTGGCTGAAGGCAAAGCAGAGAGTTTTTCGGTGGAGCGATGGCTCCATCTGCTGGCTGACAAGCGTGGAAGGAGAAGCCTGGTTCCCACTGAGTTCCTGAGCAGGTTTCCAAGCTGGAGGCCCTCTGGCTCCACAAGCTCGAGAGTCCTGCCTAAGACTTCCCTCTGGCAACAGAGTGGGTGCCAAGGGCCTGTGGGTTCGAGAGTGCTCGGAAGCCGCAGGGGAGGCTTTGGGCACCCAGTGCTCTGTGATGGAAAACGCTGCAGGCCTGAGCCTCCAGGAACTCCTGCAAGGCTGTGGAGTGGGAAAGCTGTCCTTAGCAGAAGGCTCCCTGCCCAGGGCTGCAGGCCTTTGTGGATGGCTAAGCCGCAGCTTCCTTGCAGGCTGCTGCTCCAGGGGCGTGTGTGCCCTGGTCCAGAGTGCTGTAGGAGGAGGTCCTAGCAAGGGGAGAGCAAGCACCTTGTTTCCTTGGCCTCGACTGGCCTGTGCCCCCAGAGGCCTGCCGGCAGTGCACACGGCAGAGGCAGCAAGGGGGTGTTGGCAGGCAGCTAGGAGGCAGCAGGAGTCCCACTTGAAAGTGGGGTCATGACTGTTTGGGCCTCAGGCCCCAACGGCAACCTGCACACACAGCCTCTGAACCTGCAGCTTGCGAGCAGTGCCAGAGACACACAGGCACCTCCCTGGGGCCTTCTCGAGGGAACTGTGCTCCATCGAGGTCCTGCTGGCTGGCAGTGGCCTAGGCCAGCACAGGCCTTAGGGAGGCCTGGCTGAGCCTGGGGTGATCTCCGAGCTAGCCATGCCCAGGACAAGCCTGGGACTTGAGGCCAGGCTGCAGCCACATTCCAGGCTGGGCCTGGTGCAGAGAGCCTGCAAGCGAGGCCTTCCAGGGGCAATGCTCAGTGCAGTGGCTTTGCCCTGCAATCCACATTCCTCACTCGGGCCGCCCTGCCTGTCAGGCCCACACTCCCTAGACCTGTGTTCCTGAGGCCGTTGGACAGTTGGGGAAGTGGAGGCTCTCCCAGCATGGGAGGCCTGCTTAGCACACTGCTCTGGGTCCAAAGCGGATTCCCTGCACCTCGGGCACTGGGGCGACATTTTCTGCACACAGGAGACACTTGGCACACACAGTGTTTCCCCATGGAAAGCGGTGTGCCAAAGAGCACCCGCCTGGGATGTATGGCACTCTCCCACAGAAGCCCTCCATGCAGCAGGCTGTCATGGATTCGGCTGCAGGCCTTTGTGGCTGGAGAGACAGCAGCTCCTCTGGAGGCTCTGGGTCCATTTGCACTCCCGTGCTAGTAAATGAGGCCTGGGGGATGAGGTCCTTGCAAAGAGTGGCAAGCAGCCTGCTCCTTTCCATGAGACGCACGTGTGGTGAGAGAGGCTTGGCAGCAGAGAAGAAGCGAGAGGGGCAGCCAGGGAGGGGATCTGCATGCAGCTCGGAGGCCCCAGATCTCCTGCTTCCCAAGCAGAGCATGCCGGCTATGCCCATCAGGCCCCATTCCCAAGTGCACACCCAGCTTCTGGATGTGCCCTCTGCCAGCCATGAAAACACACACAGGCCATACCCTGAGCCTGCCGAGGGGGACCTTTGCTCCCCGGAGGGGGGGGTGGGGGGCTGAATGCCATGATTGTGTGACGGGAGAGAAGGCCCCCGGAGGCCTTCAGGGAGCTGCCACAGCATAGCGGTGCTCAGGAAAAGGCACTCTTCTTTCTGCAGGCTGGATGCACACTCGAGTTTCTGCTTGAGGCAGAGAGAGCTGAGCTAGGCGATCCCTGGCTGAAGGCAAAGCAGAGAGTTTTTCGGTGGAGCGATGGCTCCATCTGCTGGCTGACAAGCGTGGAAGGAGAAGCCTGGTTCCCACTGAGTTCCTGAGCAGGTTTCCAAGCTGGAGGCCCTCTGGCTCCACAAGCTCGAGAGTCCTGCCTAAGACTTCCCTCTGGCAACGGAGTGGGTGCCAAGGGCCTGTGGGTTCGAGAGTGCTCGGAAGCCGCAGGGGAGGCTTTGGGCACCCAGTGCTCTGTGATGGAAAACGCTGCAGGCCTGAGCCTCCAGGAACTCCTGCAAGGCTGTGGAGTGGGAAAGCTGTCCTTAGCAGAAGGCTCCCTGCCCAGGGCTGCAGGCCTTTGTGGATGGCTAAGCCGCAGCTTCCTTGCAGGCTGCTGCTCCAGGGGCGTGTGTGCCCTGGTCCAGAGTGCTGTAGGAGGAGGTCCTAGCAAGGGGAGAGCAAGCACCTTGTTTCCTTGGCCTCGACTGGCCTGTGCCCCCAGAGGCCTGCCGGCAGTGCACACGGCACAGGCAGCAAGGGGGTGTTGGCAGGCAGCTAGGAGGCAGCAGGAGTCCCACTTGAAAGTGGGGTCATGACTGTTTGGGCCTCAGGCCCCAACGGCAACCTGCACACACAGCCTCTGAACCTGCAGCTTGCGAGCAGTGCCAGAGACACACAGGCACCTCCCTGGGGCCTTCTCGAGGGAACTGTGCTCCATCGAGGTCCTGCTGGCTGGCAGTGGCCTAGGCCAGCACAGGCCTTAGGGAGGCCTGGCTGAGCCTGGGGTGATCTCCGAGCTAGCCATGCCCAGGACAAGCCTGGGACTTGAGGCCAGGCTGCAGCCACATTCCAGGCTGGGCCTGGTGCAGAGAGCCTGCAAGCGAGGCCTTCCAGGGGCAATGCTCAGTGCAGTGGCTTTGCCCTGCAATCCACGTTCCTCACTCGGGCCGCCCTGCCTGTCAGGCCCACACTCCCTAGACCTGTGTTCCTGAGGCCGTTGGACAGTTGGGGAAGTGGAGGCTCTCCCAGCATGGGAGGCCTGCTTAGCACACTGCTCTGGGTCCAAAGCGGATTCCCTGCACCTCGGGCACTGGGTCGACATTTTCTGCACACAGGAGACACTTGGCACACACAGTGTTTCCCCATGGAAAGCGGTGTGCCAAAGAGCACCCGCCTGGGATGTATGGCACTCTCCCACAGAAGCCCTCCATGCAGCAGGCTGTCATGGATTCGGCTGCAGGCCTTTGTGGCTGGAGAGACAGCAGCTCCTCTGGAGGCTCTGGGTCCATTTGCACTCCCGTGCTAGTAAATGAGGCCTGGGGGATGAGGTCCTTGCAAAGAGTGGCAAGCAGCCTGCTCCTTTCCATGAGACGCACGTGTGGTGAGAGAGGCTTGGCAGCAGAGAAGAAGCGAGAGGGGCAGCCAGGGAGGGGATCTGCATGCAGCTCGGAGGCCCCAGATCTCCTGCTTCCCAAGCAGAGCATGCCGGCTATGCCCATCAGGCCCCATTCCCAAGTGCACACCCAGCTTCTGGATGTGCCCTCTGCCAGCCATGAAAACACACACAGGCCATACCCTGAGCCTGCCGAGGGGGACCTTTGCTCCCCGGAGGGGGGGGTGGGGGGCTGAATGCCATGATTGTGTGACGGGAGAGAAGGCCCCCGGAGGCCTTCAGGGAGCTGCCACAGCATAGCGGTGCTCAGGAAAAGGCACTCTTCTTTCTGCAGGCTGGATGCACACTCGAGTTTCTGCTTGAGGCAGAGAGAGCTGAGCTAGGCGATCCCTGGCTGAAGGCAAAGCAGAGAGTTTTTCGGTGGAGTGATGGCTCCATCTGCTGGCTGACAAGCGTGGAAGGAGAAGCCTGGTTCCCACTGAGTTCCTGAGCAGGTTTCCAAGCTGGAGGCCCTCTGGCTCCACAAGCTCGAGAGTCCTGCCTAAGACTTCCCTCTGGCAACAGAGTGGGTGCCAAGGGCCTGTGGGTTCGAGAGTGCTCGGAAGCCGCAGGGGAGGCTTTGGGCACCCAGTGCTCTGTGATGGAAAACGCTGCAGGCCTGAGCCTCCAGGAACTCCTGCAAAGCTGTGGAGTGGGAAAGCTGTCCTTAGCAGAAGGCTCCCTGCCCAGGGCTGCAGGCCTTTGTGGATGGCTAAGCCGCAGCTTCCTTGCAGGCTGCTGCTCCAGGGGCGTGTGTGCCCTGGTCCAGAGTGCTGTAGGAGGAGGTCCTAGCAAGGGGAGAGCAAGCACCTTGTTTCCTTGGCCTCGACTGGCCTGTGCCCCCAGAGGCCTGCCGGCAGTGCACACGGCAGAGGCAGCAAGGGGGTGTTGGCAGGCAGCTAGGAGGCAGCAGGAGTCCCACTTGAAAGTGGGGTCATGACTGTTTGGGCCTCAGGCCCCAACGGCAACCTGCACACACAGCCTCTGAACCTGCAGCTTGCGAGCAGTGCCAGAGACACACAGGCACCTCCCTGGGGCCTTCTCGAGGGAACTGTGCTCCATCGAGGTCCTGCTGGCTGGCAGTGGCCTAGGCCAGCACAGGCCTTAGGGAGGCCTGGCTGAGCCTGGGGTGATCTCCGAGCTAGCCATGCCCAGGACAAGCCTGGGACTTGAGGCCAGGCTGCAGCCTCATTCCAGGCTGGGCCTGGTGCAGAGAGCCTGCAAGCGAGGCCTTCCAGGGGCAATGCTCAGTGCAGTGGCTTTGCCCTGCAATCCACGTTCCTCACTCGGGCCGCCCTGCCTGTCAGGCCCACACTCCCTAGACCTGTGTTCCTGAGGCCGTTGGACAGTTGGGGAAGTGGAGGCTCTCCCAGCATGGGAGGCCTGCTTAACACACTGCTCTGGGTCCAAAGCGGATTCCCTGCACCTCGGGCACTGGGGCGACATTTTCTGCACACAGGAGACACTTGGCACACACAGTGTTTCCCCATGGAAAGCGGTGTGCCAAAGAGCACCCGCCTGGGATGTATGGCACTCTCCCACAGAAGCCCTCCATGCAGCAGGCTGTCATGGATTCGGCTGCAGGCCGTTGTGGCTGGAGAGAGAGCAGCTCCTCTGGAGGCTCTGGGTCCATTTGCACTCCCGTGCTAGTAAATGAGGCCTGGGGGATGAGGTCCTTGCAAAGAGTGGCAAGCAGCCTGCTCCTTTCCATGAGACGCACGTGTGGTGAGAGAGGCTTGGCAGCAGAGAAGAAGCGAGAGGGGCAGCCAGGGAGGGGATCTGCATGCAGCTCGGAGGCCCCAGATCTCCTGCTTCCCAAGCAGAGCATGCCGGCTATGCCCATCAGGCCCCATTCCCAAGTGCACACCCAGCTTCTGGATGTGCCCTCTGCCAGCCATGAAAACACACACAGGCCATACCCTGAGCCTGCCGAGGGGGACCTTTGCTCCCCGGAGGGGGGGGTGGGGGGCTGAATGCCATGATTGTGTGACGGGAGAGAAGGCCCCCGGAGGCCTTCAGGGAGCTGCCACAGCATAGCGGTGCTCAGGAAAAGGCACTCTTCTTTCTGCAGGCTGGATGCACACTCGAGTTTCTGCTTGAGGCAGAGAGAGCTGAGCTAGGCGATCCCTGGCTGAAGGCAAAGCAGAGAGTTTTTCGGTGGAGCGATGGCTCCATCTGCTGGCTGACAAGCGTGGAAGGAGAAGCCTGGTTCCCACTGAGTTCCTGAGCAGGTTTCCAAGCTGGAGGCCCTCTGGCTCCACAAGCTCGAGAGTCCTGCCTAAGACTTCCCTCTGGCAACAGAGTGGGTGCCAAGGGCCTGTGGGTTCGAGAGTGCTCGGAAGCCGCAGGGGAGGCTTTGGGCACCCAGTGCTCTGTGATGGAAAACGCTGCAGGCCTGAGCCTCCAGGAACTCCTGCAAGGCTGTGGAGTGGGAAAGCTGTCCTTAGCAGAAGGCTCCCTGCCCAGGGCTGCAGGCCTTTGTGGATGGCTAAGCCGCAGCTTCCTTGCAGGCTGCTGCTCCAGGGGCGTGTGTGCCCTGGTCCAGAGTGCTGTAGGAGGAGGTCCTAGCAAGGGGAGAGCAAGCACCTTGTTTCCTTGGCCTCGACTGGCCTGTGCCCCCAGAGGCCTGCCGGCAGTGCACACGGCAGAGGCAGCAAGGGGGTGTTGGCAGGCAGCTAGGAGGCAGCAGGAGTCCCACTTGAAAGTGGGGTCATGACTGTTTGGGCCTCAGGCCCCAACGGCAACCTGCACACACAGCCTCTGAACCTGCAGCTTGCGAGCAGTGCCAGAGACACACAGGCACCTCCCTGGGGCCTTCTCGAGGGAACTGTGCTCCATCGAGGTCCTGCTGGCTGGCAGTGGCCTAGGCCAGCACAGGCCTTAGGGAGGCCTGGCTGAGCCTGGGGTGATCTCCGAGCTAGCCATGCCCAGGACAAGCCTGGGACTTGAGGCCAGGCTGCAGCCACATTCCAGGCTGGGCCTGGTGCAGAGAGCCTGCAAGCGAGGCCTTCCAGGGGCAATGCTCAGTGCAGTGGCTTTGCCCTGCAATCCACGTTCCTCACTCGGGCCGCCCTGCCTGTCAGGCCCACACTCCCTAGACCTGTGTTCCTGAGGCCGTTGGACAGTTGGGGAAGTGGAGGCTCTCCCAGCATGGGAGGCCTGCTTAGCACACTGCTCTGGGTCCAAAGCGGATTCCCTGCACCTCGGGCACTGGGGCGACATTTTCTGCACACAGGAGACACTTGGCACACACAGTGTTTCCCCATGGAAAGCGGTGTGCCAAAGAGCACCCGCCTGGGATGTATGGCACTCTCCCACAGAAGCCCTCCATGCAGCAGGCTGTCATGGATTCGGCTGCAGGCCGTTGTGGCTGGAGAGACAGCAGCTCCTCTGGAGGCTCTGGGTCCATTTGCACTCCCGTGCTAGTAAATGAGGCCTGGGGGATGAGGTCCTTGCAAAGAGTGGCAAGCAGCCTGCTCCTTTCCATGAGACGCATGTGTGGTGAGAGAGGCTTGGCAGCAGAGAAGAAGCGAGAGGGGCAGCCAGGGAGGGGATCTGCATGCAGCTCGGAGGCCCCAGATCTCCTGCTTCCCAAGCAGAGCATGCCGGCTATGCCCATCAGGCCCCATTCCCAAGTGCACACCCAGCTTCTGGATGTGCCCTCTGCCAGCCATGAAAACACACACAGGCCATACCCTGAGCCTGCCGAGGGGGACCTTTGCTCCCCGGAGGGGGGGGTGGGGGGCTGAATGCCATGATTGTGTGACGGGAGAGAAGGCCCCCGGAGGCCTTCAGGGAGCTGCCACAGCATAGCGGTGCTCAGGAAAAGGCACTCTTCTTTCTGCAGGCTGGATGCACACTCGAGTTTCTGCTTGAGGCAGAGAGAGCTGAGCTAGGCGATCCCTGGCTGAAGGCAAAGCAGAGAGTTTTTCGGTGGAGCGATGGCTCCATCTGCTGGCTGACAAGCGTGGAAGGAGAAGCCTGGTTCCCACTGAGTTCCTGAGCAGGTTTCCAAGCTGGAGGCCCTCTGGCTCCACAAGCTCGAGAGTCCTGCCTAAGACTTCCCTCTGGCAACAGAGTGGGTGCCAAGGGCCTGTGGGTTCGAGAGTGCTCGGAAGCCGCAGGGGAGGCTTTGGGCACCCAGTGCTCTGTGATGGAAAACGCTGCAGGCCTGAGCCTCCAGGAACTCCTGCAAGGCTGTGGAGTGGGAAAGCTGTCCTTAGCAGAAGGCTCCCTGCCCAGGGCTGCAGGCCTTTGTGGATGGCTAAGCCGCAGCTTCCTTGCAGGCTGCTGCTCCAGGGGCGTGTGTGCCCTGGTCCAGAGTGCTGTAGGAGGAGGTCCTAGCAAGGGGAGAGCAAGCACCTTGTTTCCTTGGCCTCGACTGGCCTGTGCCCCCAGAGGCCTGCCGGCAGTGCACACGGCAGAGGCAGCAAGGGGGTGTTGGCAGGCAGCTAGGAGGCAGCAGGAGTCCCACTTGAAAGTGGGGTCATGACTGTTTGGGCCTCAGGCCCCAACGGCAACCTGCACACACAGCCTCTGAACCTGTAGCTTGCGAGCAGTGCCAGAGACACACAGGCACCTCCCTGGGGCCTTCTCGAGGGAACTGTGCTCCATCGAGGTCCTGCTGGCTGGCAGTGGCCTAGGCCAGCACAGGCCTTAGGGAGGCCTGGCTGAGCCTGGGGTGATCTCCGAGCTAGCCATGCCCAGGACAAGCCTGGGACTTGAGGCCAGGCTGCAGCCACATTCCAGGCTGGGCCTGGTGCAGAGAGCCTGCAAGCGAGGCCTTCCAGGGGCAATGCTCAGTGCAGTGGCTTTGCCCTGCAATCCACGTTCCTCACTCGGGCCGCCCTGCCTGTCAGGCCCACACTCCCTAGACCTGTGTTCCTGAGGCCGTTGGACAGTTGGGGAAGTGGAGGCTCTCCCAGCATGGGAGGCCTGCTTAGCACACTGCTCTGGGTCCAAAGCGGATTCCCTGCACCTCGGGCACTGGGGCGACATTTTCTGCACACAGGAGACACTTGGCACACACAGTGTTTCCCCATGGAAAGCGGTGTGCCAAAGAGCACCCGCCTGGGATGTATGGCACTCTCCCACAGAAGCCCTCCATGCAGCAGGCTGTCATGGATTCGGCTGCAGGCCTTTGTGGCTGGAGAGACAGCAGCTCCTCTGGAGGCTCTGGGTCCATTTGCACTCCCGTGCTAGTAAATGAGGCCTGGGGGATGAGGTCCTTGCAAAGAGTGGCAAGCAGCCTGCTCCTTTCCATGAGACGCACGTGTGGTGAGAGAGGCTTGGCAGCAGAGAAGAAGCGAGAGGGGCAGCCAGGGAGGGGATCTGCATGCAGCTCGGAGGCCCCAGATCTCCTGCTTCCCAAGCAGAGCATGCCAGCTATGCCCATCAGGCCCCATTCCCAAGTGCACACCCAGCTTCTGGATGTGCCCTCTGCCAGCCATGAAAACACACACAGGCCATACCCTGAGCCTGCCGAGGGGGACCTTTGCTCCCCGGAGGGGGGGGTGGGGGGCTGAATGCCATGATTGTGTGACGGGAGAGAAGGCCCCCGGAGGCCTTCAGGGAGCTGCCACAGCATAGCGGTGCTCAGGAAAAGGCACTCTTCTTTCTGCAGGCTGGATGCACACTCGAGTTTCTGCTTGAGGCAGAGAGAGCTGAGCTAGGCGATCCCTGGCTGAAGGCAAAGCAGAGAGTTTTTCGGTGGAGCGATGGCTCCATCTGCTGGCTGACAAGCGTGGAAGGAGAAGCCTGGTTCCCACTGAGTTCCTGAGCAGGTTTCCAAGCTGGAGGCCCTCTGGCTCCACAAGCTCGAGAGTCCTGCCTAAGACTTCCCTCTGGCAACAGAGTGGGTGCCAAGGGCCTGTGGGTTCGAGAGTGCTCGGAAGCCGCAGGGGAGGCTTTGGGCACCCAGTGCTCTGTGATGGAAAACGCTGCAGGCCTGAGCCTCCAGGAACTCCTGCAAGGCTGTGGAGTGGGAAAGCTGTCCTTAGCAGAAGGCTCCCTGCCCAGGGCTGCAGGCCTTTGTGGATGGCTAAGCCGCAGCTTCCTTGCAGGCTGCTGCTCCAGGGGCGTGTGTGCCCTGGTCCAGAGTGCTGTAGGAGGAGGTCCTAGCAAGGGGAGAGCAAGCACCTTGTTTCCTTGGCCTCGACTGGCCTGTGCCCCCAGAGGCCTGCCGGCAGTGCACACGGCAGAGGCAGCAAGGGGGTGTTGGCAGGCAGCTAGGAGGCAGCAGGAGTCCCACTTGAAAGTGGGGTCATGACTGTTTGGGCCTCAGGCCCCAACGGCAACCTGCACACACAGCCTCTGAACCTGCAGCTTGCGAGCAGTGCCAGAGACACACAGGCACCTCCCTGGGGCCTTCTCGAGGGAACTGTGCTCCATCGAGGTCCTGCTGGCTGGCAGTGGCCTAGGCCAGCACAGGCCTTAGGGAGGCCTGGCTGAGCCTGGGGTGATCTCCGAGCTAGCCATGCCCAGGACAAGCCTGGGACTTGAGGCCAGGCTGCAGCCACATTCCAGGCTGGGCCTGGTGCAGAGAGCCTGCAAGCGAGGCCTTCCAGGGGCAATGCTCAGTGCAGTGGCTTTGCCCTGCAATCCACGTTCCTCACTCGGGCCGCCCTGCCTGTCAGGCCCACACTCCCTAGACCTGTGTTCCTGAGGCCGTTGGACAGTTGGGGAAGTGGAGGCTCTCCCAGCATGGGAGGCCTGCTTAGCACACTGCTCTGGGTCCAAAGCGGATTCCCTGCACCTCGGGCACTGGGGCGACATTTTCTGCACACAGGAGACACTTGGCACACACAGTGTTTCCCCATGGAAAGCGGTGTGCCAAAGAGCACCCGCCTGGGATGTATGGCACTCTCCCACAGAAGCCCTCCATGCAGCAGGCTGTCATGGATTCGGCTGCAGGTCTTTGTGGCTGGAGAGACAGCAGCTCCTCTGGAGGCTCTGGGTCCATTTGCACTCCCGTGCTAGTAAATGAGGCCTGGGGGATGAGGTCCTTGCAAAGAGTGGCAAGCAGCCTGCTCCTTTCCATGAGACGCACGTGTGGTGAGAGAGGCTTGGCAGCAGAGAAGAAGCGAGAGGGGCAGCCAGGGAGGGGATCTGCATGCAGCTCGGAGGCCCCAGATCTCCTGCTTCCCAAGCAGAGCATGCCGGCTATGCCCATCAGGCCCCATTCCCAAGTGCACACCCAGCTTCTGGATGTGCCCTCTGCCAGCCATGAAAACACACACAGGCCATACCCTGAGCCTGCCGAGGGGGACCTTTGCTCCCCGGAGGGGGGGGTGGGGGGCTGAATGCCATGATTGTGTGACGGGAGAGAAGGCCCCCGGAGGCCTTCAGGGAGCTGCCACAGCATAGCGGTGCTCAGGAAAAGGCACTCTTCTTTCTGCAGGCTGGATGCACACTCGAGTTTCTGCTTGAGGCAGAGAGAGCTGAGCTAGGCGATCCCTGGCTGAAGGCAAAGCAGAGAGTTTTTCGGTGGAGCGATGGCTCCATCTGCTGGCTGACAAGCGTGGAAGGAGAAGCCTGGTTCCCACTGAGTTCCTGAGCAGGTTTCCAAGCTGGAGGCCCTCTGGCTCCACAAGCTCGAGAGTCCTGCCTAAGACTTCCCTCTGGCAACGGAGTGGGTGCCAAGGGCCTGTGGGTTCGAGAGTGCTCGGAAGCCGCAGGGGAGGCTTTGGGCACCCAGTGCTCTGTGATGGAAAACGCTGCAGGCCTGAGCCTCCAGGAACTCCTGCAAGGCTGTGGAGTGGGAAAGCTGTCCTTAGCAGAAGGCTCCCTGCCCAGGGCTGCAGGCCTTTGTGGATGGCTAAGCCGCAGCTTCCTTGCAGGCTGCTGCTCCAGGGGCGTGTGTGCCCTGGTCCAGAGTGCTGTAGGAGGAGGTCCTAGCAAGGGGAGAGCAAGCACCTTGTTTCCTTGGCCTCGACTGGCCTGTGCCCCCAGAGGCCTGCCGGCAGTGCACACGGCAGAGGCAGCAAGGGGGTGTTGGCAGGCAGCTAGGAGGCAGCAGGAGTCCCACTTGAAAGTGGGGTCATGACTGTTTGGGCCTCAGGCCCCAACGGCAACCTGCACACACAGCCTCTGAACCTGCAGCTTGCGAGCAGTGCCAGAGACACACAGGCACCTCCCTGGGGCCTTCTCGAGGGAACTGTGCTCCATCGAGGTCCTGCTGGCTGGCAGTGGCCTAGGCCAGCACAGGCCTTAGGGAGGCCTGGCTGAGCCTGGGGTGATCTCCGAGCTAGCCATGCCCAGGACAAGCCTGGGACTTGAGGCCAGGCTGCAGCCACATTCCAGGCTGGGCCTGGTGCAGAGAGCCTGCAAGCGAGGCCTTCCAGGGGCAATGCTCAGTGCAGTGGCTTTGCCCTGCAATCCACGTTCCTCACTCGGGCCGCCCTGCCTGTCAGGCCCACACTCCCTAGACCTGTGTTCCTGAGGCCGTTGGACAGTTGGGGAAGTGGAGGCTCTCCCAGCATGGGAGGCCTGCTTAGCACACTGCTCTGGGTCCAAAGCGGATTCCCTGCACCTCGGGCACTGGGGCGACATTTTCTGCACACAGGAGACACTTGGCACACACAGTGTTTCCCCATGGAAAGCGGTGTGCCAAAGAGCACCCGCCTGGGATGTATGGCACTCTCCCACAGAAGCCCTCCATGCAGCAGGCTGTCATGGATTCGGCTGCAGGCCTTTGTGGCTGGAGAGACAGCAGCTCCTCTGGAGGCTCTGGGTCCATTTGCACTCCCGTGCTAGTAAATGAGGCCTGGGGGATGAGGTCCTTGCAAAGAGTGGCAAGCAGCCTGCTCCTTTCCATGAGACGCACGTGTGGTGAGAGAGGCTTGGCAGCAGAGAAGAAGCGAGAGGGGCAGCCAGGGAGGGGATCTGCATGCAGCTCGGAGGCCCCAGATCTCCTGCTTCCCAAGCAGAGCATGCCGGCTATGCCCATCAGGCCCCATTCCCAAGTGCACACCCAGCTTCTGGATGTGCCCTCTGCCAGCCATGAAAACACACACAGGCCATACCCTGAGCCTGCCGAGGGGGACCTTTGCTCCCCGGAGGGGGGGGTGGGGGGCTGAATGCCATGATTGTGTGACGGGAGAGAAGGCCCCCGGAGGCCTTCAGGGAGCTGCCACAGCATAGCGGTGCTCAGGAAAAGGCACTCTTCTTTCTGCAGGCTGGATGCACACTCGAGTTTCTGCTTGAGGCAGAGAGAGCTGAGCTAGGCGATCCCTGGCTGAAGGCAAAGCAGAGAGTTTTTCGGTGGAGCGATGGCTCCATCTGCTGGCTGACAAGCGTGGAAGGAGAAGCCTGGTTCCCACTGAGTTCCTGAGCAGGTTTCCAAGCTGGAGGCCCTCTGGCTCCACAAGCTCGAGAGTCCTGCCTAAGACTTCCCTCTGGCAACAGAGTGGGTGCCAAGGGCCTGTGGGTTCGAGAGTGCTCGGAAGCCGCAGGGGAGGCTTTGGGCACCCAGTGCTCTGTGATGGAAAACGCTGCAGGCCTGAGCCTCCAGGAACTCCTGCAAGGCTGTGGAGTGGGAAAGCTGTCCTTAGCAGAAGGCTCCCTGCCCAGGGCTGCAGGCCTTTGTGGATGGCTAAGCCGCAGCTTCCTTGCAGGCTGCTGCTCCAGGGGCGTGTGTGCCCTGGTCCAGAGTGCTGTAGGAGGAGGTCCTAGCAAGGGGAGAGCAAGCACCTTGTTTCCTTGGCCTCGACTGGCCTGTGCCCCCAGAGGCCTGCCGGCAGTGCACACGGCACAGGCAGCAAGGGGGTGTTGGCAGGCAGCTAGGAGGCAGCAGGAGTCCCACTTGAAAGTGGGGTCATGACTGTTTGGGCCTCAGGCCCCAACGGCAACCTGCACACACAGCCTCTGAACCTGCAGCTTGCGAGCAGTGCCAGAGACACACAGGCACCTCCCTGGGGCCTTCTCGAGGGAACTGTGCTCCATCGAGGTCCTGCTGGCTGGCAGTGGCCTAGGCCAGCACAGGCCTTAGGGAGGCCTGGCTGAGCCTGGGGTGATCTCCGAGCTAGCCATGCCCAGGACAAGCCTGGGACTTGAGGCCAGGCTGCAGCCTCATTCCAGGCTGGGCCTGGTGCAGAGAGCCTGCAAGCGAGGCCTTCCAGGGGCAATGCTCAGTGCAGTGGCTTTGCCCTGCAATCCACGTTCCTCACTCGGGCCGCCCTGCCTGTCAGGCCCACACTCCCTAGACCTGTGTTCCTGAGGCCGTTGGACAGTTGGGGAAGTGGAGGCTCTCCCAGCATGGGAGGCCTGCTTAGCACATTGCTCTGGGTCCAAAGCGGATTCCCTGCACCTCGGGCACTGGGGCGACATTTTCTGCACACAGGAGACACTTGGCACACACAGTGTTTCCCCATGGAAAGCGGTGTGCCAAAGAGCACCCGCCTGGGATGTATGGCACTCTCCCACAGAAGCCCTCCATGCAGCAGGCTGTCATGGATTCGGCTGCAGGCCGTTGTGGCTGGAGAGACAGCAGCTCCTCTGGAGGCTCTGGGTCCATTTGCACTCCCGTGCTAGTAAATGAGGCCTGGGGGATGAGGTCCTTGCAAAGAGTGGCAAGCAGCCTGCTCCTTTCCATGAGACGCACGTGTGGTGAGAGAGGCTTGGCAGCAGAGAAGAAGCGAGAGGGGCAGCCAGGGAGGGGATCTGCAGGCAGCTCGGAGGCCCCAGATCTCCTGCTTCCCAAGCAGAGCATGCCGGCTATGCCCATCAGGCCCCATTCCCAAGTGCACACCCAGCTTCTGGATGTGCCCTCTGCCAGCCATGAAAACACACACAGGCCATACCCTGAGCCTGCCGAGGGGGACCTTTGCTCCCCGGAGGGGGGGGTGGGGGGCTGAATGCCATGATTGTGTGACGGGAGAGAAGGCCCCCGGAGGCCTTCAGGGAGCTGCCACAGCATAGCGGTGCTCAGGAAAAGGCACTCTTCTTTCTGCAGGCTGGATGCACACTCGAGTTTCTGCTTGAGGCAGAGAGAGCTGAGCTAGGCGATCCCTGGCTGAAGGCAAAGCAGAGAGTTTTTCGGTGGAGCGATGGCTCCATCTGCTGGCTGACAAGCGTGGAAGGAGAAGCCTGGTTCCCACTGAGTTCCTGAGCAGGTTTCCAAGCTGGAGGCCCTCTGGCTCCACAAGCTCGAGAGTCCTGCCTAAGACTTCCCTCTGGCAACAGAGTGGGTGCCAAGGGCCTGTGGGTTCGAGAGTGCTCGGAAGCCGCAGGGGAGGCTTTGGGCACCCAGTGCTCTGTGACGGAAAACGCTGCAGGCCTGAGCCTCCAGGAACTCCTGCAAGGCTGTGGAGTGGGAAAGCTGTCCTTAGCAGAAGGCTCCCTGCCCAGGGCTGCAGGCCTTTGTGGATGGCTAAGCCGCAGCTTCCTTGCAGGCTGCTGCTCCAGGGGCGTGTGTGCCCTGGTCCAGAGTGCTGTAGGAGGAGGTCCTAGCAAGGGGAGAGCAAGCACCTTGTTTCCTTGGCCTCGACTGGCCTGTGCCCCCAGAGGCCTGCCGGCAGTGCACACAGCACAGGCAGCAAGGGGGTGTTGGCAGGCAGCTAGGAGGCAGCAGGAGTCCCACTTGAAAGTGGGGTCATGACTGTTTGGGCCTCAGGCCCCAACGGCAACCTGCACACACAGCCTCTGAACCTGCAGCTTGCGAGCAGTGCCAGAGACACACAGGCACCTCCCTGGGGCCTTCTCGAGGGAACTGTGCTCCATCGAGGTCCTGCTGGCTGGCAGTGGCCTAGGCCAGCACAGGCCTTAGGGAGGCCTGGCTGAGCCTGGGGTGATCTCCGAGCTAGCCATGCCCAGGACAAGCCTGGGACTTGAGGCCAGGCTGCAGCCACATTCCAGGCTGGGCCTGGTGCAGAGAGCCTGCAAGCGAGGCCTTCCAGGGGCAATGCTCAGTGCAGTGGCTTTGCCCTGCAATCCACGTTCCTCACTCGGGCCGCCCTGCCTGTCAGGCCCACACTCCCTAGACCTGTGTTCCTGAGGCCGTTGGACAGTTGGGGAAGTGGAGGCTCTCCCAGCATGGGAGGCCTGCTTAGCACACTGCTCTGGGTCCAAAGCGGATTCCCTGCACCTCGGGCACTGGGGCGACATTTTCTGCACACAGGAGACACTTGGCACACACAGTGTTTCCCCATGGAAAGCGGTGTGCCAAAGAGCACCCGCCTGGGATGTATGGCACTCTCCCACAGAAGCCCTCCATGCAGCAGGCTGTCATGGATTCGGCTGCAGGCCGTTGTGGCTGGAGAGACAGCAGCTCCTCTGGAGGCTCTGGGTCCATTTGCACTCCCGTGCTAGTAAATGAGGCCTGGGGGATGAGGTCCTTGCAAAGAGTGGCAAGCAGCCTGCTCCTTTCCATGAGACGCACGTGTGGTGAGAGAGGCTTGGCAGCAGAGAAGAAGCGAGAGGGGCAGCCAGGGAGGGGATCTGCATGCAGCTCGGAGGCCCCAGATCTCCTGCTTCCCAAGCAGAGCATGCCGGCTATGCCCATCAGGCCCCATTCCCAAGTGCACACCCAGCTTCTGGATGTGCCCTCTGCCAGCCATGAAAACACACACAGGCCATACCCTGAGCCTGCCGAGGGGGACCTTTGCTCCCCGGAGGGGGGGGTGGGGGGCTGAATGCCATGATTGTGTGACGGGAGAGAAGGCCCCCGGAGGCCTTCAGGGAGCTGCCACAGCATAGCGGTGCTCAGGAAAAGGCACTCTTCTTTCTGCAGGCTGGATGCACACTCGAGTTTCTGCTTGAGGCAGAGAGAGCTGAGCTAGGCGATCCCTGGCTGAAGGCAAAGCAGAGAGTTTTTCGGTGGAGCGATGGCTCCATCTGCTGGCTGACAAGCGTGGAAGGAGAAGCCTGGTTCCCACTGAGTTCCTGAGCAGGTTTCCAAGCTGGAGGCCCTCTGGCTCCACAAGCTCGAGAGTCCTGCCTAAGACTTCCCTCTGGCAACAGAGTGGGTGCCAAGGGCCTGTGGGTTCGAGAGTGCTCGGAAGCCGCAGGGGAGGCTTTGGGCACCCAGTGCTCTGTGATGGAAAACGCTGCAGGCCTGAGCCTCCAGGAACTCCTGCAAGGCTGTGGAGTGGGAAAGCTGTCCTTAGCAGAAGGCTCCCTGCCCAGGGCTGCAGGCCTTTGTGGATGGCTAAGCCGCAGCTTCCTTGCAGGCTGCTGCTCCAGGGGCGTGTGTGCCCTGGTCCAGAGTGCTGTAGGAGGAGGTCCTAGCAAGGGGAGAGCAAGCACCTTGTTTCCTTGGCCTCGACTGGCCTGTGCCCCCAGAGGCCTGCCGGCAGTGCACACGGCACAGGCAGCAAGGGGGTGTTGGCAGGCAGCTAGGAGGCAGCAGGAGTCCCACTTGAAAGTGGGGTCATGACTGTTTGGGCCTCAGGCCCCAACGGCAACCTGCACACACAGCCTCTGAACCTGCAGCTTGCGAGCAGTGCCAGAGACACACAGGCACCTCCCTGGGGCCTTCTCGAGGGAACTGTGCTCCATCGAGGTCCTGCTGGCTGGCAGTGGCCTAGGCCAGCACAGGCCTTAGGGAGGCCTGGCTGAGCCTGGGGTGATCTCCGAGCTAGCCATGCCCAGGACAAGCCTGGGACTTGAGGCCAGGCTGCAGCCACATTCCAGGCTGGGCCTGGTGCAGAGAGCCTGCAAGCGAGGCCTTCCAGGGGCAATGCTCAGTGCAGTGGCTTTGCCCTGCAATCCACGTTCCTCACTCGGGCCGCCCTGCCTGTCAGGCCCACACTCCCTAGACCTGTGTTCCTGAGGCCGTTGGACAGTTGGGGAAGTGGAGGCTCTCCCAGCATGGGAGGCCTGCTTAGCACACTGCTCTGGGTCCAAAGCGGATTCCCTGCACCTCGGGCACTGGGGCGACATTTTCTGCACACAGGAGACACTTGGCACACACAGTGTTTCCCCATGGAAAGCGGTGTGCCAAAGAGCACCCGCCTGGGATGTATGGCACTCTCCCACAGAAGCCCTCCATGCAGCAGGCTGTCATGGATTCGGCTGCAGGCCTTTGTGGCTGGAGAGACAGCAGCTCCTCTGGAGGCTCTGGGTCCATTTGCACTCCCGTGCTAGTAAATGAGGCCTGGGGGATGAGGTCCTTGCAAAGAGTGGCAAGCAGCCTGCTCCTTTCCATGAGACGCACGTGTGGTGAGAGAGGCTTGGCAGCAGAGAAGAAGCGAGAGGGGCAGCCAGGGAGGGGATCTGCATGCAGCTCGGAGGCCCCAGATCTCCTGCTTCCCAAGCAGAGCATGCCGGCTATGCCCATCAGGCCCCATTCCCAAGTGCACACCCAGCTTCTGGATGTGCCCTCTGCCAGCCATGAAAACACACACAGGCCATACCCTGAGCCTGCCGAGGGGGACCTTTGCTCCCCGGAGGGGGGGGTGGGGGGCTGAATGCCATGATTGTGTGACGGGAGAGAAGGCCCCCGGAGGCCTTCAGGGAGCTGCCACAGCATAGCGGTGCTCAGGAAAAGGCACTCTTCTTTCTGCAGGCTGGATGCACACTCGAGTTTCTGCTTGAGGCAGAGAGAGCTGAGCTAGGCGATCCCTGGCTGAAGGCAAAGCAGAGAGTTTTTCGGTGGAGCGATGGCTCCATCTGCTGGCTGACAAGCGTGGAAGGAGAAGCCTGGTTCCCACTGAGTTCCTGAGCAGGTTTCCAAGCTGGAGGCCCTCTGGCTCCACAAGCTCGAGAGTCCTGCCTAAGACTTCCCTCTGGCAACAGAGTGGGTGCCAAGGGCCTGTGGGTTCGAGAGTGCTCGGAAGCCGCAGGGGAGGCTTTGGGCACCCAGTGCTCTGTGATGGAAAACGCTGCAGGCCTGAGCCTCCAGGAACTCCTGCAAGGCTGTGGAGTGGGAAAGCTGTCCTTAGCAGAAGGCTCCCTGCCCAGGGCTGCAGGCCTTTGTGGATGGCTAAGCCGCAGCTTCCTTGCAGGCTGCTGCTCCAGGGGCGTGTGTGCCCTGGTCCAGAGTGCTGTAGGAGGAGGTCCTAGCAAGGGGAGAGCAAGCACCTTGTTTCCTTGGCCTCGACTGGCCTGTGTCCCCAGAGGCCTGCCGGCAGTGCACACGGCACAGGCAGCAAGGGGGTGTTGGCAGGCAGCTAGGAGGCAGCAGGAGTCCCACTTGAAAGTGGGGTCATGACTGTTTGGGCCTCAGGCCCCAACGGCAACCTGCACACACAGCCTCTGAACCTGCAGCTTGCGAGCAGTGCCAGAGACACACAGGCACCTCCCTGGGGCCTTCTCGAGGGAACTGTGCTCCATCGAGGTCCTGCTGGCTGGCAGTGGCCTAGGCCAGCACAGGCCTTAGGGAGGCCTGGCTGAGCCTGGGGTGATCTCCGAGCTAGCCATGCCCAGGACAAGCCTGGGACTTGAGGCCAGGCTGCAGCCACATTCCAGGCTGGGCCTGGTGCAGAGAGCCTGCAAGCGAGGCCTTCCAGGGGCAATGCTCAGTGCAGTGGCTTTGCCCTGCAATCCACGTTCCTCACTCGGGCCGCCCTGCCTGTCAGGCCCACACTCCCTAGACCTGTGTTCCTGAGGCCGTTGGACAGTTGGGGAAGTGGAGGCTCTCCCAGCATGGGAGGCCTGCTTAGCACACTGCTCTGGGTCCAAAGCGGATTCCCTGCACCTCGGGCACTGGGGTGACATTTTCTGCACACAGGAGACACTTGGCACACACAGTGTTTCCCCATGGAAAGCGGTGTGCCAAAGAGCACCCGCCTGAGATGTATGGCACTCTCCCACAGAAGCCCTCCATGCAGCAGGCTGTCATGGATTCGGCTGCAGGCCTTTGTGGCTGGAGAGACAGCAGCTCCTCTGGAGGCTCTGGGTCCATTTGCACTCCCGTGCTAGTAAATGAGGCCTGGGGGATGAGGTCCTTGCAAAGAGTGGCAAGCAGCCTGCTCCTTTCCATGAGATGCACGTGTGGTGAGAGAGGCTTGGCAGCAGAGAAGAAGCGAGAGGGGCAGCCAGGGAGGGGATCTGCATGCAGCTCGGAGGCCCCAGATCTCCTGCTTCCCAAGCAGAGCATGCCGGCTATGCCCATCAGGCCCCATTCCCAAGTGCACACCCAGCTTCTGGATGTGCCCTCTGCCAGCCATGAAAACACACACAGGCCATACCCTGAGCCTGCCGAGGGGGACCTTTGCTCCCCGGAGGGGGGGGTGGGGGGCTGAATGCCATGATTGTGTGACGGGAGAGAAGGCCCCCGGAGGCCTTCAGGGAGCTGCCACAGCATAGCGGTGCTCAGGAAAAGGCACTCTTCTTTCTGCAGGCTGGATGCACACTCGAGTTTCTGCTTGAGGCAGAGAGAGCTGAGCTAGGCGATCCCTGGCTGAAGGCAAAGCAGAGAGTTTTTCGGTGGAGCGATGGCTCCATCTGCTGGCTGACAAGCGTGGAAGGAGAAGCCTGGTTCCCACTGAGTTCCTGAGCAGGTTTCCAAGCTGGAGGCCCTCTGGCTCCACAAGCTCGAGAGTCCTGCCTAAGACTTCCCTCTGGCAACAGAGTGGGTGCCAAGGGCCTGTGGGTTCGAGAGTGCTCGGAAGCCGCAGGGGAGGCTTTGGGCACCCAGTGCTCTGTGATGGAAAACGCTGCAGGCCTGAGCCTCCAGGAACTCCTGCAAGGCTGTGGAGTGGGAAAGCTGTCCTTAGCAGAAGGCTCCCTGCCCAGGGCTGCAGGCCTTTGTGGATGGCTAAGCCGCAGCTTCCTTGCAGGCTGCTGCTCCAGGGGCGTGTGTGCCCTGGTCCAGAGTGCTGTAGGAGGAGGTCCTAGCAAGGGGAGAGCAAGCACCTTGTTTCCTTGGCCTCGACTGGCCTGTGCCCCCAGAGGCCTGCCGGCAGTGCACACAGCAGAGGCAGCAAGGGGGTGTTGGCAGGCAGCTAGGAGGCAGCAGGAGTCCCACTTGAAAGTGGGGTCATGACTGTTTGGGCCTCAGGCCCCAACGGCAACCTGCACACACAGCCTCTGAACCTGCAGCTTGCGAGCAGTGCCAGAGACACACAGGCACCTCCCTGGGGCCTTCTCGAGGGAACTGTGCTCCATCGAGGTCCTGCTGGCTGGCAGTGGCCTAGGCCAGCACAGGCCTTAGGGAGGCCTGGCTGAGCCTGGGGTGATCTCCGAGCTAGCCATGCCCAGGACAAGCCTGGGACTTGAGGCCAGGCTGCAGCCACATTCCAGGCTGGGCCTGGTGCAGAGAGCCTGCAAGCGAGGCCTTCCAGGGGCAATGCTCAGTGCAGTGGCTTTGCCCTGCAATCCACGTTCCTCACTCGGGCCGCCCTGCCTGTCAGGCCCACACTCCCTAGACCTGTGTTCCTGAGGCCGTTGGACAGTTGGGGAAGTGGAGGCTCTCCCAGCATGGGAGGCCTGCTTAGCACACTGCTCTGGGTCCAAAGCGGATTCCCTGCACCTCGGGCACTGGGGCGACATTTTCTGCACACAGGAGACACTTGGCACACACAGTGTTTCCCCATGGAAAGCGGTGTGCCAAAGAGCACCCGCCTGGGATGTATGGCACTCTCCCACAGAAGCCCTCCATGCAGCAGGCTGTCATGGATTCGGCTGCAGGCCGTTGTGGCTGGAGAGACAGCAGCTCCTCTGGAGGCTCTGGGTCCATTTGCACTCCCGTGCTAGTAAATGAGGCCTGGGGGATGAGGTCCTTGCAAAGAGTGGCAAGCAGCCTGCTCCTTTCCATGAGACGCACGTGTGGTGAGAGAGGCTTGGCAGCAGAGAAGAAGCGAGAGGGGCAGCCAGGGAGGGGATCTGCATGCAGCTCGGAGGCCCCAGATCTCCTGCTTCCCAAGCAGAGCATGCCGGCTATGCCCATCAGGCCCCATTCCCAAGTGCACACCCAGCTTCTGGATGTGCCCTCTGCCAGCCATGAAAACACACACAGGCCATACCCTGAGCCTGCCGAGGGGGACCTTTGCTCCCCGGAGGGGGGGGTGGGGGGCTGAATGCCATGATTGTGTGACGGGAGAGAAGGCCCCCGGAGGCCTTCAGGGAGCTGCCACAGCATAGCGGTGCTCAGGAAAAGGCACTCTTCTTTCTGCAGGCTGGATGCACACTCGAGTTTCTGCTTGAGGCAGAGAGAGCTGAGCTAGGCGATCCCTGGCTGAAGGCAAAGCAGAGAGTTTTTCGGTGGAGCGATGGCTCCATCTGCTGGCTGACAAGCGTGGAAGGAGAAGCCTGGTTCCCACTGAGTTCCTGAGCAGGTTTCCAAGCTGGAGGCCCTCTGGCTCCACAAGCTCGAGAGTCCTGCCTAAGACTTCCCTCTGGCAACAGAGTGGGTGCCAAGGGCCTGTGGGTTCGAGAGTGCTCGGAAGCCGCAGGGGAGGCTTTGGGCACCCAGTGCTCTGTGATGGAAAACGCTGCAGGCCTGAGCCTCCAGGAACTCCTGCAAGGCTGTGGAGTGGGAAAGCTGTCCTTAGCAGAAGGCTCCCTGCCCAGGGCTGCAGGCCTTTGTGGATGGCTAAGCCGCAGCTTCCTTGCAGGCTGCTGCTCCAGGGGCGTGTGTGCCCTGGTCCAGAGTGCTGTAGGAGGAGGTCCTAGCAAGGGGAGAGCAAGCACCTTGTTTCCTTGGCCTCGACTGGCCTGTGTCCCCAGAGGCCTGCCGGCAGTGCACACGGCACAGGCAGCAAGGGGGTGTTGGCAGGCAGCTAGGAGGCAGCAGGAGTCCCACTTGAAAGTGGGGTCATGACTGTTTGGGCCTCAGGCCCCAACGGCAACCTGCACACACAGCCTCTGAACCTGCAGCTTGCGAGCAGTGCCAGAGACACACAGGCACCTCCCTGGGGCCTTCTCGAGGGAACTGTGCTCCATCGAGGTCCTGCTGGCTGGCAGTGGCCTAGGCCAGCACAGGCCTTAGGGAGGCCTGGCTGAGCCTGGGGTGATCTCCGAGCTAGCCATGCCCAGGACAAGCCTGGGACTTGAGGCCAGGCTGCAGCCACATTCCAGGCTGGGCCTGGTGCAGAGAGCCTGCAAGCGAGGCCTTCCAGGGGCAATGCTCAGTGCAGTGGCTTTGCCCTGCAATCCACGTTCCTCACTCGGGCCGCCCTGCCTGTCAGGCCCACACTCCCTAGACCTGTGTTCCTGAGGCCGTTGGACAGTTGGGGAAGTGGAGGCTCTCCCAGCATGGGAGGCCTGCTTAGCACACTGCTCTGGGTCCAAAGCGGATTCCCTGCACCTCGGGCACTGGGGCGACATTTTCTGCACACAGGAGACACTTGGCACACACAGTGTTTCCCCATGGAAAGCGGTGTGCCAAAGAGCACCCGCCTGGGATGTATGGCACTCTCCCACAGAAGCCCTCCATGCAGCAGGCTGTCATGGATTCGGCTGCAGGCCTTTGTGGCTGGAGAGACAGCAGCTCCTCTGGAGGCTCTGGGTCCATTTGCACTCCCGTGCTAGTAAATGAGGCCTGGGGGATGAGGTCCTTGCAAAGAGTGGCAAGCAGCCTGCTCCTTTCCATGAGATGCACGTGTGGTGAGAGAGGCTTGGCAGCAGAGAAGAAGCGAGAGGGGCAGCCAGGGAGGGGATCTGCATGCAGCTCGGAGGCCCCAGATCTCCTGCTTCCCAAGCAGAGCATGCCGGCTATGCCCATCAGGCCCCATTCCCAAGTGCACACCCAGCTTCTGGATGTGCCCTCTGCCAGCCATGAAAACACACACAGGCCATACCCTGAGCCTGCCGAGGGGGACCTTTGCTCCCCGGAGGGGGGGGTGGGGGGCTGAATGCCATGATTGTGTGACGGGAGAGAAGGCCCCCGGAGGCCTTCAGGGAGCTGCCACAGCATAGCGGTGCTCAGGAAAAGGCACTCTTCTTTCTGCAGGCTGGATGCACACTCGAGTTTCTGCTTGAGGCAGAGAGAGCTGAGCTAGGCGATCCCTGGCTGAAGGCAAAGCAGAGAGTTTTTCGGTGGAGCGATGGCTCCATCTGCTGGCTGACAAGCGTGGAAGGAGAAGCCTGGTTCCCACTGAGTTCCTGAGCAGGTTTCCAAGCTGGAGGCCCTCTGGCTCCACAAGCTCGAGAGTCCTGCCTAAGACTTCCCTCTGGCAACAGAGTGGGTGCCAAGGGCCTGTGGGTTCGAGAGTGCTCGGAAGCCGCAGGGGAGGCTTTGGGCACCCAGTGCTCTGTGATGGAAAACGCTGCAGGCCTGAGCCTCCAGGAACTCCTGCAAGGCTGTGGAGTGGGAAAGCTGTCCTTAGCAGAAGGCTCCCTGCCCAGGGCTGCAGGCCTTTGTGGATGGCTAAGCCGCAGCTTCCTTGCAGGCTGCTGCTCCAGGGGCGTGTGTGCCCTGGTCCAGAGTGCTGTAGGAGGAGGTCCTAGCAAGGGGAGAGCAAGCACCTTGTTTCCTTGGCCTCGACTGGCCTGTGCCCCCAGAGGCCTGCCGGCAGTGCACACAGCAGAGGCAGCAAGGGGGTGTTGGCAGGCAGCTAGGAGGCAGCAGGAGTCCCACTTGAAAGTGGGGTCATGACTGTTTGGGCCTCAGGCCCCAACGGCAACCTGCACACACAGCCTCTGAACCTGCAGCTTGCGAGCAGTGCCAGAGACACACAGGCACCTCCCTGGGGCCTTCTCGAGGGAACTGTGCTCCATCGAGGTCCTGCTGGCTGGCAGTGGCCTAGGCCAGCACAGGCCTTAGGGAGGCCTGGCTGAGCCTGGGGTGATCTCCGAGCTAGCCATGCCCAGGACAAGCCTGGGACTTGAGGCCAGGCTGCAGCCACATTCCAGGCTGGGCCTGGTGCAGAGAGCCTGCAAGCGAGGCCTTCCAGGGGCAATGCTCAGTGCAGTGGCTTTGCCCTGCAATCCACGTTCCTCACTCGGGCCGCCCTGCCTGTCAGGCCCACACTCCCTAGACCTGTGTTCCTGAGGCCGTTGGACAGTTGGGGAAGTGGAGGCTCTCCCAGCATGGGAGGCCTGCTTAGCACACTGCTCTGGGTCCAAAGCGGATTCCCTGCACCTCGGGCACTGGGGCGACATTTTCTGCACACAGGAGACACTTGGCACACACAGTGTTTCCCCATGGAAAGCGGTGTGCCAAAGAGCACCCGCCTGGGATGTATGGCACTCTCCCACAGAAGCCCTCCATGCAGCAGGCTGTCATGGATTCGGCTGCAGGCCGTTGTGGCTGGAGAGACAGCAGCTCCTCTGGAGGCTCTGGGTCCATTTGCACTCCCGTGCTAGTAAATGAGGCCTGGGGGATGAGGTCCTTGCAAAGAGTGGCAAGCAGCCTGCTCCTTTCCATGAGACGCACGTGTGGTGAGAGAGGCTTGGCAGCAGAGAAGAAGCGAGAGGGGCAGCCAGGGAGGGGATCTGCATGCAGCTCGGAGGCCCCAGATCTCCTGCTTCCCAAGCAGAGCATGCCGGCTATGCCCATCAGGCCCCATTCCCAAGTGCACACCCAGCTTCTGGATGTGCCCTCTGCCAGCCATGAAAACACACACAGGCCATACCCTGAGCCTGCCGAGGGGGACCTTTGCTCCCCGGAGGGGGGGGTGGGGGGCTGAATGCCATGATTGTGTGACGGGAGAGAAGGCCCCCGGAGGCCTTCAGGGAGCTGCCACAGCATAGCGGTGCTCAGGAAAAGGCACTCTTCTTTCTGCAGGCTGGATGCACACTCGAGTTTCTGCTTGAGGCAGAGAGAGCTGAGCTAGGCGATCCCTGGCTGAAGGCAAAGCAGAGAGTTTTTCGGTGGAGCGATGGCTCCATCTGCTGGCTGACAAGCGTGGAAGGAGAAGCCTGGTTCCCACTGAGTTCCTGAGCAGGTTTCCAAGCTGGAGGCCCTCTGGCTCCACAAGCTCGAGAGTCCTGCCTAAGACTTCCCTCTGGCAACAGAGTGGGTGCCAAGGGCCTGTGGGTTCGAGAGTGCTCGGAAGCCGCAGGGGAGGCTTTGGGCACCCAGTGCTCTGTGATGGAAAACGCTGCAGGCCTGAGCCTCCAGGAACTCCTGCAAGGCTGTGGAGTGGGAAAGCTGTCCTTAGCAGAAGGCTCCCTGCCCAGGGCTGCAGGCCTTTGTGGATGGCTAAGCCGCAGCTTCCTTGCAGGCTGCTGCTCCAGGGGCGTGTGTGCCCTGGTCCAGAGTGCTGTAGGAGGAGGTCCTAGCAAGGGGAGAGCAAGCACCTTGTTTCCTTGGCCTCGACTGGCCTGTGCCCCCAGAGGCCTGCCGGCAGTGCACACAGCACAGGCAGCAAGGGGGTGTTGGCAGGCAGCTAGGAGGCAGCAGGAGTCCCACTTGAAAGTGGGGTCATGACTGTTTGGGCCTCAGGCCCCAACGGCAACCTGCACACACAGCCTCTGAACCTGCAGCTTGCGAGCAGTGCCAGAGACACACAGGCACCTCCCTGGGGCCTTCTCGAGGGAACTGTGCTCCATCGAGGTCCTGCTGGCTGGCAGTGGCCTAGGCCAGCACAGGCCTTAGGGAGGCCTGGCTGAGCCTGGGGTGATCTCTGAGCTAGCCATGCCCAGGACAAGCCTGGGACTTGAGGCCAGGCTGCAGCCTCATTCCAGGCTGGGCCTGGTGCAGAGAGCCTGCAAGCGAGGCCTTCCAGGGGCAATGCTCAGTGCAGTGGCTTTGCCCTGCAATCCACGTTCCTCACTCGGGCCGCCCTGCCTGTCAGGCCCACACTCCCTAGACCTGTGTTCCTGAGGCCGTTGGACAGTTGGGGAAGTGGAGGCTCTCCCAGCATGGGAGGCCTGCTTAGCACACTGCTCTGGGTCCAAAGCGGATTCCCTGCACCTCGGGCACTGGGGCGACATTTTCTGCACACAGGAGACACTTGGCACACACAGTGTTTCCCCATGGAAAGCGGTGTGCCAAAGAGCACCCGCCTGGGATGTATGGCACTCTCCCACAGAAGCCCTCCATGCAGCAGGCTGTCATGGATTCGGCTGCAGGCCGTTGTGGCTGGAGAGACAGCAGCTCCTCTGGAGGCTCTGGGTCCATTTGCACTCCCGTGCTAGTAAATGAGGCCTGGGGGATGAGGTCCTTGCAAAGAGTGGCAAGCAGCCTGCTCCTTTCCATGAGACGCACGTGTGGTGAGAGAGGCTTGGCAGCAGAGAAGAAGCGAGAGGGGCAGCCAGGGAGGGGATCTGCATGCAGCTCGGAGGCCCCAGATCTCCTGCTTCCCAAGCAGAGCATGCCGGCTATGCCCATCAGGCCCCATTCCCAAGTGCACACCCAGCTTCTGGATGTGCCCTCTGCCAGCCATGAAAACACACACAGGCCATACCCTGAGCCTGCCGAGGGGGACCTTTGCTCCCCGGAGGGGGGGGTGGGGGGCTGAATGCCATGATTGTGTGACGGGAGAGAAGGCCCCCGGAGGCCTTCAGGGAGCTGCCACAGCATAGCGGTGCTCAGGAAAAGGCACTCTTCTTTCTGCAGGCTGGATGCACACTCGAGTTTCTGCTTGAGGCAGAGAGAGCTGAGCTAGGCGATCCCTGGCTGAAGGCAAAGCAGAGAGTTTTTCGGTGGAGCGATGGCTCCATCTGCTGGCTGACAAGCGTGGAAGGAGAAGCCTGGTTCCCACTGAGTTCCTGAGCAGGTTTCCAAGCTGGAGGCCCTCTGGCTCCACAAGCTCGAGAGTCCTGCCTAAGACTTCCCTCTGGCAACAGAGTGGGTGCCAAGGGCCTGTGGGTTCGAGAGTGCTCGGAAGCCGCAGGGGAGGCTTTGGGCACCCAGTGCTCTGTGATGGAAAACGCTGCAGGCCTGAGCCTCCAGGAACTCCTGCAAAGCTGTGGAGTGGGAAAGCTGTCCTTAGCAGAAGGCTCCCTGCCCAGGGCTGCAGGCCTTTGTGGATGGCTAAGCCGCAGCTTCCTTGCAGGCTGCTGCTCCAGGGGCGTGTGTGCCCTGGTCCAGAGTGCTGTAGGAGGAGGTCCTAGCAAGGGGAGAGCAAGCACCTTGTTTCCTTGGCCTCGACTGGCCTGTGCCCCCAGAGGCCTGCCGGCAGTGCACACGGCAGAGGCAGCAAGGGGGTGTTGGCAGGCAGCTAGGAGGCAGCAGGAGTCCCACTTGAAAGTGGGGTCATGACTGTTTGGGCCTCAGGCCCCAACGGCAACCTGCACACACAGCCTCTGAACCTGCAGCTTGCGAGCAGTGCCAGAGACACACAGGCACCTCCCTGGGGCCTTCTCGAGGGAACTGTGCTCCATCGAGGTCCTGCTGGCTGGCAGTGGCCTAGGCCAGCACAGGCCCTAGGGAGGCCTGGCTGAGCCTGGGGTGATCTCCGAGCTAGCCATGCCCAGGACAAGACTGGGACTTGAGGCCAGGCTGCAGCCTCATTCCAGGCTGGGCCTGGTGCAGACAGCCTTCAGCTAGGACTTCCAAGGGGAATGCTCAGCATAGTGGCTTTTGCCTGCAATCCACGTTCCTCACTCGGGCCGCCCTGCCTGTCAGACCCACACTCCCTAGAAGTGTGTTCCTGAGGTAGTTGAACAGTTGGTTTAGTGGAGGCTCTCCCAACATGGGTGGCCTGCCTCGAACATTGCTGTGTGTACAAAGAGGATTCCCTGCACCTCTGGCTTTGGGGAGAGCATTTCTGAACGCAGCAGACCCTAGGCACTCACAGTGTTTCCCCACAGAAAGAAGTGTGAGCAAAATCCCAGGCCAGGGAAGCATGGCCCTCTCCCATAGAAGCCCTCCATGCAGCAGGCTGTCATGGACTCGGTTTCTGGCCTTTGTGGCTGCAGAGTGTGCAGCTACTCTGGAGGCTCTGAGTAAATATGCACTCCCCTTCAAGGAATGGAGCATTGTGGGATGAGGTCCTTGCCAGGAAAGGCAAACAGCCTGCTCCTTTCGATGAGACACATGTGTGGGGAGAGAGGCTTGGCAGCTGAGAAGGAACAAGAGGGGCAGCCAGAGAAGGAATTTGAATGATGCTTGGAGGCCCCAGAACTCCTGCTTCCCAACCAGAGAATGCCAGCTATGCCCATGAGGCCCCATTCACAAGTGGGCACCCAGCCTCAGGATCTGCCATTTCCCAGCCAGGAAACCACACACAGGCTGCACCCTGAGCCCTGCCAAGGGTGACCTTTGCTCCCTGGCTGGGCTGAATGGCACGCCTGTTTTTGTCGAGAGAAAGCCTAAGGAGGACCTTAACAAGCTGCCACGACATAGCAGTGCTCAGAAAAAAGGCATGCTCCTTTCTGTAGGCTGGTTGCACACTGCAGTTTCTGCTTGAGGCTGACAGAGGTCAGCTAGGCGATCCATGGCTGAAGGCAAAGCAGAGAGTTTTTCGGTGGAGGGATGGCATCATCTGCGGGCCAACAACCGTGGGAGGAGAAGCCTCACTCCAAATGCGCTCCTGAGGAACCTTCCAAGCAGGAGGCATTCTGGCTCCACAAGCTAGTGTGTCCTGCTTCGGACTTCCCTCTGGCAACAGAGTGGGTGCCAAGGGCATGTGGGTGGGATGGTGCTCAGAAGCCGCAGGGGAGGCTTTGGCCACCCAGTGCTCTCCGATGGAAAACACTGCAGGCTTGAGCATCCATGAGGTCCTCCAAGGCTTTGGAGTGGGAAAGCTGTCCATAGCAGAAGGCTCCCTGGCAAGTGCAGCAGGCCTTTCTGCATGGCTCAGCTGCAGCTTCCCTGCAGGCTGCTGGACCAGGAGCACGTGTTCCCTGGTCCAAAGTGCTATAGGAGGAGCTCCTAGCATGGGGAGAGTAAGCCCCTTGTTTCCTTGGCATAGACTGGCCTGTGCACACAGCGGCCTGCCAGCAGTGAAGACAGCACAGGCAGCAAGGGGGTGTGGCAGGCAGCTAAGAGGCGGCAGTTGTCCTGCTTGAAAGTGGGGTCATGACTGTTTTGTCCTCAGGCCCCAATGGCCACGTGCACACACAGCCTCTGGACCTGCAGCTTCCTAGCAGTGCCACAGACACACAGGCGACACCCTGGGGCCTTCTTGAAGGAACTGTGCTCCATCGAGGTTCTGCTGGCAGGCAGTGGCCTAGGCCAGCACAGGCCCTAGGGAGGCCTGGCTGAGCCTGGGATGGGTCCCGACCTAGCAGTGCCCAGGGCAAGCCTGGGCCTGGAGGCCAGGCTGCAGGCTCATTCCAGGCTGGGCCTGGTGCAGACAGCCTTCAGCTAGGACTCCAAGGGGAATGCTCAGCATAGTGGCTTTTGCCTGCAATCCATGTTCCTCACTCGGGCCGCCCTGCCTGTCAGACCCACACTCCCTAGAAGTGTGTTCCTGAGGCAGTTGAACAGTTGGTTTAGTGGAGGCTCTCCCAACATGGGTGGCCTGCCTCGAACATTGCTGTGTGTACAAAGAGGATTCCCTGCACCTCTGGCTTTGGGGAGAGCATTTCTGAACGCAGCAGACCCTAGGCACTCACAGTGTTTCCCCACAGAAAGAAGTGTGAGCAAAATCCCCGGCCAGGGAAGCATGGCCCTCTCCCATAGAAGCCCTCCATGCAGCAGGCTGTCATGGACTCGGTTTCTGGCCTTTGTGGCTGCAGAGTGTGCCGCTACTCTGGAGGCTCTGAGTAAATATGCACTCCCCTTCAAGGAATGGAGCATTGTGGGATGAGGTCCTTGCCAGGAAAGGCAAACAGCCTGCTCCTTTCGATGAGACACATGTGTGGGGAGAGAGGCTTGGCAGCTGAGAAGGAACAAGAGGGGCAGCTAGAGAAGGAATTTGAATGATGCTTGGAGGCCCCAGAACTCCTGCTTCCCAACCAGAGAATGCCAGCTATGCCCATGAGGCCCCATTCACAAGTGGGCACCCAGCCTCAGGATCTGCCATTTCCCAGCCAGGAAACCACACACAGGCTGCACCCTGAGCCCTGCCAAGGGTGACCTTTGCTCCCTGGCTGGGCTGAATGGCACGCCTGTTTTTGTCGAGAGAAAGCCTAAGGAGGACCTTAACAAGCTGCCACGACATAGCAGTGCTCAGAAAAAAGGCATGCTCCTTTCTGTAGGCTGGTTGCACACTGCAGTTTCTGCTTGAGGCTGACAGAGGTCAGCTAGGCGATCCATGGCTGAAGGCAAAGCAGAGAGTTTTTCGGTGGAGGGATGGCATCATCTGCGGGCCAACAACCGTGGGAGGAGAAACCTCGCTCCAAATGCGCTCCTGAGGAACCTTCCAAGCAGGAGGCATTCTGGCTCCACAAGCTAGAGTGTCCTGCTTCGGACTTCCCTCTGGCAACAGAGTGGGTGCCAAGGGCATGTGGGTGGGATGGTGCTCGGAAGCCACAGGGGAGGCTTTGGCCACCCAGTGCTCTCCGATGGAAAACACTGCAGGCTTGAGCATCCATGAGGTCCTCCAAGGCTTTGGAGTGGGAAAGCTGTCCATAGCAGAAGGCTCCCTGGCAAGTGCAGCAGGCCTTTCTGCATGGCTCAGCTGCAGCTTCCCTGCAGGCTGCTGGACCAGGAGCATGTGTTCCCTGGTCCAAAGTGCTATAGGAGGAGCTCCTAGCATGGGGAGAGTAAGCCCCTTGTTTCCTTGGCATAGACTGGCCTGTGCACACAGCGGCCTGCCAGCAGTGAAGACAGCACAGGCAGCAAGGGGGTGTGGCAGGCAGCTAAGAGGCGGCAGTTGTCCTGCTTGAAAGTGGGGTCATGACTGCTTTGTCCTCAGGCCCCAATGGCCACGTGCACACACAGCCTCTGGACCTGCAGCTTCCTAGCAGTGCCACAGACACACAGGCGACACCCTGGGGCCTTCTTGAAGGAACTGTGCTCCATCGAGGTTCTGCTGGCAGGCAGTGGCCTAGGCCAGCACAGGCCCTAGGGAGGCCTGGCTGAGCCTGGGATGGGTCCCGACCTAGCAGTGCCCAGGGCAAGCCTGGGCCTGGAGGCCAGGCTGCAGGCTCATTCCAGGCTGGGCCTGGTGCAGACAGCCTTCAGCTAGGACTTCCAAGGGGAATGCTCAGCATAGTGGCTTTTGCCTGCAATCCACGTTCCTCACTCGGGCCGCCCTGCCTGTCAGACCCACACTCCCTAGAAGTGTGTTCCTGAGGCAGTTGAACAGTTGGTTTAGTGGAGGCTCTCCCAACATGGGTGGCCTGCCTCGAACATTGCTGTGTGTACAAAGAGGATTCCCTGCACCTCTGGCTTTGGGGAGAGCATTTCTGAACGCAGCAGACCCTAGGCACTCACAGTGTTTCCCCACAGAAAGAAGTGTGAGCAAAATCCCCGGCCAGGGAAGCATGGCCCTCTCCCATAGAAGCCCTCCATGCAGCAGGCTGTCATGGACTCAGTTTCTGGCCTTTGTGGCTGCAGAGTGTGCAGCTACTCTGGAGGCTCTGAGTAAATATGCACTCCCCTTCAAGGAATGGAGCATTGTGGGATGAGGTCCTTGCCAGGAAAGGCAAACAGCCTGCTCCTTTCGATGAGACACATGTGTGGGGAGAGAGGCTTGGCAGCTGAGAAGGAACAAGAGGGGCAGCCAGAGAAGGAATTTGAATGATGCTTGGAGGCCCCAGAACTCCTGCTTCCCAACCAGAGAATGCCAGCTATGCCCATGAGGCCCCATTCACAAGTGGGCACCCAGCCTCAGGATCTGCCATTTCCCAGCCAGGAAACCACACACAGGCTGCACCCTGAGCCCTGCCAAGGGTGACCTTTGCTCCCTGGCTGGGCTGAATGGCACGCCTGTTTTTGTCGAGAGAAAGCCTAAGGAGGACCTTAACAAGCTGCCACGACATAGCAGTGCTCAGAAAAAAGGCATGCTCCTTTCTGTAGGCTGGTTGCACACTGCAGTTTCTGCTTGAGGCTGACAGAGGTCAGCTAGGCGATCCATGGCTGAAGGCAAAGCAGAGAGTTTTTCGGTGGAGGGATGGCATCATCTGCGGGCCAACAACCGTGGGAGGAGAAACCTCGCTCCAAATGCGCTCCTGAGGAACCTTCCAAGCAGGAGGCATTCTGGCTCCACAAGCTAGAGTGTCCTGCTTCGGACTTCCCTCTGGCAACAGAGTGGGTGCCAAGGGCATGTGGGTGGGATGGTGCTCGGAAGCCACAGGGGAGGCTTTGGCCACCCAGTGCTCTCCGATGGAAAACACTGCAGGCTTGAGCATCCATGAGGTCCTCCAAGGCTTTGGAGTGGGAAAGCTGTCCATAGCAGAAGGCTCCCTGGCAAGTGCAGCAGGCCTTTCTGCATGGCTCAGCTGCAGCTTCCCTGCAGGCTGCTGGACCAGGAACATGTGTTCCCTGGTCCAAAGTGCTATAGGAGGAGCTCCTAGCATGGGGAGAGTAAGCCCCTTGTTTCCTTGGCATAGACTGGCCTGTGCACACAGCGGCCTGCCAGCAGTGAAGACAGCACAGGCAGCAAGGGGGTGTGGCAGGCAGCTAAGAGGCGGCAGTTGTCCTGCTTGAAAGTGGGGTCATGACTGTTTTGTCCTCAGGCCCCAATGGCCACGTGCACACACAGCCTCTGGACCTGCAGCTTCCTAGCAGTGCCACAGACACACAGGCGACACCCTGGGGCCTTCTTGAAGGAACTGTGCTCCATCGAGGTTCTGCTGGCAGGCAGTGGCCTAGGCCAGCACAGGCCCTAGGGAGGCCTGGCTGAGCCTGGGATGGGTCCCGACCTAGCAGTGCCCAGGGCAAGCCTGGGCCTGGAGGCCAGGCTGCAGGCTCATTCCAGGCTGGGCCTGGTGCAGACAGCCTTCAGCTAGGACTTCCAAGGGGAATGCTCAGCATAGTGGCTTTTGCCTGCAATCCACGTTCCTCACTCGGGCCGCCCTGCCTGTCAGACCCACACTCCCTAGAAGTGTGTTCCTGAGGCAGTTGAACAGTTGGTTTAGTGGAGGCTCTCCCAACATGGGTGGCCTGCCTCGAACATTGCTGTGTGTACAAAGAGGATTCCCTGCACCTCTGGCTTTGGGGAGAGCATTTCTGAACGCAGCAGACCCTAGGCACTCACAGTGTTTCCCCACAGAAAGAAGTGTGAGCAAAATCCCCGGCCAGGGAAGCATGGCCCTCTCCCATAGAAGCCCTCCATGCAGCAGGCTGTCATGGACTCGGTTTCTGGCCTTTGTGGCTGCAGAGTGTGCAGCTACTCTGGAGGCTCTGAGTAAATATGCACTCCCCTTCAAGGAATGGAGCATTGTGGGATGAGGTCCTTGCCAGGAAAGGCAAACAGCCTGCTCCTTTCGATGAGACACATGTGTGGGGAGAGAGGCTTGGCAGCTGAGAAGGAACAAGAGGGGCAGCCAGAGAAGGAATTTGAATGATGCTTGGAGGCCCCAGAACTCCTGCTTCCCAACCAGAGAATGCCAGCTATGCCCAGGAGGCCCCATTCACAAGTGGGCACCCAGCCTCAGGATCTGCCATTTCCCAGCCAGGAAACCACACACAGGCTGCACCCTGAGCCCTGCCAAGGGTGACCTTTGCTCCCTGGCTGGGCTGAATGGCACGACTCTGTATGGGGAGAGAAGGTCCAAGGAGGACTTCATCAAGCTGCCACGACATAGCAGTGCTCAGAAAAAAGTACTCTCCTTTCTGTAGGCTCTTTGCACCCTGGAGTTTCTGCTTGAGGCTGACAGAGGTCAGCTAGGCGATCCGTGGCTGAAGGCAAAGCAGAGAGTTTTTCGGTGGAGTGATGGCATCATCTGCTTGCCGACAAGCGTGGGTGTGGAAGCCTCACTCCAAATGAGCTCCTGAGGGACTTTCTAAGCAAGAGGCACTCTGGCGTCACAAGCTATAGTTCGTCTTAGGACTTCCCTCTGGCAACAGAGTGGGTACCAAGGTCATGCGGGTGGGAAGATGTTCTTAAGCCACAGGGGAGGCTTTGGACAGACATTGTTTCTCCATGGAAAACATTGTGCACAAGAGCAGCCGCAGCCTCCACGCTAGCGCGGAACTCGGAAAGCAGTCCTGGATGTCCATTTCCGTACACCTGAGTCTTGCCTGGCTGGTGGGAGAAACATCTCCTCCAGAGAGGCCTGTGCTTAGGTTTCTTGTCCCCTTTAGAGACAAGTCTTTCAGCCATGGCTCCTACCAAGGAATTGCATGCCTCATGTTTCTTTTGAGAAAACTCCCTTTTCCCACTGGAGGCTAGACACCGGGGAAGAGAAGGTGGAGAGCAACAGTTTGGAGGGCTGCTTTGAAGGGCAACCCTCAGGCTTTGCACAGGGTTAATCATTGTTGCTGCTTTCCAAGAAAACTTTCCAACTGAACACAAGGCACCTGTCCCTGCAGTCTCTAAGCTGTGAACACATAGCCAGACCCCAATGTCGGTCTTTCCTCAAAGACCCTATCCTCGGCAGACTGTGTGCCAGCTATGCAGACCATAAGCAATCTAAGGCCCCAGGTAGGTCTAGGGGATGCTGGGGCTTGGCGAGCTGTAACTGTGCTGAGGGCAGTAGTGTCCTGCTTTTCCATGCAGTTTCTAAAGTGTAGCTTCTGCTTGAGTAACACACATCTAAAGAGAATCACCCAAGTTGAATGTTAAGCACAGTGATGTGTGCAAGCAAATTGGGGATTCTTAATGGTGGCTGACCTGACCTCAGTGGAAAGGAGGGCCTAGAACTCTGTTCCTGAGGCTGTATTTAAGCTGGGCCAATCAGCACTCTGAAAAGGATAGCAGGGCAAAGCCCTGCACTCTGCCCACTAAAAAGCTGATGCCAAGGACACTGTGAGGGAATGTTGCTCAGAAGCCCCAGAAGAAGCTTCAGGCACACAGTGGTTCTCCATGCAAAACAAGGCACACAAGAGCAACCATAGCCTTAGAAACAGCACAGAATCCTGAAAGCACTCCATGGAGAGAATTCCCAGGTGCCTGAACCTTGCCTTGCTGGTGGAAGGAACAAAACCTTCCTAGAGTATCTTCATCAACTTTCCTGTCCCATATAGGGAAAGGAGCTTGAGGGATGAGCGCTTACCAAGGAATGGCAAGCACAATGTTTTCTGGGAATCCCTCTTTTGAAAACACACAAAGGCATGTCACCAGCGAAGGGAATGTGGAGAGTAGTGGTGTTAGAAGGGCATAAATGAGAGGTCAAGATTTTCAAAGATGAAAATGACTGTCATTGCTTTAATGCACCAATTCACAAGTGAACACAGAGCACTTTTCCCTGCAATCACTGCCCGGGGAATAGATAGCCAAGCCCCAAAGTCACCCTTTCAATGAAGGAACTATGCTCGGCAAGTGTCACCAGCCATGCAGGGTATAAATGACCTAGAGCCAAGGGTAGGCCTTGGTGACCCTGAGGCCTTGTGACCCGATAGTTCTGAGGGGAAAGTGCCCTACTTCTCCAGGCAGTTTCTACAGTCTTGCTTTGGATTGAGTTCAATAAATCGCAAGAGAGGCATGCAGCTTGAATGGAAAGCACAGAGATTTGTCCAGCAGCTCAGGCACTCCCACTTGAGGCTGGCCTGAGCAGAGCAGAAAGAGAGGCCTAGAGCGATATTGGGGAAGCTGTTTGTAAGGCAGCAAATCACCACTCCATCATAGAGGGCAGTGCAGAGCCTGGCACTCTGCACAAAACCAAGGTGTTGCCAAAGGATACTGTGGGGCAAGGTTGCTCAGAAGCCCCAGGTGAGGCTTTGGACATACGTCGGTTCTCCATGGAAAACGATGTGCACAGGAGCAGCCACAGCCTCCACACAAGCGCAGAATTCGGAAAGCAGTCCAGGGAGACCATTTCCGAGCACCTGAGTCTTGCCTGGCTGGTGGGAGAAACATCACCTCCCGAGAGGCTGGTGCTCAGGTTTCATGTCCCCTTTAGAGACAGGGCTTTCAGCCATGAGCACCTACCAAAGAATTGCAAGCCTCATGTTGTTTTTGGGAAAACTCTCTTTTCCCACTAGAGGCTAGACACCAGGGAAGAGAACGTGGAAAGCCACCCTTCAGAGGGTTGCTTGGAAAGGCAACCCTCAGGCTTTGCACAGGGGAAAGAATTGTTGTTGCTTTCCAAGAAAACTTTCCAACTGAACACAAAGCACCTGTCCCTGCAGTCTGTAAGCTGTGAACACATAGCCAGACCCCAATATCAGCCTGTCGCTGAAAACCCTATCCTCGGCAGAGAGTGTGCCATCTATGCAGTGTACAAACAAGCTAAGGCCCCAGGTAGGTCTAGGGGATGCTGAGGCTTGGCAAGCTCTAGCTGTGCAGAGGGCAATAGTGTCCTGCATTTCCATGCAGTTTCTAAAGTGTAGCTTCTGCTTGAGTTACACACATCTCATGAGAGGCACTGAGGTTGAATGATAAGTACAGTGATTTTTGCAAGCAACTTGGGTACTCCTTATTGTTCTTGACCTGACCTCAGCAGAAATGAGACCCTAGAGTTCTTTTCCTGATTCTGTGTTTATGCCGGGCCAATCACCACTCATAAAAGGAGAGCATTGATAAACCCTGCACTATGCCCACTATAAAGCTGATGTGAAGGACACAGTGGGGGAAGGTTGCTCGAAGCCCCAGAAGAAGCTTCAGGTACACAGTGGTTCTCCATGCAAATCAAGGCACACGAGATCCACCATAGCTTTGGAAACAGCACAGAAAGCTGAAAGCAGTCCATGGAGAGAATTTCCATGTGCCTGAGCCTTGCCTCGCTGGTGGAAGGAACAACATCTTCCTAGATTGTCTTGATCAGGTTTCCTGTCCCCTTTGGGGCAGGAGCTTGAGGGATGAGTGATTACCAAGGAATGGCAAGCACCATGATTTTCGGGGAACTCCCCCTTCTGATAAATCACAAAGGCAGGTCACCAGCAAAGGGAATGTGGAGAGCAGTGGTATTAGGAGCGCATATATGAGAGGTCAAGATTGCTCTTTTCAAAGATGAAAATGACTGTCATTGCTTTAAGGCGCCAACTCACAAGTGAACACAGAGCACATGTCCTTGCAATCTCTGAGATTTGAATACATACACAAGCCCCAAAGTTATCCTTTCCCTGAAGAAGCTAAGCTCTGCAAAGTGTCACCAACCATGCAGGGCATAATCGACCTACAGCCAAGTGTAGGCCTTGGTAAACTTGGGGCCTTGCAAGTCCAAATATTTCTGAGGTAAAAGTGCCCTGATTTTCCAGGCTGTTTCTACAGTCTTGCTGTGGATTGAGTTTGATAAACCTCAAGAGAGGCAGCAAGCTTGAATGGTAAGCATAGAGATTTGTCCAGCTGCTCAGGCATTCCCACTTGAAGCTTGCCTGACTAGAGGGGAGAAAATGCTTGGAGCCATTTCGGGAAGCTCTTTGTAAGGCAGCAAATCACCACTCCGTCATGGAGAGAAGTGCAGGGCCTGGCACTCTGCACAAACCAAGGTGCTGCCCAAGGATACCATGAGGCAAATTTAGTCAGAAATCCCATGTGAAACTTTTGAGACACTTTGGTTCTCCGTGGAAAACTATGCACACCAGTGCAGCCAAGCCTCCAACAATGTACAAAACCCTGAAAGCACTCTTTGGAGACCATTTTTGTGCACCTGAGTCTTGCCTGGCTGCTGGGAGAAACATCACCTATCGAGAGGCTAGTTGTCAGGTTTCAGTTCCCCTTTAGAGCCAGGGGCTTCTTGAATTAGCTCCTACCAAGGAATTGCAAGCCTCATGTTGCTTTTGGGAAAACTCTCTTTTTCTGCCAGAGGCTAGTCACCAGTGAAGGCAAGGGGGAGAGCAATGGTTTGGAGGTCTGCTTTGAAGGGCAAAACTCATGCTTCCCAAAGGGGAAGTTAATTTTTTTTTCTTTCTAGGAATCCTTTCCAACTGAGCAGAGAGCACCAGCCACTGCTATCTCTAAGCTGGGAAAACATACCCAGACCCCCAAAGTCAGCCTTTCTTCTAAGGTGCTATCCTCGGCAGAGCATGTGCCTGCTATTCAGGGCATCACTGAGCTAAGGCCCTTGGTAAATCTAGGTGACCCTGTGGCTTGTCAAGCTCTAGCTGTACAGAGGTAAATAGTGTCCTGCTTTTCCATGCAGTTTCAAAACCCTAGCTTCTGCTTGAGTTACACAAATCTCACAAGAGTTACCCATGTTGAATGTTAAGGACAGTGATTTGTGGAAGCTACTCGGGAAATCCAAATTGTTGCTGACCTAACCTCAGCAGAAAAAGGGCCTTGTGTGGTGTTCCTGATGCTGTATTTAAGCTGGGCCAATCACCATTCTTAAAGGAGAGCAGTGCAAATCCCTGCACTCTGTCCACAAACAATCTGCTGCCAAAGGACACCATGCACAAATGTTGCTTAGAAACCCCAAAGGAAGCTTTTGGCACACAGTTGTTTTCCATGGAGAATGATACAGACAGGTGCTTCCCTCTCCTACTGAAAGGCCCAGTAGTGTAGTGCACTCCATTGAATAAGGTTTCATGGCAATTGCTGCCTGCCTAGCTGGATTGAGCAATGGCACCATATTTGGAGGCTAGTGCTCTGGTTTCATTACCCCTTAGGAAAAGGGGCTTGTGGGTTGAGATCCTACCAAGGAATTTCAAGCCCCCTGTTTCTTCTCAGAAAACTCCCTTTTCCTCCCCAAGTCTTGCTAGCAATGAAGAGAAGATGGGGAGCAATGGTTTTTTGCAGGCAACTTTGAGGATGCAAGCCTTTCACTTTCAAATGGGGAAAAGATTTCTTTTCATTTCAGGCACCAATTTCCACATTGACACACAGCATCTGTACCTGCAGTTTCTGAGCTGTGAAATAACACACAGACCCCACCCTCAGCCTTTCCAAGAACAAGATTTTTCAGCAGGGCACCTGCAGTCTGTTAATGGCATAACCTAGTTAAGGCCCTAGGTAGGCTTAGGTGACCCTGGGTCTTGCTGCGGCCTAGCAGTGGAAGGGAAAACTGCCCATGTTTTCTGGGCAGAATATAATTCTAACTTCTGCTCCAGGTAGAGAGACCTCATGTAGGCTCTCCCAGGGTGAATGCTAAGCAAGTGCTTTTTCCATGCAGCTCACACGTCCTCATTATAGCAGGTCTGATTGAAAGGTAAATAAGGGCCTATAGCTGTGTTCCTGATTATTTGAATGCTGGGGAAATCTACCTATCTAACAATGAGACTGGAGCTTTGCCCTTAACTCTACACAGAAACAGCTGATTTGAAAGGCCACTGTATCTTAAGATTGCTCAAAAGCCCCTGAAGAAGCTTTTGGCGCACAGTCGTTCTCCATGGAAATCGATGTGGACAGGAGATTCCCTTTCCTACTGAAAGTCATAGTAGCATAAAGCACTCCATTGAGTAAGATTTCACAGCAAATGCTGCCTGCCTTACTGGATGGAGAAATGACAACTTACCTGGAGGCTAGTGGTCAAGTTTCATTTCCCCTTTAGTGAAAGAGGCTTGTGGGATGAGCACCTACCACGGAATTGCAAGCCACTTGTTTCTTTTGAGAAAACCCTCTTTTCCTCCCAGAGGCTTGCAACGAAGAGAAGATGGGGAGCACTGGTGTTTTCCAGGCATCTTTGAGGCTGCTAGTCTTGTGCTTTCAAGTGGGAAAATGACTGCATTTCATTTCAGACACCAATTTCCAAGTTGACACAGCATCTGTACCTGCAGTTTCCAAGCCATGAAAAGACAGGTAGGCCCACTGTCAGCCTTTCCACAAAGAAACTGTCCTTGTAAGGGAATCTGCATTGGGTGAATGGCATAACTGAATTGAGACCCTAGGTAGGTCTTGGTGAATATGGGTCTGTCCAAGGCCTAGCAATGCTAAGGGGAAAATGGTCCTTTGTTTTTCAGGCTAGATTTAAAGTTGAGTTTCTGCTTGAGGTATAGAGACCTCACATCAGAGTTCCCAGGGTGAATGATAGCACAGTGCTTGTTTCATGCAGCTCAGTTTTCCTTACTGGGTAGACCCACTTTGGAATGAAAAGACTGGCCTAGAACTGTGTTCCAGAGGCTGTTTGAAATCTGATGAAATCTAGTTATCTGACGAAGGGAGCCATGGGTTGCCCCCCACTCTGCACACAAATATCTGTTCCCAACGGCCCCTGTGGCTGCAGGTTGCTCAGAAGCCCCAGTAAAGACTTTCAGCACACAGTGTTCTTCTATGGAAAATGGGGCTGACGTGAAAGTCCATTTCCTCCTGAAAGGCATACTAGCCTGAAAGGACTCCATTGTTAAGGGGTCTACCAAAACTGGCTCCTGACTTTCTGGATGGAGAAACTGCACCTTCCTTGGTGGATATTGGTCAGGTTTCATTTGCCCTTTGGTGAAAGAAGGATGTGAGATGAACTCCTAGCAAGAATTTGCAGGCCCCCTGTTTCTTTTGAGAAGTCACTTTTCCTCCCAGATGCTTGCTGGCAATAAAGAGAAGAATGGGCAGCAACACAGTTTGGTGGGCAGCTTTGAGGACGTTACCCTTCTGCTTTCCAATGGGAAATGACTGCTTTTCCCATCAGGCCCAATTTCAAAGTAGATACACAGCAATTGTACCTGCAGTTTCTGACCCCCACCTCCCCAAAACACACAGGCACACACTGGGCCCTTCCATGGAGAAAGTGTCCTCCACAGGAAGTCTGCAGGTGGAGAATGGCATAACTGAGTTGAGGCCCTAGATAGGCCTTGGTGACACTGGACCTTCTCCAGAGGTGCCTTTGTGTGACACCAAGCTCTGTGTTCTCAATTTGACATGGAGTGAATGTCACCTTTTGCTATAGCCTGGCCAGACTCATTCCCCAGCTGGAAAGTGCATGTGCTTCTTAAGAGCTAGAAGAAAGTACTGTGACACCCACAGATATTTTGTGACTGAAAACTTATACAGAATTTTCAGGCAGGTACCCAAAGATTTGCACTCTTTGTCCTGACATGCTAGCCACTGGTTCATTCAAGAGGCACTACTCTTTGTGTTTTCCAAGGTGAAGCAGAGTGACAGCCTTTCAGACTGGACATCATGGCAGTCTCTCCCAGGGCAAATTGATTGTGTACCTTACAGCGTAGATGAATGAAATTTCAAACACAAACATTGCCAGTCAGTGTATAGGGAACTGGACCTTGGTTGAAGGTAGCCAGTGGTATATTCTGTCACAGACTTCCCCTGCCACTGTGGTGCAGTGGCTCCCTTGAAGCTCTCTCTGCTCATAGAGTAATCTTAAAGAGATGCACAGCAAAGGCCTTGTCCACCTGCATCGCAAAGAAGCCTTGTCTAATTCCAACTCCAAGTCCTGATGCGATCAATAGCAGTCTGATACAAGCAGTCCTCCCAAGAGGGTTCCTTCTGAGAAAGGAGGGTCATACATAATATTTTGACACCTGCAGTGATGAGTGGTGTGAAGCAAAAACCTATCCTTTTGAAGCAGGAGACAGATGGTCCCCCAGGGCAAACAGTATGAGTTTGTTCCCTGTGGACTGATACTCTGAGACAGGAATAACAGGACAATTAGGAGAGGAGGCTGGGCCCTGCCCAGATAGAAGATAAGAGATGACATATTCCTCATTCTCAAAGTCAGCAGACCTCCCCCAACTACACGTGCACAGAAAGCCTCCTTGGAGTTCAAAAGGGGAGTGATGCCAAGTGGCCAAACCGACCCATAGGCCTCTTCAATGGAATCCATCTTGGCTAAGAGATGTGCACACACACGTGGAAAAATCCTGAGATACACCAAATATGGATTTTGAACCAGGCAAATCAAAATGATTGGTCAAAGGAAACATGGAAGAAATGCCCCATTAAGTGATTTAAACTGCCACAAGGGCACGACTCTCTCTGAGCCTGCCTGTGTGTCTATCCACACTTATTCTGCTCCTTTTTTCCCTAATAAATGCTTTACTTGTTTCACCACATTCCATCTTTGTGGGAATTCTTTTCTGCAAATCCATAGGGCCAGGGCCTTGTCACTGACCACTGGTCTGCTGACTGGTGGTCTCACCACTGCTACCCGACCTCAATCACTGACTGGGAGCTGAAACCCCACTTCAAGCCACTGTGGGCTGAGGCCACCTGAGATCACTTTGGACATGTTTCTGGGAAGTGGAGCTTAGCAAAGGAAGTGTGCTCAAGGGGGCAGGAAGAGAAAGCTTTTCACAGGGCAGGTTGGATGATGCAGCCTGCAGCAGGAAGGTAAGGGTTTCTTACTTGCTGCTTGAGGGAAAGAAAGCTCATGCTCAATCTTTGTTCCTTGAGTGGAGGAAGTCCTTAATGACTGAGGTATGATGAGTTGTTTTACAAAAAGCTGTTTTGATCACATGAGGGAAGTTTGAAACCTGTTCTTGGCCCTGAGTTGTCAAGTCAAGGCAAAGGAGGCCTCACAGATGGCATGGGAAAACATTGACACCCCCAGGCTGGAAATATATATGCCTGTCACTGGCTTCTTTCTGAGTAGAAAACACATAGGTCAAGCTTCAAGATGGTAGTAAATTCTATGTGAGAAGTATAGTTCCCCTTTTTGGTAAGTGGCTCACCTAATCTGGGCTAAGTTCTCTGCTCTGAATCCCATAGGGAGTAAAATCTTTGAAAGTGCTAGGAAAAGTGCTCAAGGCCTGTTTTCCCTCCCCAGATAGTTCATCCTTGTCCCATATCTTTCAAACATGGTTTTTAACTGGTAGCAGTCTTATTTGTAATATCTGTACCACCACCTTGAACCAGTACAGTTGTCATTGCAAATTTTTTTTGTCATTTTGTAAATTTCTTGATGAATTTTTATTGGAGTATGGTTGCTTTACAATGTTCTGTTAGCCTCCACTACACAACAATATGAATCAACCATACACATAGAGGTATCCCCTCTCTTTTGCACTTCCCTATCATTTAGGTTACCACAGTGCATTAGGTAGAGTTCCCTGTGCTATACACTATGTTCTCATCAGTTGTCTATTTTATACATAATATCAATAATGTATATGTGTCAATCCCAGTCTCCCAATTCCTCCCTCCCCACCCCTCTCCCCCTTGGTGTCCATTCATTCATTCTTTATGTCTATGTTTTAATTTCTGCCTTAAAAATAAGATAATTTATACCATTTTATAGATTCCACATATATGCATTACTCTATGATATTTGCTTTTCTTTTTCTAACTTACATAACTCTGTATGACACTCTCTTGGTCCAACCAATCCAGGGGCTACCTGAAGTTAGAGTAAAGCACTAATTTATTTTTTATAAAATTAAGACCTCTGCTGGGGAAGTTGTGCATAATGCCCTAAATAATAAAAGATGAATACAGACCCATGGACAACTGAGTTAAGATTCTGGTTGGAGATGAAGTAATATTAAACTACCTTAGGCTTAAGGAGAATCTGCCATAAGAATACTGATGAATTTAGTACATTCAATAGGAGCCACATTTAAGATGGAAATAGAAATGTATGTACATGCCCAAGAAATACACATTTTAAAAATTACGTAGAAGAACTTATGTTTTCACTGAGATCAGATTCCTAAGTTCACTGAATGCCTAGTGAAATACTGAATGAATATCCTAAAACAGCTATTCTTCTAAAATTAGAAGTGGCTGTTGTCACTCTTTCTTTCTCTCCCATCTATCCATACCTATCTATCATCTATCATCTATCTATCTATATCTATCTATCTACTATCTATCTATCTATCTATCTATCTATCTATCTATCTATCTATCATCTATTTATCTCTGTGTTGTTCTGTTTTGTTGGTTTTATTCTGTTTTTCTCAATTCCTAACATCAAGGAAATCAGCTGAACCCAGGCTAATGGAACAGAGATCAATGATAACCCCGAGAAGAAATAATCTTGGAAAAAAAAGTTTGGGAAAATGATTTAAAAAATTGAGTCAGGTTGTCCCAGTGTTTTATATTCTAATGGCTTTTGTTTTTGTGTTTCTTCTGTGTGTACATATTTTCTTGATTCAGTATTTGTTTGTTTGATGTAAACTTTTACCATTATTCTGGGGCTTGGATAGTCTTTTTAAATCCACTTTATTGCCAGGATGAGCAACCTGTGGAATCTGGATTCCTCAACAAGAAGTCAAGTCAGAGGCTCTGAGGAGGGAGCACTGAGTCCAGGACACTAGACCACTACAAAGTCCTCAGCCACAGGGCAGATTAACCAAAGACAATTCTCATGGAGACCTCTATCACAGTCTAAGGCCCACCTTCACCAGATGGTCTGCAGCTGCCAGTGCTGGAAACCTCATACCAAACTACAAATAAGACAGGAACACAAACACACTCATCAACAAACAGACTACCTAAAGCCATATTAAGCTTAGAAATACCCTAAAACACATCACCTGACACAGCCTGGCTCATCAGAGGGAAAAGACTCAGATCCACACATCAGAAAGCAGGGACAAGACCCACCAAACAGGTGAGAGATTCAGTGTGAGCTCTCAGGCATGACCAGCCAGGGGAAGGGTGGAAGACTTGAGAATGTGATTTAAAGGTTAAAATTCCTTCTTTCTTTAAGATTGATTCTTACAACTCCCCTTTGTAATCTTGATTGTAAGTTAAGGATTTTAAATTCTGATGAATATCATGACCCTTCTGGGGGTGATCAATACTTAATCCTCAGGCCAAAGTCATTGTTTTTAGTAATCAATCCATTGTTATTGTAAATTCCTATTGTTAGAGGTAACTAGGTGGGGGTTATGATTAACTTCTCTATTTTTAGGGTATTTAAGACACATGTATGACCCCAAAGTGGATCTCTCCACCCCTGTCTGGTGTCTGAGCAAGAAGCTATTATACTTTCTCTCCCTAATAGACTCTGCTACTTAAACCTGAGCAGTCGTTTGTTATTGATCCCAGGAGAAACCCTTCTATTTGGGAGATCAAATATCCGCACCCCTAGACGGATTATAGCCAATACAGGATGCCTACTCAAGACACTGGACCAATGCCACCACAGGGGACAGAGAACAGAAACAAGAGGAATTACTGTTAGACAGCATAGGGAGAGGAGAGAGCAAATATTATAAATTAGACAAAATGACAAAGCAAAGAAACACTGTGCAGGCAAAGGAGCAAGATAGAAACCCACAAGACCAAATACATGAAGAGGAAATAAGCAAATCGCCTGAAAAAGAATTGAGAGTAACAACAGTAAAGATGATCCAAAATTTCAAACACAAAATAGAGAAAATATAAGAAATATTTAATAAGGACTCAGAAGAACTAAAGAACAAACAAACAGTAATGAACAACACAATAACTGAAATTAAAAATACTCTAGATGGCATAAAGGACAGAAAAACTGAGGCAGAAGAATAAGAAAGTGAGTTGGAAGATAGAAACGTAGAAATAACTGCCACACAGCAGGAAAAAGAAAAAAAAAGAATAAAAAGAATGGAAGACAGTCTCAGAGACCTCGGTGGCAACATTAAGCATACCAGCATTTGAATCATAGTCATCCCAGAAGAAGAAGAAATAAAGGGTCTGAGAAAATATTTGAAGAGGTTATAGTGGAAAACTTCCCCAATGTGGGAAAGGAAATAGTTAATCAACTCTAAGAAGTGCAGAAAGTCCCATACAGAATAAAACCAAGGAGAAACAAACTGAGGCACATATTAGTCAAAGTAATGAAAATTAAACATAAAGAAAAAATATTAAAAACAGCAAGTCAAAAGCAACAAATAACATATAAGGGAAAACCCATAAGGGTACCAGCTGATCTTTCTTCAGAAACTCTGCATGCCAGAAGGGAGTGGCAGGATATAGTTGAAGTCTTGAAGGAGAAAAACTTACAGCCAAGAATATTCTTCCCTGAAAGAATCTCACTCAGATTCAATGGAGAAATCAAAAGCTTTATAGACAAGCAAAAGTTAAGAGAATTGAGCACAACCAAACCAGCCTTACAACAATTGCTAGAGGAACTTGTCTAGGCAGGAAACACAAGAGAAGGGAAAGACATACAAAAACAAACCCAAAACAATTAAGAAAATGGTAAAGGAACACACATATCAATAATTACCTTAAATGGGAATGGATTAAATGCTGCAACCAAAAGACACACACTGGCTGATAAAACAATTATAAATATCTATGCACCCAACATAGGAGCACCTCAATACATAAGGCAAACACTAACAGCCATAAAAGGGAAATCAGCAGTAACAAAATAATAGTAGGAGACTTTAACACCCCACTTACACCAATGGACAGACTATCCAAACAGAAAATAAATAAGAAAACACAAGCTTTAAATGTCTCATTACACCATCCCAACCTAATTGATATTTATAGAACATTCCATCCAAAAACTGCAGAATATAATTTCTTCTCAACTGCACACAGAACACTTTCCAAGATAGATCATATCTTGGGTCACAAAACAAGTGTTGGCAAATTCAAGAGAATTGAAATTGTATCAAGCATCTTCTCTGACCACAATTCCATGAGAGTAGATTTCAGTTACAGGAAAAAAATGTAAAAAGCACAACCACATGGAACCTAAAGAATACATTATAAAACAACCAAGAAATCTCTGAAGAAATCAAAGAATAAATCAAAAAATACCTAGAAATAAATGACAATGAAAACACAAGAACCCAAAACATTTGGGATGCAGCAAAAGCACTTCTAAGAGGGAAGTTTATAGCAATACAGTCCTACCTCAAGAAACAAGAAAAATCTCAAATAAACAACCTAACTTTATGCATAAAACAATTAGAGAAAGAACAACACAAAAAGCCAAAGTGAACAAAAGGAAAGAAATCATAAAGATCAGATCAGAAATAAATGAAAAAGTAATGAAGAAAACAATAGCAAACACCAATAAAACTAAAAGCTGATTCTTTGAGAATATAAACAAAATTGATAAACCATTAGCCAGACTCACCAGGAAAAAAAAAGAAGACACAAATCAACAGAATTAGAAAAGAAAAAGAAGAGGTACCAACCAATGCTGCAGAAATACAAAAGATGTGAGAGAATATTACAAGCAACTATATGTTAATAAATTGGATAACCTGGAGGAAATGGATAAATTCTTAGAAAAATACAATCTTCCAAGACTGAACCAGGAAGAAATACAATATATTAACAGACCAATCACAAATACTGAAATTAAGATTGTGATTAAAAATTTCCCAACAAACAAAAGCCCAGGGTGAAATGGATTCACAGGTGAATTCTATCAAACACTTAGAGAAGCGCTAACACCTATCCTTCTCAACTTTTTCCAGAATATAGCAGAAGGAGGAACACTCCCAAACACATTCTATGAGGCCACCATGACCCTGATACCAAAACCAGACAAAGATATCACAAAAAAAGAAAATTACAGGCCAATATCATGATGAATATAGATACAAAATTCCTCAACAAAATACTAGCAAATGGGATCCAGTAGCACATTAAAAAGATCATACACCATGATCAAGTGGGGTTTATCGCTGGAATGGAAGGATTCCTTATTATACACAAATGAATCAATGTGATCCATCATAGTAACAAATTGAAAGATAAAAAGCATATGATCATTTCAATAGATGAAGAAAAAGCAACCAAGCAAGAATCTCATTCAGATTTGAAGGAGAAATGAAAAGCTTTACAGACAAGCATAAGTTAAGAGAATCAGTGCCACCAAATCAGTCCTACAACAAATACTAAAGGAAATTCTCTAACTGGGAAATACAAGTGAATAATGAAACTTACACACACACACACACACAAAAACAGAACAATTAAGAATATGGTAATAGGAACATACATATCGATAATTACTTTAAATGTGAATGGATTAAATGTTCCAGCCAAAAGGCACACACTGGATAAATGGATAGAAAAATAAGACCTATATATATATATGCTGTCTCCAAGAGACCCACTTCAGACCTAGGGACCCATACAGACTGACAGTGAGGGGATGGAAAAAGATATTCCATGCAAATGGAAATCAAAAGAAAGCAGGAGTAGCAATACTCAGATAAGATAGACTTTAAAATAAAGAATGTTACAGGCGACAGGGAAGGACACTACCTAATTACCAAGGGATAAATCCAAGAAGAAGATATAACAATTATAAATATATATGCACCCAATATAGGAGTATCACAATACATAAGGCAAATACTAACAGCTATAAAAGAGGAAATTGACAGTAACACAAAAATAGTGGGGGAAATTAACACCTCAATTACACCAAGGGACAGATCATCCAGGCACAAAATTAATAAGGAAACAGAAGCTTTAAATGACACAGTAGACCAGCTAGGTTAATTACTATTTATAGGACATTCCATCTGAAAACAGCAGATTACACTTTCTTCTCAAGTGCACAGGGAACATTTTCTAGGATAGATAACATCTTGGGTCACAAATCAAGCCTTAGTAACTTTAAGAATATTGAAATCTTATCAAGCATCTTTTCCAACAACAACACTATGAAATTAAAAATAAATTACAGGAAAAAAACGTAAAAAACACAAACATATGGAAGCTAAGCAATACGCTAGTAAATAACCAAGAGATCATTGAAGAAATCAAAGAGGAAATCAAAAAATGCTGAGAGACAAGTTATAATGAAAACACAATGATGGAAAACCCATGGAATGCTGCAAAAGCAGTTCTAAGAGGAAAGTTTATAGCAATACAATCCTACCTCAAGAAACAAGAAAAATGCCCACCAAAAATCTAATCTTACACCTAATGTAACTAGAGAAAGAAGAACAAATAAAACCCAAAGTTAGAAGAATTAAAGAAATCATAAAGATCAGGACAGAAATAAGTGAAATAGAAATAAAGAAAACAATAGCAAAGATCATTAAAACTAAAAGCTGGTTCTTTGAGAAGATAAACAAAATTGATAAAACTTTGGACAGACTCATCAAGAAAAAAGAAGAGGACTCAAATCAGTAAAATTAAAAATGAAACAGTAGTTACAACGGACGCTGCAGAAATACAAAGCATCATAAAAGACTCCTACAAACAACTGTATGCCAATAAAATGGAAAACCTGGAAGAAAGAGACAAATTCTTAGAGAGGTATGACCTTCTAAGTCTGAATCATATATGTTACAGGTGTACAGTATAATGCGTTGTTTTCCCATTTTAAACACAATCATGTCACCTGAAAACAGATAACTTTTTTTTCTATTTTGATGCTTTTTTATTTCTTTTTCTTGCCAAGTTGTTCTGTGTAGGACTTCCAGGACTATGTTAAATAGAAATAGCAATAGTAGTCACCCTTGTCTTGTTCTAGACCCTAGCAGAAAAACTCAGCTTTTCAAGGATTAGCATGGTATTTGCTATGGACTTGTGATATGTGACCTTTATGATATTGAAGTAAATTCATTCTGTATATGCTTGATAACTTTTATCATGAAAGATGTTAAATATTGTCAAATGGTTTTTATGCATCACTGAGATAGTCATATGTCTTTTATCCCTTTGTTAATTGGGTGTATCACATTAATTGATTTGTATATATTGAACCATATTTGCATTCCAGGGATAAATTCCAGATGATCATGTTGTATGATTGTTTTAATCTGGTGTTGAATTTGTTTTGCTAACAATTTTTGAGAATTTAAAATCTATGTTCATCAAGGATATTGCCCTGTAATTTTTATTACTTCTTTGTTCTTGTCTGTTTTGATATTAAGACAATCTTGGCCTCAGAAATTTGGCTTAGAAGTGTTCCTTCACTTTTAATTTTGGAAGTGTTTGAGAAGAATTGATATGAATATTTCTTTAAATGTTTGATAGAATTCACCTGTAAAGCCATGAGACCCTGGTCTTTGTCTGTTGAGAGATTTTTGATTCCACCTTCTCGTTAGTTGTATGTATATTCAGATTTTCTTTTTCTTCATCATTCAGTGTCAGTGAGTTGTATTTTTAGGGAGACATCCATTTCTTTTTCCAGTCTGTTGGCATAAAACTGTTCACAGTAGTCTTTTGTAATCCTTTGCATTTCTGTGGTAGCAATTGTAATGTCTGTGTTTCTTTATATTTCTTATTTTATTTGAATATTCTCCTTTTTTCTTAGTCCAGGTAAGTTTTTTTTATGTTTAAAAATCCTTTCAAACAAATATTGTATGCTAACTCATATATAGGGAGTCTAAAAAAATGGTACTGATGAACCCAGTGACAGGACAAGAATAAGGATGCAGATGCAGAGAATGGACTGGAGGACATGAGGTTGGGGGGGTGGGGGGCGAAGGGGAAGCTGGGATGAAGTGAGAGAGTAGCATAGACATATATATATATAGTACCAACTGTAAAATAGCTAGTGGGAAGTTGCTGTATAACAAAGGGAGATCAACTCAATGATGGGTGATGCCTTAGAGGGCCAGGACAGGGAGAGTAGGAGGGAGTCACAGGAGGGAGTCATGGGAGGGAGGGGACATGGCGATATATGTATAAATACAGCTGATTCACTTTGGTGTACCTCAAAAGCTGGTATAAGAGTGTAAAGCAATTATTTTCCAATAAAGAGTTTGGAAAAAAATCCTTTCAAAAAACCAGCTCCTAGTTTTGTTGATTTTTTTAATTGTTTCTCTATTTCATTTATTTCTGCTCTTACCTTTATTATTTCCTTCCTTCTAACTTTGTTCTTAGTTTATTCTTCTTTGATTATTTCCTTGAGATATAAAGATAGGTCATTTATTCAAATCTTTCTCTTTTTTTAAATATATGCGTTTACTGCTATTAATTTCCCTCCTAGAACTACTATTGATACATCCCATAAGCTGTAGTGTTTTGTGTTTCGATTACATTTGTTTCAAGATACTTTTTGGTTTATCTTTTAAGTTCTTCTTTGACCCATATTTTTCTAAGGAGTGTTTTTTTTACATGTTTGCAAATTTTCCTGCTTTCCCTGTGTTATTTATTTCTAGTTTCTACTGCTGAAGTCAGAAAAGATACTTGATACGTTTCAGTCTTCTTAAATTTGCTAAGACTTGTTTTGTGAATAACATATGATCTATCCTGGAGAATGTTCTATGTGCACTTTAGAGGAACTTGTATTTTGCTATTGTTGGATGGAATGCTCTTAATATGTTTATTAGGTCAATTATCTAACATTTAGATATCCAATGTTTCCTTATTCATTTTGCCTGTATGATCTATCCACTGTTGAAAGTGAAGTAATACTTTTTAATTTAAATAAAATCTCCTACTATTTTTGTATTGATGTCTATTTATGCCTTATGATCTGTTATTTGTTTTATAAATTTAGGTGTTCTGATGTTGGGTGCAAAATATTTACAATTGTTAAAGCATCATTGAACTGCCTTGTTTGTCTCAAGTTACAGTTTTGACTTAATGTCTTTTTTGTCTGATGTAAGAAAAGCTAAACCATATATTCCTTTGCAGTCCATTTTTATCAGTTATCTCATCCCTTTACCTTCAGTCTATGGATTTCCTTAAAACTGAAGTGAATCTCTTGTACACAGCATATAATTGTGTTTTGAATTTTTTGAACCCAGTGAGATATATATATATACATATACATATATATTTATATATAATTTACATTCCCACCAACAGTGTAGGAGATTTGCTTTTTTCCCACACCCTCTCTAGAATTTATTAATCATAAGCTTTTTGATGATGGCCATTCTGACGAGTGTGAGGTGATATCTCAATGTAATTTCAATTTGTATTTCTCTAACAATTAACGATGTTGAGCATCTTTTCATATGCATCTTGGCCACCTGTATGTTTTCCTTGGAGAAATGTCTATTTATATCTTCTGCACATTTTTTGATTGGGATGTGTGCTTTTTGGATATTGAACTGTATGAACTGTTAGAGGAAAACATAGGCAGAACATTCTTTGACAAAAATGACATAAATATTCTTTGGATCCTTCTCCTAGAGTAATGGAAATAAAACAAAAATAAACAATTAGGACTTAATCAAACTTAAAAGCTTGTGCATAGCAAAGAAAACGATAAACAAAAAGAAAAGACAAGCTACACAATGGGAGAATATATTTCTGAACAATGCGACCAAGAAGGGATTTCTTTCAAAAATATACTATTGCCATTTTGTTAATTGCTTTCCAGCTGTTTTGTAGGTCTTTTGTTACCTTCTTTCTCTATTTTTTTTTCCTGATTTTGAACATTTATTCCGTTCTCTTTGTTTTCATATCTACTATAGGTTTTTATTTTGTTGTTATAAAAAGGCTCCTAAAATATAGTTATTAGTCAATTTAAACTGATTACTTAAATTCAATCACATACAAGACGTCTACATTTTACTCTCTTCCCCCTAAGATTTTACGTTCTTGATGTAAAAATTTACATCCTTTTACATTGTGTATCCACTAACATACTATTTTATCTATAGTCATTAAACTGTTTTGTCATTTAGTCTTTATGCTAGAGTTATAAGTGATTTATAGTCCCCATTAAAATGATATTCTGAATTTCACTACATATGGAGTTTTACCAGTTTTATACTTTTATATATTTTCCCATTATTAATTAGCATCTGTTTCATTTCAGCTTAGAGAACTCCCTTTAGCATGTCTTATAAGACAGCTGGATACCCTCTGCAATTGGTAATGCCACTGCCGCAAGGGCTCCTGCAACCCAAGCAGGGCACTACTGATCACTCACTCCCTGGGGAAGAATCCAATATTGTTCCCTCTCTCTCCCCACACACTGGCACCTACAGATGAACAATAAGCTCTGCTGGTCACAGAGAAATACAAAAAGCCCCGGAGGGCTGCCCATCAGGTGCCTTGCTCTGGGCACCAGTAAAGAACCACACTAAGGCCAGATTTCCTATATCCATGTCACCAGCATTCTTGTGCATTCAGCATCACCCCAGGAGCTCCCACGACCCAAGCAGGGTGCTACTATTGAGTCACACACAGGAAGAGGAGCCACTATCAGAGCCTCTCTCTCCACACACACCTGCATGTGCAGATGAACAATAAAAGAAACCCTCACTGAGGCAGGCCCAAAGAGCTCCAAGGCAGCCTCAGGACCAGATTCTGGTGGTTAGACCATATGCAGGAGCAGGGACAAAACCAAAGCTGAATACCAGGGACAGGGGGACTAAGGAAGAGGTTTTAAAATATTTCCATCAGATATACACACTGCAAAATAGATCTCCATGATCAGCTAGGTAGACCCTATGTCTTTGAAATATCTGAGTAAACAATGAATGTTCCCACAAATGAAAATGGTCTAAGTCTGGTAGCTGTGGATTGTGGGAGCAAGCACACATAGGAATTGGGCCAGATCAGAGCCTAAGTGGACCCTAGAGGACCCACAGCAGGTCCAGAGTTCAACCCAGAGGCAGAAGAGGGCCTCTTGGGGAGATGAAGGTGGACTGAGTCCCAAGGCAGGTAGAAGGACACACAGCTAGACACCAAAGAAACAAAATTCTTATTAATTCTATTGATCTGGTCCATTCTGTGGTCAGTTCTAGCTCTTTTCTTTATTATGATCTTAGTCCTAAGGGATATACAAGTTTTATAACATATTTTTCTATATTTTCTTCTATTTTAAATTTAGCCCTTTTATATATTTTTATTTTTAGCTAAGTTTTTGCAGTGCTGACTTTATCTCTCCTATCTCCTCTGCTTTATCTTTTATACATTTATATTTTTTCTTTTTCTTCTCATATTTCCTTTCATACTATGTTCTCCTGTTGCCCTGTCTTCTATCCTTTTTTTAGTTTATTTTATCCTAATATACTTTTAATCAATATTATTGGTCTGCCCTGTTTCCTTGCTTTATTCTCCAGATGACACACTGCTATGGTTTTTCTTATTAGGTTTTGTCTTTGTCTTAGTTCTAATTATAATTCTTTCATTTTGTTTTGATGACATTCTGTCTGTCTGGTTGTTCGCTTGTTCCTATTATATTTGATCCTTGTTTTCACAATTTCCCTGGTTTTGTGTTTGTGTGTGTGTATTTTTCTCTCTTTTTTTTTGGTTTTGAATTTTTGTTGGTTTTGACTTTGATTGTCTGATTGCATTCTGGGGTTCTATCAGGTATTTCTGGTTCTGTATGTTCTATTGGGTTTAGTATTTGTGTGTCTTGTGCATGTACATGTTTCCTTGATTTAGTATTTGTTTGACTTAACCCTTTGTCATTAGTCTGGGGCTTGGATAGTCTTATTTATTCCCCTTTATTGATAGGACAAGTGACCTCTGAAGTCTGGATTACTTGACCAGAAGCAAAGTTGGAGGCTCTGGGAGAAGCACCGAATCCAGGATGCTAGAAAAATGGAGAGTCTCCAGTCACAGGGAAGTATAACTGTAGAGAATTCTCATGGAGACCTCTATCAGAGTCAAAGACCCAGATTCACTTGAATGTCTGCAACTGCCAGTTGCATTCATACCTCACACCAAACTACAAACAAGACAGCAACAGAAACGCACCCATCAGCACAAAAATTACCTAACGCCATATTAAGCTCACAGATACCCTAAAACACACCATCTGACACAGCCCTGCTCATCAGAGGGAAAAGACTCAGATCTGCATAAAAGAAAGCAGGCACCAGACCCTCCCACCAAGAAGGTTACTCAAGACACTGGACCAACCCCAACATAGGGGTTAAAGAGAAGAAACAAGAGGAATTACAAATAGGCAGCTTAGGGAAAGGAGACAGCAAATACTATAAAATAGACAAAATGAGAAAACAAAGAAACACATTGCAGGCAAAGAGCAAGATAAAAACCCAAAAGATCAAATACATGAAGAGGAAATAAGGAAATAGCCTGAAAATAAAAATTGAGAGTAATGACAGTAAAGATGATCCAAGATCTCGATAACAAAATAGAGAAAATACAAGAAATATTTAATAAAGACCGAGAACTAAAGAGCAAACAAACAGTAATGAACAACACAATAACTGAAATTAAAAATACTCTAGATGGTATAAACAGCAGAATAACTTAGGCAGAAGAATGAGTAAGTGAGTTGGAAGATAGAATGGTGGAAATAACTGTCACAAAGCAGGAAAAAGAAAAAAAGAAAAAATAGTGGAAAGCAGTCTCAGAAATCTTGGTGAAAACATTAAGTGCACCAACATTTGAATCATAGGCATCTCAGGAGAAGAAGAAAAAAAGAAACGGTCTGAGAAAATATTTAAAGAGCTTATAGTGGAAAACTTCCCCAGCATGGGAAAGGAAATAATTAATCAAGTCCAAGAAGTGCAGAGAGTCTCAGACTGAACAAACCCAAGGAGAAATACACCAAGACACATATTAATCAAACTAACAAAAATTAAACACAAAGAAAAAATATTAAAAGCAGCAAAAGTAAAGCAACAACTCACATATAAGGGAAAACCAAGAAGGATAAGGATGATCTCTCTGAAGAAACTTTGCAGGCCGGAAGGGAGTGGCAGGATATATTTAAAGTCTTATGAGAAAAACTTAGAGCCAAGAATACTCTTCCCTGAAAGAATCTCACTCAGATTCAATGGATAAATCAAAAGCTTTTCAAAAAAGCAAAAGTTAACAGAATTCAGCACTACCAAACTAGCCTTACAACAATTGCTAAAGGAACTTCTCTAGGCAGGAAACACAAGAGAAGGGAAAGACATACAAAAACAATCACAAAACAGTTAAAAAAATGGTAAAGGAACATACATGTCAATAATTACCTTAAATGAAAATGGATTCAATGCTCCAATCAAAGCACACAGACTGGCTGAATGGATACAAAAACAACACCCTTATATATGCTGCCTACAAGAAACTCACTTCAGACCTAAGGACACACGCAGAGTGAAAGTAAGGAGATGGAATAAGATATTCCATCAAAATGGAATTCAAAAGAAAGCTGGAGTAGCAATACTCATGTCAGAAAAATTAGACCTTAAAGTAAAAACTATTACAAGAGACAAGGAAGGACACTACATAATGATCAAGTGATCCATCCAAGAAGAACATATAACAATTGTAAATATCTATGCACCCAACATAGGAGCACCTCAATACATAAAGCAAATGCTAACAGCCATTACAGAGGAAATCAGCAGTAACACAATAATAGTAGGAGTCATTAACACCCTAATTACATCAATGGACAGCTTATCCAAACAAAAAATAAATAAGGAACCACAAGCTTTAAATGACCCCTAGACCATCGCAAATCAATTGATATTTATAGGACATTCCATCCAAAAACTACTACTTTCTTCTCAAGTGCCCACGGAACATCTTCCAGGATAGATCATATTTGGGTCACAAATCAAACGTTGGTAAATTCAAGAAAATTAAATCGTATGAAGCATCATCTCTAACTACAATCGCATGAGACTTGATATCAATTACAAGAAGGAAACTGTAAAAATTACAAACACTTGGAGGCTAAACAATGCGTTATTAAACAGCCAACAAATCACTGAAGAAATCAAAGAGGAAATAAAAAAAAACTTAGAAATAAATGACAAAGAAAACACAACAACCCAAAACGTATGGGACACAGCAAAAGCAGTGCTAAGAGGGAAGATAATAGCAGTACAGTCCTACGTCTAGAAACAAGAAAAACCTCGAACAAACAACCTAAATTTACACCTAAAAAAAATAGAGAGAGATGAACAAAAAAACCCCAAAGTGAGCAGAAGGAGAGAAATCATAAAGATCAGATCAAAAATAAACGAAAAAGAAGTGAAGGAAACATTAACAAAGATCAATAAAAATAAAGCTGGTTCTTTGGGAAAATAAACCAAATAGATAAATAATTAGCAAGACTCATCAGGAAAAAAGGGAGGAGATGCAAATCAAGAGAATTAGAAATGAAAAAGGAGGAGAAACAACTGACAGCACAAATGCAAGAAATCATGAAAGACTACTACAAGCAACTATATGAAAATAAATTGGATAAACGGGAAGAAATGGATAAATTCTTGAAAGGTACAATCTTCCAAGAATGAACCAGGAAGAAACAGAAATGATGAACAGATCAATCACAAGTACAGAAATTGAGGTACTGATTAAAAATCTCCCAACAAACAAAAGCCCAGGGTCACAGGTAAATTCTATCAAACATTTACAGATGAGCTAACACCTATCCTTCTCAAACTCTTCCATAATAGAGCAGAAGAAGGAACACTCTAAAACTCATTCTGTGAGGCCACCATTAGCCTGATACCAAAACCAGGCAAAGCTGTCATGAAAAAGAGAAAATTACAGGCCAATATCACTGATGAATATAGATGCAAAAATCCTCAACAAAATACTAGCAAGCAGAATCCAACAGCACATTAAAAAGATCCTACTCCATGATCAAGTGCAGTTTATCCCTAGAATGCAAGGATTCTCCAATATATGCAAATAATCAAAGTGATACATCACATTAACAAGTAAAAGGATAAAAACCATATTATCATCTCAATAGATGCAGAAAAAGCTTTTGACAAAATTCAACATCCATTTATGATAAAAACTCTCCAGAAGATGGTCATAGAAGGAAATTAACTCAACATAATAAAAGCCATATATGACAACCAAACAGCAAACATCATTCTAAATAGCGAAAAACTGACAGCTTTCCCTCTAAGAACAGGAACAAGGCAAGCGTGCCCACTCTCACAATTATTATTCCACATAGCTTTGAAAGTGTTAGTCACAGGAATCAAAGAAGATAATGAAATAAAAGAAATACAAAATGGAAAAGAAGTAAAATTGTCACTTTTTGCAGATGACATATTATACATAGAAAACCCTAAAGACTCCACCAGAAAACTACTAGCACTAATCAATGAATTTAGTAACATAGCAACATACAAATTTATGCACAGAAATCCCTTGCATTCCTATACACTAACAATGAAAGAGCAGAAAGAAAAATTAAGGAAACTTTCCCATCTACCACTGCAATGAAAAGAATTATATACCTAGGAATAAACCTGCCTAAGGAGGCAAAAGGCCTGTATGAAGAAAACTATCATACACTCATGAAAGAAATTAATGATTATACAAACAGATGGAGAGACATACCATGTCCTTGGATTTGAAGAATCAATACTGTGAAAATAACTATACCACTCAAAACAACTTACAGATTCAAAGTGATCCCTATCAAATTACCAACGGCATTTTTCACAGACTAGAACAAGAAATATTATGATTTGTATGGAAATGCAAAAGACCCCGAATAACCAAAGCAACCTTGAGAAGGAAAGACGAAGTTGGTGGAATAAGGCTTCTTGACTTCAAACTATACTACAAGGCTACAGTGATCAAGACAGTATGGCACTGGCACAAAAACAGAAATGTAAATCAAGGGAACATGATAGAGAGCCCAGAGATAAACCCACACATATATTGGCACCTTATCTTTGACAAAGGAGGTAAAAATATACAACGGAAAGAAGAGAGCTTCTTCAATAAGTGGTGCTGGGAAAATTGGACAGCTACATGGAAAAGAATGAAATTAGAACACTTCCTAACACCATGAAAAAATAAACTAAAAATGTACTAAAGAGCTAAATGTAACAAAAGACACTATAAAACTCTTAGAGGAAAACATAGGCAGAACACACTATGACATAAATAAAAGCAAGATCCTTTTTGACCCACCTCTTAGAATAATGAAAATAAAATAAAAAATAAACAAAGGGGACCTAATGAAACTTAAAAGCTTTTGCACAGTGAAAGAAACCATAAACAAGACAAGAAGACAACCCTCAGAATGGGAGAAAATACTTCCCAATGAAGCAACGGACAAAAGATTAATCTCCGAAATATACAAGCAACACATGCAGCTTAATATCAATAAAGCAAATATCCCAATCCACAAATGGGCAGAACACCTAAATAGACATTTCTCCAAAGAAGACATGCAGATGGCTAACAAACAAATAAAAAGATGCTCAACCTCACTAATCATTAGAGAAATGCAAATCAAAGCCACCATGAGTTATCACCTCACACCTGTCAGAATGGCCATCATCAAACATTCTAGAAACAATAAATCCTGCAGAGGGTGTGAAGAAAAGGGAAACCTCCTACAAGGTTGGTAGGAATGTAAGTTGGTCCAGCCACTATGGAAAAGAGTTTGGAGGTTCCTTAAAAACTAAAAATGAAAGTACCATATGACCCAGTAATCCCACTACTGGGCATATACCCAGAGAAAACCATAATTCAAAGAGAAACATGTAGTATAATGTTCATTGCAGCATTATTTCCAATAGGCAGAACATGGAAGCAACTAAAATGCCCATTCACAGATGAATGGATAAAGAAGATATGGCACATATGTACAATGGAATATTACTCAGCCACAAAAAAGAATGAAATTGAGTTATTTGTAATGACGTGAATGGACCTAGAGACTATCATACAGAGTGAAGTAAGCCCAAAACAGTATAACAAACACCATTTGCTAACTCATATACATGGAATCTAGAAGAAAGGGTAATGATGAACCCTGTGACAGGACAAGAATAAGGATGCAGATGCAGAGAATGGACTAGAGGACATGGGTTTGGGGGAGGGCGTGAAGGGGAAGCTGGAACGAAGTGAGAGAGTAGCATCGGCCTATATACAATACCCAATGTAACATAGATAGCTAGTGGGAAGTTACTGCATAACATAAGGAGGTGAACTCGATGATGGGTGATGACTTAGTGAGCCAGGATACAGAGGATGGGAGGGAGTCACAGGAGGGAGAGGATAGGGGCATATATGTATAAATATAGCTGATTCACTTTGGTTTACCTCAAAAACTGGCACAAGGGTATAAAGCAATTACATTCCAATAAAGAGCTTAAAGAAAAAATACGGGTATAATATTTGTTTTTGTTTTTTGTTTGTTTTTTGTTTTTGTTTTTGTTTTTTTTTTACTAACGTGTATGTTTTATATGTAAGCTTTTGGTCAACAAAACTTTTTTTTTCTTTGGCTCTTTATTGGAATATATATTCTTTACACACTTATACCAGGTTATGAGGTACACCAAAGTGAATCAGCTGTATTTATACACATATCCCCATATCCCCTCCCTCCCAGGACTCCTTCCCACCCTCCCCGTCCCGGCCTTCTAAAGCATCACCCATCATCGAGTTGATCTCCCTTTGTTATACAGCAACTTCCCACTAGCTATCTATTTTACAGTTGGCAGTGTATATATGTCTATGCTACTCTCTCAATTCATCCCCATTTCCCTTTCGACCCCCAGCCCCCCAACCCAATGTCTTTCAGTCCATTGTTTGCATCTGCTTCCTTATTTTTGTCCTGTCACTGGTTTCACCAGTACCATTTTTTTTTTCAGTTTCCGTATGTATGAGTTAGCATACAATATTTGTTTTTCCCTTTCTGGCTTACTTCACTCTGTATGACAGACTCTAGGTCTATCCACCTCATTACATATAGCTCCACTTCATTCCTTTTTATAGCTGAGTAATATTCCATTGTATATATATGGGCCACATATTCTTTGTCCATTCAACTTTTGATGGACATTGAGGTTGCTTCCATGTCCTGGCTATTGTAAATTGTGCTGCAATAAACAATATGGTACACGTTTCTTTTTGGATTATGGTTTTCTCTGGGTATATGCCCAGGAGTGGGATTACTGGATCATATGGTAGTTCAATTTTTAGTTTTTTAAGGAAACTCCAAACTGTTTTGCATAGTGACCATACCAATATACATTCCCACCAACAGTGCAGGAGAGTTCCCTTTTCTCCACACCCTCTCCAACATTTGTTGTTTCCAGATTTTGTGATGATGGCCATTCTGATTGGTGTGAGGTGATACCTCATGGTGGCTTTGACTTGAATTTTTCTGATGATTAGTGATGTTGAGCATATTTTTATGTGTTTGTTGGCCATCTGTATGTCTTCTTTGGAGAAATGTCTATTTAGGTCTTCCGCCCATTTGTGGATTGGGTTATTTGCTTTTTTGGTATGAAGCTGCATGAGCTGCTTGTATATTTTGGAGATTAATCTGTTGTTCATTGCTTCATTGGGAAGTATTTTCTCCCATTCTGAGGGTTGTCTTCTTGTCTTGTTTATGGTTTCTTTCGCTGTGCAAAAGCTTTTAAGTTTCATGAGGTCCCATTTGTTTATTCTTGATTTTATTTCCATGATTCTAGGAGGTGGGTCCAAAAGGATCTTGCTTTGATGGATGTCATAGAGTGTTCTGCCTATGTTTTCCTCTAGGAGTTTTATAGTGTCTGGCCTTACATGTAGGTCTTTAATCCATTTGGAGTTTATTTTTGTGTATGGTGTTAGGAAGTGTACTAAATTCATTCTTTTACATGTTGCAGTCCGATTTTCCCAGCACCACTTATTGAAAAGGCTGTCTTTTTTCCATTGTATATTCTTGCCTCCTTTGTCAAAGATAAGATGCCCATATGTGTTTGTGTTTACCTCTGGGTTCTCTATTCTGTTCCATTGATCTTCCTTTCTCTTTTTGTGCCAGTTCCATACTGTCTTGATCACTGTAGCCTTGTAGTATAGTTTGAAGTCAGGAAGCCTAATGCCACCAATTCCATATTTCCTTCTCAAGATTGCTTTGGTTATTCGGGGTCTTTTGCATTTCCATACAAATTGTAATATTTCTTGTTCTAGTTCTGTGAAAAATGCCATTGGTAATTTGATAGGGATTGCATTGAATCTGTAAATTGCTTTGGGTAATACAGTCATTTTCACAATGTTGATTCTTCCAATCCAAGAACATGGTATGTCCCTCCATCTCTTAGTGTCATCTTTGATTTCTTACATCAGTGTCTTATAATTTTCTGCATACAAGCCTTTTGCTTCCTTAGGCAGGTTTATTCCTAGGTATTTTATTCTTTTTGTTGCAATGGTAAATGGGCATGTTTCCTTAATTTCTCTTTCTGCTCTTCCGTTGTTAGTGTATAGGAATGTAAGTGATTTCTGTGCATTAACTTTGTATACCGTTACTTTACTAAATTCATCAATTAGTGTTAGCAGTTTTCTGGTAGAGTCTTTAGGGTTTTCTATATATAAAATCATGTCATCTGCAAAGAGTGACAATTTTACCTCTTTTCCAATTTGGATTCCTTTTTTTCATTTTCTTCTCTGATTGCTGTGGCTAAAACTTCCCAAACTATGTTGAATACTAATGGTGAGAGTTGACACCCTTATCTTGTTCCTGTTCTAAGAGGCAATTCTTTGTGTTTTTCACCATTCAGTACGATGTAAGCTTTTGGTTTCTAATGTATGGCTTTTAATATGTTGAGGTGGGCTTCCTAGGTTGTGCAGTGGTTAAGAATCCGCCTGCCAATGCAGGGGACATAGATTCGATCCCTGCTCCAGGAAGATCCCACATGCCAAGGAGCAACTAAGCCCGTGTGCCAAAACAACAAACAAAACAAATATGTTGAGGTAATTTCCTTCTATGCCCATTTTCTGGAGAGCTTTTATCATAAATGGATGTTGAATTTTGTCAAAAGCTTTTTGTGCATCTATTGTGATGATCATATGGTTTTTATCCTTCAATTTGTTGATATGATGTATCACCTGGATTGATTTGCCTATATTGAAGAATCCTTGTATCCCAGGGATAAACCCCACTTAATCATAGTGAATGATTTTTTTAATGTGCTGCTGGATTCTGTTAGCTATTATTTTGTTGAGGATTTTTGCATCTATATTCATCAGTAATATTGGTCTGTATTTTTCTTTTTTTGTGACTTCTTTGTTGGTTTTGGTATCAGAGTGATGGTGGCCTCATAGAATGAGTTTGGGAGTGTTCCTCCTGCTATATTTTGGAAGAGTTTGAGAAGGATAGGTGTTAACTCTTCTCTAAATGATCGATAGAATTTAGGTGTGAAGCCATGTGGCCCTGGGCTTTTGTTCTTTGGGAGATTTTTAATCACAGTCTCAACTTCCGTACTTGTGATTCATCTGTTCATCGTTTCTATTTCTTCCTGGTTCAGTCTTGGAAGATTGTATTTTTCTAAGAATTTGTGCATTTCTTCCCGTTTATCCAATTTATTTTCACATAGTTGCTTGTAGTTGTCTCCATTGATCTTTTGTATTTCTGTGGTGTCAGTTGTTACTTCTCCTTTTTCATTTCTAATTCTGTTGACTTGGTCTTCCTCTTTTGTTTCCTGATGAGTCTGGCTAATGGTTTATCAATTTTACCTCCTCTAAGAACCAGCTTATATATTCATTAATTTTTGCTATTGTTTCCTTCCTTTCTTTTTCATTTACTTCTGATCTGATCTTTATGATTCTTTTCCTGCTGTTCACTTTGGCGTTTCTTTGTTCTTCTTTCCCTAATTGTTTTACATATAAGGTTAGGTTTTTTAATCGATATTTTTCTTGTTTCTTGATGTAGGCCTGCATTGCTATAAACTTCCCCCTTAGAACTGCTTTTGCTGCGTCCCATAGGTTTTGGGTTGTTGTGTTTTCATTCTCATTTGTTTCTCGATATTTTTTGATTTCCTCTTTGATTTCTTTAGTGATTTCTTGGTTGTTTAATAGTGTATTGTTTAGTCTCCATGTGTTGGTATTTTTTGCAGTTTTTTTTCCCTGTAATTGATATATAGTCTCATGGCATTGTTGTCCAAGAAGATGCTTGATATGACTTCAATTTTCTTGAATTTACTGAGGCTTGATTTGTGACCCAAGATGGGATCTATCCTGGAAAATGTTCCATGTGCACTTGAGAAGAAAGTGTATACTATAGTTTTTGGATGGAATGTCCTATAAATATCAGTTAAGTCAAGATGGTCTAATGTGTCATTTAAAGCTTGTGTGTCCTTATTTATTTTCTGTTTGGATGATCTGTCCATGGATGTAAGAGGGGTGTTAAAGTCTCCTACTATTATTGTGTTACTCTCAATTTCCCCTTTTATGACTGTTAGCATTTGCCTTATGTATTGAGGTGCTCCCATGTTGAGTGCATAGATATTTACAATTGTTATATGTTCTTCTTGGATGGATCCCTTGATCATTATGTAGTGTCCTTCCTTGTCTCTTGTAATAGGCTTTACTTTGAAGTCTAATTTGTCTGATATGAGTATTGTTACTCCAGCTTTCTTTTAACTTCATTTGCATGGAATAACTTTTTCCTTCCCTTTACTTTCAGTCTATATGTATCCCTTGGTCTGAGGTAGGTTTCTTGTAGGCAGCATATAGAAGGGTCTTGTTTTTGTATCCATTCAGCCCGTCTGTCTTTTGGTTGGAGCATTTAATCCATTTACGTTTAAGGTGATTATTGACAAGTGTGTTTCTATTATCATTTTCTTAATTGCTTTGGGTTTGTATTTGTAGGTGTTTTCCTTCTCTTCTGTTTCCTACTTAGAAAATTCTTTTAGCAATTGTTGTAAGGCTGGTTTGGTGGTGCTGAATTCTCTTAACTTTTGTTTGTGTGTAAAGCCTTTGATTTCTCCACTGAATCTGAATGAGATTGTTGCTGGGTAGAGTATTCTTGGCTGTAGGTTTTTCTCTTTCGGGACTTTCATTATATCCTGCCATTCCCTTATTGCCTGCATAGTTTCTGCAGAAAGTTCAGCTGTTATCCTTATGAGTTCTCCCTTATATGTTATTTGTTGCTTTTCTCTTGCTGCTTTTAATATTTTTGCTTTGTGTTTAATTTTAGTTAGTTTGATTAATATGTGCCTTCGTGTATTTCTCCTTGGGTTTATTCCGTATGGGACTCTCTGTGCTTCTTGGACTTGGTTATTTATTTACTTTCCCATGTTGGGGAAGTTTTCCAGTATAACCTCTTCAAATATTTTCTCAGACCTTTTTTCTTCTTCTTTTTCTTCTTCTTCTGGGATGCCTATGATTTGAATGTTCATGCACTTAATATTATCACCAAGGTCTCTGCCACTGTCTTCTACTCTTTTTACTATTTTTACCTTTTCATGCTCTGTGGCAGTTATTTCCCCCATTCTATCTTACAACTCACCTTTTCATTCTTCTGCCTCAGTTATTCTGCTGTTTGTACCATCTAGAGTGTCTTTAATTTCAGTTATTGTGTTGTCCATTGCTGTTTGTTTGTTCTTTAGTTTTTCTCAGTCCTTTTTAACTGTTTCTTGTATTTTCTGTATTTTATTATCAAGATTTTGTTTCATTTTTGCTATCATTACTCTGAATTCTTTTTCAGGCATTTTTCCTATTTCCTCTTCAATTATTTGGTCTTGTGGGGTTTTTTCCTGGTCTTTTGTGTGTATCGTGTTTCTTTGTTTTCTCATGGTAGTCGTAACTTCAGAGGTTGCTTGTCCCGGCAAGAAAGGGGTTTAGAGAAGACCGTTCAAGCCCGAGACTAATGGCAGAGTGTTGAGTCAAGCAAATACTAAGTTAAGAAAGCACATACATGTATAAACACACAAATACTGAATCCAATAGAACATAGGGCACTAGAGAGACCTGAGAGAAGAACCCCAGTATGCTATCAGACATTCAAGGAGAAAACCAACAGAAATTCAAAACCAAAACAGAGCAAAACAGAAACAGAGGCAGAAACAAACAAACAAACAAATAGCACCACACACACACACACACACACACACACACACAAATCCAGGAAGATATTGAAACCTAGGATCAAATATAATATAGAGCTAGAGTACCACCAGACAGACTGAAGATTCTCAGAGTGAAATCAGACAGTTAGAGCTAAGATAAAGACAAAAGCCTAATAATACATACCAAAGCAGTGTGTCATCTGGACAATAAAGCAAGGAGACAGAGCAGACTGATAATATTGCTTATAAGTATATTAAAATAAAAGAAACTAAAAAAGGATAGAAAACAGGGCAACGGAAGAGCTTAGTTTGACTGGAAATATGAAAATAAAAAGAAAGAAATAGAAATGTATAAAAGATAGAGATGAAAAGAAGGTAGGAGAGATACAGTCAGCAATACAGAAAACTTAGCTAGAAATAGAAGTATATAAAAAAGCTAAAAATAAAAATAAAATAAAAAATGGAATAAAAAATGTTATAAAACTTGTAGATCCCTTAGGACTAAGATCATAATTAAAAAAATAAAATAAAATAAAGCTAGAACTGACCCCAGAATGGACCAGTTCAATAGAATCAATACTAATATTTCTGTTTCCTTGGGGTCTCAGCTGTAAGTGTCCTTCTACCCGCCTTGGGTTTTTCGTATTATTCTGCGACCAGCAGAGTGTCCTTTACTGTTCATCTGTAAGCACTGGTGTGTGGGGAGGGAGAGGGTACAATAGTGGTTCCTTCTCCTAGGAGGGAGTGAGCAGTTGCGCCCTGTCTGTGACTCAGTGGTTCAGTTGGGTGTGGCAGTGCCTGTTGCAGAGGGACGTGAGCAGCTCAGGTGTAAACAGAATGTCTCAGAGTTGGGCCCCTCTATGGGGCTTTTGTCTCTTAGCTGCAGGCACTTTAAGCCAGCCCCGCCTGGGGGCTTTTGTTATCCCTGAGTGCCTTAGCTTGGCCCACCTGGGTCCCTCCTCTGTCCGTCGCAGGCACCAAGAAAGAGGCTATGCCCATGGCTCCTCCCCTCTGCTTGTAAATCAGCAGTATCCAGCCGCCTCTATAGTCTCGCAGCTCTGTGCAGTAGGCACTCCTCACTACGAACCTATTCCCTCCTGTCCCCTCCATCCATCTCCCTAGTGCCAACAATGTTTCTCACCCTTAATCAGCTCTCCGGTTCCCATGTTCTTGCTCCCAGACCCCCTGTTCAACTGTGAATCGATGTCTTAGTCCAGGCATGCTGAGCTGTGGTGTGGGCCCTCTGTGTGTTTCTCACTCTTTCCCATCTGCCACAGCTCAGCTGCTTCACCCTCTTTGAACTGTCACAAATGTCACCCTACCAGTTATGTCGTTATCTTTGCAGTCCTTTCTGGTGTCCAAGGTCATTTGCTAGTGTTCAGCTGGTTCTCTGTGGGAATTATTGCGCCTTTTGGTGTATTCCTAATGCATCTGTGGAGAGGGATGCATTCCACATCCTTCTACTTTGCTACCATCTTTCCTCCCCCTCAAGACTGGTATTGTTCTGATTAACTTCTTCAGCTTCTGCTTGTTTGGGAAAATCTTTCTCTCTCCTTTAATTTTGAAGGAAATTTTGACAGGTCATGTATTCTTTGTGTTGGAAGTCTTTTTCTTTGAGAACTTTGAATGTAACACCTCACTTCTTTCTGGCATTCAAGGTTGTGGTGAAAAAATCTGCTCACAGTTCTGTGGAGGTTTCTTTTTATGTGATGTCACTTTTCTCTCACCTCTATCAAGATTCTTTCCTTGTTTTTAACTTTTTTTTCATCGTTATTGGAGTATTAATGCTTTACAGTGTTGTGTTAGTTTCTGATATACAACAAAGTGAATCAGCTATATATATATACATATATCCCCATATCCCCTTCCTCTTGAGCCTTCCTCCCACTCTCCCTATCCCACCTCTTTAGGTCTTCACAAACTATTGAGCTGATCTCCTTGTGCACTTTGCAGCTTCCCACCAGCTATATATTTTACATCTGGTAGTGTATATATGTCAATGCTACTCTCTCAATTCGTCCCAGCTTCCCCTTCCCCCTCATGTCCTCAAGTCCATTCTATACATCTGCATCTGTATTCCTGCCCTGCCACTAGGTTTATCAGTACCATTTTTCTAGATTCCATATATATGTTTTAGCATATGGTATTTGTTTTTCTCTTTCTGATTTACTTCACTCTGTATGACAGATTCTATGTCCATCCACCTCAGTACACATAACTCTATTTCATTCCTTTTTATGGCTGAGTAACATTCCATTGTATATATGTGCCACATCTTCTTTATCCATTCATCTGTCAATGGGCATTTAGGTTGCTTTCATGTCTTTGCTATTGTAAATAATGCTGCAATGAACATTGTGTTGCATGTTTCTCTTTGGATTATGGTTTTCTCAGGGTATATGCCCAGTAGTGGGATTGCTGGAGCATACAGTAGTTCTATTTTTATTTTTCTAAGGAACCTCCAAACTCTTTTCCATAGTGGCTGTAACAATTTACATTCCCACCAAAAGTGCAGGCGTGTTCTCTTTTCTCTGCAACCTCCACAGCATTTATTGTTCCTAGATTTTTTCAAGATGGCCATTCTGACTGGTGAGGTGATACCTCACAGTAACTTTAACTTTTCTCCAATGATTAGTGATGTTCAGCATTTCTCTAACTGTTAGTGATGTTGTGCATCTTTGCATGTTTGTTAGCCATCTGCATGTCTTCTTTGGAGAAATGTCTAGTTAGATCTTTTGCCCAATTTTGAATGGTGTTATTGGCTTTCTTGATATTGAACTGCATGTGCTGTTTCTATATTTTGGAGATTAATCCTTTGTCAGTTGCTTCATTGGCAAATATTTTCTTCCATTCTGTAGGTTGTCTTCTTGTCTTGCTTATGATTTCTTCTGCTGTGCAAAATCTTTTGTTTCATTACATTCCATTTGTTTATTTTTATTTGATTCCCATTATTCAAGGATGTGCATCAAAAAGGATCTTGCTTTGATTTACAGCACAGAGTGCTCTGCCTATGTTTTCCTCTAAGAGTTTTATAGTGTCTGGCCTTCTTTTAGGTCTTGAACCCATTCAGAGTTTATTTTTGTGTATAGTATTAGGAAATGTTTTAATATCATTCTTTTACATGTAGCTGTCCAATTTTCCCAGCACGACTTACTGAAGAGGCTATCTTTCCTCCATTGTATATTAGTGCCTCCTATGTCAAAGATAAGTTGCCCATATATGTGTGGGTTTTTCTCTGGTATCTCTATTCTGTTCCATTGATCTGTATTTCTGATTTTGATCCAGTACCATAATGTCTTGATTGCTGTATCCTTCTAGTGTAGTTTGAAGTCAGGTAACATGATTCCTCCAGCTCCGGCTTTCCTTCTCAAGATTGCTTTGCCTATTTAGAGTCTTTTGTGTTTCCATACAAATCACAAAATGTCTTGTTCTAGTTCTGTGAAAAATGGCATTGGTAATTTGATAGGGATTGTGTTCAACCTGTAAATTGCTTTGGGTACTATAGTCCTTTTCACAATGCAGATTCTACGAATCCAATAACATGATATGTCCCTCCATTTGTTTGTATCATCTTTCATTTCTTTCATCAGTGTATAACAGTTTTCTGCATAGAGGTGCTTTTCCTCCTTAGGTAGGTTTATTAGGTATTTTATTCTTATAGTTGCAATGGTAAGTGTGAGTGTTTCCTTAATTTCTCTACCTGATTTCTCATTGTTAGTGTATAGGAATGAAACTGATATCTGTGCATTAATTTTGTATCCTGCTACTTTACTAAATTCATCAATTAGTGCTAGAAGTTTTCTGGTAGCTTCTTTTGGGTTTTCTAAGTATAATATCATGTCATCTGCAAAGAGTGACAATTTTGCTTCTTCTTTTCCAGTTTGGATTTCTTTCATTTCATTTTCTTCTCTGATTGCTGTGGCTAACACTTCTATAAATGTGTTGAATAATAGTGGTCCGAGTGGGCACCCTTGTCTTGTTCCTCTTCTTAGAGGGACAGCTGTCAGTTTTTCACCATTTAGAATGATGTTTGCTGCTGGTTTGTCATATATGGCTTTTCTTATGTTGAGTTAATTTCCTTCTTTGCCCATTTTCTGGAAAATTTTTACCATAAATGGATGTTGAATTTTGTCAAAAGCTTTTTCTGCATCTATTGAGATGATCATATGGTTTTATCCTTCAATTTGTTAACATGATGTGTCACATTGATTGATTTGCCTATATTGAAGAATCCTTGCATCCCAGGGATAAACCCCACTTGATCATGGTGTTTCATCTTTTTAATGTGCTGTCAAATTCTGTTTGCTGGTATTTTGTTGAGTAGTTTTGTATCTATATTCATTAGTGATATTGGCCTGAAATTTTCTTTTTTTTGACTTTGTCTGATTTTGGTATCAGGGTTCTGGTGACCTCGTAGAATGAGTTTGAAAGTGTGCCTCCTTCTGCTCTACTTTGGAAGAGTTTGAGAATGATAGGTGTTAGCTCCTCTATAAATATTTGGTAGAATTTGCCTTTGAAGCCATCTGGGATTTTGTTTGTTAGAGATTTTTAATCACAGTCTCGATTTCAGTACTTGGAATTTGTCTGTTCATATTTTCTATTTCTTCCTGTTTCATTCTTGGAAGCTGTACTTTTATAAGAATTTATCCATTTCTTCCAGATTATCCAATTTATTTGCATATAGTTGCTTGTGATAGTCTCTCATGATCTTTTGCATTTCTGCTGTCAGTTGTTATTTCTCCTTTATTCATTTTTAATTTTGTTGATTTCCTTCTTCTTCGTTTTTTGCCTGATGCATCTGGTTAATGGTTTATCAATTTGGTTTATCCTGTCAAAGAACCAGCTTTTATTTTTAATGATCTTTGCTATTGTTGCCTTCATTTCGTTTTCATTTATTTCTGATCTGTTTTTTATGATTTCTTTCTTTCTGCTCACTTTGTTTTTTGTTTGTTTGTTTTGTTTTTATTCTTTCTCTAATTGTTTTAGATGTGGATTATACTGTTTATTCAAGATTTTTCTTGTTTCTTGAGGTAGGATTGTATTGTCATAAACTTCCCTCTTAGAACTGCTTTTGCTGCATCCCATAGGTTTTCGGTTGCTGTGTTTTCATTGTCATTTATATCTATGTATTTTTTATTTTCCTCCTTGATTTCTTCAGTGATTTCTTGGTTGTTTAATAGTGTGCTGTTTAGCCACTATGTGTGTGTTTCTTACAGTTTTTTCCCTGTAATTGATATATAGTCTAATGGCATTGTGATCGGAGAAGATACTTGATATCATTTCAATTTTCTTGAATTTACCAAGGCTTGATTTCTGACCGAAGATGTGATCTATCTTTGAGAATCTTCTGTGGACACTTGAGAAGAAAGTGTATTCTGTACTTTTTGGATGGAATCTCCTGTAAATATCAATTAAGTCAAGATGGTCTAATGTGTCATTTAAAGCTTGTGTGCCCTTATTTATTTTCTGTTTGGATGATTTGTCCATTTGTGTAAGTGGGGGGTTAACATGTCCTGCTATTATTGTGTTACTGTTGATTTCCCCTTGTATGGCTGTTAGCATTTTCCTCATGTATTAAAGTGCTCCTACGTTGGGTGCATAGATATTTACAATTGTTATATATTCTTCCTGAATTGATCCATTGATCATTATGTGGTGTCTTTCCTTGTGTATTGCAATAGCCTTTACTTTAAAGTCTAATTTGTCTCATATGTTTATTGCTACTCCAAGTTTCTTTTGACATCCATTTTTATGGAATATCTTTTTCCATCCCCTTACTTTCAGTCTGTATATATCTCCAGGTCTGAGGTGGGTTGTTGTAGATAGCATATATAAGTGTCTTGTTTTTGTACCCATTCAGGCAGGCTGTATCTTTTGGTTGGAGCATTTTATGCATTTACATTTAAGGTAATTATTGACATGTATGTTGCTATTACTATTTTCTTAAAGTTTTTGGTTTGTTTTTTTTAGGTCTTTTCTTGTCTTGTGTTTCCTGCCTAGAGAAGTTCCTATAGCAATTGTTTTAAGGCTGCTTTTGTAGTGCTGAATTCTCTTAACTTTTGCTTGTCTGTACAGGTTTTAATTTCTACATCAGATCTGAATGAGATTCTTGCTAGGCAGAGTATTCTGGCTGTAAGTTTTACTCTCAAGACTTTGTAAACTGGCTGCCCCTCTGGCCTGCAGAGTTTCTGTAGAATGATCAACTGTTATCCTTATGTGTTTTCCCATATATGTTAATTGTTGCTTTTCTCTGGCTGCTTTTAATATTTTTCTTTGTTTTTAATTTTTGGTAGTTTGATTAATATGTGCCTCAGTGTGTTTCTCCTTGGGTTTATTCTGTATGGGACTCTCTGTGCTTCTTGGACTTGATTGACTGAAACCTTTCCTATGTTGGGGAAGTTTTCCACTGTAACCTCTTCACAAATTTTTTCAGATATCAAACCCTTTCTTTTTTTCTTCTTCTTCTAGGACACCTATGATTTGAATGTTGGTGCCCTTAATGTTGTCACCGTCTCTGAGATTGTCTTGCATTCTTTTTGTTCTTTTTCCTTTTTCCTGCTCTGTTGCAGTTATTTCCACCATTCTGTCTTCCAACTCACTTACTCATTGTTCTGCCTCAGTTATTCTGCTGTTTATACCATGTAGAGTTATTTTTCATCTCAGTTTGTGTTGTTCATTACTGTTTGTTTGCTCTTTAGTTCTTCTAGGTCTTTATTAAATGTTTCTTGTATTTTCTCTATTTTGTTTTTGAGATTTTGGATCATCTTTACTATCATTACTCTCAATTCTTTTTCAGGCAATTTTCTTATTTCCTCTTCATGTATTTGGTCTTGTGGGTTTTTATCTTGCTCTTTTCCCTGAAAAGTGTTTCTTTGTTTTCTCATTTTGTCTAATTTGTAGTATTGGCTCTCTCCTCTCCCTATGCTACCTAGTAGTAATTCCTCTTGTTTCTGTTCTCTGCCCCTTTGTTGGAGTTGGTCCAGGGTCTTGAGTAGGCAACTTGATGGGAGGGTCTGGGGCCTGTTTTCTGGTGTGTGGATCTGAGTCTTTTCCCTCTGATGAGCAGGGCCATGTCAGGTGGTGTGTTTTAAGGTATCTGTGAGCTTAATATAGCTTAGGTAGCCTGTGTGCTGATGGGTGAATTTGTGTTCCTGTCTTGTTTGTAGTTTGGTGTAAGGTATTCAGCACTGCCATTTGTAGGCAGTCAGGTGAAGCCAGGTCTTAGACCCTTATAGAGGCCTCCATGAGAGTTCTTTGTGATTAATCTCCCCTGTGGCTGAGCATTCTCCAGTGTTCTTGTGTCCTGGACTGTGCGCTTTCTCCCCAGAGCATCAGACTTGACTTCTGGTTGAGGAATTCAAACTCCACAGTTCACTTTTTCCCAGCAATAAAGGGGATTAAAAAAGAGTATATGAGCCCCAAACTAATGGTAAAAGGTTAAGTCAGACATACAAATACTAAATCAAGGAAACGTGTACACACACAAGAAAAACAAAAACAGAACCCAATAGAACATAAACCACTAGAAAAACCAGGCAGAAGAACTGCAGAATTTAATCAGACAATTAAAGAAAAAAGCAACAAAAAATTAAAAAAAAACATAAGCAGAAAAAAATACCATAACCTAAGCAGAATTCCAACTAAAGACTCATGCAGAGAAACAAAATAAACCAACAAGCATGGTTAAGAAAAAAAAAATGAAAACGAAGACCAAATATAACAGGGATGAAACAGAAACAAGGAACAAATATAACAAAGAGCAAGAGAATAACCAGATAGGCTGAAGATCTTCAAAACAAAATCAACCAATTATAATTAGAACTAAGATAAAGACAAAACCTAATAACAAAAAACAAAGCAGTGTGTCATCTGAGAATAAAGCAAGGCAACTGAGCAGACAATAATATTGATTAAAACTATAATAAGATAAAATAAAATGAAGTAAAAATTGATAAAACTCAGAGCAACTGAAGAGCATAGTATAAATGGAAATATAAAAAGAAAAAAATAGAAATATATTAAAGATGAAGATATGGGAGATAAACTCAGCACTACAGAAAAGCTAGCTAGTTTATATATATATATATATATATATATATATATATATATATATATATATATATAATGATAAAAATAAAAATGAAATAAAAATATAATAAAATGCTATAAGTTGAAGACCCCTTAGCACCAAGACTGTAATTAAAAAAAAAAGCCAGAACTGACTACAGAATTGATCATATCAATAGAATTAATAATGATAATTTTGTTTCCTTGGGGTCTCATCTGTAAGTGTCCTTATACACACCTTGAGTCTCAGGCCACCTTTGTCTCCCCTAAGGGCCCTCATCTGCCTCTGACTTGGTCTCTCGACCTGCTTTGGCTCCTATGGGGTCCACTTAGGCTCTGATCTGACCCCAGTTCTCTGTGTTCTTGTTCCCAAAGTCCACAGCTGCCAGAGGTAGACCTTTTTCCTTTGTGGGAACATTCATTGTCTACTCAGATACTCTAAAAACACAGGGTCTACCTAGCTGATCATGGGGATTTAGTCTGCAGCTTGTATATCTGGTGGCAAGATTTTAGAACCTCTTCCTTAATCCCCCTGTCCCTGGAATCCAGCTTTGGTTTTGTCCCTGCTTCTGTGTGTGATCCAACTGCCAGAGTCTGGTCCTGAGGCTGCCTTGGAGCTCTTGGGTCTGCCTCAGTGAGTGTGTCCTTTATTGTTCATCTGCAGATGCAGGTGTGTGAGGAGAGAGAGGCTTTGATAGTGGCCTCTCTCCCTGCACGTGACTCAGCATTAGTGCCCTGTTTGTATTGTGGGAGCCCCGGGGGTGATGACAAATGCACAGGGATGCTGGTGGCCATGGGTATAGGAAATCTGGCCTTAGTGTGGTTCTTTGCTGATGCCCAGCATAAGGCACCTGAAGGCCAGCCCTGAGGGGCTTTATGTATAACTCTGCAATCAGCAGAGTGTGAGTCAGCAGTAGTGCCCTGCCTATGTTGCAGTAGCTCTGATAGCGGTGGTGTTGCCTATTGCACAGGGAAGCCAGTGAGCTTGGATGTAAGAGGAATGTCTCCAGAGATGGCCCACTCGGCTGACTTCTTGTGGCTCTCGGCAGCAGGCACACCAGAGCTGGCCAAAGAGGGGGCTTTTTCTATCCCTTGTCAACTGGCACTCAACACCCAGGCTGAGGGGGTCCTCCCTTTGTTCATCACAGGCACTGAGAAGGAGGCTACAACAGTGGCTTCTCTCTACTGTTTGTGACTCAACAAGAGCACCCTGCTACTATGGCAGCCCAGTTTCCTGTGGTAGGCATTCCCTGCTGTGGATTTCTTCCCTCCTGTCGCCTCAGTCTGTCTCCCCACAACTAACAATGGTTCTCACCCTGGGCCAGTTCCCTGGTCCCCACGTTCTAGCTCCCAGACTCCCTGTACTGCTGTGAACTCACATCTCAGTTGGGGACATGCAGGACCATGGTTCAGACCCTCTGTGTGTTTCTCACACTTTCTAGTTTGCCACAGATTGACCACTTCACCCTCTTTGGGCAGTCCCAAGTGAATCACTTCTGACCCAATCAAATTCACCATTGGAGAGGGGGTTTCCCCATCAGATAAGGGAGGTTTCCCCAAATTCGGCAATCTCTCCTCTATTTCACCTCCCCCCACCGCAGAATGTAGGACCCATCCCATTTTTTTAACCCCTCTTTCTCCTACCCCCCATCCTAACCCAGTTATGCTGGGATCTTTGTAGTCCTTTCTAGTGTCCAAGGCCTTCTGCTAGTGTTCAGCTGGTTTTCTGTGGCAATTATTGCATCTTTTGTTGTATTCCTGATGCATCTGTGGAGAGAGATGTGCTCCACATCCTTCTACTTTGCCATCTTTTTCCCTTCACTTCCCTATTTTTCGTTTATGAAGGAACCTCCATATTGTTTTCCATTGTGGCTCTACCAATTTACATTCCCACAAACAGTGAAGTGTTCCATTTTATCTACACCCTCTCCAGAATTTATTGTTTGCAGACTTTTTGATGATGGAATTCTCACCAGTGTGAGGTGATAAGTCATTGTAGTTTTGATTTACGTTTCTCTAATAATTAGTGATGTTGAGCAACTTTAGATGTGCTTTTTGGCCATGTGTATGTCTTCTTTAGAGAAATGTCTATTTAGATCTTCTGCCCATTTCTTGATTGGGTTATTTGTTTTTGTTTTAATATTAAGCTGCATGAGCTGTTTGTACAATATAGTTTAGAGATTAATTCCCTCTCGATTGCTACATGTGCAAATATTTTCTCCCATTGTGAGGGTTGTATTTTGTTTTGTTTATAGTTTCCTTTGCTGTGCAAAAGTTTTTAAGTTTAATTAGATCTCATTTGTGTATTTTTGTTTTTATTTCCATTACTCTAAGAAGTGTATCTAAAAAGATCTTGCTGCAATTTATGTCAAAGAGGGTTCTGCCTATGTTTTCCTCTAAGAGTTTTATAGTCTCCAGTTTTACATTTAGGTCTTTAATCCATTTTGAGTTTGTTTTGTTGTTTGGTGTTAGGGGGTGTTCTAATTTCATTATTTTCCCAGCATCACTTATTGAAGAGTGTTTTTTCTCCATTGTATATTTTCTCCATAAGTGCATGGGTTTATCCCTGGGATTTCTATCTTGTTCCATTGATCTATATTTCTGTTTTTGTACCAGTAGCATATTGTCTTGATGACTGTAGCTTTGTAGTATAGTTTGAAGTCAAGGAATCTGATTGTTCCAGGTCTGTTTTTCTTTCTCAATAATGCTTTGGCTATTCAGAATCTTTTGTGTTTACATACAAATTGTAATATTTTTGTTCTAATTCTGTAAAAAATAAAATTAGTAATTTGACAAGAATTGCATTGAATCTGTAGATTGCTTTGGATAGTATAGTCATTTTCACAGTATTGATTCTTCCAATCTAAGAACATGGAATATCTATCCATCTGTTCATGTCGTCTTTGATTTTTTTCATCACTGTCATATAGTTTTCTGCATACAGGTCTTTTGCCTCCTTAGGCAGGTTATTCTTAGGTATTTTATTCTTTTTTTGCAATTGTAAATGGGATTGTTTCCTTAATTTCTCTTTCTGATCTTTCGTTTTTACTGTATAGGAATACAAAAGATTTTTGTGTATTAATTTTGTATCCTGAAAATTTACCAAATTCTTTAATGAGCTCTTGTAGTTTTCTGGTAGCCTCTTTAGGATTTTCTATGTGTGGTATCATGTCATCTGCAAACAGTGACAATTTTACTTCCTCTTTTCCAATTTGTATTCCTTTTATTTCTTTTTCTTCTCTGATTGCTCTGGCTAGGACTTCCAAAACTATGTTGAATAATAGTGGTGAGAGTGGAATTCTCACCACTGAGAATGATTTTTGCTGTGAGTTTGTCATATATAGCCTTTATTATGTTGAGGTATGTTCCATCTATGCCCATTTTCTGGAGAGTTTTTGTCATAACGTGGTGTTGGATTTGAATTTTCTCAAAAACTTTTTCTGTGTTTATTGAGACAATCATATGATTTTTATTCTTCTATTTGTTAGTATGGTGTATCACATTGATTGGTTTGCATATATTGAAGAATTCTTGCATCCCTTGTGTAAATCTCATTTGATCATGGTGGATGATCATTTTAATGTGTTGGATTCTCTCTGCTAGGATTTTTTTGAGGAATTTTGCATCTATATTCATCAGTGATGTAGGCCTGTAATTTTCTCTTTTTGTAGTGTTTTTGTCTGGTTTTGGTATCAGGGTGATGGTGGCCTCATAGAATGAGTTTGGGTGTGTTCCTTCCTCGGAAATTTTTTGGAAGAGTTTGAGAAGGGTAGATGTTACCTCTTCTTTAAATGTTTGGTAGAATTCACCTGTTAAGCCATCTGGTCCTGGACTCTTGTTTGTTGGAAGATTTTTAGTAACAGTTTCATTACTTGTGATTGATATGTTCATATTTTCTATTAATTCCTGGTTCAGTATTGGAAGGTTATATGTTTCTAAGAATTTGTACATTTCTTCTAGGTTGTCCATTTTTTGGGCATATAGTTGCTTGTAGTAGTCTCTTAGGATCCTTTGTATTTCTGTGGTGTCCATTGCAATTCCTCCTTTTTCATTTCTATTTTTATTTATTTGAGTCTTCTCCCTTTATTTCTGGATAAGTCTGGCTAAAGTTTTATCAATTTTGTTTATCTTCTCAAAGAACCAGATTTTAGTTTTATTGATCTTTGCTTGCTTTCTTTGTTTATCTTTCATTTATTTCTGCTCTGATCTTTATGATTTCTTTCCTTCTACCAACTTTGTGTTTTGTTCTCTCTTCTTTTTGTAGTTGCTTTAGGTGTAAGCTTAGGTTGTTTACTCAAGATTTTTCTCATTTATTAAGGTGAGATTGCATTGCTATAAGCATCCCTCTTAGAGACTGCTCTTGTTGTGTCCCATAGATTTTGGATTGTAATGTTTCCATTCTCTTTTGTCTCAAGTATCTTTTGATTTCCTCTTTGATTTCTTCAGTGTTGTTTATTAAAATATTGTTTAGCCTCCATGTGTTTATGCTTTTTACAGATTTTTTTTACTGTAATTGATTTTTAATCTCATAGCCTTGTGGTCAGAAAAGATGCTTGATACAATTTCAATTTTCTTAAATTTACCTGGGCTTGATTTGTTACCCAAGATGTCATGTATCCTGGAGAATGTTCCATGTGCACTTGAGAAGAAAGTGTATTCTGCTGTTTTGGATGAAATGTCCTATAATATCAATTAAGTCTCTCTGGTCTAAAGTGTCATTTAAGGCTTGTGTCCTTTGTTAATTTTCTGTCTGGAAGATCTGTCCATTGGTGTAAGTGGGCTGTTAAATTCCCCCACTATTATTGTGTTACTGTCATTTTCCCCTTTTATGGCTGTTAACATTTGCCTTATGTATTGAGGGGCTCCTGTATTGGGTGCATAAATATTTACAATCATTATATCTTCCTTTATTTATTTATTTATTAACTTTTATTTATTGTCTGCATTGGGTCTTCATTGCTATGCATGGGCTTTCTCTAGTTGTGGAGAGTAGAGGCTACTCTTCATTGTGGTTCACAGGCTTCTTGTTGCAATGACTTCTCTTGTGGATTGATGGCTCTATGTGTGAGGTCTTCAGTAGTTGCAATTTGTGGGCTCAGTAGTTGTGGCTCATGGTATCTACAGCACAGGTTTAGTAGTTGTGGCACATGGGCTTAGTTGCTCTGTGGCATGTGGGATCTTCCTGGAGCATGGATGGAACTCGTGTTCCCTGCATTGGCAGGCAGATTCTTAATCACTGTGCCATCAGTGAAGCCCCACAATTGTTATACCTTCTTGAATTGATCCCTTGATCATTATGCAGTGTCCTTCCTTGTCTTTCATAACAGTCTTTAATTTAAAGTCTAATTTGTCTCATATGATTATTGCTACTTCAGATTTCTTTTGACTTCCATTTGCGTGGAATATCTTTTTCCATCTCTTCACTTTCAGTCTGTATGTATCCCTAGGTCTGACATGGGTCTCTTGTAGACGGCACATATATGGGTCTTTTTTTTTTTTTTTTTGTACCCATTAAGCTAGTCTATGTCTTTTGTCTGGAGCATTTAATCCATTAATATTTAAGGTAATTGTCAATATGTCTGTTCCTATTGCCATTTTCTTAATTTTTTTAGGTTTGTTTTTATAGGTCTTTTTTCTTCCCTTCCTCTTTTGTTCTCTTCTCTTGTGTTTCTTGCCAAGAGAATTTCCTTTAGCATTTGTTGTAAAGCTGGTTTGGTGGTGCTGTATTATCTTAGCTTCTGCTTGTTTGTAAAGCTTTTGATTTCTCCATCAAATCTGAGTGAGAGCTTTGCTGGGTAGGTTTTTCCTTTACATCACTTTAAGTATATCTTGTCACTCCCTTCTGGCCTGCCGAGTTTCTGCTGAAAAATCAGCTGATAACCTTATGGGGATCCCCTTGTATGTTACTTGTTGTTTTCCCCTTGTTGCTTTTAATATTTTTTCTTTGTATTTAATGTTTGATAATTTGATTAGTGTGTGTTTCAAATTGTTCCGTTTTGAGTTTATCCTGTATGGGACTCTCTGTTCTTCCTGGACTTGGGTGACTATTTCCTTTCCCATGTTGGGGAAGTTTTCAACTATAATCTCTTCAAATACTTTCTCAGGCCCTTTCTCTTTTTCTTCTTCTTCTAGGACTCCTATAATTCAAATGTTATTGCATTTAATGTTGTCCATAGATCTCTGAGACTGTCCTCATTTCTTTTCATTCATTTTTCTTCTGTTCAGTGTCAGAGATATCCATCATTCTATCTTCCAGGTCACTTATCTATTCTTCTGACTCAGTTATTCTGCTATTGGTTCTTTCTAGTGTATTTTTCATTGCAGTTATTGTATTCTTCATCTCTGTTTTTCTCTAGTTTTTCTAGGTTTTTGTTAAACTTTTCATGTATCTTTTCAATCTGTGCCTCCATTCATTTATTGGATCATATTTTTATCATTACTCTGAATTATTTTTCATGCAGATTGCCTATCTCTTCATCATTTAGTTGTTCTTCTAGGTTTTTGTCTTGCTCCTTTGTCTGCAACATATTTCTTTGTCATCTCATTTTGTCTAACACTGTGTTTGTGGCTTCCTTTTCACAGGCTGCAGTGTCTACCCCCTGGTGGGTGAGCTTGGTCCAGAGGCTTGTGACATTAACCCCTTGATAGGAGGTTTGATGGGTGTTGTGGTGATCAGAGCCTGCCCTAGATATTAAGTGGGACCTCCCCTTTGCTCTGTGTTTGTCACTGCCTTCTCAGGGGTGGGGTCTGCCCCCTAGTTGTTGGAGTAGAGACACTCAGATCTGTTTCTTAGCTGGGATTCCAATCTGTACTGTGAGATAGGCGGAATTAGAGCACTCCCAGTGGGAGAGAAGCCACTGAGTATTCCTCCTCTGGAGCTCTGCTGTGTCTTCTTTCATCTGTTGTGTGGGCTCACAAGGTATACTGTTGTTGAAACAATTCTCAGTCCTTCTTTAGCTGTGGTGGAAATTGGCACTGGTGACTCTCAGGTGTTGTTTTCACCCAGCAACCAGCGCAGGTCCACTGAGGTCAGATCCCAGAACAGCAGTAGTCATGCACCTGCACCCACTGTGGGAGCTATGGAGGCAGCTTGGACTCTGGTCTGGCCCAACCCCCATGTGTACATGACCACAGAGCCCACAGCTGCTAAAGCCAGAGTCATCCCAGCTGCAAGAGCACTTGTTATCCTTTGGATGTTTTCCAGGTACTGAATTTAGGAAGCCATCAGTGGAGATGTAACTCCACAGTTTGTACAGCCATGAGGAGATATTTCAGCTTTTAGTCACATAGCCCCTGGGGCTCAGCTGTGGTTTCAGCCCCTCCTGTGTGTGGATTTCCTAGTGGGGGAGCTCTCTGCACTCTCCTGGGACAGTGGGGTATGTGCCGGCACCCACTGATGGATTTCTTAGTCTTGGAAGCTCTCTAGTCCCTTCTGGGACAGCAGCTTGGGTCCTAGCACCTACTGGCAGATTTCCTACTAGCAAGAGCTATCTGTGCACTCCCAGGACAGCAGGGTGGGTTCTGACACTCACTGACAGGTTTCATAGTTGTGGAAGCTATTCTCACCCTCCTGGGACAACAGGGGCAGGTCCTAGGGCCAGCCAGCACAATTGCTAGTGGGGGAAGCTGTCTGCATCTCTCTGGTTCAGTGGAGGTGGGTCCGGTGATCCATTGGTGGAATTCCTTGTGACTGGAGCTGTCCATGCCCTTCTGCATCAGCAGGGGTGGTACCTGGCTTCTTTCTTCTGATCTGTAAGAGGCAGCCAATGCCCACCACTGGAGCCCAAGGTAGCGTCAGTGACTTGCACCTGTCCTCAGAGCTCCTGTAGGTGGTATCCTGTTGCCTGGGAGTGATCACAGGGAAAGGGGTTCGTATGGTGGCCCTACCCCTTTCCTTGTGTGCCTCCCAATAATGGTGTCTCTCTGGCAGGCCCAGGCTTCTTCCTAGTTCACTTTAGTTGCCATGGCTTGGCATCTTCAAGCTCTTTCTGCACTTAACCCTGGTCCTGTCCTTGGCACTGAGCTTCAGAGTCTGAGCTTCAGCATCGGACCCCCACCCTCACCAGCATAGGAATGTCTCAGGTTGAGGAGCACAGGGTGGCAGTGCTGACCCTCTGTGCAGGTTACCCTACATTTTTCCTTCCACAAACATGTTGCTGCTCTTCCCTCTTAGGCTCCAAAACTCCCCCTTCATCCAGTCTAATTTCTCCATTGGTGAAGAGCCTTCCCAAGGTGTGGGAAACATTCCTCCTTCACAGCTTCCTCCCCGGGGCACAGGCCCTATCCTGATTCCTTCTTTTTCTTTTTCCTTTTGTCCTACCTGGTTACATAGAAGTTTTCTTGACTTTTTGGACATCTGAGGTCTTCTGTCAGCACTCAGTATCTGTTCTGTGTGAATCATTCCACTTGTAGATGTATTTTCAATGTTACTGTGGAGGGAGGTGAACTCTGCTTCCTACTCTTCTGCCATCTTGATCCCAATCCCTCACCACTCTTATTAATAACATATTTAATGGGGGGAAATAGGAGAGCAAAAGAACAATACAAACTTCACCCCAGTGTTATGGTCTGCCTCAATCATGCACAGGGAAAGTGTAATGGGAAATTAAGTATCCATAGAGTACAGCTTAGCAGTTAAGAAAGCCAAGCTCATTTTGTGAAATTCCCTGGATTCAAATTTTAGCTCTGTCACTTATTAACTCCAAAACCTTTAATGAGGTTCTAAATCTTCTGTCTCTTCATGAGGCTTGTTTTAGTTGTCCGCAAGGTGAGTAGATCTTCACATCCTCCTGCCAGAACCTTGTTTCTATAGAGACTTTAACAGCATTCAGCCACAAATTCAGTACAGATAGTCTTAACAATGCAGTGCTTTCAAAAGAGTGTCCTTGAAAATGGCTCCCACTCTCAAACATTATCTATTTCAATAATATTTCTGTCCCTTTCTCACTCTCTTTTTCTTCTAAGACTTCCATAGTATGTATATTGGTCAATTTAATGGGGTGCCATAAGTCCCTTAAGCTATCTTCAGTCCTTTTTGCTCTTTTTTTCTCTTCTGATTGGATGCTCTTCACTACCCTATCTTTGAGTTCACTGATCTGTTTGATGTAGTCTGCTATTGAAATCCTCTATTGAATTTTTCTATTCTGTTATTGTATTATTCAGCTCTATGATTTCTGTTTGATGTTCTTTTATCATTTCTATTCTTTGTTGAAATCTCACTTTGTTCATGCATTTCTCTCTTGACCTTGGTGGATATCTTTATGACCTTTATGCTGAATCTTCTGTTGGGTAAATCATTTGCTTGTATTTCATTGGGATTGGTTTCTTGAGATTTATCATGTTCTTTTGTTTGGAACACATTCCCTTTTTCTTCATTTTCTTGGATTCTTTGCTTTGGTTTTGTGTGTTAGATAAAACATCCACTTTTCTCAGTCTTGGTAGACTACCCTCATGATGATGAACCTAATCAATCAGTCTGGCCCAAGATTCTGGGTACCTCTTAAATCTTTGTGCTTGTTCGAACTGCTGCCTTAGTTCTTGGTGGTCTCCAGTATGTTAGGATGTTCCAAGTCTCATCATTGCCCTGAAAACAGGGTAAAATTCCCACACACCCTTTCAGGCTCCCAGAAGACTACTTATTGCCTGTGTTTTCATCTCCCAGGTGCAGGATAATTGCAATCCCAACCTTTATGTAATGTTTCTGCTGGGTCGATTGGTTGTTCATACAACCAATTTTCATAATCTTATGATGCCCAAATGCCTTGAACTCTGATATGCCCACTGGTAGAAAGGGTAGGGTGGCTCATTCCAAAGTGTTGAGACTGTCCCTTCCTTCAAGAGGCTTAACTTTGGTGGCTTAGTTTGTCAGTTTTGTTGTTGTATTGTGCCCTCTCCATGCCTTGTTTGGTATGAGCTGAGGTATGATGTGCCAAGATGAGAAGAGTGGGTGCAAATATGGCAACATTTTCTGTATCTCCTTACCCCCAATGTCTCAGCCTTCTATTTATAACCCTAATTTTGTTGAAGTTTTGATCAGATAGTCAGCCCACTGAGCAGGAGTCAGTGAACATACAAACCTTAGAAAACTATTGTCAAAGCCTTTCTCTATTTCTAGGATTATTGCACACTAATTGGCCCACTGGACACATTGGTCTATCCCCCTTATGGAAACTGAAGTATTTGCATAAAGGTGATAGGTTGTAGCTGTCCATTGTCTAGCCCCTTTATTCTCTGTGCTCACTTCATTGGTCAAGAAAACCATTGCTTTTCTTGTTTTGAGAGTAGTAACCATTTTCCCTCTAGTTTTTATTGAGAAAGAGCCAGAGGCACTTCTGGAGGGTTTGGCAACTTAACCTCAGTAGCAGGGTATTTCTTCATGGAGTAATAACACTTCAGTAGGGCCAGGCTTATCTATCCTTTGGATACCATTTTTAATTGAGGCCTCTGTTGTCAATTAAATTTTATTGGGAGCTTCTTCTATCACCTGGGACATAATAAGAATATCGGTCCTTAGAGTAATTGGCTCTGTCTGAGTAAAGTTTTCAGTTTCAATAAGTGCCCTATACGCTGCCAGTAGGAGCCTCTCCAGTGGTGAATACTTTAAGCTGAGTCTGGAATCTACTTACAGCAAAAGCCCATGGGTAGACATCTACCTGTCCATTTGGTTCAGAGGCTCCAGAAAGCAAATTTAGAGGTAACAGAACTTCTAATTGTATGTTCTGTCCTGGAGGACACTGGTGGGAGAGCCAAATTAATAGCCTCTTTTAGTTTATCTAGTGCCTGTTGTTGCTCAGCTCCCCACTGAAAAGTGGATTTATAGGTGTCTCAATAGATACCTTAATAGGGTCAGCAACTATTGGATGTGAGAAATGTTTGTGCTTATTTGCCAGTGTGGGTTGTTTGAGAGCTAGGAGCTTGTCTTTTAACAGATGAAATAGTTCACCCTTTGGAATTCCAGATGTAGCTACAAAATTTAAGAGAGTGGTAGAGGCCTTGTGTCTCATGCAATGTAATCGCTCATCTACTCTAGTGAGATGTTTACTCAGGGTAGTTGTAATGAAAAAAAATTTTTGAGTTGCTGCCTTGGCATTTAACATTATGACAACCCAGATCATATTCAAAGTCTGGACATTTATGAAAGGAACTAGACTTAGGATTTCTGCCACAAGTTTCACCTTGCTTTTCCTGGGTCATCTTTTTTAAATGACCTCTAAGTACTTGCCTTTCCTAGTGGGATTTTTCTATTTCTCTAGATTCTTACATCCTTTCCACTTAGAGAAGCCCCTTTAACATTTATGTTAGGGTAGGATTAGTTTTGACAGTCTTTTAGTTTTTGCTTTTCTGAGAAGTCATTTATCTCACATTCTAATCTAAATGAAAACTTTGCTGTGTAGAGTATCCTAGATTGCAGGGTTTCCCTTTTCAGCACTATTTTATTTTTCTTCTGATCTTTATTGGAGTATAATGCTTTACAATGTTGTGCCAACTTCTGCTGTACAACAAAGTCAATCAGCTGTATTTATACATATATCCCCATATCCTCTCCCTCTTGAGCTTCCATCCCATCCGACCATCCCACACCTCTAGGTCATTAACAAGTATCAAGTTAATCTCCCTGTGCTATGCGGTAGCTTCCTACTTGCCTTCTATTTTACAATTGATAGTGTATATATGTCAATGCTACTCTCTCAATTTGTCGCAGCTTCCCCTCACCCCTGAGTCCTCAAGTCCATCCTATACGTCTGTGTATTTATTCTTGTCCTGCCACTAGGTACTAGGTTCATCAGTAATGAGTTTTGTTTTCTGTTTTTGTTTTTGTTTTTTAGCTTCCACATATATGTGTTAGCATAGGGTATTTGTTTTTCTCTTTCTGATTTACTTCACTCTGTATGACAAACTCTAGGTTCATCCACCTCACTACAAATAACTGAGTTTCATTCCCTTTTATGGATGAGTAATATTCCATTGTATGTATGTGCCACATCTTTTTTTATCTATTCATCTGTTGATGGTCATTTATGTTGCTTCCATGTCCTGGCTCTTGTAAATAGTACTGCAATGAAGATTGTAGTACATGTATCTTTTTGAATTATGGTTTTTCTCAGGGTATATGCCCAGTAGTGGTATTGCTGGGTCATATGTTAGTTCTATTTTTAGTTTTTTAAAGAAATTTCCATACTGTTCTCCATAGTGACTGTATCAATTTACATTCTATCCAACAATGCAGGAGGTTTCCCTTTTCTCCTCACTGTCTCCGGCATTTATTGTTTCTAGATATTTTAATGATGGTCATTCTGACTGCTGTGTGGTGATACCTCACAGTGGTTTTGATTTTCATTTCTCTAATGATTAGTGATGTTGAGCATCTTCTCATGTATTTTTTGACCATCTGTATGTCTTCCTTGGAGAAATGTCTATTTAGGTCTTGTAGTAGACTCTCATGATCTTATGTATTTCTGTGGTGTCAGTTTTTACTTCTCCTTTTCCATTTCTAATTCTGTTGATTTGTATCTTCTCCCTTTTTTCTTGATGAGACTGATGAATGGTTTCTCAATTTTGTTTTTCTCAAAGAACCAGCATTTAATTTTATTGTTTTTTTTGCTACTGTGTCATTCATTTCTTTATCATTTATTTCTGATCTGTTTTTTATGATTTATTTCCTTCTGCTCATTTTGTTTTTTGTTTTGTTTTTTTTTTTTTTTTTTGCTGTTGCTCTTCTTTCTCTAATTGCTTAAGGTGTAAATTTAGCTTTCTTATTTGAGATTTTTATTGTTTCATGAGGTAGGATTGTATTGCTGTGAACTTCCCTCTTAGAACTGCTTTTGCTGCATCCCATAGGTTTTGGATCATCATGTTTGTATTGTCATTTTTCTCTAGGTATTTTTTAATTTCCTCTTTGATTTCTTCAATGATCTCTTGGTTGTTTAGTAATGTATTGTTTAGCCTCCCTATGTTTCTATTTCTTACTGTTTTTTTCCTGCAATTGATATCTAGTCTCATAGCAGTGTGGTTGGAAAAGATGCTTGATATGATTTCAATTTTCTTAAATCTACTGAGGCTTGATTTGTGACCCAAGATGCAGCCTATCCTATAGAATGTTCTGTGTGCACTTGAGAAGAAATTGTATTCTGTTGTTTTGGATGAAATGTCCTAAAATATCAATTAAGCCCATCTGGTCTAACGTGTCATTTAAAGCTTGTGCTTCTTTATTTATTTTCCGTTTGGATGATCTGTCCAATGGTGTAATTGGGGCAGTAAAGTCCCCCACTATTATTGTGTTACTGTCAATTTCCCCTTTTATGACTATTAGCATTTGCCTTATGTCTTGAGGTGCTCCTATGTTGGAAGCATAGATATTTACAATTGTTAAATCTTCTTGGATTGATCCCTTGATCATTATGTAGTGTCCTTCTTTGTCTCTTGTAATAGTTTATTTTAAAGTGTAATTTGTCTCATACAATTATTGCTACTCCAGCTTTCTTTTGACTTCCATTTGCATGGAATATCTTTTTCCATCCCTTTATTTTCAGCCTGCATGTGTCCCTAGGTCTGAAGTGGGTTTATTGTAGACAGCATATATAAAGATCTTGTTTTTGTATCCATTCAGCCAATCTGTGTCTTTTGGTTGGAGCATTGAATCCATTTACATTTAAGGTAATTATTGACATGTATGTTGCTTTTACCATTTTCTTAATTGGTTGGTGATTGTTTCTGTATGTCTTTCCCTTCTCTTTTGTTTCCTGCCTAGAGAAGTTACTTTAGCATTTGTTGTAAAGCAGGTTTTGTGGTGTTGAATTTTCTTAACTTTTGCTTGTCTGTAAAGCTTTTGATTTCTCCATCAAATCTGAATGAGATCCTTGGTGGGTAGAGTAATCTTGGCTGTTGGATTTTACCTTTCATGCCTTTAAATATAGTCTTCCTCTCTCTTCTTGTCTGCAGATTTTCTGCAGAAAGATCAGCTGCTTACCTTATGGGAATTTCCTTGTATGTTATTTGTTTCTTTTCTCTTGCTGCTTTCAGTATTTTTTCTCTGTGTTTAATTTTTGTTGGCTTGATTAATATGTGTCTCAGTATGTTTCTCCTTGGCTTTATCCTGTATGGGACTCTCTGGTCTTCCTGGGCTTGATTTACTTGAAGTTTTGGACTATAATCTCTTCAAGTATTTTCTCATAATGTTTCTTTTTTTCTTCTTCTTCTGGGACGCCTATAATTCTAATATTGGTGTGCTTAATGTTGTCCCTGATGTCTCTGAGACTGTCTTCCATTCTTTTCATTCTTTTTTTCTTTATACTGCTGTGCATCAGTTTTTTCCACCATTCGATCTTCCAGCTCACTTACTCATTCTTCTGCCTCAGTTATGCTGCTTTTGATTTCATCTAGTGTATTTTTAATTTCAGTTATTATGTTATTCATCATTTTTTTTTGTTTGTTCGTTTTGTTTTGTTTTGCTTTGTTTTTTATTGCTTCTAGGTCCTTGTTAAACATTTCTTGTATTTTCTATATTCTGCTTCCAAGATTTTGGATCATTTTTACTATCATTACTCTGAATTCTTTTCCAGGCAATTTTTCTATTTCTTCATTTATTTGGTCTTGTGGGATTTTATCTTACTCCTGTGCCTGCCAGATATTTCTCTCTCTTCTCATTTTGTCTAATTTACAGTATTTGAGGTCTCCTTTTCCTATGCAGCAGGGTTGTTTTTCCTCCTGCTTCCTTTCTCTGCCTCTAGTGGTGTGTTTTGTCAAGTATCTTGATTAGGCTTCCTGATGGGAGGCATCAGTGCCTGCATTCTGGTGGGTGGAACTGAGTCTTTTCCCTCTGATGAGCAGGGATATATAAGTGGTGTGTTTTGGGATGTCTGTGAGCTTAGTATGACTTTAGGTATTCTATGTACTTATGGGTGGGTTTTTGTTTCTGTCCTGTTTCTTGTGTGCTGTGAGGCATCCACGAGCTGGGAGCTGCAGGCAGTTGGGAGGAACCAGGTCTTGGATTCTGATAGAGGCCACCATTAGAGCTCTCAGTGATTAATTTTCCCTGTGTCCAGGAATTCTTTAGCTGTTCAGTGTCCCGAACTCAGTTCTCCTACATCAGAGCCTCAGGCTTGGCTTCTGGTCAAGGAATCAAAACCCTGCAGGTTGTTTATCCTGGCAATTAAGAGGATTAAAAAAAAAGACTAACTAAGCCCTAGACTAATGGTAATAAGTTAAATCAAGCAAACAAAAACTGAAACAAGCAAATATATCCACACTCAAAGGAGACAAATTCAGAACCAAATAAAACAAAAAGCAAGAGAAGAACTAGATAAACAGAAAAATTCCAAAATAAAATCAAACAATTAGAATCAGAACTAAGAAAAACACAAAGCCTAAAAACAAAAAGCAAATCAGTGTGCTAACTGAAGAATAAAGCAAGAAAGCAGAATAAACAGATACAAATGATTACAAATAAAATAAGATAAAATAAAATAAAATAAAAAGGGATAAAACATCACAACAAAAAAGTACAAATGGAATTATAAAAAGTTAAAAAATATATTAAAGAAAAAAAAAGAAAAACATTAAGGGAAAAGAACACATCACAACAGAAAAACAAGCTAGAAATAGAAGTGTATTAAAAAAATATGTTATAAAACACAAAGATCCCATAAGACAATTAAAAAAAGCATTAAAACAATGACAACAAACAGACAAAGAAAACCTCCCCCAAACCAGAACCAACAACAGAATGAATAAAACAACAGAATCAATAATAATAATTACGTTTCCTTGGGGTGTCAGCTGTAAGTGTCCTTATACATACCTTGAGCCACAGGCCACTTCTGCCTCCCCAAGAGGCCCTCCTCTGCCTCTGGGCTGCACTCTGGACCTGCTGTGGACCCTGTGGGGACCACTCAGACTTTTATCTGGCCGAATTCTTACATGTGCTTACTCCCAAAGCCCACAGCTGCCAGAGCTAGAACTTTTTCACTTGTGGGAACACTCCTTGTCTACTCAGATATTCTATAGACACAGGGTCTACCTAAGTGATCATGGGGATTTAATCTGCAACTTGTGCAGCTGATGGAAAGATTTTCTATCATCTTCCTTAGTCCCCCTATGCCTGGAATTCAGCTTTGGTTTTATCCCCACCTCTGTGTGTGGTCCACCCACAACAATCTGTTCCTGAGGCTGCCTTGGAGCTCTTGGGTCTGCCTCAGTGATGACAAGGCACACAGGTGGTAAGACTGCTTGTATTGCAGGAGCCCCAGCAGTGCCAAATGCCCAGGGAAGCTGGTGGCCACAGGCACAAGAACTATGGGTCTAGTGAAGGCCTTTTCTGATGCCCAACATAAGGCACATGAAGGCCAGCCCTGAGGGGGCTTTTTCTATTACTCAGTGACTGTTGAACAAGAGCCAGCCCTGGAGAGGGCTTCCTTTATTGCTCATTGGCAAGTAACAGCGTGTGGGGAGGGAAAGGCTATAATAGTGGTTCCTCCCCCTGCATGCAACTCGGCAGTAGCAGCCTGCTTGGATCACAGGATCCCCGGCGGTGGTGCCAAATGTGCAGGGAAGCTGGTGGCCATAGGTGTAAGAGATATGTCCCTAGTGAGGGCCATTCTTGGCCAGTTGTTTTTTGGCACTCAGCAGCAGGCACACGAGGGCCAGCCCTTGAGGGGACTTTTTCTATTACTTGTCAACTGGGATGCAACAGCCAACCCTGAGAAGGCTTCCTTTATTTTTTGTCAGCAGGTGCCAAGAGAGAGGCTACAATAGTGGCTCCTCCCTCTGCGTGTGACTCAGCAGTATCACCCAGCTTCCATGGTAGTCCAGTCTTCCCCAGTAGGCATCCCCTGCTGTGGATTTCTTCCCTTTTGTCCTCTCAGTCCATCTTCCAACAGACAACATCAGTTCTCATCCTGGGCCTGTTCTCCAATCCCCATTCTCCAGCTCCCAGAACCCTTGTACACCTGTGAACACACATCTCACTCCAGGGCACACAGGGCCACAGCATGGACCATCTGTGTATTTCTCAATCTGTCCCAGCTGCCATAGATTGACCACATCATCCTCTTCTGACAGCCTCAAATGCCTCCCTTCCATCCCAATTGATTTCCCTGATAGAAATGTGGTTTACCCATCAGATAGGTGGTTTCCCTGAATTCGGGAATCTCTCCTCTGCTTCAGCTTCCCTGCCCCAGTGTGCAGGTCCTGTCCTGTTTCCTATTCTCCTCCTTCTCCCTTCTTTTTTTCTGTCCTACCCAGTTATAGAGAGATCTTTACAGTTCTTTCCAGTGTCCAAGATCTTTTCCTAGCGTCAGCTGGTTTTCTGTGAGAATTGTTGCATCTGTAGATGTATTCTTGATGCATCCATGGAGAGAGATGAACTCCATGTCCTTCTACTCCACTGCCATCTTAACTCCTCCAGAACTTTTAATATATTATGCCTCTCCCTTATGGCCTGCAAATTTCTGCTGAGAAATCTACTGAAAGCCTTATGGGGGTTCCTTTGTGTAGGACTCTTTTTCTCTTGCTGCCTTTAGAATTCTCTCTTTATCTTTAAATTTTGTCATTTTAATTATGATATGTGGGTCTGTTTGTGTTCATCTTTTTTTGGAATCTACCATATGATATAGCAATTCCACTCCTGGGTATACATCCAGAAAAAATGAAAGAATAACTCAAAAAGATACATGCACCCCAATGTTCACAGCAGCACTCTTTATAATAGTCAAATGTATGGACGCAAACCAAGTGCCCAAGTGTCCATCAACATATTAATGGATATATATATATATATATATATATATATATATAATATAGACACACACACACACACACATGTACATAATATAGTTATGTAATGGAATAATACTCCACCATAGACAAGAATGAAATTCTGCCATTTGAAGCAATGTAGATGGACATACACAATATTACACTTAGTGAAATGTCAGAAAGAGAAAGACACATATTGTATGATATCACTTATATGTGCAATCTAAAAAATAATACAAAGGGACGTATGTAGCAAAATAGACTCACAATTACAGAAAACAAACTAGTGGTTATCAATGGGGAGAGGGAAGAGGGAGGCATGCATTAGAGGTATAACGTTAAGAGATACAACCTACTATGTGTAAAATAGATAAGCAATAAGGATATATTGATATATTGTACAGCACAGGAAATTTATAACCATTATCTTGCAATAAGTTTTAATAATGTATAATCTGTAAAATATGAAATCTCTCTGCTGTACTCCTAAAACTAGTATGATATAGTAAATCAACTATACTTCAATTTTTAAAATGACCACTAAGAGTTAAGTCTGTGAAAAGTAGTAATTACTCCAACCACTTTATAAATGATAGGTGCTTGCTATGATGCTAATTTGCTCTTTTCTGCTCCCTTGTGACCTAGGACAGAGGACTAACCAAGCCCTGACTCAGTGCACCTCATTTGGCAACTGTATGTAGTAAACCTTATGACTTTATTTCCTTTACGTGAGTGTGTTGAAATTGCACCTTTAAGCAAAACATCCTCCAGGTTTTCACTTTCTCAAAGTGGGAGCTGAGACAATGATGGTGCCAACTGCCAGCCTCTTGTGTGTGACTTTGTACTTTCTCATTCAGCAGGTTATAACTTGTATATTTTTTGTTGAGGTATATTGACATACTATATACATTTCAGTTGTGTAACATAATGATTTGATACACACATATATATGTATATATATATATATATATATATATATATATATATGTATATAATTACCATAAGTCTAGCTAACATGTGTGAATATATATAGTGACAAAATTTTTTTTTTCTTGTGATGAGGACATTCAAGATCTACTATTTTAGCAACTTTCAAATATGCAATACAGTAATATTGAATATAGCCACCATGTTGTACGTTACCTCCCCATGACTTACTTATTTTATAATTAGAAGTCTGTACATTTTGCCCATCCTCCTGCCTTTGGAAACCACTAATATGTTCTCTGTATCTAAGAGCTTGGTTTTTGTTTTTTGTTTTAATTTCAGATAAAAGTGAGAAATGAAATCATACGGTATATTTTTTTTTCCTCTGTCTGACTAATCTTAGCATAATGCCCTCAAGGTCCATCCACATTGTCACAAAAGGCAAAATTTCATTTTTATGACTGAATAGAATTCAATCGTGTGTGTGTATATATATATATGTCACACCTTCTTAATCCATTCATCTGTTGATGGACATCTGTTATTTCCATATCTCAGCCATATGAAAAATATGTGATGAATATGGGGGTGCATATATATTTTTGGATTAGCGTTTTCATATTCTTTGGATAAACACCGAGAAGTGGAAAACCTGGGTCACATCACAGTTCTAGTCTTAATTTTTTGTGGAGCCTCCATAGTGCTTTTTTTTTTTTTTTTTCCAATTTTTTTTATTTTTTTTAAATTTTTTTTGGGGGTACACCAGGTTCAATCATCTGTTTTTATACACATATCCCCGTATTCCCTCCCTTCCTTGACTCCCCCCCTCGAGTCCCCCCCACCCTCCCCGCCCCAGTCCTCCAAGGCATCTTCCATCCTCGAGTTGGACTCCCCCCGCCATACAACTTCCCACTGACTATTTTACAGTTGGTAGTATATATATGTCTGTGCTACTCTCTCGCTTCGTCTCAGTTTCCCCTTCACCCCCCGCCCCCTCCCACACCTCGAGTTCTCCAGTCCATTCTCTGCATCTGCATCCTTATTCTTGTCACTGAGTTCATCAGTACCATTTTTAGATTCCGTATATGTGAGTTAGCATACAATATTTGTCCTTCTCTTTCTGACTTACTTCACTATGTAGATAGAGGTTGCATCAATTTATCACCAGCTGTACACAAGGGTTGCATTTTTTCCACATCCTCACCAAGCACTTGTTTTTCTAATCTTTTTGATAATAGTCATTCTAACAGGTATGAGATTATATCTCATTGTGGTTTCAATTTGCATTTCCCTCATAACTAACAATGTTGAGCATCTTTTCATGTACCTGATGGCCAACTGTATGTCTTTTTTGGAAAAATGTCTATTCAGATTCTGCACTCATTTTTTTAATCAGAATGTGGGTTTTTCTTTTCTCTTTCTTTCTTTCTTTTTTTGCTATTGAGTTGTGAATTCTTTATATATTTAGGATATGAACTGCTTATCAGATACCGGATTTGAAAATATTTTCTCTCACTCAGTAGGTTGCTGTTTCATTTTGTTGATATTTTCTTCACTGCACATAGCTCTTTAGTTTGATGTAGTCCTATTTGTTTATCATTGCTTTTGTTACCTTTGATTTTTGAGTCAGATACAAAAAGTCATTGTCAAGACCTGTGCCAAGTAGCTTACTACCTATGATCTGGATTAATGGATAAAGAAGAAGTGGCATATATATACAATGGAATATTATTCAGCCATAAAAAGGAATGAAATTGAGTTATCTGTAATGAAGTGGATGGACCTAGAGTCTGTAATACAGAAGGAAAAAAGCCAGAAAGAGAAAAACAAATACTGTATACTAACTCATATATACAGAATCTAAAAAAAAAATGTACTGATGAAGCCAATGACAGGGCAAGAATAAAGACACAGATGTAGAAAACAGACTTGAGGACATGGTGGGGGAGAGAGGAAGCCGGGACAAAGTGAGAGAGTAGCATCAACATATTTACACTACTAAATGTAAAATAGACAGCTAGTGGGAAGCTGCTGCATAACACAGGGAGATCTACTTGATGATGGGTGATGACTTGTAGGGCTGGGATAGGGAATGTGGGAAGGAGTCAGAGGAGGAAGAGGATATTAGGATATATGTATAAATACAGCTGATTCACTTTGTTGTACAGCAAAAACTGGCACAACAGTGTAAAGCAATTATATTCCAATAAAGAGTTAAAAGAAAAAGTCATTGTCAAGACCTATGCCAAGGAACTTACCACCTATGGTTTCTTCTAAGAGATTTATGGTTTCAGGTTTTACATTCTAGTCTTTAATCCATTTTGAATTTATTTTTGTGTGAGGTGTAAGATAGTGGTCCAGCTTCATTCTTTTGCATATGACTCTCAATTTTTTTCTGACATCACTTATTGAAGAAACTGTCCTTTCCCCATTGTATATTCTTGGCTCCTTTGTGGAAAATTACTTGAACATATGTATGTCTGTTTATTTTCCAGATTCTCTATTCTGTCCTATTGATCATAGATCAATAGTATATATTGTATGTCAATATCACACTGTTTTGATTACTATAGCTTTGTAATATATATCAAAATCAGGAATAGTGATGGTGCCAACTTTGTAGTTCTTTCTCAAGATTGCTGTGGTCATTCAGGGTCTTTTGTAGTTATATACAAATTTTAGGATGTTTTCTTCTATGTTGGTGAAAAAATATCATTGGAATTTTGATAGGGATTGCATTGAACATATAGATTACTCTGGATAGCATGGATATTTTAACAATATAAACTCTTCCAATCCATGAGCATGAACTCTTTCCATTTATTTGTGTCTTCTTCAATTTCTTTCATCAATGACATAGTTTTCAGTGTGCAGGTATTTCACCTTCTTGATCAAATTTATTCCGAGGGGTTTTTCTTGAATGCAATTGTAAACAGGATTTTTTCTTAAATTATTTTTCTGATAGTTTGTTATCTGAAATGCAACATATGAGGGTGAGTCAAAAATTATCCTCACTCTGGCTGTAGAATTTATTTTAATTAACTTTAAGAAAGGACAAGTACACCATTTTCGACATAATCTCCTTGTTTTTCAATACACTTTGTCCATCTGTCAACACGCATTCGTATTTCCTCGTTAAAACATGTTTTAGGCTGAGCTGTGAGCCACAAACGCACTGCTGTCTTCACTTCCTCATCAGAAGTGAATCTTCATGTTTGTCGGGCTGTTTTCAGGGGACCAAACAGGTGAAAGTCCAATGGAGTAAGATCAGGATTAGAGGGAGGATGCTTTAACACTTCAAAATTTTTGCAGAGTGCCGACATTGTGGACAGAAGTGTGCGGATGTACACACCCTCAGACCACAAGAAAAGAATTATTGCTTGCTGATCTTCTTTAATGCAAATCAGAAGTGGAGCATATATTTTTGCTTTCACTGCAGATACAAATGAACTGATGTAATACATTCACACCTGCACAGCAGTGGCTGAGGAGACAGTAGCCAGGAATGGAAAGTACTGATAAGACAGTGTGGCTAACAGAAGTTTTAATATAACCAGAGTGCGGACAATTTTTGACCAACCCTCATATTTCTGTATATTCAATTTGCATTCTGAAACTTTACTGAATATATTAATTTTAAGTTTCTTTTGGTGGGGTCTTTAGAGTCTTCATAGATAATATTATGTCATCTACAAAATGTCAGTTATAATTCTTCCTTTCCATAATAAATGCCTTTCATATTGTTCTCTTGCCTAATATTTCTGGTTCGGACTTCCAATACCATGTTGAATAAAAATGATGAATGTGAGCATCCTTGATTTTTTCCTGATATTAGAGGAAAAGATACCAGGTTTTCACTGTTGAGTACAATGAAAGCTATGGGCTTGTCATGTATGGCCTTTGGTATGAGACGTATAGTCTCTCTATATCCACTTTGCTGAGGGTTTTTTGCTTTAATCATGAGTGGATGTTGAATTTTGTCAACTTTTCTTATGCATCTATTGGAATGAGCATATTATCTTATCCATCATTTTGTTAGTTTTGTTTACCATGTTGATTCATTTGCTGATGTTGAACCATTCTTGTATCCCTGGCAAAAATCCCACTTGATCGTGATGTATGATCCTTTTAATGTATTGTTGAATGCCTTTTGTTAACATCTCGTTGAACATTTTTGTGTCTATGTTCATTAGGGATATTGGCTTGTAATTTTCTTTTCTTGTGGTGTCCTTGTCTGGTTCTGGTATCGGGTAAAGCTGTCATGGCAAAATTAATTTGGAAGTATTCCCTCCTCTTACTTTTTGAAAATTTTTGAGAAATATTGGCATAAATTCTTCTTTGGATTTTGGAAAAATTCACCACTGAAGCCATCTGGTCCTGGATTTTTCCTTGTTAGGAGGTATGTGATAACTGATTCAATCTCCTTACTAGTAGTTGGGCTATACAGAAGTTTTTTCTTCATGATTCAATCTTAGTAGATTGTATATTTCTAGGAATTTATCCATTTTTTCCAAATTTTCCCATTTGTAGGAGTGTAATTTTAATGGTTTCTTGCTATTCGTTGTAGTTATGTGGTATCAATTGAAATGTACCCTCTTTCATTTCTTATTTTATTTAAGACAACTCTGTCTTTTCTTAGTGAGTCTAGCTAAAGATTTGTCAATTTTGTTTATCTTTTCAAAGAACAAAATAGTTTTATTGATCTTTTCTATTGTTTTAATTTTGATTTCATTTATATCATCTCTCATCTTTATTATTTCCTTCCTTCTGCTGCCATTGGGCAGTGTTTCTTATTCTTCTTTTTCTACTTCTTTGAGGTGTAAAGTTAGGTTGCTTATTTTGAGATTGTTGAGGTAGGCATTTGTGGTTTTGAACTTTCTTTTTACAAAGCTTTTGTTGTATCTCATGATTTTGGTATGTGGAATTTCCAATTTGATTTGTCTCAAGGTATTAATTGATCTCTCTTTTGATTTATTGGCCATTTTTTTAGTAACATGTGACTTAGTCTTCACATATTTGTGAACTATGCAGTTTTCTACCTATAATTGATTTCTAGCTTTATGCCACTGTGGTCAGAAAAGATGCTTGATATGAATTCAATCTTCATTTTAAAGCTCTTTATTGGAATATAATTGCTTTACACTCTTGTACCAGATGTTGAGGTACACCAAAATGAATCAGATGTGTTTATACAAATATCCCCATATCCCCTCCATCCCGTGACTCCACCCTACTCTCCCTGTCCTGGCCCTCCAAGGCATCACCCATCATCGAGTTGATCTCCTTATGTTATACAGCAATTTCCCACTAGCTATCTATTTTACAGTTGGTAGTGTATATGTGTCTATGCTACTCTCTCACGTCATCCCCACTTCCCCTTAGCTCCCCTCCCCCAACCATGTGTCCTCCAGTCCATTCTCTGCATCTGCATCCTTATTCTTGCCCTGCCACTGGGTTCATCAGTACCTTTTTTCTTTTAGATTCCGTATATATGAGTTAGCATACAGTATTTGTTTTTTTTCTTTCTGGCTTACTTCACTCTGTATGACAGACTCTAGGTCTATACATCTCATTTCATATAGATCCATTTCATTCCTTTTTATGGCTGAGTAATATTCCATTGTATATATGGGCCACATCTTCTTTATCCATTCATCTGTTGATGGGCATTTAGGTTGCTTCCATGTCCTGGCTATTGGAAATAGTACTGCAGTGAACATTATGGCACTTGTTTCTTTTTGGTTTATGGTTTTCTCTGGGCATATGCCCAGTAGTGGGATTACTGGATCATATGGTAGCTCTATTTTTAGTTTTTTAAGGCACCTTCAAACTGTTTTCCATAGTGGCTGTATCAACTTACATTCCCACCAACAGTGCAGGAGAGTTCCCCTTTCTCCACACCCTCTCCAACATTTATTGTTTCTAGATTATTTGATGATGGCCATTCTGACCGGTGTGAGGGGATACCTCATGGTGGCTTTGACTTGCATTTCTCTAATGATTAGTGACGTTGAGCATCTTTTCATGTGTTTGTTGGGCATCCTCAGGTCTTCTTGGGAGAAATGTCTATTTAGGTCTTCTGCCCATTTGTGGATTGGGTTATGTGCTTTTTCGTATTAAGCTGCATGAGCTGATTATATATTTTGGAGATTAATCCTTTGTCCATTGCTTCATTGGCAAGTATTTTCTCCCATTGTGAGGATTGTCTTCTTCTCTTGTGTATGGTTTCTTTCACTGTGCAAAAGCTTTTAAGATTCATGGGTCCCATTTGTTTATTCTTGATTTTATTTCCATGATTCTAGGAAGTGGGTCAAAAAGGATCTTGCTTTGATGGATGTCATAGTGTGTTCTGCCTATGTTTTCCTCTAGAAGTTTTATAGTGTCTGGTCTTACATGTAGGTCTTTAATCCATTTTGAGTTTATTTTTGTGTATGGTGTTAGGAAGTGTTCTAATTTCATTCTTTTACATGTTGCTGTCCAATTTTCCCAGCACCACTTATTGAAGAGGCTATCAAAGATAAGGTGCCCATATGTGCTTGGGTTTATCTCTGGGTTTTCTATTCTGTTCCATTGATCTTCCTTTCTCTTTTTGTTCCACTACCAAACTCTCTTGATCACTGTGACCTTGTAGTATATTTTGAAGTCAGGAAGACTTATTCTACCAACTCCATCTTTCCTTCTCAAGATTTCTTTGGCTATTCGGGGTCTTTTGCATTTCTATACAAATCATAAGATTTCTTGTTCTAGTTCTGTGAAAACTGTCCTTGGTAATTTGATAGGGATTGCTTTGAATCTGTATATTGCTTTGGGTAGTATGGTCGTTTTCACAAGGGGATACATCCAATCCAAGAACAAGGTATGTCTCCCCATCTATTTATATCATTTTGGATTTATTTCTTGACTGTCTTTCAATTTTCTGCATACAGGGCTTTTGCCTCCTTAGGCAGGTTTATTCCTAGGTTTTTTATTCTTTTTGTTGCAAAGGTAAATGGGAGAGTTTCCTTAATTTCTCTTTCTGCTTTTTTGTTGTTTGTGTATAGGAATGCAAAAGATTTCTGCTCTTTCATTTTGCATCCTGCTTCTTTACTCAATTCGATTAGTGGTAACAGTTTTCTGGTAGCATCTTTAGTGTTTTCAATGTATAATATCATGTCATCTGCAAAGAGTGACAATTTTACTTCTTTTCCAATTTGGATTCCTTTTATTTCATTTTCTTCTCTGATTGCTGTGGCTAACACTTCCAAAACTATGTTGAATAATAATGGTGAGAGTGGGCACTCTTGTCTTGTTCCTGTTCTCAAGGGAATTCTTTCAGCTTTTCACCATTTAGAACGATGTCGGCTTTTGGTCCTCATATTTGGCTATTATTATGTTGAGATGCGGGGAGCTGCCCTGAGAAAGGGGTCCTGCTCCCAGGACATGGCCCTGGGAGCTGCCTTAATTCAAGGGTTTGTGTAAAACAAACATAGCTCTCTGTCCCGCCACCCTTGACCTTGAGTATGTGCTTAAACAAAGACCATGTGATGCCTTGGGCTGCAGTATGTGTTCCCACAGACTCCTTATCATATGAGAACATCCTGAGACCATGTATGGTACAAGCTACTACGCAAGTTCCTGGTGCCCTTGAAGAGACAGAACAAGTTATAACAAAGAAGGAGTCATTTTGTTTGATGTCCCTCTTTGTTCTGAGAGTGTATAAAAAGCTGCCGCATAATAAAGAAGTTTGTCAGTGGCTCTGGAAGGCTTCTGCATTCTAGGCTTCTGATCCTCTCGACCCCATCTTTTGTGTGTCTGTGTTTCTTTCTTTCTAAGCTGCGTCGTGTTTGCCTAAGGACCTGATCGATTTTGCCGGCAGGCTCCGGCAAGTGGTGCCCGAACAGGGGCCTGAAGGAACACGGTGACGACCGCTGCCCAGGTGTAAAAGGGATCCCAAGAAAAAGCCGTTAAGGTAAGTGTGTGGGCAGGGAGAGTATTGTCGAGAGTAAAAAATTATGGGACAAGGTAATAGTAAGCAATTATTTATATGTATGTTAAAGACTATGTTAAATGACTGCGGAATTCATGTAAATAAAACACAATTAGAAAAATTCTTTTCTTTTGTTGAGGAAGTCTGTCCTTGGTTTCCTGAAGAAGGAACTGTAAATAGTAATACTTGGGGAAAGGTAGGAGAACGGTTGAAAGATTATTATTCTGTTCGTGGTCCCAGTAAAGTACCTATAGATGCATTTTCTTTATGGACTCTTATACAAGATTGTCTAGATCCCGCTCACGAAAATCAGAAACTAGAATCTACGCTAAAAAATGGCTCCTCGGGGACTGAGTCAGAAATTCCCCAGCCTACAGCGCCACCTGCTGAGCCTTTACAGGTAGGTATAAATAATGATGATAAATTAAGTGAGGGGGAACAATTGGATTTAGAAGATCAGGCGGCTCATTACCATGATAAGGAGCCTCCATGAGAGGTCCTCATGGGATTAGAACAGTCCCCTCTACCTCCCCTTGGAATTCTCCTATATTTGTAATCAAGAAAAAATCTAGAAAATGGAGATTATTACAAGATTTGAGGAAAGTTAATGAAACAATGGAAATTATGGGCCCCTTACAGCCAGGATTGCCTTCTCCAATGGCTATTCCTAAGGATACATTTAAAATTATTATTGATTTAAAAGATTGTTTTTTCACTATTCCTCTGGCTCCACAGGACTGTAAGCACTTTGCTGTCAGTGTCCCTTCTACAAATCTAAAGGAGCCAATGAAAAGATATCAATGGCATGTCTTACCTCAAGGCATGGCTAATAGCCCAACCTTATGTCAAAAATTTGTAGCACAAGCTTTACAGGCAATTAGGCAAAAATATCCTCAGCTATATCTTGTTCATTACATGGATGATATTCTTTTGGCTTATAAATCTGAAGGCATACTACTGTCTGCTTTTGCAGATATGAAAAGAGACTTAGAACGCTTTGGTCTTATAATTTCTCAAGAAAAAATACAACGTTTTCCTCCCTTTGCATACTTGGGTTTTCGTTTGGAAGGAGAACATTTTTATACTCAGAAAATTGAAATCCATAAAGATAACTTATCAACTTTAAATGATTTCCAAAAACTTTTAGGAGATATAAATTGGATTCGGCCTTATCTTAAACTTACTACAGGAGAACTAAAACCTCTTTTTGATATTTTAAAGGGTGATCCAGACCCCACCTCTCCTCGAGTTTTGACTGAACATGGTAAAATTGCCTTAGCCAAGGTCGAAGCAGCCCTTAGTACCCAACAGGTTTCTTACTGTGATTACACTAAAGAATGGGGCCTTTATGTTTTATCTACTTCACATACACCCACAGCCGTTTTGTATCAGAATGGTCCTCTTTTATGGCTGCACCTTCCGACCTCCCCGTCTCGAGTCCTAACACCTTACCATGAATTAGTAGCCACCTTAATCGCTATGGGACGCACTGATTCTGTCCGTTACTTGGGAAGGGATCCTCATCTCATTTGTGTTCCCTTCTCTAAATCACAGCAAGATTGGCTAATGCAATTTAGTGACATTTGGGCAGCCTCGCTAGCTAATTATCCTGGCAGAATAGATAATCATTATCCCTCAGATAAATTGCTTCAATTTGCTACTCTACATCAGTTTTTGTTCCCCTCTAAGGTAAGTTCTCAACCAATTAAACAAGCGCTTTTAATTTTTACAGATGGCTCTTCAAATGGAATTGCAGCCTTTTCCATAAATAATCAGGTTACTTCCTGGAATACTGGCTGCTCTTCTGCCCAGGAAGTAGAATTGCACGCTGTTTATACAGCTCTATTACAAGCCTCAGATCTACCTGTCAATTTATATTCAGACAGTTACTATATTGTTAGAGCATTAAATGCTATTGAAACTGTCCCATTTATTGGAACCACTAACTCATTGATTCAACAGCTTTTCCGAAAGATACAGACTATTATTAGAACTAGAACTGCCAAATGTTATTTTGGGCATATTCGCCCCCACTCGGGACTCTCAGGTTCCTTAAGTATGGGAAATGCTCAAGTGGACATGGCCACTAGAGTTTATTTCTCTTCTGAACAATTGGCCGCTGCATCCCATAAGCTTCATCACCAGAATAGTAACAGCCTGAGACTCCAGTTCAAAATTTCCAGAGAAGCTGCTAGACAAATTGTAAAACAATGTGATGCATGCCCACAGTTGATTCCTGTTCCTCATTTGGGAGTAAACCCCCGTGGGCTCTTACCTAATTATATCTGGCAAATGGATGTAACTCATATTGCAGATTTTGGAAAACAGAAATATGTTCATGTTACTATAGATACTTTTTCTGGTTTCATTCATGCTACACTTCAATCTGGAGAAGCTAGTAAACATTGCATTGCACATTGTTTACGGTGTTTTGCCATTATGGGACAACCTAAGGAAATAAAGACTGATAATGGTCCAGGCTATACTGGCAAAAATTTTCAAAACTTTTGCGTTCAACTACAAATTATTCATAAAACTGGTATTCCCTATAATCCCCAAGGACAAGGCATCATTGAACGTGCTCATCAAACACTGAAAAATCAATTATTTAAATTAAAAAGGGGGGAACTATACCCCTGGACGCCACAGAATTATCTTAATCATGCTTTATTTGTTTTAAATTTTTTACAATTAGATATTCAAGGCCACTCAGCAGCCCAAAGGCTATGGAATCCAAATTGTGCTAATAAGGCTGTGGTAAAATGGAAAGATCCCCTTACTAATCACTGGCATGGACCAGATCCCGTCCTAATATGGGGACAAGGACATGTTTGTGTGTTTCCCCAGGATGCCGAAACGCCACGCTGGCTGCCGGAAAGGCTGGTACGGACGACGGAGAAGATCGCTAGTGAACAAGATAAGAGGATTGGAATTATGGAAAAATGTTGAAAAAGCTTTAATGCGTTCCCGCAGGGCGATAAGACTAATTATTTTAGGAATTGTATCTTTAATAACCCTCATTACCACTGCTACTATGGCTGCTATCTCTTTAGCAGAAACAGTGCATACAGCCACTTTTGTAGATAAGTTGGCGCAAAATGTTTCTACAGCCTCGGGGACCCAGGAGAGTATTGATCAAAAATTAGAGAAACGTTTAAATGCTCTTTATGATATTATCATGTATATGGGAGATGAACTTCAGGGGTTAAAACTAAGAAGACAATTACGGTGTCACAGCAATTATAATTGGATCTGTGTCACCTCAAAAAGGTACAATGCTAGCATTACAGCTTGGGATAAGGTGAAAAACCATTTGCAAGGAATATGGTTCAATAGTAATATTTCTTTAGATTTGGCATTTTTACATAAGGAGATATTAGACATACAAAATTCTCCTTCACCTGATGATGATTTGGGAAAAAGAGCAGAAAATTTCATACAAGAATTTTTGAAACATGTGCCTTCTTTAAGTCATTTTAAGTATTTGGGTTTGACTGTTATTGGTTTATTAATTTTGTTTATTATTTTGGCACTTATCCCATGTTTTATCAGAATATTAATGCAACGTCTGTGAGCTATCAAGGCTGCAGTCCATGGAGTTCACTTGCGTTTGCAGGAGCACAAAAATGTGCTCAACTAATTACGAGCTAAAATAACTGGCATGCAATATGCATCTTTGCAATCTCTACACCAGACTGCTACTTTACAAATTATAGCCGATGGATTAAAAGCATTACATCCATTGGACTGGACAAAAAGCATGAATAGCAATCTCCTAGACATTCTGATATTCTATTGTTGCTTTTAATTATCTTATGTTCAGTTCTCAGATGCGCAAGAAAAACACTCCAAGGATTGATGAAAAAAGAAGTAGCTGGACGGCTTATCTTTTCCTACAAAAACAAAAAAGGGGGGAATATGGGAAAACATTCAGAAGTCTTTCTGAAACCTTGAAAAAGTTACAATAAATATGGATAAAAGTAATTAAAGTATGTGGGCTAAACAATTGGGTGCAGGATGTCCTGCTTGAGCAGCAGAGGAACTAAGGGTGCTGGGCATGGGGGCATAGGCTACCATGGAAACAGAAGATTGACCCTCTCTGGGGGTGCAGCCCCTTCCTCGATTGCACACCGCATATCACCTTGTTTGGCCCTGGAGGATGGCTGGTTAGCCAGAGACGGGTAAGATTCCTCAAGGGAGGAACAACCTAAGACAGGCACAGTCGCAGAGGGGCCAACAGGGGTGGGGCACAGACCCTTACTTCTTCTGAGAGAGGTCTCCTGCCCCCATGGCTGCATTGCTTCCCATGCCCAGCTCAGATTGGGACCCAGGAGGCAAACAGAGACCTGGCCAATAGCAGCTGCCCTTCTCCTGCTGTTCTTGCAAAAGACCACTGCCCCCAATCATATGAGGCCTTTGTTTGGTTATTTCAAGAATGTGCTCTTTTTAAGTTAAAGAAGGGGGAGCTGCGGGGAGCCACCCTGAGAAAGGGGTCCTGCTCCCAGGACATGGCCCTGGGAGCTGCCTTAATTCAAGGGTTTGTGTAAAACAAACATAGCTCTCTGTCCCGCCACCCCTGACCTTGAGTATGTGCTTAAACAAAGAGCATGTGATGCCTTGGGCTGCAGTATGTGTTCCCACAGACTCCTTATCATATGAGAACATCCTGAGACCATGTATGGTACAAGCTACTACGCAAGTTCCTGGTGCCCTTGAAGAGATAGAACAAGTTATAACAAAGAAGGAGTCATTTTGTTTGATGTCCCCCTTTGTTCTGAGAGTGTATAAAAAGCTGCCGCATAATAAAGAAGTTTGTCAGTGGCTCTGGAAGGCTTCTGCATTCTAGGCTTCTGATCCTCTCGACCCCATCTTTTGTGTGTCTGTCTTTCTTTCTTTCTAAGCTGCGTCGTGTTTGCCTAAGGACCTGATCGATTTTGCCGGCAGGCTCCGGCATTGAGGTAATTTTCTTTGATGGCCACTTTCTGGAGAATTTTTACCATAGATTGAAGTTGAATTTTGTCAAAAGCTTTTTCTGCATCTTGAGATAATCATATGGATTTTATCCTTCAGTTTGTTGATATGATGTATCACATTGATTGATTTGACTACATTGAAGAATCCTTTCATTCCAGGGATAAACCCCAAATGATCATGGTGTATGATCTTTTTAATGTGCTGTTGGATTCTGTTAGCTAGTATTTTGTTGAGGATTTTTTGCATCTATATTCATCAGTGATATTGGCCTATAATTTTCATTTTTTGTGACATCTTTGCATGGTTTTGGTATCAGGCTGATGGTGGCCTTGTAGAATGTGTTTGGGAGTGCTCCTCCTTCTGCTATATTTTGGAAGAGTTTGAGAAGGATAGGTGTTAGCTCTTCTCTAAACGTTTGATAGAATTCACCTGTGAAGCCATCTGGCCCTGGGCTTTGGTTTGTTGGGAGATTTTTAATCACAGCCTCAAATCAGTGCTTGTGATTGGTCTGTTCATAGTTTCTATTTCCTCCTGGTTCAGTCTTGGAAGATTGTACTTTTCTAATAATTTATCCATTTCTTCCAGGTTATCCAATTTATTGGCATAGAGTTGCTTGTAGTAGTCTCTCATGATCTTTTGTATTTCTGCGGTGTCAGTTGTTACTTCGTTGTCATTTCTAATTCTGTTGATTTGCATCTTCTCCCTTTTTTTCTTGGTGAGTCTGGCTAATGGTTTATCAATTTTGTGCATCTTCTCAAAGAGCCAGCTTTTAGTTTCATTGATCTTCGCTATTGTTTCCTTCCTTTCTTTTTCATTTATTTCTGCTCTGATCTTTATGATTTCTTTCCTTCTGCTCACTTTGGGGTTTCTTTGTTCTTCTTTCTCTAATTGTTTTAGGTGTAAGGTTAGGTTGTTTATTCAATCATTTTCTTGTTTCTTAAGGTAGGACTGTATTGCTATAAACTTCCCTCTTAGAAGTGCTTTTGCTGCATCCCATAGGTTTTGGGTTGTTGTGTTTTCATTGTCATTTTTTTCTGGATATTTTTTGATTTCCTGTTTGATTTCTTCAGTGATTTCTTGGTTGTTTAATAGCGTATTTTATAGCCTCCATATATTTGTTTTTTTGCATTTTTTTCCTCTTAATTGATATCTAGTCTCATGGCATTGTTAAGAGAAGATGCTTGAAATGATTTCAATTTTCTTGAATTTACCGAGTCTTCCTTTGTGGAAATGTAAGCCAAAGCCACAATGAGGTATCACCTTATACAAGTCAGAGTGGCCATCATCAGAAAATTTAAAACAATAAATGTTGGAGAGGGTATGCAGGAAAGGAAGTCCTGTTGCACTTTGGTGGGAATGTAGATTGGTACAGCCACTATGGAAAACAGTATGGAGTTTCTTTAAACAATGAAAAATAGAACTACCATATGACCCAGCAATCCCACTGCTGGGCACATACCCTAAGAAAACCATAATCCAAAAAGAAATGTGTACCACAATGTTCACTGCATCACTGTTTCCAACAGCAAGAACATGGGACCAAACTAAATGCCCATCAAGAGATGAATGGATAAAGAAGACGTGGCACATATATACAATGGAATATTACTCATCCATAAGAAGGAATGAAATTGTCTTTTGTAGTGAGGTGGTTGGACCTAGAGTCTGTCATACACAGCGAGGTAATCCAGAAAGAAAAATACAAATACCGTATGCTAACACATATATATGGAATCTAAAAAAATGGTACTGATGAACTCCGTGACAGGGCAAGAATAAAGATGCAAATGTAGAGAAAGGACTTGAGGACATGGGGTGGAGGGTGAAGGGGAAGCTGGGACAAAGTGAGAGAGTAACATTGACATGTATACACCACCAAATGTAAAATAGATAGCTAGTGGGAAGCTGCTGCATAACACAGGGAGATCAACTCTATGATGGGTTATGACTTAAAGGATTGTGATAGGGAGTATGGGAAGGAATTGTAGGAGGGTAGGGATATGGAGATATATGTATAAATATAGTTGGTTCAGTTTGTTGTACAGCAAAAACTTGCACAACTGTGTAAAGCAATTACATTCCAAAAAAGAGCTTTAAGAAAGACAAACAGCAACAACAACAACAACAACATGATTTGGTGACTCCTCCCACTGATGCCAGATCCCCAGGGTGGGGAGCCTGATGTCAGGCTCAGAACTCTCACTCGTGTGGGAGAATGTCTGCAATATAATTATTTGCCACTTTGTGAATTGCCCACCCAGGGGTATGAGATTTGATTACACCATGAATGTACCCCTTCTACCATTTTGTTTTGGTTTCTTCTTTATATCCTTGGATGTAGAATATGTTTTTTGGCAGTTTGTAGTCATTTTCTATTGATGGTAGTTCAGCAGTTAGTTTTGATTTTGGTTTTCTCATGGGAGGATATGAGCCCAAGGTCTTCTACTCTGCCATCCTCAGTAGCTGAGTCTTAATTGAAGCTTCTGTGTTGTTCAAGCTCATTTCCTCCCACCTCTTTGCACATTACACTTCAACAAACAGTTACTTGTATTCAAAGAAAAGAGAAGGAGGCAAAGATTGCAGTGGCAGAGGAGGTGATGACCTGTTTGGCTGGGCTGGGGGCAAAAAAGGGAATGGTTGGCCTTAGCCTTGAATCACAGAAAAAGGAAACACCAATAAGAAGATACTGAGGAATCTGGGCTTCCTAAACTTTGAGGTCTGCTTTTTTTCCCCCAAGTTAGGGCCATTTTCAGCCATTATTTCTTCGAATAAGTTTTTTGCCCCTTTCTTTCTCTCTTATTTTTTCTGTGATTCCAATCAATGTTTATCCAATTGATGCTGTCCCATAAGTACCTTAAACTGTATTCATTTTTAAAATTCTTTTTAATTTTTTTTCTTTTCTAATCTGGTGTGTCCAGTGGCTTGTCTTTGAGCTCACTGATTCTTTGTTTTCTTTATCTAGTCTCCTGTTGAACCCATCTTGTATATTTTTCAGTTGTTATTATATTTTCCAACACTGTGACTTCTATGTTGTACTTTCTGATATATTCTTTCTCTTTGTTGAAGTTTTCACTGTGTTCATCCATTCTTCTCTCAAGTTCAATTAGCATTTTTATGATCATTACTTTAAACTCTTTATCAGATAATTACTTATCTCCAATTCATTAAGTGTTTTTTTCCTGAGATTATATCATGTTCTTTTTTTGTGGGGATCATATGCCTATGTTTTCTTATTTTTCTTGACTCTGTGTTTGTTTCTATGTATTAGATAAATCAGCTACCTCCCCCAATCTTGAAAGGGTGGCCCTATGTAGGATATAAAATGAATCATTCAACCTTGCCCTAGCTATTTGTTGTCTTTAAATCTTTGTGATAGTTCAAATAGCCTATTTTTTAAAAAAATATATCTCAGTTGTTGAGGGTGTTTCAAGACCTGTCAGAGTCCCAAAGGGAGGGATTTCTGTCATAACCTTCTTTCAGGCTTTATGGAAGCTAGAATCTCATGAAGCAACTTTGAAAGTATACAAATATATATAGTCCTCTGGGATCACAACACAAGTCCTGCTGACCACAAGACTCGGCAATCTGGAGGTTTCATCTCGGTGATAGTTGGAAAATCGGGGACGTTGCTGAGTGTATAAGCTCCTGTCTAGGAGATAACCAGTGAGTTATACCTAGGCATAAGGATAGTGCAGTGTCCTCTAACTTACATTCCCCATGAGCATATCTGTGGTCATCTAGATTTATGCTAATTCTGAAGCTTGCCTCTCAGGTCAAAGCTTCAGGACAAGTAAATAGGTCTCTTTCACAGAAATAATTAGGGGTGTGTTTCAGTCTGCTATCAGTGTAATTTGCTGGGGGTGGTAGCCTGACAAGAGCTGTCACTTCAATTGTTACAGTACTGTGGGACACAGGAACACAAGCCCTTCTGGCCATCAAAGCTAGGCCTTTTTTTTTTTTAAAAGCTCTTTATTGGAATATAATTTCTTTACACTGTTGTGCTGGTTATTGAGGTACACCAAAGTGATTGAGCTGTATTTATACATATATCCCCCTATTTCCTCCCTCCTATGACTTCCTCACTATCTTGGCCCTCTAAGTCATCACCCATCATCGAATGTATCTCCCTATGTTATGCAGCAACTTCCCACTAGCTATCTATTTTACATTTGGTAGTGTGTATATGTCAATGTTACTCTCTCACTTCGTCCAGGCTTCCCCATTGCTCCCGCCCCCCCCCTCCCCCAGCGTATCCTCAAGTCCATTCTCTATATTTGCATCTTTATTCTTGCCCTCTCACTGGGTTCATCAGTACCATTTTTTTTTTTTTTTTACATTCCAGATATAAGAGTTAGCGTATGGTATATGTTTTTCTCTTTCTGGCTTACTTCACTCTGTATAACAGACTCTAGGCCTATCTACCTCATTATTAATAACTCAATTTCACTCTTTTTTTGGCTGAGTAATATTCCATTGTACGTATGGGCCACATCTTCTTTATCCATTCATTTGTTGATGGGCATTTAGGTTGCTTCCATGTCCTGGCTATTGTAAATAGTGCTGCAATGAACATTATGGTATGTGTTTCATTTGGGATTATGGTTTTCTCAGGATATATGTCCAGCAGCGGGATTGCTAGGTCATATGGTAGTTCCAGTTTTAGTTTTCTAAAGAACCTCCAAACTGTTTTCCATAGTGGTTGTACCAATTTATTTTCCCATCAACAGTGCAGGAGATTTCCTTTTCTCCACACCCTCTCCAGGATTTACTGTTTTTAGATTTTTTGATGATGGCCATTCTGACTGGTGTGAGGTGATACCTCATTGTGGCTTTGACTTGCATTTCTCGGATGATTAGTGATGTTGAGCATCTTTGCACGTGTTTGTCGGCCATCTGCATGTCTTCTTTGGAGAAATGTCTATTTAGGTCTTCCACCCATTTGTGGACTGGCTTATTTGCTTTATTGGTTTTAAGCTGCATGAGCTACTTGTATATTTTGGAGATTAATCCTTTGTCAGTTGCTTTTTTGGCAAACATTTTCCCCCATTCTGAGGCTTGCCTTCTTATCTTGTTTGTGGCTCCTTTCACTGTGCAAAAGCTTTTAAGTTTCATTAGATCCCATTTCTTTAGTTTTTATTTTATTCACATTATTCTACAAGGTGGATCAAAAGGACTTTTCTTTGGTTTATGTCTTGGATTGTTCTGCCTATGTTATACTCTAAGAGTTTTATACTGTCTGGCCTTACATTTAGGTCTTTAATGCATTTGGAGTTTATTTTTGTGTACAGTGTTAGGACGTGTTCTAATTTCATTCTTTTACATGTAGCTGTCCAATGTTCCCAGCACCACTTATTGAAGAGGCTGTCTTTTTTCCATTGTATATTCTTCCCTCCTTTATCAAAGATAAGGTGCCCACATGTGCTTGGGTTTACCTCTGGGCTCTCTATGTTTTTCCATTGACCTATATTTCTTTTTTTGTGCCAGAACCATACTGCCTTGATCACTGTGGCCTTGTAGTATAGCTTGAATTCCGTAAGTCTGATTCCACTAACTCCGTCTTTCCTTCTCAAGATTGCTTTGGCTATCCAGGGTCTTTTATGTTTCTATATATAAATCATAAAATTCCTTGCTCTAGTTCTGTGAAAAATGTCACTGGTAACTTGATAGGGATTGTGTTGAAATTGTAAATTGCTTTAGGTAGGATAGTCATTTCGACAATGTGGATTCTTCCAAGCCAAGTACATGATATGACATTCCATTTGTTTGTAATCTCTTTGATTTCTTTCATCAGTGTGTTACAGTTTTCTGCATACAGCTCTTTTGCCTCTTTAGGCAGGTTTATTCCTAGGTACTTTATTCTTTCTGTTTCAATGGTAAATGAGAGTGTTTCCTTAATTTCTGTTTCTGCTCTTTCATTATTAGTGTATAGGAATGCAAGAGATTTCTGTGCTTTTCTTTTTGTATCTTGATACTCAACTAAACTGAGCAATTAGTGCTAGCAGTTTTCTGGTAGTATCTTTAGGGTTTTCTATGTATAATATCATGCCATATGCAAAGAGCAACAATTTTACTTCTTTTCCAATTTCTATTCCTTTTATTTCATTTTCTTCTCAGATTGCTGTAGTTAAAACTTCCAAAACTATATTGAATAATAGTGGTGAGAATGGTTACTCTTATCTTGTTCCTGCCCTTAGAGGAAATGCTTTCAGTTTTTCACCATTTAGAATGGTGTTGGCTGTTGGTTTGTCATATATCGCCCTTATTATGTTTAGGTATCTTCCTTCTATGCCCACTTTCTGGAGTGTTTTTATCATAAATGGATGTTGAATTTTGTCAAAAGCTTTTTCTGCATCTATTGAGATTATCATATGGTTTTAATTTGATGTGTCACATTGAATGATTTTCATACATTGAAGAATACCTGCATTCCAGGGATAAATCCCACTTGATCATGATGTATGATCTTTTAATGTGCTGTTGGATTCTGTTGGCTAGGATTGTTTTGAGGACATTTGCATCTATATTCATCAGTGATATTGGCCTGTAATTTTCTTTTTTGTGACATCTTTTTCTAGTTTTGGTATCAGGGTGATGATGGCCTCATAGAATTAGTTTGGTAGTGTTCCTCCTTCTGCTATAGTTTGGAAGAGCTTGAGAAGGATAGGTGTTAGCTCCTCTCTAAAGGTTTGATAGAATTCGCCTGTGAAGCAGTATGGCCCTGGGCTTTGGTTTGCTTGAGATTTTTAATCATAGTCTCAATTTCCATACTTGTGATTGGTCTGTTCATAGTTTCTATTTCCTCCTTGTTCAGTCTTGGAACATTGTACCTTTTTAAGAATTTATCCATTTCTTCCAGGTTATCCAATTTATTGGCATATAGTTGCTTGTAATAGTCTCTCATGATCTTTTGTATTTCTGTAGTGTCGGCTGTTATTTCTCCTTTTTTGTTTCTAATTCTGTTGATTTGCATCTTCTCATTTTTTTTCCTGATGAGTCTGGCTAATGGTATATCAAATTTATTTATCTTCTCAAAGAATCAGCTTTTAGTTTTATTGATTTTTGATGTTATTTTCATTTCTTTTTGATTTATTTCTACTCCGATCTTTATGATTCCTTTCCGTCGGCTCAATTTGGGGATTTTTTGTTGTTCTTTCTCTAATTGTTTTCAGTGTAAAATTTGGCTGTTTATTGAACCTTTTCTTGTTTATTGAGGTAGGATTGTATTTATACAAACTTCCCTCTTAGAACTGTTTTTGCTGTGTCCCATAGGTTTTGGGTCATAGTTTCTCATTGTCAGTTGTTTCTAGGCATTTTTTTGATTTCCTATTTGAATCCTGCAGTGACTTCTTGGTTGCTTATTAGCATATGGTTTACCCTCCATGTGTTTGTATTTCTTACAGTTTTTTTTCCTATAATTGATATCTAGTCTCATGACATTGTGGTCAGAGAAGATGCTTGATATGATTTCAATTTTCTTGAATTTACTGAGGTTTGATTTATGCCCCAATATGTGATCTATCCTAGGGAATGTTTCAAGTGCACTTGAAAAGAAAGTGTATTCTGTACATTTTGGATGGAATGTCCTATAAATATAAATGAAGTTGAGGTGGCCTAATGTGTCATTTAAATCTTGTGTGTCCTTATTTATTTTCTGTTTGAATGATCTGTCCATTGGTGTAAGTGGGGTGTAAAAGCCTACTACTATTATTGTGCTACTGTCGATTTCCCCTTTTCTAGATGTTAGCATTTGCCTTATGTTGAGGTGCTCCTATGTTGGGTGCAAATGTATTTACAATTGCTTTATCTTCTTCTTGGATGGATCCCTTGATCATTATGTAGTGTCCTTCCTTGTCTCTTGTAAGAGTCTTTACTTCAAGGTCTAATTTGTCTGATATGAGTATTGCTACTCCAGCTTTCTTTTGACTTCCATTTGCATGGAATAACGTTTTCCATCCCCTTGCTTTCAGCCTGTATGTGTCCCTAGGTCTGAAGTGGGTTTCTTGTAGGAAGCATATAGAAGGGTGTTGTTTTTTTTATCCATTTAGCCTGCCTGTGTCTTTTGGTTGGAGCATTTTATCCATTTACATTTGAGGTAATTATTGACATGTATGTTCCAATTACCATTTTCTTAATTTCTTTGGCTTTTTTTTTTAGGTCTTTTCCTTGTCTTGTGTTCACTACCTAGAGGAGTTTCTTTAGCACTTGTTGTAAGGTTGGTTTGGTGGTGCTGGATTCTCTTAACTTTTGCTTGTCTGTAAAGCTTTCGATTTCTCCGTTGAATCTGAAAGAAATACTTGCTGGATAGTGTATTCTTGGCTGTAGGTTTTCCTCTTTCAAGACTTTCAGTATATCCTGCCACTCCCTTCTGGCCTGCAGAGTTTCTGCAGAGAGATCAGCTGTGAAACTTATGTGTTTTCCCTTATATGTTATTTGTTGTTTTTCTCTTACTGCTTTTAAAACTTTCCTTTGTGTTTAATTGACATTAGTTTGATTAATATGTGCCTCGGTGTGTTTCTCCTTGGGTTTATTCTGTATGGAACTCTACACTTCTTGTACTTGGTTTACTATTTCCTTTCACATTTGGGGGAAGTTTTCCAGCATAATATGCTCAAGGATTTTCTCAGACCCTTTCTTTTTTGCTTCTTCTTCTGGGATGCCTATGATTCAAATGTTGGCATGCTTAATATTATACCTGATGCCTCTGAGACTGTCTTCCATTCTTTTCATTCCTTTATTTTTTTCCTGCACTGTGGCAGTTATTTCCCCCATTCTATATTCCAGCTCACTTACTAGTTCTTCTGCCTCAGTTATTCTGCTGTTTATACCATCTAGAGTCTCTTTAATTTCAGTTATTGTGTTGTTTATTACTGTTTGTTTGCTGTTTAGTTCTTCTAGGTCCTTATTAAATGATTCTTGTATTTTTTTTTTTCCATTTTGTTTTCGAGATTTTGGATCACCTTTACTATCATTACCCTGTATTCTTTTTCATGAAATTTGCTATTTTCTTCTTCATTTATTTGGTTTTGTGGGTTTTTATCTTGCTCCTTTGCCTGCAAGCTGTTTCTTTGTTTTCTCATTTGGTCTAATTGATAGCATTTGCTGTCTCCTTTCCCTATGCTGCCTAGTAGAAATTCCTCTTATCTCTGTTCTGTTTGTCTTGAGGTGTCAAGCACTGAAGCTTGCTGGCCTTTGGTTGGATTTGGAGCTTGGTGTTGAGAATGAGAACTCTGGGGGAGCACTTGCTGATTACTATTCCATGGGCCTGGGAATTCTTGTGGTTCAATGTCCTGGACTCCACTCTGCTGTCTCAGAGGTCCAGGTTTGACCCCCGGTAAAGGCACCAAGATTCTGGAAGCTTCACAGCTTGGACAAAAAGGAGGTAGAAGGGGAAGAAAGAAAAAAGGAAGAAAAAAGGGAAGAAGGGGAAAGGACAGACAGATCCCCAGTACTGGTGGTTAAAGCAACTCTAATCAATCAAAATCACACAAAGAGATGTGCACATTTGCACTTGCAACAAGAGAAGAGGAAAAGAAAGTAAAGAGCAGGAAAAAAAGAGCAAAGAAAAGAAAGCAAAGAGTACTCATACCAATTACAATCAAATCCACGTACAGAGAGACAACCTACCGAGAGCCCTCGTGTGCCAACCTCTTTTGCTTAGCTCAGTGGTTTGACAGTGGGTCCTCCAGCAAACAAGGGAGATCTTGTCACCTTTCATGATCAGCCTCAAGAAGCATACAGGGCCTGCATTCTTCATCAGTGGAAATTAAACTCAAGAGGGGTGGTCTCTGACCTCACTCTCAAGGGGAGGAGTGCCCAAGGATTTGGGGCTGCATTTAGAACTGCCACAGTCACTCAGATTTTAGCAAGGGGGAAAAAGATGGCAGGGAAGTAGAGGGACGTGGAATGCATCCCTCTCTCCACAGATGCATTGGGAACGCACCAAAAGATGCAATAATTCCCACAGAGAATCAACTGAACACCAGCAGACAGCCTCGGACAACAGAAAGGACCACAAGGATCCCGACATAACCAGTAGGGAGGCATCTACAAAGGCTCAAAGAGGGTGAAGCCGTGGAGCTGTGGCAGACGGGAAGGAGTGAGAAACATATGGAGGGTCCGCACGCAGCTCAGCATTCCCGAGCCAAGACATTGATTCACAGCTGAACAGAGGGTCCGGGAGTGGGAGCATGGGAACTGGAGAGCTGGTTTGGGGTGAGAAAAATTGTTGCCAGTAAGGTGATGGACCAAGAGGACAGGAGGGAAGAGGTCCACGGTGAGGAGTGCCTACCCCTGAGAGCTGCCCGGCCATGATGGCGGCTGGAGGCTGCAGGCTCATGGGCGGGGGGGATGAGCCAAGGGCATAGCCTCTCTCTCTCTCTTTCAGCGCGTGCAACAGGCAGAGGAGAGACGCCCTGTGGGCCACCTAAGGTGCTCAGGGATAACAAGTACCCTCAGGCACTCGGGTGGGGCTGGATTAAAACCCCTTGGAACGCCAGCAATAGGGAGGCTGCTGAGAAAAGAAAAAAAAACCCGAGAGAGGCCCACCTCTGAGACTTTCTGTTTACAACTGAGCCACCAGCATCCCCCTGCAACAGGCACCTCCAAGCCTGACTGAAACAACAATGTGCCACTGCTCACTCACTCCCAGGGAAAGCAGCCACTATTGTACCCTCTCCCTTCCCACATACCGACGCTTACAGATGAACAATAAAGGAAGCTCTGCTGGTCACAGAATAAAACAAAACAAAACAAAAAAAACCAAAGGTGAGGCGAAGGACACTAACAGCTGAGACTCTAAGGAAACAGAGATATTAGTATCAATCCTATTGAACTGGTCCATTCTGGGATCAGTTCTGGATTTTTTTTCCTTTTTTTTCCTTTATTAATTATGATCTTACTCCAAAGGGATCTACAAGTTTTATAACTTTTTTTAATTCTATTTATTATTCCATTTTTTTTGCCTTTTTTTATACTTCTATTTCTAGCAAAGTTTTTGATAGTACAGAAAATATATCTCTCATACTTTCCTTTCATCCCTAACTTTTATACATTTCTATTCCATTTTTTATTTACATATTTTCAATCACACTACACTCTTCTGTTCCCCTTTCTTCCATCCATTTTAGTTTATTTTATCTTAGCATACATATAAGCAACGCTATCGATCTGCCCAGACTCCTAGCTCGATTCTCCAGATGACGCACTGGCTTGGTATTTAATATTAGGTTTTTGTCTTTACCTTAGTTCTTAGTATAATTGTCTAATTTCATTCTGAGAATCTCCATTCTGCCTGGTGGTACTCTAGATCTCTTTTATATTTGATACTAGCTTACAAAATCTCCCTGGATTAGAGTTTGTATGTGTGAGGTGTTATTCATTTGCTTGTTTGTTTTTGCTTTTGTCTCTGATTTGTTCTGTTTCAGTTGTCAATTTCTGTTGGGTTTCTCTTTGAATATCTGATAGCATACTGGGGTTCTTCTGTCAGGTCTTTCCAGAGCCTTATGTCCTAATGGATTCAGTAGTTGCGTGTCTTATACATGTATGTGTTTCCTAGACTTAGTAATTGTTTAACCCAACACTTAGACATTGGTCTGAGGCTTGGACAGTATTCTATAAACACCTCTATCACCGAGACAAGCAACCTCAAAAGTTTGCGCAGCCATGAGGAAACAAAGAAACACAATGCAGGCAAAGGAGCAGGAAAAAAAACCAACAAGACCAAATAAATGAGGAGGAAATAGGAAAAATGCCTGAAAAAGAATTCAGAGTAATGATAGTAAAAATGATACAAAATCTTGATAACAAAATAGAGAAAGTACGAGAAACAGTTCATAAGAACTCAGAAAAACAAACAGCAATGGATAACAAAATAACTGAAATTAAAAATACTCTAGATGCTATAACCAGCAGAATGACTGAGGCAGAAGAATGAATAAGTGAGTTGGAAGATAGAATGGGGGAAATAACTGCCACAGAGCAGGAAAAAGAAAACAGAATAAAAAGAATAGAAGACAGTCTCAGAGACCTCAGGGATAACATTAAGCATACCAATGTTCGAATTATAGGCATCCCAGAAGAAGAGAAAAAAAAGAAAGGGTCTGAGAAAATATTTGAAGAGGTTCTAGTGGAAAACTTCCCCAACATGGGAAAGGAAACAATTAACCAAGTCCAAGAAGCACAGAGAGTCCCATACAGAATAAACCCAAAGAGAAATACACTAAGGCACATATTAATTAAACTAACAATTAAACACAAAGAAAAAATATTAAAAGCAGGAAGAGAAAAGCAACAAATAACACATAAGGGAAAACCCATAAGGATAACAGCTGACCTCTCTACAGAAACTCTGCAGGCCAGAAGGGAATGGCAGGATATACTGAAAGTCCTGAAAGAAGGAAACCTACAGCCAAGAATACGTGACCCAGCAAGAATCTCACTCAGACTTGATGGAGAAATCAAAAGCTTTCCAGACAAGCAAAAGTTAAGAGAATTCAGCACCACCAAATCAGCCTTACAACAAGTGCTAAAGGAACTTCTCTAAGTAGGAAACACAAGAAAAGGAAAACACCTACAAATACAAACCCAAAACAATTAAGAAAATGGTAATTGGAACACACATGTCAATAATCATTTTAAATGTAAATGGATTAAATGCTCCAACCTAAAGACACAGACTGGCTGAATGGATACACAAACAAGACCCTTCTATATGCTGCCTACAAGAAACCCACTTCAGACCAAGGGATACATATAGACTGAAAGGAAAGGGATGGAAAAAGATATTCCATGCAAATGGAAGTCAAAAGAAAGCTAGAGGAGCAATACTCCTATCAGGCAAATTAGACTTGAAAGTAAAGACCATTACAAGAGACAAGGAAGGACACTACATAATGATCCAAGAACATATCACAATGGTAAATATCTATGCCCCCAAAATACAAGCACCTCAATACATAAGGCAATTGCTAACAGCTATAAAAGGGGACATCGACAGTAACAGAATAATAGTGGGAGACTTGAACACCCCACTTACATCAATGGACAGATCATCCAAACAGAAAATAAATAAAGACACACAAGCTTTAAATGACACATTAGACCATCTCGACTTAATTGATATTTATAGGACATTCCATCCAAAAACGACTGCATACACTTTCCTCTCAAGTGCACACGGAACATTTTCCAGGATAGATCACATCTTGAGTCACAAATCAAACCTCAGCAAATTCAAGAAAATTGAAATCATATCAAGCATTTTCTCAGACCACAACGCCACAAGACTAAATATCAATTACAGGAAAGAAACTGCAAAAAATACAAACACATGGAGGCTAAACAATTCACTCTTAAACAACCAAGAAATCACTAAAGAAATCAAAGAGGAAATCAAAAAATATCCAGAAACAAACGACAATGAAAACACAACCACCCAAAACCTATGGGACACAGCAAAAGCAATTCTAAGAGGGAAGTTTATAGCAATACAGCCCTACCTTAAGAAACAAGAAAATGATCGAATAAACAACCTAACCTTACACCTAAAACAATTAGAAAAAGAAGAACAAAGAAACCCCAAAGTGAGCAGAAGGAAAGAAATCATAAAGATCAGAGCAGAAATAAATGAAAAAGAAAGGAAGGAAAAAATAGCAAAGATCAATGAAACTAAAAGCTGGCTCTTTGAAAAGATTAACAAAATTGATAAACCATTAGCCAGACTCATCAAGAAAAAAGGGAGAAGATGCAAATCAACAGCAGTAGAAATGAAAAAGGAGAAGTCACAACGGACACCTCAGAAATACAAAAGATCATGAGAGACTACTACAAGCAATTATATGCCAATAAATTGGATAACCTGGAAGAAATGGATACATTCTTAGAAAAATACAATCTTCCAAGACTGAACCAGGAAGATATAGAAACTATGAACAGACCAATCACAAGTACGGAAATTGAGGCAGTGATTAAAAATCTCCAAACACACAAAAGCCCAGGACCAGATGGGTTCACGGGCATATTCTATCAAACATTTAGAGAAGAACTAACACCTATCCTTCTCAAACTCTTCCAAAATATTGCAGAAGGTGGAACACTCCCAAACTCATTCTACGAGGCCACCATCACCCTGCTACCAAAACCATGCAAAGATGTCACAAAAAAAGAAAATTACAGGCCAATATCACTGATGAATATAGATGCAAAAATCCTCAACAAAATACTAGCTAACAGACTCCAACAGCACATTAAAAAAATCATACACCATGATCAAGTGGGGTTTATCCCTGGGATGCAAGGATTCTTCAATATATGCAAATCAATCAATGTGATACATCATATCAACAAATTGAAGGATAAAAACCATATGATCATCTCAATAGATGCAGAAAAAGCTTTTGACAAAGTTCAACATCCATTTATGATCAAAGCTCTCCAGAAAATGGGCATAGAAGGAAATTACCTCAACATAATAAAAGCCATATATGAGAAACCAAAAGCCAACATCATTCTAAATGGGGAAAAACTGGAAGAATTCCCTCTAAGAACAGGAACCAGACAAGGGTGTCCACTCTCACCATTAGTATTCAACATAGTTTTGGAAGTTTTAGCCACAGCAATCAGAGAAGAAAAAGAAATAAAAGGAATCCAAATTGGAAAAGAAGTAAAATTGTCACTCTTTGCAGATGACATGATATTATACTTAGAAAACCCTAAAGACTCTACCAGAAAACTGCTAGCACTAATTGATGAGTTTAGTAAAGTAGCAGGATACAAAATTAATGCACAGAAATCTCTTGCATTCCTATACACTAACAACGGAAGAGCAGAAAGAGAAATTAAGGAAACTCTCCCATCCACCATTGCAAAAAAAAAGAATAAAATACCTAGGAATAAACCTGCCTAAGGAGGCAAAAGATTTGTATGCAGAAAACTTGGAGACACTGATAAAAGAAATCAAAGACAACACAAACAGATGGAGGGACATACCATATTCCTGAAGTGGAAGAGTCAACATTGTGAAAATGACTGTACTACCCAAAGCAATGTACAGATTCAATGCAATCCCGATCAAATTACCAATGGCATTTTTCACAGAACTAGAGCAAGAAATCTCATGATTTGTATGGAATCGCAAAAGACCCTGAATAGCCAAAGCAATCTTGAGAAGGAAATATGGGGTTGGTGGAATCAGGCTTCCTGACTTCAAACTATACTACAAGGCCATAGTGATTAAGACAGTATGGTACTGGCACAAAAATAGAAAGGAAGATCAATGGAAAAGAATAGAGAACTCAGAAATAAGCCCAAGCACATATGGGCACCTTATCTGTGACAAAGGAGGCACGGATATACAATGGAAAAAAGACAGCCTCTTCAATAAGTGGTGCTGGGACAATTGGACAGCAACATATAAAAGAATGAAATTAGAACACTTCCTAACACCATACACAAAAATAAACTCAAAATGGATTAAAGACCTGCATGTAAGGCCAGACACTATAAAACTCCTAGAGGAAAACATAGATAGAACACTCTATGACATCTATCAAAGCAAGATCCTTATTGACCCACCTCCTAGAATCATGGAAATAAAATCTAGAATAAACAAATGGGATCTCATGAAACTTAAAAGCTTTTGCACAGTGAAAGAAACCATAAACAAGACAAGAAGGTAACCCTCAGAATGGGAAAAAATAGTTGCCTATGAAACAATGGGCAAAGGATCCACCTCCAAAATATACAAGCAGCTCATGCAGCTTAATTCCAAAAAAGCAAATAACCTAATCCACAAGTGGGCAGAAGACCTAAATAGACATTTCTCCAAAGAAGACATACAGATGGCCAACCAACACATGAAAAGATGGTCAACATCACTAATCATCAGAGAAATGCAAGTCAAAGCCACAATGAGGTATCACCTCACACCAATCAGAATGGCCATCATCACAAAATCTGGAAACAACAAATGTTGGAGAAGAGGGTGCAGAGCAAAGGGAACTCTCTTGCACTGTTGGTGGGAATGTAAGTTGGTACAGCCACTATGGAAAACAATTTGGAGGTTCCTTAAAAAACTACAAATAGAACTACCATATGATCCAGTAATCCCACTACTGGGCATATACCCAAAGAAAACCATAATCCCAAAAGAAACCTGTACCATAATGTTTATTACAGCACTATTTACAATAGCCAGGACATGGAAGCAACCTAAATGCCCATCAACAAATGAATGGATAAAGAAGATGTGGCATATATATATACAATGGAATATTACTCAGCTATAAAAAGGGATGAGATGGAGGTATATGTAATGAGGTGGATAGACCTAGAGTCTGTCATACAGAGTGAAATAAGTCAGAAAGAGAAAGACAAATATTGTATGCTAACTCACATATACGGAATCTAAAAATGGTACTGATGAACTCAGTGACAGGACAGGAACGGGGATGCAGATGCAGAGAATGGACTGGAGAACTCAAGGTTTGGGGGAGCGGGGGTAAGGGGGAGGCTGGAATGAAGTGAGAGAGTAACATGGACATACATATATACTACCAGTTGTAGGATAGATAGCCAGTGGGAAGTTGCTGTATGACAAAGGGTGTTCAGCTCGAGGATGGAAGATGCCTTAGAGGACTGGGACGGGGAGGGTGGGGGTAGCCCAGGGAGGGAGGGAATATGGGGATATGTGTATAAAAACAGATGATTGAACTTCCTGTGCCCCCCAAAATAAATAAATTAATTAATTAATTAAAAAAATAAAAAAATCCACATACAAATATATATAGTAAAGATTTAACTAACATATACCTAAAACCGTTAATAAGACAAACATACCATGAAGTCTTCCATTACTTCTAGGTAGGACTCTGCACCTGCTATGGAGAGGACTGTGGAGAGCTCAGACTGTGATCTGGTATTAGTCCTGTATTTGTCCTCACCATCCCTGGTTGTGCCCTATGTCTACATTCTCTATTGCAGAAACACTAGTCTATTCAGGTGAGCCACAGATGCAGGGTCTATCAAGCCTATTGTGGGCATTACATCTGCTCTTCCTGTGGCTCTTTCTCTTTCTCTTCTTTGGCCTTGCAGTCCTCAGGGATCAGTTTTGTTTTGGGTACCTACTTTCATGTGGGTTGCTCTCAGCAATCGGTCCCCCGCCCAGGCCAGAGGGGATGAAAGAGAGTGATTGGGGCTCACTTGTGTCTTCAGGTTGGGGGCTAGGGAGGGATATGACAGTCTAACTGAAATCTGCAGGTGTGCTTGCAGCTGCAGAGGTCAGTGTGAGCCTGAGGTGTGCTGTGTGTTCTCCCAGGGAAGTTGGTCCTGATCGTGGGACCCTTGTTGTTGGTGGGCTCCACATGCTGCCAGGAGGGTGTGGCCAATGACTTGGCTTACCCACAGGAGTCTTGATGTCAGCAGGTGGACAAGCAGCGGGGCCAGCAGTGCGTGACAGAGGTGGGGAGCAGAGCAGCATGCAGGCAGGTGGGCAGTAGGCGGGGTGCGGTAGTGTGGGGCAGGTCGGTGCAGAGCCTGGTGGGCAGGCTTTTGGATCCAGCAACCACAGGTCATGCAGCCTCTCAGCCTGTGAGTTCGTGGAGAGGGAAGTTCCTCCCAAGCACTTCAAAACAAAATTGCCCTGCTTCTCTGGCCCAGGATTTTCCCCAAACTCCCTCCTAGCTTCCCCATGCACCTGCCCCCAAGGATGTTCTCATGCAGCCAGCCCCAGCTCTCTCCCTGGTGTCTGTCCTCCAAATCCCAAGCCTTGGCACCCAGCCCCCACTGCCTCAGCGGGTGAGCAGATTAGCTTCCGTGACTGGGGAATGCTGCCTGACTCCTCCGTGAGGGAATCTTTCCATTCTGCCCTCAGCACACCTGCTGTTGCTCTCTCTTCTGGCAGCTCCGAGGTTCTCTCTGTCCTTTCTTGCAAGTGCGGAGGCTCCCCAGTGTGTGGGAGACTTCCCTCCTCACAGCTCCCTCCCACAGGGGCTGTTCTCCTCAGGATTCTTTGTCTCTCTTTTTCCCTTCTTTCCTTTGTGCTACCTGATTAGGTGGAAATTCTCTTCCCTTTTTGGCTGTTTGAGGTCTCTTGCTGGCATTCAGAAGGTGTTCTCCGGGAGCCACTCCCCAAGTAGATGTATTTTTGATGTATTTGTGGGGAGGAAAGTGATCTCCACATCCTACTCCTCCACCATCTTTTATTCAGGCCCTGGAATCTGGTGATCCTGATCTGCATGAGGGGAGAGTTTGAGTCAGTGTTCTCCAGGCCAGCAGTCCAAGCCACCCTGCAGCTCTGGGTTTAACAAATATGTTCTTTTGGCCCCTAATTGATGGCTCTCACAAAAAGATTCATAACTTTTTGTTAGTTGCCTCTTTACTTTCTTCAGTGTCTGAAATTTCTCACAGTTCTGGAGGCTGAGAAGTCCGACATCATGGTGCTGGTCCCTTCTATTTGCAGATGAGGTCCCTTTTCTTTGCTTACAGGCAGCCACCTTCTCACTGTGTCCTGGAACGCTGTCGACTGTTATGAGAAGAAAAGTGCACATGCCATCATTATCATCTAGCAAGTCATAGAAAACAGATGATTCGGGCCTTGTGATACCATCAAAACACATGCCAGTGAATACAGATCGAAAAACACATGTTTCTTTATGCTCATCCTCTTGATTGTTCTTTCCAGTATCCTGGGTGAAGTTTTTCCTGCCTGATTCTTGCAGAGGTTCTCTAGGATTGCCGCAGACTGAGGTCCCAAAATCTGTCTGTTCTGTACTCAAGTTTCTTACACCTGTTAAGTCAAAGCACTGAGACACAGAGGTTTGCAGCAAATAGAGGGTTTACTCACAAGGCAGAAAGGAGACAGGGCAACGAATCTCAAATCCACCTTCCTGGAAGGTATGGGGCTCAGGATACTCCAGAGCCAGTCATTAAAGGGGTGTCTCTTGGGTAGTAGTCACAAAAACCAGGGAACCATTCATAAAAACCAAAGCAGCAGATGTGTGTAAAACCTTTCCTCCAGGAGATACTGGCACTGTGAAGCATGGCAGAAGGAGAGTGTGAAGATGTCACCCAAAAAGTCAAAGAAAGTTGTGAGATGGCAGAGGAAGAGCACAAAAATTGTATCTGTCATCACCTCCATCCTCAGAGAGTATCCCAAAGGGCCCCTACCCCTCCAGGTGGTGATTTAATACTCGCAAATAAATATCTTCACATAAAGTCAGGAATCTTCTCAAAAGTCTGCTTCCATTTTGGGGCCCTGGGGTAAGTTAGTCTACATGCAAGACTTTTTTTTTATTATTTTTTTGGGGGTACACCAAGTTCAATCATCTGTTTTTATACACATATCCCTGTATTCCCTCCCTTCCTTGACTGCCCCCCACCCTCCCCACCCCAGTCCTCTAAGGCATCTTCCATCCTCAAGTTGGACTCCCTTTGTTATACAACAACTTCCCACTGACTATTTTACAGTTGGTAGTATATATATGTCTGTGCTACTCTCTCGCTTTGATACATGCAAGACTTTTAAGAGCTATTTTTCAGTTCCCTAGAGCTCTTTGGGTCTCATGGACAGGAACCTCACTGGTTTTCAAAGTCAAATGCTTTGGGTGCTTGTCCTTCAGGTGCAGGTCTTAATCTTTGGGGTGTCTGATGTGAGATACAAATCCTTCATTCCCCAGAGAACAATTGGATTTGTGAATTCCCTCCTAATTGGGGACTGCTATGCTGGGGATAGGGTTTATGGCAAGAAAACTTCTCAACCTCCCCTACCCATCTCAATGTGCCCCTTTCCTCATTTGCTAATGAGAAGGAGCCACTTGGCTACTTTTCAGCTCTGTCTCAGAAGAAATTGTTCCATATGTATCTGTAGATTTGGTATGTCTATGGGACAGTGAGTTGAAGATCTTCAACATTTTGAACAGCCTTATATAATCTACATATTTTTAAGATATTGGCTCAGGGCTTTCCAACACAGTAGTGATAGCCTATGATATATTCTTGGTCAGGTCTATTGAGGAGGAGGTCACTGACATAATTCCAAAGCTTAGTTTCTGGTGAAATTGCAGGGCAGTTGTCTTTGTCTGTCAGCAAGGCCTAGGCACAATTGGAGGGCTGTTGAAGTATCTAAGAAAAGCAGTTGGGTAAATGTGTACTATTATTGCTCAAAGGTGAAGACAAAGTGTGGTTTAGTCATCTACACAAGTTCTACAGAAGAGCATATTTGGAGTTACAAAGAGCTAGCTACTTTGTAACTCCAAATTCAAAAGGCCATAGATGCCCTGGAATTAGTAGAAATTTGTTGTTGTTTATAATGACATCCATTAAGGCAACATTATCTGATAAAGGGGCTCTGATAAAGGGAAGAGCATTGCTTAAGTCTCTATAGTCTATAGTTTGCTTTCACTTATTAGTGGTGACTTTTAGCACAGGCCTTATAAGGGAATTGAAAGGTGAGATGGTGGGAATCAGTACCTAAGTCTTTATCTAAGTCTCCTATGACAGGATGTAATTTTTAGTGCCTTGCCTTAGCTTGTATTGTGGTGTATTTCTCACCAATACCAGTAGGGGAAGATTAACTGGTTCCTACCAGGAAGTGCTCAACAGTAGTATAAAAGCCTTAATTTTGCTCCATGAATTTACCTCCTTGTTGAGGAGATCCATTCAAATAACAGGAAAATGGGTAATCTTGGGGAGGTACAACCAGGATAACAGCATTATTTTAGCAAAACTAGGCTGACATTTTAAATTTGTACCTTAGAGCAAAGTGGTGACATAAGAATTTCTAGCTTTCTTCACCCCCCTCCAAGAACCATCAATTGGACAACTATCCATGCACAACAATACCTTTACAAGACTTGACAGGTTACAGTACCTGGGTGAGGGACAGAAATAAGCAAATATGCATAGAAGAGAGTAAGAAATATAGATTTACAGTCCCCCATTACCCTTCCCCCAAGCTCAGGCAATCCAGTGCAGAGAGAGACACCTTCCCTATGAGAGGAGAGGGAAGTGAGTACCCATCTTCACCATGGATGACAGAGCCCACTTGCCACTGCACTAGGTTAACTCCTACAATCCTAGGTATCTCCCTGTGGGTTTCTGTTAAACAAGGTTCCTAGCTCACCTCAGCACCCTCTGGCTTCAGCAGTTCCAAGCAGTTCCATGGCCCTACGTGGCTACTGCAGCACCAGATTCATGGTAGGCTCTATGAATCCAGCCTCTCAGCTTAGTTTGGTACCTGCTGACTCTGGCAGGCCTACAGCTCCAGGTGACCCTCATGGCATTGGGCAACTCCTGTGGGACCAGTCCCTCAGTGGACTCCCACAACCCCAGGCTCCAGACCCACCTTGAAGCCTGCTGGCTCTCACAGCCCTGGGCAGTTCCCATGGCACCAAGCTCCAGGAAGTCTCCCAAGAACCCAGGTTTTTGGTTCACCCTATTTCCAGTCAGCTCCCATGGCCATTGGGCACTCTTGTGGCAGTAGACTCCAGGTAGAAACCCTTGAATCCAGACTCCTAGCTGGGCCCAGCACCAGGCTGACTACCACAGACCCAATCTTTTGACCTATCTCAGCACCAGGTAACCCTAGGGCCCTGGTGCACTCCAGTACCAAGCTGGCCCCTGTGGACCTAGACTCCAGACTAGCTCCCATAGAACCAGCCTGTCATTATGCCCCTACAGTAAGCTAGCCTTCAAGGCCCCAGATTAGAGGCTAGATCCCAAAGAACCAGGTTCTCAGGCTGCCATGGAATCAGACTAGCCTCCATGCTTACTGAAATAAGTCAGAGTAAGGCAAAAATTGTATGTACCACTTATATGTGGAATCTAAAAAAAAGATACAAGAAAATGTATATGCAAAATAGAAACAGACTCAGAGACATAGAAAACAAACTTGTGGTCTTCAAAAGAGTGAGTGGAGGTGGGAGGGACAAATCAGGAACATGGGATCACAGATAAAAACTACAATGTATGAAATTGATAAGCAAGATGGATACGCTGTATAGTACAAGGAATTATAGCCATTATCTTCTAATAACCTATAATGGAGTATAATTTGCAAAAATACTGAATTACTATGCTGTACACCTGAAACTAATATAATATTTAAATCAACTATACTTCAAGTAAAAATAAACATTAAAACATTTTTAAAAGACTGACCATATGAAGACTTCCTGAATATGTGATGGGAGTACATTTGGTTACAGATATTTGGAAACAGTTTGGAAGTTTATGTTAAACACACACTTACCATATTGCTACTCTTAACATTTTAACTAAGAGAAATGAAAACATAGGTTCACACAAAGATTTGTACATCAATATTAATAGCAGTTTTATTTGTAATAGTCAAGAACTGAAAACATTCCAAATAGCTGTACAAAGAAACACTACATGATAAGAAAAAATAATGTTCATTGCTTTAAATAAGAGCATGAAGAAATCTCAAAATAATTATGCTGTATTAAAAAAGACAAAAAAGAATATAGTGTATGATTCTATTTATACAAATTCAACAAAATTCCAACTAATTTATAGTCAGGGAAAGAAGATCATTGGTTACCTAGGGATAGGGATGGGGAGGTGTAGAGAGGAAAGCAATAAAAAGAATACAGAAACTTTTGGAGGTGATAGATATGCTCACCCTTATGATTGTGATAATGGCTTCATGAAAATTTACATAAGGATTGTTTTTATTTTATTAATGTATTATGTATTTGTTAATTTTAAAGTTGAAGTATAGTTGATTTTCAAAGTTGTGTTAGTTTCAAGTGTACAAAAAAGTGACTATTATATATATATCTCTATCTATCTATCTATCTATCTATCTATCTATCTATCTATCTATCTAAATATATATATATTCCCATTCCTTTTCAGATTCTTTCCCCTTATGGGTTATTACAAAATATTGAGTAGAGTTCCCTGTGCTATACAGTAGGTCCCTGTTGATTATATATATTTTTGGTTCATATATAGTAGTGTGTATATGTTAATGCCAAACCCCTAATTTCCCCCCCCCCTTTCCTCTTTTGTAACCATAAGTTTTTCTATGTCTGTGGGTTTGTTTCTGTTTTGTAAATAAGTACGTTTGTACCATTTTTTGTAGATTCTACATGCAAGTGACATTAAATGATATTTGTCTTTGTCTGGCTTACTTCACTCAGTGTGATTATCTCTGGGTCCATCCATGTTGCTGCAAATGGCAGTATTTCATTCTTCTATATGGCTATTATTCCACTGTATATATGTACCACATCTTTTTTATCCATTCATCTGTCAATGGACATTTAGGTTGCTTCCATGTCTTGGCTATTGTAAATAGTGCTGCGATGAACATTGGGGTGCACGAATCTTTCCAAATTGTGGTTTTCTCAGATATACCCAGGAGTGGGATTGCAGGATCATAAGGTAGCTCTATTTTTAGTTTTCCTAGGGAACTTCCATACTCTTCTCCACAGTGGCTGTACCAATTTACATCCCCACCAACAGTGCAGAAGGGTTCCTTTTTATGAATACCCTCTATAGCATTTATTATTTGATTTACTTTTTAATGATGGCCATTCTAACCAGTGTGAGAACCTCATTGTAGTTTTGATTTGCAGTTCTCTAATAATTAGTGACATTGAGCATTTTTTTATTTTTCTCTTGTCCATCTGTATGTCTTCTGTAGAGAAATGTCTACTTAGGTCTTCTGCCCATTTTTTGATTAGATGTTTTTGTGTTTTGCTATTGAGCTGCAGGAGCTATTTTTATATTTGGAGATTAATCCCTTGTCAGTTGAATCCTTTGTAAATATTTTTTTTCCCATTCTGTAGATTGTCTTTTCATTTTGTTTATGGTTTCCTTTGCTGTGCAAAAGCTTTTAAATTTAATTAGGTCCCATTTGTTTATTTTTGTTTTTATTTCCATTACTCAAGGAGACAGATCCAAAAGGATATCACTGCAATTTATGTTAAAGAGTGTTCTGCCTATGTTTTCCTCTAGGAGTTTTATAGTATCTCTTCTTAGATTTAGGTCTTTAATCCATTTTGAGTTTATTTTTGTGTATGGTGTTTGAGAATGTTCTAATTTCATTCTTTTACATGTAGCTGTACAGTTTTCACAGCACCACTTACTGAAGACTTTCTTTTCTCCACTGTATATCCTTGCATCCTTTGTCACAGATTAATTGACCACAAGTGTGTGGGTTTATTTCTGGGCTTTCTATCCTGTTCCATTGATCTATATTTCTTGGTTGTAGGTTTTTACCTTTAATCACTTTAAAAATATTGTGCCATTCCCTCTGGTCTGCAGAGTAACTGCTGAAAAATCAGCTGAGGGACTTCCCTGGTGGTCCAGTGGTTAAGAATCTGCCTTCCAATGCAGGGTGTGCAGGTTTGATCCCTGGTCAGGGAACTAAGATCTCACATGTCACGGGGCAACTATGCCCACGCACTGCAACTACTGAGCATGCAAGCCACAACTAGAGAACCTGTGTGCCACAACTAGAGAACTCATGCACTGAAACTAATGAGCCTGCATGCCACAGCTAGAGAGAAATCCACATGCTGCAACGAAGAGCCCACACACCACAACTAAGACCTGACAAAGTCAAAATTAAAAATAAATAAATAAATATCTAAAAATAATAAAAAAAGAAAACTCAGGTGATAACCTTATGGGGATTCCATTGTATATTATTTGTTGCTTTTCCCTTAAACCTTTAATATTTTCTCTTTGTCTCTAATTTTTGTCAATTTGATTACTATGTGTCTCACTGTTTTACTCCTTGAGTTAATTCTGCCTGAGACTATCTGTGCTTCCTAGACTTGGGTGACTGTTTTCCCATGTTAGAGAAGCTTTCAGCTATTATCATTTCAAACATATTTTCTCAGGAACTTTCTCTCTCTCTTCTCCTCCTGGGACCCCTATAATGCGAATGTTGGAGCATTTGACATTGTCCCAGAGGTATCTTAAACTGTCCTCATTTCTTGTCATTCTTTTTCCTTCATTCTGTTCTGCAGCAGTGATTTCCACCACTCTGTCTTCCAGCTCAATTATCTGTTCTCCTGCCTCATTTATTCTGCTATTGATTCCTTCTGGTGTCTTTTTCATTTCAGTTACTGTATTCTTCAATTTTGTTTGCTTATTTTTCATATTTTTTAACTCTTCTTTAAAAACTTCTTGTAACTTCTCTCTGTGCATCCACTCTTTTTCCCAAGTTATTGGGTCATGTTTATGATCATTAATACTCTGGACTGTTTCTCCAGTAGATTGCCTATCTCCATGTCACTTGATTGTTCTTCTGGGGTTTTATCTTGTTCCTCAATCTCGAACATCTTCATCTTCTGTCTCATTTTGTCCAAGTTTCTATTTGTATTTTTATGTATGTGGAAGATTAGTTATGTTTCTTGACACTAGTGAAGTGGCCCTCTGTAGGGGATGTTCTATGTGTCCCAGCAGTACAGTGCCCCCTCATTACCCAAGGGCCAGGGACAGGATGGCTTGACATTAGGTTCTGACCTGCATTTGTGTACTTGGTTCCGTAGGCTGCTGGATCATAATTTTCTTCCTTCTGATGTCTGTCCCATGGTGGGTGAGGCTTGTCTAGAGGCTTGTGCAGGTTTCTTGGTGGAAGGGGCCAGTGCCTGCCCACAGGTGGGTAGAGCTGGGCCTTGGTCCTCTGGTGGGCAAGGCCTTGTCAAAGGGTATGTCTAGAGGTTGCTATAGGCTCAGGAATTCTTTAGGCAGACTGTCTTCTGATAGGTGGGGTTATGTTCCTGCCCTGTTAGTTGTTTGGCCTGAGGCGTCCTAGCACTGGTGACTACAGGCTGTTGGGTGGGACCGGGTCTAGGTGCTAATTACCCACACAAGATGTCTGCCTCCAACAAGAGTTCAAGTACATAAACACTCCCCAATATTTCCATCACCAGGTTTTATGACCTCAGAGAGAACCACAGCCACTCACCACCTCCTCAGGAGCCTCTACAAGACCAGTAGGTAGGTCTGGCCCAGGAACCTATGAAGTCACTGCATTTGTCCTGGATCCCAGTGCACACAAGAGTAGAGTCTCTATTTCGCCCATTCCTGTGGAGTTCCTACAATGAAAAAATGCTGGCTTTCAAAGCCAAATGTTCTGGGAGCTTCTCTTCTTGATGCCAGACCCCCAGGCTGGGGAGACTGATATGGGGCCCAGAATCATCACTCCTGTGAGAGAATTTATGTGATACAATCTTTTTCCAGTTTGTGGGTTACCTACCCAGGCGGTATGGTATCTGATTAACTGTGAGTGCACCCCTCCTACAATCTCATTGGGTATGTTCTTTACGTCTTTGGTTGTATAATATATTTTTGGTAGGTTCCAGTCTTTTTATTGATGGTTATTCAGCAGTTAGCCATGATTTTGGTGTTCTTATGAAAGGAGGTGAGCTCAACATCTTTTTACTCTGCTGTATTTCTTCAAATCCCTTAGGGATTAGTTTTAAATTTAAGGAATGGAAAAACATGTTTGGAATCAAAGAACCCTCAAGTAATTTAAGCTCTGTAAAGTTCTTGTCAACTTACTAGCCAATTAGATTTTCTTTAAAGTGAATAATAAATCAAAATATTCAAGTTTTTTCTATTTATATTAATGTGATGTTACTGTTTTTTACATTCTTGATCATATTTTATAACTATTTCTTTGTATTCTATAAATACACATTTTTGTTCCCTATTAGTAATGAGCATCTCATGTAAGGACCTGCTTTTCAGTTTGATGGTCCAGGAGCTTGTCTGATTCTGATGTGAACCACTTCAAGGCACAATTATGTGTCAGAAGTCTGATGTTGAAGGAAAACTCTGGACTAGGCACCTGCTGTTGGGAAAATGAAAACGTGATGAGCAGTTATTGCAAATGTCACTTGATAAGTCAACTACTCAAACATACTAACTGGGTTAGATGGTTCTGTTACTAAAACATTTCAATCAATTCTTGTCATTGGTTCCTCTTCCCAATACCTCTTTGTCCCTCAAGATCCCACTCTAAGGCTGCACATCAGCTCACAGCAGACTTTGGGGAAATGCTTCTTTCTTGGAAAGATAAGTCATGTGTAAGACAGGCTGAGGCAAAATGCAGCCAGTGGTTGGGAACAATACTTGGCCCGGGCATGGAGAGTTTGGGAGATGCTGAGGAAGAAAAAAAACCTTTTTTTTTTTTTTTAGCATTTTTTAGTAAAAAAGTATTTTTCATTTAAGGTATGTACATTTTTAAGACAAAATGCTATTGCACACTTAATAGCCTACAGTATAGTATAAACATAACTTTTATAAGCACCGGGAAACCAACAAATTCATGTGACTCACTTTATTGATATTTGCTTTATTGCGGTAGTTTGGAACCGAACCTGCAATACCTCCAAGGTACACCTGTATATGGTAAGATAGGTTTTCTCCCTGTTGTGTCAAAGATGGTCAGTGGCAGCTCTAGCCTCAGTAACATCGTCATACATTATCACTCTGGAGATTCACTATATGAGTCCACTGGGCTTTGAAGCAAGCACACTGGGTCTGCATGTGCAGGATAAATGATATGAAAACCAATAACTCTCCGGCTGAGCAGGCTGCAAGGAAAAGGGTTTCTTTTGATCAAAGTAGCAATCTGGCTTGTGAACCTCTTTTCACTCTAGGCCTTGCCCTCTGTGCTGAGCCCGAGTCCAAAGTTTGCCTCACAGAGAACTCAAAGCCAAAGCTCAGACCCACGTGAGACTGTCTAACTGTAGTGTGGGGCCCTAGAGAACAAACTCCTAGAAGAGGGAGGAGGGAGGTGGCGACAACAGTGAAATGAACAGAAGTCAAAAACAAATGTGGACAGATGGCGATTTCTATCATCAACAGATCATGAGTAAAATATAGCATGTATTATTCTGAGAAGTTAAACCATCCTCAGGATATGAAGAGCGTTAAACTTCCAACAGATACAGAAGGCAGAGGGTCAGGTCCTGCAAAGTTCCCTGCTGGGCAGATAACTAGGACAGTGCCTCTCAGCCATGCCCTCTGTTGGCAGACAGTGAAAATTTTTCCAGAGGAGCATTCAGGCCATCAGTCCCTGGTTCATTTTCTGGCCCCATAGAGATCCTCTCCAGGGAGAGGTTTGCCTCTGTGAGTTCTTTTCTTGAGATCAAATTCCTCTGAGCCAGTCAGAATGCACCAAGGTTGCAGATGGCAGAGAATCGGGGCCTGGGTGAAGTCTTAGAGTGGCCAAGCAATCCCTGAGTGTGGTTTGGGGTGTTTGTAGTAAGACAAAAGGGAGAGTGAATGAAAACTCTCTCACCCATACCATTCTTAAGGGAAAACTGGAGCTGAATGTAAGGAAGCCTGGGCATCCTCAGAAATTGTATTATATTCTGAGAGCAGATGCAGGGCATGGGGAAGGTTTCTGTGGTGCAGGAGTTGTCAAGTTCACCCAAAGCACACCTGGTCCCCAGGAGTAAACACAGAGTTCACCCTGGCCCCATCCCCTCTTCTCTCAGTTGAACCAGGGAGAAACAACTCCTTGAATTTTCAGCATCTACTAAAACTTGGCTCTTGGCTCTGCATCCTCTGCCAGAGCATGGCAGGTTGGAGCGAGGGACCCAGCAAATAAGACTGTACCTTTGTGCTGTTGACACAACAGGGGGACTTTCACTCTTTTGCTGGGGTTCAGGAGTGGGGTCCATTCTGGTTGTCAGTGGGAGGATGTGACCCTTGATGGGTCCCTCCCAGCCTATGCCTCATGGGGAGCTCCCAAATCCACCTTCCTCCTGCAGGGAGAGACACAGCAGCTGCAGCTACAGAGCCCATCTTCAGAAACCACAGACTGGAGGTGTGTATCTCCACAAAACCTGCTTCTCAGTGATTTCTACCAAGTTAGAGTGCCTACTTGGATGCCCGGTGGGGACAACTTCTCAAGTGGCAGGCCTAGAGAGCTGCTCCTCTTGTTAGTGAACAAGTTTCAGATTTCACATCTCTGTCTCATCATTGCCAGGGTGGCACTTAAGGGAGTCCGGGCAGCAGGTCCAACCAGCATTTAAGGGAGAAATCTGCAGTTCACATTCAGGTCCCCCTGTTCAAGGTCTCAGGGTGCTCGGGATAGGAAGCCAGCTCAGTCCTGCGTGAGAACAGAAGGCTGTGGGTTAATTTGTCTTGTGTGGCTTCTGAACAGAAGTGGTGAATATACTTTATACATTGGAAGTACTAGGAAGAGCATACAAGATTCCAAGGATGAGTGACTATTACAGTATTTTTTCCTCTGGATTTAGTGGTATCTTATTCTATCTATTGAATATGGACACACTGAAAGAAAAAAAGTTTTTTAAATTAAATTGTCTCTCCTTCCCAGTATAAGATGCCAGTTCAATCACTAAAGAATGGATCATTTGTCCCTTAAGAATGGCACAATTATATGCCATTTTCCTCCATCAATTTTTGTCCATTTTGGAGCCTAAAGGTAATCGAGAAAAGTGCAATTAGAGCACTCAAATTGCCAACATTGGTAAATACATGCGTTTGTAAGACTAACACTGGAATCTTTTGCCTTGCTCCTGCATGGACAGGGCTCTGATGAGCATGGCTTTAAATAAAATCCAAGCATCTTCTCTCCCTGTTTAGCTGAGGTACAGCTACCAAGAGAGCAGAGCAGCATTTCAGGTATAACCTAGTCTATTCCTGAGGAGAACGTGTGATATTCACACTCAGGGTGGAAGAGGCAATCTCACCACACACCAAGGTTCTCCTTGCAGGTAGAGCAGGAAAGCCCTGGGTAGGACTAGAATGCAGAGTCCACAGGCTCTCTGCCCTACCCTCATGACACCCCATTATGCCGGAGCCTGGGTTTTGCAGCAAAACTCATTCAGGCCAGGGAACCGTGGGTCCAACAAGAATTGTAGGCAGTCTATTAAAACTCTGGAAATGGCCAGTCCTGCTGCTTTAATCATTAATTCACCAGAGAAGCAATATGATGATAGATACGGTGCCTGCTATTCATGCAAAGTAACAACACAAGGGACTCCCCTAAACTGATAAAGGATATGAAGCCAATTATTAACGTATTGCCTCCCTGTTCTAAATTCACCCTTTAATATATGCTCTCTGATAATGGATGAATTACTTTAAGCATCTCTCCTTCAAAGTGCTCACGATGTTACGCTTTCTCAGTTAGAAGACACTGGATGGACACTGAAGGAGGAAGTGGCTCTCCTGTGACTTCTGGCTGTCAGAAGTGTGGGTGTAAGGATATCCTAGGTGCTCTGCCCCAAGCATGTGCCCAGAACAACTGTCCTCATCGAATGTGCAATCCCAGTGTGGCCTGATCATTGGCTTTCTGTGGCCCTCTTCATAGGGACATCCTGTGCTCTAAGCCACCTACCCGGTGATTGCCTCTACTTGACCGCTCTCTGGCCCCACCGCACCACTAGGTTTATCTCCTGTACTTCTCCCAAGGCTGCAGCCCTCACAACACTGAGGGCCTCCTGATCCTATGTATAGGACATTGTTAGCTCCAGGCCTCCAAATCCACCAGGACACGTTCCTACCACAGGTCCACACGCTGGCCACCAGCTTTGTCTTGACCACACTGATGTGCTCCAGAGGGTAGCTTCCTGCTTACCCTGCAACTGTAGACCAGCTCTGGTTCTGTAGACCAGCTCTGGCGCTGGCAAACCAGCAAACTTCTCTGCCATCCAGTAGGTTCTCCTACACCTTCTCCAGGGAGGTGTGACCTCCAGCCTTGGGGAGAGACCCCCATTTCAAGTTTGTCTTTGCTTGGGTATGCTCCCTCAGGCCCAGGATACCATATAGAGTTTTCCTATAAGCTATATATTCTACATTTGTCATTCTTTAATAACTCTTTAGTTAAACATTATGTTTAACTTTATGTTAAAATTCCCCTGTCCACTGTGTACTTCCCATCTCTTGATTGGATCTGGACTGCTACAGAACACAACACCTACAGCAAATACCATTCTTGGAATTACTGAAAGCTTTCTTTTGAGAGCTGCATCAAATAAGAATGTCTACTATCACCCAGAAAGATTAGTAAGGGGGAAAAAAGGAACAAAATGCTTGGAAAGGAAGAAGTGAGACTAGCATTCTCTGCAGATAATATGATTGTGTATACTATATTCTACAGGTACTTACAGACAAATTGGTAGAATCAATCAAAGAGTTTAGGTGGCTGTTTGTAGGATAAAATATCAACATACAGAAGCCAGTTTTATTCTATTTACCAGCAACACATTTACAAAATGAAAATTTCAAAGGCAGTATTTGCAAAATATGAAGTACCCAGGATAAAATGTCCTCTTATGGGAAAAATATGAAATATTATTGGGACACATTAAGGAAGTCCTTATTAAAAGGAGAGATAGACCATATCCATTCAATAACATTCCATATTACTGACAAGAAGTCAAATCTAAATGTTCAACGCAATCCTAATTAGAACCCCAAACATGATTTTAGCTGAACTCTTTCTCATGAATTGATAATTTAAATGGAGTCAAGACAGGCCCAAAATAACCTAGGTATTCTTGAAGAACAAGGCAGAATTGAGTGGCCTTATCCAAATATCAGAATTGACTATAGATCTGTGGTAATTAATATTGATATGTGGTATTTTAAAGAGACAGATAAATAGAGCCATGGTACTTAACAGAGAGTATACAAACTAGTCCATACATAGGTAGATGCTTGATTTATGACACATGTGGCACTGCAAATCAGTAGGAAAAAGGGAAGACTTTTCAATAAGCAGTTCACTGAGACAATGAGATATCCACCTGAAGATAAAAATGAAACCCTACTCAACACTACACACAAAAATCACTTGTAGGTGGATTATGCCCTAACTGTGAAAGGCAAAACCATAAATATTTCAGAAGACAAAATAGAGAATATTTTCATGGCCCCAGGGCAGGGACATATTTCTTGAAATAGAAAAGCACTAACCACAAGGAAAAAAATGATACATTTGACTATGTTATAAATATGTTATATAATTATGTTTTAATTAAGATTTGTTCACAAAGCACAGCATAAGGCAAGAGAAAATACAAACAACAAAACAAAGGACTATTGTGGCCACACATATAACCACCAATGGACTGGCATTTAAAACACATAAATAACTTATTGGATCAGCAACAACAAGATGGAAAATAGAATAGAAAAATGGTGAAAGAGTTGAACATGAACACGCTTTTCACAGAAGAGAAAATCCAAAAGGTTCATAAACATGAGAATGTGCACAAACTTAATAGTAGTGGTAAAAAAAGTAAATTAAATTCTGGCAATACTTGGTGTAGATGAAGTTGTGCAGGAGCAAGAACTCTCTGTGTTACTGGCGGGATTGTAAATTGGTACAACCACTACAGAAAACAATTTGGCATCCTGTAGAAAAGGAAGATATGCATACTCTATGGGCCAGTGATTCTGTTCTTACATGTATACCCAAGAGACTTTTAAACTTAAGTCCCATGAAAAATGTCCAAGAATGCTCATGGCACCATTGTTCATAATAAAAAGCTAAAAAGAAACAACCCTAGGGTTCATCCAGTGTAGAATGGTATAATCATGTCATAATCACTTTGCTAAAATCATATACTGGAATACTAGTCAACAATGGAGATAAAAGATCTATGGCTGCTAGGAACAACACGGATGAGTCTCTCAAATAAGTGATACAGAGTGAAAGAAGCAGGCCATGCATACAAAAGTTGTAAAGTCACATTTAAAAAAAACAAAAAAGCACTGAAATGATTATCACAAAGTCAAGATAATAACTATATCCATAGGGGAGGGTGTGGGTTGTGATTGGGAGGAATACGGTGGCTGTATTCTGGAAGGCCTGCAATGGTCTATTTCTTGTCCTTGGTCCTGGTTACATGGGTGTTTGCTTTATAAATTATCTAAACCTGGCAGATATGTTTTATGCACGCCTCTATACCGCAGATTTGAAAAAAAAATGCTTCCACCCAAACATGTAATAGAAAGAAAATTATGTGATGTAGAAATTTTTGATGAGCTTTGAATTATTATTTTTTTTTTTTTTTTATTATTATTTTATTTTATTTTTTTGGGGGGTACACCAGGTTCAATCAACTGTTTTTATACACATATCCCCATATTCCCTCCCTTCCTTGACGCCCCCCCCTCGAGTCCCCCCCACCCTCCCTGCCCCAGTCCTCTAAGGCATCTTCCATCCTCGAGTTGGACTCCCTTTGTTATACAACAACTTCCCACTGACTATTTTACAGTTGGTAGTATATATATGTCTGTACTACTCTCCCGCTTCTTCTCAGTTTCCCCTTCACCCCCCGCCCCCTCCCATACCTCGAGTTCTCCAGTCCATTCCCTGTATCTGCTTCCCTGTTCTTGTCACTGAGTTCATCAGTACCATTTTTAGATTCCGTATATGTGAGTTAGCATACAATATTTGTCTTTCTCTTTCTGACTTACTTCACTCTGTATGACAGATTGTAGTTCTATCCACCTCATTACATATAGCTCCATCTCATCCCTTTTTATAGCTGAGTAATATTCCATTGTATATATATGCCACATCTTCTGTATCCATTCATTTGTTGATGGGCATTTAGGTTGCTTCCATGTCCTGGCTATTGTAAAGAGTGCTGCAATAAACATTATGGTACAAGTTTCTTTTGGGATTATGGTTTTCTTTGGGTATATGCCCAGGAGTGGGATTACTGGATCATATGGTAGTTCTATTTGTAGTTTTTTAAGGAACCTCCAAATTGTTTTCCATAGTGGCTGTACCAACTTACAGTCCCACCAACAGTGCAGGAGAGTTCCCTTTTCTCCACAACCTCTCCAACATTTGTTGTTTCCAGACTTTGTGATGATGGCCATTCTGATTGGTGTGAGGTGATACCTCATTGTGGCTTTGACTTGCATTTCTCTGATGATGAGTGATGTTGAGCATCTTTTCATGTGTTTGTTGGCCATCTGTATGTCTTCTTTGGAGAAATGTCTATTTAGGTCTTCTGCCCATTTGTGGATTGGGTTATTTGCTTTTTTGGTATGAAGCTTCATGAGCTGCTTGTATATTTTGGAGGTTAATCCTTTGTCCGTTGTTTCATAGGCAATTATTTTTTCCCATTCTGAGGGTTGCCTTTTAGTCTTGTTTATGGTTTCTTTTGCTGTGCAAAAGCTTTTAAGTTTCATGAGGTCCCATTCGTTTATTCTTGATTTTATTTCCATGATTCTAGGAGGTGGGTCAAAAAGGATGTTGCTTTGATGTATGTCAAAGAGTGTTCTGCCTATGTTTTCCTCTAGGAGTTTGATAGTGTCTGGCCTTATATGTAGGTCTTTAATCCATTTGGAGTTTATTTTTGTGTATGGTGTTAGGAAGTGTTCTAATTTCATTCTTTTACATGTTGCTGTCCAATTTTCCCAGCACCACTTATTGAAGAGGCTGTCTTTTTTCCATTGTATACTCGTACCTCCTTTGTCAAAGATAAGGTGCCCATATGTGTTTGGGCTTACTTCTGAGTTCTCTATTCTGTTCCATTGATCTTCCTTTCTATTTTTGTGCCAGTACCATACTGTCTTGATCACTATGGCCTTGTAGTATAGTTTGAAGTCAGGAAGCCTGATTCCACCAACTCCATTTTTCCTTCTCAAGATTGCTTTGGCTATTCGGGGTCTTTTGCGTTTCCATACAAATCGTAAGATTTCTTGCTCTAGTTCTGTGAAAAATGCCATTGGTAATCTGATCGGGATTGCATTAAATCTGTAAACTGCTTTGGGTAGTACAGTCATTTTCACGATGTTGATTCTTCCAATCCAGGAACATGGTATATCCCTCCATCTGTTTATGTCATCTTTGATTTCTTTCATCAATGTCTTAAAGTTTTCTGCATACAGATCTTTTGCCTCCTTAGGCAGGTTTATTCCTAGGTATTTGATTCTTTTGGTTGCAATGGTGAATGGGAGAGTTTCCTTAATTTCTCTTTCTGCTCTTCCGTTGTTAGTGTATAGGAATGCAAGAGATTTCTGTGCATTAATTTTGTATCCTGCTACTTTACTAAACTCATCAATGAGTGCTAGCAGTTTTCTGGTAGAGTCTTTAGGGTTTTCTATATATAGTATCATGTCATCTGCAAAGAGTGATAATTTTACTTCTTCTTTTCCAATTTGGATTCCTTTAATTTCTTTTTCTTCTCTGATTGCTGTGGCTAACACTTCCAAAACTATGTTGAATAACAGTGGTGAGAGTGGACACCCTTGTCTTGTTCCTGTTCTTAGAAGGAATTCTTCCAGTTTTTCTCCATTGAGAACAATGTTGGCTTTTGGTTTGTCATATATGGCTTTTATGATGTTGAGGTAATTTCCTTCTATGCCCATTTTCTGGAGAGCTTTTATCATAAATGGATGTTGAACTTTGTCAAAAGCTTTTTCTGCATCTATTGAAATGATCATATGGTTTTTATCCTTCAATTTGTTGATATGATGTATCACGTTGATTGATTTGCGTATATTGAAGAATCCTTGCATCCCAGGGATAAACCCCACTTGATCGTGGTGTATGATTTTTTTAATGTGCTGTTGCAGTCTGTTAGCTAGTATTTTGTTGAGGATTTTTGCATCTATATTCATCAGTGATATTGGTCTGTAGTTTTCTTTTTTTGTGACATCTTTGCCTGGTTTTGGTATCAGGGTGATGGTAGCCTCATAGAATGAGTTTGGGAGTGCTCCGCCTTCTGCAATATTTTGGAAGAGTTTGAGAAGGATAGGTGTTAACTCTTCTCGAAATGTTTGATAGAATTCGCCTGTGAATCCATCTGGTCCTGGGCTTTTGTGTGTTGGGAGATTTTTAATCACTGCCTCAATTTCTGTACTTGTGATTGGTCTGTTCATGGTTTCTATTTCTTCCTGGTTCAGTCTTGGAAGATTGTATTTTTCTAAGAATGTATCCATTTCTTCCAGGTTATCCAATTGATTGGCATATAGTTGCTTGTAGTAGTCTCTCATGATGTTTTGTATTTCTGAGGTGTCCGTTGTGACTTCTCCTTTTTCATTTCTAATTCTGTTGATTTGCATCTTCTCCCTTTTTTTCTTGATGAGTCTGGCTAATGGTTTATCAATTTTGTTAATCTTCTCAAAGAACCAGCTTTTAGTTTTATTTATTTTTCTTATGGTTTCTTTCCTTTCTTTTTCATTTATTTCTGCTCTGATCTTTACGATTTCTTTCCTTCTGCTCACTTTGGGGTTTCTTTGTTCTTCTTTCTCTAGTTGTTTGAGGTGTAAGGTTAGGTTGTTTATTCGATCATTTTCTTGTTTCTTAAGGTAGGACTGTATTGCTATAAACTTCCCTCTTAGAACTGCTTTTGCTGCGTCCCATAGGTTTTGGGTTGTTGTGTTTTCGTTGTCATTTGTTTCTAGATACTTTTTGATTTCCTCTTTGATTTCTGTAGTGATTCCTTGGTTGTTTAATAGTGAATTGTTTAGCCTCCATGTGTTTGTCTTTTTTGCAGTTTTTTTCCTGTAATTGATATCTAGTCTCATGGCGTTGTGGTCTGAGAAGATGCTTGATATGATTTCAATTTTCTTGAATTTGCTGAGGTTTGATTTGTGACCCAAGATGTGATCTATCCTGGAAAATGTTCCGTGTGCACTTGAGAAGAAAGTGTAGTCTGTCGTTTTTGGATGGAATGTCCTATAAATATCAATTAAGTCGAGATGGTCTAATGTGTCATTTAAAGCTTGTGTGTCTTTATTTATTTTCTGTTTGGATGATCTGTCCATTGATGTAAGTGGGGTGTTCAAGTCTCCCACTATAATTGTGTTACTGTCGATGTCCCCTTTTATAGCTGTTAGCATTTGCCTTATGTATTGAGGTGCTCCTATATTGGGGGCATAGATATTTACCATTGTGATATGTTCTTCTTGGATGGATCCCTTGATCATTATGTAGTGCCCTTCCTTGTCTCTTTTAATAGTCTTTACTTTCAAGTCTAATTTGTCTGATATGAGTATTGCTACTCCAGCTTTCTTTTGACTTCCATTTGCATGGAATATCTTTTTCCATCCCTGTACTTTCAGTCTATATGTATCCCTTGGTCTGAAGTGGGTTTCTTGTAGGCAGCATATAGAAGGGTCTTGTTTTTGTATCCATTCAGCCAGTCTGTGTCTTTTGGTTGGAGCATTTAATCCATTTACATTTAAAGTGATTATTGACATGTGTGTTCCAATTACCATTTTCTTAATTGTTTTGGGTTTGTATTTGTAGGTGTTTTCCTTTTCTTGTGTGTCCTACTTAGAGAAGTTCCTTTAGCACTTGTTGTAAGGCTGGTTTGGTGGTGCTGAATTCTCTTAACTTTTGCTTGTCTGGAAAGCTTTTGATTTCTCCCTCAAATCTGAATGAGATTCTTGCTGGGTAAAGTATTCTTGGCTGTAGGTTTCTCTCTTTCAGGACTTTCAGTATATCCTGCCATTCCCTTCTGGCCTGCAGAGTTTCTGTAGAAAGGTCAGCTGTTATCCTGATGGGTTTTCCCTTATATGTTGTTTGTTGCTTTTCTCTTGCTGCTTTTAATATTTTTTCTTTGTGTTGAATTGTCGTTAGTTTGATTAATATGTGTCTTGGTGTATTTCTCCTTGGGTTTATTCTGTATGGGACTCTCTGTGCTTCTTGGACTTGGTTCATTATTTCCTTTCCCATGTTGGGGAAGTTTTCCACTAGAACCTCTTCAAATATTTTCACAGACCCTTTCTTGTTTTCTTCTTCTTCTGGGATGCCTATAATTCGAATGTTGGTACGTTTAAGGTTATCACTGAGGTCTCTGAGGCTGTCTTCTAGTCTTTTTATTTTTTTATCTTTTTCCTGCTCTGTGGCGTTTATTTCTTCCATTCTATCTTCCAACTCACTTATTCGTTCTTCTGCCTCAGTCATTCTGCTGGTTAGAGCATCTAGAGTATTTTTAATTTCAGTTATTTTGTTATCCATTGCTGTTTGTTTTTCTGAGTTCTTATGAACTGTTTCTTGTACTTTCTCTAATTTGTTATCGAGATTTTGTATCATTTTTACTATCATTACTCTAAATTCTTTTTCAGGCATTTTTCCTATTTCCTCCTCATTTATTTGGTCTTGTGGGTTTTTTTCCTGCTCCTTTGCCTGCATGGTGTTTCTTTGTTTCCTCATGGTTGTCCAAGCTTTTGGGGTTGCTTGTCCTGGTGATAGAGGTGTTTATAGAAGACTGTCCAAGCCTCAGACTAATGTCCAAGTATTGGATTAAACGAATATTCAGTATTTCTGAAGCAAGGTCTTAGAACTACACCCCACTGTGTGCTGCAGACAGCAGGCAGGCAGACAGGAAGGACATGGCGGCAGTCTTACTGAATTATTTTTTTTGAGCTTTGAATTATTATGCATGAAAATCTTGGTCTTTTAATCAAGAGATCAGCAAGTGTCCATTATCATTAAAAGAGGGGAAAGAAGGGATTCTTTAAGTTATACATATATATGTGTATATATATATATATATATATATATATATACATATATAGGTATTGCATAATCTAGTCATCACTCTAAACCTTTCTCTTGCCAGATTAATTCACCCTGTATTTATATCAACTCCCAAGTCACTGATGACAGACATTGGAGGATCATCATCAACATTAGGCATTGCAGGCCAAATCCATTACAGTGAGACTAGGCCACCAGGCTTAAATGCAAGCAGGCACACTGGGGCTACTGGGCATGCAAAAGGCATCTATGTCTTTTTCGCAGGGGAGTCCACTGCAGTAACCTAGGGCTTAACTTTATCACATTTAACAAGTGCTCTTGTCCAGAGACCTCCATGTGCTGGAGAATCTAGAGTAAGCTGAGGAATGTCCTCAGCATTCTCGAGATTGGACATGAAATTTACCATGGTGTAACCAATGGTGGAAGAGCAAAGAGTTGGTTTAGGTTGTGCACCTTATAGGGAGAACCCAGGAGTGGGTTGGGTTTTCCAGATTTCAATATAAATTGCTTCATTCTCCAGGCTTTGCATTTCTAGACTGAGCAGTGCTAATCTGTTTTGACCTCACCTCTTACTCATTCTAGTCTTTGCCCCAGCAGGACAAAAAATTTAACTGTGTGACAAATTTTCCTGAGGACATTGCTCAAGACAGCGCTGGATACGGAAGCCGTCCAGGAACATATTTAAAAAGACATCATTTTCAGTAGGAATTGCTAGCACTACGGTAGTTTAATGTTGACACGTAGTGTATTCTCTCAGGAATTTTCTGTAATCTATCAATCCAGCCAGCCACTGGTAAACAATGTTTAACACAGGATAAGTGCTAACCACCATGCTGAGCACTGGGAGGGACAGAGGCTGGGGGTGTGTTTATTTTGGTACAGACAGTGAGGTACCAATTTATGTTGCCTTTAGCAAATAGATACCTAAGGTATTCATGCCAGCCCCATTTACTGAGTGAACTGTCATTTCCCCTGTATCTGGGAAGACCGCCTTCATTTCCTACTAATATTAACTCTGGAATTATTTATGTATATGCGGCTCTGCCCCTGGGCTTTCTATTCTGTTCTGGAGACCCAGTACCAGAATATTTAAATCACGGTGGCGTTAAATACGTTTTAATATCTGATAGGGCCAGTTTCTGCGCATTGCACATTTTTTTTTTCCCTTTCAGGAACGTGTTCAGGCCCGCGGCAGGGGGCGGGGTCGCGCCTCCTCCGCGACTCCGGTTCCAGCGGAGCCTCAAGGACGCGGAGATGGAAATCCCGAGGCTGCTCCCGGCTCGCGGGACGCGACAGGGCGGCGGCACCGGCAGCCCCCGGGGCGGCGGCCGGATCCACGGAGGTCCTGACCCCCGGGCCGGCCAGGCCCCCGCGCGCCGCCTCCTGCTGCTCCGGGGCCCCCAAGATGGCGGGCCCGGGCGGCGGCGTGAGGAGGGCCGCGCGGCCTCCCCAGGCCCGGGCCCTAGCCCGTTGGCGCTGAGGCCCGATCACGCTGGAGGCGTCGGTGGTGGCGGTGGCGGCGGCGGCGGCGGCGGCGGCGACGACGATGACTTCTTCCTGGTGCTGCTGGACCCGGTGGGTGGTGACGTAGATACCGCGGGCGCCGGCCAGGCCGCAGGGCCCCAATGGAGGGAGGAGGCCGGGCTGGGCCCACGGCTGCAGGGGGGCGAAAGCGGCGCGAACCCCGAGGGCCGCCCTGCGCTGGGCCCCAGCTGCCTGTCCGCTATCCCCGGCCCAGTCCCGGCCCTGGCCCCGATCCCCGCCCCAGGCCTGGGCCCCGCGGCGGCCTTCGCGGGCACCGTCACCATTCACAACCAAAACCTGCTGTTGCGCTTCGAGAACGGCGTCCTCACCCTGGCCACGCCCCCGCCGCCAGCCTGGGCGCCTGGGGTCGCCCCTGCCCCGCAGCCCGGGGGTCTGATCGCCCCGCAAGCGGGGATCCCGCACGCCACGCAGCCTGGCGACTGTCCCGAGCTGCCGCCCGACCTCCTGCTGGCCGAGGGGGCCGAACCCGCGTCCGCCCCAGCGCCCGAGGAGGAGGCGGAGGGCCCGGCTGCAGCTGAGAGCCCCCGCGGGCCGCCAGGCCCGGGCCAGGGCGTGGTGCTGTACCTGTGTCCTGAGGCGCAGTGCGGACAGACCTTTGCCAAGAAGCACCAGCTAAAGGTGCACCTGCTGACACACAGCAGCAGCCAGGGCCAGCGGCCCTTCAAGTGCCCCCTGGGTGGTTGCGGCTGGACCTTCACCACCTCGTACAAGCTCAAGAGGCACCTGCAGTCACACGACAAACTGAGGCCCTTTGGCTGCCCGGCAGAGGGCTGTGGCAAGAGCTTCACCACCGTATATAACCTCAAAGCGCACATGAAGGGTCATGAGCAGGAGAACTCATTCAAATGCGAGGTGTGTGTGGAGACCTTCCCCACGCAGGCCAAACTCAGCGCCCACCAGCGCAGCCACTTCGAGCCTGAGAGGCCCTACCAGTGCGCGTTTTCTGGCTGCAAGAAGACGTTTATCACAGTGAGTGCCCTGTTTTCCCATAACCGCGCTCACTTCAGGGAACAGGAACTCTTTTCCTGCTCCTTTCCTGGCTGCAGCAAACAGTATGACAAGGCTTGTAGGCTGAAAATTCACCTTCGGAGCCACACTGGTGAGAGACCGTTCCTTTGTGACTTTGAGGGCTGTGGCTGGAACTTCACCAGCATGTCCAAACTCCTAAGGCACAAAAGGAAGCACGATGATGATCGGAGGTTCATGTGCCCTGTGGAAGGCTGTGGGAAATCTTTCACGAGGGCCGAACATCTGAAAGGCCACAGCATAACCCACCTGGGCACAAAGCCTTTTGTGTGCCCGGTGGAAGGCTGCTGTGCCAGGTTCTCTGCTCGCAGCAGCCTCTACATTCACTCCAAGAAACACCTGCAGGATGTGGACACTTGGAAAAGCCGATGCCCAGTCTCCACTTGTAATAAACTCTTCACATCCAAGCACAGCATGAAGACCCACATGGCCAAAAGGCACAACCTGCGTCAGGATCTCTTAGCTCAGCTAGAAGCTGCAAATTCTCTCACGCCCAGCAGTGAACTTACCAGCCAGGGGCAGAATGACCTCAGTGATGCAGAGCTTGTGTCTCTCTTCTCTGACGTGCCTGGTAATAGTTCTGCTGCAGTACTGGACACTGCATTGGTGAACTCTGGGATCTTGACTATTGATGTGGCTTCTGTGAACTCAACTCTGGCAGGGAACCTCCCTGCTAATAATTCCTTAGGGCAGGCGGTGGAACCTCAGGCCTTGATGGCCACCAGTGACCTTCCTCAAAGTCTGGATACCTCACTCTTCTTTGGAACGACAGCCGCCGGTTTTCAGCAGAGTCCCTTAGATATGGATGATGTCTCAAGTATAAGTGCGGGGCCCTTGGGATCTCTGAGCTCTTCGGCTGTGAAAAACTCAAGTCAAGAGCCCCAAGCTTTGATCCCCAGCGGTAAGCTAACAGTAGACACAGAGGCTCTGACTCCTTCAAGCACCCTTTGTGAAAACAGTGTCTCAGAACTACTGCCGCCAGCCAAAACGGAATGGAATGTACATCCTGACTCTGACTTCTTTGGACAGGAGGAAGAAACTGAGTTTGGATTCTCCAATTCAGCAGGAAACCATGGGTCTCAGAAAGAAACAGATCTTATCACAGTGACTGGCAGCTCATTTTTGGTATGAACTAAACTCTATTCATTCCTTGCCACATGGCTTACTTTTATTGATGACACTCAATTTTAAGAACATTCTGGACTAAATGTTTAAATGCAGTCATTGCTTATAGGTTTGAAAAAGAACAGAGCCCTGGGCTACAAGTTTGGAGATTTAAATTCTGATCTTGAGTCTGGAACTGACAGGTTTTGTGACCCTGAGTAAGTCACTTATCTTATCTGAGCCTTAATTTCCTTATTTATAAATGAGCTGGTTTGAATAGATTGTTTCTAAAGTCATTTCAGCTCTATTTTCATGATTTTATGCTCTTTCTTGAAAATTTAAGGACCTTTTACAGTGATTAACAATTGCATGTGCTCCTAATGTAATGAAAAGTGCATTGACAGTTAATGATCTGAGAACATGGAACTGGTGTTTGTTTAACTTCAAAAATTTAATGGAAATTTTACACAGTGCCAAAACAGTTCTAAAATCTAGTAGTGAGCTTAAAAAAGAAGAAAGCTGAAAATCTGGGTTGGTTCTTTTTACTTTATCTTTTTAGCCTTTTTTAATTTTTTTTATTTATTTATTTATTTATTTATTTATTTATTTATTTATTTATTTATTTTTGATGGAAGGCTGTGTTAGGGGAAGTGCCAGGGCTTTGACATGACTCAGACTAAGAAATATTGAGTTTGTGGTGTTGAATAAGTGGCCTTAAATATGTCATTTGCTCTCACTAACCCTCAGTTCCCTAGGTGTAAAGCTGTCATTGTAATTTATACATACCTGATGAATTGTAGACTTCTTCTATCCTAGCAGTTAGGTTTGGAGGGAAAATGTTTTGTGTTTTGGCAGTTTTTAATGAATTTTTATCACCTTTCCTGCCCCTCATCATCCCCTTCCTCAAAGGGAAGAAATTAGCGTAATTTAACATCATGCTTGTGCAGGCAGTAATGCTTTATGCAGGTTAAGAAACAGAAAAGAGAATCTCTTTCTTCCACAGGTTAAGGATTTTTCTCCACACAATTCTGTGACTTTGCTAACCTGTCCATTAGACCAGGACAGTGTCTTTGCATTCAAAGCCATCCTGTAGAGTGACTGGAGAGCCTGTGGTTCCAAGGAAATCTGAGAATTGACCAGAGTAAGGTTTTCTTGCCCCAGAGAGCTCATTATTTGCCTTCTCCCAGAGTTGGAATGAGAGATTGACTTTGCATTTTGAGTAAATACTGTCTGTGTTACCTGAGTATAGCATTTTACAGTTTATGTAACACTTTCACAACTGTTATATTTGATCCTCACAATATTTTGAGATAGTTGTGGCAAAGTTTCAACTATAAGTCATATTAAAATTTACCTAACTCTTGTTTAGTAACTCTTAATTGTGTGTTTATGCACATCAACTTTCATTCTACTCTTCTGTTTCATGATGACTTTTGTTTATAACCACTGTTCCACCTTAATTTATATCTGTTATCTTCTGTCAGCTCTGCTCCCTCTCCAACCTAGTCTCTAGCATGTGCACTCCATGCCTTGCCATGATCTCTCTCTCTCTCTGTCTTTTTTTAATTAGGTAAGTCTTTGTCATGGTCACCATCTCTCAGCCATTCAGGACCTGGCCCGTTTTTCAGTCCCAATATTTACAGCAAGTCTGAGTGTGCATTAAGAAATTATTTTCTGGATTTAGAGGTCAGTGTGTGTATATATGAATCAAATAATAGTGGAAATATTTTATGTATGGTTTTAGTGAGACATATAATTCTTCTATTTTTCTATATTTTTTCATCATGTTGTTCTGCTAGCAAACACTATTAGTTGCTCTGAAACATTCTAATCCAGTACTGTTTGTATGTACATTTGTTGGTAACAATTATTTAGCACTTTGGCAGTGCACTTTATAATTTGCCGTTTTGAAATGCATCTGTACTGTCTAATTTTTAAATTGGTTGTACTCATTCAGTGAAATAGCAAAAAATATACATAAATTTGTAATCCCAAAGAAATGGTCAAAGTGTGATTGTTTCTAACCATTTAACAGTCTCCCTCAGCACTTTGGAAAGATTTTAAGCTGTTGTCATTAGTTAAGTCCTCTTAAGTAAGTTATTCTTCTTTTCCTATAGATAGGAATGTAGAGACCTGAGGTGAACATGCACGTCTTAATCATCTGTTAATATATATATAACCATAAAAATACTTTAAAATCCTGTCATTTTGTTTCTTTAATCCCTCATTAAAAACAATTATAAAATATGGTTTTGTTCTATTCTGTGGTATTGTCAAAGGACAGATTTCACTTTTCTTGAAGATAAAAATCTTGTAATTATTTATGGGCTCACATGGTTTCTTTCAGTCAATTTGTTCAAAAGATTTCTCATTCAATACCATTTTCCAACATGATGAAAATAGCATGAAATTACAGTCAAAACTGTCAGTACAAACATAATGGTTACATTTTAGTTAGTGTTTGCATAAATTTGCCATTTAAAAAATAATAGGATATGATTTAATGTTATCTCACTTGCTTTTTGTGCTTCTTCAGTCTTTGGTTTATTAAAATTTTGCCAATTGAAAACATAGTAACAGAATACTTTGCAGGAAGGTTTGCATCCAGGAGACTCTTGAACATATTCCTCATGAGTTAAAATACATGTATCTTGACATTTTTACCCTGATCTCATTATAGTATTACATAATTGAAAGCCTTGAGTAGTAGAAGTGAAATTTGATAGAATATGATAGTCATTTTCCTCTGGATTAAATACTTCTTATTCCCATCCAGGAAAAAGAAGAGAAGGGTATTTATTCCTTGATTCCAGATAGAGCATTGATTAAGTCTCTGTTTGGGAATATCCATAATCCCTTAGTAATTACTGAAATCAAACAGATCCAGTTGATGATTTGGTAATAATAAAACCTAATTTAGATGCAGCTCATTCAAAATATTGATAGTAGTGGTAATTCAAATATAAGGCTGAGCTGAAATTTATGGTTTTGAACAAAAGATTGACTTAGCAATTTTTTAGAAAGTGAAATGGGTTTTGCACATTTAGAGAATAGGTTATCAAGCACTTTGTCAGAACAAAACTATATATTAAAAGCAAAGCACTCATTACAAATGAATTTTTTATATTTTTCAAATCTGATTTGATTTGGTAACAATTTTTAAGCTAGGGACCTCATTGTCTATTTCAAGTTAATTTACTGACTATATACAGAATACAAGGTAGAAGAGTACTAGGGATGTAGATAAGAGGAATAAAATGTGAGCTACTTAATTTTGGAAAGGACATAGAAATTAAATATTTCACATCTAAATATCTGAAAACAACAAGCATGTTTTCAGACACTAAGTTAATAGCTTGGAGGGAAAGGAGGGGCAGTAGCTATTCTTTAATGGATGGTTAGATTCATTGGGCTGGTCAAAAAGGTCGTTCGGATATCTTGTAGAAAAACCCGAACGACCTTTTTGGCCAGCCCAGTAGTTACATAGATAAGAGAGTAGGTGAATTCCAGCCAGGAAGAAAGTACAAGGAAAGAATTTGAAATGGAATTGGCCACAGGACACTGGGAAAGACAACCTAGTTCAAATGCAGGATGCATGTTTGATAAGTGCTAGGTGTTAGGGTTAGACTGCCAATATGGAACCAATCTGAAGAGCTATGAAAACCAGTCACAGTGGGTAGGACTTTATTCTGGACATGGTTAAGGGTCAGTGAAGATATTTAAGAAGATTAATCAAGTGATGAGTGTATAGAAAGTTTAATATAGTAGACATGTACAATGTGAATTTGACGAGGGGAGATAGGAAAATCATTTAAGAGTAACTTGTAATAATTTCAGGGTTCTGTGATGAAGGCTTGGACTTTATTCATGGCAGAAAAGGACAGATTGGAGATGTTTCTAAATTGGAGAAACAAATATAACTTGGTGACTCACTGAATGTATGAGACATCTGTGAGGAAAAGAAAGGAAGATCAGAAATGACAAAGGATTTTTTTCTTTACATTTTTTTACATTACAAAAATTACATTTCATTAACATGAATATTGGATACTGAAGTCTTTTCAGGAATATATATTGAAAGATAATTAATTTAGGGCATGTTTTATTGGGAAGTGATAAATCAGTTATCCCTGAATAAAGTATACATATTGTGGAGTATACACACCATTAGACAGTGGGTGCCATTTCATCTCCCTTGGCTCCCTCATATATTCTCAGATTTACATTCAATGTTTATACTCTTGTTTGCTTTTGAGTATTTACAGGCCTCTTGAAACTCATACGATACCCTCCCCGAATACTTTGCATCAAAATGAGCTATGTCACCTCTGTCTGATAATTCCTTCTTACTACTACTCTCTTCCCTACTGTGAATATTCAACAGATATTTTATGTGGTACTTAGTAATATAATAAATCATTTCTCCAGAATGTGGAGAATGCTATTTGGTCATTAATTTCAATAGCTCATCAGTATAAACTCTGCTAGGTTGAATGTCCTGTATTTTTCTCAGATTGGAAGAAATAGGACTAGAATTGTCCAAAACTAACTTCCATGTGATCCTTGGGGCTCCTTACTCATAAACCCCTCTGTGACTAACTAATGTGGTGTGGGAACTCAAGTCACAGGAATCACATCCTCTGTTATTTACATACCCTAGCATATTTTCTCCTTTTTCTTGTTACCCTATAACTAATGGTGATAAGAAGGAATGGAGTCCAAAGAAAAAGTGAGAGAGTAAATAAGTAGCAAAAATAACTACCTAGCAATTACATTTTGTTTGATGGTGAATTTTGCTGTCCTGCATTGTCAACAGAAGACTTCATCTTGTTCTAATTTTCTGCTGAAATTTATGGACCTGAAAAACACTTGGCCTACAGAAAATAATTCACTATTTTAAGCAAAGCAAAACGGTGATTCTTAAGAGCACTAATAAAGTGTGACTCCCTTAGGAATATCTCATTATTATCAACTTATTAAGAAGCTGATAATTATTGAGTGCCTACTCTGAGACACTATAAAGTTTAAAACAAAAGCATATTTTATCAATTCATTCAAGCAAACATTTTTGAGCACATATTTGACAATTGGTGTCCTTACATTCACAAACATTATCTAGACAGAGAAAAAAACTCAAACAATGAAAAATAATATATAATCAAGTTATAAATGGTTACATTTTGGAATAACAGCAGCTGTTATTCTTAGAGTATGGACTAAAAATTGTGATAAGAAAAAATTCAATACACAAATTATTTCAAAGGTATTTCAAAAACATTTAAGAATCTAAAATTTAATCTGGGAAACAGCAATTAGATTAAACTATCCTGATTAAAATTTAAACAACATTTTGAGTGGTACCTTAACTAATTATAGAAAAATCCTTTGGTAAATAAATTTTAAATTATGCTTTATGCTTTATTTTTATTCTATATTGGAATCCTGAATGTAGAGTTATATGAAAGTGATTTTTTTGAAAGTGATTTTTTGAAAATCATATAATAAATATGTTATTTTGAAAGAGAAAACTATAGAACATAAATGTGGTATTAAGATAAATAAAATCCCTTTTCCTTATATTAGACATAATAGCAAATTTTAATTTTCTGAAATAAAAAAGCAACTACTTTAATTAGAAAGTATTTCATATAGGTACACTAACTGAAAAGAAGAGTATATAAATTTCATGTGATATTTAGGAATGAGAGCTGGAATTTAGCATGGAGAATCCTAAGGATTCACCAATTATGTGGTGAGGGTCAGATTAGTCATCAAAGCAAGAATTTAAGATTCTGAATAAAATATAAATAGCTTAACACATTTGGAAAGGGGAGCAAAATCCACCATAGCAAAATAAAACTCTTTAGTGAAAGCAACACTGCGTTTCCAAGATGTAAAGCAGTTACAAATGGTAGCAAAAACAAAGACATTTCAACTCTAGGCATTCTCACTTTGGAATGAAGCCAAGAAATTATTAATCTTTATCAGGACCTATTTCCCTTTCCTGTTTACACAATGCAGTGGAGGAGTATAAATGCAGTATGAGACTACATTATGCTGGATGTGGAAGAAGGAAGCTGGTCACATATCCGTTTGTGAGGAAATTAGCCAAAACAGAGAGCTGAAGTGGAAATTCCTCAGGCAATGACTCAGTGAATAGAGCAGCAGTTCATTCCAGGCTAGTTACAATTTTAGAATGTGTGCTACTGGACAGATATTTTTTCCTCCTGATTCATGTTGGCATTAGTTAATTAATGCCAAACATAGCACTTGGCGTTTCTAAGGAAATGCAACATTTTTTCCACTTAAAGTCACCTTATGTTCCTGTGCTTCTTAGAGCTAATTATTATTTTATTGTTAGTTATCAATAACATCAGTAAGAAATGTTATCAGATGCTATGACATACACTAATAGAAAAAAAGAGATGTCATGTATTTATTATTTTTGCCTCACTTTCCAAACTGTAGATTAAGTAAAACTTGTTTTTCTGTTTTTTTTATTTGAAGATTCACTTTCCCATGGATATGTCATTGTTTATATACTTAGAAAGCAATAAGACTTGGGAGTATTGTTAAAATAAGTGTTTGCAATTAGAACATTAGTAATTTGGCTACCTTTAAAATGGAGAAACCTAGGCTAGATGTACTACTTTCCTAGATAACAGAGAGGGCTTTTGGAAAGGAATGAAGGACAAATTCACTGGGAAAAAAGACTTTCGTTTCTGTTATTGAATCAGACTTTATATTTATCAATCTTGCTGATGAATGTTATACATTTTATAGTCTGCTATTAGAGGACTCCATATATAGTACTGAGTCTTTCTTTAGATGAGACCTTAAAAATTTGGTAATTTGTTTTATATTTAATTTTTATTGAATTATAATTGACATAACATGGTTTCAGGTATACAACATAGTGATTTGATATTTTTATACATTATGAAATGATCACCACAATAAGTTACCATCTGTCACCATACAAAGTTATTACCATATTATTGACCATACTCCCTATGCTGTGCATTACATCCCAGTGACTTATAGCTAGAAGTTTGTACCTCTTAATCCCCTTCACCTGTTTCGCCTGTCCCCCCCACCCACCTCTGATCTGGCAACCACCAGTTTGTTTTCTGTATCTATAGTAAGCATTAGATAGTCCTTTTCACTACTATATGTACCAAATCTACTGAATATTGTAAAGACTCGCTGCATAGGCTCTTGTTTGCAAAGTGATCCTGGTTGTCCACTTTAGATTCTTTTGGGGCAAAAAATTCCTCAAGGATAAAATGTAACCTGCATTTACAAAAATCATTAAGGATTCTTCCCCAAAACAGAAATGAAAATAAAGTTTAAACAACAAAAAAAGAAGATAAGTTGTCTCTATAGCCAAGTGTTTTGGCTTTTCCTAAGTGTCTTTGGTCTACAATATTTGTATAAAAGCACAATGGCAATTCTGAAACATGCCCAGTATTTTCCACTTACAGTTAGCAATATAAAACCTTCAAATAGATGTTATTGCAACATTGGTCTTCTGTCTATCTAATACTATTTGGCTTTCAGAAATTCCATGAAGATAGTAAGAAGTGAAGAGAAAAGTTTTCATTTAGGCTTGCCTATTGAAATATCAAAATGTGGTCAAATTAGATGCTGTTGATTATTTTACGTTTGGTGTTTTAGAGTTTGGTGCTTTCAACTATTTCTACTCCAAATACTTTAAAAAGTATTTTAAAACTGTGTGAGTATTTGATTCATGCCATTAAAGCTGATAATTCATTTTTATTGATTTTTCTTTGCAAGATTGATGCATTGTTGAATTCAAGAAACATTCAGATAACAATCTATAGGTTATCTGTTTTGAAACTGCATTATATATTTTAATCATTCCTTGCTTTAATTTTTAATCTACCATATATTGAATCATAACTGGTTCTAAGAAGCATTTTATTTGTAAAATTTATTATTTTTATATTTTAATTGAAACAACATATATTACAAACATATCATAAGGATATGTAGCTACATGAATTTTCACAAAGTGAATACATCCATGTAACCACTACCCAGATCAAGAACTAGAATACTACCAGAATCTAAAGTTCCCTCATGTTCTCTTCTAGTCACTATTATCCTGAACCAAAAAAAATCTTGACTTCTAAAACCATAAATGAAGGCTTTTGTTGGTTTTCATTATTTTTTATTATTACTGAGACAAAAATTCACACAACATAAATTCACTATTTTAACCATTTTAATTTGTACAATTCAGTGGGTTTTAGTACGCTCACAATGTTGTGGAACCATCATGGCCATTTTCAGAATATTTCATCATTCAAAAAGAAACCTCATGCCATTAAGCAGCAATCCCCCATTCCTTCCACCCCTAGAAACTACTAATTTACTTTCTGTATCCATGGATTTGCCTGTTCTGCATATTTCATATGAATGGTCACATTATACAATATGTGACCTATTGCGTCTGGATTACTTTACTTAATATAATACTGTTTTCAATGTCACATAGATGAACTTCATTCTTTTTATAGCTGAATAATGTTCCATTTTATGGGTATACCACATTTTGTTTATTCATTCATTAGTTGGTGGATATTTGGGTTGTCTCCACTTTTGGGCTATTATGAATAATGCTGCTATGAATATTTGTGTACAAGTTTTTGTGTGGATATATTAAAACCATAGATTAGTTTTGCTTATTTTTAAGCTTTATGGTGTGTATTCCTTTTGTGTTTGACTAAGAAGTCAAAATAAGTAAAATATTACTCAACACTTTGTAAGATTCAGCCATACTTTTGCATGTAGAAATAGTTCATTTTTTCTTGTTGCACAGAGTTCTGTTGTATGCCTATATCATAATTACTTTTATATTCTGTTTATGGAGATTAATCTTATTTTGGGGTTTGGGCAAATATTAATTATGCTGCTATGAACATTGAAATATACTTTTTTTGGTGAGGATATGTATTCATTTCTATGAGTTAGATACCTAAGGAGTGGACTTGACATGTCTAGTTTTAGTAACTACTGTCAGATGATTTTCAAAGGTTTTTATACTAATTTACACTCCTACCATTAGTTATGAAAGGTCTAGTTATTCCTCAACCTCACCAAAACCTTGTAATGTTTGACTTTTTCATTTAGTCATTCTAGAGTGTGTTTACTGGAATAGCACTGTAGTTTTAATTTACATTTCTTAACTAAAATCACGAATTGTTGCGTAGATAATTATAGAAGAAACCTTAAGCTTATTTTAAAAATTTAGATGTGACAATTTATTTCAAATCTACTTTATAGTGAATTTTCTAGAAGTTTCTGTGTTTGAGGGAAATAGAATGCCAAAGAAATGCATATTATATACTTCTGGTAATTAATAAAAATCACATTGTAAACTGACATAGTGACTTTTTAAAGTGTATCTCTTTATATTGCTGCTGCTATTAATTCATAATGGTAAAGGGTTTAAATATAAATTATTGGAGAAATATGGAGATAAATTTGAATTTGGCTTGTGCTTTTAAATTTACTTCTCAGATTAGGAGAAAAACAGCAATTTTATATAGAATGGTTGAAATATGCACATAGGTCACACATGTTTCTATGTGATGGAAATGTTTCTATGTTAGTATACAGCACATAGTTTGCCTGAAAATATCTCATGCCATCTACAGATGAAAGCCCCTAAAAATACAGCAAGGTAGAAATCAAACACAGTCATAAATTGTAAGACAGATGTGAAACATTTTCAGATGTCAACTTAAAAAGAAGCACAACCTAAAGTCGAGAGTTATGTTTTATTCAGTGGACTTACTGGGGACTATAGCCCAGGATACAGTTGCTCGGATATTTCTGAGGACCTGTTCCAGAGAGTAAAGGGAGGAGCCAGGATATATAGGAGTTTTTGCTGAAAAACAAACACATAGATGAAGATCAAAAGATTACTGCTCATCACAGAAAACAGGTATCTCAAGTTAATGATTTTAGTGCCTGTCTGTGTATGGTAAGATACAAGAGTCTGGGCTCATTGAAATTATTCCTTTCATACGCATCTTTACTATCTAGGGCCATCCTGAACTCCTCTCAGGCCACACCTTGGAGGATGGCTGCAGTGGCTGATGGCCTGATGATATTTGTTATTTTCCAGAATGGCAGGCAGCATTCTTTGTTTACTGAAATGGCAGGCAATACTATTTTGTTCCCAGCAACTCCTCTTGGTCAAAAATTCAACCAAGGTTTGAGGCATTTCCTGACCAATTTGTCCCACAGTACTAGGAAGGCTCATTCCTAGATCAGGTGAGGCTTCTTTTGATTGACACAATGTGCTAATTTTTGGACTAGGCCCTAATGATAACCTAAAATTCTCTGGATTGCCTGGTTTACTAGTCTATTATGATCCAGAAAATGTTTTCCCTTGTTGCTTCTTCCCATATCTAGAATTGCACTATTATAATTATTCTATGTAAAGTTTTTGTGATCGACTCTCTCAAGATGTTTAGCCATCATTAATTTTGTTGGAGGCCTGGTTACACATTGGGTAATGCAAGAGATAATAATCTTATAAAATAGACAGGGTATAAGTAATGCAGCTGGTAACATTAATAAAGTCATAGTACAGAAGAGAGAGGCACAAAGCATAAATAATTTGAAAATGAGAGAACAAACTAAAACAATCAGTAGTTTTAATCTGGTCACAATAAGCCATTAAGTCCATAGGGGAGCCAGGCGCAGAAGCCAAATTATGGAGGGCTCAGGACAATAAACAAAGGTAAATGTTTCATCTTCATTTACAAAGATATAATTTATCAACTTGTAGGTTATGGTGTAAAAGGAAAGTTTTTCTGGAAAACAAAGATTAAAAGCCAGTATACTGCAGAAATAAAAGCCATAAAATTATAAATCATATTTATCAGTTCATTCAGTCCCATGTAATTAATTTCTGTTGATCTGAATGAAGCAATTAGATTTTTCCATTAGAGTTTTTAAATTTCTTACCCAGTTTAGTGGTATTATCTAAAAGTTATCAGAAATTTATATTTGTCAAAAGTCCTTTTTATGAATCTTCTTGAAGATATTCATTTTGTAAAAGCATCAGAGTAAAATAATGATTGTGTATAAACTAAAAGGCTTAAAGTGCCATGGTTAAAGATCTGATTACAATGCAATTGACAAGAAACTTGGTAATTTCTGTAACATACATTTTAATATACTAACTAGAGTGATGACTGATAAAATTATACTAGGACATATCAGATTTTTAGCAATTCCATATAACTTTTGGAGTATGTGTATTAATGACATTTACCTATACAATATAGCCTAAGAAGGTTTTGTTACCATTTATTTGACAATGTTTGCCATGTAATTTAACATACCCAGTAAACATAATTATTTTAATATTTCTTCTTGGGATGTTTCAGGGGCTCTTCAAAGCACCCCAAAATTAGTTGGAGGTCAAAAGCACCTTAATTAGAATTTGATATTTGGGAAATTTGTCACAGATATAAGAATGTTTTAAAACACTTGGTCAAATAGGATCATGGGTCCCTGTGAAACACTATAATACTTATTCATTCAACCAAAATGACAATAAAATATTTTAAAGGCAAATACAGATCATTTAGAAGACAAAGAAATTCAGAATTTCTTATTAAAAGTAGCTTAACATTCCAAGAAAACTCTGTTCTCCTACCAGAGAGAGCAAACCAAGCTCCGATCCTGCACCAGCTCACCCTCAATAATGCAATTAATTTACCTAATTAAATTCAATCCAATCCCAGCTTAACCTTGTACAAAGCTTTTCTTAGGGTTCCCTTTTGCAAACCTTCTACAACTTTCTGAATCTGTATTACTTTATTCCTTATTTTCTTTCCCATCCAGAAACAACAAGCTTTAGGACAAAATCACTTTCCCTTAACAAAGCGCATTTTCTTCTTTTGCTGAAAATACACATCCTACTTTCCTTGCACACTTAAACGTTTCCCTTATTATCCCAGTAGCTTTAATTATTGGGTTGGTCAAAAAGTTTGTTTGCATTTTTCTGTAAGATGTTATTAAAAAAACTCAAATGAACTTTTTAGCCAACCCAACACCTGTATCGTAATTTGAATTCTTAGAAACCTTAATCTCCAATGAAAACTAACAAGTAATTGTGAATTCTTCATCATATCAGCATTTTCCGATTGGCAAACATAGGAATATTCCACAACCTCTAGAAACATATGTCTTCTCATAGCACATTTTTCCTTCAATGTGGTACAAAGCATGTTTAATAAACCCAAACATCTTTAGTTTCCCTCTCATAAGGAGACAAAAGTAGGTAAGCTTAGTCCTGTTTAGCAGTCAGTGTTCCAGTATTTTGTCTTATTTGAAATGAACTGATATTTAATGGAGTCCATAATTTAACTTAGCAAAACTCTGAAGTTTCAAGTTACCAAAAATCTTGAGAAATTATTTTAGATAGACATACCCAAAACATAATTATTCCTAAAGTTGATTTTCCTTGCTGACAAAGTCTACAATACAAATAACATAAACTTTCTGACCTTCAGTAAACCTAGTTACAATAAAAGACACGTCTGTATTGATTAAACCAAAAACCTTGTTAGCTTTAATACCAGATATTAATTTAAAATTGAATATTTCCTAGATCATGTGAACCTGAAATTCATTCTTGCCAGTTTTCTTTATATTTAGAAATATTTTATTTGTAAGTGCATACTTTTAAGTCAATTAAATGGAGCTTTTTTATAAATTTAATTTTGATGATATTATCCAGAGGTAGAGACATACCTTATGTATAATGTATACATAGGCATATAAACAGACAAAACTAAATATCTCATAGCTTCACTTTAACAGTTATGAATCACGTATTACAATATATTACTCAGCCATAAAAAGGAATGAAATTGAACTATATGTTAATGAGGTGGATAGACCTAGAGACTGTCATACAGAGCAAAGTAAGCCAGAAAGAGAAAAACAAATACTGTATGCTAACTCATATATATGGAATCTGAAGAAATGGTACTGATTAACCCAGTGACAGGGCAAGAGTGGAGATGCAGATGTAGAGAATGGACTTGAGAACACGGGGCTGGGGTGGGGGGTGAAGGGGAAGCTGGGATGAAGTGAGAGAGTAGCATAGACGTAGATACACTACCAAATGTAAAATAGATAGCTAGTGGGAAGTTGCTGTATAACAAAGGGAGATCCACTGGATGATGGGTGATGCTTTAGAGGGCCAGGACAAGGAGAGTGAGAGGGAATCGCCACATGGAAGGGAGGGAATATGGGGACATATGTATAAATACAGCTGATTCACTTTGGTGTACCTCAAAAACTGGTACAAGTGTGTAAAGAAATTATATTCCAATAAAGAGCTTAAAAATTACTAGTTTATAAATAACAGTTGGAATAAATTAAATTTACTTGCTTAGATGATTAAGGCTTTACTATTTGTGGAAAATAAGATTTGTATTTGTTCTTGATAAATCCTTAAGGAAGCTGTGAATTAGATTCTGGGTGAAGGAGCCTTTCCAATGGTTTGAGTGTTAAAAGGCCACTTTTTTTCTCCCCCCCACCCCATTTTGATTTCAGGTTTTACCTGATTTAACTAATTAGGCTCAGTCTCACATCATTATGGGCTATAGTTACATTTCCAGTTTGTAGAGATTTGTAAGACACAGACATTTGCTTTGAATTCCCCAATGACCTGGTCTGCTACCAAAATGATATTAAAAGGTTGATTTGCTCAACTAAATTTTCTTTAATTTGATTTTTTATATCAATGAGATTTCCAACAAAACTGGAAATCAAGTGTTTTGTGTTCTAGAACTTCAGGGTTCAATTTACCATGCCTTCAAAAGTTTACACAAGGCATTCAACAAAGGCCTTCTTTCTGAGTGCACAAGTTACACTCAGAGCAAGAACATCTATTACTATTTTTATTAGCCCCTGGATTTCAGCTCCCAGTTTTCATTACATATTGTGTGCACTCAAGTAACCCTGCTGGCTTATTTTAGTATGCTTAATTAATATTGTCTGAGGGGCAGATTTATATGCCCTGTCTTATAATACCAGATAGGGGAAGCATTCCCCAGTGAGAGACATAATGTCTATCCCACAATATAATTAGTTGAAAGAGATGTAACCATCTTATACAAAGCCCATTTCAATATACCAATTTATATAAACTTTCATCTCAATCCTATCAATTTTTATACCTTTAACTGTATTTTCCATTAAGAGCCCATCAACAAGCTTTGGTATCATAAGAAGTCCAAGAAGTTTTCCTTTTTATCCCCCAGCCATTGTATCTATGTTTATACAAAGGCTTTGGGGTCCCCAGTGAGGAGATTAGCCAAGGGCCTCAGGCTTTTTTGTCAATCTTTCACTTGATTAATTGGACTGTTACCCCAGGCAATAGTCAGGTATCTTAGTGTAATTTTCTTCCACCCTCTTAAATATATATATTAAACTGGGATAGATAGAGTGTACTTGTTTGGCCCTTTAACCTTGGGGACCAATAGTGGGTCAGTTTGGCCCATCCAATCTTAGGTAGTGTTTTATCAAAACCTTTTGTTTTAATCCCATTAACATTTGGTTTATTTATCCCATTTCTTAATACCATCTAAAGGTTTCTATCCAGTTGGGAGAGTCCCTTTAAAATTTCCATCTTATTCAGCCATTAAAAAAAGAATGAAATAATGCCATTTGCAGCAACATGGATGGACCTAGAGAGTATTATATTAAGTGAAGTCAGACCGAGAAAGACAAATGTTATATAATATCACATATGTGGAATCTAAAAAAAAATCATAAAAATGAACTTATTTATGAAACAGAAACAGACTCACAGACATAGAAAACAAACTTACGGTTACCAATGGGAAAGGGGGGATATATTGGGATATGGGATTAACAGACACACACTATCATATATAAAATAGATAATGAGGTTTTACTGTATAGAACAGGAAACTATATTCAATGTCTTGTAATAAACTATAATGGAAAAGAATGGGAAAAAAGATTACAGATATATACATATGTATAACCGTCACTTTGCTGTACACCTGAAACTAACACAATATTGTAAATCAACTATATTTCAATTAAAACATTTCCATCTTGTTGGGGGACTTCCCTGGTGGTGCAGTGTTTAAGAATCCACCTGCCAATGCAGGGGACACGTGTTCGAGCCCTGGTCCAGGAGGATCCCCCATACTGCAGACCAACTAAGCTGGTGCACCACTACTGAGCCTGCACTCTAGAGCCTGTGAGCCACAACTACTGAAGCCCACACACCTGGAGTCTGTGCTCCACGACAAGAGAAGCCACCACAATGAGAAGCCCACACACCACAATGAATAGTAGCCCCTGCTCACCACAACTAGGAAAGCCCATGCAGCAATGAAGACCCAATGCAGCCAATAAATTAATTAATTACTTAATTTAAAAAATTTCCATCTTGTGGGGAAGAAGTCTCTAGACTTTCCCTCAGCTTTTTGTTGTTGTTAATCAATCTAATTAACATTAATCGACCATTTTTTAAAAATTTTCATTGGAGTATAGTTGATTTACAATATTATGTTAGTTTCAGGTGTACAGCAATGTGAATCAGTTAGACATATATCCACTCTTTTATTTAGATTCTTTTCCCACTTAGGCCATTACAGAGTATTGAGTAGAGTTCCCTGTGCTATACAGCAGGTTATTGTTAGTCATCTATTTTATATATAGTAGTGTGTATATGTCAGTCTCAATCTCACAATTTATCCCTCCCACCCCCTTATCCCCCAGGAACCATAAAATTGTTTTCTACATCTGTGACTCCACTTCTGTTTTGTAAGTTCATTTGTACCCTCCCTTTTTTAGACTTCACATATAAGTGATATCATATGATATTTGCCTATCTGTGTCTGACTTACTTCCCTCCATATAACAATCTCTAGGTCCATCCATGGTGCTGCAAATGTCATTATTTTGTTGTTTTTATTGCTGAGTAATATTCCATCATATGTATGTACCACATCACACCTTCTTTATACATTCCTCTGTGGATGGACATTTAGGTTGCTTTCATGTGTTGGCTTTTGTAAATAATGCTGCTGTAAACATTAGGGTGCATGTATCTTTTCGAATCATGGTTTTCTCCAGGTATATGCCCAGGAGTGGATTGCTAGGTCATATGGTAGTAATATTTTTCATTTTTTAAGGAACCTCTATACTGTTCCCCATAATGCCTGTACCAATTTACATTACCACCAACAGTATTGGAGGGTTCCCTTTTCTCCACACCCTCTCCAGTATTTATTGTTGGTAGATTTTTTGTTGATGGCCATTCTGACTAGTGTGAGGTGATACCTCATTGTAGTTTTGATTTGCATTTCTCTAATAATTAGTGATGTTTAGCATCTTTTCATGTGTACTTTTTGGCCGTCTGTATGGAGAAATGTCTATTTAGATCTTACCCCCATTTTTTGATTAATTTGTTTTTTTGATATTGAGCTGCATGAGCTGTAATTAACCAATGTTTTTATTAGCATCTGTAAGACCCATTGAGGTGAAGCAAAGACCACAAATAAGGCTTCCCAAACCATTTTTTTTCTTCTTCTTCTTGTTTGTTTGTTTTAACCCAAGGTAGTTCCTAGGTTAGCAGATATATATATATATATATAACCTCACCTTCTGATTTGTTTTTCTTTTTTAAATAGGTAACAATAAAACAGTTGTTCATAATAAGAACCCTCTAAAAATTTACCAGTTTAAAAATCTCAATTTAAAGGATCCATCTATATGGCCATTAATGACTCAAACCAATAAGATGCAAGAGACATCCCAAAAAGAGAGTGCAAAGGATGTAGCCTTCACAAGGCCTAAAAAGTTTACTCCCCAAAACAGTCTAAGAAAGTAAAGGACCTCATTGTACAGGCAGGTGCATGAAGGTTAAGATGAGACCCTGAGGGTCAGCACAGCCAGGCAAAAAACTACTCAGAATCCCAATCTATTTGACTAGCTGCCAAATATGCTGGATGGCAAAGACCAAACTCTCAAAACACAGAGAAAAAATGTCTAAGAAAATCAGTTAGAACATCTACATCTCAAAGACACAAGGAGAGAAATGCAAGTTCCACCTAGAAGGGCTTTGTTCCTTTAAGGGCAAAGTTCTGGAAAGACATTTTCTCAAGCTGGATTCTTCTAGCTGCTGAAGCAAAAAAAAAAAAAAGTAATTATGGTATGTCAAAAGAACCACAGGGAGGGGAAAAAGATGGCGGCGAAGTAGAGGGACGTGGAATGCATCCCTCTCCACAGATGCATTGGGAATGCACTGAAGGATGCAATAATTCCCACAGAGAACCAGCTGAACACCAGCAGACAGCCTCAGACACCAGAAAGGACTGCAAGGAGCCTGACATAACCAGTAGGGAGGCATCTACGAGGGTTCAAAGAGGGTGAAGCGGCGGAGCTGTGGCAGACGGGAGGGAGTGAGAAACAAATGGAGGGTCCGCAGCGCAGCTTAGCGTTCCCGGACCGAGACGTCGATCCACAGCTAAACAGAGGGTCTGGGAGCAGAAGTGTGGGAACCAGAGAGCTGGTTCAGGGTGAGAAACATTGTTGCCAGTAAGGTGATGGACCCAGAGGACAGGAGGGAACAGGTCCACGGCGAGGAGTGCCTGCCCATGAGAGCTGCCCGGCCATGATGGTGGCTGGAGGATGCAGGCTCACTGGCAGGGGAGGGGAGGAGCCATGCGCATAGCCTCTCTCTCTCTTTTGGTGCCTCTGCAACAGGCAGTGGAGAGACGCCCATGGGCCACCTAAGGCGCTCAGGGATAACAAGCACCCTCAGGCATTCCGGCGGGGCTAGATTAAAACCCCTCGGAACACCTGCAGCAGGGAGACTGCTGAGAGAAAAAAAAAAAAACCCGAGAGAAGCCCAACTCTAAGACTTTCTGTTTACGCCTGAGCCACCAGCGTCCCTCTGCAACAGGCACCTCCAAGCCCGACTGAAACAACAGTGCGCCACTGCTCACTCACTCCCAGGAGAAGGAGCCACTATTGTACCCTCTCCCTCCGCACACACCGAGGCTTACAGACGAAGAATAAAGGAACCTCTGCTGGTCGCAGAATAACACAAAAAAACCCAAAGCGAGGAGAAGGACACTTACAGCTGAGACTCTAAGGAAACAGAAATATTAGTATCAATTCCTATTGAACTGGTCCATTCTGGGATCAGTTCTGGATTTTTTTTTTCTTTTTCTCCCCCCCCCCTTTTTTTTTCATTATTAAATATGATCTTAGCCCTAAGGAAACTACAAGTTTTATAACATAATTTTTTAATGATATTTTTTATTTTTTTTCTCTTTTTATATACTTCTATATCTAGCTAAGTTTTTGGTAGTACAGAAAATATATCTCTCATATTTTCCTTTCATCCCTATCTTTTATACACTTCTATTCCTTTCTTTTTATTTGCATATTTCCAACCACACTACGCTCTTCTGTTCTCCTTTCTTCCAACCATTTTAAGTTTATTTCAACTTAACATACTTATAAGCAACACGATCGATCTGCTCAGACTCCTTGCTCTATTCTCCAGGTGAAGCACCGCCTTGGTATTTAATATTAGGTTGTTGTCTTTATCTTAGTTCTTAGTACAGTTGTCTAATTACATTCTGAGAATCTCCATTCTCTCTGGTGGTACTCTGGCTCTTTTCTATATTTGATCCTAGCTTACAAAATCTCCCTGGATTAATGTTTGTATGTGTAAGGTGTTATTTGTTGTTTGTTTGCTTTTGCTTTTGTCTCTGATTTGTTCTGTTTCAGTTGTTAATTTCTGTTGGGTTTCTCTTTGAATATCTGATAGCACACTGGGGTTCTGTCAGGTCTTTCTAGAGCCTTATGTCCTAATGGATTCAGTAATTGTGTGTCTTATACATGTATGTGTTTCCTAGACTTAATATTCGTTTAATCCAATACTTGGACATTAGTCTCAGGCTTGGATAGTCTTCTATAAACACCTCTATCACCAGGACAAGCAACCCCAAAACCTTGGACAACCATGAGGAAACAAAGAAACACCATGCAGGCAAAGGAGCAGGAAAAAAACCCACAAGACCAAATAAATGAGGAGGAAATAGGAAAAATGCCTGGAAAAGAATTTAGAGTAATGATAGTAAAAATGATACAAAATCTCGATAACAAAATAGAGAAAGTACAAGAAACAGTTCATAAGAACTCAGAAAAACAAACAGCAATGGATAACAAAATAACTGAAATTAAAAATATTCTAGATGCTATAACCAGCAGAATGACTGAGGCAGAAGAATGAATAAGTGAGTTAGAAGATAGAATGGGGGAAATAAATGCCACAGATCAGGAAAAAGAAAACAGAATAAAAAGAATAGAAGACAGTCTCAGAGACCTCAGTGATAACATTAAGTGTACCAACATTCGAATTATACGCATCCCACAAGAAGAAGAAAACAAGAAAGGGTCTGAGAAAATATTTGAAGAGGTTATAGTGGAAAACTTCCCCAACATGGGAAAGGAAATAATTACTCAAGTCCAAGAAGCACAGAGAGCCCCATACAGAGTAAACCCAAGGAGAAATACACCAAGACACATATTAATCAAACTAACAACAATTAAACACAAAGAAAAATATTAAAAGCAGCAAGAGAAAAGCAACAAACAACATATAAGGGAAAACCCATAAGGATAACAGCTAACCTTTCTACAGAAACTCTGCAGGCCAGAAGGGAATGGCAGGATATACTGAAAGTCCTGAAAGAGAGAAACCTACAGCCATAAATACTCTACCCAGCAAGAATCTCATTCAGATTTGAGGGAGAAATCAAACACTTTCCAAACAAGCAAAGTTAAGAGAATTCAGCATCACCAAACCAGCCTTACAACAAGTGCTAAAGGAACTTCTCTAAGTAGGAAACACAAGAAAAGGAAAACACCTGCAAATACAAACCCAAAACAACTAAGAAAATGGTAATTGGAACACACATGTCAATAATCACTTTAAATGTAAATGGATTAAATGCTCCAACCAAAAGACACAGACTGGCTGAATGGATACACAAACAAGACCCTTCTATATGCTGCCTACAAGAAACCCACTTCAGGGCAAGGGATACATATAGACTGAAAGGAAAGGGATGGAAAAAGATATACCATGCAAAGGGAAGTCAAAAGAAAGCTGGAGGAGCAATACTCATCTCAGACAAACTAGACCTTAAGGTAAAGACTATTAAAAGAGACAAGGAAAGACACTACATAATGATCAAGGGATCCATTCAAGAAGAACATATCACAATGGTCAATATCTATGCCCCCAATATAGGAGCACCTCCATACATAAGGCAAATGCTAACAGCTATAAAAGGGGACATCGACAGTAACACAATAATAGTGGGAGACTTGAACACCCCACTTACATCCATGGACAGATCATCCAAACAGAAAATAAATAAAGACACGCAAGCTTTAAAGGACACATTAGACCATCTCAACTTAATTGATATTTATAGGACATTCCATCCAAAAACGACAGCATACACTTTCTTCTGAAGTGCACACAGCACATTTTCCAGGATAGAGGCAGTGATTAAAAATCGCCCAACACACAAAAGCCCAGGACCAGATGGGTTCACGGGTGAATTCTATCAAACATTTTGAGAAGAGCTAGCACCTATCCTTCTCAAACTCTTCCAAAATATTGTGGAAGGTGGAATACTCCCAATCTCGTTCTACGAGGCCACCATCACCCTGATACCAAAACCAGACAAAGATGTCACAAAAAAAGAAAACTACAGACCAATATCACTGATGAATATAGATGCAAAAATCCTCAACAAAATATTAGTTAACAGACTCCAACAGCACATTAAAAAACTCATACACCATGATCAAGTGGGGTTTATCCCTGGGATGCAAGGATTCTTCAATATATGCAAATCAATCAATGTGATACATCATATCAACAAATTGAAGGATAAAAACCATATGATCATCTCAATAGATGCAGAAAAAGCTTTTGACAAAGTTCAACATCCATTTATGATCAAAGCTCTCCAGAAAATGGGCATAGAAGGAAATTACCTCAACATAATAAAAGCCATATATGAAAAACCAAAAGCCAACATCGTTCTCAATGGAGAAAAACTGGAAGAATTCCCTCTAAGAACAGGAACAAGACAAGGGTGTCCACTCTCACCATTAGTATTCAACCTAGTTTTGGAAGTTTTAGCCACAGCAATCAGAGGAGAAAAAGAAATAAAAGGAATACAAATTGGAAAAGAAGAAGTGAAAGTGTCACTCTTTGCAGATGACATGATATTATATATAGAAAACCCTAAAGACTCTACCAGAAACCTTCTAGAACTAATTGATGAGTTTAGTAAAGTAGCAGGATACAAAATTAATGCACAGAAATGTCTCGCATTCCAATACACTGACAACGGACGAGCAGAAAGAGAAATTAAGGAAACTCTCCCATTCACCATTGCAACAAAAGGAATAAAATCCCTAGGAATAAACCTGCCTAAGGAGGCAAAAGATCTGTATGCAGAAAACTTTAAGACACTGATGAATGAAATCAAAGATGACACAAAAAGGTGGAGGGACATACCATGTTCCTGGATTGGAAGAATCAACATCGTGAAAATGACTGTACTACCCAAAGCAATGTGCAGATTCAATGCAATCCCGATCAAATTACCATTGGCATTTTTCACAGAACTAGAGCAAGAAATGTTATGATTTGTATGGAAATGCAAAAGACCCTGAATAGCCAAAGCAATCTTGAGAAGGAAAAATGGAGTTGGTGGAATGAGGCTTCCTGACTTCAAACCATACTACAAGGCCATAGTGATCAAGACAGTATGGTACTGGCACAAAAATAGAAAGGAAGATCAATGGAATAGAATAGAGAACTCAGAAGTAAGCCCAAACACATATGGGCACCTTATCTTTGACAAAGGAGGCAAGAATATACAATGGAAAAAAGACAGCCTCTTCAATAAGTGGTGCTGGGACAATTGGACAGCAACATGTAAAACAATGAAATGAGAACACTTGCTAACACCATACACAAAAGTAAACTCCAAATGGATTAAAGACCTACATGTAAGGCCAGACACTAAAACTCCTAGAGGAAAACATAGGCAGAACACTCTATGACATCCATCAAAGGAAGATCCTTTTGGACCCACCTCCTAGAATCATGGAAATAAAATCAAGAATAAACAAATGGGACCTCATGAAACTTAAAAGCTTTTCCACGGCGAAAGAAACCATAAACAAGACTAAAAGGCAACCCTCAGAATGGGAAAAAATAATTGCCTATGAAACAACAGACAAAGGATTAACCTCCAAAATATACAAGCAGCTGATGAAGCTTAATTCCAAAAAAGCAAATAACCCAATCCACAAATGGTCAGAAGACCTAAATAGACAGTTCTCCAAAGAAGACATACAGATGGCCAACAAACACATGAAAAGATGCTCCACATCACTAATCATCAGAGAAATGCAAGTCAAAGCCACAATGAGGTATCACCTCACACCAATCAGAATGGCCATCATCACAAAATCTGGAAACCACAAATGTTGGAGAGGGTGTGGAGAAAAGGGAACTCTCCTGCACTGTTGGTGGGAATGTAAGTTGGTACAGCCACTATGGAAAACAATTTGGAGGTTCCTTAAAAAACTTCAAATAGAACTACCATATGATCCAGTAATCCCACTACTGGGCATATACCCAAAGAAAACCATAATCCCGAGAGAAACTTGTACCATAATGTTTATTACAGCACTATTTACAATAGCCAGGACATGGAAGCAACCTAAATGCCCATCAACAAATGAATGGATGAAGAAGATGTTGCATATATATACAATGGAATATTACTCAGCTATAAAAAGGGATGAGATGGAGCTATATGTAATGAGGTGTATATACCTAGAGTCTGTCATGCAGAGTGAAATAAGTCAGAAAGAGAAAGACAAATATTGTATGCTAACTCACATATATGGAATCTAAAAATGGTACTGATGAACTCAGTGACAAGAACAAGGATGCAGATGCAGAGAATGGACTGGAGAACTCGAAGTTTGGGAAGGGGCGGCGGGTGAAGGGGAAGCTGAGACGAAGCGAGAGAGTAGCACAGACATATATATACTACCAAGTGTAAAATAGATAGTCAGTGGGAAGTTGTTGTATAACAAAGGGAGTCCAACTCGAGGATGGAAGATGCCTTAGAGGACTGGGGTGGGGAGGGTAGGGGGGACTCGACGGGGGTGGGAATCAAGGAAGGGAGAGGATACGGGGATATGTGTATAAAAACAGATGATTGAACTTGGTGTTCCCCCCAAAAAATTATAAATAAATATATAAATAAAATTTAAAAAAAGAGGTCGTGACTATGTGAAGTGACAGATATGTTAACTAACATTATTGTGGTAATCACTTTGCAATAAATACATCTACCAAATCAAAAACAAAACAAAACAAAAAAAACAGATGACTGAACTTTGTGTACCCCCCCAAAAAAAATAAATAAATAAAGGACCACAGTTAGGCTATTTTTAGACTAGATTTCCTTTAATTCTCAATTAAGCAAGTACTTGTAAGTATAAATTCTTTATGTACATCATAAAATATTCCCAGTGTCTCTCAACTGAGGATACCGCACTCAGAGATACCCAGTTACCTCTTCCTGAAACTAAGTTTCAAGGAAAACCTACTCCTCCAGTGAGGAGTTTAACACCACTGAATAAAACTTAGGATCATCAGCCAATAATGGGAGATCCAAGATCCAGGAGAGGCTCACTCAAATTCGTTTGGACTCACCAATGAAGTGTACAGGCACAAGGGGTCCTCTGCTGGTAGCAAAGCTCTGATTCCTCATACAGTTCGGTGAAGGAGAGAAGTCTGCCCTGGGTCCTTTGGGGTCACCAAAACTTTTGACCAAAAAAAAAAAATCACTACCTAAAATTTGAGAATTATATTATATTCGATGGCTTCCTGAAGATAATACCCCAGGATAAAGCCTCTCAGATAGTTCTGAGAAACTATTCCAAAGAGGTAACAGAGGAACCAGGTAATATAGGAATTTTGCTGAAAAAAAAAGTATAGTAAAACATCAAAAGATTATTGCTAATCACAAAAAACAGACATCTCAAGTTAATGATTTTAGTGCCTTTCTATGTATGGTAAGATGCAAGAGTCTGGGTTCATTGGAATTATTCCTTTCATATGCATCTTAACTATCCAGGGCCAGTATCCTCTTTTTCTCCATCCTGAATTTCCCTCAGTCAGGGGTGGCTCAGTGGCTGATGGCTTGATAGCTGAAACATCCTTTGTTTAAGGGAACGGCAGGCAACATTTCAAAAGAGTTCCAAAATGGAAGATGAATTTCTATGTAAATAAAGAAATCCAACAAGGAAGACATTTCCTTGAGAACAGTAATTACAGTTTAAAGGAATAAATAAATAGGTAAGAAGTTGACTTTATTGAAAGTGTTCATAGTTTCAATTCATTAATATATTTATTTTTGGAAAATATTTTTGCTTAGTTGAGACAGCGCTAGTACCTGGACCTAGAGCAGTCTAAGTTTCTTTTTTTCATCACATTCTTATAACAAAGCCTTGGTAATCTATTGACATGGGTTCAAATCTCAGTTTTGCTTCTCACTCATAGTGGGACCTTGAACAAATCACTCCACCTTTCTAAGCCTCAATTCCCCCATATCTAAAACTAGGTAATGAAACCTGGTTTTACAGAGTCAATAAGGTTTGGATGTATATAAAAGTCTTTGAAGGGACTTCCCTGGTGGTCCAGTGGTATATAATCTGCCTTCCAATGCAGGGGACACGGATTCAATCCATGGTCAGGGAACTAAGATCCCACATGCCATGGGGCAACTAAGCCCACATGCCACAACTACTGAGCTCACCCGCCTCAGCTAGAAAGCCTGCATGCCACAAACTACAGACCCCACGTGCTCTGGAACCCATGTGCCACAACTACAGAGCCCAAGTGCCCTGGAGCCTGTGTGCCACAACAAGAGAAGAGAAAACCCACACACCACAACTAGAGAGAAGCCTGCATGCTGCAATGAAAGATCCTGCATGCCACAACAAAGATCCCACCTGCCTGAACTAAGACTCAATCCAGACAGAAATTAAATAAATAAATAAATAAATAATCTTTAAAAAAAAAAAATCCCACCCTTTACTTCATTAAATAAAAAGCCTTTGGGGAGAAAAAGATGGCGGCGAAGTAGAGAGACGTGGAGTGCATCCCTCTCCACAGATGCATTGGGAATGCACGGAAGGACGCAGTCATTCCCACAGAGAACCAGCTGAACACCAGCAGACGGCCTCGGACACCAGAAAGGGCTGCGGGGAGCCCGACATAGCCGGTAGGGAGGCATCTACGAGGGCTCAAAGAGGGTGAAGCGGCGGAGCTGTGGCAGACGGGAGGGAGTGAGAAACATACGGAGGGTCTGCAGCGCAGCTCAGCGTTCCCGGACCGAGACATCGATCCGCGGCTGAACGGAGGTTCCAGGAGCAGGAGCGTGGGAACCGGAGAGCTGGTTCAGGGTGAGAAACATTGTTGCCAGTACGGTGACGGACCGAGAGGACAGGAGGGAGGAGGTCCGCGGAGAGGAGTGCCGGTCCCTGAGAGCTGCCTGGCCATGATGGCGGCTGGAGGCTGCAGGCTCCCGGGCGGGGGGGGGGGGGAGGAGCCGCGCACATAGCCTCTCCCTCTCTTTCGGTGCCTCTGCAACAGGCAGTGGAGAGACGCCCTGCAGGCCACCTAAGGTGCTCAGGGATAACAAGCACCCTCAGGCACTCGGGCGGGGCTAGATTAAAACTCCTTGCAACACCAGCAGCAGGGAGGCTGCCAAGAGAAAAAAAAAACCAGCATCAAAAAGAAAAAAACCCCGAGAGAGGCCCAACTCTAAGACTTTCTGTGTACGCCTGAGCCACCCGTGCCCTCTGCAACAGGCACCTCCAAGCCTGACTGAAACAACAGTGCGCCACTGCTCACTCACTCCCAGGAGAAGGAGCCACTATTGTACCCTCTCCCTCCCCACACACCAAGGCTTACAGACGAACAATAAAGGAACCTCTGCTGGTCACAGAATAACGCAAAAAAAAAAAAAAAAAAACCCAAGGCAAGGAGAAGGACACTTACAGCTGAGACGCTAAGGAAACAGAAATAGTAGTATCAATACCTATTGAACTGGTCCATTCTGGGATCAGTTCTGGATTTTTTTTCTTTTTTTCTTTCTCTCTCTCTCTCTCTTTTTTTTTTTTTTTTTTTGATTTATTAAATACGATCTTAGCCCTAAGGGATCTACAAGTTTTACAACATAACTTTTTAAGGATATTTTTTATTCTTTTTTTTTTTTTTTGCCTTTTTATTCACTTCTATATCTAGCTAAGTTTTTGGTAGTACAGACAAAATATCTTTCATACTTTCCTTTCATTCCTTTCTTTTATACACTTCTATTCCTTTCTTTTTCTTTGCATATTTCCAACCACATTACGCTCTTCTGTTCCCCTTTCTTCCAGCCATTTTAAGTGTATTTTATCTTAATATACTTATAAGCAACACTATCGGTCTGCTCAGACTCCTTGCTCTATTCTCCAGATGATGCACTGCCTTGGTATTAATATTAGACTTCTGTCTTTATCTTAGTTCTTAGTACAGTTGTCTAATTACATTCTAAGAATCTCCATTCTCCCTGGTGGTACTCCAGCTCATTTCTATATTTGATCCTAGCTTACAAAATCTCCCTGGATTGATGTTCGTATGTGTAGGGTGTTATTTGTTGTTTGTTTGCTTTTGCTTTTGTCTCTGATTTGTTCTGTTTCAGTTGTCAATTTCTGTTGGGTTTCTCTTTGAATATCTGATAGCACACTGGGGTTCTGTCAGGTCTTTCTAGAGCCTTATGTCCTAACGGATTCAATAATTGTGTGTCTTATACATGTATGTGTTTCCTAGACTGAATATTCGTTTAATCCAATACTTGGACATTAGGGTGAGGCTTGGACAGTCTTCTATAAACACCTCTATCACCAGGACAAGCAACCCCAAAACCTTGGACAACCATGAGGAAACAAAGAAACACCATGCAGGCAAAGGAGCAGGAAAAAAACCCACAAGACCAAATAAATGAGGAGGAAATAGGAAAAATGCCTGGAAAAGAATTTAGAGTAATGATAGTAAAAATGATACAAAATCTCGATAACAAAATAGAGAAAGTACAAGAAACAGTTCATAAGAACTCAGAAAAACAAACAGCAATGGATAACAAAATAACTGAAATTAAAAATACTCTAGATGCTATAACCAGCAGAATGACTGAGGCAGAAGAACGAATAAGTGAGTTGGAAGATCGAATGGGAGAAATAAACGCCACAGAGCAGGAAAAAGAAAAAAAAATAAAAAGACTAGAAGACAGCCTCAGAGACCTCAGTGATAACCTTAAACGTACCAACATTCGAATTATAGGCATCCCAGAAGAAGAAGAAAACAAGAAAGGGTCTGAGAAAATATTTGAAGAGGTTATAGTGGAAAACTTCCCCAACATGGGAAAGGAAATAACTCACCAAGTCCAAGAAGCACAGAGAGTCCCATACAAATTAAACCCAAGGAGAAATACACCAAGACACATATTAATCAAACTAACGACAATTAAACACAAAGAAAAAATATTAAAAGCAGCAAGAGAAAAGCAACAAATAACATATAAGGGAAAACCCATCAGGATAACAGCTGACCTTTCTACAGAAATTCTGCAGGCCAGAAGGGAATGGCAGGATATACTGAAAGTCCTGAAAGAGAGAAACCTACAGCCAAGAATACTCTACCTAGCAAGAATCTCATTCAGATTTGAGGGAGAAATCCAAAGCTTTCCAGACAAGCAAAAGTTAAAAGAATTCAGCACCACCAAACCAGCCTTACAACAAGTGCTAAAGGAACTTCTCTAAGTAGGAAACACAAGAAAAGGAAAACACCTACAAATAGAAACTCAAAACAATTAAGAAAATGGTAATTGGAACACACATGTCAATAATCACTTTAAATGTAAATGGATTAAATGCTCCAACCTAAAGACACAGACTGGCTGAATGGATACAAAAACAAGACCCTTCTATATGCTGCCTACAAGAAACCCACTTCAGACCAAGGGATACATATAGACTGAAAGAAAGGGGATTCAAAAAGATATTCCATGCAAATGGAAGTCAAAAAAAGCTGGAGGAGCAATACTCATATCAGACAAATTAGACTTGAAAGTAAAGACTATTAAAAGAGACAAGGAAGGACATTACATAATGATCAAGGGATCCATTCAAGAAGAACATATCACAATGGTAAATATCTATGCCCCCAATATAGGAGCACCTCCATACATAAGGCAAATGCTAACAGCTATAAAAGGGGACATCGACAGTAACACAAAAATAGTGGGAGACTTGAACACCCCACTTACATCCATGGACAGATCATCCAAACAGAAAATAAATAAAGACACACAAGCTTTAAATGACACATTAGACCATCTCGACTTAATTGATATTTATAGGACATTCCATCCAAAAACGACAGACTACACTTTCTTCTCAAGTGCACACAGAACATTTTCCAGGATAGATCACATCTTGGGTCACAAATCAAACCTCAGCAAATTCAAGAAAATTGAAATCATATCAAGCATCTTCTCAGACCACAACGCCATGAGACTAGATATCAATTACAGGAAAATAACTCCAAAAAATACAAACACATGGAGGCTAAACAATTCACTCTTAAACAACCAAGGAATCACTACAGAAATCAAAGAGGAAATCAGAAAATATCTAGAAACAAATGACAACGAAAACACAACAACCCAAAACCTATGGGACGCAGCAAAAGCAGTTCTAAGAGGGAAGTTCATAGCAATACAGTCCTACCTTAAGAAACAAGAAAATGATCGAATAAACAACCTAACCTTACACCTCAAACAACTAGAGAAAGAAGAACAAAGAAACCCCAAAGTGAGCAGAAGGAAAGAAATCATAAAGATCAGAGCAGAAATAAATGAAAAAGAAAGGAAAGAAACCATAAGAAAAATAAATGAAACTAAAAGCTGGTTCTTTGAGAAGATTAACAAAATTGATAAACCATTAGCCAGACTCATCAAGAAAAAAAGGGAGAAGATGAAAATCAACAGAATTAGAAAGGAAAAAGGAGAAGTAACAACGGACACTTCAGAAATACAAAAGATCATGAGAGACTACTACAAGCAACTATATGCCAATCAATTGGAGAACCTGGAAGAAATGGATACATTCTTAGAAAAATACAATCTTCCAAGACTGAACCAGGAAGAAATAGAAACCGTGAACAGACCTATCACAAGTACAGAAATTGAGGCAGTGATTAAAAATCTCCCAACACACAAAAGCCCAGGACCAGATGGATTCACAGGCGAATTCTATCAAACATTTCGAGAAGAGTTAACACCTATCCTTCTCAAACTCTTCCAAAATACTGCAGAAGGCGGAGCACTCCCAAACTCATTCTACGAGGCTACCATCACCCTGATACCAAAATCAGACAAAGATGTCACAAAAAAAGAAAACTACAGACCAATATCACTGATGAATATAGATGCAAAAATCCTCAACAAAATACTAGCTAACAGACTCCAACAGCACATTAAAAAAATCATACACCATGATCAAGTGGGGTTTATCCCTGGGATGCAAGGATTCTTCAATATACGCAAATCAATCAACGTGATACATCATATCAACAACTTGAAGGATAAAAACCATATGATCATTTCAATAGATGCAGAAAAAGCTTTTGACACAGTTCAACATCCATTTATGTTCAAAGCTCTCCAGAAAATGGGCATAGAAGGAAATTACCTCAACATCATAAAAGCCATATATGACAAACCAAAAGCCAACATTGTTCTCAATGGAGAAAAACTGGAAGAATTCCCTCTAAGAACAGGAACAAGACAGGGGTGTCCACTCTCACCACTGTTATTCAACATAGTTTTGGAAGTGTTAGCCACAGCAATCAGAGAAGAAAAAGAAATTAAAGGAATCCAAATTGCAAAAGAAGAAGTAAAATTGTCACTCTTTGCAGATGACATGATATTATATATAGAAAACCCTAAAGACTCTACCAGAAAACTGCTAGCACTCATTGATGAGTTTAGTAAAGTAGCAGGATACAAAATGAATGCACAGAAATCTCTTGCATTCCTATACACTAACAATGGAAGAGAAGAAAGAGAAATTAAGGAAACTCTCCCATTCTCCATTGCAACAAAGAGAATAAAATACCTAGGAATAAACCTGCCTAAGGAGGCAAAAGATCTGTATGCAGAAAACTTTAAGACATTGATGAAAGAAATCAAAGATGACACAAACAGATGGAGGGACATACCATGTTCCTGGATTGGAAGAATCAACATCGTGAAAATGACTGTACTACCCAAAGCAATTTACAGATTCAATGCAATCCCGATCAAATTACCAATGGCATTTTTCACAGAACTAGAGAAAGAAATCTTACGATTTGTATGGAAACGCAAAAGACCCCGAATAGCCAAAGCAATCTTGAGAAGGAAAAATGGAGTTGGTGGAATCAGGCTTCCTGACTTCAAACTATACTACAAGGCCATAGTGATCAAGACAGTATGGTATTGGCACAAAAATAGAAAGGACGATCAATGGAATAGAATAGAGAACTCAGAAGTAAGCCCAAACACATATGGGCACCTTATCTTTGACAAAGGAGGCACGAGTATACAATGGAAAAAAGACAGCCTCTTCAATAAGTGGTGCTGGGAAAATTGGACAGCAATATGTAAAAGAATGAAATTAGAACACCTCCTAACACCATACACAAAAATAAACTTCAAATGGATTAAAGACCTACATATAAGGCCAGACACTATAAAACTCCTAGAGGAAAACATAGGCAGAACACTCTTTGACATCCATCAAAGCAACATCCTTTTTGACCCACCTCCTAGAATCATGGAAATAAAATCAAGAATAAACGAATGGGACCTCATGAAACTTAAAAGCTTTTGCACAGCAAAAGAAACCATAAACAAGACTAAAAGGCAACCCTCAGAATGGGAAAAAATAATTGCCTATGAAACAACGGACAAAGGATTAACCTCCAAAATATACAAGCAGCTCATGCAGCTTCATACCAAAAAAGCAAATAACCCTATCCACAAATGGGCAGAAGACCTAAATAGGCATTTCTCCAAAGAAGACATACAGATGGCCAACAAACACATGAAAAGATGGTCAACATCACTAATCATCAGAGAAATGCAAGTCAAAGCCACAATGAGGTATCACCTCACACCAATCAGAATGGCCATCATCACAAAGTCTGGAAACAACAAATGTTGGAGGGGGTGTGGAGAAAAGGGAGCTCTCCTGCACTGTTGGTGGGACTGTAAGTTGGTACAGCCACTACGGAAAACAATTTGGAGGTTCCTTAAAAAACTACAAATAGAACTACCATATGATCCAGTAATCCCACTCCTGGGCATATACCCAAAGAAAACCATAATCCCAAAAGAAACTTGTACCATAATGTTTATTGCAGCACTATTTACAATAGCCAGGACATGGAAGCAACCTAAATGCCCATCAACAAATGAATGGATGAAGAAGATGTGGCATATATATACAATGGAATATTACTCAGCTATAAAAAGGGATGATATGGAGCTATATGTCATGAGGTGCATAGAACTACAATCTGTCATACATAGTGAAGTAAGTCAGAAAGAGAAGGACAAATATTGTATGCTAACTCACATATACGGAATCTAAAAATGGTACTGATGAACTCAGTGACAAGAACAAGGAAGCAGATACAGAGAATGGACTGGAGAACTCGAGGTATGGGAGGGGGTGGGGTTCGAAGGGGAAACTGAGAAGAAGCGAGAGAGTAGCACAGACATATATATACTACCAACTGTAAAATAGTCAGTGGGAAGTTGTTGTATAACAAAGGGAGTCCAACTCGAGGATGGAAGATGCCTTAGAGGACTGGGGCAGGGAGGGTGGGGGGGACTCGAGGGGGGGGCGTCAAGGAAGGGAGGGAATATGGGGATATGTGTATAAAAACAGTTGATTGAACCTGGTGTACCCCCCCAAAAAAATAATAAAAAAAAGAAAAAAAAATAAAAAAAAAATAAAAAGCTTTTGAATATTGTGAGGTAGCACACAGATGTAAAGGGAAGGAATAGCAACTTTATTCAGAAAGCCGGCAGACTAAGATAGCAGACTATTGTCTCAAAAGAAACATATTATCAGGGTCTGGACTCCAGCTTCTTTTATAGAACAGAGATGGGGAAGAGGTGCGGAAATAACATAAAAAGGCCATAAGTTTTGCAAATATCTCCTGGAATGGCCAGCCTCAGGGGAGGGGATGTGTTAATTTCTTCTTTCTTGCAGTCATTCACAGGTGGACATGGTCAAGATGTTTCCCTGAACAAAAGGCTCTTTGGTTTAACATTTAGGCAGAGGGGCAGGTTCCCAGAGGCAGGCCATTGTGTATAGGCAGTGTCCTTTTAGTGAACAAAAGCAACAGGAAGCAAAGGTTAAAGTAAAGGAAACAGATCCAACATTTAGCCAGATTTTGTTCTTCCCTGTAACAGATTTGCATCTTATATTTATTTAACACTGAAGAGAATTTAATGAACTTAATAAACACAAACTTTTACCTAATGATAATTGTTTCAGGTAAATAAGACAATATTAATTAAATATTAATTCCTGTTTAACAGTGAATACACTGATGCAAGGAGACATCCAAGGATAAGACTTGGGTTCACATAGTTAATTGGTGACAGAACAATCCCAGGCTCTCTGACTTCCTGCTATGTGATATTATTATTACCTCTCTACAGCCTGCAACCACTAAGCCCCAAGTACTGTCCCTGGAGATGCAATACATATTGCTTCTGTTTTCAAGTAAAAAAATAAATTTTGCCTAGAAACCCAAAGCATACTCACACAAACAACAGTTTTATGAAACAATATTTAACTTTTCCAAAACCCAGCCACTATGAAATGTTTATTCTATTCTATTCTATTCTATTCTATTCTATTCTATTCTATTCTATTCTATTCTATTCTATTCTAAAGTGCTAAGCATGACTCACTAAATTGATTTCATGAATATGTTAATTTACTATTGCTGTATATCAAATTCCACAAATTTCGGAGCTTAAAACAACATCCATTTATTATCTCACATTTTTTGAAAGTCAAAAGTCCAGGCACAACATGAGTGGACTCTACTCAGAGCTTCAAATGCTGAGATCAAAGTCAAAGAATCCACTTCCTACCTTATCCAGATTGTTGGTAGAATCCAGTTCTTTGCAGTGGTAGGACTGAGGTCTCTATTGTCTTCCTGGCTGTTGGCCAAGGATCACTCTCATTTCCTAGAAGCTGCCCACCAATCCCTGCCACATAACTCCTTCCATATTCAAAGCCAGCAATGGAGAATCTCCCTTGTATGGAATATTCTCACAGTTCAGCTCCTTGACTTCAGGAAGAGCCCAGTCCCTTTCATTAAAGAATCACCTGATTAGGTCAGTTTTACCCTGGATAATTTTCCTTTCTTAAAGTCAATTGTGCCTAAATACATAACCTAATCATGAGAGTCAAATCCACTATATTCATAGTCTCTGAAATTATACATGGCTTTTATAACAGAGGACAGGAATCGTGGAGGCTACCTCAGAATTCTGCTTACCACATTCTACCCTCAAAAATGTACATCCCTTCCATACACAAAATACATCCATCTCATTCCAATATCCCTAAAAGTCTCATCTCATGACATTTAAATCAACATCTCATCTAAATCACATCGGCTCAAGTTCAAAGTCTCATCTAAATCTTCTAACTTTCATGGGCCTTTGTAGATTTCACTGGCATTTTCTTCATTAGGCAAAGGCCACACCCAGATATATTTTTGGAATTAACACCTTCTCTATCTTTGACTTCTGCCATGGCTAAGAGTTAGAGATGCCTCATAAGCTTCCCAGAGGCCCTATGATTTGCTTGAGAAAATATGTGAGGTACACACTTCATCTGAAACAGATTTTTGAATGACTGAATACCCTGATATTTTGGCTCTTTTGAGGTTTCAGGAAAAAGTTGTACAGCCACACTATCAGCTCTTACTCTATGCCACACTTTTGGAAACAATCTCTTACTTTATTATATTTTACCTTCCAGAGAGTTTAAGAATTTTCAAAATTATTATTCCTGGTTTCATTGTGTTGACAAAGATTCTCTTAACCAAAATTTTGCCAGGAACCTCTGACCTCTCTTCTCAACTAGGCTTCAACCTTGGCCTATAAAGACCTGAACAGATACTAATATAGTTTCTAAAATCTCAAGTCCCTAGGAAGACCCTATCCACTCTTAAAGTGCCTGCCAGAAAAAACTCAAGGCTAACAAAATAATTTACTGTTTGTTTCAGCCAAAGATAGGACCCTTGTCTCCCAGTCTCTGTGGGAGGATAGGAGCCTAACTTGGATAAACACCAGCTGGCAAACCCTGATGCATTTCTCAGGGACCAACCTCTCCTTCCTTCTTTATGTACTTTTTAACCTCTTTGGCTCTACCAAACTCCCACTTTTCTCCAGCCCTCTTCCATCATTCTTCTTTTAAGATGTCCAGTCATCTCTGTACAAATTGAAGTTGAGTTCAGTTCACCTTTGACTCTTTTACCTATTGCAATAGTTATTATTGATTAAAATCTGTCCTTAGCACTTTACTAGTGTCCAGCTTTACTTATTTTTGACAACATTTAACAATTTTCCCTCAATTTATCTCCCTCCTCTTTTATTTCAGTATAAACAGCAAAATAAACCAGGTCATACTATAATCACTTTGTTTGGAAATATCCTCAGCTAAATAACAAAGCTCATTGTTTATAAGTTCAGTTTTCCATAACTGCAGGATGCAATTTCACTAACCATTTTTCCACTATGTGACATTTTCCAATAGCATGTTCTCACTTCTTTGTGTGCCCTCACTTGCAGCATCCTCCAAGTCTAGATCTCTACTTGTAGTTTATTAGCCCTCACCAGCAATGTCCTTCAAGTTCAGATTTGTGTTAATATTCTATCCAAGGCAATGTAAGCTTTTTCTACCATGCTCTTCAATATCCTTCCAGCTTCTGACCACTGTCCAATTCCACAGCCATTCCCACATGTTTAGATATTTATTACAGCAGCACTCCAATTTCAGGTATCAAAATCTACATTAGTTTTCTATTACTGCACAACAAATCACCATAAATTAGTGGCTTAAAATAATGCCTATTTAATATCTCAGTTTCTGTAGGTCAAAAGTCTGGGCATGGTGAAACTGGGCTCTTTGCTCAGGGGTCATGAGACAGAAATCAAGGTGTCAAGCTATGACCTCATCTGAAGTTCAAGTTCCTTTTCCAAGGTCACTGTGTTTTGTTTTATTTTGTTTTGCTTTTTAGAATTCAATTCCTGATGGCTTTAGATTGAGATCGCTGCTTTCATGCTGGTTGCCAGCTGGTGCCTATTCTTGGCTCCTGTGGTTGCATACTATTCCCTGCTATGTGGCCCTCTTGGGGTTGGCAAGAAAATGGCAATATTTTCTTTTTTGGCTAGCAGGAAAATGTCTCTGGCTCTTAATTTCTTCATCAGAAAGAGTCCACAGAGGCTCACTTGATTGGGTCAGCCTCACCCAGATAATTTCCCTAACTTAAAGTCAACTAAATTGGGACCTTAATTAGGTTGTCAAAATCCCTTCACAGAAGCACCAAAAGTGGTGTTTTAGTGAATAATTGGGATAAGATGTGTGTAAACTATGGTCTTGGAATCTTGGGGGTCATCTTAGAATTAAGCCTACAACAATGACTAATGGGTTGCAAATCAGTTTAAAAATACTGACACACAAGATAAGGTGGGGGGGGAGGAGAAAGATGGCAGAGTAGGATGTGGTGATCACCCTCCTCCACACAAATACTTGAAAAACACAGCCACTTTGGGAGTAGCTCCTGGAGAACACCTCCTCAATGCAGGCAGGAGACCTCAGACTGCCAAAAAGGCAAGAGCAATTCCAGGTAATAGGGTAGCTCAAAGGAAAGAAGGGGAAAAAAAGAGACAAAGAATTCTGAGGAGATTGGCCACTCTGGGAAGGAGCTGTGAGGGAAGAAGTCTCCCACACACGGGGCAGCCCCCTCACAGGCAGGGAAGGACAGGGGGAGCTGTGGAGCCCCCAGAAGAGAGAGCCCTCAGAAAAGAAAGCAATGGCAGGTCTGCAGAGGGCAGAGCAGAGAGATCCCCACATGGAAGGGTCAGGCAGCAGTCCCCAGCCAGAGCAGCTAAGCTGCGCACCTGTGGAGGAGGTGGGGGCTGGGCAGCACGGCTGGGACTTTGGAGAGCAGTCCCCAGGGAGAGAGCAGGGGCTGGCTGCATGAGAAAAGCCTGGCAGGCTGGTGCACCAGCAAGATAGGGAGTTTGGGGAAAAACCTTGGACAGAGTGAGAGTCAGGGGACTTTTGTCTCAGAGTGCTTGGGAGGAAAATCACTCTCCACAAGCCCACAGGCTGCGGCACAGAGGCGTGACTCATGGCCACTGCTCAAAATGTTCGCAGTTCAGAGCCAGCACCACATGCCACTGGGTCCTGCTGAATGCCCACCCACCTGTCCGCCAGCCCCATTTCCCCGCCCCTGCTGCCGTGCTGCAGGCCCAGGGGCTGCTGGATCAAAACACTAGCCAACCCCATGCCCTGCCCGCTTTGCATACAGCTGGGTCCTGCTGAACACCTGCTCACCTGTCTTCCAGCCCTCTCCCCACTTCCCTGCCCCCCCCATCTGCCAGGCCACAGCCCCTGGCCAGTACAGTCACAGGTACAAAGGACCCTATGTGTAAGCCAAGTTACTGGCCACATACTCCCAGAAGCAGGGGAAGACCACCAACATTTTAGGCCCACTGAACTCTGCTGCTGCAAGCAATCCCAGAGATTTTTCCCACAATAAGTTTGAAAGACCCTGCGTCTGTGGATCACCTGATTAGAGGAGTGTTTCTCCAATAAAGACTGAAGACATAGGGGGCAACTGGGGACTATGGGGACAAATACACACAAGACTACTTCCAGATCACAGTCTGAGCTCTCCACAGTCCTCTCCACAGCAGGGGCAGAGCCATATCTAGAAACATTGGAGGACTTTTTGGTATGTTTATCTTGTTTCTAGTTTTAGGTATGTCAGTTAAAGTTTTAATGTATAGATATGTGTATGTAAATATGCTTGTAATTGGTATGAGTACTTTCTTCTTTCTTTGCTTTCTCATTTTCTCTTCTCATTGGTTTCTTTTCCTCTTCTCTTTCTGCAAGTGCAAGTGTGCACATCTCCTTGAGTGATTTTGACTGATTAGAGTTGCTTTTACCACCAATCTTGGGGACCTGTCTGCCCTCTCCATTTCTCCCCTTTTTTCTTCCTTTATTCTTTTGCTCTCCTTCTACCTCCTTCTTCTCCATGCCATCCCACAGATCTCAGCAAGACTACCATATATTTCCCTACCTCTGACCTGAAGATTCAAGTGAGACCCAAGCACACTCTTTGACCCCCTCTTGCCTGAACAATGAACCAACTCCTGAGAGTAACTCACAAGCAAAGTAGGGTACAAAACCAACACTGACCCCTGAGGTCTGCAGGACCAAAGAGGAGAAAGAGAAACAGCTGCAGGAGGAGCAGATTTAATGCCCAAAATAGGATTGAAAAAACCTGCATCTGTGGATTATCTGATTAGATGAGTGTTTTTACAATAGAGACTGCAGATATAGGGGTCAACTGGGGACTGTGGGAACAAATACACACAGAACTAATATCACATCACTGTCTGAACTCTCCACAGTCCTCTTCACAGCAAGGGCAGAGCCATACCTCGAAATATTAGAGGGCTTTTTGGTCTACTTACTTTATTTCTGGTTTTAGGTATTTGTAAGTTAAATATTTACTGTACATATGTGCAGATGGATTTGCTAGTAATTGATATGAGTACTCTCTGCTTTCTTTTCTTTGTTCTCCCATTTTATCTTCTCATTGGTTTCTGTTCCTTGTCTCTCTCTTCAAGTGCAAGTGTGCACATCTACTTGTGTGACTTTTATTAGAGTTGTTTTCACCACCAGTCTTGGGGATCTGTCTCCCTTTTCCTTTCTTCCCTTTTTTCCTTTTTTTTTTCTTTCTTTGCTCTCCTTCTACCTCCTTTTCCTCCACTTTGTGAAGCTTCGAGGTTCTTGGTGCCCCAGCCAAGGAGAAACCTGGACTTTTAAGACAGCAGAGTGGAGTCTAGGACATTGGACAACCAGAGAACTCCTGAGCCCATGGAATATTAATCAGCAAGTGCTCCCACAGAGTTCTCATTCTCAACAACAAGTTCCAAAAACAATCAAAGGCCAGCAACCTCCAGTGCGTGACACCTCAAGCCAAACAGAACAGAGATAAGAGAAATTTCTACTAAGCAGAATGGGGAAAGGAGACAGCAAACACAATAAATTAGGCAAAATGAGAAAACAAAGAAACACCTTGCAGGCAAAGGAGCAAGATAAAAGTCCACAAGACCAAATAAATGAAGAAGAAATTGGAAAATTGCATGAAAAAAAAATTCAGAGTAATGATAGTAAAGGTGATCCAAAATCTCTATAACAAAATAGAGAAAATACAAGAAAAAGTTAAGAACATAGAAGAACTAAAGAGAAAACAAACAGCAATGTACAACACAATGATTGAAATTAAAAATACTCTAGATGGTATGAACAGCAGTTTAACTGAGGCAGACGAATGAGTAAATGAGCTGGAAGATAGAATGGGGGAAATAACTGCCACAGAGCAGGAAAAAGAAGAAAGAATAAAAAGGATAGAAGACAACCTCAGAGACCTTGGGGATAATATTAAGTGTATCAACATTCGAATCATAGGCATCCCAGAAGAAGAAGAAAAGAAAGGGTCTGAGAAAATATTTGAGGAGATTATGGTGGAAAATTTTCCTCACATAGGAAAGGAAATAGTGAACTAAGTCCAAGAAATGCAGAGAGTCCCATACTGAATAAACCCAAGGAGAAACACACCAAGGCACATATTAATCAAACTAATGAAAATTAAACACAAAGAAAAAATATTAAAAGCAGCAAGAGAAAAGCAACAAATAACATATAAAGGAAAACCTATAAGGATAACAGCTGATTTCTCTGCAGAAACTCTGCAGGCCAGAAGGGAATGGCAGAATATATTGAAAGTCTTGAAAGAGAAAAACCTACAGCCAAGAACAACCTACCAAGCAAGAATCTCATTCAAATTTGATGGACAAATCAAAAGCTTTACAAACAAGCAGAAGTTAAGAGGCTTAAAAACCAATAAACCAGCCTTACAACAACTGCTAAAGAAACTACCCTAGGCAGTAACACAAGAGAAGAAAAAGACCTACAAAAACACAAGCAAAACAATTAAGAAAATGGTAATAGGAACATACATGTCAATAATTACCTTAAATGTGAATGGATTAAATGCTCCAACCAAAAGATACAGACTGGCTGAATGGATACACAAACAAGACCCTTCTATATGCTGTCTACAATAAACACACTTCAGACCTAGGGACACATACAGACTGAAAGTAAAGGGATGGAAAAAGATATTCCATGCAAATGGAAGTCAAAAGAAAGCTGGAGTAGCAATACTCACATCAGACAAATTAGACTTTAAAGTAAAGACTATTACAAGAGACAAGGAAGGACACTACATAATGACCAAGGGATCAATCCAAGAAGAAGATATAACAATTGTAAATATCTATGCACCCAACATCGGAGCAACTCAAGACATAAGGCAAATGCTAACAGCTATAAAAGGGGACATCGACAGGAACACAATAATAGTGGGAGACTTGAACACCCCACTTACATCAATGGACAGATCATGCAAACAGAAAATAAATAAAGACACACAAGCTTTAAAGGACACATTAGATCACCTCGACTTAATTAATATTTATAGGACATTCCATCCAAAAACGACAGGCTACACGTTCTTCTCAAGTGCACACGGAACATTTTCCAGGATAGATCACATCTTGGGTCACAAATCAAACCTTGGTAAATTCAAGAAAATTGAAATCATATCAAGCATCTTCTCTGAACACAATGCCATGAGACTAGATATCAATTACAGGATAAAAACTAAAAAGTACAACCCATAGAGGCTGAACAATTTGCTATTAAACAACAAAGAAGTCACTGCAAAAATTAAAGAGGAAATCACAAAATACTTAGAAACAAATGACAATGAAAACACAACAACCCAAAACCTATGGGATGCAGCAAAAACAGTTCTAAGAGGGAAGTTTATAGCAATACAATTCTACCTCAAGAAAGACGAAAAATATTGAATAAATAACCTAACCTTACACCTAAAACAATCAGAGAAAGAAGAACCAAAAAAAAAAACCCTCAAAGTGAGCAGAAGGAAAGAAATCATAAAGATCAGATAAGAAATAGATGAAAAAGAAAGGAAGGAAATTATAGCAAAGATCAATAACACTAAAAGCTGGTTATTTGAGAAGATAAACAATGTTGATAAACCATTAGCCAGACACATCAGGAAAAAAATGGAGAAATGCAAATTTTCAGAATTAGAAATGACAAAGGAGAAATAACAAACAACACTGCAGTAATACAAAAGAACATGAGAGACTACTACAAGCAACTATATGCCAATAAATTGGATAACCTGGAAGAAATGACAAATAGTTAGAAAAGTACAATCTTCCAAGAATGAATCAGGAAGAAATAAAAATATGAACAAACCAATCACAAGGGTGGAAATTGAGACTGTGATTAAAAATCTCCCACAAAGAAAAGCCCAGAACCAGATGGCTTCAGAGGCCAATTCTATTAAACATTTGGAGAAGAGCTAGCACCTATCCCTCTCAAACACTTCCAAAATATAGCAGAAGGAGGAACACTCCCAAACTCATTCTATGAGGCCACCATCACCCTGATACCAAAGCCAGAAAAATATGTCACAAAAAAAGAAAATTACAGGCCAATATCACTGATGAATATAGATGCAAAAATCCTCAACAAAACACTAGCAAACAGAATCCCACAAAATATTCAAAGTTCATACACCATGATCACATGGGGTTTATGCCTGGAATGCTAGTATTCTTCAATATATGCAAATCATTCAATGTGATACATCACATCATCAAATTGAAGGATAAAATACATGTGATCATTTCAATTGATGCAGAAAAATCTTTTAATAATATTCAATACCCATTTATGATTTAAAAAAAAAAACTCTCCAGAAAGTGGGCATAGAAGGAACCTACCTCAACATAATAAAAGCCACATATGACAAACCAACAGCCAACATTATTCTAAATGGTGAAAAACTGAATGCATTTCCCCTAAAGGCAGGAATAAGACAAGGGTGCCCACTCTCACTACTATTGTACAACATAGTTTTGGAAGTGTTAGCCACAGCAATCAGAGAAGAAAATGAAATAAAAGGAATCCAAATTGAAGAAGTAAAATTGTTACTCTTTGCAGATGACATCATATTATACATAGAAAACCCTAAGATTCTACCAGAAAAATGCTAGCACTAATTGATGAATTTAGTAAAGTAGCAAGATACAAAATTAATGCACAGAAATCTCTTGCATTCCTATACACTAACAATGGAAGAGCAGAAAGAGAAATTATGGAAACATTCACATTCACCATTGCAACAAAAATTATAAAATACCTAGAAATAAACTTGCCTTAAAAGGCAAAAAACCTGTATGCAGAAAGTATAAGACACTGATGAAAGAAATCGAAGATGATACAAACATTTGGAGGGACATACCATGTACTTGGATTGGAAGACCCAACAATGTGAAATTGACTCTCCTGTCAAAATGCAAATTACAGATACAATGCAATCCCTATCAAATTATCAATGGCATTTTCACAGAACTAGAACAAGAAATTTTACGATATGTATGGAAATGCAAAAGACCCTGAATAGCCAAAACAATCTTGAGAAGGAAAGATGAAGCTGGAGGAATCAGGCTCCCTGACATCAGATAATACTACAAGGCTACAGTGATCAAGACAGTATGGTACTTGCACAAAAACAAAAATATAGATCAATGGAGTGCAATGGAAAGCTCAGAGATAAATCCACACACATATGGGCACCTTATCTTTGACAAAGGAGGCAAGAATATACAATTAAAAAAAGAAAGCCTCTTCAATAGGTGGTGCTGGGAAAATTGGACAACAACATGTAAAAGAATGAAATGAGAACACTTCCTAACACCATACACAAAAATAAACTCCAAATGGATTAAAGACCTAAATGTAAGGCCAGACACTATAAAATTCTTAGAGGAAAACAGGTAGAACACTCTATGACATACATCAAAGCAGAATCCTTTTTGACCCACCTCCGAGAATCATAGAAATAAAATCAAGAATAAACAAATGGGACCTCATGAAACTTAAAAGCTTTTGCACAGATAAAGAAACCATAAACAAGACAAGAAGACAACCTTCAGAATGGGAGAACATATTTGCCAATGAAGCAACGGACAAAGGATTAATCTCCAAAATATAGAAGCACCTCATACAGCTTAAAACCAAAAAAGCAAATAACTCAATCCACAAATGGGTGGAAGACCTAAATAGACATTTCTCCAAAGAAAACCTGCAGATGGCTAACATACACATGAAAAGATTCTCAACATCACTAATCATTAGAGAAATGCAAGTCAAAGCCACCATGAGGTATCACCTCACACCAGTCAAAATGGCCATCATCAAAAAAACTAAAAGCAATAAACGCTGGATAGGGTGTGGAGAAAAGGGTACTCTCCTGCACTGTTAATGGGAATGTAAGTTGGTACAGTCACTATGGAAAACAGATTGGAACTTCCTTAAAAATCTAAAAATGGAATTACGATATGACCCAGTATTCCCACTACTGGGCATATACCTGAAGCAAACCATAATCTAAAAAAATCATGTACCATAATGTTCATTGCAGCACTGTTTACAATAGCCAGGACGTGGAAGCAACCTAAATGCCCATCAATGGATGAATGGATAAAGAAGATGTGGCATATATGTACAATGGAATATTACTCAGCCATAAAAAGAATGAAATTCAGTTACTTGTAATGAGGTGGATAGACCTAGGGTCAGTCATACAGAGCGAAGTAACTCAGAAAGAGAAAATCAAATACCATATGCTAACTCATATATATGGAATCTAGAAAAAAAAACGGTACTGATGAACCCAGTGACTGGGCAAAATTAAAGAAGCAGATGTAGAGAACAGACTTAAGGACACAGTGTTGGGGGTGGGTGGCAAAGGGGAAGCTGGGAGAGTAGCTTTGACATAGATAACAAATATAAAATAGATAGCTCGTGGGATGTTCCTGTATAACATAAGGAGACAAACTCGATGATGGGTGATGACTTGGAGGGCCAGGATAGGGAGGGTGGGTGGGAGTCACGGGAGTGTGGGGATATGTGTATAAATACAGCTGATTCATTTTGGTGTACCTTAAAAATTGGCACAGCATTGTAAAACAATTATATTCCAATAAAGAGCTTAAAAAAAGTTAAAAATTTTACAATTCACTCTAAGTTTTTACTATATACTTGTTTGTCTAATCTGGTTTTTTAGACAATATGCTTTTTATTGCTGCATATTCTGATCTTTTACTATGGCTATGGGTTATTTTTTAAAATAAATTTAAAACCTTGAAAGGAAACAAAAAAAACCGCTATGTAAAATAGCATTACTATTTACCTGTCTGTGAGATGAAGAAATTTCCAGAACTATCATAAACTGAGTTGATAAATATATTGACATCCATAAAGTGATTGCGTAACTGGAAATTTTTTAAAACATGAGAAAGTAAAAAAAAAAAAGTCCTTTGAAAGGGATATTGGAGAGAAAGAATTGAAGAAAGCCTTAAGCTATTTTAAGCATGAAGTACTTAAAAGGAGGAATTTAAAAGTTGTAGAGAGTCTTATGTTTTCTAATTTTGATAAAATCAAATTCTTAGAAAGTACATACTAAGATTTGTTTAGGCTTTTCTATATCTCTTTATTTTTAGTTGAGTGGGGGCTCCCCAATTATCATTTCATATAGATTCTATTTAAAGTTAGATTTTAAGTGTGTAAAATAGATAAATCAACATTGTCTGTAATTGCAATGAACTTTTTAAAGAGCTTTTATTGAGATATAATTGACATACAATAAACTGCATATATTTAATTTGTAAAAAAAGATAAGGTGGGTAGGAAGAAAACATACTGCATAATAGAGAAAAGGCTCAGTGAAGTAGGAGTGGGTGAATGGATATGCAGAAAAAAACGGTATTTTTTTGTGTGTGTGGTAGAAAGCTATGGAGAAAAAGTGTTACCACCAATTTGATCAAATGACACAATGCAGACATCCATTCCCTTTGGGTTCTAGTGTTAATGATTACTCAGTAAAAAAAAAAAAAAGCTTACTAGACTTAGGGCTAAGTATAACAAGGCATAAAAGAAAGTCTACAGATAAATCTTAGGACAGCTTCAGTGAGTATTTCAATTTTTTCTGTCACATTTCATACTAATAATCTCACTGCAAGTAGAAGTTATATTTTAGTGTAAAACTACAGCCTAATGTTTTTAGGAGTAAACCAAAATTTTAGGTTTGACATTGAATTTTATTGTAATCATATAATGTACTTTATCCTCTTACTAGGTTCTATTGATGTAATTTATGCATTTGTGTTTCTCTAGTATAAATAAATACAAAAAAGAAAGATCTGCTATGGTGGAGATAATGGCAATAAAGAATTACAACCAGAAAATCAGCTACTTAAAATCTGTATCAATAATTCCTGCATGTTAAAGGAGTATACCATTAATATTCAAAATGCCAATAATATCACAATATAGATCTATCAAGTTGTGATTTGCACAAAATGAAGAAGAGTTTAGAAATTGTGGGTTCAGAGGGGAAGTAAAGATTTAGAAGGTAAATAAAATAATTTCCCAGTAATTGATACACACGATATTCAACCACCATTGCAAATCAATGGTGGAGAAGTCTTTTTTAAATCTTAATCAGGTTTGATATGAGTTGTTTTTTCAATTTTTCATCCCCTAGGTGATTTCCTAAGTAACATTTGGCACACACTCCTATTCACCCAGTTCTTTCTTACTACTGAGGTCACCTCTAAGTCAAGTGTCATATTCCCAAATTACATGTCAAATAACTCATAATAATTTTGATGACTTAAATCATTCCTTAAATTATATCAGAAAAATAGACTGAGGTATTTCTGGGGCTGGACAACAAAATAGAATTTTTCCAAAGCATCAATTTGGGGCAATCCCAGAAAATCATGGCAATACTGGTGCTATAACAGTGACAGTATTTGTCCTACTCCACCCTGGGCATCAACTCAGGAACTCAAGTACAGTACTGGATCAATGTTACTTTGTAAATATCTTGAAAGAAGTGAAGGCAGAAGAAGAAAGATGGCGGCAAAGTAGAAGGATGTGGATGCATCCCTCTCCACAGATGCATAAGGAATACACCAAAAGACGCAATAATTCCCACAGAGAACCAGCTGAACACCAATAAATGACCTCTGAGACCAGAAAGGACTGCAAAGATCCTGACATAACTGGGTAAGACAGAGGGGAGGAAAAAGGAGAAAGAGGAGGAGAAGAAAGGAAAGGGATGGGTCCCACACCCTGGGGCAGGGGGATTTGAAACAGAGGGGAGATTGCTGAATTCAGGGAAACATCCCTTATCTGATGGGGAAAGATCTTCTCCAATGGGGAATTTCCCTGGGTCAGAAGGGAGACATTTGGGACTGTTTAAAAAGGGTGAAGCAGCTGAGCTGTGGCAGACAGGAAAGAGTGAGAAACACACGGAGGGTCTGCACCATGACCCAGCATGTCCAGACTGAGACATCAGTTCACAGCTGAACAGGGGGTCTGGGAGCTAGAACGTGGGAACCAGAGAACTGGTTCAGGGTGAGAAATATTGTTGGCAGTGGGGAGATGGACTGAGAGGAAAGGAGGGAAGAAATCCACAGCAGAGAATGCCTACCACGGAAAGCTGGGCAGCCATGATGGTGGCCCGATACTGCTGACTCACAAGCAGGGGGAGGAGATGTGGGTATAGCCTTTCTCTCGGTGCCTGTGAGGGACAAAGGAAGGACACCTCTGGGACTGGCTAATACATTCAGGGATAGCAAAGGCCCCCCGGGCAGGGCAGCCCTAGAGTGCCTGCACCCAAGAGTGAAAAGTCTGCACAGTGGCCCAGCTCTGGGCACATTCTGTTTATACCTGAGCTGCTGGCAGCCCTCTGCAGTAGGCACTGCCATGACTGACTGAGCCACCGTGAACCAGGCAGGGCACCCTGGTGAAATTGTAGCGGGGGGAGGAGCCACAGTTGTAGTCACACTTTCTGCCTGAGCTGCTGGTGTCCCTCTGCAACAGGCACCACCTGAGCCGCCTGAGCCGCTGGGACCCAGGCAGGGCGCCACTGCTCACTCGCCCCCAAGGGAAGGAGCCACTATTGTACCCCCTCTCTCCCCACACACCAGCACTTACAGACGAACAATAAAGGAAGCTCTGCTGGTCACAGAGTAATACAAAAATCCAAGGCAGGTAAAAGGACACTTACAGCTGAGACCCCAAGGAAACAGAAATATTAGTATTGATTCTATTGATCTGGTCCATTCTGGGGTCAGTTCTAATTTTTATTTTTTTAAATTTTATCAATTATGATCTTATTCCTAAGGGATCTACATGTTTTATAAAATTTTTTCTATTTTCTATTATTTTTTTATTTTTAGCCATTTTATATATTTCTGTTTCTAGCTGTTTTTTGTAGTGCTGATTGTATCTCTCCTATCTTCTTTTCATCTCTATCTTTTACACATTTCTATTTTTTCTTTCTCTTTTCAAATTTCCACTCATGTTATGCTCTTCCATTGCCGGTCTTCTATCCTTTTTTAGTTTCCTTTATCTTAATATACTTGTAATCAATATTATTGCTTGGCTCTGTTCCTTGCTTTATTCTCCAGATGACACACTACAATGGTTTTTAATATTAGGTTTGGTCTTTATCTTAGATCTGATTATAATTGTATGATTTTGTGTTGGGAATCATCAGTCTGTCTGATTGTACTTTTGCTCTTTATTATATTTGATCCTAGCGTTCAAAATTTCCCTGGATATGCGTTTGTATGTGTGTGTGTGTTTTTTAATTAATTGTGATCTTAGTCCTAAGAGATCTACATGTATTATAACACATATTTTTATTCTTTTATTCTATTTTTTCATCTATCTTTAGTTTCAGCCCTTTTACATATTTCTATTTCTATCTGTTTTTTGTAGTGCTAACATTATCTCTTCTTAACTCCTTCTCTCCCTATATTTTTTTATTATTTTATTTATTTATTTATTTTTGGGGGGTACACCAAGTTCAATCATCTGTTTTTATACACATATCCCCGTATTCTCTCTCTCCCTCCGTCGACTCCCCACTCTCCCTCGAGTCCCCTCGATCCGCCCCATCCCAGTCCTCTAAGGCTTCTTCCATCCTCGAGTTGGACTCCCTTTGTTATACAACAACTTCCCACTGACTATCTATTTTACAGTTGGTAGTATATATATGTCTGTGCAGCTCTCTCGCTTCATCTCATCTTCCACCTCACCCAATCCCCCTCCTAAACCTCGAGTTCTCCAGTCCATTCTCTGCATCTGCATCCTTGTTCTTGTCACTGAGTTCATCAGTACCATTTTTAGATTCCGTATATGTGAGTTAGCATACAATATTTGTCTTTCTCTTTCTGACTTACTTCACTCTGTATGACAGACTCTAGGTCTATCCACCTCATTAAATATAGCTCCATCTCATCCCTTTTTATAGCTGAGTAATATTCCATTGTATATATATGCCACATCTTCTTTATCCATTCATTTGTTGATGGGCATTTAGGTTGCTTCCATGTCCTGGCTATTGTAAATAGTGCTGCAATAAACATTATGGTACATGTTTCTTTGGGGATTATGGTTTTCTTTGGGTATATGCCCAGGAGTCGGATTACTGGATCATATGGTAGTTCTATTTGTAGTTTTTTAAGGAACCTCCAAACTGTTTTCCATAGTGGCTGTACCAACTTACATTCCCACCAACAGTGCAGGAGAGTTCCCTTTTCTCCACACCCTCTCCAACATTTGTGGTTTCCAGATTTTGTGATGATGGCCATTCTGATCGGTGTGAGGTGATCCCTCATTGTGGCTTTGACTTGCATTTCTCAGATGATTAGTGATGTTGAACAACTTTTCATGTGTTTGTTGGCCATATGTATATCTTCTTTGGAGAACTGTCTATTTAGGTCTTCTGCCCATTTGTGGATTGGTTTTTTTGCTTTTTTGGTATGAAGCTGCATGAGCTGCTTGTATATTTTGGAGGTTAATCCTTTGTCCGTTGTTTCATAGGCAATTATTTTTTCCCATTCTGAGGGTTGCCTTCTAGTCTTGTTTATGGATTCTTTCACTGTGCAAAAGCTTTTAAGTTTCATGAGGTCCCATTTGTTTATTCTTGATTTTATTTCCATGATTCTAGGAGGTGGGTGAAAAAGGATGTTGCTTTGATGTATGTCAAAGAGTGTTCTGCCTATGTTTTCCTCTAGGAGTTTTACAGTGTCTGGCCTTACATGTAGGTCTTTAATAAATTTGGAGTTTACTTTTGTGTATGGTGTTAGGAAGTGTTCTAATTTCATTCTTTTACATGCAACTGTCCAATTTTCCCAGCACCACTTATTGAGGAGGCTGTCTTTTTTCCATTGTATATTCGTGCCTGCTTTGTCAAAGATAAGGTGCCCATATGTGTTTGGGCTTATTTCTGAGTTCTCTATTCTTTTCCATTGATCTTCCTTTTTATTTCTGTGCCAGTACCATACTGTCTTGATCACTATGGCCTTGAAGTATAGTTTGAAGTCAGGAAGCCTGATTCCACCAACTCCATTTTTCCTTCTCAAGATTGCTTTGGCTATTCGGGGTCTTTTGCGTTTCCATACAAATCGTGAGATTTCTTGCTCTAGTTCTGTGAAAAATGCCATTGGTAATTTGATCGGGATTGCATTGAATCTGTAAATTGCTTTGGGTAGTACAGTCATTTTCACTATATTGATTCTTCCAATCCAGGAACATGGTATGTCCCTCCATCTGTTTGTGTTGTCTTTGATTTCTTTCATCAGTGTCTCAAAGTTTTCTGCATAGAGATCTTTTGCTTCCTTAGGCAGGTTTATTCCTAGGTATTTTATTCTTTTGGTTGTAATGATGAATGGAGAGTTTCCTTAATTTCTCTTTCTGCTCTTCCATTGTTAGTGTATAGGAATGCAAGAGATTTCTGTGCATTAATTTTGTATCCTGCTACTTTACTAAACTCATCAATTAGTTCTAGCAGCTTTCTGGTAGAGTCTTTAGGGTTTTCTATGTATAGTATCATGTCATCTGCAAAGAGTGACAATTTTACTTCTTCTTTTCCAATTTGGATTCCTTTTATTTCTTTTTCTTCTCTGATTGCTGTGGCTAACACTTCCAAAACTATGTTGAATACTAATGGTGAGAGTGGACACCCTTGTCTTGTTCCTGTTCTTAGAGGGAATTCTTCCAGTTTTTCCCCATTGAGAACGATGTTGGCTTTTGGTTTCCCATATATGGCTTTTATTATGTTGAGGTAATTTCCTTCTATGCCCATTTTCTGAAGAGCTTTTGTCATAAATGAATTTTGAACTCTGTCAAAAGCTTTTTCTACATCTATTGAGATGATCATATGCTTTTTATCCTTCAATTGGTTGATATGATGTATCACATTCATTTATTTGCGTATATTGAAGAATCCTTGCATCCCAGGGATAAACCCCACTTGATCATGGTGTATGATTTTTTTAATGTGCTGTTGGATTCTGTTAGCTAGTATTTTGTTGAGGATTTTTGCATCTATATTCATCAGTGATATTGGTCTGTAATTGTCCTTTTTTTTTTTTTTTTTTTTTTTTTTTGGCACACGGGCATGTGGGATTTTCCTGGAGCTGGGATCAAACCCGTGACCTCTGCATTGGCAGGCAGATTCTTAACCACTGCGCCACCTAGGAAACTCTGTAATTTTCTTTTTTTGTGACATTTTTGCCTGGTTTTGGTATCAGGGTGATGGTGGCCTCATAGAATGAGTTTGGGAGTGTTCCACCTTCTGCAATATTTTGGAAGAGTTTGAGAAGGATAGGTGTTAGCTCTTCTCTAAATGTTTGATAGAATTCGCCCGTGAACCCATCTGGTCCTGGGCTTTTGTGTGTTGGGAGATGTTTAATCACTGCCTCAATTTCGATACTTGTGATTGCTCTGTTCATAGTTTCTATTTCTTCCTGGTTCAGTCTTGGAAGATTGTATTTTTCTAAGAATGTATCCATTTCTTCCAGGTTATGCAATTAATTGGCATATAGTTGCTTGTAGTAGTCTCCCATGATCTTTTGTATTTCTGAGGTGTCCGTTGTTACTTCTCCTTTTTCATTACTAATTCTGTTGATTTGCACCTTCTCCCTTTTTTTCTTCAAGCGCCTGGCTAATAGTTTATCAATTTTGTTAATCTTCTCAAAGAACCAGCTTTTAGTTTTATTAATTTTTTCTATTGCTTCCTTCCTTTCTTTTTCATTTATTTCTGCTCTGATCTTTATGATTTCTTTCCTTCTGCTCACTTTGGGGTTTCTTTGTTCTTCTTTTTCTAATTATTTTCGGTGTAAGGTTAGGTTGTTTATTCGATAATTTTCTTTTTTCTTAAGGTAGGACTGTATTGCTATAAACTTCCCGCTTAGAACTGCTTTTGCTGCTTCCCATAGGTATTTGGCTGTTGTGTTTTCATTGTCATTTGTTTCTAGATATTTTTTGATTTCCTCTTTGATTTCTTTTGTGATTTCTTGGTTATTTAAGAGTGAACTGTTTAGCCTCTATGTGTTTTTATTTTTTTCAGTTTCTTTCCTGTAATTGATATCTAGTCTCATGGCATTGTGGTCTGAGAAGATGCTTGATATGATTTCAATTTTCTTGAATTTGCTGAGGTTTGATTTCTGACCCAAGATGTGATCTGTCCTCGAAAATGTTCCGTGTGCACGTGAGAAGAAACTGTATTCTGTCATTTTTGGATGGAATGTCCTATAAATATCAATTAAGTTGAGATGGTCTAATGTGTCATTTAAAGCTTGTGTGTCTTTATTTATTTTCTGTTTGGATGATCTGTCCATGGATGTAAGTGGGGTGTTCAAGTCTCCCACTATTATTGTGTTACTGTCGATGTCCCCTTTTATAGCTGTTAGCATTTGCCTTATGTATTGAGGTGCTCCTATATTGGGAGCATAGATATATACCATTGTGATATGTTCTTCTTGAATGGATCCCTTGATCATTATATAGTGTCCTTCCTTGTCTCTTGTAATAGCCTTTACCTTAAGGTCTAGTTTGTCTGAGATGAGTATTGCTCCTCCAGCTTTCTTTTGACTTCCATTTGCATGGAATATCTTTTTCCATCCCTTTTCTTTCAGTCTATATGTATCCCTTGGTCTGAAGTGGGTTTCTTGTAGGCAGCGTATAGAAGGGTCTTGTTTGTGTATCCATTCAGCCAGTCTGTGTCTTTAGGTTGGAGCATTTAATCCATTTACATTTAAAGTGATTATTGACATGTGTGTTCCAATTACCATTTTCTTAATTGTTTTGGGTTTGTATTTGGAGGTGTTTTCCTTTTCTTGTGTGTCCTACTTAGAGAAGTTTCTTTAGCACTTGTTGTAAGGCTGGTTTGGTGGTGCTGAATTCTCTTCACTTTTGCTTGTTTGGAAAGCTTTTGATTTCTCCATCAAGTCTGAGTGAGATTCTTGCTGGGTCAAGTTTTATTGGCTGTAGGTTTCTCTCTTTCAGGACTTTCAGTATATCCTTCCATTCCCTTCTGGCCTGCAGAGTTTCTGTAGAAAGGTCAGTTGTTATCTTTATGGGTTTTCCCTTATATGTTATTTGTTGCTTTTCTCTTCCTGCTTTTATATTTTTTCTTTGTGTTTAATTGTCATTCGTTTGATTAATATGTGCCTTGGTGTATTTCTCCTTGGGTTTATTCTGTATGGGACTCTCTGTGCTTCTTGGACTTGGTTCATTATTTCCTTTCCCATGTTGGGGAAGTTTTCCAATATAACCTCTTCAAATATTTTCTCAGACCCTTTCTTGTTTTCTTCTTCTTCTGGGATGCCTATAATTCGAACATTGGTATGCTTAATGTTATCACTGAGATCTCTGAGACTGTCCTCTATTCTTTCTATTCATTTTTTTTCCTGCTCTGTGGCATTTATTTCCCCCTTTCTATCTTCCAACTCACTTATTCGTTTTTCTGCCTCAGTCATTCTGCTGGTTATAGCATCTAGAGTATTTTTAATTTCAGTTATTTTGTTATCCATTGCTGTTTCTTTTTCTGAGTCTTATGAACTGTTTCTTGTACTTTCTCTCTTATGTTATCAAGATTTTGTATCATTTTTACTATCATTACTCTGAATTCTTTTTCAGGCATTTTTCCTACTTCCTCCTCATTTATTTGGTCTTGTGGGTTTTTTTCCTGCTCCTTTGCCTGCATGGTGTTTCTTTGTTTTCTCATGGTTGTCCAAACTTTTGGGGTTGCTTTTCCTGGCAATAGAGGTGTTTATAGATGACTGTCCAAGACTGAGACTAATATCTAAGTGTTGGGTTAAACAAATATTAAGTCTAGGAAACACATACATGTATAAGACACACAATTACTGAATCCATTAGGACATAAGGCTCTGGAAAGACCTGCTCTCAGATATTCAAAGAGAAACCCAACAGAAATTGACAACTGAAACAGAACAAATCAGAGACAAAAGCTAAAGCAAACTAACAAACAAATAACACCTTACACATACAAACATCAATCCAGGGAGATTTTGTAAGCTAGGATCAAATATAGAAAAGTGCTAGAGTACCACCAGGCAGAATGGAGATTCTCAGAATGAAATTAGACAATTATACTAAGAACTAAGATAAAGGCAAAAACCTAATATTAAATACCAAGGTTGTGCGTCTTCTGGAGAATAGAGCAAGGAGTCTGAGCAGATCAAAAGTGTTGCTTACAAGTATGTTAAGTTGAAATAAACTGAAAATGGTTGGAAGAAAGGGGAACAGAAGAGTGTAGTGTGATTGGAAATATGGAAATAAAAAGAAAGGAACAGAAATGTAAAAAGATAGGGATGAAAGGAAAGTATGAGAGATATATTGTCCATACTACCAAAAACTTAGCTAGAAATAGAAGTATGTAAAAAGGTAAAAAGTAAAAATAGAATAAAAATAGCATTAAAAAATTTAGGTAATAAAAGTTGTATATCCCTTAGGACTAAGATTGTAATTTATAAAGGAAAAAAAAAATCCAGAACTGATCCAAGAATGGACCAGTTCAATAGGATTGATACTAATATTTCTGTTTCCTTAGAGTATCAGCTGTAAGTGTCCTTCTACTCACCTTGTATTTTTTGTATTATTCTGTGGGCAGCAGAGCTTCCTTTATTGTTCATCTGTAAGAGTCTGTATGTGGGGAGGGAGAGGGTACAATAGTGGTTCCTTCTCCTGGGAGTGAGTGAGCAGTGACGCACTATTGTTTCAGTCAGGCTTGGAGGTGCCTGTTGCAGAGGGACGCTGGTGGCTCAGGCATAAACAGAAAGTCTCCGAGTTGAGCCTCTCTTGGGTTTTTTTTTTTTTTCCTCTCGGCAGCCTCCTTGCTGCCTGCGTTCCAAGGGCTTTTAATCTAGCCCTGTCCGAGTGCCTGCGGGTACTTATTATCCCTGAACGCCTTAGGTGGCCCACAGGGCATCTCTCCAGTGCCTCTTTCAGATGCGCTGAAAGAGAGAGAGCGAGGCTATGGCCGCGGCTCCTCCCCACCGCCTGTGAGCCTGCAGCATCCACCTGCCATCATGCCCGGGCAGCTCTCAGGAGCTGGCACTCCTCACCGCAGACCTCTTCCCTCCTGTCCTCTTTGTCCGTCACCTTACTGGCAACAATTTTCCTCACCCTAAACCAACTCTCTGGTCCCACGCTCCCACTCCCAGACCCTCTGTTCAGCTGTAAATTGACATCTCGGTCCGGGAATGCTGAGCTGCGGTGGGAACCCTCCGTATGTTTCTCACTCCCTCCCGTCTATCACAGCTCCACTGCTTCACCTTCTTTGAGCCATTGTAGATGCCTCCCTACCAGTTATGTTGGGCTCCTTGTGGTCCTTTCTGGTGTCCGAGGCTGTCTGCTGGTGTTCAGCTGGTTCTATGTTGGAATCATTATGTCTTTCATTGCATTCCCAGTGCATCTGTGGAGAGGGATGCATTCCACGTCCCTCTACTTCGCCACCATCTTTTTTTCTCCCTCTTTCACTATCTTTTATACATTTCTATTTTTTTCTCTCTTTTCTTTTTCTTTTCATATTTCCAGTCACACTATGCTCTTCTGTTGCCTTGTCTTCTATCATATTTTATTTCTTTTATCTCAATATACTAATAAGCAATATTATCAGTCTGCTCTGTTTCTTTGCTTTATTCTCCAGATGACACACTGCTTCAGTTTTTATTATTAGGTTTTGTATCTATCTTAGTTCTAAGTATAATTGTCTGATTTTGTTCTGAGAATCTTCAGATTGTGTGGTGGTATTCTTGCTCTTTATTATATTTGATCATAGCTTTCAAAATCTCCCTGGATCTGTGAGTGTGTGTGTGTGTGTGTTTGTATTAGCTTTTTGTTTGCTTGGTTGTTTTCTTTTTTCTTTTTTTCTTCTCTTGGTTTGAAATTACTGTTGCTTTTCTCTTTTGTTGTCATATTGCATACTGGAATCTTCTGCCTAGTCTTTCTAGTGCTTTATGTTCTGTTGGATACAGTATTTGTGTGTCTTATACATGTATGTGTTTTGTTGATTTAGTATTTGTTTCACTCAACTCTGCCATTAGTCTGGGCCTTGGACAGTCTTCTTTACACCCCTTTATTGTCAGGACAAGCAACCTCTGAATTCTGGACTACCCCATCAGAAGTCAAGTAGGGGGCTTTGGGGAGGGAGCACTGAATCCAGGATGCTAGAACACTAGGGAGTCCTCAGACATGGGAAGATTAACTGCAGAGAATTCTCACAGGGCCCTGTATCAGAGTGTAAGACTCAGCTTCATCCAACTGTCTGAAACTGCCAGTGCCAGACACCTCACACCAAAGTGCAAACAAGACAGGAACACAAACCCACCCATCAGCACACAGACTACCTAAAGCCATATTAACCTCACAGATACACTAAAACACACTATGTGACATGGCCTGGCTCATCAGAGAGAAAAGACACAGTGGCACACATTGGAAAGCAGACCCCAGACCCTCCAACCAGGAAGTCTACTCAAGACACTGGACAAACCCCACCACAGGGGAGAGGGTAGAAACAAGTGGAATTACTAGTAGCCAACATAGGGAAAGGAGAAAGCAAATCATATACATTAGACAAAATGAGAAAACAAAGAAATATCATCCAAAAAAAGGAGCAGTAAAACCCCACAAGACCAAATAAATGAAGAGGAAATAGGAAAATTACCTGAAAAAGAATTCAGAGTAATGATAGTAAAGATGATACAAAATCTCAATAAGAAAATACAGAAAATATAAGGAACTTTTAATAAGGACTCAGAAGGACTAAAGAGCAAACAAACAGTAATGCACAAGAAAATAACCAAAATTAAAAAATACTCTAGAAGGTATAAACAGCAGAATAGCTGAGGCAGAAGAAGGAATAAGTGAGTTGGAAGATAGAATGGGGGAAATAACTGCCACAGAACAGGAAATATAAAAAAGAGTAAAAAGAATGGAAGACAGTCTCAGAGACCTTGGGGACAACATTAAGGGCTCCAACATTCGAATCATTAGCATCCCAGAAGAAGAAGAAAAAAAGACAGGGTCTGAGAAAATATTTGAGGAGATTATAATGTAAAACTTTCCCAACATGGGAAAGGAAATAATTATTCAAGGCCAAGAAGCACAGAGAGTCCCATACAGAATAAACCCAAGGAGAAATACACCGAGACACATATTAATCAAACTAACAAAAAATAAAAACAAAGGAAAAATATTAAAAGCAGCAAAAGGAACAAATAACATATAAGGGAACACCCACAAGGATAACAGCTGATTTCTCTGCAGAAACTCTGCAGGTCAGAAGGGAATGGCAGGATATACTGAAAGTTCTGAAAAAGAAAAACCTACAGCCAAGAAAAATCTACCCACAAAGAATCTCATTCAGATTCAACAGAGAAATAAAAACATTTACAGAAAAGCAAAGGTGAAGAGAATTCAGCACCACCAAACCAGCCTTACAATAATTGCTAAAGGAATTTTTCTAAGCAGGAAACACAAGATAAGGAGAAGACCTACAAAAACACAGTCAAAACAATTAAGAAAATTGTAATAGGAACATACATGTCAATAATTACCTTAAATGTGAATGGATTAAATGCTCCAACCAAAAGACACAGACTGGCTGAATGGATATAAAAATAGGACCCTTGTATTTGCTGCCTACAAGAAACTCACTTCAGACCTAGGGATACATATCAACTGAAAGTAAAGGGATGGGAAAAGCTATTCCATTCAAATGGAAGTCAAAAGAATGCTGGAGTTGCAATATAACAATACACATATTAGACAAATTAGATTTTAAAGTAAAGAGACAAGGAAGGAAACTAAATAATGACCAAGGGATCAATACAAAAAGAAGATATAACAACTGTAAATATCTATGCACCCAACATAAGAGCACCTCAATACATAAGAAAAATGCTAACAGCCATAAAACGGGACATTGAGAGTAAGACAATAATAGTAGGAGACTTTAACACCCCACTTACAGCAATGGACAGATCATCCAAACAGAAAATACATAAGGACACACAAACTTTAAATGACACATTAGATCATCTCAACTTAATTGATATTTATAGGACATTCCATCCAAAAACGACAGAATACACATTCTTCTCAAGTGCACAAAGAACATTTTCCAGGATAGATCACATCTTGGGTCACAGATCAAGCCTTGGTAAATTCAAGAAAATTGAAATTGTATCAGGCATCTTCTCTGACCACAATGCCATGAGACTAGTTAACAATTACAGGAGGAAAAAAATGCAAAAAATACAACACATGGCAGCTAAACAATACACTATTAAACAACCAAGAAATCTTTGAAGAAATCAAAGAGGAAATCAAAAAGTATCTAGAATCTAATGACAATGAAAACAAAACAACCTAAAGCCTGTGGGACACAGCAAAAGCAGTTCTAAGAGTGAAGATTATAGCAATACAGTCCTACCTCAAGAAACAAGAAAAACATCAAATAAACAACCTAACCCTACACCTAAAACAATTAGAGGAAGAAGAACAAAAAAAACCCCAAAATGGCCAGAAAGAAAGACATCACAAAGATCAGATCAGAAAGAAATGAAAAAGCAATGATGGAAACAGTAGCAAACATCAATGAAACTAAGAGCTGGTTATTTGAGGAGATACACAAAATTGATAAGCCATTATCCAGATGCATCAGGAAAAAAAGGGAGAAGACACAAATCAACAGAATTAGAAATGAAAAAGTAGAAGTAACAACTGACACCTCAAAAATACAAAAGACCATAAGAGACTACTACAAGCAACGATATGCCAATAAATTGGATAACCTGGAAGAAATCGATAAATTCTTAGAAAAATACAATCTTCCAGAACTGCACCAGGAAGAAATAGAAAATATGAACAGACCAATCACAAGTACAGAAATGGAGACTGTGATTAAAAATATCCCAACAAACCAAAGCCCAGGGTCAAATTGCTTCATAGGCGAATTCTATCAAACATTTAGAAAAGAGCTAACACCTATCCTTCTCAAACTCTTCCAAAATATAGCAGAAGGTGGAACACTCCCAAACTCATTCTATGAGGCCACCATCAGCCTACCAAAACCAGGCAAATGTGTAACAAAAAAAGAAAATTAGAGACCAATATCACTGATAAGTATAGATGCAAAAATTCTCAACAAAATACTAGATAGCAGAATCCAACAGCACATTAAAAAATCATACATCATGATCAAATGTAGTTTATCGCTGGGATGCAAGGATTCTTCATTATATGCAAATCAATCAACATGATACATCATATCAACAAACTGAAGGATAAAAACCAAATGTAATCTCAATAGATGAGGAGAAAGCATTTAAGAAAATTGAACATCCATTTTTGAGTAAAACTCTCCAGAAAATGGGCATAGAAGGAAATTACCTCACCATAATAAAAGTCATATATGTGAAACCAAAAGCCAACATCATCCTAATGGTGAAAAACTGAAAGAATTCCCTCTAAGAACAGGAACAAGACAAGGGTGCCCACTCTCCCCATTATTTTTCAACATAGATTTGGAAGTTTTAGCCACAGCAATCAGAGAAGAAAAAGAAATAAAATGAATCCAAATTGAAGAAGAAGTAAAATTGTCACTCTTTGCAGATGACATGATAATATACATAGAAAATCCTAAAGATTCTACCAGAAAACTGCTAGCACTAATTGATGAATTCAGTAACGTAGCAGGATACAAAATTAATGCACAGAAGTCTCTTGAATTACAATACACTAACAATGAAAAACAGAAAGAAAATTAAGGAAAGATTCCCATTTACCCTTGCAATAAAAAGAATAATATACCTAGGAAAAAGCGTACCTAAGGAGGCAAAAGACCTGTATGTAGAAAGCTATAAGACACTGATGAAAGAAATCAAAGAGGATACAAACAGATGGAGAGACATACCATGCACTTGGATTGGAAGACTCAGCATTGTGAAAATGACTGTACTCCCCAAAGCAATTTACAGATTCAACACAATCCCTATCAACTTACCAATGGCATTTTTCACAGAACTAGAGCAAGAAATCTTACGATTTGTATGGAAATGCAAAAGACCCCGAATAGCCAAAGCAATCTTGTGAAGCAAAGATGGAGATGGTGGCATTAGGCTTCCTGACTTCAAACTATACTACAAGGTCACAGTGATCAAGACAGTATGGTACTGGAACAGAAATAGAGAGAAAGATCAATGGAACACAATAGAAAGCTCAGAGATAAATCCACGTACATATGGGTACCTTATCTTTGACAAAGGAGGCAAGAATATACAATGGAAAAAAGACAGCCTCTTTAATAACTGGTGCTGGGAAAATTGGACAGCTACATGTAAAAGAATGAAATTAGAATACTTGCTAACACCATACACAAAAATAAATTCAAAATGGATTAAGGAGCTAAATGTAAGGCTAGGGACTGTAATACTCCTAGAGGAAAACATAGGCAGAACACTCTATGACATCCATCAAAGCAAGATCCTTTTGGACCCACCTCCTACAATAATGGAAATAAAATCAAAATCAACAAATGGGACCTAATGAAACTTAAAAGCTTTTGCACAGGGAAAGAAAACATAAACAGGACAAGAAGGCAACCCTCAGAATGGGATAAAATACTTGCCAACAAAGCAAAGGACAAAAGATTAATCTCCAAAATATACAATCAGCTCATGCAGCTTAATACCAAAAAAAGCAAATCACCCAATCCACAAATGGGCAGAAGACCTAAATAGACATTTCTCCAAAGAAGACATATAGATGGCCAACAAACACATGAAAAGATTCTCAACATCACTAATCATCAGAGAAATTCAAGTCAAACCACAGTGAGTTATCACCTCACACCCATCAGAATGGCCATCATCAAAATAGCTAGAAACAATAAATGATGGGGAGGGTGTGGAGAAAATGGAACTCTCCTGCACTGTTGGTGGGAATGTAAGTTGGTATAGCCACTGTGGAAAACAGTTTGGAGGTTCCTTAGAAAACTACAAATAGAACTACCATATGATCCAGTAATACCGCTACTGGGCATATGTATAAAGAATACCACAATCCAAAAAGAAACATATACCATAATGTTCATTGCAGCACTATTTACAATAGCCAGGATATGGAAGCAGCCTAAATGCCCAACAGGAGATGAATGGATAAAGAAGATGTGGCATATATATACAATGGAATATTACTCAGCAATAAAAAGGAATGAGATGGAGCTATATGTAATGAGTTGGATAGACCTATAGTCTGTCATACAGAGTGAAGTAAGCCAGAAAGAGAAAAACAAATACTGTATGTATGCTAACTCATATATATCGAATCTTAAAAAAAAAATTGTACTGTTGAACCCAGTTACAGGGCGAGAATTAGAATGCAGCTTCAGAGAATGGACTGGAGGACACGGGGTTGGGGGGTGGGGTTAATGAGGAAGCTTGGAAGAAGTGAGAGAGTAGCAGACACATATATATATACTACCAACTGTAGAATAGATAGCTAGTAGGAAGTTGCTGTATAACAAAGGGAGAGTAACTCGATGATGAGTGATTCCTTAGAGGGCCAGGACCAGGAGAGCGTGAGGGAGTTGTGTGAGGGAGAGTATATGTGGATATGTGCATACATACAACTGATTCACTTTGGTATACCTCAAAAGCTGGTACAAGAGTGTAAAGGAATTATATTCCAATAAAGAGTTTAAAAAAATTGAAGGGCACAAACTGAGAACATACATTTAAAAAAAAGAAATTTTAAAGTTATAAGGATGAAATGAAAAACATGGTATCAAAAACACAAAATGTGGAAGAGGGCAGTAAAAAAATGTATATCTTTTAGAATATGTTTGGACTCAAATGACTATCAGTTTAAAGCAAGCAGATATAATAATGTGGCTACATATATGAGCCCCATGCTAACCACAAATCTAAAACCTACATAGATACACAAAAGCATAAAGAAAGAACTCAAGCATATTATAAAAGAAAATCATCAGCCCACATGGGAAAAACAAGCAAGAAGAAATGAACCAAGAAGAATGACAAAACTACTGGAAAACAGGGATTAAAATGGCAATAAGTAGATACTTATAAAGAATTACTTTAAATGTCAATGGGCTAAATATTTCAAACAAAAGACACAGGGTGACTGATTGGATGAAAGAAAAAAATCAAGATTCTTCAATATGCTGACTAAGAGAGAATCATTTCAGGGAGAAAAATGGACACAGATTGAAAGTGAGGGGATGGAAATGGATATTTTTATGCAGGTGAAAATTAAAAAGAGAAGGTGTAGCAATATTCATATCAGTTAAAATAGACTTTAAGAAAAGTCTATAATGAAAGACAAAGATGGATGTTATATTAAGATAATGGGAACAATACAAGATCATATTACACTAGTTATATATACACACTACAGGAACACACACATAAATATATATGGCAAATATTCACAGATGTAATGGGAGAAATTGACAATAATACCAGACTAGTAGAAGACTGTCACTTTTCAATGACATCAAAGGACAGATCATCTAGACAGGTACTTTATAAGATATTAGAGGCTGTAAATGACACAATAGGTCAGTTGGAATTAATTGATTTGTACAGGGCACTTGATCCAAGAAAAGCAGAATGCTCATTCTTTTCAAGTATGCATGGAATGCTTTCCATATTAGACTACATACTAGGTCACAAACAAGCCTCAACAAATTTAGGAGGATAGAAATTTTATGACGGTTTTTTTTTTCCAACCACAAATGTATGAAATGAGAAATCAACCACAGAAAGAAAAACAGGAAAAGAACAAACACATATAGATCAAACAACACACTACAAAAACACCAATGGGTCAATGTTAAAATTAAAGTTGAAATCAGAAAATACCTCAAGACAAATGAAAATCAAACACAACTTTACAAAATCTATGGGATGTAGCAAACACAATTATAAGGGGGAAGTTTATAGCCACACAACTTCCTCAATAAATGAAAAACAAAAAACTTAGACAACCTAACCACCTAAAAGAAATTGAAAATAAACAACAATCAAAGCCCAAGAGAGCAGTAGGAAGGAAATAATAAAGATCAGAGAAAAAGTAAATAAAATATAGATAGTAAAACAATAGAAAGATTAATAAAAACAAGATGTGGTTTTATGAAAAGTGAAGCAAAATGGATAAACCTGGAGCCAGGCTCATCAAGAAGAAAAGAGAGGAATCAAATAAACAAATTAAGAACTGAAAGAGGAGAAATAACACAGAGATACACACTATAAGAAAATACTATAAAAAGTTATATGCCAACAAATGGGACAGCCAGGAAGAAATGGGCAAATTTCTAGAAATATACAGCCTGTCAATAATGAATGAAAAAGAGGCAGGCAATTTGAACAGGCCAGTCACTAGAACTGAAATTGAATTTGCAATTTTAAAAAATTCCTGCAAACAAAATTGCACGACCAGATGGCTTCAGTGGTGAATTCTACCAAATTTATAAATAAGAATTTATATCTATTCTTCTCAAACCTTTCCAACAAGTTGAAGAAGAGGGAACACTCCCAAATTCATTCTACAAGATGACCACTACCTTGATACCAAAACCAAAGACACTACAAAAACAGAAATTTATATGCCAATATTCTTAATGAATATAGATGCAAAAATCCTCAACAAAATATTAGCAAACCAAGTCTAACAATACATAAAAATGATCATATACCATGATAAGTTGCACTTATTCCAGGGTCACAAGGATGGTTCAACATACGTAAATCAACCAATGTGATATAACACATTAACAAAGGAAAGATGGAAACCACGTGATAATCTCAGTAGACACAGGAAAAGCAATTAACAAAATTCAACATCTATTCATGATAAAAACTCTCATCAAAATTGGTATTGATTTACTGTATTTCAACATAATAAAGGCCATTTATGACAAAACCACAGCTAACATCATACTCAAAATTTGAAAGTCTTTCCTCTAAATTCAAGAACAAGAAAAGGATTGCTTACTCTCACTACTTCTATTTAACATAGTATTGGAAGTACTAGCCATAGGAATCAGACAAAAAGAAAAAAAAGAAAGAAAAGGCATTCAAATTGGAAGGGAAAAAATAAAACTGTCATTATTTGCAGATGACAAGATACTCTATTTAGAGAACACTAAAATTTTCACCCAAAACCTATTAAAACTAATAAATTAATTCAGCAAGGTTGCAGGACACGAGTAATAACAGAAATCTGTTGCATTCCTATAAACTAATAATGAAATACCAGAAATAGAAATTTAAAAAAAACAATTATATTTAAAATTGAATTAAAAATAATAAAATACCAATGTGGTGAAAGATCTATATACACTGAGAACTATAAAGCATTGATGAAAGAAATTGAAGAAAACTCAAAGAAATGGAAAGATATCCTGTGATCCTGGATTGGAAGAATTAGTATTATTTAAATGGAAATCTACAGATTTGATGCAATTCCTATCAAAATTCCTAAGACATATTTCACAGAACCAGAACAAATAATTCTAAAATTCATATGAAACCACATAAGACACTGAATCACCAAAGATATCCTGGGAAAAAAGAACAAAGCTGCAGTCATCAGCACAGTGTGGTATTGGCACACAAGCAGACATATAGATTAGTGGAACAGAATAGGTAGCCCAGAAATAAAGCCACACACCTACAGTAAATTAATCTATGACAAAGAAGGCAAGAATATTCATTGGAGAAAGAAAATCTGTTCAAAAAGTTGTGATGGAGAAACTGCACAGCCACATGTAAAACAATAAAATTAGAACATTCCCTTTCACCACACAAAAAAGTAAATTCCAAATTGTTTAAAAACTTAAATGCAAAATATTTAGCCACAAAACTCCTAGAAAAGAAAATAGCCCAAGCATTCTTTGACATAAATCATAGCAACTTTTCTTGGATGAGTCTCTTAAGGCAAAAGAAACAAAAGTAAAAACAGGGCATGGATCAAGAAGGAGGAGTAGGCCAGGGAGCACACCTTCTCCCACAGAAACATTAAAAATCTATCTACAAGTGGGATGATTCACATGCAACATCTACTGAATGCTGGCAGAAGACTTCAGGCTCCTGAAAGGGCAAGAAAACCTCCATGCAACAGGGTAGAACATAAGGAAAAAGAAAAAGAAAAGAATTGGGATGGGACTGGAGCCCCAGAGAGGGAGCTATGAAGGAGGAAATGTTCCAGAACCCTGGGAGTCACCTCATCATCAGGGAGGTCAGCCTTAATGGAGATGGAGCTTCAGAGCCTATAAGAAGAGCACAACTACCAGTTTGTGGAAGGCAAAACCGAGAGTAACTTGCAGAGAAGTTTGGCATCACCAACCTGTGATGCCTAGCCTGAGACACTCATGTATTGGTGCTGGTGGAAGCTGGGTGCTGAAGCTCAGGCTTCAGAGATCAGACTCAGGGAAAGGACCAGGGTTGGCTGTGCAGAGATAGCCCTAAGAGGCTAGACAGTGGAAACTGAGGGCATTATTGGAAGAAGCCACAGCCCACCAGAGAGGCAAGTCACCATTATTGGGGGGCACATGAGGAGAGAGGCAGGACCACCATAAGAGCTTCTATTCTTGTGAGGGCTCACAGGCAACAAGACACTGACTACAGGAGCTCCCGGGGTGGCTGTGGGCTGCCAGTACAAGACCAATGAGCAGGCAACAAGCACTGCTCCCACTGTCCTGAGAGTGCACAGAGAGCAGCCAACCCTAGGAAACCCACGAGCAGGCTCTAAGCCCTGCCCCTGTTGTTCTGAGAGTGTGAAAGAGTCACTGCACCTGAACACTGCATATCAAGGGGATAATGGTGAGCACACACTGAGGAAAAAGACAGCAAGCATCCAAACTAAAAGCAGACCCTTGATTCCAGAAAAAAGAAAAAAGCATGCATCCAAACTAAAAGCAGGCCCTTGATTCCAGAAAAGATGGCAGAATGGAGGAACATGAGCTCACTTCCTCTCATGAAAACACCAAAATTGCAACTAGCTGCTGAACAGTCATCAACAAAAAAGACCATAAGCTACCAAAAAATGTATTTAGCATTCAAAGACAAAGAAAAAGAAACAATGAGACAGTAGGAAGGATGCTTTCATGATGTAATCAAATCCCGTACCACCCAGGTAGGCAACCCACAAACTGAAAATAATTATATTGCAGAGGTTCTCCCTCAAGAGTGAAAGTCCTGAGTCCTACATCAGGATCCCCAGCTTGCAGGCCTGGCAATGGGAGGAGGAATCCCCAGAACATTTGGCTTTGAAAGCTAGCAGGGCTTGAGAACAGGAGCTCCACAGGACTGGGGGAAAGAGACGCTCCACTCTTGGAGGGTGTACACAAGGTTTCATGTACATCTGAACCCAACACAAAGCAGTAACTCCATAAAAGCCTTGGCTGGACCTACCTACAACACTTGGAAGGTCCCTGGGGGGGGGGGTGCTGTCTGTGGTTTGTTGGGAGGGCAAGGACACTGGTGACAGAGGACCCAAAGAATATTGATCAACATGAGCTCTCCCAGAGGTCACCATTTTGGCATCAAGACCTGGCCCTACCCAACAGACTACAGGCTCAAGTGCTGGAATGCCTCAGGTCAAACAACCAGAAGGCTAGGAACACAGACACACCCATGAGCAGACAGGCTGCATGAAGCGACAGTGAACTCACCATCATCTCTAAACACACCTCTTAACACAGCAAAAGCAAGAGGAGCTACGATCTTGCAGCCAGTGGAAAGGAGACCACAAACACAGAAAGCCAGACAGAATTAGACAGCAGAGAAATATTTTTGAGACAAAGGAACAAGATAAAAACTCACAAGAACAACTAAATGGAGTGGAGATAGGCAACCTACCTGAAAAATAATTTAGAGTAATGATAGTGAAGATGATCCAAACTCTCAGAAAAAAGAATGGAGGCAGAAGGCACATATTGAGAATATATAAAAGATGTTTAACAAAGAGCCAGAAGATTTAAAGAACAAACAAACAGAGAAGAACAATAAAAAAAAAAAAACTTGAATGAAAACTGTACTAGAAAGAATCAACAGCAGAATAATTGAGGCAAAAGAATGAATAAATGAGCTGGTAGAAAGAATGGTGGAAATCACTGCCACAGAACAGAATAAAGAAAAAAGAATGAAAAGAAATGAGGACAGTCTGGGACAGACCTCTGGTACAACATTAAATGCACCAAGATTCACATTTTACAGGTCCCAGAAAGAGAATAGAGATAGAAAGGGCCTGAGAAAATATTTGAAGAGATTATAGCTGAAAATTTCCCTAACATGAAACAGAAAAACTCACTCAAGTCCAAAAGTGCATAGAGTTCCATACAAGATAAACCCAAGGAGGAACATGCCGAGACACATACTAAAAAAAAAAAAAAAAAAAAAAAAAAAAAAAAAAAAAAAACTGACAAAAATTAAAGACAAAAAACAAATATTAAAAGCAACAAGGGAAAAGCACAAATAACACACAAGGGAATCCCCATACAATTATCAATATGTTTTCAGCAGTAACTCTGCAGGCCAGAAGGGAGTGGTACAATATATTTAAAGTGATGAAAAGGGAAAACCTATAACCAAGAATACTCTACCTAGCAAGGTTCTCATTCAGATTTGATGGAGAAATCAAAAGCTTTACCAACAAGCAAGTTCTAAGAGAATTCAGCACAATAAAACCAGCTTTACAACAAATTTTAAAGAAAATTCTCTAGGGGGAAAATAAAAGGCCATACCTAGAATCAAGAAAATTATGAAATGGGAAAGATCACTGGTAAAGGCAAATATTAAACTAAGGTAGGAAATCGCCCACACACAAAAATATGATAATCCAAACCAGCAATTGTGAGGAGAGTATAAATGCTGGATATTGGAAATACATTGGAATTTCTATTAATGCTGGAATTGGAAGAGAAACTTAATCTTGTATCTATTTAGACTGTTATATCAAAATCTAATGGGGACATCAAGTCCAATATCTGCAATAGATACAAACAGAAAAAAAGAAAAAGCAATCCAAACACAACACTAAAGATAGACATCAAATCACAAGAGCACAAAAGAGGAAGGGATTAAAAAAGACCTAAAAAACAAACCCAAAACAATTAAGAAAATGGCAATAGGAACATACATACAAATAATTACCTTAAATGTAAATTGATTAAATGATCCAACCAAAAGACATAGATTGGCTGAATGAGTACAAAACAGATCCATATTTATGCTGTCTCAAGAGACCCAGTTCAGATCTAGGGACACATGAAAACTGAAAGCTAGGGATAAGAAAAGTTATTCCACGAAATGGAAATCAAAAGAAAGCTGGAGTAGTAATACCCATATCAGAAAAAAATAGACTTTAAAATAAAGAATGTTATGAGAGACAAAGATGGACACTACATAATGATCAAGGGATCGATCCAAGAAGAAGATACAATAATTATAAATATATATTTACCCAACAAAGAAGCAGCTGAATATATAAGGTAAATGCAAAGAGCCACACAATGAGAAATTGACAGTAGCACAATAATAGTGGGGAACTTTAACATCCCAATTTCATCAATGGACACATCATCCAGACAGAAAATCAATACAGAATCACAGGCCTTAAATGCCACATTAGACCAGATAGACTTAACTGATATTTATAGAACATTCCATTTTAAAGTAGCAGAATACACATTCTTCTCAAGTGCACAAGGAACATTCTCCAGGATATGTCACATGTTGAGCCACAAGTCAAGCCTTGGTAAGTTTAAGAAAACTGAAATCTATCAAGCATCTTTTCAACAACAATTCTAAGAGATTAGAAATCAATTATAGGAATAAAACTGAAAAACAAAAAACACATCAAAGCTAAACAATATGCTACTAAATTGAAGAAATCAAAGCAGAAATAAGAAATAACTAAAGATAAATGAAAACAAAAACATAGTGATCCAAAACCTATGGGATGTAGGAAAAGTAGCTCTAAGAGGGAAGTTTATATTGATAAATGCTAAACTCAGGAAACAAGAAGAATCTAAACTAAACAAACGAACCCTACACATAAAGAAACTAGAGAAAGAAGAACAAACAAAACCAAAGTTAGAAAAGGAAAGAAATCATAAAGATCAGAGAAGAAATAAATGAAATAGAGATGAAGAAAATAACAGAAAAGGTCAATGAAACTAAAATCTATCTCCTGGAAAAGATAAACAAAAGTGATAAACTCATCAAGAAAACAAAGGAGAGGAATCAAATCAATAAAATTAGAAATGAAAAAGAAGTTACAATGGGAAACACAGAAATACAAAGGATCATGAGAGACTGCTACAAGAAACTGTATACCAGTAAAATGGACACATTGGAAAAAATGGACAAATTCTTAGAAAGGTACAAGCTTCCAAGACTGAATCAGGAAGAAATAGAAAATATGAGCGAACCAATCACAAGTAATGAAATTGAAACTGATTAAAAATCTTTCAATAAACAAAAGTCCAGGACCAGATGGCTTCACAGGCTAATTCTATCAAATATTTAGAGAAGAGGTAACACCTATCCTTCTTAAACTCTTCCAAAAAATTGCAGAGGAAAGAACACTCCCAAGCTCATTCTATGAGGTCGCCATCACCCTGATACAAAAACCAGACAAAGATATCACACCAAAACGAAAATTATAAGCCAATATCAATGGTGAACATAGACTCAAAAATGCTTAACAAAATACTAGCAAACAGGATGCAATAACACATCATGATCAAGAAGGATGTATCCCAGGGATGTAAGGATTATTCAATATATGCAAATCAATCAATGTGATACATCATATTAACAAATTGAAGAATGAAAACCATATGATCATCTCAATATATGCTGAAAAAGCGTTTGACAAAAAATCAGCACTGATTTATGATAATAACTCTCCAGAAAGTGAATATAGAGGGAAACTACCTCAATGTAATAAAAGTCACAGCAAGCATCATTCTCAATGGTGAAAAACTGAAACATTTCCTCTAAGATCAAGAACATGACAAATATGTCTAGTCTAGCATAATAGTCTCACCACTATTATACAACATAATTTTGGAAGTTCTTGCACAGCAATCAGGGAAGAAAAAGAAATAAAAGAAAGTGGGCAGGGTTGTGGGGGAAGAAAATAAATTAAAAAAAGCAGGGAGGGTTGGGAGATTGGGATACCAAATTGTACACTCTAAATATATGCAGTTTATTGTCTGTTAACTGTATCTCAATAAAAGTTCTTAAAAAAAAACCCTTCTGAAAAAGATAATATATGAGTAAATAAATGAAAAAAAAATACACCTAAAAAAATCCAAATTGGAAAAGAAGTAAAACTCACTGTTTGCAGATAATCTGAAACTATAATTAGAAAATCCTAAAGATGCTACTCGAAAACTACTAGAGATCATCAATGAATTTGGTAAAGTTGCAGGATAGGAATTTAATACACAGAGGGATTTCCCTGGTGGTCCAGTAGTTAAGACTCTGCTGTTCCAATGCAGGGAGCAAAGGTTTGGTCCCTGGTCAGGGAACAAAGATGCCACATGCTGCCATGGAGCAGCCAAGATAAACAGATACATTAAATACATAAGTAAGTAAATAAATAATCTCTAAAATTAATGCACAGAAATCACTTGCATTCCTACACACTAACAATGAAAGATCAGAAAGAGAAATTAAGGAAGCAATTCCATTTACAATCAAAACCAAAAGAAAAAATACCCAGGAATAAACCTACATAAGGAGGCAAAAGACCTGTACTCAGAAATAAGACACTGATGAAAGACACTGAAGATGACACAAACAGATGGACAGACATGCCATGTTCTTGGGTTGGAAGAATCAATATTGTTAAAATGATTATACTACCCAAAGCAATCTCCACAATGATTATACTACTCAATGCAATCTCTATCAAATTATCAATGCCATTTTTCACATAACTAGAACCAAAAAGTTCACAATTTGTAAGGAAACATAAAAGGCCCTGAATAGCCAAAGCAATATTGACAAAGAAAAACAAAGCTGGAGGAATCAGGCTCCCTGACTTCAGACAACACTAAAAAGCTGCAGTGATCAAAACAATATGGTACTGGCACAAAAACAGAAATATAGATCAATGGAACAGGATAGATACCCAGAAATAAACTCATGTACCTCTGGCCAATTAAGCCACGACAAAGGAGACAAGAATATACAGTGGAGAATACACAGCATCTTCAATAAGTGGTGCTAGGAAAACTGGACAGCTACATGTAAAAGAATAAAATTAGAACACTCCCTAACAACATATAGAAACAGAAACTCAAAATGGATTAAAGACCTAAACATAAGGCTGGACACTATAAAACTCTTAGAGGAAAACATAGGCAGAACACTCTTTGACATAAATTGCAGCAATATCTTTTTAGATCCACCTCATAGAGTAATGAAAATAAAAACAAAAATAAACAAATAGGACCTAGTGAAACATAAAAGCTTTGCACAGCAAAGTAAACCATAAACAAAACAAAACAAAACAAAAACCCTCAGAATGGGAGAAAACATTTGCAAGTGAAGTAACTGACAAGGTATTTATCTCCAAAATATGCATATAGCTCATGCAGCTCAACATCAAAGAAACAAATAGCCCAATCAAAAAAAAAAAAAGTGTGGAAGATCTAAATAGACATTTCTCTGAAGAAGACATACAGATGCCCAAAAAGCACATTAAAAGGGGCTCAACATCTTTTTGCATTTGCATGAGGAATGAAAATCATAACTACAATGAGGTATCAACACACAAAGGTCAGAATGGCCATCATCAAAAAATCTGCACACTATAAATGCTGGAGTGGGTGTGGAGAAAAGGGAACTCTTCTATACTGTTGCTGGGAATCTAAACTCGTACAGCCACTATGGGGAACAGTACAGCAGTTACTTAAAAGACTAAAAATAGTACTACCATATGACCCAGCAATCCCACTTCTAGGTATATACCCAGAGAAAACCATAATTTGAAAAGAAACATGCACTCCAGTATTCATTGCAGCACTATTTCCAATAGCAAGGACATGGAAGCAACCTAAAAGTCCATCATCAGAGGAATGGATAAAGAAGACGTGGTACATATACACAATGGAATAATACTCAGTCATAAAATAGAAGGAAATAATGCCATTTGCAGCAACATGGATGCACCTAGAGATTGTCATACTGAATGAAGTAAGACAGAGAAAGACAAATATCATATGAAATAACTTATATGTGGCCACTAAAAAAGGGTATAAATGAAGTTATTTGCAAAGCAGACAGAATAACAGATGTCAAAGATAAACATTGTTACCAGGGCATAAAAGGGAGAGGGATAAGAATTGACATATTGGGAGATTGGAATTGACATATACACACTATTATATATAAAATAGATAACTAATAAGAACCTACTGTATAGCACAGGGAACTCTACTCAGTACACTGTAATGGCCTATATGGAAAATAATCTTTAAAAAGAGTAGCTTTATGTATATATATAACTGATTCACTTTTCTGTACACATGATACTAACAGAGCATTGTAAATCAACTATACTCCAATAAAATTAAAAAACAATAAAAATTGAACAGTGATTAAAAAGCTTTCAACTAACCAAAGTCCAGGATCAGATGGTTTACAGGGGAATTTGGTCAAATATTTAGAGAAGAGTTAACACCTATCCTTCGGAAACTCTTCCAAAAAATTGCAGCGAAGTAACACTCCTCCTATGAGTACACCATCCTGTGATAACAAAACCAGACAAAGATACCAAAAAAAAAAAAAAAAACCAAAAATTACAGGCCAATATCACTGATGAACATAGACACAAAAATCCTCAACAAAATACTAGCAAACAGAACCCAACAATACATTAAAAAGGATCATACACCATGGTCAAGTGGGATTTATCCCAGGGATGCAAAAATTCTTCAATAACCACAGATCAGTCAATATGATACACAACATTAAAAGAAGAAAAAACTGAAGAATAAAAACTGCATGACCATCTCAATAGATGCAGAAAAAGCTTCTGAGAAAATTCAACACCTATTTATGATAACAATTCTCTAGAAAGTGGACACAGAGGGAAGCCACCTCTGCATAATAAAGACCATATATGACAAGCCTAGAGCTAGTATCATTCTCAAAGATGAAAAGCTGAATGCATTCCCTCTAAGATTGGGAACAAGACAAGGATGTCCACTCTTGCCACTATCAATCCACACAGTTTTGGAAGTCCTAGACATGGCAGATAGAGAAAAAAAAGAAAATGAATCCACACTGAAAAAGAAGTAAATATGTCACTGTTTGCATATGACATATTACTATACATAGAAACCAGAAAACTACCAGAGCTCATCAATGAATTCAGTAAGGTTGCAGAATACAAAATTAAAACACAGAAATCTCTTGCATTTCTATACACTAACAATGAAAGATAAGAAACAGAAATCAAGGAAATAATCCCATTTACCATCACATTAAAATAATAAAATCTTAGGAATAAACTTACCTAAGGAGAAAAAACAACTGTACACCAAAAACAATAAGATGCTGATGAAAGAAATTGAAGATGACACAAACAAATGGAAAGAAATATCATGCTTTTGGATTGGAAGAATCAATATTTTCAAATGACTATACTAACCAAGGCAATCAACAGATTCAATGCAATCCCTATCAAGTTACCAATGGCATTTTTCACAGAACTATAACAAAATATTTTATAGTTTGTATGGAAACACAAAAACCACGAATAGCCAAAGCAATCCTGAAGAGGGAAAAAAACAAAACAAAACACGGAGCTGGAGGAATCAGGCTCCCTGACTTCAGAGTATACTACAGTCATCAAAACAGTACAGTACTGGCAATAAAAACAGAAATATAGATCAATGAAAAAGGATAGAAACCCCCAAATAAACTCATGAACCTATGGTCAATTAATCTATGATAAAAGAGGCAAGAGTATACAATGGAGAGTGCACAGTCACTTCAGTAAGCGGTGCTGGAAAAACCGAACAGCTACAGGTAAAAGATAAAATTAGAATACTCTCTGACACGATATACAAAAATAAACTCATGGATTAAAGACCTAAATGTAAAGATGGACACTATAAAACTCTTACAGGAAAACACAGGCAGAACACTTTTTGACATAAATTGCAGCAAAATCTTTTTTGACCCACCTCCTAAAGTAATGAAAATAAAAACAAAAATAAAAATAAACAAACAGGATCTAACTAAACTTAAAAGCTTTTGCACAGCAAAGGAAACCATAAACAAAACAAAACAAAAATCCTTGAGAATGGGAGAAAATATTTGCAAATGAAGCAACCAACAAGGGATTAATCTTCAAAATATACAAACTGCTCATGCAACTCAATATCAAAAAACAAACAAACAAACAAACAAAAACAATAAGAAAATGGGTGGTAGATCTAAACAGACATTTTTCCAAAGAAGACATATGGATGGCGAAAAAGCACATGAAAATGTGCTGGACATCACTAACTATTAGAAAAAGGCAAATCAAAGCTTTGATGAGGTATTACCTCATACCTGTCAGAATGACCATCATCAAAATGTCTGCAAACAATAAATGCTGACAAGGATGTGAAAAAAGGGAACACTCTTACACTATTGGTGGGAATCTAAATTGGTACAACCAGTATGGAAGTTCCCTATAAAACTAAAAATACAACTACTGTATGATCCTGTAATCCCACTCCTGGGCAAATATCTAGAGAAAATCATAATTTGAAAAGATTTTTCTTCAATATTTATTGCAGAACTATTTACAATAGCCAAGGTATGGAAGCAACATAAATGTCTATAAACAGAGGAATGGATAAATAAGATATGGTACATATATATATAATGGAATGTCACTCAGCCATAAAAATAAAGAAAACAATCTCATTTGTAGCAACATGGATGGGCCTAGAGATTTTGTACTAACTGAAGTAAATCAGAGAAAGATAAATATCATATGATATGACTCATCTGTAGAATCTAATTAAGAAATAACACAAATGAACATTTTTACAAAATAGAACCAGACTTACAGATATTGAAAACAAACTATGGTTACCAAAGTAGAAATGTGTGTGTGTGTGGGGGGGGTAAATCAGGAGTTTGGGATTAACATACATATACTACTATATATAAGATAGATAACCAACAAGGCCCTATTGAATAGCACAGGGGACTCTAGTCAATATTCTGTGGTAACCTATATGAGAAAAGAATTTGAAAAGGAATGAATACATGTATATGTATAACTGAATCACTTTACACCTGAAACTAACACAAGGTTGTAAATTAACTATACTCCAATAAATTTTAAAAAAAGCAAAAATAAACAAATGGGTCCTAATTAAAGCTTTTGCACAGCAAAGAAAGCCATCAACAAAAATGAAGATAACCTATGGAATGGGAGAGAACATTTACAAATGTCGCCACCAACAAGCAGTTAATATCCAAAACATACAAACTTCTCATACAAGTCAATACAAAAAAAAAGCCCAATAAAGATATTGGGCAGAAGACTTGAATAGATATTTTTTCCAAAGAAGGTACAGAGATGGCTAACAGGCACATGAAAAGATGTTCAGCATAACTAATTATTAGAGAAATATAAACCAAAACCATGATTAGTATCACATCACACCTCTCAGAATGACTATCATCGAAAAGTTTACATACAAATAACAAATGCTAGAGAGGATGTGAGAAAAAGGAACCCTCATACACTCTTGGGGTGAATGTCAATTGGTGCAGTCATACAAAACAGTATGAAGCATCCTTACAAAGGTAAAACAGAGTTACTATATGATCCAGCAATTCCACTCCTGGGTGTATAATAGGAAAAAATACATGCACCCCAATGTTTACAGCAGCACTATTTACTATTTACATATATATTTACATATAGCAGCATTATTTACATGGAAGCAAACCAATGCCCATAAACAGAAGATTGGATCTAGAAGTTGTGGTATTTATATGCCATTAAAAAAGAATAAAATACTGCCATTTTTAGCAACATAGATGGACCCTATGAATATTAGCTGAGTGAAATGTTAGATGGAGTAAGACAAATACTATATGATATCGCTTATATGTGGAATCTAAAAAATAATAGAATTGAATTTATATACGAAACAGATACCAGCTCACAGACATAGAAAACAAACTTGTGGTTACCAAAGGGGAGAGGAAAGGGGGAAGAGAAAAAATAGTGGAATGGGATTAACAAATAGAAACTACAATATATAAAATAGATAAGCAACAAAAATTTACTGTATAGCAAAGGGAATTGTACCCAATTATTTTGGTATTATTAACTATAATAGAGTATAATCTGAAAAAATACTGATTCACTATGTTGTACACCTGAAACTAGCACAGCATTGTAGATCAACTATACTTCAATGAAAGCAAAACAAAACAAAACCCAAGAAGCAAAAACCAAAAAAAAAAAAGTTCACCACAAAACGCACACACAGGGCTTCCTAGGTGGTGCAGTGGTTAAGAATCTGCCTGCCAATGCAGGGGACACATGTTTGATCCCTGCTCCAGGAAGATTCCACACGCCACGGAGCAACTAAGCCCGTGCAAAACAGCTATTGAGCCCATGTTCTGCAACTACTGAAGTCCACGCGCCTAGAGCCCATGCTCCACAACAAGATAAGCCACAGCAATGAAGGGCCCGCGCACCACAATGAAGGGTAGCCCCCACTCACTGCAACTAAAGAAAGCCCTTGCACAGCAAATAAAGACCCAACATAGCCAATAAACACACACCCACCCACACACACACACAAATAGGCGATCATAGAGAAAATCAAAAGAGCTATAAGATATGCAGAAAACAAAGATCAAAGTATTAGAAGTAAGTTCTCTCTTATCAGTAATTACTTTAAATTTTAATAAATTAAATAATTATTCAAAGGCAGAGATTGTAAGAATAGATTTTATTTTTTTTATTTTTATTTTTTATTTATTTATTTATTTATTTTTTATTTTTTGGGGCGTACACCAGGTTCAATCATCTGTTTTTATACACATATCCCCGTATTCCCTCCCTTCCTTGACTCCCCCCCTCGAATCCCCCCCACCCTCCCTGCCCCAGTCCTCTAAGGCATCTTCCATCCTCTCAAACTCTTCCAAAATATTGCAGAAGGCGGAGCACTCCCAAACTCATTCTACGAGGCCATCATCACCCTGATACCAAAACCAGGCAAAGATGTCACAAAAAAAGAAAACTACAGACCAATATCACTGATGAATATAGATGCAAAAATCCTCAACAAAATACTAGCTAACAGACTCCAAGAGCACATTAAAAAAATCATACACCATGATCAAGTGGGGTTTATCCCTGGGATGCAAGGATTCTTCAATATACGCAAATCAATCAACGTGATACATCATATCAACAAATTGAAGGATAAAAACCATATGATCATTTCAATAGATGCAGAAAAAGCTTTTGACAAAGTTCAACATCCATTTATGATCAAAGCTCTCCAGAAAATGGGCATAGAAGGAAATTACCTCAACATGATAAAAGCCATATATGAGAAACCAAAAGCCAACATTATTCTCAATGGGGAAAAACTGGAAGAATAGATTTTAAAAACAATTCCAACTGGGGTGGAGAGGGTGGGGGGACTCGAGGGGGGGAGTCAAGGAAGGGAGGGAATACGGGGATATGTGTATAAAAACAGATGATTGAACTTGGTGTACCCCCCAAAAAATAATAAATTAAAAAAAAAAACAAAAAAAAACAATTCCAAGTGTAACCTGTCTATAAGAAATCCAATCATGATATAAGGACGCACTTATACTGATAGAGAAGGAATGGAGAAACATATTCCATACAAACAGAAACCAGTTTCAGTGACTATACAAATTTCAGAAAAAAGAGACATTAAGTCAAAAGTTGTTACTAGAGATGAAGCAGGACATCATACAGTGATAAAAGTATAATTCATCAAGAGATCTGACAATTATAAACATGCAGACACCAATCAACAGAACCCATAAAAATTGAGAAAATTGAAAGGAGAAATATGAATTTGTATGTTAATAGTAGACTTTAGTATGCCACTTTCTTTTGTTTTCACTTTCACTTTAAAACTATTTTCAGACTTCATAGATGGAAAATCTGCTTTAATATCAAGGTATTTTGACCAAGAAAGTATTCATGTATTTAACTAAATTAAACATCATTAAGAATCAGAAATGCTATAAAATACATTACTTCAATGATCTCTTACATTGGTACCAAATCTTTTATAATGATATTTTCAAATAATAGCACTTTTCATTTTTAATGTGTATATATATTAACTGTTTGCATACAATATTTTGGCAAGGGGTTGGTCAGATAAACAGTAATTGGTATCATCTTAGCAAATTCTTCTAAAATACCATATTTAAAAATCAGGACTTAATAATTATCACAACAGGTCATTAGTAATTAATAAGTATCTAATAAATATCAGGCTATAGTATAGGCTTTTTTTATTTTTGGATCTTTATTGGAGTTTAATTGCTTAACAATGTTGTGATAGTTTCTGCTGTACAATGAAGTGAATCAGCTATATGTATATGTATATATATATATATCTCCCCATATCCCCTTCCTCTTGATCTTCTCTTCCACCCTCCCTATCCCACTCCTCTAGGTTGTCACAAAGCATCGAGTTGATCTCCCTGTGCTATGCAGAAGCTTCCCACTAGCCATCCATTTCACATATGGTAGTATATATATGTCAATGTTGCTCTCTCACTTCATCTCAGCTTCCCCTTCTCCCCCGTGCACTCAAGTCCATTCTCTATGGCTGCATCTTTATCCCTGCCCTGCCACTAGGTTCATCAGTACTGTTTCTTAAGATTTCATACATGTGTGTCAGTATATGGTATTTGTTTTCCTCTTTCTGACTTACTTCACTCAGTATGACAGACTCTAGGTGCATCCACCTAACTACAAATAGCTTAATTTCATTCCTTTTTATGGCTGAGTAATATTCCATTGTATATATGTGCCACATCTTCTTAATTCATCTGTCGATGGATATTTAGGTTGCTTCCATGTCCTGGCTATTGTAAATAGTGCCACAGTGAATATTGTGATACATGCACTTTTTTGAGTAATGATTTCCTCAGGGTATATGTCCAGTAGTGGGACTGCTGGATCATATGGTAGTTCTATTTTTAGTTTTTTGAGGAACCTCCATACTGTTATCCATAGGGGCTGTATCAATTTACATTCCCATCAACAGTGCAGGAGGTTTCCCTTTTCTCCACATCCTCTCCAGCATTTATTTCAATGTTTTTTGACGATGACCATTCACTGGTGTGAGGTGATACCTCATTGTAGTTTTGATTTGCATTTCTCTAATGATTAGTGATGTTGAGCATCTTTTCACATGTTTTTGGCCATCTGTATGTTTTCTTTGGAGAAATGCCTATTTATATATTCCACCCATTTTTGGATTGGGTTGTTAGTTTTCTTAATACTGAGCTGTATGTGCTGCTTGTATATTTCGGAGATTAATCCTTTGTCAGCTGCTTCATTGGCAAATAATTTCTTCCATTTTGTGGGTTGCTTTTTGTCTTATTTATGGTTTCCTTTGCTGTGAAAAACTTTTCACTTTCATTAGGTCCTATTTGTTTATTTTTGTTTTCATTTCCATTACTCTCGGAGATGGGTCAGAAAGGAACTTGCTGTCATTTATGTCATAGGGTGTTCTGCCTATGTTTTCCTCTAAGAATTTTATAGTGTCTGGCCTTACATTGAGGTCTTTAATCCATTTTGAGTTTATTTTTGTGTATGGTGTTAGGAAGTGTTCTAATTTCACTCTTTTACATGCAGCTGTCCAGTTATCCCAACACCACTTATTGAAGAAGCTGTTATTTCTCCATTGTATTTTCTTGCCTCCTTTGTCAAAGATAAGTTGACCATAGGTGTGTGGCTTTGTCTCTGGGCTTTTTATCCTGATCCATTAATCTATATTTTTGTTTTTGTGCCAGAATCATACTGTCTTAATTACTGTGTAATTGTTGTGTAGTCTGAAGTCAGGGAGCCTAATTCCTCCAGATCCGTTTTTTTTTTTGTTTGTTTGTTTGTTTTCTCAAGATTGCTTGGCTATATGGAGTCTGTTCTGTTTCCATACAAATAGAAAAATTTCTTGTTCTAGTTCTGTGAAAAATGTGATTGGTAATATAATAGGGATTGCATTGAATCTGTAGATTGCTTTAGGTAGTATACTCATTTTCTTACCCTAGATTCTTCCAATCCAGGAACATGATATATCTCTCCAGCTGCTTGTATCATTTTTTAATGTGCATTTTTAAGTTCTTTGTTGGAGTATAATTGCTTTACACTTTTGTGCCAGTTTCTGATGTACAACAAAGTGAATCAGCTGTATTTATACATATATCCCCACATCCCCTCCCTCCCACGACTCCTTTCCACCCTCCCTAGCCCACCCCTCTAAGTCACCAGAAATCATTTGATTTCTTTCATCAGTGTTTATAGTTTTCTGCAAACAGGTCTTTTGCCTCCTTAGGTACATTTATTCCTAGGTATTTTATTCTTTTTGTTGCAATGGTAAATGGCAGTGTTTCCTTAATTTCTATGTCTGATATTTTGTTGTTAGTGTATAGAAATGCAAGAGATTTCTGTGCATTAATTTTTTATCCTGCTACTTTACTAAATTCACTGATTAGCTCTCAAAGTTTACTGGTGCCCTCTTTAGGATTTTCTATAGTATCATGCCATCTGCAAACAGTGACAGTTTTACTTCTTCATTTCCAATTTGGGTTCCTTTTACTTCTTTTTCTTCTCTGATGGCCATAGGTAAAACTTCCAAAACTATATTGAATAATAGTGAAAAGAGTGGACACTCTTGTCTTGTTCCTAATCTTAGAGGAAATGCTTTCAGTTTTTCACCATTGAGAATGATGTTTGTTGTGGGTTTGTCATATGTGGCTTTTATTATGTTGAGATAGGTTCCTTCTATGCCCACTTTCTGAAGAGTATTTTTTAAACACCCCTAAGTGGGTGTTGAATATTATTAAATGCTTTTTCTGCATCTATTGAGATGATCATATGTTTTCTTTTCTTTCAATTTGTTGATATGGTGTATCACATTGATTGATTTGTGTATACTAAAGAATCCTTGCATTCCTGGGATAAACCCCACTTGATCATGGTGTATGATCCTTTTAATGAGCTGTTGGATTCTGTTTGCTTGTATTTTGTTGAGACATTTTGCAGCTATGTTCATCAGTGATACTGGCCTCTAACGTTATTGTGTGTGTGTGTGTGTGTGTGTGTGTGTGTGTGTGTGTGTGTTATATCTTTGTCTGATTTTGGTATCAGGGTGACATTGGCCTTGTAGAATGAGTTTGGGAGTGTTCCTTCCTCTGCTGTATTTTGGAAGAGTTTGAGGAGGATAGGTGTTAGCTATTTTCTAAGTGTTTGATAGAATTCGCCTGTGAAGCCATCTGGCCCTGGACTTTGGTTTGTTGGAAGAATTTTATTCACAGTTTCAATTTCAGTGCTTGTGATTGCTCTGCTCATATTTTGTATTTCTTGCTGATTCAGTCTCGGAAGTTTGTACTTTTCTAAGAATTTTTCCATTTCTTCCAGGTTGTCCATTTTATTGGCATATAGATGCTTGTAGTAGTCTCCCATGACGCTTTGTATTTCTGCATTGTCTGTTGTTACTTCTCCTTTTTCAGTTCAGATTCTGTTGATGTAGGTCTTCTCCCCTTTTTTCCTGATGAGCCTGGCTAGTTGTTTTTCAATTGTGTTTATCTTCTGAAGGAACCAATTTTTAGTTTTATTGATCTTTGCTATTGTTTCCTTCATTTATTTTTCATTTATTTCTGATCTGATCTTTATGATTTCTTTCCTTCTGCTAAATTTGGGTTTTTGTTGCTGTTCTTTCTCTAATTGCTTAGGTGTAAGCTTCAATTTTTTAATTTGAGATTTTTCTTGTTTCTTGAGGTAGGATTGTATTGCTATGAACTTCCCTCTTAGAATTGCTTTTGCTGCATCCCATAGGTTTTGAGTCACCGTGTTTTCATTGTCATTTGTTTCATTGTCATTTTTTTATTTCCTCTTTGATTTCTTCATTGATCTCTTGGTTATTTAGTAGTCTGTTGTTTAGCCTCCATGTGTTTGTATTTTTTTGCAGATTTTTCCAGTAATTGATATCATCTTAAAGTGTTTTGGTCATAAAAGTTGCTTGATATGATTTCAATTTTATTAATTTTATCTAGTCTTGCTTTGTGACCCAGCATGAGAACAATCCTGGAGAATGTTTTTGTGTGCACATGAGAAGAATGTGTACTCTGCTGCTGTTGGATGAAATGCTCTATAAGTATCACTTAAGTCTATCTGGTCTAATGTGTCATTAGACCTTTTGTTTCTTATTTGATCCCTGTTTTGATAATCTGCCCACTGGTGTAAGTGTTGTGTTAAAGTCCTCTACTATTATTGTGTTACTGTCAATTTCCCCTTTTGTGGCTGTTAGCATTTGCCTTATGTATACAGGTACTCCTATGTTGGATGCCTAGATATTTACAATTGTTATATTTTCTTCTTGGATTCATCCTTTGATAATTATGTAGGTCCTTTCTTGTCTCTTGTAACAGTCTTTATTTTAAAATATATTATGTCTGATATGAATATTGCTACTCAGCTATCTTTTTTCTATTTGCATGGAGTATCTTTTTTCATTCTCCCACTTTCAGTCTGTATGTGTCTCTAGTTATGAAGTGGGTCTCCTGTAAACAGCATATATATGGGTCTTATTTTTGTATCCATTCAGCCAGTTTGTGTCTTTTGGTTGATGCATTTAGTCCATTTACATTCAAGGTAATTATAAATATGTATGTTCCTATTACCATTTTCTTAATTATTTTGTTTTTGTTTTTGTAGGTCTTTTCCTTCCCTTATATTTCCTGCCTAGAGAAGTTCCTTTAGCATTTGTTGTAAAGCTAGTTTAGTGCTTTCGCTTGTCTGTGAAGCTTTTGATTTCTTCATCGAGTCTGAATGAGTTCCTTGCTGGTTAAAGTAATCTTGGTTTTAGGTTTTTCTCTTTCATCTCTTTAAATATATCCTGCCACTCCCTTCTGGCCTGTAGAGTTTCTGCTGAAAATTCAGCTGTTCAACTTGTGGGGATTCCCTTGTATGTTATTTGTTGCTTTTTCCTTGCTGCTTTGCATATTTTTTCTTTTTCTTTAACTTTTTGACAGTTTGTTTAAGATGTGTCTTGACATTTTTATCTTTGAGTTTATCCTATATGGGACCCTCTGTGCTTTCTGGACTTGGTTGACTATTTCTTTTCCCATGTTAGGGAAGTTTTTGATCATAATCTCTTTATATATTTTCTCAGACCCTTTCTTCTTCTCTACTTCTGGGCCCCTTATTATTTGAATGATTGTGCACTAAATGTTGTCCCAGAGGTCTCTGAGACTATCTTCAATTATTTTCATTTTTTTTCTTTATTCTTCTCTGTGGCAGTTATTTCCACCATTCTATCTTCCAAGTCACTTATCCATTCTTCTATCTCTGTTTTCTGCTATTGATTCCTTTTAAAGTATTTTTAATTTGTTGTGTTATTCATAACCACTTGCTCTTGGTTCTTCTAGCTTCTTGTTGAACATTTCTTGTATTTCATCCATCTGTGCCTCCATTCTACTTCTGAGATCTTGCTTCATCTTTACTATCATTATTCTGAATTATTTTTCAAGTAGACTGCCTATCTCTTCTTCCTTTGGTCTTTTAGATTTTTACCTTGTTCCTTCATCTGCTGCATCTTTCTCTGTTTTCTCATTTTGTTTAATTTACTGTGTTTGGGGTCTCCTTTCTTCAGGCTGCAGGGTTCTATTTCCTCCTACTTCTGTTGTCTGTCCCTGATGGGTGAGGATGATCCAGTGCCTTGTTGAGGGGGGGAGGCTCATACCTGTGTTTTGGTGGGTAGAACTGGCTTTTATCCTTTGGATGGGCAGGGCTGCATCTGGTCGTGTGATTTGGGGTGTCTGTGAGTTTAGTATGACTATAGGCTTCCTGTCTGCTAATGGGTGGGTTTGTATTCCTGTCTTGCTAATTGTTTGGTATGAGGCCTCCAGCAGTGGAGCTTGCTATCCATTGTGTGGAACTACATCTTAGTGTTGTGATGGAGACTTCTGGGAGAGCTCTTGCCTATTAATATTCCATGGGGCCAGGAGTTCTCTGGTGCTCCAGTGTCCTGAATTCAGCTCTCCCAAGTCAAAGTCCCAAGTCCAGCTCCCAGTTGGGGCACCAAGACTCTGAAAGCTTCACAGTGCAGAAGAAAACAACAAAAGAAAAAAGAAACAAAAACAAAAAGAAAAAGAACAGAAAAAAACCTCAAGGCAAATGGTAAAAGCAAAACTAAACAGACAAGATCACACAAAGATGACACACATGCACTCATGAAAAAGAAAAAAAAATCAGGAAAAAGGAAAGAAAATAATGAGAAGAGCAAACAAAGCAATATACAAAACCAAATATGAAAATAAACACTAAAAGGTTAACTAAGAAAAACCTAGAGAAACAAATCAAATGCAGAAAGGAAACCAAGAAGTCCTCCAATACTTCTAGGTAGGTTTCTGGACCTGCTGTGGGCACTGTGGTGTCAGTTCAGACTCTGATCTGGCCTTAATATTGTATGTACTTGCCCCCAAAGTCCATGGTTTCAATTGTAGGGACACTCATTTTCTATTCAGGTATTCCACAGATGCAGGGTCTACCAAGCCGATTGTTGGTATTTAATCTGCTGCTCCTGCTGCTGTACAGAGAAGTTTCCCTTTCTCTTCTTTGGCCCCATGGCCCCTGGGATTTAGTTTTGGTTTTGTTCCCATATCTGCGTCTTGGCTGCTCTCAGGTGTCAGTTCCCTCCCCAAGCAAGAGGGAGCAAAAGCAGTGGCTGATTAGGGATCATTTGTTCACCTAGACCAGAGGGAAAGAAGGATATGGCAGTCCAATTGAAATGTACAGGGAGTGCCTGCAATGGAAGAGGCTGGCATGAAGTTGCCAGAGCCTGAGGTGTGTCATGCATTCTCCTGCAGAAGTTGGCCCTGGATTGATGCAAGACTCTCACCAGTGGCACAGGCTGCTGGGAGGGTGTGGACATTAACCTGCCATGCACACAGGATACTTGGTGACAGTGGTGGCAGCTTCTGGGGTCTGAGGTAACAGCAACCACTTCCACTTGCATAGGTGTTGCCCTGCCTTCTATGAGCACAGGGAACAGGAAGAAACAGAGGTCTGTCTCAGAAGCAGGACTGGATTTTTCCCTGGACTATGCGCCCCCCCCCCCCAGCTAGCTAGGGAGCAGCTAGCTGTGTAAGGACAGCCTCTCAGGCTGTCCTTACACAGCCAACCCCAGTCCCCTCCCTGGGGTCTGCTCTCTGAAACCCAAGTCTCAGCTTCCAGCCCCCATGCACTCCAGTGGGCAAGCAGACAAGCATCTCAGGCTGGTGATTGCTGGTTTGCATGAGTCCTCCATGCAGGAATCTCTATGCTTTCCTGTCCACACTCCTGTTTCTATTCTTTCCTCTGAGGCTCCAAAACTATACCCACACTCCATCCTCACCAGTGAGGGGGGCTTCCTAGTGTGTGGAAACATTTCCTCCTTCACAGCTGCCTCCGAGAGGGGCAGGTCCCATCCCAATTCCTTTGTGTCTTTCTTTTTGGAAGTCTGAGGTCCCTTGCCAGTGTTTAGTAGGTGTTCTGTGGGAGCTGTTCCACAAGTAGAAGTATTCTTGATGTATTTTGGGGAGGAAGGTGATCTCCATGTCTTACTCTTCTGTCACCTTCTTGAGTATCAAAATTAATATTAATAATTATGTTTCCATGGGGCCTCAGCTGTAAGTGTCCTTGCACATGCCTTGAGCAACAGGCCACCTCCACCTCCCCAAGAGGCCCTGCTCTGCCTCTGGGTTGGTCTCTGAACCTGCTATGGGCCCCGTGGGGACCACTCAGACTCGTATCTAGCCTAATTACTGTGTGTGCTTGCCCCCAAATTCCACAGCTGCTATTGACAAACCTTTATCATTTGTGGGGACACTCATTGTCTACTCAGATATTCCATAGATGCAAAGTCTACCTAGCTGATCATGGGGATCTAATCTGCCACTTATACAGCTGATGGAAAAAATTTCAGTCCTCTTTCTTAGTCCCCCTATCCCTGGGTTTTAGCTTTGGTTTTATTCCCAACTCTGCATGTGGTCCACCCACAGAAGTCTGGTCCTGAGGCTGCCTTCGAGTTCTTGGGTCTGCTCCAGTTAGAACAGGGGGCAGAGGTGGTATGACTGCTTGTATTATGTGAGGTCCAGTACAGCTAAATGTGCAGAGAAGTTGGCGGCCACAAGCGCAAAATACATGGCCCTAGTGAGGGTGTTTTCTGGCACCTAGTGTAAGATGCATGAAGGCCAACCCTGGTCAGGTTTTTTCTGGAGGGTAGCAGAAGGCATGCAAGGGTCAGTCCTGAGGAGACTTTTTCTATTACTCAGGGACCAGCTCATGTGAACCAGTCCTGAAGAAGGCTTCTTTTATTGTTCATTGGCAGACACTGATATGTGAGTATAGAGAGGCTTCAATAGTGGCTACTCCCCCTTCATGTGATTCAGCAGTGATGTCCTGCTTCCATGGCAATCTGGTCTTCCTCTGTAGGTATTCCTTGCTGTGGATTTCCTCCCTCCCATCCCCTCAGGCCTTATCCCCACAGCCAAGAGCAGTTCTCACACTGGGCCTTTTTTGCAGTCTCCACACTCTAGCTCCCAGCCCCCTTGTACACCTTTGAACACAAGCCTCAGTCCAGAGCACATAGGGCCATGGTACAGACCACCTATGTATTTCTCACTCTGACCCATCTGCCACAGATCAGTTACTTCACCCTCTTCTGACAACCTCAAATGCTTCCATTCTGTCCCAATTGATTTCCCCATCAGAGAGGGGGTTTCCTAATCAGATAGGGGGTTTCCCTGAATTCGAGAATCTCTCCTCTGTTTCAGCTCCCCTGCCCTGGGGTGCAAGTCCTGTCCTGCTTCTTCTCCTTCTCCTTCTACCTCTCCTTCTCCTCCTCTCTCTCTCTTTTTTATCCTTCCCAGGTATGCGGGGATATTTATAGTCCTTTCCAGTGTCTAAGGTCTTCTGATAGTGTTCAGCCAGTTTTCTATGAGAGTTGATGCATCTATAAATGTATTCCTGATGCATCTGTGGAGAGAGATGAACTTCACATGCTCCTACTGTGTATCCATCCGTTTTTAAAACTTTTAATGAGATACAGTTGACATACAATAAGCTTCATATATTTAAAGTGTACAATTTGATTTTTTTCTTATTAGTAATGTATAGATGGCAATCCCAATCTCCCAATTCATTTCCCGCCAACCCTCCCCACTTTCCCCACTTGGTGTCCATATGTTTGTTCTCTACATCTGTGTCTATTTCTGCCTTGCAAACCGGTTGATTTCTACCATTTTTCTATATTCTGCATATATGTACTAATATATAATATTTGTTTTCCTCTTTCTGACTCACTTTGCTCTGTATGACAGTCTCTAGGTGAAACCATGTCTCTACAAATGTCCATTTCATTGCTTTTTACAGCTGAGTAATATTCCATTGTACATATGTACCACATCTTCTTTATCCATTCATCTGTTGATGGACATTTAGGTTGCTTCCATGTCCTGGCTATTGTAAGTAGTGCTGTAATGAACAGTGGAGTGCATGTGTCTTTTTCAATGATGGTGTTCTCTGGGTATATGCTCAGCAGTGGGATTGTTCAGTCACATGGTAACTATATTTTTAGTTTTGCAAGGAACCTCCATACTGTTCTGCATAGTGGCTCTATCAATTTATATTCCCACCAACAGTGCAAGAGAGTTCCCTTTTCCCCACACCCTCTCCAGCATTTACTGTTTGTCGATTTTCTGATGATGCCCACTCTCACTGGTGTGAGGTGATACCTCACTGTAGTTTTGATTTGCATTTTTCTAATAGTTAGTGATGTTGAGCAGTTTTTCATGTGCCTCTTGGCCATCCATATGCCTTCTTTGGAGAAATGCCTATTTAGGTCTTCTGCTCATTTTTTGATTCCTACTCTGGATCCATCCTAACTTCCTTTCTATGCCACTTTCAGTAACGGATAGAACAAGCAGAAAGATGAGCAAAAATGTAATCGAAGAGTTGAATAACACTATAAACAACTAGTCATATCAGACATAAATATAACACTGCAATCAACATTAGAATACATATTTTTCACAAATGCACATGGAACATTCTCCAAGATAAACCATATGACATGGCAAAACAGACTCAATAAATTTAAAAATATGGAAATACTAATTATCTATTCTAAGCATGAGAGAATGAGGATAGAAAGCAATAACTGTAAGAAACTTAAAAAACTTGTAAGTATGTAGAAATTAAGCTACATATTTAAAAACAAATAATATGTCAAATAATAAATGACAAGGAAAATTAGTGAATGTTTTGAGATGAACGAAAACTGATATACAACATACCACATTTTATAGGAAGCATCAAAAGCAGTTCATAGAGAAGATTATAGCTGTAAATGCCCACATTCAAATTAAGAAATCTCAAATAAATAACCTAACTTTACATGTTAAGGAAATTTAGAAAAAAAGAAATGAATGAAATCTGAAGATAGCAAAAGAAAGGGAATAACAGAGATTAAGTCAATGATAAATACAATGAAAATAAAAATACAACAGAGAGAAACAATTAAATTAAAGATTTTTTCTTCAAAAACATAAAACAACATTGATAATCCCTTACCTATAATGACAACATTGATAATCCCTTACCTATACTGACAATGAAAAAAGAGAGAAGGCACAAATAACTAAGATCAGAAATAAAAGTGCACATGAGCAAAGTACTTAAATAAATGAAAAACAAAAAAAAGACATGAGAGACTTAAGAACAAGATGGTGGAGTAGGAGAACATGCACTCACACACTCTTGCAAGAGCACTGGAATTACAACTAACTGCTGAACAATCATCAATAGAAAGACACTGGAACTCACCGAAAAAGGCTCCCCACATCCAGAGACAAATGAGAAGCCACAGTGAGATGGTAGGAGGGGTGCAACAGTGTTAAAATCAAATCTCATAAATGCTGGGTGGGTGACTCACAAGTTGGATAACAGTTGTACTGCAGAAGTGCACCCACTAAAGTGAGGGTTCTGAGCCACACATCAGGCTTCCCAACCTGGGGGTCCAGCAATGGAAGGAGAAATCCCCAGATAATCAGATTTTGAAAGCCAGTGGGATTTGATTGCAAGACCTCCACAGGACTGAAGGAAACAGAGACTCCACTCTTGGAGGGCACACAGAAAATAGCATGCTCACCAGGACCCAGGGGGAAGGAGCAGTGATTCCATAGGAGACTGAACCAGACCTACCTGCTGGTGTTGGAGGGTTGTCTGCAGAGGATGGGGTAGCTGTGGTTCACCAAGGAGACAGGGACCTTGGTGACAGGGGTTCTAGGAAGTTCTCATTGGTGTGAGTCCTCCCAGAGTCTGACATTAGCCCTACCAAAGAGGCTGTAAGCTCCAGTGTTGGGTAGCCTCAGGCCAAACAACCAACAAGGTGTGAACACAGCCACACCCATTGGCAGAAAAGCAAAGGTTTACTGAGCTCTTCCCACCAAACTGGATTAAAGATTTACTGTGCTCTGCCCACCCAGCCTATCCACCATCAGTCCCTACCATCAGGAAGTACACATGAGCCTCCTAGATAGCTTCCTCCACAAGAGAGCAGGAAGCAATATCAAGCAGTATCAGCAGTATTTCGTCTTGTGGAACTGAAAACCACAGCCACAGAAAGAGAGAGAAAATGAAAAGGCAGAAGACTTTGTACCAGATGAAGGGACAAGATAAAACCCCAGAAAAACAACTAAATGAAGAGGAGATAGGCACCCTTCCAGAAAAGGAATTCAGAATAATGATAGTGAAGATGATCCAGGACTTTGAAAAAAGGCTGGAGGCAAAGATCGAAAAGTCACAAGAAAAAATTACCAAAGACCTAGAAGAATTAAAGAGCAAACTAACAGAGATATGCAACACAATAACTAAAATGAAAAGTACACTAGAAGGAACCAATAACAGATTAACTGAGGCAGAAGGGTGAATAAGTGACATGGAAGACAGACTAGTGATAATCACAGATGTGGAAAGGGACAAAGAAAAAAGAATGAAAGGAACTGAAGACAGCCTAAGAGACCTCTGGGACAATGTTAAATGCACCAACATTCGCATTATAGGGGTCCCAGAAGGAGACAAGAGAGAGAAAGGACCTGAGAAAATATTGGAAAAGATTATAGTTGAAAACTTCCCTAACAGGGAAAAGGAAGAAGCTACTCAAGTCCAGGAAGTGCAGAGAATCCCAGGCAGGATAAAGTGAAAGAGAAACATGCCAAGACATATAATAGTCAAATTGACAAAAATTCAAGACAGAGAAAAGTTATTAAAAACAAGAAGGCAAAAACGATAAATAACAAATAACATATAAGGGAGTTCCCATCAGGTTAACAGCTGATTTCTCAGCAGAGACTCTGCAAGCCAGAAGGGAGTGGCACGATATATTTCAAGTGATAACAGGGAAGAACCTACAACCAAGAAGACTCTACCCAGGAATGATCTTATTCAGATTCAACAGAGAAATCAAAAGCATTACAAACAAGCAACAGCTAAGAGAATTCAGCACCACCAAACCAGCCCTACAACAAATGCTAAAGGAACTTCTCTAAGTGGGAAACATAAGAAAAGAAAAGGACCTACAAAAACAAAAACAAAACAATTAAGAAAATGGTAATAGGAACATACATATCGATAATTACCTTGAATGTAAATGAACTAAATGCATCAACCAAAACACAAAGACTGGCTGAATGGATACAAAAACAAGACCTATATATATGCTGTCTACAAGAGACCCATTTCAGACCTAGGGACACATACAGACTGAAAGTGAGGGGATGGAAAAGGATATTCCATGCAAATGGAAATCAAAAGAAAGCTGGAGTAGTGATACTCATATCAGATAAAATAGACTTTAAAATAAAAAATGTTACAAGAGACAAGAAAGGACACTACATAATGATCAAGGCATCAATCCAAGAAGAACATATAACAATTATAAATATATATGTATCCAATATGGGAGCACCTTGATAAATAAGGCAAATACTAACAACTATGAAAGAGGAAATTGACAGTAACACAATAACACTGGGTGAATTTAACATCCCATTCTAAACCAATGGAGAGATCACCCACGCAGAAAATTAAAAAGGAAACATAAGCTTTAAATGACACAATAAATCAGCTTGATTTAATAGATATCTGTATGACATTACATCCAAAACCAGCAGATTACACTTTCTTCTCAAGTACACATGGAACATTCACCAGGATAGATCATATTTTGAGTCATAAATCAAGCCTTGGTAAATTTAAGAAAATTGAAATCCTATCAAGCTTCTTTTCCGACCACAATGCTGTAAGATTAGAAATCAATTACAGGAAAAAAAAACTGTAAAAACACAAGCACATGGAGGCTAAACAATATGCTACTAAATAACCAAGAGATTACTGAAGAAATCAAAGAGAAAATCAAAGAAATACCTAGAGACAAATGACAATGAAAGCACAATGACCCAAAACCTATGGGATGCAGCAAAAGCAGTTCTAAGAGGGAAGTTTATAGCAATATCATCCTACCTCAAGAAACAAGAAAAATCTCAAATAAAAATATCGAAACTTACAGCTAAAGAAACTAGAGAAAGAAGAGAAAACAAAACCCAAAGTTTGTAGATGGAGAGAAATCATAAACATCAGAGCAGAAATAAATGAAATAGAAACAAAGAAAACAATAGCAAAAATCAATAAAACGAAAAGCTGCCTCTTTGAGAAGAGAAATAAAATTGATAAAACTCTAGAAGACACATCAAGAAAAAGAGGGAGTGGACCCAAATCAATAAAATTAGAAATGAAATAGGAGAAGTTACAACAGACACCGCAGGAAAAAAAAAAAGCACAGGAGACTACTACAAGCAACTATATGCCAATAAAATGGACAACCTGGATGAAATGGACAGATTCTTAGAAAGGAATAGACTTCCAAGAGTGAATCAAGAGGAAAAAGAAAATATGAACAGACTAATCACAAGTAATGAATTTGAAACTATGATTAAAAATCTCCCAACAAACAAAAGTCCATGACCAGATGGATTCACAGGTGAAATCAAACACTTATAGAAGAGCTAACACCCTTCCTTCTCAAGCTCTTCCAAAAAAGAATGCAGAGGAAGGAAAACTCCCAAACTCCTTTTATGAGGCCACCATCGCCCTGATACCAAAACCATACAATGATATAACAAAAAAAGAAAATTACAGACCAATATAACTCATGAATTTACATGCAAAAATCCGCAACAAAATACTAGCCAACAGAATCCAACAGCACATTAAAAGGATCGTATACCATGATCAAGTGGGGTTTACCCTTGGAATGCAAGGATCCTTCAATATACACAAATCAATCAATGTGGTATACCATATTAACAAATAGAAGGGTAAAAACCACATGATCATCTCAATAGATGCAGAAAAAGCTTTTGACAAAATTCAACATCCATTTATGATAAAAAAAAAAACCCTCTCCAGATAGTGAGCACAGAGGGGAACTACCTCAACATAATAAAGGGCATATACGACAAACCCACAGCAAACATCATTCTCAATGGTGAAAAACTGAAGGCATTCCCTCTAAAATCAGGAACAAGACAAGGATGCCAGCTCTCTTCACTACTATTCAACATAGTTTTGGAAGTCTTAGCTATGGTAATCAGAGAAGAAAAAGAAATAAAAGGAATCCAAGTTGGAAAAGAAGTAAAACTGTCACTGTTCACAGATGACATGATACTATACAAAGAAAATCATAAAGATACCACCAGAAAACTACTTCAGCTAACCAATGAATTTGATATAGTTGCAGGATACAAAATTAACACGCAGAAATCTCTTGCATTTCTATACACTAACAATGGAAGAGCAGAAAGAGAAATTTAGGAAACAATCCCATTCACCATTGCAACAAAATAATAACATACCTAGGAATAAGCCTAACCAAGGAGGTAAAAGATCTGTACTCCTAAAACTATAAGACACTAATGAAAGAAATCAAAAACAGATGTAGGGGCATTCAATGTTCTTGGATTGGAAGAATCAACATTGTGAAAATGACTATACTACCCAAACAATTTACAGATTCAATGCAATCCTGATCAAATTACCAATGGCATTTTTCACAGAACTAGAACAAGAAATTTTATGATTTGTATGGAAACGCAAAAGACCCCGGATAGCCAAAGCAATCTTGAGAAGGAAAAACGGAGTTGGTGGAATCAGGCTTCTTGACTTCAAACTATACTACAAGGCTACAGTGATCAAGAAAGTATCATACTGGTCACAAAATCAGAAATATAAATCAATGTAACAGGATAGGAAGCCCAGAGATAAACTACGGTCAACTAATCTATGACAAAGGAGGCAAGGATATACAATGGAGAAAAGGCAGACTCTTCAACAAGTGGCACTGGGAAAACTGGACAGCTACATGTAAAAAATGAAATTAGAACAGTCCTTAACACCATACAGAAAAATAAACTCAAAATGGATTAAAGACCTAAATGTAAACTCAAAATGGATTAAAGACCTAAATGTAAATGTAATGGATTAAAGACCTAAGTGTAAAGACACTATAAAACTCCTAGAAGCAAACATAGGAAGAACATTCTTTGACTTAAATAACAGCAAGATATGTTTTGATCCAACCCGTAGAGTAATGGAAATATAAACAAAAATAAATAAGTGTGACCTAATGAAACTTCAAAGCTTCTGTGCAGCAAAGGAAACTATAACCAAGATGAAAAGACAACCCTCAGAATGGGAGCAAATATTTGCAAAGGAATCAAGAGGCAAAGGACTAATCTCCAAAATACATAAACAGTTCATCCAGCTCAATATCAAAAAAACAAACAATGCAATCAGAAAATGGGCACAATACTTAAATAGGTATTTCTCCCAAGAAGACATACGGATGGCCAAAAAGTCCATGAAAAACTGATGAACATCACTAATTATTAGAGAAATGCAAATCAAAACTACAATGAGGTTTCACCTCACACCAGTGAGAGTGCACATCAACAGAAAATCGACAAACAGTAAATGCTGGAGAGGGTGTGGGGAAAAGGGAACTCTCTTGCACTGTTGGTGGGAATATAAATTGATAGAGCCACTATGCAGAATAGTATGGAGGTTCCTTGCAAAACTAAAAATAGAGTTACCATATGACCCAGCAATCCCACTGCTGAACATATACCCAGAGAACACTATAATTCAAAAAGACACATGCACTCCACTGTTCGTTACAGCACTATTTACAATAGCCAGGACATGGAAGCAACCTAAGTGTCCATCAACAGATGAATGGATAAAGAAGATGTGGTACATATGTACAATGGAATATTACTCAGCTGTAAAAAGCAATGAAATGGACATTTGTAGAGACATGGTTTCACCTAGAGACTGTCATACAGAGTGAAGTGAGTAAGAAAGAGAAAAACAAATATCATATATTAACACATATATGTGGAATATAGAAAAATGGTAGAAATCAACCGGTTTGCAAGGCAGAAATATAGACCCAGATGTAGAGAACAAAGATATGGGCACCAAGTGGGAAAAGCGAGGATGGTTCAGGGGGAATAAATTGGGAGATTGGGATACCAGATTGTACATTCCAAACATATGCAGTTTATTGTATGTTAACTGTATCTCAATAAAAGTCCTTAAGAAATGACATGAGATTATTATGAAAAATTGTATGCCAACATATCAGGTAATGTAGATGGACAAATTATTAGAAACAAAAATTGCATAAACCAACTCAAGTATTCTTGAATACTTCTTGAAAATATCAACAAGGCTACAGATTAAATGAGTAATAAATATCCCAAACAAAGTCCAGGACCATGTGGCTTTACTAGTAAATGTTTGCAACCATTGTAAGAAGAATAACACCAATCCTTCTCAAAATCTTCCAGGAAATAGAAGAGGAGGAACCATTTCCGAATTTATTAAGCCACACTACCCTGACACCAAAACCATATAAAACATTATAAAAAAAAGAAAATTATGGAGCAAAGGTCCCATATAAATGTGTATAAAAATCCTCAATAAAACACTATCAAACCAAATATAAAACATTTTACAGGATTATACATCATTATGAAGTAAGATTTATCTTGTGAATGCAAGTGTGGCTCAACATAAGGGAATCATTTAATGTAATATAACATAATAGAATGAAGGGGAAAACACATGATGGTATCAATTGATGCAAAAAGAAAGACATTTGACAAGATCCAGAAAGATTTTACTATATAAACCCTTTACAAACTACGAATAGAGGGGAATTTCTTCAACATGCTAAAGGAAATTTATGAAAAAATACCACACTGGATTCAATAGTGAAAGACTGAAACCTTTCCTCCTAAAATCAGGAACAAGGCAATGATGCCTGCTTTCACTCCTATTATTCATCCTTGTGCTGGAAGTATTATCTGAAGCAATTTGACAAATAAAACAAAACAAAACAAAAAAAAAAAACAAAAAAACCAAGAATAAAGGTTATGCACATTGGAAGGGAAGATTAAATCTATTTCTACTTAGGGATGGCATGATCTTATATATCACAAAGATTTCATCCCCAAAAAACTATTAAAGATAATAAATGAATTCAGCAAAGTTGCAGGGCACAAGATCAACATACAAAATAAGTTGTGTTTCTATACACCTTGTGATTAAACATTTTTAAAGGATATTAAATAAATAATTCCATTTATTATAGTATTTAAATGAATAAAATATCCAAGAATAAATTTAAAAACATAGAAAAAAGACTTGCACACTGAAAACTACAAAAAATTTGAAAGAAATTAAAGACAAAGGAACATTATCTTGTGTTCAAATGCAGGTAGATGTAATATTGCTAAGGTGTCAGCATTAGTCATAGCAATCTACAGATTCAATGAAATCACTATAAAAATTCCAAGTCTTTTTTTCCCCCACAAATAGAAAAGCAATTCCGAAATTCATATGGAACTGCAAGGGAACCAAAATAGTCAAAATAATCTTGAAAAAGAGGAAAAAATATGGAGGACTCATGTTTCCTAATTGAAAACTTACTACAAAGCAGTGGTAAAAAACAAAACAAAACAAAACAAAGCAACAAAAAACAGTGTAGTACTTCCATAAAGATACACATGAGTCAATGTAATAGCATTGAGAGTCCAGAAATAAGCCCATGCATCAACAAATAATTGACATTTGACAAGGGTGTCCAGTTAACTCAATAGGACAAGAACAGTCTCTTCACAAATGGTGGTGATACAACTGAATATCCACAGGCAAAATAATGAGCTTGGACCCTTACATCATATTATATACAAAAATTAAGTCATAATGGATTAATGACCTGAGTAGAAGAGGCAAAACCAGAAAACTTCAGAGTATAGCTTCATGATCTAGAATTTGGCTATGGATTATTACATAAGACATCAAATAAAAGCATAGGAACAACAACAAAAAAACACAAGTTGGACTTCATAAACATTTAAAATTTCTGTGCCTCAAAGAACATTATCAAGCAAGTGAAAACAACGTACAGAATGGGAGAAAATATTTTCTCTTCATATATTTAATGAGTTTAATATTCAGGATAAAAAATAACTCTTTTGAAAAACAACAAAAAGACAACAAATCTGATTTAATAATGGTGAAGGACTTGAATGGATATTTCTCTAATGAAACATACAATTTGCCAATAAGTTCAAGAAAAGATGTTCAACATAATTACTCTCTAGGGAAATGCAAATCAAACATGCAATGAAATTATATTTCACACAAGCAAGATGGATATAATTTTTAAAATGGAAAATAAGTGTGGCAAGGATGAGGATAAATTCTTGTACATTGCTGGTGGGAATGCAAAGTCAATAATGAAGGCTCTGTGGCATTCCTCAAAAAGCTAACCATAGAATTTTCATGTGAGCAGGGATTTTCACCCCTATGGATATGCACAAAAGATTTGAAAACTGTTACTCAAATAATTTTATTCCAATGATCATTGCACTATCCAAAGGTGGAAACAGCCTAGTACCCATCAACAGATGAATGGATAATCAAAATATTGTATACAACAGAATATTATTTAGCAATAAAAAGGAATGGAGTTTTGGTACATGTGACAACATGGATGAATCTAGGAACATTATGTTTAGTGCAACAAGCCAGACAAAAGAATAAAATACTGTAAGAATTTACTTACATGAAATACATAGGATAGGTAAATTCATAGTGATAAAAGGTTTATTAGAGGTTACTAGGGCTCAGAGAAGGGGAGAATGGGGTGCTACTGCTTAATGAATATAGAGTTTCCATTGGGAATGTTGAACAGTTTTATGAATAGATAGTAATGATGGTTGAACAGAATTGTGAATGTAATTAATGCCATGAATTGTACACTTAAATGGTTTAAATGAGAAATTTAATGTTATAAATATTTAAATAAAATTAAAAAATAAAAACCCACAAATAAAAAGGATTTGTACTTGGGAGGGCCCTACAGTGTCCTACTTGGATTCGTGCCTGCTTGAGCTAGTATGACTAAGCAAAAGCAATCAAACACAAAGGTTAAAGTGCAAGAAACTGATCCAGTATGGAGTCAGATTTCTTCTTTCCAATTACACATTGGCTTTCAGTGACAGACTAGGCATTGTAATAGGCACTAGAATAAAAAGGATATTCCCTGTCTTCAAGGATCTTCCCTTCCTGTTTGTGAGAAAATGGGGAGTGGAGAGGTAGGTCGTAGACAACTTTTCCTAATTCTTCAGTGAAAACCATTTTTTTTAATTTTTCTATCATTTCTAATGTCAGTTTTGATACACTATATTTTTATAGAAAATTATTCACTTCATCCTGGCCTTCATATTTATGTGTATAAATGGCCTCATAATTTTTTAAATATGCAAACTTTTACTAGTTATTTCTTGAACAAACTCCTCAGATTAGCTCAAGATGGCAGAGTAGAAGGACATGTGCTCATTCCTTCCTATGAGAACTCCAGAATCACAAGTAACTTTTGAACAACCATCAACAAAAAACAAAACAAAACAAAACAAAAAAAAAAAAACAAAAAAAAAAACACTGGAAGCTACCAAAAAAGATACCCAACATCCAAAGACAAAGAAGAAGCCACTTATAGGAGGGGGGCAATCACTATAAAAGCAAATCCCAAACCCGTTGAGTGGGCAACCCACAAACTGGAAAACAATTATACCACAGAAGTTCTCCCACTGGAGTGAAAGTTCTGAAGCCTACGTCAGACTTCCCAGCTGGGAGTCTAGCAATGTAAGGAGGAATACCCAGAGAATCTGGCTTTGAAGGCCAGTGGGATTTTATTGCAGGACTTTCACAGGACTGGGGAAATAAAATGTTCACTCTTGAAGGGCACAAAGTCTTGTGCACACCAAGACCCAGGGGAAAAAAGCAGTGACCCCATAAGACATAGGGCCAGACCTACATGCTAGTATTGGAGGGTCTCCTGCAGAGGCAGCAGATGGCTGTGGCTCACTGTGGGGACAAGGACACTGGTAGCAGAAATTCTGGGAAGTACTCATTGGTGTGAGCCATTATAGAGGCCACCACCAGCCCCATCAAGCAGCATGTAGTCTCCAGTGCTGGCTCACTTCAGGCCAAACAACCAATAGAGAACATAGCCACAACAATTAGCAGACAAGAAGATTAAAGTTTTACTGAGCATGGCCCTGCCCACTGGGGGTGGCAGGGGACAAAACCCAGCTCTACCCACCACAAATCCCTCCCAGCAGAAAGCTTCCACAAGCCTCTAAGATAACCTCATCCACCAGAGGGAAGAAAAGAGAAGCAAGAATAACTACAATACTGCAGCTTGTGGAGTGGAAAACAACACAGTCACAGAAAGTTAAAATGAAATGGCAGAGGAATATGTCCCCAATGAAGGAACAAGATAAGACTACAGAAAATCAACTAACTGAAGTGGAGATAGGCAACCTTCCAGAAAAATAGTTTGGAATAATGATAGTAAAGATCATCAAAGATCTAAGAAAATGAATGGAGGCAAGGATCAAGAAAATGCAAGAAATGTTTAACAAAGAACTAGAAAAACTAAAGAAAAAAAACCAGAAATGAACAACAAAATAATTGAAATTAAAAATATAGAAGAAAGATTCAATAGCAGAATAACAGAGGCAGAAGAACAGATAAGTGACCTGGAAGACAGAATAGTGGAAGTCACTGCCACAGAAGAGAATAAAGAAAAAAGAATGAAAAGAAATGAAGACCACATAAGAGACATCTGAGACAACATTAAATGCACCCACATTCACATAATAAAAGTCTGAGAAGGAAAACAGAGAGAAAGGACCTGAGAAAATATTTGAAGAGGTAATAACCAAAAACTTTTATAACATGGGAAAGGAAACAGTGACACAAGTCCAGGAAGCAGACAATCCCATGCAAGATAAACCCAAGGAGAAGCATGCCAAACACATTGTAGTCAAATTGACAACAATTAAAGACAAAGAAAAAATATAAAAATCAACAAGGAAAAATTGACAAATAACATATAATGGAACTCCTATAAGGTTATCAGCTGATTTCTCAGCAGAAACTCTGCAGGGCAGAACAGAGTAACACAATATATTTAAAGTGATGAAAGGGAAGAGCCTACAACCAGAAATACTCTACCCAGCAAAATTATTACTCAGATTTGATGGAGAAATCAACAGCTTTACAGAAAGCAAAAGTTAAGAGAATTCAGCACCACCAGACCAGCTTTGCAACATACGCTAAAGCAACTTCTCTAGGTGGGAAGAAACCAGCAACTTAAAACAACCTTGTACAGATATCGACTCCTATATCAAAATATCATGGGAACAGCAAACCCCAAAACTACAATAGATACACACACAAAAATGGAAAAGCAACCCAAACACAAGACTACAGGTGATCATTAAACCACAAAAGAGAACAAAAGGGGAAGGGAAGAAAAAGACTAACAAAAACAAACCCAAAATAATTAAGAAAATGACAATAGGAACATATATGTCAATAATTACCTTAACTGTAATTGACTTCAACCAAAAGATATAGACTGGCTCAATAGATACAAAAACAAGACTCATATATATGTTGTCTACAAGACACCCACTTCAGAACTAGGGACACACACAGACTGAAAATGAGGGCATGGAAAAAAGTATTCCATGCAAATAGAAATTAAAAAATAACTGGAGTAACAATACTCATATCATACCACATAGATTTTTTTTTATTTTTATTTTTTTATTTTTTTTTTGGCACATGGGCTTAGTTGCTCCATGGCATGTGGGATCTTCCTGGAGCTGGGATTGAACCCATGACCTCTGCATCGACAGGCGGGTTCTTAACCACTGCGCCACCTAGGGAGCCCCCACATAGATTTTAATGTGAAGACTGTTATAAGAGACAAAGAAGGACACTACATAATGATCAAGGGATCAATCCAAGAATAAGATACAACAATTGTAAATATACATGCACCCAACATAGTAGCAACTGAATGTATAAGGAAAATACTAACAGCCATAAAGGGAGAAATCAGCAGTAACAAAATAATAGTGTGGGGCTTTAACACCCCACTTCCATCAATGCACAAATGATCCAGACAGAAAGTCAGTAAGGAAAGACAGGCCTTAAATGACACATTAGACCAGATGGACTTAACTTATATTTATAGAGCATTCCATCCAAAAGCAGCATAATACATATTCTACTCATATGCAGATGGAACATTCTCCGGGATTGACCACATGCTGGGCCACAAAGCAAGCCTTGATAAATTTAAGAAAATTGAAATCACATCAAGCACCTTTTCTGACCACACAGCCATAAGATTAGAAATAAACTACAAGAAAAAACCTGTAAAAAATAAAAACACGTGGAGGCTAAATAATATGCTACTAAACAACCAATGGATCACTGAAAAAATCAAAGAGAAATTAAAAAAGAAAAACACCTAGAGACAGATGAAAATGAAAGCACAATGATTGGAAACCCACTGTAGGTAGCGAAAGCAGCTCAAAAAGGGAAAATTATAGCAATAAAATCTTACCTCAGGAAACAAAAGCCTCAAATAAGCAACCTAAACTTACACCTAAAGCAACTAGAGAAAGAAGAACAAATAAAACCTAAAGTTAGCAGAAGGTAAGAAATCAAAAAGATCAGAGCAGAAATAAATGCAACAGAGACAAAGAAAATGATAGCAAACATCAATGAAACTAAAAGCTGGTTCTTTGAAAAGATAAACAAAATTAATAAACCTTTAGCCAAACTCGTGAAGAAAAAAAGGGAGAGGACTCAATAAAATTTGAAATGAAAACAGAGAAGTTACAACTGACAACAGAAATACAAAAGATCACAAGAAACTACTACAAGCAAATGTATGCCAATAAAATGGACAACCTAGAAGAAATGGACAAATTCTTAGAAAGATATAGTCTCCCAAGGCTGAACCAGGAAGAAATAGAAAATATGAACAGATCAATCATGGACACTGAAATTGAAATTGTGATTTTAAAAATCCCAACAAACAAAAGTCCAAGACCTGACGGCTTCACAGGCGAATTCTATCAAGCATTTAGAGAAGACCTAACACCTATCCTTTTCAAACTCTTCCAAAAATTTGTGGAGGAAGAAAAACTCACACACTCATTCTATGAGGCCACCCTGATACCAAAACTAGGCAAAGATATCACAATAAAAGAAGATTACAGGCCAATTTCACTGATGAACATAGACACAAAAATCCTCAACAAGATACTAGCAATCCAAATAAAGCAATACATTAAAAGGATTCATCATGATCCAATGAGATTTATTCCAGGGATGCAATGTTTTTCAATATCCACAAATTAATTATCGTGATACACCACATCAACAAATTGAAGAATAAAAACAATATGATATCTCAATAGATACAGAACAAGTTTCTGAGAAAATTCAACACCCATTTATGATAAGAAACCCCCTGAATGTGGGCATAGAGGTAGAATACCTCAACATAATAAAGGCCATACATGACAAACCTACAGCTAACATCATACTCAATGGTGAAAAGCTGAAGGCATTTCCTCTAAGATCAGGAACAAGACAAGGATGTCCACTCTCACCACTTTTATTCAGCATAGTTTTGGAAGTCCTAGCCATGACAATCAGAGAAGAAAAAGAAATAAAAGGAATCCAAACTGGAAATGAAATTAAACTGTCACTGGTTTCAGATGACATGATACTATACACAGAAAATCTTAAAGATGCTACCAGAAAACTACTAGAGCTCATCAATGAATTCAGTAAAGTTGCAGGATATAAAATTAATACACAGAAATATGTTGCATTTCTATACACTAACAACAAAAGTTAAGAAAGAGAAATTCAAGAAATAATCCAGTTTAACATTGCATCAAAAAGAATAAAATACCTAGCAATAAACCTACCAAAGGAGACAAAATACCTGCCCTCCAAAAACTATAAGATGCTGATGAAAAAATTGAAGATGAGACAAAGAGATGGAAAGATATATTTGGATTGGAAGAATCAACCTTATCAAAATGACTAGACTACCCAAGACAATCTACAGATTTAATGCAATCTGTACCAAATAACCAATGGCATTTTTCACAGAACAAAAAAATCTTAAAATTTCTATAGAGACACTAAAGACTATGAAAAGCCAAGCAATTTTGAGAAAGGAAAATGAAGCTGGGGGAATCAGGCTCCCTGACTTCAGACTATACTACAAAGCTATAGTCATCAAAACAGTATGGTACTGGCACAAAAACAGAAATAGAGATCAATGGAAGAAGATTGAAAGCCCAGAAATAAACCCACACACCTATGGTCAATTAATCTATAAGGGAGGCAAGACTATACAATGGTGGAAAGAGTCTCTTCAATTAATGGTCCTGGGAAAACTGGACAGCTCCATGTAAAAAAAATGAAATTAGAACATTCTTTAATACCATACACAAAATAATCTCAAAATAGATTAAGACCTAAATGTGAGATTGGACACTAAAACTTTTAGAGGAAAACATAGGCAGAACATTCTGACATAAATTGCAGCAATATCTTTTTTGATCCATCTCCCAGAGTAAAGAAAATAATAACAAAAATAAACAGATGGGACCCAATTAAACTCAAAAGCTTTTGCACAGCAAAGGAAAGCATAAACAAAATGAGAAGACAACCCACAGAATGGAAGAAAATGGTTGCAAATGAGGTGATAGACAAGGGATTACCTCCAAAATTTACAAACAGTTCATGCAGCTTAATATCACCAAAAGAAACAGCCCAGCAAAAAATGGGCAGAAGATCTAAATAGACATTTCTCCAAAAAAGACATACAGATGTCCAATAGTTACATGAAAAGATATTCAACATTGCTAATTATTAGAGAAATGGAAATCAAAACAATGAGATATTACCTCACACCAGTCAAAATGGCTATCACCAAAAAATCCACAGAAAATAAATGCTGGAGAGGGTGTGGAGAGAAAACCTTCCACACTTTTGGTGGGAATATAAATTGGTGCAGCCACTATGGAGAATGGTATGGAGGTTCTTTTAAAAATCTAAAAATAAAGCTACCATATGATCCTGCAACCCCACTACTGGACATATAATTGGAATAAAACATGGTTCAAAAGGGTACATGCACCCCAAAGTTCATTGAAGCACAGTTTACAATAGCCAGGCCATAGAAGCAACCTAAATATCCATCCACAGATGAATGGATGGCAAAGATGTGTTACACATATACAATAGAATATTACTCAGCCTTTGATAAGAATGAAATAATGTCATTTGCAGCAACATGGATGGACTTTGGGGTTGTCATACTGAGTGAAGCAAATCAGACAGAGAGAGAATATCATATGATATCACTGATATGCTGAATCTAAAATGAAATTATACAAGTGAAATTATTTACGAAACAGATATAGACTCCCAGACTTAGAAAACAAACTTATGGTTACCAGACAGAAAGCTTGGAGGAAGGGATAGAGAGGGAATTTGGGATTAAAATGTCCACACTGCTATATTTAAAATGGATAACCAACAAGGACCTACTGTATAGCACATGGAGATCTGCTCAATATTATGTAACAACCTAAATGGGAAAATAATTGAAAAAGAATAGATACACACACACACACACATATATATATATATATATATATATATATATATATATATATCTGAATCTATTTGCTGTACATCTGAAACTAACATAATATTGTTACTCAACTGTTCTCCAATATGAAATAAAAATTTTAAGAAAAAAAACACACAAATATGTTTAAAATATTTATGTAGCATTATTTCCTAATAGGGTTTGAAGTAGTTAAGGGATAACTTTGTGGCATAAATGCACTCAAGATCTCTTGGTTTTTCAGGGTGGACTGAGAAATGGGCAAAAGTACTTTATCCATGTATATCAGAAAGCTATAAAAATAGAGTTACTCTCTGGGACTGTTTTCAAACCAAAGGTCTTGGCTGTTGAAGCTACCCTGTGAATAACTTCAAATTACTGTCTCTCACCTGAAGTAGTGGTGGTGCATGATTAAAGCATCAGGTTGCTGAGGACAATGGTTTGCACGGGATAGTTTTTTTCTTAGGATGAGAGTCCTCATAAGTGAGTAAATAAAATTTGAGGAAATTTAAATTACCCACTGTTGGATGCATCATAGTATGGTATAGTATCTGGTATCTGCAAGTCATGACCTAGATCCTGTCCATCCTTATTGCTTTTCCATTGTATAACACAGGCCCAAGGTTCAGGTACCCACATGCCTGAAGGTAGATTGACCTTAGGTACCTTGAATGTGTTGGTTGCAGTCCACTTGTTGATACTGCCACCAGGATAGTTCTTCTATACTTGTTGTGGTGGTGAGGAGGGAAACTGTAGTCCCTGGTTCAATTTATTGCTTTTTAATCATAAAAATGCTTTAATTACTTTTATGGGGCTAATGAATGAACATTGTTGACTTTCAACTCTGTAATGAAAGGAGCATATCCAAGTGCTGACTGAAAGCTCTAGTCTTAGGAAAGATAAATTACCGTCCCTTATTTCAAGGCTGTTAAAGAGGTGATGAGCACCAGGTTTAGGAGCCTGTAGATCAAACTCCTCCACTTCTGAAAGCACGAAAGAGGAGAGAAATGAGCAGATGTGCTAGGTGGTATGCTGGATATAACTGGAAACAACTGGTTACTTCTTAAGAGAAATCAAGGAGCACAGTGAGAAATGCATATTTGTTACCTCCAAAATTCATATGTTGCAGCCCTAAACCAAATAGGACCTTCACATAAGTAACTAGAGTTAGATGAGGCCATGAGGGTGAATTTCTAATAATGGGATTAATATCCTTCTAAGGAGAGACACCAGAGTGCTTGCTCTCTCTCTCCACATGCATGCACCTAGGGAAGAACATGTAAGGACATTACAAGAAGGTGGTCTTCTGGAAGCCTGGAGGAGAGCTGTTACCAGAAATTCAATCAACCAGAACCTCGATCTTGGATTTCTCAGCCTCCAGAATGGTGAAAAAATTTCTGAAGTGTAAAGCAACTTGTCTATAAAATTTTATTATGACAGCCCAAGTGAGTTAATACATCTAGCATTGTTTTAATTTATACAACCAAAATCAAACTGTGGTTTGCATAAAACAAAAGAAAACTAGGATTACAAATCTATAAAGTTGCTACTAAAATAATCAGAAAAAATATTGCACAATAAAATACACAAATTTTAGTGGACTATTTTCTATATGTTTGTAAGATTTACAATGTTATTTGTTTTATAATAACCAATGTTAAGAAGAGGTGAGATCAAGGTGGTGGAGTAAGAGGACATGGACTTAAACTGTCCCCGAGAATACATCAAAAATACATCTACATGTGGAAAAATTCTCACTGAAAACTGACAACTGGCAGAAGGACTCCTGTACAACTAAGACTGTAAGAAAGATACACAAATAATCATGTGGGAGGGAAGAAAAGTGATTGGGTGGTACCTGTGCCCCTGACAGGGTACTCAGAGAAAAAGTGAAATTGCCAGTATGGACATCTGCCCTGGGTACTGACTGGATCAAGCCACAGACTGGGCAACCCAGACAGAGGAGACAAGCCCCCTTCACTAGTTGGAGGTCTGTTGTGACAAACAGAAGGGTTGAGAGAAGCCTGGACTCCACTTATGTGGAAGGTGCATGCACTGGCTAGCCCCCAAGGCAGGGTGGAGAGAGGCCTGCCATAGTGGCTGCCAGGTTTCCCAGGACCACCTCTCCATGCACCCCAGTGTGAACCAAGCAAAGAATCCAACTCCACTTACTCAGTGCCACAGCAGGACACTGGATCTGAGGTGGCCATGAATGGGGAAGAGATTTGATTTTGGGACACAGAGGCAACCAAGTCTTAAGGAAAAGCCCAGGTGGGGCATCAGTAGCCATTGTTGGCACTTACTCAAGCAGCAAACCAAAAGTGGCCCAGATTTCTGAAGGAAGCCACTCTGCCCCACCTGATATATGCATAAAAACTACATGGGCCCTGCCATCCAGCAGAGGGCTCCACAACAGAGAAGGGGTGGCAGAGGCACGGGGCATTGACTGTCTGTGAGAGACAAAGGGGACTTACACCCAAGGCTGCATCTGCACATAGCCACTGAATGCAACACAGGCAGCACATGGACCTCTCTCAGTACATGAGCCATACTTGCTCTTCTGGAGCAAAGGTCCCAGGTAGGGAAAGGAAAAAAAAATAAACTTAAAGAGAAGAGAGACAGCTTAAGCCTGAACTTCAGGGCTTCTGCTCCAACAACATGGTATCAGACTCTACCTTTGACAGTGTGGTGATGGCCACCAAGCAGAAAGGAAGTTCCACCTCACACCCAAGGCCAGCACTAACCCCTACATCTCCAGCCCCACCTCCTACCAAGGTGATAGCTGCCAGAACATGCTGCAGAAAGATGTGATGAGAATCCACATCAAATTCAGCCTTCCCAACAAAGACCATTGGACACACACAGACTGCAGAGTGTTGCTACCACATAAGAACACTCCTTCAAGACCACAATAGAAAACTGTTTCACTTAAATTCATGGGAATGAAAGTTAAGCAAGTATTTTTACTCTTATTTGAAAGAGCAAGAGATAAAAAAACTGGAAAAATATTTAGCAGATAAAGGACACAAAGCATTGGTATTAAAATGTTAACTGAATTAGAGAAAACAATTGATGTAAACAGTGACCATTTTAACAAGGAACTAGAAAATATTAAAAATACCCAATTAAAAATGAATAATTAATTAGTTGAAATAAAAAATACACTAGAAGGAATGAATAGCAGACTAGTGATACAAAATAATGGATACCTGATCTGGAAGATAGAATAATGGAAATAACCCAATCAGAATAGCAGAAATAAAAACAAATTAAAAATTAAAGCAATTTAAGAGATCTCTGAGATAATATCAAGCATTCCAACATTTGCATTTTGGGAGTTCCACAAGGAAAAGAGACAGGGAAAACGCTCAAAAATGTATTTGAGGAAATTATGGCTGAAAACATTCCAAACCTAGAGAAGGAAAGAGATATCCAGGTACAGGAAGAACAGAGGGTCTCAAACAAGATAAATCTAAAGAGACCCATAACAAGACATGTAATAACTGAAATGGCAAAAGTTAAAGAGAGAATTCTAAAGGAAGCAAGAGAAAAGCAATGAGTCACATACAAGGGAATCCCCATAAGGCTATCAGATGATTTTTCTGGAGAAACTTAGCAGACCACAAGGGAGTGGTATTATATATTTAATGTTATGAAAGGGTAAAACCTGCTACCTAAAATTACTCAGCAAGATTATCATTTAGAATAGAAGGAGAGAGAAATAACTTCTCAAACAAGAAAAAAATTGAGTTCATTAATATTAAACCTACCCTAAAAGCAATGCTGAAGGGTCATCTCTACATGGAAAATAGGTAAGAATTTATAGGAAAGAGAAAATCCAACTAGGAAAGACAAATATATAGTAAGGATTGAAGGCAACCATTCAAATAAGCCAAGATGTAGATTAAAAGACAAAAAATTGTAAGAGCAACTATAGCTACAATAATCAGTTACACAAAATATATGGGAGGGGAGTAAAAAATGTAGACTGTAGATGTCTTAGAATGTGTTTAAACTTAAATGACTACCAGTTCAAAATAAGTAGATAACATTGTGTCAACATTTATGAACTCCACAGAAACCACCAGCCAAAAACCTACACAAAAACCAAAATGAAAGGAACACCAGCTTATTATCAATATTAATGAAAATAATTAAATAATAAGGAAGAAACAAAAAGAATAAGAGATGAACAGAGAAGAGTTACAAAAACAAACAAAAAACACATAGTAAGTACACACTCATCAATAAGTACTTTAAGAACCAATGGACTAAATGCTCCAACTAAAAGACATAGGGTGGCTGATTGGATAATATAAGCAGAATCTACAGTACACTGCCTACAATAGACTCACTTCAGGGTTAAAAGACACACACAGAATGAATGTTAGGAGATGTGAGAAGATATTTCATATGAATGGAAATGACAAGAAAACTGGGGTAGTGATACATTAGACAAAATAGACTTTAAAACAAAGGCTATAACAAAGATAAAGAAGGACATTATATAATGATAAAAAGATCAATGCAAAAAGAGGATATTACACTCCTTAACATATAAGCATATAAGAGCACCTAAATACATACATACTAAGAAACATAAAGAGAGACATTTACAATAATAGAATAATAGTAGGGGAATATAACAGCTCACTTACATCAATGGACAGATCATCTAGGCAGAAAATCAGTAAGGCAACAGTGGTCTTATATGACAAATTATACCAGTTAGATTTAATAGATATCTACAGGAGTTTCAATCCCCAAACAACAGAATACACATTCAAGTACACATGGAAAGTTCTCCAGGATAGATCACATGCTAGGCCACAAAACAAGTCTTGACAAATTTAAGAGGATAGAAATTATATTCAGCATTTTGTCTGGCCAAATGGTATAAAACTAAAAATAAGCTATATAAAGAAACATGGCAAAAGTGCAAACATCTGGAGACTAAATAACATGCTACTAAAAAACTAACAAGTCAATGAAGAAATCAAAGAGGAAATCAGAAATTGAGACAATTGAAAATGGAAATACAACATTCCAAAATCTATAGGATGCAGCAAAAGTAGTTCTAAGAGGGTAGTTTACAGCAATACAGGGTTTCCTCAAGAAATAAGAAAAATCTCAGGGATTTCCCAGGATGTCCAGTGGTTAAGACTCCATGCTTTCACTGCCAAGGGCACAGGTTCAATCCCTGATTGGTCAGGGAACTAAGATTCCACAAGACATGCAGTGCAGCCAAAATAAATGAAGAAGAAACAAGAAAAATCTCAAGTAAACATTATAACCTACCACCTAAAAGGATTAGAAAAAGAAAAACAAACAAAGCCCAAAGTCAGCAGAAAGAAGGAAACAATGAAGTTCAGAGAGGAAATAAATAAAATAGAGATAAAAAAACAATTTGAAAGATCAATGAAACCAAGACCTTTTTTTTAAGGTGAAATTGATAAACTTGTGGCCAGGCTCACTAAGAAGAAAGGAAAGAGGACCCAAATAAACAAAATAAGAAACAAAAGAGGAGAAATAAAAACCAATACCAAAAAGATACGAAAAAACCATAAGAGAATACTATGAACAGATATATGCCCCAAAATTAGACAACCTAGAAGTGAACAAATTTGTAGAATCATAGAACCTGACAATACTGAATCAAGAAGAAACAATTTGAGCAGACCAAAGAGAATTATTCTTGAATCTTAAGATCTAATGAAATTAGCTTTGCTGGGTTTTGGACTTGCTTTCAAGCTTTCATCACTTCCTTCCTTTCCATTTCTCCATTTTGTAATGGGAATGTCTATTCTGTACACGTACCACCATTGCATTTTAAAAGCACATAATTTATAGGGTTTCACAGGATCATAGAGAGAAAGGGATTTTGCCTCAGAATGAATTGTACTTTGGGTCTCACCCATATCTGATTTAAAAGATATTTACATGAGAATTTGGAATTTAGACATTAGCATTGATGCTAGAATAAGTTGATGCTTTTGGAACTGTTGAAGTGGATATTATGCATAAGATAAGGGCATGATTTGGGGGACTGGGGAAAATGCTATGGATTTCATTGTGTTCCCCCCAAATTCATATGTTAAAACCCTAATCCTCAATGTGACTGTATTTAGAGATCAAATTTTTAGGAGGTTATTAAGGTTAAATGAAGTCATATGTTTGGGGGCTTGATTTGACAGGATTAATGTTATTATAAGAAGAGACACCAGGAAGGGCTGTGTGTGCACCGAAAAAAGACCATGTGAGAATAGCAAAAGGGGCCATGAACCAGGAAGAGAGATCTTGACAGAAACAGAAACCACCAGCATTTTGAACTTGAATTTATAGTCTCCAGAACTGTGAGAAAATTAATTTCTGTTGTTTAACCCACTGATTCTGTGGTATTTTGTTATGGCAAACTGAGTAGACATGTTGATGATCAATTATTCAAAATCCTTTCTCCACACCCTCTCCAGCATTTGTTATTTGTAGACTTTTTATTTAATAATGGCCATTCTGACTGGTGTGAGGTGGTACTTTATTGTGATTTTGACGTACATTTCTCTAATAATTAGTGATGTTGAGCATCTTTTCATGTAATTTGCAGCCATCTGTATGTTTTAGTTGGAGAAATGTGTATTGAGGTATTCCACACATTTTTTTGATTGGATTGTTTGTTTTTTTTTAATTATGACCTGCATGAGTTTTTGTATATTTTGGAGATTAATCCCTTGGAGGTTGCTTCATTTGCAGATATTTTCTCCCATTCTGAGGGTTGTCTTTTCATTTTGCTTATGTTTTGCTTGCTGTGGAACAGCTTTTAATTGTGTCCCATTTATTTATTTTTGTTTTTATTTCCATTACTCTAGGAGGTGGATCAAAAAAATATCTTGCTGAAATTTCTGTCAAAGTGTGTTCATCCTATGTTTTCCCCTAAGAGTTTTATACTGTTTGGCCTTACATTTAGGACTTTAATCCATTTTGAGTTTATTTTTGTGTATAGTGTTAGGGAGTGTTCTAATATCATTCTTCTACATGTAGCTGTCCAGTTTTCCACTACCATTTATTGAAGAGATTGTCTATTCTCCATTATATATTCTTGCCTCCTTTGTCATGGATTAGGTGACCATAGGTGTATGGGTTTATCTCTGGACTTTCTACCCTGTTCCATTGATCTATATTTCTGTTTTTTTTTCCCCAGTACCATACTCTTTTGATGACTGTAGCTTTGTAGTATAGTCTGAATTCAGAGCCTCTGATCCCTCCAGCTCCATTTTTCTTTCTTAAGATTTCTTTGGCTATTCACAGTCTTCCATATTTCCATACAAATTGTAAAATTTTATGTTATTCTGTGAAAAATGTCATTGGTAATTAGATAAGGATTGCATTGAATCTGTAGATTGCTTTGGGTAGTATATTCATTTTCACAATATTGATTCTTTCAATCCATAAATGTGGTATATCTCTCCATCTGTTTCTGTCATCTTTTATTTCTTTCATCAGTATCTTATAGTTTTCAGAGTACAGGACTTTTGCCTCCTTAGGTAGGTTTATTCCTAGGTATTTTTTTTGAAGTTATGGTAAATGGTATTGTTTCCTTGATTGCTCTTTCTGATCTTTTGTTGTTAGTGTATAGGAATGTAAGAGATTTCCTTGTATTAATTTTGTATCCTGCAACATTACAAAATTCATTGATGAACTCTAGTAGTTTTCTGGTAGCATCTTTAATTTTTTCTATGTATGGGATCATATCATCTGCAAACAGTGACAGTTTTACTTCATTTCCAATTTGGATTACTTTTATTTCATTTTCTTCTCTGATTGCCATGACTAAGACTTCCAAAACCATGTTGAATAAGAGGGTAGATGTTAACTCTTCTCTGAATGTGTGATAGAATTCACCTGTGAGGCCATCAGGTCCTGGACTTTTAGTTGTTGGAAGATTTTTAATCACAGTTTCATTTTCAGTAACTGTGATTGGTCTATTCATATTTCTTATTTCTTCCTGATTAAGTCTTAGAAGGTTGTACTCTTCTAAGAATTTGTCCATTTCTTCTAGGTTGTCCATTATATTGGTGTTTGGTTGCTTGTAGTAGTTGTTCATGAACTTTTGTATTTCTGTGGTGTCCGTTATAACTTCTTTTTTATTTCTAATTTATTTTGATTTGAGTTCTCTCCCTTTTTTTCTTGATGAATCTGGATAAAGGTTTAGCAATTTTTTTCTCAAAGAACCAGATTTTAATTTTATTCATCTTTGTCTCTATTTCATTTATTTCTACTCTGATCTTTATGGTTTCTTTTCTATTAACTTTCAGTTTTCCTTGTTCTTCTTTATGTAGTTGCTTCAGATATTAGGTTAAGTTGTTTATTTAAGATTTTTCTCATTTCTTGAGGGAAGATTCTATTGCTACAAACTTCCCTCTTAAAACTGCTTTTGCTGTGTCCCATAGGTTTTGGATCATCATGTTTTCGTTGTCATTTGTCTCTAGGTATTTTTTATTTCCACTTTCATTCATTGTGTTCCATTAGTTACTTAGCAACATATTGCTTAGCCACCATGTGTTTGTGTTTTTTACAGTTGTTTCCCCTTGTAATTGATTTCTAATCTCATAGCATTATGGTCAGAAAAGATAATTGATATGATGTTAATTTTCTTAAATTTACTGAGGCTTGATTTGTGATCCAAGATGTGCTCTATTTTGGAGAGTGTCACATGTGCTTTTGAGAATACAGTGTATTCTGCTGCTTTCAGATGGAATGCCCTATAAATATCAATTAAGCCTATATGGTCTAATGTATCATTTAAGGTTTCTGTTTCTTTATTATTTTTCTGTCTGGATGATCTGTCCATTGGTGTAAGTGGGGTGTTAAATTCCCCCATAATCATTGTGTTATTGTCAATTTCCCCTTTTATGGTTGTTAGCATTTGCCTTATATATTGAGGTGGTCTTATGTTGGGTGCATATATATTTACAATTGGTTTTTCTTCTTGGCTTTTTCCCTTAATCATTATGTAATGTCCTTCTTTGTGTCTTGTAATAGTCTTTATTTTAAAGTCTATTTTGTCTGATATGAGTATGCTACTCCAGCTTTCTTTTGATTTTCATTTGCATGGAATATCTTTTTCCATCCCCTCCCTTTCAGCTTGTGTGTTTCCCTAGATTTAAGTGGGTCTCTAGCATATATACAGGTCTTGTTCTTATATCCACTCATCCAGTCTGTGTCTTATGGTTGGTGCCTTAATCCATTTACATTTAACACATTATTGACTAGGGGAATTTTTATCAGAAACTAACCCCTTTGGCAGGTGATTTGTTACATAAGTGAATATTGAAACACTATCAACAACTTTTTTTGCACTTAATGTATTTATTTGGACCTTTGTATGTCATAATAAAGCATTCTAATATTTTGTTAGAGTGTGATAGGTAGCATAGCAGGCACCTCTGTGCAGTAGAACAGAACAGAACATCTATTACAAAAATAGCATTTTTCACCATGCTTTCTCCTGGAAGAGCAGATTCTACACTTTCTGCCATCACTGGTTTTAGTCCTGTGGGTATCATTTCCTGCAGAATATGTTCTTTTATTTTACCTGATGTTTGATAAGGTGGATCTTTGCAGGGGGCTCTTTTAGAAAAGCCACAAGTACCAGATGTTTGACTACCACTACATTCACCAGAATGGTCAGTTACCCATTCTTTATCTACTATTAGCAAAAATTGCTTGTAAGTCATTTAGTGCATTAAGGCTTCTCTAAATTTTACACACATAATTATTCAAATATACCCAATCTCTTACACCATTTTTGAGTTTTCTGGAGGATGTTGAAGTTTGCCAGATATTGATCAGATTGATCCACTCCTTTCATATATTTATTATACTCTAATATACAAGTGGTCTTAGTTATCTGATGGCCAGTTCTCCTGTATCCCTTTCCTGTGGATGCTATGGAGGCATCCTGAATTGTTGTCACCATGTGGACTAGCCCCTTGTCTTTCCATATAAGAAGAATTGCTTCTCCCTTCTCTAAGCATGTTATTTCTCACTTCTGTAGATTTTTAGATTTCTCCTTTAAATGGCTTGGTAGACCACGATTCTGTCTTATAGTCGCACAAACTCTAATTTTATTTTTCAACAATATTTCAGAGGTGGACACACCATTGTAATAATTGTCTTGGTAAATATGGTGCCATAAACTAAGATAAGGTTGTAGGACCAATAATATTGTTTCTTGCAGTTACTTTCCTTCACCTGTGTAAATCTCAAGGTTGCATACATATTCAGTTTCACTTTCACTAACCATCCTGGTGAAAATTACGTATTTTGTAAGTTTTCCAGGATTATAGGTTTTGAATCTGAGTCATCCTCTCCACTTTATCATTGCCTCCTCAAGTGATAGCTCTTGTTTGGGTACATAGATTGATTGAAATTTTGGTAGAAAATAATCCAAAATAGGTTTAACTTTTGAAATTCTGTCAACAGGAAGTGCAGTTTCTGAATTATTATTAAAGAGAAGAAATGTCATTATTTGTTCGAACCTTCTTCTTATAATCTTTGAAAAGATAGGTGTTTCAAATAAGCGATCAGTCAACCAATATTCTTTTGAGTGTGACTTTTTTATTTGTCCCATCAAAATTATTAATCCAAGGAACTTCTTCATGTCTCTATTGGTTACATCAGTCCATTTTAGAGCCTTATCATCATCAAAGATCATATATGAGTTTTCATTCTGTTGGTGATACAAGTTCATCTGAGAAGCAACAAACTCGAAAAAGTCATTACCAAAAATTAATTCAATTTTTTCACTAACATTTTGGGGGTTATTACATTCAATAATTACACCTGTAAAGTCTTCTAATTTTCGTGAAATATTGTCTTCAATTCACTCTTCTGTAAAAGCAAAGGAGCATTCTCTAGCACTGTGAATTTCATTTCCACTTTCCATATCAGAATCAATCACTAAAGATTTTTGTCTCTTTCCTGGTCTAATATTCACATCATCTGAATCAGAACTATAATCTTCTGAGACACTAATATGTGTGTTGCTCAGACAATCAGAGAAAATATCTGCATAAAATTCATCGAAAACTGCTTCACTCAAAATTTTGCAATGAGCCATTTTTGAAAATTTTATGACAACAAACTTGCATTTGTAATATACATAAGGTTGGAACAAAAACCTAATGGAGCAAAATGTGAATAATAACAACAATCATAAGTTGTATAATGAACCGCTGATCAATTTTAAACTCTAACAACTTTGCACAGAGATGTTAATTGTATTACTCTCTAAAAATCTTATTGATACATCTCCTCTCAATAACGTTTGGTTACATCTCTGGTCAATAAATTGTTAAAGTAATTGTCAGTGTGTATATTCCTATTTCCATTTTCTTAATTGTTTTGGGTTGTTTTTGTAGGTCTTTTTTCTTCCCTTCTTTTTTGTTCCCTTCTCTTGTATTTCCCGCCTAGCAAAATTCCTTTAGCATTTGTTGTAAAGCTGGTTTGGTGGTATCGATTTCTCTTAGCTTTTGCTTGTCTGAGAAGATTTTGATTTCTTTGTCAAATATGAATGAGAGTCTTGCTGAGTATTGTATTGCTGGGTAGAGTATTTTTGGTTGTAGGTTTTTTTCCTTTCATCACTTTAAATATACCGAGCCACTTCTTTCTGGCCTGAAGAGTTTCTGCTGAAAAATCAGCTGGTAAACTTATGGAGATTCCCTTGTATGTTATTTGTTGATTTTCCCTCTTTGTTTTAATATTTTTTATTTGTATTTACTTTTTGTTACTTTGAATAATATGTGTCTCAGTGTGTTTCTCATTGGGTTTATCCTGTATGGGACTCTCTATGCTTCCTAGACTTGGGTGACTATTTTCTTTCCTATGTTAGAGAAGTTTATGACTATAATCTCTTCAAATATTTACTCAGGCCTTTTCTCTTATTCTTCTGGAACACCTATAATTTGAATGTTGGTGCATTTAATGTTGTCCCAGAGGTCTGTGTGACTGTCTTTATTTCTTTTCATTCTTTTTCTTTATTCTGTTCCATCACAGAGATTTTTACCATTCTGTCTTCCAGCTCACTTATCCATTCTCCTGCCTCAGTTATTCTGCTATTGATTCCTTCTAGTGTATTTTTTCACTTCAGTTACTGTTGTTCATCTCTATTTATTTGTTCTTTAGTTCTTCTAAGTCTTTGTTAAACATTTCTTGTATCTTCTCAAGCTAGCCTCTGTTCTTTTACTGAGATTTTGGATCATATTTACTATCATTTCTCTGAATTCTTTTTTTCAGGTAGATTGCCTGTCTCCTCTTCATTTAGTTGCTCTTGTCTGTGTTTATCTTGCCCTTTCGTCTGCAAGATATTTCTTTGTCTTCTTGTTTTGTCAGACTTACTATGTTTCTGGTCTCCTATCTGTAGGCTGCAGGATCATAGTTCCTCTTGCTTCTGGTGTCTGTTCCCTGTTGGGTGAAGTTGATCCAGAGGCTTGATAGGGGGTTTCATTGGTGTTGTGGTGACCAGAGCCTGCCCTCTCATGGGCGGGATCCTCTCCTCAGTTGTTGGAGTGGAGGCCCAAAAATCTGTTTCTAAGCTGCATTTCTGATCTACAGTGTGAGATGGGTGGAATTGGAGCACTCCTTCTGGTAAAGAAGCCTCAGTGTTCCTCCTCTGGAGATGTTCACCTGTGAATGTGCTTTGTTGTGTCCCTTTGCTGCCATTGTATGGGCTCACAAAGTACACTGTTGTTTGCACTGCTCTTGGTCCCACCTTAACTTTGGTTATGCCAGATATTGGCCCTGGTGATTCTTAGGTGTTATTTTTACCAGGCCAGGGATGCAGGTCAGGTCCCAGGACTGCAATGGTGATGCACCTGGACCTACTGTGGGAGCTATGAAGTCATGTCAAAATCTGGCCTGGCACAACCCCTCCATGCACATGCCCACAAAGCCAACAGCTGCTAAAACCGGCCCCTTCCAGCTGCAGAAGCACTTGTTGTCCTTTCAGATGTTTCTCAGGCACTGAATTTAGGAAGCCATCAGCAGAGGTGCAACTGCATGGTTTCCATAGCTGCAAGGAGAGATTACAGCTCTTCTTCCTTAGTCACATGGCCCCTGGGACCCAGCTGTGGTTCCAGCCCCACCATTGTGTTTGTTCCTCCCCCCAGAGTCTGCTCCAGAGGTTGCTGGAACATTAGCCCTTCAGGCAGGAAGGAGCTGAGGTGGCAATCAGGTGAGAAGGCTCTTCAGGTGCAATGGTGCTGGGGTAGCCATCAGAATGTGCAAGCCCATCAGGCCACAATCAGGGGATCAGGGAGAGTGAGTCACCCAGGTGGGGATGGGGGTCCAGAGGAGGTGATGGCAGGGGCATGAGAGTCAGCTCCAGTGAGAGTTTTCCCTAGTGCCCATAGAGTTATGGGCTGGTGTGTAAGGAGAGAGGTTACAATGGTGACCCTGACCTTTGCATATCACGCAACAATGGTGCTTTGCTTCTATGGTGGTCTGGGCTTCCTCCATGAGCATTCCCAGCTGTGAAGCTCCTCAGTCCCATCCCCTCCGGCTGTCTCCACACAGCCAAGAACAATCCCCTCCCCAGGTCTTCTCTCCAAACCCCATGTTCTCACACCCAGCCCCTGTACACACCAGTGGACACCCATTTCAGGCTGGGGCATGCAGGGCTGTGGCATGAACCATCTGTGTAGTTTTCACTCTGTCCTGCCTGCCACAGACCCATTGCTGGGCTCTCCTCTGAGCCCCCAAGTCTCCCATTTTGTCCCAGATGATCTCCCCACCATTGAGGGGGCTTCCCCAGATGTAGGAAACCCTTCTCATCTTCAGCTTCCCAACTAAGGGTGCAGGTCCTGTCCTGCTACCTCTCCCCTTCCTTTTACCTTCTTCTTTCTTTCATCTTACCTGGTTCCATGGAGATCTTTTCTGTCCTTTTAGGTTTCCGAGGTCCTCTTCTTCTGTTCAGTAGATGTTCTTAGAGAATTCAAATTTGTTCTCAATTGTCCTCAACTGAGAACTCTTAATTGTTTCATTTGTAGATGTATTCTTGTTTGTGGGGAGAAATTAATTCCAAGTCCTCCTACTCCTTTGCTATCTTGGAGAGCCAAAAATCATTTTTTTAACTTTTCTTTTCTTTCTTTGTTTCCTTCTTTGTTTCTTTCTTTGTTTCCTTCTTTGTTTCTTTCTTTGTTTCTTTCTTTCTTTTCTTCCTCTTCCTCTTCTTCTTCTTCTTCTTCTTCTTCTTCTTCTTCTTCTTCTTCTTCTTCTTCTTCTTCTTCTTCTTCTTCTTCTTCTTCTTCTTCTTCTTCTTCTTCTTATTCTTCTTCCTTCTTTTCTCTCTCTCTTTCTCTCTTTTTCCTTTCTTTCTGCAACTGAGTTCATAAGTTCTTTATATATTTTGGATATTAATATTCCTTACCAGATGTATAATTTCCACACATTTTCTCCCACTCTGTATGTTGCTTCTTATTTTGTTGACTGTTAATTTTACTGTGCAGAAGCATTTTACTGTTATGTAGTTACACTTTGTTTTTGCCTTTGTTGTGGTGTACAATCCAAAAGAATCACTGACAAACCAAAGTCAAGGAGCTAACTTCCTATGATTTCTCCTCGAATTTTTATATTTTTAAGACATAGGTTAGTGTTTAATACATTTTGATTTTATTTTTGCATATGGTCTAAGATTGTGGTCTAGTTTCACAAAACTGGCTGTCTAGTTTTCCCAACACCATTTATTGAAGAGACTTTCCTGTCCCTGTTGTACATTCTTGTCTCCTTTGTTCTAAATTAATTGAGCATATATGCATGAGTTTATTTCTGGGGCGTCTATCCTGCTCCATTGATATATGTTTTTATTTTTATGCCAGTTTCATACTGTTTTGATTATTATATGCTTTATAGCTGTTTAATTATTTATAAAATCAGAAAACACGATCCTTCCAGCATTGTTATGTTTTCCTCAAAACTGTTTTGGATATTTCAGGTCTTTTGGCATCCATGCATATTTTAGAATTGCTTATTCTTTTTCTCTAAAAAAAAATTCCATTGGAAATTTGATAAGGATTGCATTGAATATATAGGGTACTCTGGGTAGTATGGACAGTTTAACATATCAATTTGTCCAATCTGTGAACATGGAACACCTTTCAATTTATTTTTCTTTGCAATTTTACTCATCAGTGTCTTATAATTCTGAGTACAGGTTTTTCAACTCGTTGGTTAAATAATTTTCTAGATACCTTATCCTTTTGATGAAATTATAAATGAGATTGTGTTTGTTTGTTTGTTTTTTTACTTTCTCCTTCTAATAATTCTCAATAGTATTTAGAAACATAATAGTGTTTTCTTTGTTTTTTGTTTTGTTTTAGTTTTTGTGTTTTTTTTGTATACTGATTTTGTATCCTGCAACTTTACTGAATTAATTGATTTGTTCTAACAGTTTTATTTTTGGTGGAGTCCTTAATGTTTTCTTTCTTTCTTTCTTTTTTTGTATTTCCACATTTATTGACAAATTGGGTAATGTTTTTTTTTTTCTTGCCAGCTTGTATTATTTCATCCTTTTTTTTCTGAACTTTTATTTTTGTTTGTTTATTTTTTGTTTTTGATTTTGTCTTTTTTAAATACATCTTTATTAGAGTACAATTGCTTTACACTGTTCTGTTAGTCTCTCTTGTACAACATAGTGGGTAAGTACTTCAATAAGTACAACTTATTGAAAAGGCTGTCTTTTCTCCATTGTATATTCTTGCCTCTTTGTCAAGCAGAAAGTGACCATATGTGCTCGGGTTTATCACTGGGCTTCCTATCGTGTTCCATTGATCTATATATCTGTGTTTGTGCCAGTACCATATTGTCTTGATTACAGTTGCTTTGTAGAATAGCCTGAAGTCAGGGAGCCTGATTCCTCCAGCTTCTTTTTTCTTTCTCAAGATTGCTTTGGATGTTCAGGGTCTTTTTTATTAACATACAAATTGTAAAAATTTTTTCTACTTCTGTGAAAAATGCCATTGGTAATTTGATAGGGACTGCACTGAATCTGTAGATTGTTTTGGGTAGTATAGTCATTTTCACAATGCTGATTCTTCCAGTCCACAAACAAGGTGTATCGCTCCATCTGTTTGTATCATTTTGATTTTTTAAATCAGTGTCTTATAGTCTTCTGCATACAGGTCTTTTGCCTTCCTAGGTAGGTTAATTCCTAAGTATTTTACTTTTTCTCTTGCAATGGTAAATAGGAGTGCTTCCTTATTTTCCCTTTTGGAATTTTTGCTGTTAGTGTATAGAAATGCAAGATATTTCTGTGCACTGATTTTGTATGCTGCTACATTAACACCTTCATTGATTAGCTCTAGTAGTTTTCTGGTGGCATCTTTGGATTTTCTATGTATACTATCATATCATCCACAGTGAATGTTTTACCTCTTCTTTTCCACTTTAAGTTTATTTTATTTCTTTTCTTCTCTGATTGCTGTAGCTAAAACTTCCAAAACTAGGTTGAATAATAATGGTGAGAGTGGGCACCCTTGTCTTCTTCTTGATCATAGAGGAAATGCTTCCAGTGTAACACCATTGAGAATGATGTTGGCTGTGAGTTTGGCATATATGACCTTTATCAGGTTGAATTTGGTTCACTCTATCCCCACTTTCTGGAGAGTATTTATCATAAATTGGTGTTGAATTTTGTGCATCTATTAAGACTGTCAATCTTTTTCCCTTAAATTTGTTGATATGGTGTATCATATTGATTGCTTTGTACATATTGAAGAATCCTTGCATTCCTGAGATAAACCCCACTTGATCATGATGTGTGATCCTTTTAATGTGCTGTTGGATTCTGTTTGCTTGTATTTTGTTGAGAATTTCTTCATCCATGTTTATCAGTGATACTGGCCTATAACTTTCTTCTTTTGTGACATCTTTGTCTGGTTTTGGTATCAGGGTGATGGTGGCCTTGTAGAATGAGTTTTGGTGTATTCCTCCCTCTGCTGTATTTTGGAAGAATTTGAGAAGGATAGGTGTTAGGAATTCTCTAAATATTTGATAGAATTCGCCTGTGAAACCATCTGGCTGTGGGCATTTGTTTGTTGGAAAAATTTTAATCACAGTTTCAATTTCAGTACTTATGATTGGTCTGTGCATATTTTCTATTTCTTCCTGATTCAGTCTTGGAAAATTGTACTTTTCTAAGAATTTGTCAATTTCTTCCAGGCTGTCCATTTTATTGGCATATATTCCTTTGTAGTAGTCTCTCATGATTCTTTGCATTTCTGCATTGTCAGTTGTTACTTCTCTTTTTCATTTCTGATTCTGTTGATTTGTGTCTTCTCCCTTTTTTCCTGATGAGTATGGCTAATGGTTTATCAATTTTGTTTCTCATCTGAAAAAACCAGCTTTTAGTTTTATTGATCTTTGCTATTATTTCCTTCATTTCTTTTTCATTTATTTCTTATCTGATCTTTATGATTTCTTTCTGCTTACTGTTTTTGTTCTTCTTTCTCTAATTGCTTTATGTGTAAGGTTAGGTTTTTTGGGATTTTTCTTATTTCTTAAGGTAAAATCATACTGCTGTGTACTTTCCTCTTAGAATTGCTTTTGCTGTATCCCATAGGTTTTGGGTCATCATGTTTTCATTTTCATTTGTTTTTAGGTATTTTTGATTTCCTCTTTGATTTCTTCAGTGATGTCTTTGTTATTTAGTAATGTGTTATTTAGCCTAAATATATTTCTATTTTTTATAGATTTTTCCCTATAATTTATATCTAGTCTCATAGAATTGTGGTTAGAAAAGATGCTTGATACAATTTCATTTTCTTAAACTTATTAAGGCTTGATTTGTGACCCAAGATGTGATCTACCCTGGAGTATGTTCCAGGTTCAGTTGAGAAGAAAGTGTATTCTATTGTTTTTGGACGGAAAGTTCTATAATAATCAATTAAGTCCAACTGGTCTAAAGTGTAATTTAGATCTTGTATTTCCTTGTTTAATTTCTGCTTGGATGATCTGTCCATTGGTGTAAAATGGGTGTTAAGTTCACCTATTATTATTGTGTTACTGTCAATTTCCCCTTTCATGGCTGTTAGCATTTGCCTTATGTATTGAGTTGCTCTTATGTAGGGGTTATAGATATTTACAATTGTTATATCCTCTTCTTGGATTGATCCCATGATCATTATGTAGTGTCCTTCCTTATCTCTTGTTATAGTCTTTATTTTAAAGTCTATTTTGTGTGATATGAGTATTGCTATTCCAGCTTTCTTTTGATTTCCATTTTCATGGAATATCTTTTTCCATCCCCTCACTCTCAGTCTGTATGTGTCCCTAGTTCTGAAGTGGGTCTCTTGTAGACAGCATATATATTGGTCTTATTTTTGTATTCATTTAGCCAGTCTGTGTCTTTTGATTGGAGCATTTAATCCATTCACCCTAAAGGTTATTTTCGATATGTGTGTACCTATTACCATTTTCTCAATTATTTCAAATTTAATTTTGTAGGCCTTTTCCTTCCCAAGTTTTCCTGCCTAGAGAAATTTATTTAGCATTTGTTGTAAAGCTGGTCTGGTGGTGCTGAATTCTCTTAACTTATACTTGTCTGTGAATCTTTTGATTTCTCTATCAAATGTGAATGAGATCCTTGATTTTTAAAGTAATCTTCATTGTAGGTTTTTCCTTTCCAACACTTTAAATATATCCTGCCACTCCCTTCTGGCCTGCAGAGTTTCTGCTGAAAAAGCAGCTGTTAAACTCATAGAAATTCCCTTTTATATTATTTGTTGCTTTTCCCTTGCTGCTTTTAAAGTTTTTCCTTTGTATCTAATTTTTGATAGTTTTTTTTTAAATTTTTTTTATTTATTATTTTTTTGGGGGTACACCAAGTTAATCAACTGTTTTTATACACGTATCTCCGTATTCCCTCCCTTCCTTGACTCCCCCCCCCTCGAGTCCCCACCACCCTCCCCTCCCCAGTCCTCTAAGGCATCTTCCATCCTCGAGTTGGAATCCCTTTGTTATACAACAACTTCCCACTGACTCTCTATCTTACAGTTGGTAGTATATATATGTCTGTGCAGCTCTCTTGCTTCATCTCAGCTTCCCCTTCACCCCCCACCCCCTCCCAAACCTAGAGTTCTCCAGTCCATTCTCTGTATCTGCTTCGTTGTTCTTGTCACTGAGTTCATCAGTACCATTTTTAGATTCCGTATATGTGAGTTAGCATACAATATTTGTCTTTCTCTTTCTGACTTACTTCACTCTGTATGACAGACTGTAGTTCTTTCCACCTCATGACATATAGCTCCATCTCATCCCTTTTTATAGCTGAGTAATATTCCATTGTATATATATGCCACATCTAATTTTTGATAGTTTGATTAATATGTGTGTTTCTCCTTTGGTTTATTCTGAATAGGATTCTCTGTGCTTCCTGGACATGACTGACTATTTCTTTTACCTAGTTGGTGAAGTTTTCAACTATAATCACTTCAAATATGTCCTCAGATACTTTCTTTTTCTCTTCTTCTTTTAGGATCCCTATAACTCAAATGTTAGTGCAGTTAATGTTGTCCCTGAGGTCTCTCAGACTGTACTCAATTCTTTTCATTCTTTTTTCTTTATTCTGCTCTAAGGCAGTTATTTCCAACATTCTATCTTCCAGCTCACTTATCTGCTCCTCTGTCTCAGTTATTCCACTATTGATTCCTTCTAGAGTGTTTTAAATTTCAGTTATTGTGTTGTTTGTCAGTTTGTTTGCTCTTTAGTTCTTCTAGCTCCTTGTTAAACATTTATTTTATTTTAGCTATCTGTGCCTCCATAGTGTTTTGGAGATCTTGGATTCTCTTTACTATCATTATTCTGAATTCTTTTTCTGGTAGACTGCCTGTCTATTCTTCATTTGTTTGGTGTTGTGGGTTTTTACCTTGTTCCTTCATCTGCTGCATCTTTTTCTGTCTTCTCATTTTGTTTAACTTACTGTGTTTTTGGTTGCCTTTCCTCAGACTGCAAGGTCATAGTTCCCTTTACTTCCATTTTCTGTGCTGAGTGGGGAGTTTTGTCCATTGGCTTGCATAGGCTTCTTGGTGGGGGGAGACTGCTGCCTGTTTTCTTGCAAGTGGAGATGGATCTTGTACTTCTGATGTGCAGGGCCACGTCTGTTGGTATGTTTTGGCATGGGTATGAGCTTAATATGACTTAGGCAGTCAGTTCAATAATGGTTGGGATTGTGTTCCTATCTTGCTGGTTGTTTGGCCTGATGTATCCAACACTGGATCTTGCTGGCCGTTGGGTGGAGCTGGATCTTAGTGTTGAAATGGAGACCTCTGAGAGAGCTCTCACGGATTAATATTCCATGGGTTGAGTTCTTTGTGGTGCAGCATCCTGGACTCAGCTCTCCTGCCCCTGAAGTCCAGATCTGACCCCCAGCTGTGGCATCAAGATGCTGGACACAGCACAGCATGGAGGAAAAGGAAAAAAAAGAAGATAAAAAAAGGAAAGAAAGAAAGAGAACAAAGTCCCAAAACATGTGGTAAAACCAAAACTAAACAGACAAGGGAAAGAAAGATGGTGGTGAAGTAGAAGAACATGGAGTGCATCTCTCTCCACAGATGCATCAGGAATACATCAATAGATACATCAATTCCCACAGAAAATCAGCTGAACTCTAGCAGAAAACCTTGAACACTGGAAAGTACTACCAAGATCCTAGCATAACTGAGTAGGACAAAAAAAATGAAAAGAGAAAGAAGAGGAGAAAAAACAAGTGATGGGACCTGCTCCCCAGGACAGAGGGAGCTGAAATAGAGGAGTGTATACTAAATTCTGGGAAACCCCCCTTATCTGATGGGGAAACCTCCTCTCCATCAGGGAACTTGATTGGGTCAGAAAGGAGGCATTTGGGACTGTTCAAAGAGAGTGAAATGGACAATCTGTGGCAGATGGGAAAGAGTGAGAAACACACAGATGATCCATATCACAGCCTGGCATGCCCCTATCTAAGATGTGGGTTCACAACAGTACAGGGATTCTGGGAGCTGGAATCTGGGGACCAGAGAACAGGCCCTGGGTTGGAACTATTTTTGGCTGTGGGGAGATGAACTGAAGGGACAGGAGGGAAGAAATCCACAGCAGGGAATGTCTGCCAGGGAAAACTGGGCTGCCATGGTAGCAGGGCGCTACTGCTGAGTTATATGCAAGGGGAAGAGCCATTATTGTGGCCTTTCTCTCAGCACCCATGATGAACAATAATGGAAGACCCTCTCTAAGCTAGGCTTTTGGGAACCAGTCAACACGTCATAGAAAAAGCTCCCTCAAGGGATGGCCCTAGCGTGTCTGCTGACAAGAGCCAGAAAATGGCCTGGGGGCATTTTCTAGGCACATTCTGCTTATGACCTTGCCTGCCAGATTCCCTACACATTCGGTATCACCACTGGGGCTCCTGTGATCCAAGCAGGGTGCTATTGCAGACTCACACACAGGGGGCAGAGCCACTATTATACCCTCTCTCTCCCCAAACACTGGTGCCTGCAGATGAACAATAAAGGAAGCTCTATTGGCCAAAGGGTAATACAAAAACCCTCCTGAGGACTGACTTTCATGTGCCTTATGCTGAGCACAAGTAAAGAACCACAGTAAGGCTAGATTTACTACACCTGCGACCACAGCCATCCCTGCAAATTTGGTGTCACTGCCAGGGCTCCTGTGATCCAAGCAGTGTGTTATTGCTGACTCACAAGCGGATGGGGGAGCCACTATTGCACCCTCTCTATCCCCACACACTGGCAGCTGCAGATGAACAATAAAGGAAGCCCTCACTGAGTCAAACCCAAGAGCTCCAAGGCAGCCTCAGGAACAGACTCCTGAACTTGGACCACACACAGAGGTGGGGACAAAATCAAAGCTGAACACCAGGGATGGGGGACTAAGGAAGATGTTCTAAAATCTTTTCATCAGCTATGCAAGATGCAGACTACACCCCCACAATCAGCTTGGGAGACCCTATGTCTTTGGAGTATCTGAGTCGAAAATGAATGTTACCACGAGTGAAACAGGTCTAACTCTGGAAGCTGTGAACTTTTGGACTAAGCACACACAGGAATCTGGCCAGATAAGAGCCAAAGTGGACCCCATAGGGCCCACAGCATGTCCAGAGTCCAACCCAGAGGCAGAGGAGGGCCTCTTGTGGAGGCAAAGGTGGCCTGTGGCTCAAGGCATACACAAAGACACAGCTGAGAAATCAAGGAAACATAATTATTATTATAATTCTAATGATTTGATCCATTTTGTTGTCAGTTCTGGCTTTTTCTTTGTTTGTTTTCTTTAATTATGATCTTAGACCTGAGTGGTCTTCACGTTTTATAAAATATTTTTATTCTATTTTTTACTTTTACTTTTATTCTTTTTATACATTTTTATTTCTAGCTAACTTTTCCGTAGTGCTGAGTTTATCTCCCCCATCTTCCTTGCTTCTTTATCTTTATTATATTTCTACTTTCTTTTTCTTTTCTTTTTTATAATTCCAGTTATACTATGCTCTTCTGTTGTTCTGTGTTTTATTCCTTTTTAACTTATTTTATCTTATTATACTTTTAATCATTATTATTTTTCTGATCTGTTTCCTTGCTTTATTATTCAGATGACACACTGTTTTGGTTATTGTTTTTATATTTTGTCTTTATCTTAGTTCTTATTACATTTGTTGATTTTGTTTTGGGGACCTTCACCCTATTTGGCTGTTTTCTTGCTCTTTGCTATATTTGGTCCTTGTTTCTATTTGGTCCCTGTTATATTTGGTCCTAATTTTCATAGTTCATCTATTTGTTTGTTTTTACCATGCTTGTCAGTTTGTTCTGTTTCTTTGCATCAGTCTTTAGTTGGCATTCTGCTTAGGTTTTGTTGTTTGGGGTTTGAATTTTTGTTGGTTTTCTTTTTAATTATCTGACTTTGTTCTGGGGTTCTTCTGTCTGGTTTTTCTGGTGCTTCATTTTCTATTTGGTTCTGTTTTAGTTTTTACTATGCATGTACATTTTTCCTTGATTATTTGTTTGTTTGACTTAAACTTTTACCAAGAGGCTGGGGCTTGGGTAGATTTTTTAATGCCCTTTATTGCCAGGACAAGTGACCTATGGAGTCTGGATTCCTTGACCAGCAGTCAAGTCTGATACTCAGGGTGTGGGGGTAGCACTGAGTCCAGGATGCTAGACCAATAGAGAGTCCTCAGCCACAGGGAATATTAATTGCAGAGAGCACTCACAGATGCCTCCAACAGAGTATAAGACCCAGCTTCACCTGACTGCCTGCAACTGCCAGTGCTGGATACCTCACACCAAACTACAAACAAGACAGGAATACAAACCCATTCATCAGCACACAGACTACCGAAAGCCATATTAAGATCACAGAGGCTCTAAAACACACAACATGACATGGCCCTGCTCATCAGAGGGAAAAGACTCAGATCCACACACCAGAAAGCAGGCACCAGACACTTCCATCAGGAAGCCTACAGAAGACACAGGACAAACCCCAGCACAGGGGCAGGGAACAGAAACAAGAGGAATTACTATTAGGCAGCATAGGGAAATACTGTAATTTAGACAACATAATAAAACAAAGAAACACATTGCAGGCAAAGAGAAAAATAAAAACCCACAAGACCAAATAAATGAAGAAGAAATAGGCAAACTGCCTGAAAAAGAATTCAGAGTAATGATAGTAAAGATGATCCAAAACCTAGAAAACAAAACAGAGGAAATACAAGAAACATTTAATACAGACCTAGAAGAAGTAAAGAGCAAACAAACAATAATGTACAACACAATAACTAAAATTAAAAATACTCTACATTGAATCAACAACAGAAGAACTGAGGCAGAAGAAAGAGTAAGTGAGCTGGAAGATAGAATGGTGGAGCTAACTGCCCAGATCAGGAAAAAGAAAAAAGAATAAAAATAATGGAAGACAGTCTCAGAGACTTCAGGGACAACATTAGGTGAACCAGCATGTGAATCGTAGGCATCCCATAAGAAGAAGAAAAAAATAAAGGGTCTGAGAAAATATTTGAAGAGATTATAGTCAAAAACTTCTGCATTTGGGAAAGAAAATAGTCAATCCAGTCAAAGAAGCACAGAGAGTCCCATAGAGAATAAACCCAAGGAGAAAAACACCAAGGCATATATTAATCAAACTAATGAAAATTAAATGCAAAGAAAAATATTAAAAGCAGCAAGAGAAAAGCAACAGATAACATATAAGGGAAAACCCATAAGGATAACAGCTTTTTGCAGAAACTTGCAGGCCAGAAGGGAGTGGCAGAATATACTTAAAGTCTTGAAAGAGAAAAACATACAGCCAAGAATACTCTACCCAGCAAGAATCTCATTCAGATTCAATGGGGAAATCAAGTTTATAGACAAGCAAAAGTTAAGAGAATTCAGCACCACCAAACCAGTCTTAAAACACTTGCTAAAGAAACTTCTCTAGGCAGGAAACACAAAAGAAGGAAAACACCTACAAAAACAAACCCAAAAACTTAAGAAAATTGTAAAAGGAACATACATGTCAATAATTAACCTAAATGTAAATGCATTCAATGCTCTAAGCAAAAGACACAGACTGGCTGAATGGGTACAAAAACAAGACCTTTACATATGCTGTCTACAAGAAAACCACTTCAGACCTAGAGACAAATAATGACTGAAATTAAGGGAATGGAAAAAGACATTCCATACAAATGAAAGTCAAAAGAAAGCTGGATTAGTCAAAAGAAAGGATATCAGACAAATGAGACTTTAAAGTTAAGACTATTACAAGAGACAAGGAAGGACACTATATTATGATCAAAGGAATCAATCTAAGAAGAGGATATAACAATTATCAATGTATATACACCCAACATAGGAGCTCCTCAATACATAGGGCAAGTGCTAACAGCCACAAAAGGGAAAATCGACAATAACACAAAAATACTAGGAGACTTTAACACCCCACTTACACCAATGGACAGATTATCAAAACAGAAAACAAATAAGGAACCACAAGCTTTAAATGAAACATTAGACCATCTCAATTAATATATATAGGACATTCCATTCAAAACTGCAGAATACACTGTCTTCTCAAGTGCACATGGAAAATTCTCCAGGATAGATCACATCTTGGGTCACAAATCAAGCCTCAGTAAATTCAAGAAAATTGAAATCCTATCAGGCAACTTTTCTGACCACAATGCCATGAGACTAGATATCAGTTACAAGAAGAAAACTGTAAAATATACAAACACATGGAAGCTAAACAATATGCTATAAATCGTCCAAGAAATCACTGAAGAAATCAAAGAGGAAATCAAAACCTTCCTAAAAACAAATGACAATGAAAACACGACAAACCCAATATGTGGGACACAGTAAAAGCAGTTCTAAGGGAGAAGTTTATAACAATAGAAGCCTATCTCAAGAAACAATAAAAATCTCAAATAAACAACTGAAACTTACACCTAAAACAATTAGAGAAAGAAAAACAAACTACCAAAAACAAGTGAACAAAAGGAAAGATGTCATAAAGATCAGATCAGAAATAAATGAAAAAAAAATGAAGCAAATAATAGTAAAGATCAATAAAACTAAAAGCTGGTTGTTTCATAAGATAAAAAAATAATAATAAACAATTAGCCATACTCATCAGGAAAAAAAGGGAGAAGATGCAAATCAACAGAATCAGAAATGAAAAAAGAGAAGTAACAACTGACACCACAGAAACACAAAACATCATGAGAGACTTATATGCCAATAAGTTGGGAAACCTAGAAAAATGGATAAATTTTTAGAAAAGTATAATCTTTCAAGACTGAACAAAGAAGAAAGAAAATATGAACAGACCAAACACAAGTACTGAAAATGAGACTGTAATTAAGAATCTCTCAACAAATAAAAGCCCAGGGCCAGATGGCTTCACAGGCCAATTATATCAAACATTTAGAGAAAAGCTAACACCTACCCTTCTCAAACTCTTCCAAAATATAGCAGAATAAGGAACATTCCCAAACTGATTCTAAGAAGCAACCATCACCCTGACACCAAAACCAGAAAATATGTCACAATGAAAGAAATTAACAGGCCAATATCACTGATGAATATAGATGCAAAAATCATCAACAACTACCATCAAACACAATCCAAAAGGACGTTAAGATCATACACCATGATCAAGTGGGGTATATCCCTGGAATGGAAGGATTCTTCAATATACACAAATCAATCAGTGTGATACATGATACTAACAAATGGAAGGATAAAAACCATATGATATTCTCAATAGATGCAGAAAAAGATTTTGACAACATTCAACATCCATTTATGATAAAAACCTTCCAGAAAGTGGGTATAGAAGGAAATTACCTCAACATAATAAGAGCCATATATGACAAACCCACAGCAAACATCATTCTCAATGGAGAAAAACTGAAAGAATTCCCTCTAAGACCAGGAAGAAGACAAGTGTGCCCCCCTCACTACTATTATTCAACATAGTTTGGGAAGTTTTAGCCACAGTAAGCAGAGCAGAAAAAGAAATAAAAGGAATCCAAATTAAAAAGAAGTAAAATTGTAACTCTTTGCAGTGGACATGATAGTACACATAGAAAATCCCAAGGATGCTACCAGAAAACTGCTAGTGTTAATCAATTTAATTTAGTAAAGTAGCAGGATACAAAATTAATGCACAGAATTCTCTTGCATTCCTATGCATTAACAATGAAAAATTGGAAAGAGAATTAAGGAAACACTCCCATTTACCATTGCAACAAAAATAATAAAATACCTAGGAATAAGCCTAACTAAGGAGGTAAAAGACCTGTATTCAGTAAACTAAAAGACAACAATGAAAGAAATCAAAGAAGATACAAACAGATGGAGGGACATAGTATGTTCTTGCATTAGACGAATCAACATTGCAAAAATGTCTATAATACCCAAATCAATTTGCAGATTCAATGCATTTCCTATCAAATTATCAATTTTTTCACAGAACTAAAACAAGAAATTTTACAATTTGTATGCAAAATGCAAAAGACCCCGAATAGCCAAAGCAATCTTGAGAAGGAAAGACAGAGCTAGAGGAATCAGGTTCCCTGTCTTCAGATTATACTACAAGGCTATGGCAATCAAAACAGTATGGTACTGGCACACAAACGGGAATGTAGATCAATGGAACAGAATAGAGAGCCCAGACCTAAGCCTATACACAAATGGACATCTTATCTTTGACAAAGGAGGCAAGAATATACATGGGAAAAAAGTCTGTCTCTTCAATAAGTGTTACTTGGAAAATTGGACAGCTACATGTAAAAGAATGAAGTCAGAACACTTCCTAACACCATACACAAAAATAAACTCAAAATGGATTAAAGACCTAAATGTAAGGCCAGACACTATACAATGCTTAGAGGAAAACATAGGCAGAATACTCTATGACATACATCAAATCTATTTCCTTTTTGACCCACCTCCTAGAATACTGGAATTAAAAAAAAAAGATAAACAAATGGGACCTAATGAAACTTAAAAGCTTTTGCACAGCAAAAGAAACCATAAACAAGACAAGAAGACAACCTTCAGAATGGGAGAAAATATTTGTCAATGAAGCAACAGACAAAGGATTAATCTCCAAAATATACAAGCAGCTTAGGCAGCTTAATACCAAAAAAGCAAATAACCCAATCCAAAAATGTGCAGAAGACCTAAATAGACCTTTTTCCAAAGAAGACATGCCGATGGCTAACAAACACATGAAAAGATGCTCAACGTCACTAATCATTAGAGAAATGCATGTCAAAGCCAAAATGAGGTGAAATCACCTCACATCTGTCACAATGGCCATCATCAAAACATCTACAAACAATAAGTGCTGGAGAGGGTGCACAGAAAAGGGAACCCTCCTGCACTGTTAGTGGGAATGTGAATTGGTACAGCTACTATGGAAATCAGTATGGAGGCTCCTTAAAAACTAAAAATGGAACTACCATATACCCCAGCAATCCCCCTCCTTGGCATATACCCTGAGAAAACCATCATACAAAAAGATACATGTACCACAATATTTACTGATGCCCTATTTACAATAGCCAGGACATGGAAACAACCTAAATGCCCATCAATGAATGAATGGATAAAGATGTGGCACATATATACAATGGAATATTACTCAGCTATAAAAAGGAATGAAATTGAATTATTTGTAGTAAGGTGGATGGACACAGAGTCTGTCATACAGAATGAAGTAAGCCAGAATGAGGAAAATAAATACCGTATACTAACACATATATATGTACTCTAAAAAAAATGGTATTGATGAACCCAGTGGCAGGACAAGAATAAAGATACAGATGCATAGAACAGAGTTGAGGACACTGGGCAGGGGGGATGAAGGAGATGCTGTAATGAAGTGGGAGAGTAGCATTGACATATATACACCACCAAATGTAAAATATGTAGCTAGTTGGAAGCTGCTGCATAACACAGGGAGATAAACTTGATGATTGGTGATGACTTAGAGGGGTGGAATAGAGAGTGTGGGAAGGAGTTGTGGGAGGGAGGGGATATGGGAATATATTTATAAATACGGTTGATTCACTTTGCTATACAACAGAAACTGGCACAACAGTGTAAAGCAACTTTACTCCAATAAAGAGCTAAAAAAGAGTTTAAATTAGCAAAAAAAAAAAAAAAAAAGAGGAAAAGCCTAAGCAGACAAATCACACAAATTGTGGTACACACTTGAAATCACAGAAAGAGAAGAATCTAGAGAAAAAAAATAGAAAAAGGAAAAAAAAAGAGAGAAAACAAAGAGAGCAACCAAACTAATAAACAAACCGAGATATGAAAAATTATACTAAAGATTAAACTAATACATAGAATCTGTAAGAAGTCAAACCAGGAAGACTTCCAATACTTCTAGGTGGATCTTTGCACCTGCTGTGGGCATTGTGGTATCACCTCAGTCTCTGATCTGGCCTTACTCCTGCATATCATTGCCCCCAAAGTCCACAGTTGCCCCCTAACTCTACAGCCTCAACTTTAGGAACACTCATCTATTCAGGTAATACAGATTCAGGGTCTATTAAGCCAATTGTGGGTATTTAATCTTCTCCTCCTGTGTTTGTTTCCCTTTCTTTTCTTTGGTCCCACAGTCCCCAGGGATCAGTTTTGGTTTTGGTCCCATCTCTGCGTGTGGGCTGCTCTTAGCCTTTGGTTCCCTGACCAGGCAAGAGGGGATGAAAGTGGGTGACTGAGGCTCACTTGCTCTTTCAGGCTGAAGGGAAGGGGGAGTGCAGGATATGGCAGTCCAATTGAAATGTGCAGGAGTGCCTGCAGCAGCAGAGGTTGACTTGAGCCTGAGGTGAACCATGCATTCTCCGGGGGGAGTTAGTAGCGAATGTGTCATCTTTGGTGGTGCTGGGCTGCACAGGCTGCCAGGAGGGTGTGGACAATGACCTGCTTTGCACACAGGACCATCGTCGGCCATGGCAGCAGGCTCTGTATTCTGATATAACAGCTGTGGCTTGCAGTTGTGTTCACATAGGCGTTGCCCTGCAGCCTGTGTGTGAACAGAGCAGGAAGCTCCTGTGGTGGGCCACCTCTCAAGCACCATGAAACAAAGGTCTCCTGTCTTTCCATCAGGCCCAGGCATTTCCCCAGACTCCCTCCTGGCTAGCTGTGGTGCACTAGCCTGCCTAGGCTGTCCTCATGCAGCCAACCTCAGTTCTCTCTCTGGGGTCTGTCCTCCGAAGCCCAGGCCACACCCACCCCAGCAGGTGAGCAGACGAGAGTCTCAGGCTTGGAAGTGCTTCTTGGCACTGATTCTCCATGCAAGAATCTTTCCTCTCTGCTCTCCACCCACTTGTTGTTCCTCTCTCCTCCTGGGGCTCTGAACCTCCCCCTGTCCATCCCCACCAGTGAGGGGATTCCTAGTGTGTGGAAGCATTTCCCCCTTCACAGCTCCCTCCCACAGAGGCACATCTCCTTGGGATTCCTTTGTCTCCTTTTTCCCTTTTTTTATTTTGCTCTATCCAGCTACGTGGGGATTTTCTTTCCTTTGTGGAAGTCTGAGGTCCCTTGCCAGCACTCAGAAGGTGGTCCGTAGGAGCTGTTCCACATATAGATGTATTCTTGATGCATTTGTGGGGAGGAAGTTGATCTCCACATCTTACACCTCTGCCATCTTCCTGTCTTCCTCTCAAACATATGGTTTTTATTCAGTTTTTGATGTGGTGTGCCACACTGAATGATTTGCAAATATTGAAAAATCCTTGCATCCTTGGGATAAATCCCACTTGATCATTGGGTATGGTCATTTTCATATATTGTTGTATTCGATCTTGTTTTTGTATCCATCCAGCCAGTCTATATCTTTTGGTTAGGGAATTTAATTCATTTACATTTCAAGTAATAATAGATATGTATATTTCTATTGCCATTTTCTTATTTGTTTTGGATCTGTTTTTGTAGGGTTTTTTTCTTCCCATCCTCTTTTGCTCTTTCATCTTGTGATTTGATGACTAAATTTAGTGTTGTGTTTTGATTCCTTTTTCTTTTTTCTGTGTGTATCTATTGTAGACTTTCAGTTTGCACTTACCATGAGGTTTTGATATAGCAGTCTATATTTTTTTTTCAATCATCTGTTTTTATACACATATCCCCATATTCCCTCCCTTCCTTGACTCCCCCAACTCGAGTCCCCCACACCCTCCCCGCCCCAGTCCTCTAAGGCATCTTCCATCTTCAACTTGGACTCCCTTTGTTATACAACAACTTCCCACTGACTATTTTACAGTTGGTAGTATATATATGTCTGTGCTACGCTTCGTCTCAGTTTCCCCTTCACCCCCCGCCCCCTCCCATACCTCGAGTTCTCCAGTCCATTCTCTGTATCTGCATCCAAGTTCTTGTCACTGAGTTCATCAGTACCATTTTTAGATTCCGTATATGTGAGTTAGCATACAATATTTGTCCTTCTCATTCTGAGTTACTTCACTCTGTATGACAGATTGTAGTTCTATCCACCTCATTACATATAGCTCCATCTCATCCCTTTTTATACCTGAGTAATATTCCATTGTATATATATGCCACATCTTCAGTATCCATTCATTTGTTGATGGGCATTTCGGTTGCTTCCATGTCCTGCCTATTGTAAATAGGGCTGCAATAAACATTATGGTACGTGTTTCTTTTGGGATTATGGTTTTCTTTGGGTATATGCCCAGCAGTGGGATTAATGGGTCATATGGTAGTTCTATGTGTAGTTTTTTAAGGAACCTCCAAATTGTTTTCCATAGTGGCTGTACCAACTTACAGTCCCACCAACAGGGCAGGAGAGTTCCCTTTTCTCCACACCCTCTCCAACATTTGTGGTTTCCAGACTTTGTGATGATGGCCATTCTGATTGGTGTGAGGTGATACCTCATTGTGGCTTTGACTTGCATTTCTCTGATGATTAGTGATGTTGAGCATCTTTTCATGTGTTTGTTGGCCATCTGTATGTCTTCTTTGGAGAAATGTCTATTTAGGTATTCTGCCCATTTGTGGATTGGGTTATTTGCTTTTTTGGTATGAAGCTGCATGAGCTGCTTGTATATTTTGGAGGTTAATCCTCTGTATGTTGTTTCATAGGCAATTATTTTTTCCCATTCTGAGGGTTGCCTTTTAGTCTTGTTTATGGTTTCTTTCACTGTGCAGAAGCTTTTAAGTTTCATGAGGTCCCATTTGTTTATTTTTGATTTTATTTCCATGATTCTAGGAGGTGGGTCCAAAAGGATCTTCCTTTGATGGATGTCATAGAGTGTTCTGCCTATGTTTTCCTCTAGGAGTTTTATAGTGTCTGGCCTTACATGTAGGTCTTTAATCCATTTGGAATTTATTTTTGTGTATGGTGTTAGGAAGTTTTCTAATTTCATTCTTTTACATGTTGCTGTCCAATTGTCCCAGCATCACTTATTGAAGAGGCTGTCTTTTTTCCATTGTATACTCGTGCCTCCTTTGTCAAAGATAAGGTGCCCATATGTGTTTGGGCTTACTTCTGAGTTCTCTATTCTTTTCCATTGATCTTCCTTTCTATTTTTGTGCCAGTACCATACTGTCTTGATCACTATGGCCTTGTCGTATAGTTTGAAGACAGGAAGCCTGATTCCACCAACTACATTTTTCCTTCTCAAGATTGCTTTGGCTATTCAGGGTCTTTTGCGTTTCCATACAAATCGTAAGATTTCTTGCTCTAGTTCTGTGAAAAATGCCATTGGTAATTTAATCGGGATTGCATTGAATCTGTAAATTGCTTTGGGTAGTACAGACATTCTCATGATGTTGATTCTTCTAATCCAGGAACATGGTATGTACCTCCATCTGTTTGTGTCATCTTTGATTTCTTTCAGCAATATCTTAAAGTTCTCTGCATACAGATCTTTTGCCTCCTTAGGCAGGTTTATTCCTAGGTATTTTGTTCTTTTGGTTGCAATGGTGAATGGGAGAGTTTCCTTAATTTCTCTTTCTGCTCTTCCGTTGTTAGTGTATCGGAATGCAAGAGATTTCTATGCATTAATTTTGTATCCTGCTATTTTACTAAACTCATCAAAGAGTGCTAGCAGTTTTCTGGTAGAGTCTTTAGGGTTTTCTATATATAATATCATGTCATCTGCAAAGAGTGACAATTTTACTTCTTCTTTTCCAATTTGGATTCCTTTTATTTCTTTTTCTTCTCTGATTGCTGTGGCTAACACTTCCAAAACTATGTTGAATAATAATGGTGAGAGTGGACACCCTTGTCTTGTTCCTGTTCTTAGAGGGAATTCTTCCAGTTTTTTCCCATTGAGAACGATGTTGGCGTTTGGTTTTTCATATATGGCTTTTATTATGTTGAGGTAATTTCCTTCTATGCCCATTTTCTGGAGAGTTTTTATCATAAATGGATGCTGAACTTTGTCAAAAGCTTTTTCTGCATCTATTGAAATGCTCATATGGTTTTTATCCTTCAAGTTGTTGATATGATGTATCACGTTGATTGATTTGCGTATATTGAAGAATCCTTGCATCCCAGGGATAAACCCCACTTGACCATGGTGTATGATTTTTTTAATGTGCTGTTGGAGTCTGTTAGCTAGTATTTTGTTGAGGATTTTTGCATCTATATTCATCAGTGATATTGGTCTGTAGTTTTCTTTTTTTTGTGACATCTTTGCATGGTTTTGGTATCAGGGTGATAGTAGCCTCTTAGAATGAGTTTGGGAGTTTTCTGCCTTCTGCAATATTTTGGAAGAGTTTGAGAAGGATAGATGTTAACTCTTCTCAAAATGTTTGATAGAATTCGCCCGTGAACCCATCTGGTCCTGGGCTTTTGTGTGTTGGGAGATTTTTAATCACTGCCTCAATTTCCGTACTTGTGATTAGTCTACTCATGGTTTCTATTTTTTCCTGGTTCAGTCCTGGAAGATTGTATTTTTCTAAGAATTTAGCCATTTCTTCCAGGTTATGCAATTGATTGGCATATAGTTGCTTGTAGTAGTCTCTCATGATCTTTTGTATTTCTGAGGTGTCTGTTGTTACTTCTCCTTTTTCATTTCAAATTCTGTTGATTTGCATCTTCTCCCTTTTTTTCCTGATGAGTCTGGCTAATGGTTTATCAATTTTGTTAATCTTCTCAAAGAATTAGCTTTTAGTTTTATTTATTTTTCTTATGGTTTCTTTCCTTTCTTTTTCATTTATTTCTGCTCTGATCTTTATGATTCCTTTCCTTCTGCTCACTTTGAGGTTTCTTTGTTCTTCTTTCTCTAGTTGTTTGAGGTGTAAGGTTAGGTTGTTTATTCGATCATTTTCTTGTTTCTTAAGGTAGGACTGTATTGCTATAAACTTCCCTCTTAGAACTGCTTTTGCTGCGTCTCATAGGTTTTGGGTTGTTGTGTTTTCGTTATCATTTATTTCTAGATATTTTTTGATTTCCTCTTTGATTTCTTTAGTGATTCCTTGGTTATTTAGGAGTGAATTGTTTAGCCTCCATGTGTTTTTATTTTTGCAGATGTTTTCCTCTAATTGATATCTAGTCTCAGGGCATTGTGGTCTGAGAAGATGCTTGATATGATTTCAATTTTCTTGCATTTGCAGAGGTTTGATTTGTGACCCAAGATGTGATCTATCCTGGAAAATATTCTGTGTGCACTTGAGAAGAAAGTGTATGCAGTCATTTTTGGATGGAATGTCCTATAAATATCAATTAAGTCGAGATGGTCTAATGTGTCATTTAAAGCTTTTGTGTCTTTATTTATTTTCTGTTTGGATGATCTGTCCATGGATGTAAGTGGGGTGTTCAAGTCTCCCACTATTATTGTGTTACTGTCAATGTCCCCTTTTATAGCTGTTAGCATTTGCCTTATGTATTGGGGTGCTCCTATATTGGTGGCATAGATATTGACCATTGTGATATGTTCTTCTTGAATGGATCCCTTGATCATTATGTAATGTCCTTCCTTGTCTCTTGTAATAGTCTTTACCTTCAAGTCTAATTTGTCTGATATGAGTATTGCTACTCCAGCTTTCTTTTGACTTCCCTTTGCATGGAATATCTTTTTCCATCCCTTTCCTTTCAGCCTATATGTATCCCTTGGTCTGAAGTGGGTTTCTTGTAGGCAGCATATAGAAGGGTCTTGTTTTTGTATCCATTCAGCCAGTCTGTGTCTTTAGGTTGGAGCATTTAATCCATTTACATTTAAAGTGATTATTGACATGTGTGTTCCAATTACCATTTTCTTAATTGTTTTGGGTTTGTATTTGTAGGTGTTTTCCTTTTCTTGTGTGTCCTACTTAGAGAAGTTCTTTTAGCACTTGTTGTAAGGCTGGTTTGGTGGTGCTGAATTCTCTTAACTTTTGCTTGTCTGGAAAGCTTTTGATTTCTCCCTCAAATCTGAATGAGATTCTTGCTGGGTAGAGTATTCTTGGCTGTAGGTTTTTGTCTTTTAGGACTTTCAGTATATCCTGCCATTCCCTTCTGGCCTGCAGAGTTTCTGTAGAAAGTTCAGCTGTTATCCTTATAGGTTTTCACTTATGTGTTCTTTGTTGCTTTTCTCTTGCTGCTTTTAATATTTTTTCTTTGTGTTTAATTGTTGTCAGTTTGATTAATATGTGTCTTGGTGTATTTCTCCTTGGGTTTATTCTGTATGGGACTCTCTCTGCTTCTTGGACTTGGTTAATTATTTCCTTTCCCATGTTGGGGACGTTTTCCACTATAACCTCTTCAAATATTTTCTCAGACCCTTTCTTGTTTTCTTCTTCTTCTGGGATGCCTATAATTCGAATGTTGGTATGCTTAATGTTATCACTGAGGTCTCTGAGCCTGTCTTCTAATCTTTTTATTCCTTTTTCTTTTTCCTGCTCTGTGACGTTTATTTCCCCCATTCTATCTTCCAACTCACTTATTCGTTCTTCTGCCTCAGTCATTCTGCTGGTTATAGCATCTAGAGTATTTTTAATTTCAGTTATTTTGTTATCCATTGCTGTTTGTTTTTCTGAGTTCTTATGAAAGTTTCTTGTACTTTATTTTCTTATCGAGATTTTGTATCATTTTTACTATCATTACTCTAAATTCCTTTTCAGGCATTTTTCCTATTTCCTCCTCATTTATTTGGTCTTGTGGGTTTTTTTCCTGCTCCTTTGCCTGCATGGTGTTTCTTTGTTTCCTCATGGTTGTCCAAACTTTTGGGGTTGCTTGTCCTGGCGATAGAGGTGTTTATAGAAGACTGTCCAAGCCTCACACTAATGTCCAAGTATTGGATTAAACGAATATTAAGTCTAGGAAACACATACATGTATAAGACACACAATTATTGAATCCGTTAGGACATAAGGCTCTAGAAAGACCTGACAGAACCCCAGTGTGCTATCAGATATTCAAAGAGAAACCCAACAGAAATTGACAACTGAATCAGAACAAATCAGAGACAAAAGCAAAAGCAAACAAACAAACAAATAACACCTTACACATACAAACATTAATCCAGGGAGATTTTGTAAGCTAGGATCAAGTATAGAAAAGAGCCAGAGTACTACCAGAGAGAATGGAGATTCTCAGAATGTAATTAGACAACTGTACTAAGAACTAAGAGAAAGACAAACGCCTAATATTAAAAACCAAGGCAGTGCATCATCTGGAGAATAGAGCAAGGAGTCTGAGCAGACCGATCGTGTTGCTTATAAGTATGTTAAGATAAAATAAACTTAAAATGGCTGGAAGAAAGGGGAACAGAAGAGCGTAATGTGGTTGCAAATATGCAAATAAAAAGAAAGGAATAGAAATGTATAAAAGATAGGGATGACAGGAAAGTATGAGAGATATATTTTCCGTACTACCAAAAACTAAACTAGATATAGAAGTATATAAAAAGGCAAAAAAAATAAAATAAAAAATATCATTAAAAAATTATGTTGTAAAACCTGTAGATCCCTTAGGGCTAAGATCGTATTTAATAAAGAAAAAAAAAAAAAAAGAGAGAGAGAGAGAAAGAAAAAAAAATCCAGAACTTATCCCAGAATGGACCAATTCAATAGGTATTGATAGTACTCTTTCTGTTTCCTTAGCGTCTCAGCTGTAAGTGTCCTTCTCCTTGCCTTGGGTTTTTTGCATTGTTCTGTGAACAGCAGATGTTCCTTTATTGTTCGTCTGTAAGCGTTGGTGTGTGGGGAGGGAGAGGGTCCAATAGTGGCTCCTTCTCCTGGGAGTGATTGAGCAGTGGCGCACTTTTGTTTCAGTCAGGCTTGGAGGTGCCTTTTGCAGAGGGACCCCTGCCGCTCAGGCGTAAACAGAAAGTCTTAGTGTTGGGCTTCTCTTGGGGTTTCCTTGTTGCTGTTGTTGTTTTTTTTTTTTTTTTCCTCTTGGCAGCCTCCCTGCTGGTGTCGTTGCAAGGGGTTTTAATCTAGCCCCGCCCGAGCGCCTGAGGGTGCTTGTTAACCCTGAGCGCCATAGGTGGCCCATGGGCGTCTCTCCACTGCCTGTTGCAGAGGCACCAAAAGAGAGAGAGAGGCTACCCGTGTGGCTCCTCCCCCCACCCCGTGAGCCTACAGCCTCCAGCCGCCATCATGGCCAGGCAGCTCTCAGGGATGGGCACTCCTCTCCGCCGACCTCCTCCCTCTTGTCCTCTCGGTCCGTCACCCTACCAGCAACAATGTTTCTCACCCTGAACCAGCTCTCTGGTTCCCACACTCCCACTCCCGGACTCTCCTTACAGCCGCGGATCGATGTCTCAGTCTGGGAATGCTGAGCTGTGCTGCGGACCCTCCGTATGTTTCTCACTCCCTCCCATCTGCCACAGCTCCGCCACTTGACCCTCTTTGAGCCTTTGTAGATGCCTCCCTACCGGCTATGTCAGGCTCCCCACAGTCCTTTCTGGTGTCTGAGGCCGTCTGCTGGTGTTCAGCTGGTTCTCTGTGGGAATTACTGCGTCCTTCCGTGCATTCCCAATGCATCTGTGGAGAGGGGTGCACTCCACCTCTCTCTACTTCACCACCATCTTTTCTCTATAGCAGTCTATATTTAAACAAAATTAAGTTTCTGGTCTTTTAATTTCAAGTGCATTTACAGTATCCTGCATTTCTGCTCTCCTCTTCACACAATAGCTGTTTTTACCTTATATTTTTGTGCAGATGTTTTTCTACATTCACTTTATATTTGCATTTTTCAGTGATCTTTTCAACTGAAAATTTTCTTGTTTCTTTTCTTTTTCACTTAGGGACGTTTCTTTAGCATTTGCTGCCAAGCTGATCTGATGGTGCTGAATTCTATTAGCTTTTGCTTGTCTCTAAATCTTTCAATTTCTCCATCAAATCTGAATGAGAGCCTTGCTGGGTAAAGTATTTTTGGTTGTAAGTTCTTCCCTTTCATCACTTTAAATATATCATGCCACTCGCTCTGGCCTGCAGAGTTTCTGCTGAGAAATCAGCTGATAGCCTTATGGGAGTTCCCTTGTATGTTATTTATTCCTTTCCCCTTTTTGTTTTTAATATTTTTTGGTCTTTAATTTCTGTCTGTTTGATTACTATGTGTCTCTGTTTGTTCCTCCTTGAATTTATCCTGCCTAGGACACTCTGCATTTCCTGGACTGCAGTGACTGTTTCCTTTCCCAAGTTAGGGAAATTTCAGCTATTATCTATTCAAATATTTTCTCAGGTTCTTTCCCTCTCTCTTCTCCTTCTGTGACTCCTATAATGTGAATTTTGGTGAGTTTGATGTTGTCCCAGAGGTCACTTAGACTGTTTTCAATTCTCTTCAATCTTTTTTCTTTAATCTGTTCTGTGGCAGTGATTTCCACCATTTTGTCTTCCAGCTCATTTATCTATTCTTTTGCGTCAGTTACTCCGCTATTGATTTCTTCTAGTGTATTTTTCATTTCAGTTATTGTATTGTTCATCTCTGTTCCTTAGTTCTAGTTCTTTGTTAAATATTTCTTGCATCCTCTTTATCTGTATCTCCATTTCATTCTGGCATCTTGGATCATCTTCAGTATTATTACTCTGAACATTTTTCCCCATTAGATTGCCTATTTGCACTTCACTTTGTTGTTCTTCTTGGGTTGATTCTTCATCTGGGACATATTCCTCTGCTGTCTCATTTTGTCTACATTTCTGTTATTGTGTTTTCTATTCTACAGGCTTCAGGATTGTAGTTCTTCTTCATTCTGCCATCTGTCCTCTGGTGGATGAGGCTAAGAGGCTTGTGATGGCTTCCTGGTGGGAGGGTTGTGGGTGGGTGGAGTTGCATCTTATCTCTCTGGTTGGCAAGGCCATGCTCAGAAAGAGTTTAAGTGGCCTGTCTGCTGATGGGTGGTGCTGTGTTTCCACCCTGTTGGTTGCTTAGCCTGAGGAATCCCAGCACTTGAACCTACAGACTGTTGGGTGGGGCTAGGTCTTGGGAAGTAAATGGTGGCCTCCTCACGGGCTCACACCATAGAGTACTCAGCAGAACTGCCACTGGCAATGTCTTTGTCCCCACAGTGAACCACAGCCACCCCCACCCTTGCAGGTGACCCTCTAATACTAGCAGGTAGTTGTGGTCAAGTCTTTTATGAGGTCACCACTTTTTTCCCTGGGTCCTGGTGCACATGGTATCTTGTGTGCAGCCTCCAAGAGTGGGGTTTCTATTTCCCCCAGTCCTGTGGAATTCCTGTGATCAAATCCTGCTGGCCTTCAAAGCCAGATTCCCTGGAAGCTTCTCCTCCAGTTGCCAGACCCCCAGGCTGGGAATCCTCACATAGGGCTCAGGACTTTCACTCCTGTGGGAGAACTTCTGTTGCATAATTATTTTCCAGTTTGTGTGTCACCCACCTGGCAGGTATGGCGTTTAATTTTATCATGACTGTGCCCCTCCTACCATCTCATTGTGGCTTCTTCTTTGTCTTTGGGGGTAGGGATACTTTTTTGGTAGGTTCCAGCATTTTATTTTGTCAATGGTTGATCAGCAGTTAGTTGTGATTTTGGTGTCTTTGTAAGAAGGGGTGAGCTCATGTCCATCTACTCTGTCATCTTGCCAGCCAATCTGATTTTATTTTTTGAGTCCTCTCTTTTTTTTCTTGATAAGTTTACCTAAAGATTTGTCTTTTTTTTTTAACTTTTCAGAAAAGCAGCTCTTAGTTTTATTGACCCTTTCTATTGTCTTTTAGCCTCTATTTCATTTATTTCTGCTCTGATTTTTTTCTTTGATTTACTAACTTTGGTCTTAGTTTATTCTTTTTTCTGGTCTTTGAGATGTTAATTTAGGTTTTTTATTTGAGATCTTTTGTATTGCTTAATGTAGGTATTTATTACTATAATCGTCCCTCATATTGTAACAGGAAAGAACAACTCTAACTCCATATTGAACCTATTTTAGCTCTAATCTTTTGTGTTCTATTGCTACTTGCCTTTGATAGTAACATTAGCTCTGCATATAGGCACACTAATCACTGAAGGAATTTTGATGCAGCTTGGGGTTTTTGCAATAGGGCTCCTTTTAAAGAAAATCTACCTGCCCTTTGGTGATAAGGAAATATGAACAAAAAATTAACATTTGTCTTATTGGGTTCTGCAGGAACATCATGACTAGGTCAGATTAACATCAACCAAAGTCAAGTGACTAAGAACAAAGAACCCTTCCAACCTCTCTTGGAGGGGGGCCAGCCACCAGCTGCTTACATCTATCTGCTTACATCACCTGCTGACCTCAGCTCCTTCCACCTCCACATTTTCTTAGTATAAAAGAAGATTGAATTCTAACCTAAGCAATAAAATTCTTTAGGACATTAGTCCACCATCTTCTCACTTTTCTGGTTTCCTGAATAGGTCACTTTTCCTTTCCACAACACCTTGTCTCCTGATGTATTGATCTTCATGTGACAAATGTTATGGGTTTACACTTAGGTACAAAATATGGTGTGCCAGCCATGATCTGACTGCTCGTGGCCAGCTGACTCCATTCAAGGATTTTAGGAGGATTCCCTATCAATAGCCAGGACCATTTGTTCTGAGGACTTTCTCTTTAATTGCCTGTAGTAGCACCAGCTGCCCTAGAGCCTGGCTGTTGGTGCAAGGAATGGACAAACCTCTTTGAGTAGGTGACAGGCTTGACATTTGAGGTAGGATGATTCACTCTGTTGTGTGCATGTGGAAACTCTCTTTTGGGGCTTTTTCTCTCTGGAATAAGCCAATTTGTTTTGTATTTGTATGGGATACCCTGCTGGAGAAGTTAATAATTCCTGGATTTCCATCTGATTTGTGAACCAGTTCATTTGCATTTGTTTGCTTTTGTTTGCCTTTGTTGTGCTTTGTTTGCCTTTGTTTGTGCTACATGTGTTCTCTTTGTACTTTCATAATATAAATGGGAAAAAACTTAATCTATCCCCAAAAAGAGTCCCTTGGGGTGCATCTTAAACATATGGTCAGAGTACAGATAAGAACCTATATAACTAAGAAAAATATGACATTTTATTGCAACACTGTATGGTCTTAGTACCTGTTGGATTCGAAAGAGTGGTGGCCTCTAAATGTCTTGCTAAATTACTATACCATTGTACAGCTAGAATCATTTTGTAAAAGAGCAGAAAAATATGATGAGTTCCCATATATACAGAGGCTCACTGACCAGGATGAAAAGAAATAGGATGGCTGCCATTTTATGGTACAAGTAGCTAAGAGGTAGCTAGAGGGAAAGACTGTATTGCAGGAGGGAAAGTTGGAGGATGAAGGTAAGGGATACTACTTAGAACTTCGAATGATCTATTTTTGGCTTTGCCTATGGCACAACATTTTCAGCCTTCTCCTCTTCCTCTGCATTCTTCCATCCCTGCACTGCCATCAGGTACAATGGCACCTCTAACTCCTATCCCTGCTCTCAGAGTTGGGACACAGGAAGTTCCCCAATAGATCTGGCCTGCCCCCTTCATAAGGGGAGCAGAGAGTCTCCCTGAATTCCCCTTCAGGACACAGGGACTTGGTTTGGTATCACCACCTAGGGTCCACCAGTTTTTGGTCTGGGAGACACCCCTTGAGCAGGGAAATTCCCATTAAGCTGATATCCCATAGGGGGCCTCAGTGCAAATAGCCAGCCAGTCAGTTATCTATGGACACAAAATCCCTTTTAATTTCAGATTTTTTCAATTGGGAGAACCATAATTCCTCTGTCAGAGAGAATCACCTCTTCATGACTGAGCTTTCACTTCCATTTTTTGCCATGCATCACTCCTTATGAGCAGACATACATATTCTCATGAATATGATGCCTGCTGAGGGATGAGAGAAGAATGGTTATAGACAGAGTTTGAGAGCAAGCTCATGACATTCATCTGGCAGATCCAAATGGACCCCCAGGTGAAAACCAGGAAGTTCCTAATGCAGAGCTCAATTGGGACCCCAATGAAAGAGGAATGTCTTTTCTAGAACAGTCTTGAAAGTGTATGTTGGCTGGTCTTCAAAAGTGGGTGCCTAGGAGAGTGGCCACGGTTGAAGTAGAAAGACCCTGAGCTCCCTTCCTCTCATAAGCACACCAAAATCACAAGTATCTGCAGAACAAATATCTACAAAAGAGACTGGAACCTACTAGAAAAGATATTCTGTATCTAAAGATATAAAGAAGGAACTACAATTAAACAAGTAGGATGGGTAGAATTGTGATATAATCAAATCACATACCCCCTGCGTGTGACCCACAACCTGTAGAGTTATAATATTTCAGATGCTCTCCCACAGGAGTGAGAGTCCTCAGCCCCAAATCAGGCTCCCCAGCCTGGAGGGTCCTGCTCTAGGAAGATGAGCTCCCAAAATATTTGGCTTTGAAGGCCAGTGGTGCCTAATTTGAGGATCCCCAAAGGAATAGGCAAAATAGAGATTGATGCACGCAAAGGTGCACACAAAAGCTCATGCACACTGGAACTCAGGGAAAAAGCAGTAATTTGATAGGAGCCTGGGTCATACCTACTTACTGGTGTTGGAATGTCTCCTGGAGAGTCAGGGAACACTTGCAGCTTACCCTAGGGACATAGACACTGGTGGCATCCATATTTGGGAGTATTCAACAGAATGAACACTGCTATTGGTGACTTCCATTTTGGTTCATTAAAGCAAAGACTTGTCCCACCCAACAGCCTATAGGAACCACCGCTGAGATGCCTCAGGCCAAACTACCAACTGGGTAGGTACACAGCCCCACCCATCAACAGTCAGGCTGCTTAAAGAATTCCTGAGACCTCATCCACCACTATATGCCCCTAGACACCACTGTATGCCCAACAGAGAGCCTAAGCCCAGCTCTACCCACCAGTGGGCAGGCAAAGGCCCTTACTTCCAGGAAGCCTCTAGGCCAACCACACCCAGTAGGGAGCAGACACCAAAACAAAAAACTGTGATCCTACAGCCTGGGTATCCTTCTTCCCACAACAAACCAGACCCTACTCTGGGACTAGCTGGAACCAGATCTTGCCAACTTGCAGGCCAACACAATCAGTGAGACACACCAAACCTCACATGTAACTTTGTCAGGGAACAGCACTGCCCCCCACAACCATCTGAAAAGAGCTTTAAGTTCCTTGTGCCTTGAAGCCAGACTCCAAGAAACATCTTTGCCTGCCAACAGTCTGGCATTTACTCCAGGACTTTCCTTCACCAATCAGTGGTGGGTCAACACCCCAGAGTCTTTGGGACCATAACTCTACTCATCAGTGAGGCTCCATAGCTGTAGGGCCACTTAGGATTCTTCAACAAGCTGCCTTGTGACCAGGCTTCACTAACCAACAGTCAGCAGCAACCACATGATGCAGAGTCTGGCAACCAACTGGGCTATGGGCCAACCAAGCCTACCTGAGCACCCACATAGCCAGACTGCCAGAACAGAAGGACCCATGTGGCACTCTTAGGTGGAATCCCTGGAGAATATAACTTGGGTGGTGAGAGAGAAGTGCACTGCTGGTGCATATAGAACATCCCCTACAGAAGATCACTTTTTCAAGGTTGAGAAAAGTAAATAACCACATACATAAAAATATGAATAGCAACTTTGACAAAATGAGGCAGCAGAGAAATGTATTCCAGCAGAGAAAGAAGATAAAACCCCAGAAGAATAACTATACCAAGGAGAGATAGACAATGTACCCAAGAAAGAGTTCAAAGTAATGATCATAAAGATGATCAAAGAACTAAGGGGAAGAATAGATATACAGAAAGAGGAAGTTAGAAGTTTTTAACAGAGAGTTAGAAAGCATGAAGAACAAACAAACAGAGATGAAGAAAACAATAACTTAAATTAAAAATGCAGTAGAAGAAATTAAGAGTATGCTAAATGATATAGAGAATGGATCAGTGAGCTGCAAGACAGAATAGCAGAAAGCACTGCCACTGGTCAGAAAAAAGAATGAAAAGAACTGAGGACAGTTTAAGAGACCTTTGGGACAACATTACTATGTTGTAATTATATGGGTCTCAGGAGCAGAAGAAAGAGAGAAAGCTCCAGAGAAAATATTTCCCTAACCTGGGAAAAGAAACAGTCATCCAACTGCAGGAAGTACAGAAGGCTAATACAGGTTTAACCCAAAAAGGAACACACTAAGACACCTTGCAATCAAACTGACAAAAATTAAAGAGAGAATACTCAAACAGCAGGGAAGAGCAACAAATAGCATACAAGGTACTTCCATAATGCTATCAATATATATTTTTTTCAGCAGAAACTCTGTAGGCCAGAAGGTAGTGGCACAATATATTTGAAGTGATGAAAGGGAGACACCTACAGCCAAGAATATAATACCCAGCAAGGCATTCATTCAGATTTGATGGAGAAATCATAAGATTTACAGACAAGTAAAAGCTAAAAGAGTTCAGCACCATTAAACCAGCTTTACAACAAATGTTAATGGAATTTCTCTAGGCCCAAAGGAAAAGTGCACAACAACAAACAAGAAAATCATGAAATGAAAAAGCTCACCAGTAAAGGCAAAAATGCAGTGAAGGTAGAAAATCAACCACACACAATGCTAGTACAGAGGTTAAGACAAAAGTAGTAAAATCAATATACACAATAAGCAGTTAAGGGATACTCAAAACAATTAGATGCAATTTATGATATCAAAAACAGTAATGGTGAAAGGAGGAGACTATCAATGCAGAGTTTATTACATGCATTTGAAATTAAGATATCAGCAACTTATAACACTAATATATATGTATATATGGTTAAAAGTTCATTTGAGTTGTTACAGAAAAATCTGAATGAACTGTTTGGCCAGCCCAATATATATTTTGAGAGCTATACAGAAACCTCATGGTAACTGCAAAACAAAAATTGTTAATAGATATACACACAAAAAAAGGAAGAGGAAAACAAACATAACACTAAAGATAATAATCAATTCCCAAGGGATGAGAACAAAAAAAGGGAAAAAAGAAAGACCTGCAAAAACAAATGTAAATCAATTACCAAAAATATCAAGTATTATCTTAAATGAAAGTGGACTAAGTGCTCTAACCAGAATACATAGAGTGGCTAGCTGGATACCAAAACAAGACCTGTACATATATTGACTACAAGAGACTTACTTCAAACCTAGAGACATAAACAGATTGAAAATGAGAGGATCAAAAAAGATATTCCATGCAAATGGAAACCAAAAGAAAGTCAGAGTAGCAATACTTATCACACAAACTAGATTTTAAAATAAAAACTGTTGCAGGAGACAAGGAAGAACAATAAAACATGATCAAGGGATCAATCAAAAAAGAAGATGCAATAATTGTAAATATATATGCATCCAATATAGGAGCACCTCAAAATATAAGGTGAATATTAACAGACATAAAAGGAGAAATATACAGTAACACAATAATAAGGGAACATTAAGATCTCATTTATATTACATGGACAGATCTTCCAGAAAGAAAATCAATAAGGAAAAACTGGCCTTAAACAAGACATTAGGGGATCGAAAAGATGGAGGCGAAGTAGAGGGATGTGGAATGCATCCCTCTCCACAGATGCATTGGGAATGCACCAAAAGATGCAATAATTGCCACAGAGAATCAACTGAACACTAGCAGATGACCTCGGACACCAGAAAGGACCATAAGGATCCTGACATAACCGGTAGGGAGACACCTATGACAGATCAAAGAGGGTGAAGCTGCTGAGCTGTGGCAGACAGGAGGGAGTGAGAAACACACAGAGTGTCCACACCACAGCTCAGCATTTCCAGAATGAGCCATAGATTCACAGCTGAACAGAGGGTCTGGGAGGGGGAGTGTGGGAACTGGAGAGCTGGTTCAGGGTGAGAAAAACTGTTGCCAGTAAGGTAACGGACCAAGAGGACAGGAGGGAAGAGGTCCATGGCGAGGAGTGCCTGCCCCTGAGAGCTGCCCAGGCGTGATGGCAGCTAGATGCTGCAGGCTCATGGGTGGGGGGGATGAGCCATGGGCATAGCCTCTATCTCTATTTCAGCACCTGCAATGGGCAGTGGAGGTACCCCTGTGGGCCACCTAAGGCACTCAGGGATAACAAGTACCCTCAGGCCCTCGAGCAGGGCTAGCATAAAGCCCCAGCAAGCAGCTGAGATTAGGCTTGGAATGCTGGTAACAGGGAGGCTGCCAAGAAAAAAAAATCCTGGAGAGAAGCCCAACTCTGAGACTTTCTGTTTACACCTGAGCCACCAGCATCCCTCTGTAACAGGCACCTCCAAGCCCGACTGAAACAGCAGTGAACCACTGCTCATTGAATCTCAGGGGAAGCAGCCACTATTGTACCTTCTCCCTCCCCACACACCAACGCTTACAGATGAACAATAAAAGAAGGCCTGCTGGCCACAGAAAAATACAAAAAACCCAAGGTGAGTAGAAGGGCACTTACAGCTGAGACTCTAAGGAAACAGAAATATTAGTATCAATTCTATTGAACTGGTCCATTCTGGGATCAGTTCCAGTTTTTTTTTCTTTATTAATTATGATCTTAGTCCTAAGGGATCTACAAGTTTTATAACATATTTTTATTCTATTTTTTATTCCATTTTTTTTTTTGCCTTTTTATATACATCTATTTCTAGCTAAGTTTTTGATAGTATGGACTATATATCTCCCCTACCTTCCTTTCATCTCTATCTTTTATACATATCTATTCCCTTCTATTATTTGCATATTTCCAGTCACACCACACACTTCTGTTCCCCTGTCTTCCATCCATTTTTAGGTTATTTTATCTTAACATACTTATAAGCAACACTACCGATCTGTTAAGACTCCTTGGTCTATTCTCCAGATGAAACACTGCCTTGGTATTTAATATTAGGTTTTTGTCTTTATCTTAGTTCTTAGTACAATTGTCTAATTTTATTCTGAGAATCTCCTTTCTGTCTGCTGGTACTCTAGCTATTTTTTATATTTGATCCTAGCTTTCAATACCTCCGTGGATCTGTGTTTGTATGTGTAAGGTGTTATTTATTTGTTTGTTTGTTCTTGCTTTTGTTAATGTTTTGTTCTGTTTGGTTTTCAATTTCTGTTGGGTTTCTCTTTGGATATCTGATAGCATACTGGGGTTCTTCTGCCAGGTCTTTCCAGAGCCTTATGTCCTAATGGATTCAGTAATTGTGTGTCTTATACATGTATGTGTTTCCTAGACTTAATATTTGTTTAATCCAATACTTGAACATTAGTCTGGGGCTTGGACAGTCTTGTATAAACCCCTCTATAGCCAGGACAAGCAACCCCAGAAGTTTGTACTATGATGAGGAAACAAAGAAACACCAAGCAGGCAAAGAAGCAGGAAAAAAAAAAAAAAAAAAAAAAACACAAGACCAAATAAATGAAGAGGAAATAGGAAAAATGCCTGAAAAAGAATTCAGAGTAATGATAGTAAAAATGATACAAAAATCTCAATAACAAAATAAAGTAAAAGAAACTTTCATAAGAACTCAGAAGAATGAAAGAACAAACAATCCACAATGGATAACAAAATAACTGAAATTAAAAATACTATAGATGGTATAACAGAATGACTGAGGCAGAAGAACAAATAAGTGAGTAGGAATATAGAATGGGGGAACAGACTGCAAGGTAGCAGGAAAAAGAAAAAAAGAATGGAAGACAGTCTCAGAGACCTCAGAGAAAACAATAAGCATACCAACATTTGAATCATAGGCATCCCAGAAGAAGAAGAAAAAAAGAAAGGGTCTGGAAAATATTTGAAGAGATTGTAGTGGAAATCTCCAACATGGGAAAGGAAATAATTCACCAAGTCCAAGAAGCACAGAGAGTCCCATACAGAATAAACCCAAGGAGAAATACTACAAGGCACATATTAATCAAACTAATGACAAACACAAAGAAAAAAATATTAAAAGCAGCAAGAGAAAAGCAACAAATAATATCTAAGGGAAAACCCTTAAGGATGAAAGCTGACTTTCCTACAGAAACTCTGCAGGCCAGAAGGGAATGGCAGGATATACTGAAAGTCCTGAAAGAGAGAAAACTACAGCCAAGAATACTCTACCCAGCAAGAATCTCATTCACATTCAATGGAGAAATCAAAAGCTTTACAGACAAGAAAAGGTAAGAGAATTCAGCACCACCAAACCAGCCTTACAACAAATGCTAATGGAACTTCTCTAAGTAGGAAACACGAGAAAAGGAAAACAGCTACAAATACAAACCCAAAACAATTAAGAAAATGGTAATTGGAACACACATGTCAATAATCATCTTAAATGTAAATGGATTAAATGCTCCAACCAAACGACACAGACTGGCTGAATGGATACACAAACATGACCCTTCTATATGCTGCCTACAAGAAACCCACTTCAGACCAAGGGATATATATAGACTGAAAGGAAAGGGATGGAAAAAGATATTCCATGCAAATGGAAGTCAAAAGAAAGCTGGAGTAGCAATACTCATATCAGACAAATTAGACATGAAAGTAAAGACTATTACAAGAGACAAGGAAGGACACTACATAATGATCAAGGGATCCATTCAAGAAGAACATATCACAATGGTAAATACCTATGCCCCAAACATATGAGCACCTCAATACATAAGGGAAATGCTAACAGCCATAAAAGGGGACATCAACAGTAACACAATAATAGTGGGAGATGAACACCCCACTTACATCCATGGACAGATCATCCAAACAGAAAATAAATAAAGACACACAAGCTTTAAATGACACATTAGACCATCTCGGCTTAATTGATATTTCTAGGACATTCCATCCAAAAATGACAGAATATACTTCTTCTCAATTGGAAATGGAACATTTTCCAGGATAGATAAGATCTTGGGTCACAAATCAAACCTTGGCAAAGTCAGGAAAATTGAAATCATATCAAGCATCTTCTCAGAACAAAACGCCATGAAACTTGATATCAATTACAGGAAAAAATGCAAAAAATACAATCACATGGAGGCTAAATGATTCACTACTAAACAACCAAGAATTCATTAAAGAAATCAAAGATGAAATAAAAAAATACCAGAAACAAACGGCAATGAAGACACAAAAACCCAAAATCTATGGGATGCAGCAAAAACAATTCTAAGAGGGAAGTTTACAGCAATACAGTCCTACATTAAGAAACAAGAAAAGTATCAAATAAACAACCTTACCTTACACTTAAAACAATCAGCAATAAAGAACAAAGAAACCCCAAAGTGAGCAGAAAGAAAGAAATCATAAAGGTCAGAGCAGAAATAAATGAAAAAGACAGGAAGGAAGCAATAGCAACAATTAATAAAACTAAAAGCTGGTTCTTTGAGAAGATAAACAAAATTGATTAACCATTAGCCAGACTCATCAAGAAAAAAAGGGAGAAGGTGCAAATCAACAGAATTAGAAATGAAAAAGGAGAAGTCACAATGGACACCACAGAAATACAAAAGATCATGGGAGACTACTACAAGCAACTATAAGACAATAAATTGGATAATCTGGAAGAAATGAATAAATTCTTTAAAAAATACAATCTTCCAAGACTGAACCAGGAAGAAATAGAAACTATGAACAGACCAATCACAAGTACAGAAACTGAGGCAGTGATTAAAAATCTCCCAAGAAACAAATGCCCAGGGCCAGATGGATTCACAGGCGAACTCTATCAAACATTTAGAGAAGAGTGAACACCAATTACTCTCAAACCCTTCCAAAATATAGCAGAAAGACGATGACTCCCAAACATTCTATGAGGGCACCATCACTCTGATACCAGAACCAGGCAAAGCTGTCTCAAGTAAAGAAAATTATAGACCAGTATCACTGATGAATATAAATGAAAAAATCCTCAACAAAATACTAGATAACAGAATCCAACAGCACATTAAAAAATCATACACCATGATCAAGTGGGGTTTATCCCTGGGATGCAAGGATTCTTCAATATTCACAAATCAATCAATGTGATACATCATATCAACAAATTGAAGGATAAAAACCATATGATCATCTCAATAGTTGTAGAAAAAGCTTTTGACAAAATTTAGCATCCACTTATGATAAAAAGGTCTCCAGAAAATGGGCATAGAAGGAAATTACCTCAACATAATAAAAGCCATATATAAGAAAGCGAATGCCAACATCATTCTAAATGGGGAAGAACTGAAAGAATTCCCTCTTAGAACAGGAACAAGACAAGGGTGTCCACTCTCACCACTATTATTCAACCTAGTTTTGGAAGTTTTAGCCATAGCAATCAGAGAAGAAAAAGAAATAAAAGGAATCCAAATTGGAAAAGAAGTTAAATAGTCACTCTTTGCAGATGACATGATATTATACATAGAAACCCCTAAAGATTCTACCAGAAAATTGCTAGCATTAATTGATGAATTTAGTAAAGTAGCAGGATCCAAAATTAATGCACAGAAATCTCTTACTTTCCTATATACTAACAATGGAAAAGCAACAAGAGAATTTAAGGAAACTCTCCCATTTACCACTGCACTAAAAGAATAAAATACCTAGGAATAAACCTGCCTAAGGAGGCAAAAAATCTGTATGCAGAAAACTTTAAGACACTGATGAAAGAAATCAAAGATGACACAAAAAGATGGAGGGACATACCATGTTCCTGTATTGGAAGAATCAATATAGTGAAAAATGACTGTACTACCCAAAGCAATTTACAGATTCAATGCAATCCCCATCAAATTACCAATGGCATTTTTCACAGAACTAGAACAAGAAATCTTGTGATTTGTATGGAAACACAAAAGACCCCGAATAGCCAAAGCAATCTTGAGAAGGAAAAATGGAGTTGGTGGAATTAGGCTTCCTGACTTCAAACTATACTACAAGGCCATAGTGATCAAGACAGTATGGTACTGGCACAAAATAGAAAGGAAGATAAATGGAATAGAATAGAGAACGCAGAGGTAAGCCCAAGTACATATGGGCACCTTATCTTTGACAAAGGAGGCAGAATATACAATGGAAGAAAGACAGCCTCTTCAATAAGTGGTCTTGGGCAAATTGGACAGCTACATGTAAAAGAATGAAATTAGAACACTTCCCAACACCATACACAAAAGTAAACTCCAAATGGATTATAGACTTACATGTAAGGCCAGACACTATAAAACTCCTAGAGGAAAACCTAGGCAGAACACTCTATGACATCCATCAAAGCAAGATCCTTTTTGATCCACCTCCTAGAATCATGGAAATAAAATCAAGAATAAACAAATGGGACCTCATGAAACTTAAAAGCTTTTGCACAGCAAACAAAGCCATAAACAAGACAAGAAGACAACCCTTAGAATGGGAAAAAATAGTTGCCAATGGAACAACGGACAAATGATTAACCTCCAAAAAATACAAACAGCTCATGAAGTTTAATACCAAGAAAGCAAATTACCCAATCCACAAGTGGGCAGAAGACCTAAATAGACATTTCTCCAGAGAAGACGTATAGATGGCCAAAAAATCATGGAAAGATGTTCAACATCACTAATTATCAGAGAAATGCAAGTCAAAGCCACCATGCGGTATTACCTCACACCGATTAGAACGGCCATCATCACAAAATCTGGAAACAACAAGTGTTGGAGAGGGTGTGGAGAAAATTGAACTCTCCTGCACTGTTGGTGGAAATGTAAGTTGTGACAACACTATGGAAAACATTTTGGAGTTTCCTTAAAAAACTACAAATAGAACTACCATACGATCTAGTAATCCCATTACTGGGCATATACCCAGAGAAAACCATAATCCCAAAAGAAACATGTACCATAATGTTTATTGCTTCATTATTTACAATAGCCAGGACATGGAAACAACCAAAATGCCCATCAACAAATGAATGGATACAGAAGATGTGGCATATGTATACAATGGAATATTACTCAGCTATAAAAAGGGATTAGATGGAGCTATATGTAATGAGGTGGATAGACCTAGAGTCTGTCATACAGAGTGAAGTAAATCAGAAAGAGAAAGACAAATATTGTATGCTAACTCACATATACAGAATCTAAAAATCGTACTGATGAACTCAGTTGCAAGACAAAAATAAGCACACAGATGCAGAGAATGGACTGGAGTACTCGAAGTTTAGGGGGCTGGGGTGTGAAGGGGAAGCTGAGACGAAGTGAGAGAGTAGCATAGACATATATATATACTACCAACTGTAAAATTGATAGCCAGTGGGAAGTTGCTGTATAACCAAGGGAGTTCAACTTGATGATGGCTGATGTCTTAGGGACTGGGATGGGGGGGAGTTGAGAGAGGGAAGGAAAACTGGGATATTTGTATAAATACAGATGATTGACCTTGGTGTATCTCAAAAACTGGTACAAGAGTGTAAAGCAATTATATTCCACCAAAAATAAGTAAGTAAGTAAGTAAATAAATAAATAAATAAACACATTAGACCAAATGGACTTGATATATAGAGAATATTCCATTCACAATCAGAAGAATATGTATTCTTTTCAAGTCCCCATGGAATATTCTCCAGTATAGATCATGTGCTAGGCCACAAAACAGTAAATTTAAGAAAATGGCAATCATATCAAGTACCTTTCCTATCCAAAATGGTATGAAACTAGAAAACAACTACAAGAGTAAAACTGCAAAAAAACACAAACACGTGGATGCTAAACAATATGCTACTTAAAAACCAATATATCACTGAGGAAATCAAAGAGGAAATAAAGAAAAAAAAACAGAGACAAATGAATAGGAAAACATGATGATCCAATGTCTGTGGGACACAGCCAAAGCTATTCTAATTTGGAGGTTTATACTGATACAAGCTTACCTGAGAAAACAAGAAAAAACTCAAATAAACAACCTTTTCTTATACCTAAATGCACTAGAGAAAGAAGAACATTCAAAACCCAAAGTTAGTAGACAGAATGTTATCATAAAGGTTAGAGAAGAAACATGAAATCGAGACTTAAAAAAATCTCAGTAGATCTCAAATAGACAATGGAAAACATCAATAAAACTAAAAGCTGGTTATTTGAAAAGATATACAAAATTGATAAAACATTAGCCAGACTGACCATGAAAAAAAGGGAAAAGGCCCAAATCAATGAAATCAGAAATGAAACAGAAGTTACAAGCCACTCCACAGAAATAAAAAGGATCATAAGAGACTGCTATGGACAATTAGGTGCCAATAAAATGGAAAACCTAGAGAAAATGGACACACTATTAAATAGGTTCAATCTTCCAAGACTGAGCCAGAAAGAAGTAGAAAATATGAACAAACAGTAATGAAATTGAATCAGTAATTTTAAAACTCCTAACAAATAAAAGTCCAGGATCAGAGAGTTTCATGGGTGAATTCTGCCACATATTTAGAGAAGAGTTAACACCTACACTTCTGAAACTGTTAAAAAAAATTGCAGAGGATGGAACACTTCCAAACTCATTCTTTGAGCCCACCGTCACCCTCATACCAAAACCAGACAAAAATATCACAAAAAAAGAAAATTACACGCCAATAGCCCTGATGAATATAGATGAAAAATACTCGAAAAATACTCAAAGTATACTAGGAAACCAAACCCAACAACATATTAAAGGAAATATACACCATGGTCAAGTGAGGTTTATCTCAGGGATGCAAGGGTTTTTCAATATCCACAAAAATAAATCTATGTGATAACCAAATTAGCAAATGGAAGAATAAAAACTATATAATCATAATCATCTCAAAACATGCAGAGAAAGCTTTCAACAAAATTCAACCTCAATTTATGATAAAATTTCTCCAAAAAGTGGTCATAGAGGGAATATACCTCAAAACAGTAAAGGCCTTGTATCACAAACCGACATCTAATATCATACTCAATGGTGAAAATCTGAAAGCATTTCCTCTAAGATCAGGAACAAGACAAGAATGTCCACTCTAACCATTTTTAGTCAACATACTTTTGGAAGTCCTAGCCACAGCAATCAGAGATGAAAAAGACATAAATGGAATTCAAATTGGAAACGAAGAAGTAAAACTGTCACTATTTGAAGATGACATGATACTCTACAGAGAAAAATCCTAAAGAGGCCACCAGAAAACTACTAAATCTTATCAATGAATTCAGCAAAGTGCAGGATACCTAATTTATATACAGAAACCTGTATCATTTCTATACACTAACAACAAAAATACTAAAAAGAAATTAATGAAACAATTCCATTTACCACCACAAAAAAAGAATAAAATACCTAGGAATAAATGTACTTGCGGAGACAAAAGACCTGTACTCTGAAATCTATAAGACATCCATAAAAGAAATTGAAGACAACATAAATAGATAGAAAGATATACCATATTCTTGGAATGGAAGAATCAATATTGTTTAAATGACCATACTATCCAAGGCAATCTAGAGTTTCAATGCAATCTCTATCAAAATACCAATGGCATTTTTCACAGAAGTAGAAGAAATAATTTAAAAAATGTATTGAAACAGAAGATCTCAAATAGTCAAAGCAATCTTGAGAAAGGAGAACAGAGCTGGATGAATCATGATCCCTGAAATCAGACAATAATAATTGCTACAGTCATCAAAACAGTATGGTATTGACACAAAAACAGACACATAGATCAGTGGAATAGGATAGATATCTCAGAAATAAATCCCACCTTTATGGTAAACTAATATGTGACAATGGAGGAAAGAATACATTATGGAGAAAAGATAGTCTCTGCAGTAAGTACTGCTAGGAATTCTGGACAGATACCTTTATAAGAGTAAAATTAGTACATCCTATAACACCAAACACATAAACAAACTCAAAATGGATTAAAGACCTAAATGTAAGACTGGATAATATTTATTAAAACTCCTTGAGGAAAACTTAGGCAGAACACCTTTGACAATAATTGCAGCAATATTTTTTTGAATCTTTCTCCTAAAGGAAATAAAAACAAAAATAAACAAAGCTTTTAATTAAACTTAAAAGCTTTTGCACAGCAAAGGAAATCTTTGACACAATGAAAAGACAACCTACTGCATGGGAGAAAATATTTGCAAATGCTATGACCAATAAGGGATGAATATACAACATATATAAACAGCTCATAAAATTCAATATCAAGAAAATAACCCAATCAAAAAATGGACAGAAGAACTGAATAGACATTTTTCCAAAGAGGAAATGCAGATGGGCAATAGGCACATGCAAAGAGGCACAACATCATAAATCATCAGGAAAGTGCAAATCAAAACCACAATATATACCTCCTCACACCTGTCAGAATGGCTATAGTCAAAATGTCTGCAAATAAAAGTTGGAGAGGATGTGGAGAAAAGGGAACCCTCGTACACTTTTGGTGGAAATGTAAATTGGTGTAGGCACTGTGGAAAAAAGTATAGAGATTTCTCTGAAAACTTCAAATAGAGCTTCCATAAGATGCAGCAATTCCACTACTGGGTATATATCCCCCCAAAATAACACTAGTTTAAAAAGATACATGTCTGTTGGGGTCCCAAGCCTGGTCCTTCATTCTCTGGAGCCCTATCTAGCTGTGTGGGTCCTATGGGCATGGGAAGGAGGGAGGAAAGGGGAAGAGGAAGAGAGTCACACACTGGTGGGGGGGACCCTAGAGGGCCAGAAGATCAGGGGAGGTGCTGTGGGCAAGCTCCCTACCCACTTGGTACCGGTAAACCTGCTGAGCTGCCAGGCCTGGTCTTCCTTCCTCCAAGGACCCCTCCAGGCCAAGTTGGTCCTAGGGGCATAGGAGGGAAGTGGGGAAGAAGAGGAGAGGCAGATAGAGGGAGGGTCCCAGTGGGATTGGAGGATCAAGGGAGGCTCAGAAGGAGATTCCCCTGCTCATTTAGCCTGGGAATCCTGTTGGGCTCCTTGACCTGGTCCTCCACACTCCAAGGCCCCCTCCAGCCACACAAAACCTAGGCAAGTGGGAGGGAGGGAGGAGGGGGGAGGAGGAAGAGAGGCAGACTGGGGACTCTCCAGGACTGGGATATCTGGGGAAGGGCCAGGGGTATTTCCCTAGCCCAGTTGGCCCCCAGAAGCCTGTTGGGTTTCCGGGTCTGGTTTCCTGCCTTCCAGTGCACTCCCCAGCTGCATGTGTCCTTGGGGCATAGGAGGGAGGGGATGGAGAAGAAGAGAGGCCAAGCAGGAGGGTATCTCTGAGATCAGAGGACTGGAGGAATCAGCTAGCATTTCCCCCACCAACTCAGGCCTAGTGATCCTTCTGGGGTCCTAGACCTGGTCCCTTGCCCCCAGGACCTTGCACTCCTGGACCTCTCCTGCCTCATCAAACCTAAGCCCCACTCCCCTCCCCAACCCCCCGCCGGGCCTTTTTGGGTCCTGAGGGACTTAAGCATAGGCCCTGCCCACTGCCTAAACCCCACCCCTGCCTAAGTCCTGCCGCTACAGCCAAGGCCTTTTCTGTTTTCTTTTTTTTGTTGTTTGCTTTTGTTTTGTTTTGTTCCCCTTTTTCTATCCTCTTCTTTTTTGCTATTGTGGTTCTGTTTTACCTTCTAGTTTTTGCTTCATCTATCTTTTTCTAATATTTTCTAACACATCTGTTAGTTTTCTAATCTGATTGTATTTTTTATTCTATTGTTCTCCTTTTTTTTTTTACCTTTTCCACATGGCTTGTGGGATCCTGGTTCACAAGCCCAGGATCAGGCCTGAGCTTCTATAGTGGGAATTCTGAGCCCAAATCATTGGACTAACAGGGAACCCCAGACCCCAGGGCATATTCAGCAGAGTGAGGTCTCTCAGAGGCTCTCACCTCAGCACCAAGACCTAGCTTTACTCAACAGCCTACAAACTCCAGTGCTTGAAGCCTTAGGTCAAACATCCAGTAAGACAGGAAAACAATTCTACCCACCACCACCCCCCCAAAAAAAGAGAGAGAGAGAGACTGCAAAAAAATATGTCACAGATGAAGGAACAAAGTGAAAACACACAAGACCAAATCAATGAAGAGGAAGTAGGCAACCTAGCTGAAAAAGAATTCAGAGTAATGATAGTAAAAATGATCCAGAATCTTGGAAATAGAATCGAGAAAATAAAATAAATAATTAACAAAGATCTATAAGAACTAAAGAATAAACAGAGATGAACAACACAATAACTGAAATGAAAAATACACTAGAAAGTATCAATAACAGAATAACTGAGGCAGAATAATGAATACGTGAGATGGAGGATAGAATGGTGGAAATAATGCCAAGGAAGACAAAGAAAAAAGAATGAAAAGAATTGAGGACAGTCTCAGAAACCTCTGGGACAACACTAAACGCACTAACATTCGAATTATAGGGGTCCCAAAATCAGAGGAAAAGAAAGAGTCTGAGAATATATTCGAAGAGATTATAGTGGAAAATGTCCCTAACATGGGAAAAGAAAATTTCCCAAGTCCAGGAAGCACAGAGAATTCCATACAGGATTAACCCTAAGAGAAACACACCAAGACACCTATTAATCAAATTTTAAAAAGTTCAAAGAAAAATATTAAAAGCAGCAAGGGAAAAGCATAAAATAACATGCAAAGGAAACTCTGTATGGTTATCAGCTGATTTCTCTGCAGAAAATCTACAGGCCAGAAGTGAGTGGCAGGATATACCTAAAGTGATGAAAGAGAAAAACCTATAACCAAGATTGCACTACCCAGCAAGCATCTCATTCAGATTTGACAGAGAAATCAAAAGCATTAGAGACAAGTAAAAGCTAAGAGAATTTAGCAGCACCAAACCAGCTTTACAACAAATGCTGGAGGAAATTCTCTAGGAGAGAAACACAAGAGAAGAAAAAGACCCACAAAAACAATCACAGAACAACTAAGAAAATAGTAATAGGAACATGCATGTGGATAATAACATTGAATGTAAGTGGATTAAATGCTCCACCCAAAAGATGCATACTGGCTGAATGGATACAAAAACAAGACCCATATATATATTGTCTACAAGAGACCCACTTCAGACCAAGGGACACATACATATTGAAAGTGAAGGGATGGAAAAAGATATTCCATGCAAATGGAAATCAAAAGAAAGCTGGAGTAGCAATACTTATATCAGATAAAATAGACTTTAAAATAAAAAATGTTCTGAGATAAGGAAAGACACTACAAAATGATCAAAGGATCAATCCAAGAAGAAGCTATAACAATTGTAAATATTTATGCACCCAACATAGGAGCACCTCAATACATAAGTCAAATGCTAACAACCATAAAAGCAGAAATTGACAGTAATACAAAAATAGTAGGGGACTTTAACACCCCACTTACACCAATGGACAGATAATCCAAACAGAAAATCAAAAAGGAAACACAAGCTTTAAATGATACAATAGACCAGATAGATTTAATTGATATTTATAGGACATTCCACCCAAAAGTGACAGAATACACTTTCTTCTCAAGTGCACATGGAACATCCTACAGGATAGATCACATCTTGGGTCACAAATCAAGCCATGGAAAATTTAATGAAATTGAAATTGTATCAAGCACCTTCTCTGACCACAATGCTATGAGATTAGATATCAATTACATGAAAAAAACTTTAAAAAACACAAACACATGGAGGCTAAAGATTGCACTACTAAATAACCAAATAATCATTAAAGAAATTTAAAAAAATACATAGAAATAAATGGCAATGGAAACACAATGACCCAAAACTTATGGGACACAGCAAAAGCAGTTCTAAGAGGAAATTTTATAGCAATACAACCTCAACTCAAGAGACAAGAAAAGTCTCAAATAAACAATCCAGCCATATACCTAAAACAGCTAGAGAAATAACAGCAACAAAAAAACCAAAGTCACTAGAAGGAAAAAAATCATAAAGATCAAAGCAGAAATAAATGAAATAGAAGCGAAGAAAACAATAGCAAAGATCAATAAAACTAAAAGCTAGTTATTTGAGAAGATAAACAAAATTGATAAACCTTTAGCCAGACTCATCAAGAAAAAAGGGAGAGGACACAAACCAATAAAATTAGAAATGAAAAAGGAGAAATCACAAGTGACACCACAGAAATATAAAAGATTATAAGAGACTACTATAAACAACCATATGTCAATATAATGGACAACCTCAAAAAAATGGACAAATTCTTGGAAAGGTACAATTTTCCGAGACTGAATCAGGAAGAATTAGAAAATATAAACAGACCTATCACAAGTAATGAAATTGAGTCCATAATAAAAATATTTCCAATAAACAAAAAATCCAGGAACAGATGGCTTCATAGGTAAATTCTACCAAACATTTAGAGAAGAGCTAACACCTATCATTCTCAAACTCTTCCAAAAAATTGAAGAGGGAGAAACACTCCCAAATTCATTCTATGAGGCCACCATCACCCTGATACCAAAAGCAGACAAAGGTATCACACACACACACACACACACAAATTATAGACCAATATCACTGATGAACATAGATGCAAAAATCCTCAACAAAATAATAGCAAACAGAATCCAACAACATATTAAAAGGATCATACACCATGATCAACTGGGATTTATCCCAGTAATGCAAAGGTTCTTCAATATATGAAATCAATCAATGTGATACACCATATTAACAAAATAAGGAATAAAAACCATGTGATCATCTCGATGCAGAAAATGCTTTTGACAAAATTCAACACCAAATTATTGTAAAAAATCTCCAGAAAATGGGCATAAAGGGAACCTACCTCAACATAATAAAGGCCATATATGACAAACACACAGCAAACATTATTTTCAATGGTGAAAAACAAAGTATTTCCACTAAGGTCAGGAACAAGACAAGCATTTCCACTCTTGCCACTCTTATTCAACATAATTTTGGAAGTCCTAACCATGGCAATCAAAGAAGAAAAAGAAATAAAAGGAATTCAAATGGGAAAAGAGGAAGTTAAACAGTCACTCTCTGCAGATAATATGATACTATATATAGAAAATCCTAAAGATGCCACCAGAAAACTAATAGAGCTCATCACTGAATCTGGAAAAGTTGCAGGATACAAAATTAATGCACAGAAATCTTTTGCATTCCTATACACTAACAATGAAAACGCACAAAGAGAAATTAAGGAAAAAATCCCATATACCATTGCAAAGAAAGAAGAAAATCCCTAGGCATAAACCTACCTAAGGTTACAAAAAACTTGTATTCAGAAATGTATAAAACACTTGTTCTTGGATTGGAAGAATCAATAATGTGAAAATGACTATACTACCCAAAGTCATCTACAGATTCAATGCAATTCCTATCAAATTAACAATGGCATTCTTCACAGAATTAGAACAAAAAGTTTTACTGTTTGTATGGAAACACAAAAGACCCCAAATTGCCAAAGCAATCTTGAGAAAGAAAAACGGAGCCAGAGTAATCAGACTCCCTGATTTCAGACAACACTACAAAGCTACAGTAATGAAGGCAGTATGGAACTGGCACAAAAACAGAAATATAGATCAATGGTACAGGATAGAAAGCCCAGAGATAAACCCACACACATATGGTCACCTAATTTATGACAAAGGTGGCAAGAACATACAAGGGAGAAAAAGCCTCTTCATTAAGTGGTCCTGGGAAACTGGACAGCTCCATGTAAAATAATGAAATTAGAACACTCCCTAACACCATACATAAAAATAAACTCAAAATGGATAAAAGACCTAAATGTAAGACCAGATACTATAAAGCTCTTAGAGGAAAACATAGGCAGAACACTCTATGACAAACATAGCAAGATCCTTTTTGATCCACCTCCCAAAATAGTGGAAATAAAAACAGAAATAAACAACTGCGACCTAATTAAACTTAAAAGCATTTTCACAGCAAATGATACCATAAACAAGACAAAAAGACAACCCTCAGAATGGGAGAAAATATTTGTAAATGAAGCAACTGACAAAGGATTAATCTCCAAAATACACAAGCAGCTCAGGCAGCTCAATATCAAATAAACAACCCAATCCAAAAATGAGTGGATGACCTAAACAGACATTTCTCCAAGGAAGACATACAGATGGCCAACAAACACATGAAAAAATGCTCAACATCACTAATCATTAGAGAAATGCAAATCAAAACCACAATGAGGTATCACCTCAAACTGGTCAGAATGGCCATCTTCCAAAAATTTAGGAGTAATAAATGCTGGAGAGGGTGTGGAGAAAAGGAAACCCTCCTGCACTCTTGGTGGGAATGTAAATTGGTTAGAGCCACTATGGAAAACAGTATGAAGGTTCCTTAGAAAACTAAAAATACAGCTACCATATGATCCAGCAATCCCACTGCTGGGCATATACCCATAGAAAACCATAATTCAAAAAGATATATGTACCACAGTGTTCATTGCAGCATTATTTACAATAGCCAGAACATGGTAACAACCTAAATATCCATCGACAGATGAATGGATAAAGAAGATGTGGCATGTATATACAATGGAATATTACTCAGCCACAAAGGGAATGAAGCTATTTGTATTAAGGTGGATGGACCTAGAGTCTGTCATACAGAGTGAAGTACATCAGAAAGAGAAAAAGAAATACCGTATACTAACGCATATATATGAAATCTAAAAAAATGGTAATAATGAACCTAGTGGCAGGGCAGGAATAGTGATGCAGATGTAGAGAACGGACTTGAGGACACCAGTGGGGAGGGGTGAGAGGAAGCTGGAATGCAGTGAGAAAGTAGTGTTGACATATACACACTGCCTGGTGTGAAGTGGATGGCTGGTGGGAAGATGCTTCAGAGCATGGTGAGATCATCTTGATGTTTTGTGAGGACCTGGAGAAGTGGGATGGGGCATTTGGCAGGGGCACTCGGGAGGGAGGAGATATGGGGATACGTGTGTACATTTGGCCTTTTTACTTTGTTGTACAACAGAAACTATTACAATACTGTGAAGCAATTATACTCCAATAAAGATAAAAAAATAAAAATTTAAAAAAGTAGATACATGCACCCCTATGTTCACAGCAGCATTTTTTACAATTGCCAAGACATGGAAATAACCTAAGTGTCCATCAACAGATGAATGGGTATAGAAGATGTGCCATATATATACAATGGAACAATACTCAACCATAAATAAGAATGAAATTTTGCTATTTTGCAGTGACATGGATGGATTTGGAGGGCATTATGCTGAATGAAATTAGTCAGACAAAGACAAACACTGCATGATATCGCATCTATGTGGAATGTAAAACATACAACAAAGTAATGAATATAACTGCAAAAGAATCAGACTCACAGGTATAGAAAACAAACCAGTGGTTTGTTCATTGAGGGGGTAGGGCAAATTATTGAATGTAGATTTACTCAAGGATACATTGTACTACACAGCAAATATAGCCAATATTTTATAACTGTAAGTTGAAAGTAATCTTTAAAATTTCATAAAAATAAAAAAGTAAAAATAAAACTGCCAACAATATTAAAAAGATAAAAAAAAATCTTTCCAAATATTAGAATATTATATTTCTGCTGTATCTTTTAAAAAATATTTATTTTTTTTATGTACTTGTCTGTGCTGAGTCTTATTTGCAGCACACAGGATCTTTGTTGCCATATGTGGAATCTTTTGCAGCATGTGGACTTCTTGCTGGTGACCTGTGAACTTTTAGTGGTGGCATGCATATGGGATCAAGTTCCCAGACCAGGGATCAAACCTGGGTCCCTGCATTGGGAGTGTGGAGTCTTAACGACTGGACAACCAGGGAATTCCCTTTTCTGAATCTTAAAAAAAGAAAACAGGAAAACTAAACTAAGCTAAACATAATTAAAGAAATAAAATAAATACTGTTTTATGCACTGGCAAAAAAAAAACATTATGACAAAAATCAATAAGCCTCAGTCAATAAATGAGATACCAAATATTCTTGTTGATTTGTGTTAAAAATAGTTTTCACAATAAATGAAAGCCCTGATTCAAAAAAAAAAAAAAAAAGAATAAAAGGCAGTGCCTAAACAAAAGAGTTTGAAAAAAAATTAGGAGATACAACCAAAATCTAATGAGGACCCATTATACTTTTTAGAAAGAATTTATCAGTCTTAAAAATACTACATTGATACAAACTTGAGAACCCTCAAAATGTAATAATGGTAAATATGACCTTTATTGGGCAAGGTGAACAAGATATAAAAATAACATTGTAGAAATTGATTGAAGCTTTTTGAATTAATCCTTTCAATTTGTATATATTGCTTTTAATCTGTTAAATAATAGGAAACAATGACAGAGACTGAAACTGCCAAACGAAATTGCACCCTTTTGACAGCAGCCTTGGACTCACAGAAGACAGATAACCTGGAAAAAGATAAGCTACCACTGCAGGAAGAACAGTATGCTTACTGCAAGAAGAAAGAGCACTGGGAAAAGGATTGCCCTAAACTAGAAAACAAGAGAAAGGAAAAGAAGGTGAAAGTTTCCCAGATAGTAGAAAGAGAAACACTCAGATGATGAATGAAGGGGCCTAATGGTTCCCCTAGATTTAAAACACACAATTCAAATTTCCTCACTGGAGCCCAGGTAAAATTGACAATAGGGAACAAGTTAATTGACTTCTTGGTGGATAGAAGTGCAACTTATTGTGTGATAAATACTAAACTGGCATGAAAAACCTCCCAATCTACCCCATTCACTGGCATGTCTGGAGAAGTAGAGAACTGTTCTTTTTTATTTTTTTTTTTTTTTACAAAATTTGGAACATCAATTGGGTGACATAAAATATAGCTTTCTGTACTTACCATAGTGACCAATCCTTCTTTGGGGCTTAGATATTTTTGCAAATTAAATGTTCAAATGACTTTTTCAACAGGACAACTTGACTTTAGGGTCTCACCAGAACATGCTTTGAACCTGCAGATAACCCCCATGGAACCCCCTGGAAACAAAGGTGAAAACTTTCATCTTAATGTCTACAAAGAGGTAAGACCAAAATTGTGGGATGATTGTATGCATGGAAGGGCTAAGAATGCAATATTGATCCCACTAAAAAAAGATGCTGGGGCACCTAATTTGAAACAATATCTACTGAGGCAAGAAGCTTAAAAAGGAATACAGCTAATGCTTGAAAAATTTTCTAAAAGCAAGACTAATCAGGCCTTGCAGATCTCTGTATAACACCCCCATTCTTCTGGTTAAAAAACCAAACTCAACAGAATATCTCTTCTTTCAAGATTTGAGAGCTATAAAAAAAATAATACAAGACTTGCACCCAAGGTTCCCAACCCATATACTTTGTTCACAAATATTCCAAAAGAATATGGCTGGCTTTCTATATTAGATCTGAGAAACTTTTTTTCTGCATCCCCATTGTAGAAGAGGCACTACACTGATTTGCTTTGCAGTGACAGGATCCAGAGATACATGTGATCCAGCAATATTGCTGGATGGTCCTGCCCAGGGATTTAAGAACTCTCCCACCCTGTTTGGAGAAATGTTGGCCAGAGACCTCAGGAATTTAATGTTAGATGAAGAATTTTACTGCAGTATATGGATGATTTACTCATTGCAAGCACCATCTATGACATAATTCTACATATACCATCAGGACTCTGAACTATTTAGGTGAGTCTGGATATAAAGCCTCCAAGAAAAAGGTCAAAATAGGTAAGGAACAAGTCACATATCTGTGTTTTACTCTCTCTCAAGGTTTCTGAGACCTACTGCCTGGTAGGAGACAGGCAATTTAGGCTTAGGTATACCTACAACCCACAGGCAACTGAGGGGGTTTCTGGGGATGGCAGAATTGTGTCAAAATTGGATCTTTAACTAGGAGCTTATAGTAAATTCCCTTTATGAGGCTTTGAAGGTACATGACCTCGAACCCCTTACTTGGACTAAACAATGTCAAACAACATTTGAGATAATAAAAACAGTTAACATCAGCCCCAGCTTTGAGACTGCCAGATATTAATAAACCTTTTAAATAGTAAGTCCATGAAAGACAAGACATGTCTGGAGGGTATTGCCAAACTCTGGTAAATATTCTTTGGCCTGTTGTCTACTTCTCAAAGCAACTAGACGGTGTGCATAAATTACCTATGAAGTCAACAATTTGAGAAGCTTTACTGTAAACTACAGCTGCTATTAGTGAAGCTGGATGCCATTAGAGACAAAAGGAAGCCCTCAGTAAGGAAATGTAGAGATGCATTGGGAATGCACTGAAGGACACAATAATTCCCACAGAGAACCAGCTGAACACCAGCAGATGCCTCGGACACCAGAAAGGACCGCAAGGATCCTGACATAACCAGTAGGGAGGCATCTACGACGACTCAAAGAGGGTTAAGCGGCAGAGCTGTGGCAGACGGGAGGGAGTGAGAAACAAACGGAGGGTCCACACCGCCACTCAGCGTTCCCAGACCGAGACTCGATTCACAGCTGAAGAGAGGGTCTGGGAGCGGGAACATGGGAACCAGAGAGCTGGTTCAGGGTGAGAAAAATTGTTGCCAGTAAGGTGACAGACTGAGAGGACAGGAGGGAAGAGGTCTGCAGCAAGGAGTGCCAGCCCCTGAGAGATGCCCGGCCATGATGGTGGCTGGAGGCTGCCAGCTCATGGGAAGGGGGGAGAATCCACGGGCATAGCATCTCCCTCTCTTTCAGCACCTCTGCAACAGGCAGTAGAGAGACGCCCTGAGGGCCACCTAAGGCGCCCCGGGGATAACAAGTACCCTCAGGCACTCGGGCGGGGCTAGATTAAAACCCCTTGGAATGCTGGCAGGAGGGAGGATGCAGAGAAAAAAAAAAAACGTGAGAGAGGCCCAACTCTGAGACTTTCTGTTTACATGTGAGCAAGTGGCATCCCTCTGCAACAGGCACCTCCAAGCCCGACTGAAACAACAGTGCCTCACTGCTCACTCATTCCCAGGGAAAGGAAACACTGTTGTACCCTCTCCCTCCCCACACACCTACTCTTACAGACGAACAATAAAAGAAGCTCTGCTGATCACAGAATAATGCAAAAAAAACCAAAGGTGAGGAGAAGGACACTTATAGCTGAGACTCTAAGGAAACAGAAATATTAGTATCAATTCTATTGAACTGGTCCATTCTGGGATCAGTTCTGGATTTTTTTTTCTTTTCTTTTTCCTTTATTAATTACGATCTTAGTCCTAAGGGATCTAAAAGTTTTATAACATAATTTTTAATGCTATTTTTTATTCTATTTTTATTTTGTTGCCTTTTTATATACTTCTATTTCTAGCTAGGTTTTTGGTAGTACGGACAATATATCTCTCATACTTTCCTTTCATCCCTATCTTTTATACATTTCTATTCCTTTCTTTTTATTTGCATATTTCCAATCACGCAATGCTCTTCTGTTCCCCTTTCTTCCATCCATTTTTAGTTTATTTTATCTTAACATACTTATAAGCAACACTATCGATCTGCTCAGACTCCTAGCTATATTCTCCAGATGACGCAACACCTTGGTATTTAATATTAGGTTTCTGTCTTTATCTTAGTGCTTAGTATAATTATCTAATTTCACTCTGAGAATCTACACTCTATCTGGTGGTACTCTAGCTCTTTTCTATATTTGATTCTAGCTTACAAAATCTCCCTGGATTAGTGTTCGTATGTGTAAGGTGTTATTTGTTTGTTAGTTTGCATTTGCTTTTCTTTCTAATTTCTTCTGTTTCAGTTATCAATTTCTGTTGGGTTTCTCTTTGAATATCTGATAGCACACTGGGGTTCTGTCAGGTCTTTCCAGAGCCTTATGGCCTAATGGATTCAGTAATTGTGTGTCTTATACATGTATGTGTTTCTTAGACTTAATATTTGTTTAACCCAACACGTGAACATTAGTGTGAGGCTTGGACAGTCTTCTATAAACACCTCTATCATCGGGACAAGCAACCCCAAAATTTCAACAACCATGAGGAAACAAAGAAACACCAGGCAGGCAAAGGAGCAGGAAAAAAACCCACAAGACCAAATAAATGAGGAGGAAATAGGAAAAATGCCTGAAAAAGAATTCAGAGTAATGATAGTAAAAATGATACAAAATCTCAATAACAAAATAGAGAAAGTACAAGAAACAGTTCATAAGAACTCAGAAAAACAAACAGCAATGGATAACAAAATAACCGAAATTAAAAATACTCTACATGCTATAACCAGCAGAATGACTGAGGCAGAAGAACGAATAAGTGAGTTGGAAGATAGAATGGGGGAAATAAACGCCACAGAGCAGGAAAAAGAAACAGAATAAAAAGAATAGAAGACAGTCTCAGAGACCTCAGTGATAATATTAAGTGTACCAACATTCGAATCATAGGCATCCCAGAAGAAGAAGAAAACAAGAAAGGGTCTGAGAAAATATTTGAAGAGGTTATAGTGGAAAACTTCCCCAACATGGGAAAGGAAATAATTACCCAAGTCCAAGAAGCACAGAGAGTCCCATACAGAATAAACCCAAAGAGAAATACACCAAGACACATATTAATCAAACTAACAACAATTAAACACAAAGAAAAAATATTAAAAGCAGCAAGAAAAAAGCAACAAACAACATATAAGGGAAAACCCATAAAGATAACAGCTGACCTCTCTACAGAAACTCTGCAGGCCAGAAGGGAATGGCAGGATATACTGAAAGTCCTGAAAGAGAGAAACCTACAGCCAAGAATACTCTACCCAGCAAGAATCTCATTCAGATTTGAGGGAGAAATCCAAAGCTTTCCAGACAAGCAAAAGTTAAGAGAATTCAGCACCACCAAACCAGCTTTACAACAAGTGCTAAGGGAACTTCTCTAAGTAGAACACACAAGAAAAGGAAAAACCTCCAAATACAAACCCAAAACAATTCAGAAAATGGTAATTGGAACACACATGTCAATAATCACCTTAAACATAAATGGATTAAATGCTCCAACCAAAAGACACAGTCTAGCTGAATGGATACAAAAACAAGACCCTTCTATATGCTGCCTACAAGAAACCCACTTCAGACCAAGGGATACATATAGACTGAAAGAAAGGGGATGCAAAAAGATATTCCATGCAAATGGAAGTCAAAAAAAGCTGGAGGAGCAATACTCATATCAGACAAATTAAACCTTAAAATGAAGACTATTACAAGAGACAAGGAAGGACACTACCTAATGATCAAGGGATCCATTCAAGAAGAACATATCACAATGGTAAATATTTATGCACCCAACATAGGAGCACCTCAATACATAAGGCAAATGCTAACAGCTATAAAAGGGGACATTGACAGTAACACAATAATACTGGGAGACTTGAACACCCCACTTACATCCATGGACAGATCATCCAAACAGAAAATAAATAAAGACATACAAGCTTTAAATGACACATTAGACCATCTCGGCTTAGTTGATATTTATAGGACATTCCATCCAAAAACGACAGAATACACTTTCTTCTCAAGTGTACATGGAATATTTTCCAGGATAGATCACATCTTGGGTCACAAATCAAATCTCAGCAAATTCAAGAAAATTGAAATCATATCAAGCATCTTCTCAGACCACACTATGAGACTAGATATCAATTACAGGAAAACAACTGCAAAAAATACAAACACATGGAGGCTAAACAATTCACTCTTAAACAACCAAGAAATCACTAAAGAATTCAAAGAGGAAATCAAAAAATATCTAGAAACAAATGACAATGAAAACACAACAACCCAAAAACTATGGGACACAGCAAAAGCATTTCTAAGAGGAAAGTTTATAGCAATACAGTCCTACCTTAAGAAAAAAGAAAATGATCGAATAAACAACCTAACCTTACACCTAAAACAATTAGAAAAAGAAGAACAAAGAAACCCCAAAGTGAGCAGAAGGAAACAAATCATAAAGATCAGAGAAGAAATAAATGAAAAAGAAAGCAAGGAAGCCATAGCAAAAATTAATAAAACTAAAAGCTGGTTCTTTGAGAAGATTAACAAAATTGATAAACCATTAGCCAGACTCACCAAGAAAAAAAGGGAGAAGATGCAAATCAACAGAATTAGAAATGAAAAAGGAGAAGTCACAACGGACACCTCAGAAATACAAAAGATCATGAGAGACTACTACAAGCAAGTATATGCCAATCAATTGGATAACCTGGAAGAAACGGATACATTCTCAGAAAAATACAATCTTCCAAGACTGAACCAGGAAGAAATAGAAACTATGAACAGACCAATCACAAGTACGGAAATTGAGGCAGTGATTAAAAATCTCCCAACACACAAAAGCCCAGAACCAAATGGATTAAAGGGCAAATTCTATCAAATATTTAGAGAAGAGCTAACAACTATCCTTCTCAAACTCTTCCAAAATATTGCAGAAGGCAGAACACTCCTAAACTCATTCTACGAGGCCACCATCACCCTGATACCAAAACCAGGCAAAGATGTCACAAAAAAAGAAAACTACAGACCGATATCACTGATGAATATAGATGCAAAAATCCTCAACAAAATACTAGCTAACAGACTCCAACAGCACATTAAAAAAATCATACACCATCAAGTGGTGTTTATCCCTAGGATGCAAGCATTCTTCAATATATGCAAATCAATCATCCTGATACCTCATATCAACAAACTGAAGGATAAAAACCATATGATCATCTCAATAGATGCAGAAAAACCTTTTGACAAAGTTCAGCATCCATTTATGATAAAAGCTCTCCAGATAATGGGCATAGAAGGAAATTACCTCAACATGATAAAAGCCATATATGAAAAACCAAAAGCCAGCATTGTTCTCAATGGAGAAAAACTGGAAGAATTCCCTCTAAGAACAGGAACAAGACAAGGGTGTCCACTCTCACCACTATTATTCAACCTAGTTTTGGAAGTTTTAGCCACAGCAATCAGAGAAGAAAAAGAAATAAAAGGAATCCAAATTGGAAAAGAAGAAGTAAAATTGTCACTCTTTGCAGATGACATGATATTATACTTATAAAACCCTAAAGACTCTACCAGAAAACTGCTAGCACTCTTTGATGAGTTTAGTAAAGTAGCAGGATACAAAATTAATGCACAGAAATCTCTTACATTCCTATGCTCTAACAATGGAAGAGCAGAAAGAGAAATTAAGGATACTCTCCCATTCACCATTGCAACAAAAAGAATAAAATATCTAGGAATAAACCTGCCTATGGAGGCAAAATTTCTGTATGCAGAAAACTTTAAGATATTGCTGAAAGAAATCAAAGATGACACAAACAGATGGAAGGACATATCATGTTCGTGGATTGGAAGAATGAACATAGTGAAAATGACTGTACTACCCAAAGCAATTTACAGATTCAATACAATCCCCATCAAATTACCAATGGCATTTTTCACAGAGCTAGAGCAAGAAATCTTACGATTTGTATGGAAACGCAAAAGACCCCGAATAGCCAAAGCAATCTTGAGAAGGAAAAATGGAGTTGGTGGAATCAGGTTTCCTGACTTCAAACTATACTACAAGGCCATAGTGATCAAGACAGTATGGACTGGCACAAATACAGAAAGAAAGATCAATGGAATAGAATAGAGAACTCAGAAGTAAGCCCAAACACATATGGGCACCTTATCTCTGACAAAGGAGGCACGAATATACAATGGAAAAAAGACAGCCTCTTCAATAAGTGGTGCTGGGAACATTGGTCAGCTGCATGGAAAAGAATGAAATTAGAACACTTCCTAACACCATACACAAAAAGGAACTCTAAATGGATTAAAAACCTACATGTAAGGCCAGACACTGTAAAACTCGTAGAGGAAAACATAGGCAGAACACTCTATGACATCCATCAAAGCAAGATCCTTTTGGACCCACCTCCTAGAATCATGGAAATAAAAGCAAGAATAAACAAATGGGACCTCATGAAACTTAAAAGCTTTTGCATAGCAAAAGAAACCATAAACAAGATTAGAAGGCAACCCTCAGAATCGGAAAAAAATAATTGCCAATGGAACAACGGACAAAGGATTAACCTCCAAAATATACAAGCGGCTCATGCAGCTTAATACCAAAAAAGCAAATAACCCAATCCAAAAATGGGCAGAAGACCTAAATAGACATTTCTCCAAAGAAGATGTACAGATGGCCAACACACACACAAAAAGTTGTTCAACATCACTAATCATCAGAGAAATGCAAGTCAAAGCCACAGTGAGGTATCACCTCACACCAATCAGAATGGCCATCATCACAAAATCTGGAAACAATAAATGTTGGAGAGGGTGTGGAGAAAAGGGAACTCTCCTGCACTGTTGGTGGAAATGTAAGTTGGTACAGCCTCTATGGAAAACAACTTGGAGGTTCCTTAAAAAACTACAAATAGAACTACCATATGATCCAGTAATCCCACTGCTGAGCATATACCCAAAGAAAGCCATAATCCCAAAAGAAACATGTACCATAATGTTTATTGCAGCACTATTTACAATAGCCAGGACATGGAAGCAACCTAAATGCCCATCGACAAATGAATGGATAAAGAAGATGTGGCATATATATATACAATGGTATATTACTCAGCTATGAAAAGGGATAAGATTGCGCTATATGTAATGAGGTGGATAGACCTAGAGTCTGTCATACAGAGTGAAATAAGTCAGAAAGAGAAAGACAAATATTGTATGCTAACTCACATATATGGAATCTAAAAATGTTGCTGATGAACTCAGTAACAAGAATAAGGACCCAGATGCAGAGAATGGACTGGAGAACTCGAGGTTTGGGAGGGGGCAAGGAGTGAAGGGGAAGCTGAGATGAAGCGAGAGAGTAGCACAGACATATATATACTACCAACTGCAATAGATAGCCAGTAGGAAGTTGTTATCTAACAAAGGATGTTCAACTCGAGAATGGAAGATGCCGTAGAGGACTGGGAGAGGGAGGATGGGGGGGACTCAAGGCAGGGTGGTTGGGGAGTCGAGGGAGGGAGGGAATATGGGGATATGTGTATAAAAACAGATGATTGGTTTACCCCCCAAAAAATAATAAATTAATTTTAAAAAAAAGCAACTAGACATACTGTTATGGGATGCCCCCTTGCCTTTGAGCTGTAGCTGCTACTTGTTATGTACTTCAGGAAGCCAAGGAATTCACACTGGGGTTACCTACCACCATGTGTCCCTTATCATGTCCTTTTCTTACTGGAGCAAAACGGGGGCTCTTGGCTGACCTCTTGGAGAATGGGAAAATATCAAACCATTCTTCTGGACAATCCCAACACAAGACTTCAAGTCACTTAAGCCCTAAATCTGGCCAAGTTGCTCCCAATTGATGCTGTGCAATCCCCAGAGCATGATTTCCTACATGTCATTGAGCTAGTGTACTCTAACAGACAGGACTTAACTTATCAACCCTGAGCTGAGCCAGATTTGGAACTCTTCACCAATGGCAGCAGCTTCATGGACCAAGGAAGGACACATGCTGGGTACCCAGTTGTAACCCTAGAAGAACCATTGACGCAGAATCCTTGCCCCCAGGGAACTCAGCTCAAAAGGCAGAAATCATTGTTCTGGCAAGGGTTCTTCCTCTAACTGAAGACAAGTGAGTAAATATATACATAGACTCTTGCTCTGCATTCTTCATGGTGCATGCTTGTGGGGCAATCTGGAAAGAAATGGTCCTCCTTACATCAAATAATAAGGACATAAGACATGCTTCTGAAATCTTGTCTCTACTAGAAGCAGTCTATAAGCAGTGACAAATGGCCAAAATGAATTTCCCAGGTTATCAAAATGGTGAAACTCATATAATAAAAGACAATCAATTAGCTGAGCAAGATGCAAAGAGGGAAGCAAAGGAAGGTGATTACCAAGGCATGATAGGATAACTTCTTCCACAGATTGACCTGTCAAAACACCAACCAGTGTATCTAGAAAATGACAAAGAAAGGGCCAAAGAATGGGGTTTTACTTTTGATAACATCTTACCTGGCTGGAAATGTAGTGTGAAAGGAATTGTTTTGATCTCCAAGATACTCTTGGTCACTGTGTTATGGCACATTCATAACAGTACCCATTACGGGAGAGACACCACTCCACAATGGATTCAAAAGTACATAGGGGGACCTAGTCTACAAAAGGCCATCTGACAAGTCACTCAGAATTGCATGACTTGTGTTAAAAATAACCCAAATGGTGCTACTAGACCCATCTCAAGGTGGGGAGTCAGCAATGAGTAACCTACCTTACTGAGAATTGGCAAATAAATATGTGCTAGTGTTTGTGGAAACTTTTTCAGGATGGGTGGAAGCATATCTCACTAGGACAGAAAAAAACTCCTAGGTGGTTAAAGCCCTCTTTAGGGAAATTATTCCCTGTTTTGGGTTGCCTAACACCCTTCAAAGTGATAAAGAGCCTGTACTTTAACATAACTTGGAAGTGTCCAAAGTGTTACATATCAATTGGAAACTACATTCATCCTGGAGGCCACAATCAATGGGAAAAACGGAAAATGAATCATATATTGAAAGAGAGCATTGCTGAAATATATCAGGAGAGTAATTAACTTGGCATAAGGCCTTGATAGTTGTCCTGCTACAGGTTAGAGTGGCTCCCCAAAGCAGGTCTTTTGAAATGTGGTATGATAGGTCATTCCAGGTGTCTGCTCAAATGGGAGAGTCTATAGATTCTTTAAAAGAACTGAAAATTGCAAACTATGTTAAAACTTTAGATACTATACTAACTTCTGTTCATAAGTTTTCTTCTAACAGGTCTGCCTATCCCATTGAAATATCCCTGCACCTTTTTTGACCCAGAAATTGAGTCCTTCTCAAATTCACCATCTGTGGGTTCACCACACTCGAATAAAACTTGCTCCTCCAGATATTGGGCAAGATGAGAGAAAAACAGCTTGGTCTTGTGAACCATAAGAAGATCCTTAGCTGCTGTTTCAAACAAAGCCTCCTACCAGATAAGTAATAATGACTTTTTTCTCCTCGTTTTTCTCACTACATGGATGACAGCAAATTTTTGGCAAGAAAGCACTTTAATCAAACTATCCCAAAGGGAAAACTTAAGCGATTGTTGGATATGTCATATGCTTCCCAAAACCTTTCATGTAAAATATTTCCCCTCAGTGGTTCTAATAGTTCATTTTGACATAGTACTAGAACCTGAGACTTTATATAATGTTGCTTCCCCAAACCTCGCTTTTTAGGTTCAGTTAGCTGGGGAACTTCCATCTGAAATAATCCCCATTGTGGTACAGTAGACTACTGGTCCTCCACAAACACTTGCCTTTCTCATGAGAAAATATGCTGCACCAAATCTCCCAAAATGCATGCTTGATAAATGTACAAGAAGTAAAAATGACACCAGATTGTGCCAAAAAGTTAACCAGGTAAGGTATCATGTTAGTAAAATATGAGAAGCCTTCAATGGATCCCACCCTTGGCTGGAGAAACTAATATCTCCACTAAAAATGAAGCTATTAATGATACTACCATGAAAGGAATAACTTTTGCTCCTCCAGATCATATTTTTGTCTGTTGTATAGGAAGTGACCCACCAACACGAGGGTGTGCACACCAATGTCTAGATAGATAGGAACTTGAAGAATCCTGCCTATTGGGACATTTTATAAACCCCCTTTCCATACGTAGCTTAGGAAGTCACACTTATCTCTCTAGGAATTATGTGTGTCTTAAAAGAGAGATGTTGGCAGGCTATCAGGACAGCATAGTACAAAGTTTTCTTGGTAACCTCATCCCAAGTGCTGCAGTTTATATTAACTGAGATATACAAATCTCTCTACCACAATTGAACAGATCACTGAAGACACTGAAAAAAACATAATGACCCAACAGATGTTTCTAGATTCATTGGCTTGGGTTGCCTTTGGTAACAGGTTTGCCCTGGATTTTCTCCTGGTAAAACAAGGAGGGGCATGTACAGTGGCCAACACCCTGTGCTGCCCTATATAAGTACTTCAGGAGAAGTCAAAACTCAGATAGACAGAAAAGTCCAAAAAGCCACCTGTTTACACGTACAAAAGTAGAATCCACTACAAGATCTGTTTTCATGGTTACCATCCTGCATAGGGGTACTTTCTGGGGAACTCTACAATGGTACATTTTAATCATCTTTATTACTGTATGTCTACTAGTTTTCAAGTGTTTGTCTAAGTTTTGTGACAGGGGCATCAAAAACAGGAGCAATGTCCTCATAATGCAAAATGTGTATGCCCAGCTTGAAACTCAAGAATACTTCCAATCCCAGTTTAATCAAATTCTTTCCACAGTCACCTCTTTCATGCCTCATCCAGCAGGAAGTAGCCAGAGCAGTCATAGCCCCTTTTCCCACAAGATTGTGGAATGGATATTGACAATGCAGAATTGTAACAGGGAAGACTTACTCTCACTCCATATTGAACCTATTTTAGTTCTAACCTTTGTGTTCTATTACTAATTGTTTTGCTTAATCATTCTAGCTCTGCACATAAGAACATAGCTCCATTTTGAAGAAACCCTACCTCCTGCATTGTGATAAAGCAACATAAACAAGAAAAATTAAGATTTGTCTTGTTGAGTTCTGCAGGAACTCATGATAAGACCAAATTAATGTTAACCAGAGTCAACTGATCAAGAGCAAAGAACTTTGTAACCTCCCTAAGACTGCAGCTGAGGCCCAGTTGCTTACCTCCCGACTGTACCTCCTTCTGCTTCCCCCTTCTCTTAGCATAAAAGAAGCTTGAATTCTAACCTGAGCAAGATGTGTCCTTAGGACATTAATCCTCCATCTTCTCAGTTTGCTGGCTTTCTGAATAAAGTTGCTTTTCCTTGCCCCAACATCTTGTCTCTCAACTTATTGGCCTGTCATGTGGCGAGTGATATGAGCTTGGACTCAATTCAATATGATTACTTTAGCTGCATTCCATATATTGGTATGTTGTATTTCTATTTTTATTTGTTTCTAGGTATTTTTAGTTTTACTTCTGATTTCTTCTTTGACTAATTTAGTTGTTCAGTAGCATGTTGCTTAATCTCCCCATATTTGTGAATTTTCTAGTTTTCTTCTGGTAATTGATTTCTAATTTCATACTGTCTTGGTTAAAAAGATGCTTGATATGAATTCAGTCTTCTTATTAAGACTTGTTTAGTGGCCTAATACATGATTATCCAAGATAATATTTCATGTGCTCTTGAGAAGAATATCTTGCATTTGGATAGAATGTTCTTTATATGTCTAAGTCCATCTGGTCTAACATGTTGTTTAAGGACAATATTTCTTTATTGATTTTCTGTCTCACTGATCTATTGATGTAAATGTAGTATTAAATTCCCTTATCATTATTGCTTTGCAACCTATTTCTCCTTTTATGTCTGTTAACATATGCTTTCTATATTTAGGTACTCCTATGTTGGTTGCATACATATTTACAAATGTTATATACTCTTGTTGTGTTTGCCCCTTTATAATTATGTAACAACCTCCTTTATCTCTTACTACAGTTTTTGTCTTAAGGTCTATTTTGTCTGATAAAAGTATCAGTACCCCTGCTGTCTTTTGGTTTCCATTTGCATGGAATATCTTTTTCCACCCCATCACTTTCAGTCAGTGTACGTCCTTACATATGAAGCAGGCAGCTATAGACATGTCTTGGTTTTTTATCCATTCATCCTATCATTTGCAGAATTTAGTTATTTCATATTTAAAGTCATTATTGATATGTATGTATTGCCATTTTCTTAATTGATTTTTGGTTCTTTTGTAATTATTTTGTTTTTACTTTTCTTCTCGTTCTCTTCTTACATGATATGATGATTTTCTGTAGTGGTGTGCTTAAATTTCATTCTCCTTATCTTTTTATTTATTTATTTTTTTGCCTGTGTTGGGTCTTAGTTGCAGCACATGGGATCTTTGTTGAGGTGTGCACCTTATCTCTAGTTGTGATGTGCAGTCTTCTCTCTAGTTGTGGCATATGGGTTTTCTCTTCTCTAGTTGTGGTGTGCAGGCTCCAGGGCATGTGTTCTCTGTAGTTTGTGGCACACAGTCTCTCTAGCTGAGGTACGTGATCTCAGTAGTTGTGGCATGTGGGCTTAGTTGCCCTGCGGCATGTGGGATCTTACTTCCCTGGCCAGGGATTGAGCCCACATCCTCTGCATTAGTAGGCAGATACTTTACCACTGGACCATCAGGGAAGTCCCATCATTATCCTTATCTTTTGCATACCGACAGTAGGTGTTTCCTTTGCGATTACCATGAGTCTTACATAAAACAACTTATATTTATCAAAGTCTATTGTAAGTTGATGATAATATAAGTTTGAACACATTAGAAACATAGTTTTATGTTTTTAATGTCTCAATTTACATCTTTTAATTTTGTGTATCCATTAACAAATTATTGTAGTTTTAGTTATTTTACACCTTTTTTCCTTTTAACTATCCTACTAGATTTTTTATTATTATTTTTTTTTCTGGGGGTACACCAAGTTCAATCATCTGTTTTTATACACATATCCCCATATTCCCTCCCTCCCTTGACTCCCCCCCCAACCCTCCCTCGAGTCCCCCCCACCCTCTCCGTCCTAGTCCTCTAAGGCATCATCTATCCTCGAATTGAACTCCCTTTGTTATACAACAACTTCCCACTGGCTATCTATTTTATAGTTGGTAGTATATATATATATATGTCTGTGCTACTCTCTTGCTTCATCTCAGTTTCCCCTTCTCCCCCCGCCCCCTCCAAAACCTCGAGTTCTCCAGTCCATTCTCTGCATCTGCATCCTTGTTCTTGTCACTGAGTTCATCAGTACCATTTTTAGATTCCGTATATGTGAGTTAGCATACAATATTTGTCTTTCTCTTTCTGACTTACTTCACTCTGTATGACAGACTCTAGGTCTATACACCTCATGACATATAGCTCCATCTCATCCCTTTTTATAGCTGAGTAATATTCCATTGTATATATATGCCACATCTTTTTTTTGGGGGGGGGGGTGTACACCAAGTTCAATCATGTGTTTTTATACACATATCCCTGTATTCCCTCCCTTCCTTGACTCCCCCCCCCTCGAGTCCCCCCACCCTCACCACCCCAGTCCTCTAAGGCATCTTCCATCCTCGAGTTGGACTTCCTTTGTTATACAACAACTTCCCACTGACTATCTATTTTACAGTTGGTAGTATATATATATGTCTGTGCTACTCTCTCGCTTCATCTCAGTTTCCCCTTCACCCCCCACCCCCTCCCAAACCTCGAATTCTCCAGTCAATTTTCTGTATCTGCGTTCTTATTCTTGTCACTGAGTTCATCAGTACCATTTTTAGATTCCGTATATGTGAGTTAGCATACAATATTTGTCTTTCTCTTTCTGATTTACTTCATTCTGTATGACAGATTGTAGGTCTATCCACCTCATTACATATAGCTCCATGTTATCCCTTTTTATAGCTGAGTAATATTCCATTGTGTATATATGCCACATCTTCTTTATCCATTCATTTGTTGATGGGTATTTCGGTTGCTTCCATGTTCTGGCTATTGTAAATAGGGCTGCAATAAACATTATGGTACATGTTTCTTTTGGGATTATGGTTTTCTTTGGGTATATGCCCAGTAGTGGGATTACTGGATCATATGGTAGTTCTATTTGTAGTTTTTTAAGGAACCTCCAAGTTGTTTTCCATAGTGGCTGTACCAACTTACATTCGCACTAGCAGTGCAGGAGAGTTCCCTTTTCTCCACATCCTCTCCAACATTTGTTGTTTCCAGATTTTGTGATGATGGCCATTCTGATTGGTGTGAGGTGATACCTCATTGTGGCTTTGACTTCCATTTCTCTGATGATTAGTGATGACCATTTTTTCATTTGTTTTTTGGCCATCTGTACATCTTCTTTGCAGAAATGTCTATTTAGGTCTTCTGCCCATTTTTGGATTGGGTTATTTACCATTTTGGTATTAAGCTGCATGAGCTGCTTGTATATTTTAGAGGTTAATCCCTTGTCTGTTGCTTCATAGGCAACTATTTTTTCCCATTCTGAGGGTTGCCTTCTAATCTTGTTTATGGTTTCTTTTGCTGTGCAAAAGCTTTTAAGTTTCATGAGGTCCCATTTGTTTATTCTTGCTTTTATTTCCATGATTCTAGGAGGTGGGTCAAAAAGGATCTTGCTTTGATGGATGTCATAAAGTGTTCTGCCTATGTTTTCCTCTAACAGTTTTATAGTGTCTGGCCTTACATGTTGATCTTTAATCCATTTGGAGTTTCCTTTTGTGTATGGTGTTAGGAAGTGTTCTAATTTAATTCTTCTACATGTAGCTGTCCAATGTTCCCAGCACCACTTATTGAAGAGGCTGTCTTTTTTCCATTGTATATTCGTGCCTGCTTTGTCAAAGATAAGGTGCCCATATGTGTTTGGGCTTACTTCTGAGTTCTCTATTCTATTCCATTGATCTTCCTTTATATTTTTGTGCCAGTACCATACTGTCTTGATCACTATGGGCTTGTAGTATAGTTTGAAGTCAGGAAGCCTGATTCCACCAACTCCTACTAGATTTATATGTGATTAACCAACACATTTTCAAAGTTAGGATATTCTGAATTTAAATATACACTTGCACTTGCAAGTGAGATATATACTTTTATATGTTTTCCTTTTACTAATCAATACCCTTTTGTCTCAGTTTAAAGAAGTCTATTTAAAATTTCTTGTAAGATCAGTCTGTTGGTTTTGAACTTGTCTGGAAAACACTTTATTCCTTCCTTTTGAGCAAAGCTTTACCATATAGAGTATTCTTGGTTTGCAGTTTTTTTTCCTTTCAGCACTTTGAGTGTATGTGCTACTCCCTCTGGCCTGAAATATTTCTGTTGAAGAAAATCTGTTGATAATCTTATGGGGGTTCCCTTGTATGTAACAAGTTGTTTTTCTCTTGCCACTTTTAATATTCTCTGTCTTTAAATTTTGACAATTTAATTACAGCTTGTCTTGATGTGGGTCTCTATGGCTTCATTTTCTTTGGAACTCTGGTCTTCCTGGATCTGGATGTCTGTTTCCTTTCCCAGGTTAGACAAATTTCAGTCATTAATTCTTTAAATAAATTTTTATCCCCTTTTCTCTTTCTTCTCTTTTTGGGACTCATCACCTGCAAATATTGGTCCTCTTGATGTGTTTCCATAAATCCCCTAAGCTATTTTTACTTTTTGTTTTTCTTTTTGCTGCTTTGCTTGGGTGAGTTCCACTGCCTTGTACTCCAGTTCACTGATCCTTTCTTCCATTTCAACTAATCTGCTACTGTATTCTTCTATTGTATTTTTCAGTTATCTTATTTTATTAATCCTCTATGTGACTTCAATTTTTTTTGTATTTTTGATCTCTCTATTGCAATTCTCCTGCGATCTGAAAATCTTTGTGATAATTATTTTTGAACTCTTTATCAGGTAAATCACTTACTTCCATTTCATTAAGGTCTTTCTGAGGCTTTACCTTGTTATTTTTTCTGAAATATGTTTCATTTTGCTTGATTCACTGTGTTGTTTTCTATGCATTAGATAAAATAGCCACCTCTTCCAGTATTGAAAGAGTCGCCTCATATTGGGGATAAAACTTTTCATTCAACCTTGTCCTAGCTCTTTATCTTTCAAATCTCTGTGATTTTCCAAGCAGCCGACTTTATTCTTAGTTGCCCACAGTAGCTGAGGTTGTGCCAAGACCCATTTTGATGTTTTTTGTTTTTGTTTTTCTGTTTGCCTTATGTGTAGGAGACACTCAGCTAGTTTTTAGGTTTCTTTCAGGTAATTTTTTCGTATTTGGCTGTAGATTTGGTATATCTGTGGGAAGATGTTAGTTCAGGATTCTTCTACATCACCAATCTGAACAAAAATCCTTAACTATTCTTAATGTTAACATTTGTTAATTTGTTATTTGCAGTTTATCTGAAGATAACACCTCCATTGGAACTGTTTTTATCAGATTCATCACTAATTGCCTGATTTATTGCCAAATATAGTGGAAAAACTATAATCCCCATCATTCTGTGCTCAGTGTCACTTGACTTTATAGCCAGTCTTTTCTACTTATAACTTTTCTCACTTGGCTTCCCCTAACACCAATTTCTCTTTTATGGAAGTCATTAAACAGAGATGATGGCAGGCAGATCAGGATATTGGATTTTATAGAGGAGGAGAAGTTGAATCTGATTACCATAATCTCATCACTACTGATCAAAGCCTCTGATTTATATGCCTAGGAGCATAGTTGTATCAGGGCATACAAAGGCGAATAAGTAGACATATTCATGAAAACCAACACTCAATATCTGACAATTAAACTGAGAGTAAATTTACTTTTACAGAAAATCCAACTGAGTTGGATACCAATATTGGTAAAGATATCCAATATTCATAGCACCTTTTATTGAAAAGACTGCTTTTTTTCTTATTCAATTTTCTTGGCACCATTGTCAAAACACATTTGACCATATAATAAAGTGTGTGTTACTGTACTCTCTTTTCTGTGCCATTAACATGTCTGTACTTAAGCCAGTATTGCTTTTATTGCTGTAGATTTATAGCAAGTTTTAAAATCAGGAAGTGTAAGTCTTCCAACTTTGTTTTTATTTTTCAAGATATTTTTGGCTATTTAGTGTCCCATGACATTCCATGTGAATTTTTGGATGGGTTTTTCTGATTCTGGAAAAGGTGATATAATTTTGACAGGGATGACATTGAATGTTTAGATTTCTTTGGGTAGTATTGTGATTTTAACAATATGAACTCTTCCAATCTGCAAACACAAGATGTGTTTCCACATATTTGTGTCTTTAGTTTCTTTTAGCAATGTTTTGTAGTTTTTATTCTATAAATATTTTACCGCCTTGGTTGTTTATTCCTAATAACTTTATTATCTTGATAGAACTGTGAATGTTTTCATTTTTTTAATTTATTCATAGTCATTGCATAAAATTGTAACAGATTTTTGTGTTGATACTGTATTTTACAAATTTGCTAAATTCCTGCATTCTAAAATACTTTTGTGTATGGAGTCTTCAGAATTTTCTAAATACAATTGTGCCATCTGTGAACATAGATACTTTAATTACTTCCTTTCAAATTCTATGCCATAAATTGTTTTTAAGCTCTTTATTGGAATATAATTGCTTACACTGCTGTCCCAGTTGTTGCTGTACAACAAAGTGATTCAGCTGTATTTATACATATATCCCCATATGCCTCCTTCCCATGACTCCCTCTCACCCTATCCATCCCAGCCCTCTAAGTCATCACTATTCATTGAGTTGATCTCCCTATGTTATGCAACAGCTACTCATGAGCTATTTTATATTTGGTAGTGTATATATGTCAATGCTACTTTCTCACTTCCTCTCACCTGCCCCTTTGCATTCTCCCCGTTTCCCCAAGTCCATTCTCTACATCTGCATCTGTATTCTTGCCTTGTCACTGCGTTCATCAGTACCATATTTTAGATTCCATATATATTAGTTAGCATACAGTATTTGTTTTTCTATTTCTGGCTTACTTTACTCTGTATAACAGATTCTAAGTCCACCCACCTCACTACAAATAACTCAATTTCATTCCTTTATATGGCTGAGTAATATTCCATTGTATATATGTGCCACATCTTCTTTATCCATTCATCTGTCGATGGGCATTTAGGTTGCTTCCATATCCTGGCTATTGTAAATAGTGCCACAGTGAACAGTGTGATACATGTATTTTTTTCTTTTTGAGTAATGGTTTCTCAGGGTATATGCCCAGTAGTGGGATTGCTCAGTCATACCATAGTTCTATTTTTAGTTTTTAAGGAACCTCCATACTGTTTTCCATAGTGGTTCTACCAATTTACATTCCCACGAAGAGTGCAGGAGGGTTCCCTTTTCTCCACATCATCTCCAGCATTTATTGTTTCTAGATTTTTTTGGTGATGGCCATACTGACTGGTGTAGGGTGATACCTCACTGTGGATTTGACATGCATTTCTCTAATGATTAGTGATGTTGAGGATTTTTTCATGTGTTTGTTTGCCATTTGCATGTCCTCTTTGGAGAAAGGTCTATTTAGGTCTTCTGCACATTTTTGGTTTGGGTTATTTGCTTTTATGGTATTAAGTTGCCTGAGCTGCTTGTATATTTTGGAGATTAATCCGTTGTCAGTTGCTTCATTGACAAATATTTTCTCCCATTCCGAGGATTGTCCTCTTTTCTTGTTTATGGTTTCTTTCACTGTGAAAAAGCTTTCAAGTTTCATTAGGTCCCATTGTTTATTTTTTATTTTATTTCCATTATTCTAGAAGGTTGGTCAAAAAGGATTTTGCTTTGATTTATGTCATAGAGTGTTCTACATGTTTTCCTATAAGAGTTTTAGAGTGTCTGGCCTTACATTTAGGTTTTTAATCCACTTTGAGTTTATTTTTGTGTATGGCATTAGGAAGTGTTCTGACTTCATTCTTTTACATGTAGCTGTCCAATTTTCCCAGCACCACTTATTGAGGAGGCTGTCTTTTTTGCATTGCATATTCTTACCTCCTTTGTTAAAGGTAAGGTGCCCATATGTGCATTGGCTTAGATATGGGCCCCCTCTTCTCTTCCATTGATCTATATTTCCTTTTTTTTTGTATCAGTACCTTACTGTCTTGATCACTGTAGCCAACACATATCCTTCTCAAACTCTTCCAAAATACAGCAGAAGGAGAAACACTCCCAAAGTCATTCTATGAGGACACCATCAGCCTGAAATACCAAAACCAGGCAAAGATGTCCCAAAAAAAGAAAATTAGAGCCCAATATCACTGATGAATATAGATACAAAAATCCTTAACTAAACACTAGCTAACAGAATCCAACAGCACATCAAAATAATCATACACCATTATCAAGTGGGGTTTATCCCTGGGATGCAAGGTTTCTTCCATATATGCAAATCAATCAATGTGATACATCATATTAACAAATTGGAGGATAAAAACCATATGATCATCTCAATAGATGAAGAAAAACTTTTGACAAAATTCAACATCCATTATGATAAAAAACTCTCCAGAAAATGGGCATAGAAGGAAATTACCTCAGCATAATAAAAGCCATATATGACAAACCAACAGCCAGCATCATTCTAAATGGTGAAAAAATGAAAGCATTCCCTATAATAACAGGAACAAAACAAGGATACCCACTATTACTAGTATTATTCAACATAGTTTTGTAAGTTTTAGCCACAGCAATCAGAGAAGAGAATGAAATAAAAGGAATCCGAATTGGAAAAGAAGTAAAATTGTCTCTCTTTGCAGATGACATGACATTATGCATAGAAAACCCTAAAGACTCTACCAGAAAACTGCTAGCACTAATTGATGAATTTAGTAAAGTAGCAGGATACAGAATTAATGCACAGAAATCTCTTGCATTCCTACACACTAACAGCAAATGAGCCGAAAGAGAAATTATGGAGACACTCCCATTTGCCATTGCAACAAAAGAATAAAATACCTAGGAGTAAACCTGCCTAAGGAAGCAAAAGACCTGTATGCAGAAAACTATAAGACACTAATGAAAGAAATCAAAGAAGATGCAAACAGATGGAGGGACATACCATGTTCTTGGATTGGAAGAACGAATATTGTGAAAATGAGTGTACTCCCCAAAGCAATTTACAGATTCAACGCAATCCCTATCAGATTACCAATGGCATTCTTCACAGAACTAAAACAAGAAATCTCATGATTTGTATGGAAATGTAAAAGACCCCGAATAGCCAAAGCAATCTTGAGAAGGAAAGACGGAGCTGGTGGATTAGGCTCCCTAACTTCAAAGTATACTACAACACCATTAACTTGTTTTTTTCACCTAGCTTCTCTGGCTAAAATTTCCAGTGTTATTTGCATTAGAAGTGGTGAAAGCAGGCACCTGTGTTTTTTTCCTGATCTTAGAGAAAAATCTTTGTCTTTCTTCATTAACTATAATTGAATAAAATATTAGTTGTGAACTTTTCATACAGGAACACATTATGTTTATAATGTCTCCCTTTCCTAGTCTTTTCATTTTTTTTTATCATGAGAGTCTTTTGAAATCTGTCTAATGCTTCTTCTTGTTCAGTTCAATTGATATGACTTGTTTTCAAACATACTCTGAATGTAGTGTACTGCGTTGATTTTCATAGGTAGAAAGATTCTTGCATTCTTGGAATAAATCCTACTTTTCATGGTTTAAAATTACTTTTTTACTAATCCAGATTAGCAAATTTTATTTTTATTTTATTATTATTGTTGTTTCTGAAAAAGTTATATATTTCAGGTGTATAACATCATAGTTCAATATCTGTATGCACTACAGAGTTTCACCACAGCAATTGCTGTTACCATCCATCACCATACAATTGATCTCCTTCCATACCATTTCACCTGAAACCAAGCCCTTTCCCCTCTGGTAACCACCAGTCTGTTCTATGAATCTACGAGTTTGTTTTGTTTTTTATGTTGTTGTTCATTGGTTTTATTTAATGTTTATTTGTTTGTAAGAATTCATATATAAGTGAAATCATCCAGTTCTTGTCTTCCTCCATCAGACATTTCATTTAGCATAACACACTCAAGATTTATCCATGTTGTTGTAAAACACAGGATTTCATTATTTTTATAAGTAATATATATATATTCATACAATATATACCATATCTTCTTTAAACATTCACCCATCAATATCCAGTTAAGTGTTTCCATATCTTGACTATTGCAAATAATGCTGCAATAAAACTGCAATTAAATTAGAGTTTCCCTGTTCTTTGGATAAATACCCCAAAATTGAACACCTGGATCATATAAGGATTCTATAATTAATTTCTGAAGAATCACCATGTTGTTTCTGTGAATGTATGACTGTTCCCCTTATTTTCCACATTTTCTCCAAATTTATTATTTCTTGTCTCTTTGATGACAGCCATTCTAGCAGGTGTGAGGTCACATCCCATTGTGGTTTTCACTTGAATTCCTTTGAATTCAGATCAACAAAATTATTGCCAAGAGACTGATGTCACTGACATTACTGCTTATGTTTTCTTGCAGGTATTTTATGATTTCAGATCTTATATTCAACTACTTAAACAGCTTTGTGTTAATTTTGTTTATAGGATAAGATAGTGGTCTAGTCACTTTCTTTTGCATAGTCTTTCCAGTTCTCCCAAAATCATTTATAGAAGAGACTCTTCTTTCTCCATTTTATATTTCGTGCTCCAAGGAGCAGTTCTTTCATCTCCTTGGATAAATTTATTTCTAGTCATTTACTTATTTTTGATGAAATTCTAATTGAGATTACTTTCTTTCCCAGAGTTCATTAGTGTAGAGAAAAGCAAAATATTTATGCATATTAATTTTGTAACATGTCATGTTACTGAATTCATTTATAAGTTATAATATTTTTAAAAAAAATATCTTTAAGATTTTCTATACATAGTATAATTTAAATCTGAAAATATAGTTTTACTTATTCCTTTCCAACTTGGGTACATTTTATTTCTTTTTCTTCCTTAATTACTGTGTCTAGAACTTACAATATCATGGTCAATAAGAGTGGTGAAAGTGGGCATCCTTTTCTTGTAACAGATCTCAGATAAAAAGCTTTCAGTTTTTCATCATTAAATACAATGTTATCTATAAGTTTGTAATGTGGTGAATTTTAACTGAAAACAGCTTAAATTCAATTACATACAAGGACTCTACACTTTTACACTCCCTCCACTTTTTTTTATTGATGCCACAATTTACATCTTGTCATGTTCTATATATAAACATAGTTTTGTAGTTATATATATTTTAATAATTTTAACTTTAATACCATCACTGTATTACAGTATTCTGTATTTGTCTATATATTTACCTTTACCAGTGAGTTTTATACTTTCATATGCTTTTAGGTTTCTCTTTAATATTATTTCATTTTAACTTGAAGAATTCCCTGTATTATGTCTTGCATGACTGGTTTAGCGATGAAGAACTCCATTAGGTTTTGTTTGTCTGGAAAATTCTTTATCCTGTTCCATTTATGAAGGAGAATTTTCCTGAATACAATATTCTTTTTTTTCAGGTTTTGAATATGTAATTGCATTCTCTCCTGGTCTACAAGGTTTCTGCAGAGAAATGCCCTGCTAGTATTATGGGGTTTCCTTTTTCATGATAATTTGCTTTGCTTCTGCTGATTTCAAAATGGTTTTTTAACCCCTCCCTCTATCTTGCCCCTCCCCCTTTCCTTCTTGCCTCTGGTAACCACAAGTTTGTTTCTTTATCTGTGAATCTGTTTCTTTTTTTGTTATATTCACTAGCTTCTTTAGTAAAAGATTAGATTTTAGATTCCACATATAAGTGATATCATAGAATACTTGTCTTTCTCTATCTCACTTATGTCACTTAGCATAATACCCTCCAAGTCCATGCATGTTATTAAAAATGGCCAATTTTTGTTCTTTTTTAGGCTGAGTAGTATCCCATTTTGTGTGTGTGTATGTGTGTGTGTATGTGTGTGTGTGTGTGTGTGTGTGTACATATATCACTATCCATTCATCTGTTGAAGAATACTTAGGCTACTTCCATATCTCAGCAATTGTAAGTAATGCTGCTAAAAATATTAGGGTGCATGTATCTTTCCAATTAGATCTTCATTCTTTTTTTAAATATACCCAGGAGTGGAATTGCTGCTTCATATTGTAGTTCTGTTTTTAGTTTTCTGAGAAACCTTCATAATGTTTTCCACAGTGACAACACCAATTTACACTCCCACCAACAGTGTATGAGAGTTTCATTTTCTCCTCATCCTTATCAACATTTATTTGTTCTCTTTTTGATGATAGCCATTCTTACAGGTGTGAGGTGATATCTCATTGTGGTTTTGATTTGCACTTCCCTGATGATTAGCAATGCTGAGCATTTTTTCATGTGACTGTTGGCTATCTGAATTTCCTCTTTGGAAAAATGTCTATTCAGTTCTTCTGCCCGTTTTTAAATTGGGTTTTTTGCTTTTTATGTTGGGTTGTATGAGCTGTTCATATACTGAATATTAATTCCTTACTTGTTATATCATTTGCAAATATTTTCTCAAAGACAAAGTAGGTTGACTTTTCATTCTGTTGATAGTTTGCTTTGTAAACACTTTTTACTTTAATTAGGTCCCATTTGTTTATTTTTGCTTTTATTTCCTTTGCTTTGGGAGAGAGATCCAAAAAATATTGCTATGATTGAGGTCAAAGAGTATTCTGCCTATATTTTCCTCTAGGAGTTTTATGGTTGCCAGTCATATTTATATCTTTAATCCACTTTGATTTTATTTTTGTATATGGTGTTAGAGAATGTTCTCACCTCTTTTTTTATATGTAGCTGTCCAGTTTTCCCAGCACCACTTACTGAAGAGACTGTATTTTCTACATTGTATATTCTTGCCTCTTTTTTCATAGGTTGATTGACCATAAGCATGTGGGTTTATTTCTGAGCTGCCTATTCTGTTCCATTGATCTATATGGCTTTTTTTTTTCTAGTACCATACTGTTTTGATTACTGTAACTTTGTAGTATACTTTGAATTTAAGAACGTGATTCCTCCAGTTCTGTTTTTCCTCAAGGTTGTTTGGCTATTTGGACATAACACATCTTCCTAATTCAATTATCTGTTGATGGACACTTGAGTTGTTTCCATGTTTTCATTATTGTTAATACTGCTGTTATGAACATTGTGGTCCATGTATCTTTTCGAATTAGAGTTTTTGTTATGTCTGCTGTCTACCAAGGAGTGAGATTGCTGGATCATATGGTAGCTCTATTTTTAGTTTTTAAAGGAAACTCCATTCTGTTTTCCATGGATGTTCTCCATACATATTCTCTTACTATTATTGTATTTTGTCAGTTTCTCCCTTTATATCTGATAGTATTTGTTTTACATATTTAGAAGCGCTTCTTCAGAGTGCATACATGTTAATGAGTGTCATATCCTCTTCTTGTATTGACCTCTTTATTATTATATAATGCCCTTTTTTGTATTTCCTTATAGCCTTTGTTCTAAAGGCTATTTTGTCTGATATAAGTATTGTTACCCCAGCTTTCTTGTCATTTCCACTTGCATGATATATCTTTTTCCAGCCCCTCAATTTCAACCTGTGTGTGTCTTTCATCATAAAGTGAGTTTCTTGTAGGCAGCATACTTTTTAAAGAACTTTTATTGAGATACAGTTAACAGACAACAAACTGCATGTATTTAGAGTGTACAATTTGGTATCCCAATCTCTCAAGTCATTCCCTCTCTTCTTTCCCCACTTGGTGTCCATATGTTTGCTCTCTACATCTGTGTCTCTATTTCTGCCTTGCAAACCAGTTGATTTGTACCATTTTTCTATAATCCGCATATATGTGTTAACATATTATATATTTTTTTCTCTTTCTGAATCACTTCACTCTGTATGACAGTCTCTAGGTCCATCCATGTCTCTACAATTGTCCCAGTTTCATTGCTTTTTACAGCTGAGTAATATTCCATTGTATATATGCACCACATCTTTTTTATCCATTCATCTGTTGATGGACATTTAGGTTGCTTCCGTATCCTGGCTATTGTAAAAAGTGCTGAGATAAACATTATGGTACATGTTTCTTTTTGGATTATGGTTTTCTCAGGGTATTTGCCTAGTAGTGAGATTACTGGATCATATGGTAGTTCTATTTTTAGTTTTTTAAGGAACCTCCAAACTGTTTTCCATAGTGGCTGTACCAACTTACATTCCCATCAACAGTGAAAGAGCGTTCCCTTTTCTCCACACCTTCTCCAGCATTTACTGTTTGTCGATTTTCTGATGATGCCCATTCTCACCGGTGATGTTGAGCAGTATTTCATGTGCCTCTTGGCCATTCGCATGGCTTCTTTGGAGAAATACCTATTTAGGTCTTCTGCCCATTTTTTGATTGGGTTGTATGTTTTTTTGATATTGAGTTGGAAGAACCATTTATATATTTTGGAGATTAATTCTTTCCCTGTTGATTCATTTGCAAATATTTGCTCCCATTCTGAGGGTTGTCTTTTCGTCTTGCTTATAGTTTCCTTTGCTGTGTAGAAGCGTTGAAGTTTCATTAGATTCCAATTATTTATTTCTGCTTTTATTTTCATTACCCTAGGTGGTGGATCAAAATAGATCTTGCTGTTATTTACATTGAAGAGTGTTCTTCTTAAGTTTTCCTCTAGGAGTTTTATAATGCCTAGCCTTACATTTATGTCTTTAATCCATTCTGAGTTTATTTTTGTGTATGGTGTTAAGGAGCGTTCTAATTTCATTCTTTTACATGTAGCTGTCCAGTTTTCCCAGCACCACTTATTGAAGAGGCTGCCTTTTCTCCATTGTATATCCTTGCCTCCTTTGTCATAGAGAAGTTGACCATAGTTTACCTCTGGGCTTTCTATCCTGTTCCATTGATCTATATTTCTGTTTGTGCCAGTACCATACTGTCTTCCTCACTGTAGCCTTGTAGTATAAAGAAACTCAGGGAGCCTGATTCTACCAACTCCGTCTTTCCTTCTCAAGATTGCTTTGGCTATTCAGCGCCTTTTGCATTTCCACACAAATCATAAAATTTCTTGTTCTAATTCTGTGAAAAATGCCATTGGTAATTTGATCAGGATTGCATTGAATCTGTAAATTGCTTTGGGTAGTATAGTCATTTTCACAATGTTTATTCTTCCAATCCAAGAACATGGTATGTCCCTCCATCTGTTTGTGTCCTCTTTGATTTCTTTCAGTAGTGTCTTATAGTTTACTGAACACAGGTCTTTTACCTCCTTGGTTAGGCTTATACCTAGGTATTTTATTCTTTTTGTTGCAATGGTGAATGGGCTTGTTTCCTTAATTTGTCTTTCTGATCTTTCATTGTTAGTGTATAGAAATGCAAGAGATATCTGTGTGTTAATTTTGTATCCTGCAACTATACAGAATTCATTGATTATCTGAAGTAGATTTCTTCTTGCATCTTTAGGATTTTATATATATAATATGTCATCTGCAAACAGTGACAATTTTACTTCTTCTTTTCTAATTTGGATTCCTTTTATTTCTTTTTCTTCTCTGATTGCTGTGGCAAGGTCTTCCAAAGCTATGTTGAATAGTAGTGGTGAAAGTGGACATCCTTGTCTTGTTCCTGATCTTAGAGGGAATGCTTCCAATTTTTCACCATTGAGAATGATGTTTGCTGTGGGTTTGTCATATATGGCCTTTATTATGTTGAGATAGGTTCCCTCTACGCCAATCTTCTGGAGAGTTTTTATCATAAATGCCTGTTGAATTTTGTCAAAAGCTTTTTCTGCATGTATTGAGATGATCATGTGGTTTTTATACTTTAACTTATTAATAGGGTGTGTTGTATTGATTGCTTTGCATATATTGAAGAATCCTTGCATTCCAGGGATAAACCCCACTTGATCATGGTGTATGTTCCTTTTAATGTGTTATTGGATTCTGTTGGCTAGTATTTTGTTGAGGATTTTTGCATCTAAATTCATCAGTGATATTGGTCTGTCATTTTCTTTTCTTTTTTTTTTTGTAGTACCTTCATCTGGTTTTGTTATCAGGGTGATGGTAGCCTCATAGAATGAGTTTGGGAGTGTTCCTTCCTCAGCAATTTTTTGGAAGAGCTTGAGAAGGATGGGTGGTAGCTCTTCTCTAAATGTTTGATAAAATTCATCTGTGAATTCATCTGGACTTTTGTTTGTTGGGAGATTTTTAATCACAGTTTCAATTTCATTACTTGTGATTGGTCTGTTCATATTTTCTATTTCTTCCTGATTCAGGCTTGGAAGTTTATACCTTTCTAAGAATCTGTCCATTTCCTCCAGGTTGTCCTTTATATTGGCATATAGTTGCTTGTGGTAGTCTTTTATGGTGCTTTCTATTTCTGCAGTGTCTGTTTTAACTTCTCCTGTTTAATTTTTAGTTTTATTGATTTGAGTCCTCTCCCTCTTTTTCTTTATGAGTCTTGCTAGAGATTTATCAATTTTATTTATCTTCTCAAAGAAGCAGCTTTTCGTTTTATTGATTTTTGCTAATGTTTTCTTTGTTTCTATTTCATTTATTTCTGCTCTGATCTTTATGATTTCTTTCTGCCTACTAACTTTAGGTTTTGTTTGCTCTTCTTTCTCTAGTTTCTTTTGGTGTATGCTTGGTTGTTTATTTGGGATTTTTCTTGTTTCTTGAGGTAGGATTTTATTGCTATAAACTTTCCTCTTAGAACTGGCTTTGTTGCATCCTAAATGTTTTGGGTCATTGTGGTTTCATTGTCATTTGTCTCTAGGTATTTTTGATTTCCTCTTTGATTTCTTCAGTGATCTCTTCGTTATTTAGTAGCATATTGTTTAGCCTCCACTTGTTTGTGTTTGTTACAGTTTTTTTTTTCCTGTAATTGATTTCTAATCTCATAGTGTTGCAGTTGGAAAAGATGCTTGATAAGATTTCAATTTTCTTAAATTTACCAAGGCTTGATTTATGACCCAAAATGTGACCTATCCTGGAGAATGTTTCATGTGCACTGGAGAAGAACGTGTAATCTGCTGTTTTTGGATGTAATGTCCTATAATGTCTATTAAATCAAGTTGATTTATTGTGTCCTTTAAAGCCTGTGTTTCCTTATTAACTTTCTGTGTGGATTATCTGTCCATGGGTGTAAGTGGGGTGTTAAAGTCCCTCACTATTATTGTGTTACTGTTGATTTCCTCTTTCATAGTTGCTATTATTTGCCTTATGTATTGAGGTGCTCTTATATTGGGTGCATGCATATTTATAATTGTTATGTCTTCTTGGATTGATCCCTTGATCATTATGTAGTGTCCTTTCTTGTCTCTTGTAACATTTTTTATTTTGAAGTCTATTTTATCTGATATGAGTATTGTTACTCCAGCTTTCCTTTGTTTTCCATTTTCATAGAATATCTTTTTCCATCTCCTCACTTTCATTCTGCATTTGTCCCTGGGTCTGAAGTGGGTCTCTTGTAGACAGCATATATATGGGTCTTGTTTTTGGGCATTCAGCCAGTCTTTGTCTTTTGGTTGATGCATTTAGTTCATTTACATTCAAGGTAATTATCGATATGTATGTTTCTATTACCATTTTCTAAATTGTTTTGCTTTTGTTTTTGTAGGTTTTTTTTTTCTCTTCTTATGTTTCCCACTTAGAGAAGTTCTTTAGCATTTGTTGTAGGGCTAGTCTGGTGGTGCTGAATTCTCTTAGCTTTTGCTTGTCTGTAAAGCTTTTGATTTCTCCCTCAGATCTGAATGAGATCCTTGCTGGGTAGATACTTCTTGGTTGTAGGTTCTTCCCTTTCACCACTTTAAATATATCATGCCTCTCCCTTCTGGCTTGCAGAGTTTCTGCTGAGAAATCAGCTGTTAACCTTACGGGAGTTCCTTTGTATGTTATTTGTTGTTTTTCCCTTGTTGCTTTTAATAACTTTTCTCTTTAATTTTTTGTCAATTTGACTACTGTATGTCTTGGTGTGTTTATCCTTGGTTTTATCCTGCCTGGGACTCTCTGCACTTCCTGGTCTTGAGTAGCTATTTCCTTTCCCATAGTAGCGAAGTTTTCAACTATAATCCCTTCCACTATTTTCTTGGGTCGTTTCTATCTCTTTTCTGCTTCTGGGACCCCTATAATGTGAATGTTGGTGCATTTATCATTGTCACAGAGGTCTTTTAGGCTGTCTTCAGTTCTTTTCATTCTTTTTTCTTGACTCTTTTCCACATCAGTGATTATCACCATTCTGTCTTCCATGTCACTTATTTGCCCTTCTGCCTCAGTTAATCTGCTATTGGTTCCTTCTAGTGTACTTTTCATTTCATTTTTTTGTGCTGCATATCTCTATTTGTTTGCTCTTTAATTCTTCTAGGTCTTTGGTAAACTCTTCTTGCAACTTTTCGATCTTTGCATCCAGTCTTTTTTCAAAGTTCTGGATCATCTTCAATATCATTATTCTGAATTCTTTTTCTGGAAGGGTGCATATCTCCTCTTCATTTAGTTGTTTTTCTAGGGTTTTATCCTGTCCCTTCATCTGGTACAAAGTCCTTTGCCATTTCATTTTTTCTATCTTTTCTGTGGCTGTGGTTTTATGTTCCACAAGATGAAATACTGCTGACACTGCTTGATATTTTTGTCTGCCCTCTTGTGGAGGAAGCTACCTAGGAGGCTCGTGTGTGCTTCCTGATGGTAGGGACTGATGGTGGGTAGGGCTGGGTGGGTGGAGCTCAATAAGACTTTAATCTGATTTGGTGGGCAGAGCTCAGTAAAATTTTAACCTGCTTGTCTGCCAATGGGTGGGGCTGTGTTCCCCCTTGTTGGTTGTTTGACCTGAGGCTACCCAACACTGGAGCTTACAGGATCTTTGGTGGGGCTAATGGCAGACTCTGGGAGGGCTCATGCCAATGAGCACTTCCCAGAACCCCTGCTGCCAGTGCCCCTGTCTCCTTGGTGAGCCACAGCTGCCCCCTACCTCTGCAGGCAACCGTCCAACACCAGCAGGTAGGTCTGGTTCAGTCTCCTATGGGGTCACTGCTCATTCCCCCTGGGTCCTGATGAGCACACTTTTTTGTGTGCCCTCCAGGAGTGGAATCTCTGTTTCCCCCAGTCCTGTTGGCTTCCTGCAATGAAATCCCGCTGGCTTTCAAAGTCTGAGTCTCTGGGTATTCCTCCTCCTGTTGCTGGACTCCCAGGTTGGGAAGCCTGATGTGGAGCTCAGAACCCTCACTTTAGTTGGTGGACTTCTGCGGTATAACTGTTATCCAGCTTGTGAGTCACCCACCCAGCATTTACGGGATTTGATTTTAATGTGATTGCACCCCTCATACCATCTCATTGTGGCTTCTCATTTGTCTCTGGATGTGGGGAGTCTTTTTTGGTGAGTTTGAGTATCTTTCTGTTGATGATTGTTCAGCAGTTAGTTGTAATTCCGGTGTTCTTGCAAGAGGGAGTGTGTGCATGTCCTGCTATCCCACCATCTTGACCCTCTCTCTTGTAGGCAACATATTGTAGGTTCTTGTTTTTCTTTTTAATCCACTTGGCCACTCTATGTCTTTTTAATTGCAGCACTTAATCCATTGAAATTTAAAGTAATTATTGAAAGGTATATAGTTTTTTTTTCCATTTTGATCCTTGATTTCCAGAATTTGTGTTAATTCTTCTTTTAGAATTTCTTTTTATTTTTGATTTTCCGTTTGTGGTTTGATATTTCTTTTGTAGTATCTTTGAGTTTCTTCCTTTTCGGTTTTTGTAAATCTATTGTAAGTTTTGAATTTGTGGTTTCCATAAAGTTCAACTATGTTGACCCATAACAATATCTACCTGCTTTAAACTTAAAGTCCTTCAAGTACAAACACATTCTAAATGATCTACATTCCCTCTTCCATGTTTTGTGTTTTTGATGTCCTATTTTACATCTTCATGTGTATCCTTTCACTTTTAGTTGTAGTTATGATCAGTTTCACAATTTTTAACTGTTTTTTCATCTATGTACTGGCATGTTTAAGTGATATTCAATTGTTTTATATATTTGACTTTCCTATTGTGTTTTTTCGCTTTCCTGTATATTCTTGCTTCCTTCCTGTTGAGAGAAGACCATACAAGTTTCTTTTAGGGTAGGTTTAATATTGCTGAATTGTTTTAGTTTTTGCTCATTTGAGAAATTCTTTATCTCATCTTCTATTTTAAATGATAATCTTGCTGGATTGAGTATCTTAGTTTGCAGGGTTTTTTCCTTTTCAGAACTTTGGACATATCATGTCACTACCTTCTGTAGTGCATAGTTTCTGCAGAGAAATTGGATGATAGCCTTGTAACTGATTCTGTTTTTCTCTTGCTGTCTTTAGAATCGTCTATCTTTCACTTTTGCCATTTTAATTATGATATGTCTTGACATGGATCTGATGGATTCATCTTGTTTGGGACCCTCTGTGCTTCCTGTACCTGGATATCTGTTTCCTTCCTTAGGTTTAGGAAATTTTCAGCCATAATTTCTTCAAATACATTTTGAACACTCTCTTTCTCCTCTCCTTCTGGAACTCCTATTATATGTAGATTGGCACACTTTTTATTTTCCAATATTTTGCTTCCTACTTTTAAAATTTGTTTCTCCATCTGCAGTTCTGATAGGGTGATTTTTATTATTCTATCTCCCAGATCATTTATTGGTTCTTCTGCATCGTTTACTCTGCTCTTCATTAATTCTAAATTAGTTTTTATCTCAGCAATTTAATTGTCTATTTTTGATTAGTTTATCTTCATAGTTTCTATTTCCCTGTTACAGTGATCTGCATTTCTATCAATAATCTTTCTTATTTCTTTAGCATTTTCATTACCTCCTTTTTGAACTCGGTGTCTAGTAGACTGGTGAGCTCTGTTTCATCATTTGTTCTTTCAGGGAATTTCTCTTATTCTTTTAATTCAGAGTAGTTCCTCTGCCTTTTCACTTTACTTAAATTTCTCTGTTTCTATGAATTTAGGAGAAACCACTATCTGCTGTTGTCTTGAAGGGGTGGTTTCATGTGGGAGGCTTTCTGTTTAGACTATGTGTGTCAATATTTTTTGGCGTGAGAGCTGGTTTTGATTTGGACATTTGCCACATCTTTCCTAAGGGTGTGCTGGCCAATATTCACTTGATAGTGGGTGGTGTTGGTGTTGTAGTATCTAGAGTCTGTGTGGATATGAGGTGGGGCTTCCTGTTTTCTCTGCAGTAATCACCACCATGATGGGGGCAGGTCTGTTTCCCAGTTGTTGGAGTAGAAGTCCTGAGATTCTGGCTCCATTAAGCTCTGCTTCCCTTGAGTGCATGCCATGTCCCAATTGAGGTGATTCCTGACACAAAGGAGGAGTGTGAGGTCACAGAGGACCTATATGCAGCCTGTATAGACATCTGTGGCTCCACTCACTAGCCCAAGGTCACATCCCTTCTTCTGCTGTGTTCATTCCAGGTTTAGTGCAAGGCTGTGATGTGGAGTAGGCTGGGTTTGGAGGTTGAGGCATTGTGTCTTCAAGAATTAAGGTTATTGTGTTGCCACCTGAGATCTGGGCTGCCTCTGTGGCAGACTTCTCCCAGGACCTGTCTGCCCCAGGTCTAGCACTTAGCTGTGGTGTGGAGTGAGCAGAACCAGGGCACTCTCACTGGTAGATGAAGTGCTGTATACACCTGCCCAGAGATGGTTTGCCTGAGATTCCATGCTTAGCTGCCACACTCTCTTGTGGTGTCACCTGGTGAGCATACTGACAATGTCCACTATGTGTCCATCTCCTGGCTTGTGCACCCGCTGGCGCTGGGCTCTGTAGCTCCACCCAGATTACATTCCATGCCCTTGGAGCTGTCTCTGCGTAGCTAGATTGAGTCCCCTCCGAGGGTGTGTCTGCCAGAGATTCAGTGTTTAGCTGTATCGTGTTCTTGTTGCACTGTCCCATGCATGGATTGACAATGTCTGCTGTGTCTAAAGCAACCACCCCTTGTGTGTGCTGACAATGTTCTCTGTGGTTCCACCCAGATCAGCCCAGATGCCTTAGTCTATCTCTGCATAGGTAGACTAAATCTTTGCCCAGATTTCATGTAAGGCTGTGGTGTATAGTGAGTGGGACCAGGACATTTGCCTCTTTGGATTAGGAAGACTGGCAAGGCAGCAGCTGCCAGTGCAATGCTCTTTCCATACTAATTGTTAACAAGTCACCATGCAAGCATTCATTGTGAGTAGAATATAGGCTTATCAAGCTTTCCCATCTCTCAGCAGATTTCTCTGCAGACAAAGGGGCCTCTTTCCTCTGTTCATTGACCCCCAGGAATGGGATGTCCAGATTGTGGCTCAACATGCTTACTTCCCAGGGTAAGAGTCTGCCTGTGTGCACATTCCTTCCTTGCAATTCTCTCCCAAGATCACAAGTCCAAACCTGATACCTTTTATTCCCATCCTACCCAGTTATGTGGAAATCTTTCTTGCAGCTTTGGTTGTGTAGGAGTTTTTCTGCCACTTTCCAGTTACTTTTCCATGAGAATTTTTCTACACGAAGATGCATTTTTGATGTGTTTTGGAGAGAGATGAGCTCCATATACTTGTAATATGCCATCTTGATGCCCCTCTAACAATTTTGGCTTTTTTATATTCCATATATAAATGATATCTTACACTATTTGCCTTTTCCCTGATTTATTTAGCTAAATATCCTCAAAGTCCATCCACATTTTCACAAAAGAGAGGATTTCCTTCTTTCTGATGCACAAATAATATTCCATTGTATATATATTCCACATCTTCTTTATCCATTGATGGACACTTAGGCTGTTTTTATATCTTGGATACTGTGATTAATGCTGCATTAAACATAAGAATGCCAACATCTCCTTTCATTGTTTTTATTTCCTTTAGGCATAAACACTGAAGTGTAAATTCTGTGTCACATAATAGTTCTATATTTAATTACTAAGAAAACTCTATACCGTTTCCATAGTGGATGAACCAATTTACATTGCCTCCAAGTGTGCACAAGTATTCCCTATTCTCCATAATTTTTCCACCACATGTTATCTACTGTCTTGCTGAAGACAGTTATTTAAACAGATGTGAGCTGGTATCTCATTGTGGTTTTGATTCAATTTCCCTGATGATTAGTGATGTCAAACCTCTTTTCATGTACCTGTTGGTCATTTGGATGTCTTTGGAAATATGTCTATTTAGTTCCTCTGCCTATTTTCAAATTGGATTATTTTGTTATTGGTTTGTATAAGTTTTTGTATGTTGTGGATATTAAACCTTTAATATATAGTTTGTAAATATTTTCTTTTATTCTATAAGTGGCCTTTTTCATTTTGTTGACTATTCCTTTTGCTGTTCTTATGCTTTTAAATTTAATGTATGAGGGTGAGTCAAAATTTATCCCCACTCCAGTTATATTAAAACTTCTGGGAAGAAAGATGGTGGCAAAGTATAAGGATGTTGGAATGCATCCCTCTACACAGATGCATCAGGAATACATCAAAAGATGTAATAATTCCTACAGAGAACCAGCTGAACACCAGTAGGTGACCTCAGGCACCAGAAAGGACTGCAAAGATCCTGACATAACTGGGTAGGACAGAGGGTTAAAAAAAAAAGGAGAAAGAGGAGAAGAAAGGAAAGGGATGGGTCCCACACCCTGGGGTGGGGGGATCTGAAACAGTGGGGAGATTGCTGAATTTGGGGAAATGTTCCTTATCTGATGGGGAAACCCCTTCTCCAATGGGGAATTTCCCTCAGTCAGAAGGGAGGCATTTGGGACTGTTCAAAGAGGATGAAGTGGCTGCTCTGTGGCAGATGGGAAAGTGTGAGAAACACAGGGAGGGTCTGCACCACAGCTCAGGGTGTCTGGACTGAGATATCGGTTCACAGATGAAAGGGGGTCTGGGAGCTGGAACGTGGAAACTGGAGAACTGGTTCAGGGCGAGAAACATTGTTGGCAGTTGGGAGAAAGACTGAGAGGACAGGTGGGAAGAAATCCACAGCAGAGAATGCCTACCGTGGAAAGATGGGCTGCCATGATGGTGGCCCAATACTGCTGACTCACAAGCAGGGAGGATGAGCCACGGGTGTAGCCTCTCTCTCAGTGCCTGCAACGGACAAAGGAAGGACCCCTCTGGGCCTGACTAACAAAGCCAGGGATAACAAAGGCCCCTGGGCCGGGCTGGCCTACAGTGCCTGCAGCTGAGAGCCAAAAGTCTGCAGAGTGGCCAGCTCTGGAGACATTCTGCTTACACCTGAGTCACCAGCTTCCCACTGCAAAAAGCACTGCCACGGCTGGCTGAGCTGCCAGGTAGGGTGCCACAGCAGAGCTGTAGCAGGGAGGAGGGGCTGTGGTTGTAGTCACTCTCTAGGCCTGAGCCTTCGGTGTCCCTCTGCAACAGGCACCACCTGAGCTGCCTGAGCCTCTGTGACCCAGGCAGGGTGCCACTGCTCACTCACTCCCAGGGGAAGGACCCACCATTGTATGCTCTCTCTCCCCACACACCAGCACTTACAAACAATAAAAGGAGCACTGCTGGTCACAGAGTAACACAAAAAGCCCAAGATGGATAGAAGGACACACAGATGAGACCCCAAGGAAAGAGAAATATTATTGATTCTATTGATATGGTCCATTCTGGGGTCAGATCTAGTTTTTTTTTTAATTAATTATGATCTTAGCCCTAAGGTATCTATATGTTTTATAACATTTTTTTTTATTTTAGTTTTTCTTCTATTTTTATTTTTAGCCTGTTTATATATTTCTATTTCTAGCTAAGTTCTTTGTAGTGCTGAATGTATCTCTCCTACCTTCTTTTCCTCTGTATCTTTTATAAATTTCTATTTTTTTCTTTTTCTTTTCATATTTCCAGTCACAATACACTCTTCCATTGCCCTGTATTCTATGCATTTTGGTTTCTTTTATCTTAATATATGTATAATCAATATTATCACTTGGCTCTGTTTCTTGCTTTATTCTCCAGATGACACACTGCTTTGGTTTTTATTATTAGGTTTTGTCTTTATCTTAGTTCTGATTATAATTGTCTGATTTTGTGTTGGGAATCTTGAGTCTGTCTGATTGTACTTTTGCTTTTTATTGTATTTGATACTAGCTTTCAAAATTTCCCTGGATATATGTTTGTGTGCATGTTTTCTTTTTTTAATTAATTACAATTGTAGTCATAAGGGACCTACACATATTATAACATATTTTTTATTCTTTTATTCTATTTTTTCTTCTTTTTTTATTTTTAGCCTTTTTACATATTTCCATTTCTAGCTAAGATTTTTGTAGTGCTAACTTTATCTCTCCTACCTTCTTTCCTTCACTATCTTTTATACATTTCTATTTTTTCTCTCTTTTCTTTTTCTTTTCATATTTCCAGTCACACTAAATTCTTCTCTTGCCCTGTCTTCTATCCTTTTTTAGTTCCTTTTATCTTAATATACTTATAAGCAATATTATTGGTCTGCTATGCTTCCTTGCTTTATTCTCCAGATGGCACACTGATTTGGTTTTTATTATTGGGTTTTGTCTTTATCTTAGTTCTAAGTATAATTGCTGATTTCATTCTGAGAATTTTCAGTCTGTCTGGTGGAACTCTTGCTCTTTATTATATTTGATCCTGGCTTTCAAAATCTCCCTGGATTGTGTTTATGTCTTTGTGCTTTTGTTTTTTGTTTTTTGGTTTTGAATTTCTGTTGGTTTTCTCTTTGACTGATTGCATACTGGGTTCTTCTGTCAGGTCTTTCTAGTGCCTTATGTTCTATTGGAGTCAGTAATTGTGTGTCTTATACATGTATGTGTCCCTTGACTTAGTATTTGCTTGACTCAACACTCTGCCATTAGCCTGTGGCTTGAAGAGTCTTCTTTAAACGACTTTATTGCCAAGAAAAGCAACCTCTGAATTCTGGACTACTCAATCAGAAGTCAGGTAGGAAGCTCTGGGGAGGGAGCACCGAATCCATGATGCTAGAATACTAGGGAGTCCTCAGACACAGGGAAGATTGACTGCAGAGAACTCTCACAGAGCCCTGTATCAGAATCTAAGACCCAGCTTTGTCTGACTGTCTGCAACTGCCAGTGCTGGACACCTCACACCAAAGTACAAACAAGACAGGAATACAAACCCACCCATCGGCACACAGACTATCTAAAGGCATATTAACAGTACAGATATCCTAAAACACACCACCTGACATGGGTCTGCTCATCAGAGAGAAAAGACACAAAGCCACACATCAGAAAGCAGACACGAGACCTCCCCCCCACCAGGAAGCCTACCTAAGACACTAGACAAACCACATCACAGGAGGCAGAGGGCAGAAACAAGAGGAATTACTACTAAGTAGCATAGGAAAAGGGACCCCCCCCAGGAAGCCTACTTAAGACACTAGACAAACCACATCACAGGGGGCAGAGGATAGAAACAAGAGGAATTACTACTAGGCAGCACAGGGAAAGGAGACATCACATCCTATAAATTAGGCAAAATGATAAAACAAAGAAACACCATGCAGGCAAAGGAGCAGGGAAGAAAACCCACAAGAAGAAATGAATGAAGAGGAAATAGGAAAATTGCCTGAAAATGAATTCAGAGTAATGATAGTTCAGATGATCCAAAATCTCGATAACAAAAAACAGAAAATACAAGAAAAAGTTAACAAGGACTCAGAAGAACTAAAGTGCAAGCAAACAGCAATGGACAACCAAATAACCGAAATTAAAAATATTCTAGATGGTATAAACAGCAGAATAACTGAGGCAGAAGAACGAGTAAGTGAGTTGGAAGATAGAATGGGGGAAATAACTGACAAAGAGCAGGAATGAGAAAAAAGAATAAAAATAATGGAAGACAGTCTCAGAGACCTTGGTGACAACAATAAGGGCACCAACGTTCAAATCATAGGCATCCCAGAAGAAGAAGAAAAAAAGAAAAGGTCTGAGAAAATATTTCAAGAGGTTATACTGGAAAACTTCCCAAACATGGGAAAGGAAATAATTAATCAAGTCCAAGAAGAGCAGAGAGTCCCATACAGAATAAATACAAAGAAAAATACACTGAGGCACATATTATTCAAATTAACGAAAATTAAACATGAAGAAAAATATTAAAAGCAGCAATAGAAAAGCAACAAATTACATGTAAGGGAAAACCTATAAGGATAACAACTGATCTTTATGCAGAAGTTCTGCAGGCCAGAAGGGGATGGCTGGACATACTGAAAGTCTTGAAAGAGAAAAGCCTACAGCCAAGAATACTCTACCCAGCAAGAATCTCATTCAGATTTAAGGGAGAAATCAAAAGCTTTACAGACAAGCAAAAGTGAACAGAATTCAGCACAAAAAAACCAATCTCACAAAAATTGCTAAAGAAACTTTTCTAAGTAGGAAAAACAAGAGAAGGAAAAGACCTACATAAACAAATCCAAAACAACTAAGAAAATGGTAATAGGAACACACATGTCAATAATCACCTTAAATGTAATTGGATTAAATGCTCCAACCACAAGACACAGAATGGCTGAATGGATACAAAAACAAAACCCTTATGTATGCTGCTTAAAAGAAACCTGCTTCAGACCAAGGGACATATATACACTGAAAGCAAAGGGATTGAAAAAGATATTCCATGCAAATGGAAGTCAAAAGAAAGCTGGAGTAACAATACTCATGTCAGAAAAAATGGACTTTAAAGACTATTACAAGAGACAAGGAAGGACACTACATAATGATCAAGGGATCCATCCAAGAAGAACATATAACAAGAGTAAATATCTATGCGTGTAACCTCAATACATAAGGCACATGCTAACAGCCATAAAAGGGGAAACCGACAGTAACACAATAATAGGAGACCTTAACACCCCACTTACATCAATGGACAGATCATCCAAACAGAAAATAAATAAGGACACACAAGCTTTAAATGACACATTAGACCACCTCGATATAATTGATTGAGATAATTATAGGACATTCCATCCAAAAATGACTGCATACACTTTCTTCTCAAGGGCACATGGTACTTTTCCCTGGATAGATCACATCTTGGGTCACAAATCAAGCCTCCGTAATTTCAAGAAAATTGAAATCATATCAAGCATCTTCTCTGAACACAACGCCATGAGACTAGATATCAATCACAGGAAAAAAAGTGTAAAAAGTTTAAACACATGGAGGCTACACCATATGCTAATAAACAACCAAGAAATCAATAAAGAAATCAAAGAGGAAATCAAAAAATATCTGGAAACAAATGACAATGAAAATACAACAACCCAAAAGCTATGGGATGCAGCCAAAACAGTTCTAAGAGGGAAGTTTATAGCAATACAGTCCTACCTTAAGAAACAAGAAAAATATCGAGTAAACAACTTAACCTTACACCTAAAACAATTAAAGAAAGAGCAAAGAAACCCCAAAGTGAGCAGAAGGAAAGAAATCATACAGATCAGAACATAAATAACTGAAAAAGAAAGAAAGGAAACAATAGCAAAGATCAATGAAAATAAAGGCTGGTTCTTTGAAAGATAAATAAAATCGATAAACTATTACCCAGACTCATCAGGAAAAAAAGGGAGAAGATGCAAATCAACACAATTAGAAATGAAAAAGGAAAAGTAACAACTGACACCGCAGAAATACAAAAGACCATGAGAGACTACTACAAGTAACTATATGTCAATAAATTGGATAACCTGAAAGAAATGGATAAATTCTTAGAAAAGTACAATCTTTCAAGACTGAACCAGGAAGAAATAGAAGATATGAACACACAAATCACAAGTCTGGAAATTGAGACAGTAATTAAAAATCTTCCAATAAAACAAAGCCCAGGGCCAGAAGTCTTCACAGTCAAATTCTGTCAAATCTTTAGAGAAGAGTTAACACCTATTCTTCTCAAATTCTTACAAAATAGAGCAGAAAGAGGAATACTCCAAAACTTATTTTATGAGGCCACCATCACCCTGATACCAAAACCGGGCAGAGATGTCACAAAAAAGAAAAAAAAGAAAAGAAAATTACAAACCAATATCACTGATGAATATAGATGCAAAAATCCTCAACAAAACACTAGCAAACAGAATCGAACAGCACATTAAAAAGATCATACACCATGATCAAGTGGGGTTTATCCCTGGAATGCAAGGATTCTTCAATATATGCAAATCAATCAACGTGATACATCACATTAACAAATTGAACTGGAAAAATCATATTATAATCTCGAGAGATGCAGAAAAAGCTTTTGACAAAATACAACAACCATTTATGATGAAAACTCTCCAGAAAATGGGCATAGAAGGAAATTACCTCAACATAATTAAAGTCATATATGAGAAACCAAAAGCCAACATCTTTTTAAATGTTGAAAAACTGAAAGCATTCCCTCTAAGAACAGGAACAAGACAAGGGTGCCCATTCTCACCACTGTTATTCAACATAGTTTTGGAAGTGTTAGCCACAGCAATCAGAGAAGAAAATGAAATAAAAGGAATCCAAATTGGAAAAGAAGAAGTAAAATTGTCACTCTTTGCAGATGACATGCTATTATACATAGAAAACCCTAAAGTTTGTACCAGAAAACTGCTAGCACTAATCAATGAATTTAGTAAAGTTACAGGATACGAAATTAATGAACAGTAATCCTTTGCAGTCCTATACACTAACAATGAAAGAGCAGAAAGAGAAATTAAGGAAACTCTCCCATTTTTCATTGCAAAAAAGAATAAAATACCTAGAAATAAACCTGTCTAAGAAGGCAAAAGACCCATACACAGAAAAATATAAGACACTGATGAAAGTAATCAAAAAAGATACAAACAGATGGAGGGATTTACCAAGTTCTTGGCTTGGAAGAGCCAACATTGTGAAAATGACTACCCTACTGATAGCAATTTATAGATTCAGTGCAATCCCTATCAAATTACCAATGACATTTTTCACAGAACTACAGCAGGAAATCTTATGATTTGTATTGAAATGCAAAAGACTCGGAACAGCCAAAGTAATCTTGTGAAGGAAAGAGAGAGTTGGTGGAATTAGGCTTCCTGACTTCAAACTATACTTCAAGGCCACAGTGATCAAGACAGTATGGTACTGGCACAAAAATAGAAAGGAAGATCAATGGCAGGGTATAGAGAACATAGAGGCAAATGCAAGCACATATGGGCACTTTATCTTAGACAAAGGAAGCATGAATATACAATGGAAAAAAGAGAGCCTCTTCAATCAGTGGTGCTGGGAAAATTGGACAGCTACATGTAAAAGAATGAAATGAGAACACTTCTTAACACCATACACAAAATAAACTCCAAATGGATCAAAGACCTAAATGTAAGGCCAGACACTATAAAACTCTTAGAGGAAACATAGGCAGAATGCTCTATAACATACATCAAAGCAAGATCCTTTTTCACCCACCACCTAGAATAATGGAAATAAAATCAAAAATAAACAAATGGCACCTTATGAAACTTAAATCTTTTGTACAGTGAAAGAAACTATAAACAGGAAAAGAAGACAACCTTCAGAATGGGAGAAAATACTTGCCAATGAAGCAATGGAGAAAGGATTATTCTCCAAAATATACAAGCAGCTCATGCAGCTAAATACCAAAAAAGCAAAGAACCCAATCCACAAATGCGAGGAAAGCCTAAATAGACATTTCTCCAAAGAAGACATACAGATGGCCAACCAACACATGAAAAGATGGTCAACATCACTAATCATTAGAGAAGTTCATGTCAAAGCTACAGTGAGGTATCACCTAACACTAGTCAGAATGCCATCACCCAAAATTCTGGAAATAATAAATGCTGGAGAGGGTGTGAAGAAAAAGGAACTCTCCTGCACTGTTGGTGGGAATGTAAGTTGGTACAGCCACTATGGAAAACCGTCTGTAGCTTCCTTAAGAAACTAAAAATAGAACCAGCATATGATCCTGTAATCTCATTACTGCACATATACCCAGAGAAAACCATAATCCAAAAAGTAACATGCACCATAATATTAATTGCAGCACTATTTACAATAACCAGGACATGGAAGCAACCTAAATGCCCATCAACAGATGAATGGATAAAGAAGATGTAGCACATATATACAATGGAATATTATTCAGCCATAAGAAGGGATGAAATGGAGGTATATGGAATGAGGTGGATAGACCTAGAGTCTGTCATACAGAGTGAAGTAAGCCAGAGAGAGAAAAACAAATACTGTATGCTAACTCATATATACAGAATCTTCAAAAAATGGTACTGATGAACCCAGTGACAGGGCAAGAATAAGGATGCAGTTGCAGAGAATGGACTGGAGGACACGGGGTCGGGGGGACAGAGAGCAAAGGGGAAGCTGGGCCGAAGTGAGGGATTAGCATAGACATATTTACACTACCAACTGTAAAATAGATAGCTAGTGGGAAGTTGCTGTATAACAAAGGGAGATCAATTCGATGATGGGTGATGCCTTAGGGGACGGACAGGAAGGGTGGGAGGGAGTCATGGGAGGGAGGGGATATGGGAATATATGTATAAATACAGCTGGTTCTCTTTGGTGTACCTCAAAAGCTGGTATAAGAGTGTAAAGCAATTATATTCCAATAAAGGGCTTAAAAAAATAAAAACTTCTGTATATTCTTCAGTCAGTGTGTGGATAATTTTTGACTCACCCTCCTAGTTCTACTTGTTGATTTTTGCTTTCTTCTCGGTGCTTTTGTTGTCATATCTAAAATCATTGTCAAGACCAATGTTGATGAGCTTCTTTTCTATGTTTCCTTCTAAGCATTTTATAATATCAGGTCTTACATTAGGTCTTTGATCCATCTCAAGTCCATTTTTATGAGCGATGTAAGGTAGAGCTTCAATTTTATTTTTTTCTCCAGGTGTTTATACAGTTTTTTCAGCACAATTTATTGAAGAGTCTATCTTTTCCCCATTTTGTATTCTTGGATCCCTTTTCAAATGTTAGTTGACAATATATGTTAGGGATTAATTCTGGGATCTCTACTCTCTTCTGTTTGTCTTTGTATCTATTTGAGATGGTACAATACAGTTGCATTTCTTTTTGCTTTATGATTATTCTTATTTTTTTTTAAATCCAAGCATTCATTGATTATTTTATTTTTATTTTATTTTTTATTTTTTTATTTTATTTATTTTTAAGCTCTTTATTGGAATATAATTGCTTTACATTGTTGTGCCAGTTTATGCTGTACAACAAAGTGAATCAGCTGTATTTCTACATATATCCCCATATCCCCTCCCTCCCACAACTCTTTCCAACCCTCCCTATCTCACCCCTCTAAGTCATCAACAATCATTGAGTTGATCTTGTGTTAGGCAGCAGCTTCCAACTAGCTCTCTATTTTACATTCGGTGCTGTATATATGTCAATGCTACTTTCTCAATTCTTCCCAGCTTCCCCTTTGCCCCCCCCCCACATGTGCTTAAGCCCTTTCTTGCATCTGCATCTTTATTCTTGCCTTGTCACTGGGTTCATCAGTACTATATTTTTAGATTCCATATATATGTGTTAGCATACAGTATTTGTTTTACTATTTCTGGCTTACCTCACTCTGTATGACACACTCTAGATCCATCCAAATCACTACAAATAACTCAATTTCATTCCTTTTATTGCTGAGTAATATTCCATTGTATATATATGCCACATCTTCTTTATCCATTCATCTGTCGATGTACATTTAGGTTGCTTCCATGTGCTGGCTATTTTAAATACTGCTGAAATGAACAGTGTGGTACATGTATCTTTTTGAATTATGGTTTTCTCTATGTGTATACCTAGTAGTGGGAATGCTGGGTCATATGGTAGTTCTATTTGCCAATGGAACAAATGACAAAGGATTAATTTCTAATCTCATAGCATTGTTTTTGGAAAAGATGATTGATATAATTTCAATTTTCTTAAATTTACCGAGGCTACCTTTATAGCCCAGCATGTGATTCATGCTGGAGAATGTTCCATGTGCACTTGAAAAGAAGGTGCATTCTGCTGCTTTCAGATGGAATGCCCTATAAATAACAATTAAATCCACCTGATCTAATGTGACATTTAAGACCTGTGTTTCCTTATTGATTTTCTCTCTGGACGATCTGTCCATTGATTAAGTGGGGGGTATGAAAGTCTTTCACTATTATTGTGTTAATGTCAATTTCCCCTTTTATGGCTTCTAGCATCTGCCTGATACATTGAGGTCCTCCTACATTGGGTACATATATATTTACAATTGTTGTGTCTTCTTTGATTGATTCCTCGATCATTAGGTGGTGTCCTTCTTTGTCTACTGTAACAGTCTTTATTTTAAAGTTTAGTTTTTTTCCAATATGAGTATTACTTATCTAGCTTTCTTTTGATTTCAATTGCATAGAATAGCTTTTTCCATTCCCCACACTTCTGTCTGCATGTGTCCCTAGATCTGAAGTGGGTCTACTGTAGACAGCATATATCTGGTCTTGTTTTTGTATCCATTCATCCAGTCTATGTCTTTTGTTTAGAATGTTTAATCCATTTATGCTTAAAGTAATTATCAATATGCATGCTCTTATTGTAATTTTGTTAATTATTTTGGATTTGTTTTTCTAGCTCTTTTTTCTTGCTTTCCTCTTTTGTTCTCTTGTGATTTGATGTCCATCTTTCATGTTGTGTTTGAATTCCTTTTTCTTTTTTGTGTGTATATCTATTGTAGATATTTGGTTTGCAGTTACCTTGAAGTTTGATATAGAAGTATATACATATAAACAAGATTGTTTTAAGTAGCTGTTAATTTCAAATGCATTTCCAATATCCTTTATTTGTACTCTCCTCTTCTCACTATTGCTGATTTTGATATCATATTTGTGTGTGGATGATTTACTAACTCTACTGTATATTTGCCTTTACTGGTGAGCTTTCCCACTCACAATTTTCTTGTTTCTAGTTGTGTTCTTCTGTTTTCCACCTATAGAATTGTCTTACATTTTGCTTGTCTGTAATGCTTTTAATTTATCCATTGAATCTGAACAAGAGCCTTGCTGGGTACATTATTCTTGGTTGTAGGTTTTTCCCTTTCATTACTTTAAATATATCATGCCACTCCCTTTTAGCCTGCAGAGATTTTGCTGAAAATCATTTGATATTTTTACAGGGATTCCCTTGTATGTTATTTGTTGCTTTTCCCTCGTTGTTTTTAACATTTTCTCTTTTTTAAAAAATTTTTTTCAGTGTGATTCATATGTGCCTTGGCATGTTCCTCCTACAGTTTCTCCTGTATGGGACTCTCCATTCGTCCTCAATTTAAGTGACTGTTTTCTTTTCCATGTAAGGTAATTTTTCAGCTATAAGCTCTTCAAATATTTTCTCACAGCCACTTCTAAACACAGCCCTTGAAATGGCCCTGTCTAGCAGAGGGACAAGAATCACCTCCACCCACAAGTGGGCTGGAGTCAGTACCACCCAACAGGAAGCCTGTCTGCTCATGGGTAAGTCTTTGTTCCTGCCCTGTTGGTTAGTTAGTCTGAAGTGTCCTTACAATGGAGCCTACAGGCTGTTGGCTGCAGCCAGGTCTTGGTGTCAGAATGGTGGCCTCCAAGACAGCTCATACCAGTGCCTACCCATTACCTCTGCAACCAGTGTCCTTCCTGCAGTGAGCAACAGCCATCCCCCACTTCCCTAGGAGGCTCTCCAAGATCAGCAGGTAGGTCTGGTCCAGGCTCCTATGAAATCACTGCTTTTCATCCTGGGTCCCACTGCACACAAGATCTTGTGTGCATCCTCTGAGAGTGGAGTCTATTTTTATCCCAGTCTTGTGGAGTTCCTGCAATCAAGCCCTGTCTAAACCAACTGCTCTGGGGGGCTCTTCCTCCAGATGCCTGTTTCCCAGACTGGGGATTCTGACGTGGGCCTCAGAAGTTTCACTCCTGTTGGAGAACCTCTGCAATATAGGTATTTTCCAGTTTAAGGGTCACCCCCACGGTGGGCATGGGATTTAATTGCATCATGAATACACCCCTCCTACCATCATATTGTGGCTTCTTTCTCTTTGGACGTAGAATATATGTGGTTTTTCCTCCTCCTCCTCCTCCTCCTCCTCCTCCTCCTCCTCCTTCTTCCTCTTCTTCTTCTTCCTCTCCTTCTTCTTCTTCTCCTTCTTCTTCTTCTCCTTCTTCTCCTTCTTCTTCTTCTCCTTCTTCTTCCTCTTCTTCTTCTTCTTCTTCTTCTTCTTCTTCTTCTTCTTCTTCTTCTTCTTCTTCTTCTTCTTCTTCTTCTTCTTCTTCTTCTTCTTCTTCTTCTTCTTCTTCTTCTTCTTCTTCTTCTTCTTCTTCTTCTTCTTCTTCTTCTTCTTCTTCTTCTTCTTCTTCTTCTTCTTCTTCTTCTTCTTCTTCTTCTTCTTCTTCTTCTTCTTCTTCTTCTTCTTCTTCTTCTTCTTCTTCTTCTTCTGCTTGTGTCAGGTCTTCATTGTGATATACGGGATCTTCATTGTGGCATGCAGGATCTTTCATTGCGGTGCTAGGGCTCTTCACTGAGGTGTGTGGGCTTCTCTCTAGTTGTGATGTGTGGGCTTCCCTCTAGTTGTGCCTGTGGGCTTTCCCTTCTCTAGTTGTGGTGCATGGGCTCCAGGGCACATGGGCTATGTAGTTTGTGGCATACAGTCTCTCTAGTTGAAGTGCACAGGCTCAGTAGTTGTGGCATGTGGGCTTAGTTGCCCCACAGCATGTGGGATCTTAGTTCCCTGACCAGGGATTGAAACCGGCATCCCCCACATTGCAGGATAGATTATTTACCATTGGACCACCAGGGAAGTCCCAGAAGTAGGGTGTTTTTTGTAGGTTCCAGTTTTTTTGTCAATGGTTGTTAGGCAGTTAGTTTTTATTTTATATTTTTTTTGGTGAGAGGTGGTGAGCTCGGTTTCTTCTACTCTGCCAACATGTCCAAAGGCAACATATGGTATTATTAATGACAGCCAATCTAACAGCATTGAGGTAATATTGCGGTTTTAAATTTTCTTGATGATTAATATATTTTCATGTACCTCTTTGCTATTTGGATGTCTTCATTAAAAAAAGTCTATTCAATTTCTCTGCTCACTTTTAATCACGCCATATGTTTCATGTTATCAAGTTCCATATGTTTCTTACATATTTTTGATATTTATACCTTATCATATGTGGAGTTTGCAAATATTTCCCCAATTCTATAGGTGGCTTCTTATGTTCTTGCATTATTTACTTTGCTGTAATAAAGCTTTTTATTTAGATTCAGTCCCATTTGTTCATTTTTTATAGTATTGCTTGTGATAGTGGTGTCATAATAAAAAAAAACTTTGTTTTTGTTTGTTTTAAAGCTCTTTATTGGAATACAATTGCTTTACAATATTGTGCCAATTTTTCAAGTACACCAAAGTGAATCAGCTGTATTTGTACATATATCCCCATATCCCCTCCCTCCTGCAACTCCCTCCCATCTTCCCTTACCTGACCCTCTAAGTCATCACCCATAATCAGGTTTATCTCCCTATATTATGCAGGAGGCTCCCACTAGCTATCTATTTTACATTTGGTAGTGTATATATGTCAAAACTACTCTATTTCATCCCAACTTTCCCTTTGCCCTCCCTGACCCAGTGTCCTCAAGTCTGTCTCTACACCTGCATCTTTATTCTTGCCCTGTCACTGGGTTCATCACTACCATTTTTTTTAGATTCCACATACATGAGTTAGCATACAGTATTTATTATTCTCTTTCTGGCTTACTTCTCTCCGTATGACAGACTAGGTCTATCCAACTCACTAAAAATAATTCAATTTCATTCTTTTTTTAATGGTTGAGTAATATTCCATTGTATATATGTGCTACATCTTCTTTATCCATTCATCTGTTGGTGGGCATTTAGATTGCTTCCATGTCCTGGCTGTTGTAAACAGTGCTGCAATGAATATTATGCTACATGTTTCTTTTTGGATTATGGTTTTCTCTGGGTATATGCCCAGTAGTGGGATTGCTGGGTCATATGGTAGTTCCAGTTTTAGTTTTTTAAGGAACATCCAAACTGTTTTCCATAGTGGCTGTACCAACTTACACCCCCACCAACTGTGTAGGAGGTTTCTCTTTTCTCCACACCCTCTCCAGGATTTGTTTCTAGAATGTTTGATGATGGCCATTCTGACTGGTGTGAGGTGATACCTTATTGTGGCTTTGACTTACATTTCTCTACTGATTAGTGAGGTTGAGCATCTTTTCATTTGTTTGTTAGCCATCTGCATGTCTTCTTTGGAGAAATGTCTATTTAGGTGTTCTGCCCGCTTGTGGATTGGGTTATTTGCTTTTTTGGTATTAAGCTGCATGAGTTGCTTGTATGTTTTGGAGATTAATCCTATGTCAGTTGCTTCATTGGCAAATATTTTCTCCCATTCTAAGCATTGTCTTCTCTTGTGTATGTTTTCTTTTGCTGTGCAAAAGCTTTTAAGTTTTGATAGGTCCCATTTGTTTATTTTTGATTTTATTTCCATTATTCTAGGTGGAGGGTCAGAAAGGATTTTGCTTTGGTTTATGTTATAGGGTGTTCTGCCTATATTTTCCTCTAAGAGTTTTATAGAGTCTGGCCTTACATTTAGGTCTTTAATCCATTTTGAGTTTATTTTTCTGTATGGTGTTAGGAAGTGTTCTTATTTCATTCTTTTACTTGTAGCAGTCTAATTTTCCCAGCACCACTTAATAAAGAGGCTGTCTATTTCCATTCTATATTCCTGCCTCCTTTATCAAAGATAAGGTGCCCATATGTGTGTGGACTTATCTCTGGGCTTTCTATTGTGTTCCATTGATCTCTATTTCTATTTTTCTGCCAGTACCATACTATCTTGATCACTGTAGCCTTGTAGTATAATTTAAACTCAGGGAGCCTGATTCCTCCAGCTCAGTCTTTCCTTCTCAAGATTCCTTTGGCTATTCAGGGTCCTTTGCATCTCCATAGAAATCATAAAATTTCTTATTCTAGTTCTGTGAAATATGCCATTGGTCAATTGATAGGGATTGCATTGAATCTGTAAATAGCTTTGGGTAGTATACTCATTTTCACAATGTTGATTCCTCCAATCCAAGAACATGATATGTCCCTCCATCAGTTTGTATTGTCTTGATTTCTTTCATCAGTGTCTTATAATTTTCAGCATACAGGTCTTTTGCCTCCTTAGGTAGGTTTATTCCTAGGTAGATTAATACTTTTGCTGCAATGGTAAATGGGAGTGTTTCCTTAATTTCTCTTTCTGCTCTTTTGTTGTTAGTGTATAGGAATGCAGGGGATTTCTGTGCATTAATTTTGTGTCCTGCCATTTTACTAAGTTCAGCGAATAGTGCTACCAGTTCTCTGGTATAATCTTTAGCGTTTTCTATGTATAATATCATGCCACCTGCAAAGAGTGACAATTTTACTTCTTTTCCCATTTGGATTCCTTTTATTTCATTGTCTTCTCTGATTGCTGTGGTTAAAACTTCCAAAGCTATGTTAAATAATAGTAATGAGAGTGGGCACCCTTGTCTTATTCTTGTCCTTAGAGGGAATGCTTTCAATTTTTCACCATTTAGAATAATGTTGGCTGTTGGTTTGTCACATATGACTTTTATTATACTGAGGTGACTTCCTTCTGTGCCCACTTTCTGGAGAGTTTTTATCATAAATGGATTTTGAAATTTGTCAAAAGTTTTTCTGCATCTATTGAGATGATCATATGTTTTTTATCCTTCAATTTATTACTATGATGTATCACATTGATTGATGTTCATATTTTGAAGAATCCTTGCATCCCAGGGAAAAAACCCAAGTGATCATGGGGATGATCTTTTTAATGTGCTGTTGGATACTGTTAGCTAGCATTTTGTTGAGGATTTTTGCATGTATATTCATAAGTGATATTGGCCTGTAATTTTCTTTTCTTGTGACAACTTTGTCTGGTTTTAGTATCAGGGTGATGGTGGCCCGTAGAATGAATTTGGGAGTGTTCCTCCTCCTGATATATTTTGGAAGAGTTTGAGAAGGATAGTTAGCTCTTCTCTAAATGTTTGGTAGAGTTCGCCTGTGAATCCATCTGGCCCTGGGCTTTGGTTTGTGGAGAGATTTTTAAGCATACTGACAATTTCAGCGCTTGTGATTGGTATGTTCCTATTTTCTGTCTCTTTCTGCTTCACTTTTGGAAGATTGCACTTTTCTAGGAATTTATCCATTTTTCCGGGTTATCCAATTTATTTGCATATATTTGCTTCTAGTAGTCTCTCATGATCTTTTGTATTTCTGTGGTGTTGGCTGTTACTTCTCTTTTTTCACTTCTAATTATGTTGATTTTTGTCTCTCCCTTTTTTTCAGGATGAGTCTGGTTAACGGTTTATGAATTTTATTTATCTTCTCAAAGAACCAGCTTTTACTTTTATTGATCTTTGCTATTGTTTATTTCATTTCTTTTTCATTTATTTCTTTTTTTTAATTTTTAATTTTTTTATTATTTTCGGGGGGTACACTAGGTTCAATCATCTGTTTTTATACACATATCCCCGTATTCCCTCCCTTCCTTGACTACCCCCCCGAGTCCCCCCCACCCTCCCCACCCCAGTCCTCTAAGGCATCTTCCATCCTGGAGTGGGACTCCCTTTGTTATACAACAACTTCCCACTGACTATTTTACAGTTGGTAGTATATATATGTCTGTGCTACTCTCTCGCTTCATCTCAGTTTCCCCTTCAACCACACCCCCTCCCATACCCCGAGTTCTCCAGCCCATTCTCTGTATCTGGGTCCTTATTCTTGTCACTGAGTTCATCAGTACCATTTTTAGATTCCATATATGTGAGTTAGCATACAATATTTGTCCTTCCCTTTATGACTTACTTCACTCTGTATGACAGATTGTAGTTCTATCCACCTCATGACATATAGCTCCATCTCATCCCTTTTTATAGCTGAGTAATATTCCATTGTATATATATGCCACATCTTCTGTATCCATTCATTTGTTGATGGGCATTTAGGTTGCTTCCATGTCCTGGCTATTGTAAATAGTGCTGCAATAAACATTATGGTACAAGTTTCTTTTGGGATTATGGTTTTCTTTGGGTATATGCCCAGCAGTGGGATTACTGGATCATATGGTAGTTCTATTTGTAGTTTTTTAAGGAACCTCCAAATTGTTTTCCATAGTGGCTGGACCAACTTACAGTCCCACCAACAGTGCAGGAGAGTTCCCTTTTCTCCACACTCTCTCCAACATTTGTGGTTTCCAGATTTTGTGATGATGGCCATTCTGATTGGTGTGAGGTGATAACTCATTGTGGCTTTGACTTGCATTTCTCTGATGATTAGTGATGTTGAGCATCTTTTCATGTGTTTCTTAGCCATCTGTATGTCGTCTTTGGAGAAATGTCTATTTAGGTCTTCCGCCCATGTGTGGATTGGGTTATTTGCTTTTTTGGTATTAAGCTGCATGAGCTGCTTGTATATTTTGGAGATAAATCCTTTGTATGTTGTTTCATAGGCAACTATTTTTTCCCATTCTGAGGGTTGCCTTTTAGTCTTGTTTATGGTTTCTTTCACTGTGCAAAAGCTTTTAAGTTTCATGAGGTCCCATTTGTTTATTCTTGATTTTATTTCCATGATTCTAGGTGATGGGTCAAAAAGGATCTTGCTTTGGTGGATGTCATAGAGTGTTCTGCCTATGTTTTCCTCTAGGAGTTTTATAGTGTCTGGCTTTACATGTAGGTCTTTAATCCATTTCGAGTTTCTTTTTGTGCATGGTGTTAGGAAGTGTTCTAATTTCATTCTTTTACATGTTGCTGTCCAATTGTCCCAGCACCACTTATTGAAGAGGCTGTCTTTTTTCCATTGTATACTCGTGCCTCCTTTGTCAAAGATAAGGTGCCCATATGTGTTTGGGCTTACTTCTGAGTTCTCTATTCTATTCCATTGATCTTCCTTTCTATTTTTGTGCCAGTACCATACTGTCTTGATCACTATGGCCTTGTAGTAGAGTTTGAAGTCAGGAAGCCTGATTCCACCAACTCCATTTTTCCTTCTCAAGATTGCTTTGGCTATTCAGGGTCTTTTGCGTTTCCATACAAATCGTGAGATTTCTTGCTCTAGTTCTGTGAAAAATGCCATTGGTAATTTGATCGGGATTGCATTGAATCTGTAAATTGCTTTGGGTAGTACAGTCATTTTCACGATGTTGATTCTTCCAATCCAGGAACATGGTATGTCCCTCCATCTGTTTGTGTCGTCTTTGATTTCTTTCATCAATGTCTTAAAGTTTTCTGCATACAGGTCTTTTGCCTCCTTAGGTGGGTTTATTCCTAGGTATTTTATTCTTTTTGCTGCAATGGTGAATGGGAGAATTTCCTTAATTTCTCTTTCTGCTCATCTGTTGTTAGTGTATAGGAATGCAAGAGATTTCTGTGCATTAATTTTGTATCCTGCTACTTTACTAAACTCATCTATGAGTGCTAGCAATTTTCTGGTAGAGTCTTGAGGGTTTTCTATATATAATATCATGTCACCTGCAAAGAGTGACAATTTTACTTCTTCTTTTCCAATTTGGATTCCTTTTATTTCTTTTTCTTCTCTGATTGCTGTGGCTAACCCTTCCAAAACTAGGTTGAATAATAATGGTGAGAGTGGACACCCTTATCTTGTTCCTGTTCTTAGAGGGAATTCTTCCAGTTTTTCCCCATTGAGAACGATGTTGGCTTTTGGTTTTTCATATATGGCTTTTATTATGTTGGGGTAATTTCCTTCTATGCCCATTTTCTGGAGAGCTTTTATCATAAATGGATGTTGAACTTTGTCAAAAGCTTTTTCTGCATCTATTGAAATGATCATATGGTTTTTATCCTTCAAGTTGTTGATATGATGTAGCACGTTGATTGATTTGCATATATTGAAGAATCCTTGCATCCCAGGGATAAACCCCACTTGATTATGGTGTATGAATTTTTTAATGTGCTCTTGGAGTCTGTTAGCTAGTATTTTGTTGAGGATTTTTGCATCTATATTCATCAGTGATATTGGTCTGTAGTTTTCATTTTTTGTGACATCTTTGCATGGTTTTGGTATCAGGGTGATGGTGGCCTTGTAGAATGAGTTTGGGAGTGTTCCGCCTTCTGCAATATTTTGGAAGAGTTTGAGAAGGATAGGTGTTAACTCTTCTCGAAATGTTTGATAGAATTCGCCCGTGAACCCATCTGGTCCTGGGCTTTTGTGTGTTTGGAGATTGTTAATCACTGCCTCAATTTCTGTACTTGTGATTGGTCTGTTCATGGTTTCTATTTCTTCCTGGTTCAGTCCTGGAAGATTGTATTTTTCTAAGAATTTATCCATTTCTTCCAGGTTATCCAATTGATTGGCATATAGTTGCTTGTAGTAGTCTCTCATGGTCTTTTGTATTTCTGAGGTGTCCGTTGTTACTTCTCCTTTTTCATTTCTACTTCTGTTGATTTGCATCTTCTCCCTTTTTTTCTTGATGAGTCTGGCTTATGGTTTATCAATTTTGTTAATCTTCTCAAAGAACCAGCTTTTAGTTTTATTTATTTTTCTTATGGTTTCTTTCCTTTCTTTTTCATTTGTTTCTACTCTGATCTTTATGATTTCTTTCCTTCTGCTCACTTTGGGGTTTCTTTGTTCTTCTTTCTCTAGTTGTTTGAGGTGTAAGGTTAGGTTGTTTATTCAATCATTTTCTTGTTTCTTAAGGTAGGCCTGTATTGCTATAAACTTCCCTCTTAGAAGTGCTTTTGCTGCATCCCATAGGTTATGGGTTGTTGTGTTTTCATTGTAATTTGTTTCTAGATATTTTTTGATTTCCTCTTTGACTTCTTTAGTGATTCCTTGGTTGTTTAGGAGTGAATTGTTTAGCCTCCATGTGTTTGTATTTTTTGCAATTTTTTTTCCTATAATTGATATCTAGTCTCATTGTGTTGTGGTTTGAGAAGATGCCTGATATGATTTCAATTTTCTTGATTTTGCGGAGGTTTGATATGTGATCTATCCTGGAAAATGTTCCGCGTGCACTTGAGAAGAAAGAGTTATCTGTCGTTTTTGGATGGAATGTCCTATAAATATCAATTAAGTCGAGATGGTCTAATGTGTCATTTAAAGCTTGTGTGTCTTTATTTATTTTCTGTTTGGATGATCTGTCCATGGATGTAAGTGGGGTGTTCAAGTCTCCCACTATTATTGTGTTATTGTTGATGTCCCCTTTTATGGCTGTTAGCATTTGCCTTATGTATTGAGGTGCTCCTATATTGGGGGCATAAATATTTACCATTGTGATATGTTCTTCTTGAGTTTATCCCTTGATCATTATGTAATGTCCTTCCTTGTCTCTTGTAATAGTCTTTACTTTCAAGTCTAATTTGCCTGATATGAGTGTTGCTACTCCAGCTTTCGTTTTGACTTCCATTTGCATGGAATATCTTTCTCCATCCCTTCACTTTCAGTCTATATGTATCCCTTGGTCTGAAGTGGGTTTCTTGTAGGCAGCATATAGAAGGGTCTTGTTTGTGTATCCATTCAGCCAGTCTGTGTCTTTAGGTTGGAGCATTTAATCCATTTACTTTTAAAGTGATTATTGACATGTGTGTTCCAATTACCATTTTCTGAATTGTTTTGGGTTTGTATTTGTAGGTGTTTTCCTTTTCTTGTGTGTCCTACTTAGAGAAGTTCCTTTAGCACTTGTTGTAAGGCTGGTTTGGTGGTGCTGAATTCTCTTCACTTTTGCTTGTCTGGAAAGCTTTTGATTTCTCCATCAAATCTGAATGAGATTCTTGTGGGGTAGAGTATTCTTGGCTGTATGTTTCTCTCTTTCAGGACTTTCAATATATCCTGCCATCCCCTTCTGGCCTGCAGAGTTTCTGTAGAGAGGTCAGCTGTTATCCTTATGGATTTTCCTTATATGTTGTTTGTTGCTTTTCTCTTGCTGCTTTTAAAATTTTTTCTTTGTTTTTAATGTCGTTAGTTTGATTAATATGTGTCTTTGTGTATTTCTCCTTGGGTTTATTCCTTATGGGACTCTCTGTGCTTCTTGGACTTGGTTAATTATTTCCTTTCCCATGTTGGGGAAGTTTTCCACTATAACCTCTTCAAATATTTTCTCAGACCCTTTCTTGTTTTCTTCTTCTTCTGGGATGCCTATAATTCGAGTGTTGGTACACTTAATGTTATCCCTGAGGTCTCTGAGACTGTCTTCTAATCTTTTTATTCTTTTATCTATTTCCTGCTCTGTGGCGTTTATTTCTCCCATTCTATCTTCCAACTCACTTATTCGTTCTTCTGCCTCAGTCATTCTGCTGGTTATAGCATCTAGAGTATTTTTAATTTCAGTTATTTTGTTATCCATTGCTGTTTGTTTTTCTGAGTTCTTATGAACTGTTTCTTGTACTTTCTCTATTTCATTATCAAGATTTTGTATCATTTTTACTATCATTACTCTAAATTCTTTTTCAGGCATTTTTCCTCCTCATTTATTTGGTCTTGCGGGTTTTTTTCCTGCTCCTTTGCCTGCATGGTGTTTCTTTGTTTCCTCATGGTTGTCCAAACTTTTGGGGTTGCTTGTCCTGGCGATAGAGGTGTTTATAGAAGACTGTCCAAGCCTCACACTAATGTCCAAGTATTGGATTAAGTGAATATTAAGTCTAGGAAACACATACATGTATAAGACACACAATTACTGAATCCGTTAGGACATAAGGCTCTAGAAAGACCTGACAGAACCCCAGTGTGCTATCAGATATTCAAAGAGAAACCCAACAGAACTTGACAACTGAAACAGAACAAATCAGAGACAAAAGCAAAAGCAAACAAACAAACAAAAACACCCTACACATACAAACATCAATCCAGGGAGATTTTGTAAGCTAGGATCAAATATAGAAAAGAGCCAGAGTACCACCAAAGAGAATGGAGATTCTCAGAATGTAATTAGACAACTCTACTAACAGCTAAGATAAAGACAAAAGCCTAATATTAAATACCAAGGCAGTGCGTCATCTGGAGAATAGAGCAAGAATTCTGAGCAGACCAATAGTGTTGCCTATAAGTATGTTGAGATAAAATAAACTTAAAATGACGGAAAGAAAGGGGAACAGAAGAGCGTAATGTGGTTGGAAATATGCAAATAAAAAGAAAGGAATAGAAATGTATAAAAGATAGGGATGAAAGGAAAGTATGAGGGATATATTTTCCGTACTACCAAAAACTTAGCTAGATATAAAAGTGTATAAAAAGGCAAAAAAAAAAGAATAAAAAATATCATTAAAAAATTATGTTATAAAACTCATAGATCCCTTAGGTCTAAGATCGTAGTTAATAAAGAAGAAAATAAAAGAGAGAAAAAGAGAAAAAAAAATCCAGAACTGATCCCAGAATGGACCAGTTCAATAGGTTTTGATACTACTATTTCTGTTTCCTTAGCGTCTCAGCTGTAAGTGTCCTTCTCCTTGCCTTGGGTTTTTTTGCATTATTCTGTGACCAGCAGAGTTTCCTTTATTGCTCGTCTGTAAGCGTCAGTGTGTGGGGAGGGAGAGGGTCCAATAATGGCTCCTTCTCCTGGGAGTGAGTGAGCAGTGGCACACTGTTGTTTCAGTCGGGCTTGGAGGTGCCTGTTGCAGAGGGACGCTGGTGGCTCAGGCATAAACAGAAAGTCTTAGAGTTGGTCCTCTCTCGGGTTTTTGTTGTTGTTGTTGCTGTCGTTGTTGTTTTTTTTTTTTCTCTCGGCAGCCTCCCTGCTGCTGGCATTGCAAGGGGTTTTAATCTAGCCCCGCCCAAGCGCCTGAGGGTGCTTGTTATCCCTGAGCGCCTTAGGTGGCCCACAGGTGTCTCTCCACTGCCTGTTGCAGAGGCTCCAAAAGAGAGAGAGAGGCTACGTGCATGGCTCCTCCCCCCAGCCCGCGAGCCTGCAGCCTCCAGCTGCCATCATGGCCGGGCAGCTCTCAGGGACGGGCACTCCTCTCCGCGGACCTCCTCCCTCCTGTCCTCTCGGTCCGTCACCCTACAGGCAACAATGTTTCTCACCCTGAATCAGCTCTCCGGTTCCCACGCTACCGCTCCTGGACCCTCTGTTCAGCTGCGGATCAATGTCTCCGTCCGGGAATGCTGAGCTGTGCTGCGGACCCTCCGTATGTTTCTCACTCCCTCCCGTGTGCCTCAGCTCCGCCGCTTCACCCTCTTTGAGCCTTCGTAGATGCCTCCCTACCCGCTATGTCGGGCTCCCCGCAGTTCTTTCTGGTGTCCGAGGCCGTCTGCTGGTGTTCAGCTCTTTCTCTGTGGGAATTACTGCGTCTTTCCTTGCATTCCCAATGCATCTGTGGAGAGGGATGCACTCCACGTCTCTCTACTTCGCCACCATCTTTTCTCCTTTCATTTATTTCTGATATGACCTTTTTGAGTTATTTCCTTCTGCTAACTTTGCTTTATTTTTTTTATCTTATTCTATCTCTATTTGTTTTAGGTGTATGTTTATTCGAATTTTTTTTTCTTGGGTTAAATTGTATTGCTATAAACTTCCCTCCTAGAACTGCCTTTGCTGTATCCCATAGGTTTTGGGTCATCGTGTTTTCATTATCAATTGCTTCTAGGCCTTTTTTGATTTCCTGTTTGATTCCTGTAGTGACTTCTTGGTTGTTTAATAGTGTATTGTTTAGCCTCCATGTGTTTGTATTTTTTGCAGTTTTTTCCTGTAATTGATATTTATTCTCATGGCATTGTGGTCAGCAAAAATGCTCGATATGAGTCCAATTTTCTTGAATTTACTGAGGTTTGATTTATGCCCCAAGATGTGATGTATTCTAGAGAATGTTCTATGTGCACTTGAGAGGAAATTGTATTCTATAATTTTTGGATGGAATGTGTTATAAATATCAATTAAGTCAGGGCAGTCTAATGTGTCATTTAGAGCTTATGTTTCCTTATGTATTTCCTGTTTGGAGGATCTGTCCATTGATATAAGTGGGGTGTTAAAGTCTCCTACTATTATTGTATTACTGTTGATTTCCCCTTTTATAGCTGTTAGCATTTGCCTTATGTTGAGGTGTCCGTATGTTGGATGCATAGATATTTACAACTGTTATTTCTTCTTCTTGGATTGATCCCTTGATCATTATGTAGTGTTCTTCCTTGTCTCTTGTAATAGTTTTTTCCTTTTAGGTCTAATTTGTCTGATATGAGTATTGTTACTCCAGCTTTTTTTGACTTCCAATTTGCATGAAATATCTTTTTCCATCCCCTTACTTTCAGTCTGTATGTGTGCCTAGGTCTGAAGTGGGTTTCTTGTAGACAGCATATATAAGTGTCTTGTTTTTGTATCCATTCAGCCAGTCTGTGTCTTTTGGTTTTAGCATTGAGTCCATTTACATTTAAGGTAATTATTGACATGTATGTCCCTATTTCCATTTTCTTAATTTATTTGGCTGTGTTTTTGTAGGTCTTTTCCTTGTCATGTATTTCCCTCCTAGAGAAGTTCTTTTAATATTTATTGTAAAGCTGGTCTGGTGGTGCTGAATTCTGCTAACTTTTGCTTGTCTGTAAATCTTTTGCTTTCTCCATCTAATCTAAATGAGATTTTTGCTGGGTAGAGTATTCTTAGCTGTAAGTTTTTCTCTTTCAAGACTTTAATTATCTCCTGCCACTCCCTTCTGTCCTACAGAATTTCTGCAGAAAGATCTGCTGTTATCGTTATGGGTTTTCCCTTATATGTTATTTGTTGCTTTTCTCTTGCTGCTTTTAATATTTTTTCTTTTTGTTTACTTTTCATTAGTTTGATTAATATATGCCTTGGTGTGTTTCTCCTTGGATTTATTCTATATGGGACTCTCTGCACTTCTTGAACTTAGTTAATATTTCCTTTCCCATGTGGGGGAAATTTTCCACCATCATCTCCTCAAATATTTTCTCAGACCATTTATTTTTCTCTTCTTCTTCTGGGTCACCTATGATTCAAATTTTGGTGTGCTTAATATTATCCCCGAGTTCTCTGAGACTGTCTTCCATTCTTTTTATTCTTTTTTTCTTTTTCCTGCTCTCTGTCAGTTATTTCCCCCATTCTATCTTCCAACTCACTTACTCTTTCTTCTGCCTCAGTTATTCTGCTGTTTATACCATGTAGGGTATTTTTAATTTTAGTTATTGTGTTGTTCATTACTGTTTCTTTGCTCTTTAGTTCTTCTAGGTCCTTATTAAATGTTTCTTGTAGTTTCTCTATTTTTTTTTTGAGATTTTGAATCATCTTTACTATCATTACTCTGAATTCTTTTTCATGCAATTTGCCATTTTTTTCTTCATTTATTTGGTCTTGTGGATTTTTATCTTGCTCCTTTGCCTGCAAGGTATTTCTTTGTTTTCTCATTTTGCTTAATACATAGCATTTGCTGTCTCCTTTCCCTATGTTGCCTAGTAGAAACTCCTCTTATCTCTGTTCTGTTTGGCTTGAGGTCTCAGGCACTGAAGCTTGCTGGCCTTTGGTTGGAATTGGAGCTTAGTGTTGAGAGTTAGAACTCTGGGGGAGCACTTGCTGATTAATATTCCTTGGGGTCAGGAATTCTCTGGTGCTCGAATGCTCTGCACTCTTCTATGCTGTCTCAGAGGGCCAACTTTGATCCCCAGCTGGAGTGGCAAACCCTGGAAGCTGCATGGCATGGAGAAAAAGAAGGTAGAAAGAGAGCAAAGCAAAGAATGAAGAAAAAAGGAAAGAAGGGTAAAGGACAGGCAGATCCCCAAGACTTGTGGTAAAAGCAACTCTTATTTGTCTATATCACACAAGGAGATGTGAACACTTGCACTTGCAGAAAGAGAAGAGGAAAATAAATCAATGAGAAGAGAAAACGAGAGAGCAAAGAAAATAAAGAAGGGAATACTCATACCAATTATGAGCAAATCCACATACAAATATATAAAGTAAAACTTTAACTAACAAATACCTAAAAACAGAAACAAGATAAGCATACCAAGGAGTCCTCCAATATTTCTGTGCATGGCTCTGCCTCTCCTGTGCAGAGGACTCTGGAGAGCTCAGACTGTGATCTGATATTAGTCCTTTGTGTATTTGTTCCCAGCATCCCCAGTTGTCCCCTATGTCTACAGTATATTGTAGAAACACTTATCTATTCAGGTGATCCACAGATGCAGGTTCTTTCAGGCCTACTGTGGACATTAAATCTGCTCCTCCTATGACTGTTTCTCTTTCTCTTCTTTGGTCCAGCAGTATTTGGGGATCAGTTTTAGTTTTGGTCCCTAGTTTGCATGTGGGTTGCTCTCAGGAATTGTTTCCCCATCCAGGCAAGAGGGGTTGAAAGAGGGTGATTGGGGCTCACTTGCAACTTCAGGTTGGGGTTAGGGAGGGATATGGCAGTCTAACTGAAATCTGCCTGATTGCTTGCAGCAGCAGAGGTCAGAGTGAGCCTGAGGTGTGCTGTGCATTCTCCCAGGGAAGTTGGTCCTGATGGCGGGACCGTTTGTGTTAGTGGGCTTCCCCTGCTGCTGGCAGGGTGTGGCCAATAACTTGCCTTACACACAGGACCCTTGTCAGCTGTGGGTGAGTAGGCCACAGGCCAGTGGCACAGCACCAGGTGCAGGAGAGCAGGGTGATGGGCAGGTTGGCAGTCGTTCGCTGGGACCCACAGGCATGCAGGGCGGGCAGTTGCATTCGGTGTCAGGCTTTTCGATCCAGTAGCCTCTGGGTTGGCAGTGTGGTGGCAGGTGGGGGGAGTGAGGCAGCCAAAAGAAATCTGTTTACAAGACCAATGTCAATGTATTTTTCCCACATAGTTTCTTCTAGAAGTTGTGCAGTTTAAGGTCATATGTTAAAGTATTTATTTTATTAATTTAATTCTTGTGAGTGGTATCAGATGATGGTCCAATTCCATTTTTATTCATATGGTTAACCAGTTTTCCCAGCACCATTTGTAAAAGAGACAATCATTTCCCCATTGAGTTTCTGTCTCTCTTGTCAAATATCGATTGACCAGATATTCAAGGGCTTGATACTGGGTTCTTTCTTCTGTTGTATTTCTCTATGTGTGTATGTTTATGACAATACCATACTGTTTTATTTACTATAGATTTATAGTATAGATTGAAATCAGAACCTGAGATGCTTCTGGCTATATTTTTTCTCAGAATTTCTTTAGCTACTATGGGTCTTTTGTGGTTTCTTACAAATTTGAGATTCTGTTCTATTTCTGTATGTAATTTCATTGGAATTTTAATAGGAATTACTTTGAACCTATAGATGAATTAAAGCATATGGACATTTTAAACTTATTCACTCTACAAATTCATGAACACATGACATCTTTCCATTTGTTTGTATATTTTAAATCTTTTATTAGAGTCTTGTAGTTTTGTACATTTCTTTCACTTCTTTGTATACATTTATTGCTAAATATTTTATTGTTTTAATAATACGGTGAATAGGATAGTTTTCTTTATTTCTTTTTCAGATTGTGTCATTGTTGTATAGAAATACAAGTGACTTCTGAGTTTATTTTACATCCTTTAACACTACTAAATTTATTGATTTGTTCTAACAGTTATTAAGATTTTGTATATACAATACATTACATGTATAAAAAGACAATTTAAATTTTCCTTTCTGACTTGGATATATTTCCTTCTTTTTTATTGATTTTTGAAAATTTTTTCATTGGAATATAGTTGATTTACAATGCTGTGTTTGTTTCAGGTGTGCAACAGAATAAATCAGTTATCCATACACATATATTCACTCTTATTTAGATTCTTTTCCCATATAGGCCATTACAGAGTATTGAGTAGAGTTTGTTGTGCTATACAGTAGGTCCTTATTAGTTATCTATTTCATATATAGTAGTGTGTATATGTCAATGCCAATCTCTCAATTTATCCCTCCCCCCATTATGCCCTGGTAACTATAAGTTTTTCTACGTCTGTGACTCTACTGCTGTATTGAAAATAAGTTCTCTTGTACCTTTTTGTTTTTTAGATTTCACATATAAGCAATATCATGTGATATTTGTCTTTCTCTTTTTGACTTACTTCAACTCATTATACAGTTTCTGGGTCCATCCGTGTTGCTGCAAATGGCATTATTTTGTCCTTTCTATGGAATTTTTATGGCCATTGTATACTGTACCACATCTTTTTTAAATTTAAATTACTGATTTATTTTTGATGTTATACAAATATTCATAATTGGTACCAGAAATTTTGTTTTCCCCTTTTAGTTTAAAATTAAGATTATACAAGAGTCAAAGAATTAAATGTCAAACTTTCATGTTTAAATGTTCTATGAGGAGATCCTTAAAGTTTTAGGAATTTTGTCTATAAAAAGATCAGGTAATTTCTTTAGAAATGGCTAGATGATTGTTCATATTTTTCTGCTCAGATTTTCTATATCTTTATGATTTGATCTTGGTAGGTTATGTTTCTAGGAATTTATTTTCTAGGTTATTCAATTTGTTGGCATATAATTGCTCGTAGTTTTCTCTACTGATCCTATGTGTTTCTGTGTGTCAGTTGTAATGGCTACTTTTTCATTTCTGATTTTATTTATTTGAATCCTCTCTTTTTTCTTAATAGGTCTAGGTAAAAGTCCATTTTCTTCAAATTTTCAAAAAAAAATCTCAGTTTTGTTGATCTTCTCTATTGTTCTTCTGGTCTTTATTTCATTTATTTCTTGTCTGTTCTTGTTATTCCCTTCCTTCTGCTAACTTTGAGCTTAGTTTTTCCCCTGCTAATTCCTGAAGATCTAAAGTTTAGTTTTTTATTTGGTATATATTTTTTCTTACTATAGGCATTTATCACCATAATCTTTGACCTTAGAACTGGTTTAGCATCATCCCACAGATTTTTGTATGTTGTGTTTCCATTTTTAATTATTTAGTTAATTTCCCTTCTGATTTATTTTTTACCCATTGTTTCCTCAGGAGTGTGTCATTTAATTTCACTGTTTGTATGTTTTTAAATTTTTTCCTCTTGTTGATTTCTAGTTTCATGCTACTGTGGTTGGAAATAATCCTTAATATTGTTTCAATCTTCTTAAATTTGCTGATATTTGTTTTGTGGCCTATCATATGATCTATCCTGGAGAATTTCCCATGCAAACCTGAGAAGAAATGTGTATTCTGATGCTGTTAAATTGAATGTCCTATTCATGCTTGTTAAATCCATTTGGTCTAAAGTATACTTCAACATAATATTTTCTTGTTGATTTTCTGTTGGATGATTTATCATTGCTGAAAATGTGATATTGAAGTCTTTTACTATTATTGTATTATATTTCTTCCTTCAGATCTTTCATTATGTGCTTAATATATTTCATTGTTCCACTGTTGGGTGCATATATATTTATGATTTTCTATTTCGTCTGTTTAGCTACTCATGCTCTCTTATGGTTGCCACTTGCCTTAGATATATTTTTCCATTGGCTCACTTTGAACCCATATATTTCCTTAAATATGAAGTGAGCTTTTGTGGGCAGCAGATAGTTGTGTACTGTTGTTTTTCCATGCATCCACTCCATGCCTTTGATTGGAGAACTAAATCTATTCACACTTAAAGTAATTATTGATATGTAAGAACTTACTAAAGTTATGTTTATTTTCAAGTTGTTTTCTAATTCCCTTCTTTCTTTTTGACTCTCTTACTATTTTCTTCTGTGAACTGGTGTTTTTCCATGGTGGTATGCTCTGATACCCTTGTCTTTATCTTTTATGATTCTTCTTTAGGTTTTTCTTTGTGATTAACCTGAGACTTACATAGAACATCCTGTAACAGACCATTTTATGCCACTAAAACTTTACTTTGATTGCAAAAAAACCTCTACCACTTTATTGGCCCCTTTTATTTTTTAATGTCACTATCTCTTTTTTATATTGTGTATTTATTACAAATTTATAGTATCTATAGATACTTCTGGTACTCTTGCTTTTTAAACTTTATATTAAATTTAAATGCTCAAAACATCATCATATTACAATATTAGAACTTTCTTAATTTGTTTATATGCTTGCCTTTACTATTGTGCTGTATACCTTCTTATGTTTTTTATGTCACTGATTACCATCTTTTTACTTTAGCTTGAAGAATTCCTTTCAGCATTTCTTATAAGGCAGGTTTAGTGGTGATGACTCCTTCAGGTTTTGTTTGTCTAAGATAACTTTATTTAAATTACCTAATTGAATCCTCATAACAACATTTTGAATTAGTTTCTATAGTCCTTTTTACTGCTGAGGAAAGTAGTCACTATGTCCAGTCATTTCCCGAAACTCAACCAGATTTGTTTTTAGCTGCTAAGTAATAAAGCTGAATTTTAACTTTGCCCTGTCTGGCTACAAAACTCATGTTTGTTCTTCTAGGTTACACTGCTACTTAATAAGTTACATATTTTATATTGGTTCATGTCAGTGTTAATTGAATAGACTCTATGTGTATCTGATTGTGACTTCAAAATTACCATGTTTTGTCTTGAACATTAGGTTGTCAGCTATTATGCCAACAGCCAATTAATTAATTTTTTCCCCAAATCTCTATGGAAATGACAGAGAGATACCCATGCATAACTATTAATCTGGAGCTATTGTTTAAATTGCAAGTGCAAGTCTTTTATAAGTTCTTTTAAACAGGGTCAAATTTAGCCTTTGGGACATGTCTAATAGTTTGTAGGAGTGAGGAGGGCTGTTTGGATTTTGTTATTTTTGTTTGTTTGTTTGTTTGTTTTTACATTTGATCTTTATTTTAAATTAATTAGCTTATTTTTCATAAGATATAATTGACATATAACATCATATATGTGTATAGTGTACATGTTATTTGATGCATTTATATATTGCATTATGATTACCATATTAGCTTTAGATTATTCTTCTGTCATGTCACATAGTTATTTATTTTTGTGATGAGAACATTTAAGACATAGTCTTATAGCAGTTTTAAAGTATATAATACAGTATTTTTGATAACATCACTATTCAGTGCATTAGAGCTACACAACTTATTCATTTTCTAGTTGCAAGTTTGTACCCTTTAAGAACATGTCTGGGATTATCTTTATTTCTCTTTCAATTCTGAAGGATAACTTTACTGGATAATGTATACTTAGTTGGAAATATTTTTCTTTCAACATTTTGAGTATATCATCCCACTTTCTCCTTGCCTGTAAGTTTCTGCTTAGAAATCCACTGATAGCCTAATGGGGAATCCATTTTATGTAACCATTTTCTTTTCTTCTGCTATTTTAGTATATCTTTGTCTTTTATTTTTCACAGTTTCATTATTTTAATCCAAAACAATCATCTCCAAGACATAATAAAAGTGTAGCTACATGAAAGTGGATGTCCAAATATCTCCCCAGATTTAAGAAATTCTCAGCCATTATTTCTTTAAATAAGCTTTTTTTTCACCCTTTGTCCATCTCTTCCCCTCTGGAATACCAATGATTTAGATTTTTTAAAATGGTATCCTATAGATTACATAGATTTTCTTCACTCTTTTTTGTTGCTGTTTTTTTTTTCTTTTTGTGTCCTCTAACTGTTATTTCCAAGTTTTGATTTCTATCTCACTTATTCTTTGTTCTTTTTAACATGTTCTAATGTTGATTCTCCCTATTGCATTTCTCATTTTGTTCACTGAATTATTGGGCTCAATAATTTCTATTTGATTATTTTCATGATTTAACATCTTTTTTGAAATTTCTTATTTTCAGTATATATTGTGTTCCTGATTTTCTTTAATTGTTTTTCTGTGTTTTCTTGTAGCTCTGGAGTTTCCTTAGAACACCTATTTCCAATTATTTATTGATTAAATTATACATCTCTATGTTTTTGGTTTGGTTACTGGGAGATTTTTGTGATCATTTGGTCATGTTTCTTTGATTTTTCACATTTGTTTAGAATTTTTCATTGCTGTTTTCACATTTGAAGTAGGTATCTCTTCCTCCAACTTTCACTAACTTCCTTCTGGATTTAAATAGCTTTTCCCAGCCCTGTTATAGATTTTGAGGCTTTCAGAGACCTTGTATGGATAAAATTTCTCTGCACTTCTTCCTCCAGTGATGATATCAAATTTTGTTTTCCTTAAGGTGAGATAGATACAGCTCAAATATGTGGTGTCCCTTGTCTACAGACTCTTGTCTGCTTTCTGTGCATACTCCCTAGTGTTCTACCAAATATCACTCCTGCTGCCCTCCTCCCTCAGAATTACACAGTGAGTGCCAGGCCCAGTGTGTGCAGAGGTGTAGGTTTCTAATGCAGTGTGCTGGTGGTGCCCATAAGCCAGTTAGGAGAATCTGCAGTTGAGGTTTTCCTGAAGATCATTGGAGGGCTTCCTGAATGTGGAAAACAGGAACCACATTTTTTAGTGCCTTCTGGGATTCTCATATGCCACTCTCATATTCTGCTCCCTCAACCAGTTATGGAGCTCTGGATGTGGATGCTGCAGGAGAGAAATGAGGCTCTTTGGGCAGTGTCCAGCACAGGTGAGGAAGCCAAATTTTCACTCACCGGCTCTTTTTATTCTGTGAGAGAAAGCCATAAAACTCAGACAGTTCCTCTTACCCACTCCAATTCATTCAAATTCATTTTTTTGTTCCAATTGTGTACTGGAATGTCTCCTTAGCTAACTTGGACTTAGAAGATGGTTCTCTCCTCTGTAGGTAACCATTTAAATCTGTATTCTGGAGGAACCTACAGACCACAGCTGAGAGGAGCAGAAACCAGTTCACAGTCTCCTGTATGTTACACAGCCATTACAGAAGTCTGTCTGCTTTTTACCTAATGCACAAGTCAGCATGACTCCTCCTAGTTTCCTTGGCATATGATGCTGGATCCCACAACTCCTTCAGAGGAACTTCTGTTCATGGATGAATGTCAAATGCTATGGAGACAAACTTTATTCTGTTGGCAATGGTAAGCCACTGAAGAGTTTGGTAATTAAGAGTAACATCATTAGATTTATACCTTATTGATATCATGCTTGTTATATATTGTGGAATCCATGTTTGAAGGGCAAGACTTAACTCAGAGAAACTACTGTAATAATCCAAGTGTTAGTAGACTGTGGGTAAGGGTATTTAAAGCACTAGCACTGTCCTATTCTCTGTCACTTTACATCCATATTGTCACTGTGTCCTAGTTGGCCTTCCTGGCCCTAGAACTTCTTTACTTTGATCCATACTGAATTCACGCATCATTCTATGCTTTGCTAAACATGCTCACTGCTCCCTCTATAAGGTCTTTTAAGCTATGTGACCTTGGTCCAGCTTTTTTTTAGTGCTTTCTGCACCTCAATTTTCCCATATGTAAAACACAAAAGATAGTTGTACCTTTCTCATAGTGTGGTGCTTGTGAGAATAAATGACATAATATAGATTACTTATCAGAATGCCTGGCACATAATAATAGATATCACCTTATTTTCAATACATTTTATGAACTGGATTTTACTTATGTTTTTAAGACACCAAAACCACAAAATTTAGGGGAAGGGAGTATAAAAATGTAGGACCTTTAGAATGTGTTTGAACTTGAATGACTATCAGTTTGATGCAAGTAGATATAGTTATTGGTCAACATACTTGAACTCCATGGTAACCACAATCAAAAACATACAAAAACAATCAAAAACATATAATAGATTCATAAAAACCCAAAAGAAAGGAACTGAAGCACACTACAAAAGAAAATCACCAAACCACAAAAGGAAAAGTAAAAAAAAAAAGAAAGAAAAAAGAAAAAGTAAGCAAAGAAGGGCTAAAAAAAAAAGAAAAACCCTGGAAAATGAAGATTATATTGGCAATAAGAACATACCTATCAATAATTAAAGTCAATGGACTAAATGCTCCAATCAAAAGACATAGAGTGGCAGATTGCATAAAAGAAAACAAGAATCTACAATATGCTGCCTACAAGAGACTCACTTCAGGGTGAAAGATACACACAGACTAAAAGGGAGGGGATAGGAAAAGATATATCATGCAAATGGAAATGACAAGCAAACAGTGGTACCAATACTCATAAGAGACAAATAGATTTTAAAACAAAGTTCATATAGAAAGAAAAAAAAAGGTATTTTATAATGAGAAAGGGTTAAATATGGGAAGAGGATATTACACTCATTAACATATATGCACCTGGTATAAGATTACCTAAATATGTAAAACAAATGCTAACAGACATAAAGAGAGAAATTAACAATAATATTTGTAGACTTTAACAACCTACAGACATCAATGGACAGATCTTCAAGTCAGGAAAAATAATAAGGCAAAGAGGTCCTAAATAACACAATGACACCAGTTGAACTTAATTGATAGCTACAGAACATTGCATCCAAACAAAAAAGAAGAAGAATATATTCTCTTCAAGTGCATATGGAATACTGTCTAGGACTGACCATATACTGGGTCACAAAACAAGCCTCAACAAATTTAAGAGGATAGAAATAATGTTAAGCATCTTTTCATACGACAACAGTGTGAAACTAGAAATCAATCAGACAGAAAAACAGGAAAATAACAATCGTATGGAGACTAAACAACATTCTACAAAAAGCACCAATGGGCCAATTATGAAATCAAAAAAGAATCAGAAAATACCTCAAGACACAAAAAAATGAAAACACAAATTTACAAAACTTATGGGATGTGGCAAAAGCAGTTCTATGATGGAAGTTCATAATGATACAGGTCTTCCTCATGAAACGAACAAACAAAAAAATCTAAAACATCCTAAATTATCACTTAAAAGAATTAGAGAAAGAAGAACAAAACCTAGTCAGCAGAAGGAAGAAAATAATAAAGATCAGAGAGTAAACTAGAGATTTGTTTACTTATTTATTTATTTTTTATTGGAATATAATTGCTTTACACTCTTGTACCAGTTTTTGAGGTACACCAAGGTCAATCATCTGTATTTATACATGTATCCCCTCCCTCCCTCAATTCCCGACCCCCATCCCAGTCCTCCAAGGCATAATCCATCATCAAGCTGAACTCCCTTTGTTATACAGCAACTTCCCGCTGGCTATCTATTTTACAGTTGGTAGCATACATATGTGTATGCCACTCTCTCACTTTGTCTCAGCTTCCCCTTCACCCCTGACCACCCAAAACCTCGAGATCTCCAGACCATTATCTGCATCTGCATCCTTATTCTTGTCTTGTCACTGAGTTCATCAGTACCATTTTTAGATTCTGTATATATGAGTTAGCATACAATATTTGTCTTTCTCTTTCTGACTTACTTCACTCTGTATGACAGACTCTAGGTCTATCCACCTCATTACATATAGCTCCATCTCATCTCTTTTTATAGCTGAGTAATATTGCATTGTATATACATGCCACATCTTCTTTATCCATTCATTTGTTGATGGGCATTTAGGTTGCTTCCATGTCCTGGCTATTGTAAATAGTGCTGCAATAAACATTATGGTACATGTTTCTTTTGGGATTATGGTTTTCTCTGGGTAAATGCTCAGCAGAGGGATTACTGGATTATATGATAGTTCTATTTTTAGTTTTTTAAGGAACCTCCAAATTCTGTTCCACTATAATCTCCTCAAATATTTTCTCAGATCCTTTCCTTTTTTCTTCTTTTGCTGGGATGCCTATGCTTCGAATGTTGGTATGCTTAATGTTATCATTGAGGTCTCTGAGACTGTCTTCCATTCTTTTTATTTGTTTTTACTTTTTCCTGCTCTGCAGCACTTATTTCCCCCATTCTATCTTCCAATTTACTTATTCGTCCTCTGCCTCAGTCATTCTGCTGGTTATACTATCTATAGTATTTTAAAATTCAGTAATTTTGTTATCCATTGCTGTTTGTTTGTTCTTTAGTTCTTCTGCGTTCTTATGAACTGTTTCTTGTACTTCCTCTATTTAGTTATTGAAATTTTGTATCATTTTTAGTATCATTACTCTGAATTCTTCTTCAACAATTTTTCCTATTTCCTCTTCATTTATTTGCTCTTGTGGGTTTTTTTCCTGCTCCTTTGCTTGCTTGGTGTTTCTTTGTTTCCTCATGGTAGTCCAAGCTTCTGGGGTTGCTTGTCCCAGTGATAAAGGGGTTTATAGAAGACTGTCCAAGCCCCAGACTAATGTCCCAGTGTTGGGTTAAATAAATACTAAGTCTAGGAAACACATACATGTATAAGACGCACAAGTACTGAATCTATTAGGACATAAGGCTCTGGAAAGCCCTGACAGAAGAACCCCAGTATGATATCAGGTATTCAAAGAGAAACCCAACAGAAATTGAAAACCAAAACAGAACAAAACAGAAACAAAAGCAAAAACAAAGAAACAAACAAATAACACCTTACACTTACAAACACAAATCCAGGGAGCTATTGAAAGCTAGAATCAAATATAAAAAATAGCTAGAGTACCACCAGGCAGAATGGAGATTCTCAGAATGAAATTAGACAATTGTACTAAGAACTAAGATAGAGACAAAAACCTAACATTAAATAGCAAGGTGGTGTGTTATCTGGAGAACAGAACAAGGAGTCTGAGCAGATTGATAGTGTTGCTTATATGTTAAGATAAAATAAACTAAAAATGGATGGAAGACAGGGTAACAGAAGATCATAGTGTGCCTGGAAATATGTAAGTAAAAAGAAGGGAATAGAAAGGTATAAAGGATAGAGATGAAAGGAAGGTAGGAGAGATATATAGTCCATACTACCAAAAACTTAGCTAGAAATAGAAGTATATAAAAAGGCAAAAAATAAAAATAGAATAAAAAATAGCATAAAATATGTTATAAAACTTGTAGATCCCTTAGGCCTAAGACCGTAATTAATTTAAAAACAAAAAGAAAAACTGGAACTGATCCCAGAATGGACCAGTTCAATAGAATTGATACTAATATTTCCTTAGAGTCTCAGCTGTTAGCGTCCTTCTGGTCACCTTGGGATTTTTATATTATTCTGTGACCAGCAGAGCTTCCTTTATTGTTCATCTGTAAGCATTGGTTTGTGGGGAGTGTGAGGATACAATAGTGGCTCCTTCCCCTGGGAGTGAGTGAGCAGTGGTGCTCTGTCATTTCAGTAGGGCTTGGAGGTGCCTGTTGCAGAGGGGCACCAGTGGCTCAGGTGTAAACAGAAAGTCTCAGAGTTGGGCCTCTCTCTGGGCTTCTTTGTTCTCAGCAGCCTCCCTGCTGCCAGCATTCCAAGGGGTTTTAAGCTAGCCTCTCCCAAGGGCCTGAGGGTCCCTGTTATCCCTGAGTTCCTTAGGTGGCCCACAGGGGTCCCTCCACTGCCCACTGCAGGCACAAAAAGAGGGAGAGGGGCTATGCCCATGGCTCCTCCCCCCCGCCTGTGAGCCTGCAGCATCCAGCTTTCATCATGGCCGGGCAGATTTCAGTGGCAGGCACTACTCACAGCCGACCTCTTACCACCTGTCCTCTCAGTCTGTCACCTTACTGGCAACAAATTTTCTCACCCTGAACCAGCTCTCTGGTTCCCATGCTCCCACTCTCAGACTCTCTGTTCAGCTGTGAATTGACATATCAGTCCAGGAATGTTGAGCTGTGGTGCAGGCCCTCTGTGTGTTTCTCACTCCCTCCCATCTGCCACAGCTTAGCCACTTCACCCTCTTTGTGCTGTCATAGATGCCTCCCTACCAGTTATGTAGGGTTCCTTGTGGTCCTTTCTGGTGTCTGAGGCAATCTGCTGGTGTTCAGTCCGTTCTCTGTGGGATTTATTGTGTCTTTTGGTGCGTTCCCAATGCATCTGCAGTTTGCGCCCCTCTGCTCCATGCTTGGATGCTGCTTCGGTGCCAGGCACCTCTAAACTAGAGATTTAAAAAATACAAAATTTCAAATAAACAAGAGCTGCTTTTTTGAAAAGATATAAAAAAAATTGGCAAACCTATAGCCAGGCTGACCATGATGAAGAGAGGACCCAAATAAACGAAATAAGAAATGAAAGAGGAGAAATAACAGCTGATACCACCAAAATACAAAAAAAATAAAAAATAATAAGAGAATACTAACAACAATTATATGCCAACTAATTGGATAACTTGGAAGAAATGGATAAGTTTCTAGAAAGAAAAAGCCTACCAAAACTGAGCAAAAAAGAAGCAGATAACTTGAACAGATAAATCACTAGACATGAAATAGAACCTGTAATAATAATAATACAAAAAATCTCTGCAAACAAAATTCTATCTAATGGTAGAACTATCATATGATCCAGCAATTCCACACCTGGGTCCATATCTGGAAAACTCCTAAACACTAATTCTTAAAGATACATGAACCCCACTGTTCATAACAGCACTATTTACAGCCAAGACATAGAAACAACACAAGTGCCCATCAACAGGCAATTGAGTTGAGAAGCAACATATTTCTGCCTTTTGTAGAAAATGTGATTGGACTAAGAGAACATTATCCTTAGTGAAATAAGGCAGAGAAAAAGACAAATACTGTATAATAACATTGATATGTGAAATATAAATATTAAATAAAACGAATATGTTTGCAAAACAAAAATAGAATCACAGATACAGGAAAAAAACTTGTTATCAGAGGGGAGAAGGAAGGTGTGGGATAAATTTGGGGTATAGGATTAAGAGATGCAAACTACAATGTAGAAAATAAATAAGAAATATAGACTGTATAGCACAAGGAATTATAGCCATTATCTTGTAATAACCTATAATGGAGTAGAATCTTTAAAAGTGCTGAATCAATGTGCTGTACATCTTAAACTAATATAATATTGTAATTCAACTATACTTCAAATAAAAATCCATCTTGATGGCAATAATGCATTTTTAAATACAATAACACCAAGTTAAAACTAACAGAGAAAAGTAGAAAATTCACCCTTTTTAAAGTGATCAGTCTAAAAATTACCTGTCAGATGATGTATAAATGCATAGTTAATATTTGTCTATATGTTAATGTGTATATATAGCATTATCCCAAATGTAATATAATTATCTATTTAAATAGGAGAAAACATACTGGGCACTAGTGAATGCAAGCATGATGGGCTTTATTTGGTGTAGCATTTTTTTTGTTTGTTTGTTTGGTTTTTTCAGTTTCATGAGATAATTTTTCAGTCTTGAAGTTACTGATATTTATACAAATTACTTCATGGAATTAGAGTAGTGTTATTGTTTGCTTGAACCTAAATATAGCATGAGGAATTGGGAAGGAATTAATATCTGTGTTAAATTTAAAAAAAATGTACTCTGTGATGTGTTTAAAACAGACAGAGGTCAATTTAAAAACTGAAATTTCTGATGGGAAAGAACAAATTTTCAGTTGGGTATGGAATATATATCCCTGGAAATAATGTAATATTCTGAATTTTTCTTAAGAAGAGAGAAATTTTTCTAATGATTTGGATTTTCTAAAAGATAATGCAGGACCACTGAATTGACTGAAAAGTCTAGAAGAAGAAGAAATTTAATCTTGTGTTGATTCTGTCCATGAATTACAGTGGGCTTCTGAGGTGTTGGACACTAATGATTAATCACTATAAATTAATGTGCACAGTAAAGAATTTTATATAAATAAAATTATATTGAAGTATACTCTTTTCCTGGCTTCTTTCATCATAATGATTTTGAGAGTTATCCATGTTACTGCATGTTTATTTCTTAATATAATGGAAAATTTATAATGAAATAAACTCAAGTAGGAGGAAGTAATAAATTTAAAAATGAGTAAGATTTAAAGCAGAAAATATAATTTTAAAATTATCTTATTAAAATGAATTAATTATGAAATGTAAACATAATTCAATATTAGGAAATCCATTAGTGTAATCCCACATATAACGGAGGTAAGAATTTAAAAAAAAAAAACCTCTTAAAAACTCAAGATTTCTACATATAAGCTTATAAGACAGACAGATCACTCATTGCCCAAAGATGGGAATGGAGAAAGGAAGAGATTATAAAGAGGTACAAGAAAACATTTGACTGTGGTGGAAATATTGGTTATACTAAATTTAATGATGGTTTCATAGGTGAATACATATGTCAAAACAGATTAAATTGTGCACATTAAATATGTAAAGCTTAGTGTCCTTCAATTACCCTCCAATAATGTCAGAACAAATATTTGCACTGAATCTGTAGATTGCTATGGGTAGCATAGTCATTCTAACAATATTAGTTCTTCCAATCCATGAACACTATTTAGCTTTCCACATATTTGTGTTGTCATTAATTTTTCATCAACATATTATAGTTTTCAGAGTATAATTCTTTTATGTTTTCAATTAAAGTTATTCCTAGGTATTTTATTGTTTTTGATGCAGTTGGAGATGGGATTGTTTTCTTAATTTCTCTTTCTGATAATTAGTTATAGTGTATAGTTACACAACAGATTATTGTATATCAACTTTTTATCCTATAGCTTTACCAAATTCATTTATTAGCTTTCAGATTTTGTTGGTAGTGTCTTTTAGAATTTTTTACATACAATACCATGTTATCTGAAAATTTCAACAATTTTACTTCTTCCCTTCCAGTTTGGATTTCTTTTACTTCTTTTTCTTATCCGATTACTGTGTCTAGGACTTCCAATATGATGTTGAAGAAAAGTGGGGACTAGGACTTCCAATACTATCTTGAAGAAAAGTGAGGAGAGTGGACATTATTGTTTTGTTTCTGATCTGAGAGAAAATGCTCTCAGCTTTTTATCATTGAGTATGATGTTAGCTGTTGATTTGTCATATATTGCCTGTTTTATGTTGAGGTGTGTGTCTTCTATACCAACTTTGTTGAGAATTTTAATAAGTGGATGTCAAATTTTGTCAAAAGCTGTTTTTGCATCTATTAATATAATCAAATGGTGTTTATTGTTTTCTTAAAATTCTTTATTGAAATATAATTGCTTTACACTCTTGTGCCAGTTTTTGAGGTATACCAAAGTGAATCAACTGTATTTATACATATATCCCCATATCCCTTCCCCCCTTCAACTCCCTCCCACCCTCCCTATCCTGCCCCCTAAGTCATCACCCGTCATTGAGTTTATCACCCTATGTCATGCAGCAACTTCCTACTAGCTATTTATTTTACATTTGGTACTGTATATATGTCAATGATATTTTCTCACTTCATCCCAGCTTCCCTTTCGCCCCCTCCCAAAGCCATGCCCTCAAGTCCATTCTCTACGTCTGCATCTTTATTCTTACCCCTGTCACTGGCTTCATCAATACCAGTTTTTTTTAGATTCCATATATATGAGTTAGCATATGGTTTTTGTTTTTCTCTTTCTGGCTTACTTCACTCTGTATGACAGTCTCTAGGTCTATCCACCTCATTACAAATAATTCAATTTCATTCCATTTTATGACTGAGTAATATTCCATTGTATATATGTGCCATATCTTTTTTATCCATTCATCTGTTGATAGGCATTTAGGTTGTTTTCATGTCCTGGCTAAGCAGATCATGCAGCTTGATACTAAAAAAGTAAATAAACCTAATCCACAAGTGGGTGGAACACCTAAATAGACATTTCTCCAAAGAAGATATGCAGATGGCTAACAAACACATGAAAAGAAGCCCAACATCACTAATCATTAGAGAAATGCAAGGCAAAGCCACAATGAGGTATCACCTCACACAAGTCAGAATGGGCATCATCAAAAAATCTAGAAACAATAAATGCTGGGGAGGGTGTGGAGAAAAGGAAACCCTTCTGCACTGTTGGTGGGGATGTAAGTTGGTACAGCCACAATGGAAAACAGTTTGGAGATTCCTTAAAAAACTAAAACTGGAACTACCATATGACCCTGCAATCCCACTACTGAGCATATACCCAGAGAAAATCATAATCCAATAAGAAACATGTACTATAATATTCATTGTAGCACTATGTACAATAGCCAGAACATGGTTTTTATTCTTAATTTGGTATATCACAGTTATTGATCTGTGGACATGAACAATTCTTCCACTGAAATAAATCCCACTTGATCAGGGTATATGAGCCTTTTAATGTACTGTTAAATTTAGTTTGCTAGTATTTTGTGAGGGTTTTACATCTATATTGATCAGTGGTATTGGCCTTTGGGTTTTTTTTTATGGTGCCTATTTCTGTTTTTTTTTTTTTTTTTTTTAATCAGGGTAATGCTGGCCTCATAGAATGAGTTTAAAAGTGTTCTTTCCTTCTTCAAATTTTTGTAATAATTTGAGAAGAATAGGTGTTAACTCTTCTTTAAATGTTTGGAAGCATTCACCTTTGAAATCATGTGTTCATGGACTTTTATGTTGAGAGTTTTGTCATTACTTATTTAATTTCATTACTAGCAATCCATGTGCTCATATTTTCTATTTCTTTCTGATTCAGTTTTTGGAGATTGAGCATTTATAAGATTGTATCCATTTCTTCTAGGTTGTCCATTTTAATAGTAAAAATTATCCATAGTTATCTCATATGATCCATTATATTTCTGTAGTTTTGGTTGTAATATCTCCTCTTTAATTTCTGATTTCTCTATTTTCTTGATGAGTCTGTCTAAAGCTTTGTCAATTTTATTCATATTTTCACAGAATCAACTGTTATTTTCATTGACCTTTTCTATTGTCTTTTTTTAGTCTCTACTTATTTCCACTCTGATTTTTATTATTTCTTTCTCTTGTGTTTTTTGTCCTTTTTTTAATTCCCTTAGATTTAAGTTTATGTTATTTAATATTTTTCTTATTTCTTGATATAGGCCTGTATTGCTATGAACTTACCTGTTAGAACTGCTTTTGCTGTGTCTCATAGATTTTGGACTTTTCTTTTCCATTTCCACTTGCCCTGACATGTATTTTGATTTCCTTTTTGATTTCGTCAGTGACTCATTGATTCTTTAGGTGCATGTTGTTTAGACTACACGTGTTTGTGGTTTTGGAAGCTTTTTTTTTTTCTGGTAGTTGATGTCTAATTTCATAGCTTCGTGATCTTTTCAAATTCATTGAGTAGTTTTGTGGCTCAGCACATGAACCAACCTGGAGAATGTTCCATGTGCACTTGAAAGGAATATGTATTCTATTTTTATATGAAATGTTCTATATATAACTATTATTTCCATCTGATATAAGGTGTCATTTAAAGCCAGTGTTTTCTTACTGATCTTCTGTCTGGATGATCTGTCCTTTAATGTAAATGTGGTGTTACATTCCCCTACTATTATTATATGACTGTCAATTTCTCCCCTTATATTTGTTGATATTTGCTTTATGTATTTATGTGTTCCTATTTTGGGTGCATATTTATTTACAATTCGTATATTTTCTTGTTTGATTCATCTCTTTATTATTGTGTGATGTCCTTCTTTGTATCTAGTTACAATCTTTGTTTAAAAGTCTAATTTGTGTGATATAAGTATTGCTACCCCAACTTTTTTTCCATTTGCATGCAGTATATTTTTTGAATTCCCTCACTTTTAGTTTGTTTGTGCTGTTAAATCTGAATTGAATCTCTTGTAAGCAGCATCATGGGATTTTTAACCATTCAGTCACTCTATGGCACTTGATTGAAACATTTAGTCCATTTGCATTAAAGTAATAATTGGTAGGTATGTACTTACTGTCATTTTGTCAATTATTTTCTGTTTTTTTTTTTAAATGGAGTAATTAGTTTATTCAGGCACTGTACTCTGCAATTTGTAGGCATCAGCTCATTCAGGAAACAGCAAAGATTAATGGTTAAGAGGTTATCCTCAGACACTAGACTACTTGGTCTGAATTCCAGCCCTACAGCTTACTAGCTTGGTTACCTTGGACCAGTTAATTAAACTCTTTGTGACTCACTTTTTTCACCTGTAAAATGAGTATAAGAGCAATGCCTACCTCATAAAATCATTTTGAGGATTCAATGAGTTGATACAAGTAAAGAGCTTATAACAATGCAAGGCTCAGGGTAAACACTCAGTTAATATATGCTATTATTGATACCTACATCATTCCTATGATGAAGCTGTAGATAAAGGATTGAGCCTCAAGGATTTCAATAACCTGGACTGCCAGGTCCACTGTTATCTATACCTATGCAGCTGCTGACTCCTGTGCTAAGACACTCCCTCAGGTGTCCATCCTACTCTCATCCCCACCTACTATCACTGAACCACTTCCTCAAAACTCAATTCAGATGCCCACTCCAAAGAAATATCTCTGATTCCTCTACCTACCCCACCACTGAGTTAAGTGCCTCTGTCTTGGACATCCCATAGTACCTACTGTACTCTACTAAAGCTATCCCTTTAATGCCTACTCTCTCCACTGGTATATGGGCTCCTTGGCATCAACAGCTCCCAGCATAATGCCTGGCACAGGGTAGGCTCTTAATAAATCTTTGTTGAATGAAGACAAAATGATGTAGGAAATGACAGAACTGGATGTCAGCTGTGACCTATTAGCCCCCACAAACGAAGTTCTTTCCTGCATGGTTGCTGCTTTTAGGAAAGTTTTCTGCAGCCATATACGGATAACGTTAGCAAACGATTATAAATTAGAAGTGCTGAAAGAGTTTAGAGGAGAGTACCCAAGGTGGTCAGTGTAGTAAAGGAATGTCTCATAGGCAATACAAGCTAGTACCTAAAAGGTGTGGAATTAGCATAGGCAGAAGTGTGAGGAAAGGCGTCCACACAGAGAGAGGTGGAAAAACACAAGGCAACATGAGAAAAGACTGAGTAGAGCTTTGGATCCTAGAGCAAGGAAAAGAGAAACCCCTGGATCCTATTCCCCTCTGGTTCTGTTCTCCAACTTAGGAGTCACCCTAGGGATTATGTAGAATCTTTCTGGTTGTTTTTATATTCCATTTTGTTCTTCTTTTCCTCTCTTTCCTTGTCATTTGATGATGATCTTTAGTGTTATGTTGTGATTTATTTCTGTTTTCTCGTGTATAATTATAGGTTTTTGGTTTTGGATTACCATGATTTTCATGTGTGTGTATATATATATATATATATATATATATATATATATATATATATATACATATATATATATATATAATTATTTTAAGTTGATGATCACTTAAGTTTGAACACATTCTAGACACCCTATATTTTCACTCCCCCTCATGCTTAGTGTTTTTTACACCATATTTTGCATTTTCTTTTTGTTTTGTGTATCCCTTAACTACTTAATGTGGGTATAGATGATTTTATTACTTTTGTATTTAACCTTCCTACTAGCTTTATAAATTGCTGAAATTTACTGTATATTTACCTTTACCAGTGAGATATTTTTCAATCATGATTTTTATATTTCTAGTTTTAGCATTTTTCTTCTAAGAGAAGTGGCTTTAACATTTCTTGTAAAGCCTATTTAGTGGTACTGAACTCTTTTTTTTCTTTTGCTTGTCCATAAAACTCTTTAACTCTCCTTCAAATCTTAATGATAACCCTGCCAGGTAGAGTATTCCTGATTGTAGATTTTTTCCTTTCATCATTTTAAATAGTTTGCATGATTCTCCTGTGGCCTGCAAAGTTTCTGCTGAAAAAGACACCTGCTAGTATTATGGGAGTTTCCTTGTATGCAAATAGTTGCTTTTTTCTTGCTGTTTTTAAGATTTTCTCTCTATCATTAACTTTTGCCATTTTAATTATATATCTCTTGGTATAGACCTCTTTTGGTTCATTTTGTTTGATACACTCTATGCTTTCTATCTGGAGTTCTGTTTGCTTTCACAGGTTAGGGAGATTTTGAGCTATTATTTCTTCAAATAAGTTCTATGCCAATTGTCTCTCTCTTCTTTCTCTGAGGCCCCAATAATGTGAACCTTAATACACTTGATGTTTTCCCAGAGGTGTTAAAACTATCCTCATTTGGAAAAAAAATATTCACTTTTTATTTCTGTGCACCTTGAGTGATTTTTCAATACTTTGATGTTCACATTACTTCACCTAATCTAATATACATATCTTCTAGTAACATTTTTATTTCATTTATTTAATTCTTCACCTCAGCTTGGTTCTTCTTTATATTTTCAAGCTCTATGTTGAAATACTCAATTTGTTCATCCATTCTTCTCCCAAGTATACTGAGCATTTTAAAGATCATTATCTTAAACAGGTATCAGGTAAATCACTTATTTCCACTTCATTTATTTATTAGAGTTATATCTTGTTAGTTCCTTTGGAACATATTCCCATCTCCCATCAATTGCCTAATTCTCTGTGTTTATTTCTGTTAGGTTGTTTGTGTTTCCTGTTCTAGGAGAAGGTGCCTGATGTAAGAGAAGTCTTATGGGCCCAAGAGCATACTCTGGTCACCTGACCTATATGTTCTACAGTTGCCTACCCTATGGGTTGCATGTGACCTATTTTATAGAAATCCATATTTTTATTAATATATTTTGTTTTATATTTAAATTTTTTAATTGAAGTACAGTTGTAAAATATTATATGACACATGTTTAAAATATAGTGATTCAAAATTTTAAAGGTTACTCAATTTATAGTTATTATAAAAGATTTACTAGAGCCCCTGTGTTGTACACTATATTCTTATTACTTATGTTATACCTAATAGTATGTACCTTTTAATCCCTGCACAGATATTGCCCCTTTTTATTTCCTCTCCCTGGTGATAGCCACTATTTTGTTCTCTAGATCAGTAAGTCTGATTCTTTTTTAGTTATATTCATTAGTTTCTTGTATTTTTTAGTTTCCACATACAAGTGATACTTTGCAATATTTATCTTTTTCTGTTTGACTTGCTTCATTTAGCATAATGCATTCAAGTCCACACATATGGCAGCAAATGGCAAGATTTCATTCTTGTTGAGTAGCATTTTTTCTAGTTGAGTAGCATTCCAGTGTGTGTGTGTGTATGTGTGTATCCTGCAACTTTTTATCCACTCATCTTTTTTAATATTTATTAGAGTACACTTGAATTACAATGTTGTGTTAGTTTCAGTTGTACAGCAAAGTGAATATGTTATACATATACATATATCAACTCAATTTATTTTTTCAAGAACTTTTATTGAGATACAATTGACATACAATAAATTGCATATATCTTAAATGTACAATTTGATATATTTTTCTTATTAATAATGTAAATATGGCAATGCCAATCTCCAAATTCATCCCACCACAACCCCCCTGCTTTCCCCACTTGGTGTCCATATGTTTGTTCTCTGCATCTGTATCTCTATTTCTACCTTGCAAACCAGTTGATTTGTGCCATTTTTCTATATTCCATATATATCTGTTAATATGCAATATTTGTTTTTCTCTTACTGACTCACTTTACTCTGTATGACAGTCTCTAGGTCCATCCATGTCTCTACAAAAGTCCAAATTTTGATCCACTTTAGAGCTGAGTAATATTCCATTATATATATATATATACACACACACACACCACATCTTCTTTATCCATTCATCTGTTGATGGACATTTAGTTTGCTTCCACGTTCTGGCGATTGTAAATAGTGCTGCAATGAACAGTGGGATGCATGTGTCTTTTGACTTATGGTTTTCTCTGGGTATATGCCAAGTAATGGGATTGCTGGGTCATGTCGTAATTCTATTTTTAATTTTCAAGGGACCTCCATACTGTTCTCCATAGTGGATGTATCAATTTACATTCCCACCAACAGCGCAAGAGGGTCCCTTTTTCTCCACACCCTCTCCAGCATTTATTGTTTGTAGATTTTTTGATAATGCCCATTCTAACCAATGTGAGGTGATACCTCATTGTAGTTTTGATTTGCATTTGCCTAATAATTAGTGATGTTGAGCATCTTTTCATGTGCTTTTTAGCCATCTGTATGTCTTCTATGGAGAAATTTATGTTGAGATCTTCTGCCCAGTTTTTGATTGGGTTGTTTGTTTCCTTGATATTAAGCTGCATGAGCTACTTATATATTTTGGAGATTAATCCCTTATTGGCTGATTCATTTGCAAATTTTTTTTTCCCATTCAGAGGGCTGTCTTTTCGTCTTGTTTATGGTTTCCTTTCCTGTGTAGAAGCTTTTAAGTTTACTTCAGTCCCATTAGTTTACCTTTGTTTTTATTTTCATTACTCTAGGAGGTGGATTGGAAAAGATCTTGCTGGGATTTATGTTAAAGAGTAAATTCCTATGTTTTCCTCGAGGTGTTTTACAGTATCTGGCCTGACTATTTAGGCCATTAATCCATTTTGAGTTTACTTTTGTGTATGGTGTTAGGGAGTGTTCTAATTCCATCCTTTTACATGTAGCTGTCCAGTTTTCCCAGAACCACTTATTGAAGAAGCTGTCTTTGCTCCATTGTATATTCTGGCCTCCTTTGTCATAGATTAGGTGACCATAGGTACATGGGTTTATCCCTCCATTTTCTATGCTGTTCCATTGATCTTTTTCTGTTTTTGTGCCAGTGTCATACTGTCTTGATTACTGTAGCTTTGTAGGATAGTCTGAAGTTAGGGAGTCTGTTTCTTCCAGCTCTGTTTTTATTTCTCAAGATTGCATTGGCTATTCTGAGTCTTTTATGTTTCTGTACAAATTATAAATTTTTTTGTTCTAATTCTGTGAAAAATGCCATTGGTAATTTTATAGGGATGGCATTGAATCTGTAGATTGCTTTGGGCAATACAGTCAATTTGACAATACTGATTCTTTCAATGCAAGATCATGGTATATCTCTCCATCTGTTAGCATCGTCTTTGATCTCTTTCATCAGTATCTTATAGTTTTCTGAGTACAGGTCTTTTACCTCCTTAGGCTTATTCCTATATATTTTATTCTTTTTGATATGATGATAAATGGGATTGTTTCCTTAATTTCTCTTTCTGATTTTTTGTTGTTAGTGTATAGGAATGCAGGAGATTTCTATGTATTAATTTTGTATCCTGAAACTTTTTCAAATTTATTAATTAGTCCAAGTAGTTTTCTGGATGCATCTTTAAGATATTCAATGCATACTATCATGTCATATGCAAACAGTGACAATTTTACCCACTGTAATCCAATTTGGGTCACTTTTATTTCTTTTTTTCTCTGTTTGTTGTGGCTAGGACCTCTGAATTTATGTAAAATAATAGTGGAGAGAGTGGACCTCCTTGTCTTGTTCCTTTGCTTAGAGGGGATACTTTCAGTTTTTCACCATTGAGAATTATGCTTTCTGTTGGCTTGTTGCATATGGCCTCATTATGTTGAGGTAGGTTCCCTCTATCCCCACTTTCTGGATTTTTTTTTTTTAATCACAAGTGGGTGTTGAATTTTGTCATAAGCTTTTTGTGTATCTATTGAGATGACCATATATTTTTTATTCCTCATTTTTTAAATAAGGTGTATCACCTTGTTTGATTTGTGTATATTGAAAAATTCTTGCATCCCTGGAATAAAACCCATTTGTTCATGGCGTATGATCCTTTTGTGTTGTTGAATTCCGTTTGCTAGTATTTTGTTGAGGATTTTTATGTCTATGTTCATCAATGATATTGGCAAGTAGTTATTTTTTTGTGATATCTTTGTCTGGTTTTGGTATCAGGGTGTTGGTGGCCTCATAAAATGAGTTTGGGAGTGTTCAGCCCTCTGCCATTTTCTGGAAGAGTTTGAGAAGGATAGGTGTTAACTCTTCTGTAAATGTTTGATAGAGTTTGCCTGTGAAGCCATCTGGTCCTGTACTTTTGTTTGTTGGAAGGTTTTTAATCACAGTTTCAATTTCATTACTTGTGATTGGTCTCTTCATATTTTCTGTTTTTTCATGGTTCAGTCTTGGAATATTGTACATTTCTAAGAATTTGTTTATTACTTCCAGGTTGTCCATGTTATTTGCATATAGTTGCTTGTAGTAGTTTCTTACGATGCTTTTCGTTTCTGCAGTGTCCATTTTAACTTCTTTTGTTTCATTTCTAATTTTATTGATTTGAGTCCTTTCCTTCTTTTTCTTGATGAGTTTTGCTAAGGATTTATCAATTTTGTTTATCTTCTCAAAGAACCGGCTTTTATTTTTATTGATTTTTGCTTTTCTTTCCTTTGTTTCTATTTCATTTATTTCTGCTCTGGTCTTTATGATTTCTCTTCTTCTACTAACTTTGAGTTTTGTTTGTTCTTCTTTATCTAGTTGCTTTATGTGTAAGTTTAGGTTGTTTATTTGAGATTTTTCTTATTTCTTAATGTAGGATTGTATTGCTATATGGTTTCATCTTAGAACTGTTTTTGCTGTGTGCCATAGGTTTTGGAACGTTGTGTTTTCATTGTCATTTGTCTCTAGGTTTCTTTTTTTTAAATTTTCTCTTTGATTACTTCAGTGATCTATTGGTTATTTAGTAGCGTATTGTTTAGCCTCCATGTGTTTGTGTTTTTTTACAGTTTTTTATCCTGTAATTGATTTCTAATCTCATAGCATTGTGGTCAAAAAGATGCTTGATGCGATTTCAATTTTCTTAAATTTACTGAGGCTTGATTTGTGACCCAAAAATGTGATCTATCCTGGAGAATGTTCTGTGATCACTTGAGATGAAAGTGTTTACTGCTGCTTTTGGATGGAATGCCCTATAGATATCAATTATATCTAGCTGGTTTACAGTGTCATCTAAAGCTTGTCTTTTCTTAATATTCTGTCTAGATGATCTGTCCATTGGTGTAAGTGGGGTGTTAAAATCCCCCAATATTATTGTGTTATTGTCGATCTCCCCTTTTATGACTATTAGTATTTCTGTTACATATTGAGGTGCTCCTATGTAGGGTCATCAATATTTACCATTGTTTTATCTTCTTCTTGGTTTGACCCCTTGATCATTATATAGTGTCCTTATTTGTCTCTTGAAATAGTCTTTATTTTAAAGTTTATTTTCTCTGATATGAGTATTGTTACTTCAGTTTTCTTTTGATTTCCTTTTGCATAGAATATATTTTTCCATTCCTTGTCTTTCAGTCTGTATGTGTCCCTAGGTAAGAAGTGGGTCTCTTGTAGACAGCATATATATGGGTCTTCTTTTTGTATCCCTTCAGCCTGTCTGTTTCTTTTGGTTGGAGCATTTAGTCCATTTACATTCAAGGTAATTATCAACATGTACGTTGCTATTACCATTTTGTTAATTGTTTTGTGTTTGTTTTTGCAGGTCCTTTTCTTCTCTTGTTTTTCCCACTTAGAGAAGTTTTCTTAGCATTTGTTGTAGGGCTGGTTTGGTGGTGCTGAATTCTCTTAGCTTTTGTTTGTCTGTAAACCTACTCATTCCTCCATCGAATTTGAATGAGAGCCTCACTGGGTAGAGTAATCTTGGTTGTAGGTTCTTCCCGTTCATCACTTTAAATATATCTTACCACTCCATTCTGGCTTGCACAGTTTCTTATGGAAAATTAGGTGTTAATATTATGGGAGTTCCCTTGTATGTTATTTGTTGTTTTTCCCTTGTTGTTTTTAATAGTTTGACTTTATTTTTTTCATTTTCACTACTATGTGTCTTGGCGTGTTTCTCCTTGGGTTTATCCTGCTTGGCACTCTCTGTGCTTCCTGGACTTGGGTGGCTATTTCCTTTCCCATGTAAGGGAAATTTTCAACTCTAATCTCTTCCAATATTTTCTCAGATCCTTTCTCTCTCTCTTCTCCTTGTGGGACCCCTATAATGCGAATGTTTGTGTGTTTAATATTGTCCCAGAGGTCTCTCTGTCTGTCCTCAGTTCTTTTCATTCTTTTGTCTTTATTCTTTTCCACATCAGTGATTTTCAGCATTCTGTCTTCCAGGTCACTTATTCATTCTTCTGCCTCAGTTAATCTGCTATTGGTACTTTCTAGTGTATTTTTCCTTTCAGTTATTGTATTTCTTATCTCTCTTTGTTCTTTAATTCTTCTAAGTTTTTGTTAAACTTTTCTTGCAAATTTTCCATCTTTGCATCTAGTCTTTTTTCAAAGTCCTGGATCATCTTCACTATCTTTATTCTGAATTCTTTTTCTGGAAGGTTGCCTATGTACAATTCATTTAGTTGTTTTTCTGAGGTTTTATCTTTTCCCTTCATCTGGTACAAAGTTCTCTGCCTTTTCATTTTCTCTATATTTTTGTGGCTGTGGTTTTCAGTTCCACAGAATGAAATACTGCTGATACTGCTGTCTGCCTTCTTGTGGAGGAAGCCACCTAAGTGGCTTGTGCATGCTTCCTGATGAGAGGGAATGGTGGTGGGTAACGCTGGATGTTGTTTTGGTGGGCAGATCTCAGTAAAACTTTAATGCACTTGTCTGCCGATGGATGGGGCTGTGTTCCCACCCTGTTGGTTGTTTTGCCTGAGACAACTCAGCACTGGAGCTTACAAGATTTTTGGCAGGGCTAATGGTGGACTCTGGGAGGGCTCACACCAATGAGCACTACCTAGAAACCCTGCCACCAGTGTCCCTATCCCCACAGTGAGCCACAGCCACCACCACCACTGCAGGCAACTCTCTAACACCAGCAGGTAGGTCTGGTTCGGTCTCCTATGGGTCACTGCTCCTTCCCCCTGGGTTGTGGTGTGCACACTACTTTTTGTGTGCCCTCCAAGAGTGGAGTCTCTGTTTCCCCCAGTCCTGTGGAGGTCCTGCAATCAAATCCTACTGGCCTTCAAAGTCTGTTTCTCTGGGGATTCCTCCTCCCATTGCCAGACCCCCAGGTTGGGAAGCTTTACATGGGGCTCAGAACCCTCACTCCAGTGGGTGGACTTCTGTGGTATAACTGTTCTCCAGTTTGTGAGTCACCCACCCAGTGGTTATGGGATTTGATATTATCTCAGTTGAGCCTCTCCTACCATCTCATTGCAGCCTCTCCTTTATCTCTGGATGTGGGGAGTATTTTTGGTGAGTTACAGTGTTTTTCTGTTGATAATTGTTCAGCAGTTCGTTGTAATTCCAGTGCTCTTGCAAGAGGGAGTGAGCATACTTTCTTCTACTCTACCATCTTGAACCATCAGGATCAACTCTATTTTAGATTATTTTAGCCTATAGACCATTGTAGTGTATTGAGTAGAGTTCCCTGTGAAATACAGTAGGTTCTTATTAGATATCTATTTTATATATAGTAGTGTGTATATGTAAATCACTATCTTCCAGTTTATCCTGTCCTCCCCTTATCTCCTGTTAACCAAAATTTTGTTTTCAATATCTGTAACTCTATTTCTGTTTTGTTCATAAGTTCATTTATACCCTTTTTTAGTTTTTATTTTTTTTAATTTTTAATCTCTTTATTGGATTATAATTGCTTTACACTGTTGTGCCAGTTTCTGCTGTACAACAAAATGAATCAACTGTATTTATAAATATAACTCCATATCCCCTCCCTCCCATGACTCTTTCCCACCCTCCCTATCTCACCCTTCTAAGTCATCACTAGTCATTGAGTTGATATCCCTGTGTTATGCAGCAGCATCCCACTAGCTATCTATTTTACATTTGGTGCTGTATACATGTCAATGCTACTCTCTCACTTCACCCCAGCTTCCCTTTCACCCCCACCCCCACCCCATGTCCTTAATTCCATTCTCAGCATCTGCATCTTTATCTTTTCCCCATCACTGGGTTCATCAGTACTTTTTTTTTTTTTTTTTAGATTCCATACGTATGCATTAGCATACAGTATTTGTTTTTCTCTTTCTGGCTTACTTCACTCTGTATGACAGCCTATAGGTCCATCCACCTCACTACAAATAACTGATTTTCATTCCTTTTTATTGCTGTGTAATATTCCATTTTATATATGTGCCACATCTTTATCCATTCATCCATTGATGGGCATTTAGGTTGCTTCCATGTCCTGACAATTGTAAATAGTGCTGCAATGAACATCATGTTACATGCATCTTTTTGGATTATGGTTTCTCAGGGTATATGCCCTGTAGTGGGATTGCTGGGTCATATGTATACCCTTTTTTTTAGATTCCATATAAAAATGATATCATATGATATTTGTCTTTCTCTGTCTGACTTACTTCACTGAGTATGACAATCTCTAGACCCATATATTTTGCTGTAAAATGCATTATTTTGTTCATGTTTATGGATGAGTTATATCCCATTGCGTATGTGGACCATATTTTCTTTATCCATTCATCTATTGATGGAATTTAGGTTATATCCATGACCTGGCTATTTAAAATAGTACTGCAGTGAACATTGAATGCATGCATCTTTTTGAATTATGGTTTTCTCTGGACACACGCCCAAGAGTGGGATTGCTGAATTATATGTGGCTCTAGTTTTAGTTTTTAAGGAAACTCCATACTGTTCTCCATAGTGGCTGTAGCAGTTTACATCCCACCAACATTGTAGGAGGGTTCCCTTGTATCCACACCCTCTCTCCAGCATTTACTGTTTGTAGATATTTTGATGATGGCCATTCTGAAGGGTGTGAGGTGGTATCTCATTGTGGGTTTTATTTACATTTCCCTGATAATTACTGATGTTGAGCATCTTTTCATGTAACTGTTAACCATCTGTATTTCTGCTTTGGAGAAATGTCTATTCAGTTCTTCTGCCCATTTTTCAATCAAGTTGTCTGGTTTTTTGACACTGAATTGTATGAACTGTTTATATATATTGGATATTAACCCCTTATCAGTCATAATACTTACACATATTTTCTCCAATTCACTAGATTGTCTTTTCATTTTATTGATTGCTTCATTTGTTGTGCAAAAGCTTTTAAGTTCAATTAGGTCCCATTTGCTAATTTTTGCTTTTACTTACTTGGTTTTAGCAGACAAATCCAAAGAAATATCGCCATGATTTATGTCAAAGAATATTTTGCCTAGTTTTCCTGAAGGAGATTTATGGTATCTGGGCTTCCATTTAGGTCTTTAATCCATTTTGAGTTTATTTTTGTTTACAGTGTTAGAGAATAATCTAATTTCATTCTTTTACATGTAGCTGTCCATTTTTCCCAGCACCACTTCTTAAAACACTGTCTTTTCTCCACTTTATACCCTTAACTTTTTTGTCATAATTTACCATAAAAGTGTGGTTTATTTCTGGGATCTCTATTCTCTTCTATTGATCTATGTGTCCATTTTAGTGACAGTGCTATAATGACTTGATTACTGTAGTGTTGTAGTATAGTCTCAAGTCAGGGGGTGTGATTCTTCCAGCTCTGTTTTTTTCCCAAGATTTTTTTGGCCATGTTTTTATATAAATTTTAAAATTATTTTTCCTAGTTCTGTGAAAAATATCATTGGTGTTTTGAAAAGAATTGCATTAAATTTGTTAATTGCCTTATTTAGTATGGTAGGATGATCATTTTAACAATATTAATTCTTTCAATCCAAGAACTCAGTATATCATCCCACATATTCGTTTCATATTCAATTTCTTTCAACAGTGTTGTATAGTTTTTTGAGTACAAATTTTTTACCTCCTTCAGAAAGTTTATTCATAGGTGTCTTATTCTTGATGTGGTGGTAAAATATTATTATTCTCTTAATTTTGCTTTCTGGTCTTTTGTTGTTAGGGTATAGAAATGCAACCCTTTTCTTTGTATTAATTTTGTATCCTGCAACTCTACTGAATTCAATGATGAGCTCTAGTAGTTTTGTAGTAGCATCTTTAAGATTTTCTATGTAGAGTATCATGTCATAGGCAAACAGTGACAGTTTTACTTATTCCTTTCCAATTTGGATTCCTATTATTTCTTTTTCTTCTCAGATTTCTGTGGCTAGCAATTCCAAAACTATGTTGAATAAAAGTAGCAAGAGTGGGCATCCTTGTTTTGTTCCTGATCTTAGATAAAATGCTTTCAGTTTTTCACTGCTGTGTATAATGCTAACTGTGGACATGTCATAGATGATCTTTATTATATTGAGGTTTGGTCCTTGAATGCCCACTTTCTAGAGAGTTTTTTTTTTATCATAAATCAATGTTGAATATTATGAAAGGCTTTTCCTGCATCTATTAAGATGATTGTATGCTTTTTATTCTTCCATTTGTTAATGTGGTGTATCACACTGATTGATATGTGGATATTGAAGTATCCTTGCATCCCTGGGATAAATCCCTCTTCATCTTGATGTATGATCCTTTTAATATATTGTTGGATTTGGTTTGCTAGTTTTGTGTTGAGGATTTTTGCATCTATGTTCATCAGTGATATTGGCCTGTAATTTTCTTTCTTTGTGTGATGTATTCATCTGGTTTTGATACCAGGGTGATCCCGGACCCATAGAATGACTTTGGACGTGTTCCTTCCTCTGAAATATTTTGGAGTAGTTTTTGAAGCATAGGTATTAACTCTTCTCTAAGTGTTCTGTAGAATTCACCTGTTAAGCCATCTGGTCCTGAACTTTTGTTTGTTGGGAGTTTTTAAATTACATATTCAATCTAAGTACTGGTAATTTGTCTGTTCATATTTTCTATTTCTCCCTTGTTCAGTCTTGGGAGATTGTACCTTTCTAACAATTTGTCCATTCCTTCTAGGTTGACTGCTTCATTGGCATATATTTGTCCATAGTACTCTGTTATGATCCTTTGTGTTTCTGTCTTGTCAGATGTATCTTCATTTTACATTTTATTGATTTGTGTCCTCTCTCTTTTTTTCTTGGTGAATTTGGGTAAAGGTTTATCAATTTTATCTTTTCAAAGAACTTGGTTGTAGTGTCTTTGATCTTTCTATTGTTTTCTTTGTCTCTATTTCATTTATTTCTGCAATGATATTTATGATTTCTCTCCTACTCACTTTGGGTTTTGTTTGTTCTTCTTTCTCTAGTTGCTTTATCTGTAAGGTTCATTTGAGATTTCTCTTTTCTGAGTTAAACTTGTATTGCTATAAACTTCCCTCTTTGAATGGCTTTTCCTGCATTCCATAGGTTTTGGATAACTATATTTTCATTGTCATTAGTCTCTAGGTATTTTTTATTTTCTCTTTTACTTCTTCAGTGATCCATTGGTTGTTTAGTAGCCTATTGTTTAGCCTGCACCTGTTTGTGTTTTTTGCAATTTTTTTCTTGCAGTCAATTTCTAGTCTCATAGTGTTGTGGCTGGGAAAGATGTTTGATATGATTTCAAATCTTGTGAATTTACTAAGGCTTGTTTTGTGGCTCATTGTGTGATGCATCCTGGTGACCATTCCATGCGCACTTGAAAACAATGCGTTTTCTGTTGACCCTATGAGATGCATGAGCAGATCACAAGCCCTGTCCCAGCTGTCCTCAGAGTGCAATGGCTGCAGCTGCTGCTACAAGACCTATGAGCAGGTGCCAAGTGGTGCTCCTCCATCCCAGGAGCATGCTAGGTCTGCTGCATCTGCACACCCCACATCAAGGGGATAAGGGCAATTACATGCTGAGAAAAGAGGCAGCAAGCATCCCAACTAAAATCAGGTCCCTGATTCTGGACAAGATGATGGAGTACAAGGACTTGAGCTCACCTCCCACTTGAAAACAGCAATATCACAATTAACAGCTGAACAACCACTGATAGAAAAGACTGGAACCTGCCAAAAAAGATATTTTACATTCAAAGACAAAGAAGAAGCTACAACATGATGATAGGAGGGATGTTTTCAGGACACAATCAAGCCCTGTATCTGCCAGGTGGGCGACCCACACACTGGAACATAATTATATCACAGAGGTTCTCTCACAAGAGTTAGAGTTCTGAGCCCCAAGTCAGGCTTCCCAGCCTGAGGGTCTGGCATTTGGAGGAGGAGCACCATAGAGCATTTGGCTTTGAAGGCCAGCAAGGCTTGAGTGCAAAATTTAAAAACAGCTCATGTGGCTCAATATCATGAAAACAAACACCCAATCAAAAAATGGGCAAAAGATCTAAATAGACATTTCTCCAAAGACGACATACAGGTGGCCAAAACGCACCTGAAAATGTGCTCAACATCACTAATTATTAGAGAAATGCAAACTGAACTACAATGAGAAATGCAAACCAAACACACCATTCACAATGGCTGTAATCAAAAAGTTTGCACATAATAATTGCTGGAGATGGTGTGGCAAAAAGTGAACCTCATACACTCTTGCTGGGAATGTAAATTGGTACAGCCACTATGGAGAACAGTATGGTGTTTCCTTAAAAAAAAAGAAAAAGAAAAAGAAAAATCCCTAAAAACAGAACTACCATATGATCCAGCAATCCCATTCCAGGCTTGTATCTGGAGAAAACCATAATTTAAAAAGATACATGCACCCCAATGTTAATTGCAGCACTATTTACAATAGTCAAGACATGGAAGCAATTTGAATGTCCATTGATAAATGAATTGATAAAAAAGATGTACATATATACAATGGAATGAAATAATGTCATTTGCAGCAACATGGATGCATCTAGAGATTATCATTCTAAGTGAAGAAAGTCAGACACAGAAAGACAAATATATGATATCACACATATATGGAATCTAATTTTCAATAATATAAATGAACTTGTTTACAAAACAGGAACAGACACACAGATTTCAAAACAAACATTTCAGGGTATGATGGGTAAAGGTGGGGGATTCATTAGGAGCTTGGGATTAGCATACATACAATACTATATATAAAATAATCAACAAGGATTTATTGTATAGCACAGAAAACTTGACACAATGTTCTGTGATAACCTATATTAGAAAAGAATCTGGAAAAGAATCAATATATGTATATATGTAACTGAATCACTGTGCTGTACACCTGAAACTAACATAACATTGTAAATCAACTGTACTTTAAAATAATTTTTTTTAAATAAAACAAAAGGAAACAGTATGTTTCCTGCTACTTTTGGATGGAATGCTCTTGATGTATCAATTTAGTCCATCCGGTTTAATTTTACATATAAGGCCAGTGTTTTCTTACTGATTTTTTGCCTGGATTATACATCCATTGATCTAAGTGGGCTGTTAAAGTCCCCTGATATTATTGTATTACTGTTGATTTATTCTGTTATGTCCATTAATATTTGCCTTATATGCTTAGGTGCTCCTGTGTTGGGTGCATATATATTTATAATTGTTGTATCTTTTTCTTAGATTAATCCCCTGATCATTATGAACTGTCCTTCTTTATCACTTGTAAGAGTCTTTATTTTAAAGTCTATTTTGTCTGATATAAATATTGCTACTCCAGCTTTCTTTTGATTTCCATTTGCATGGAACACTTTTTTTCCAACCCTTCACTTTCATGAGTGGGTGTGGAGCAAATGGAACCCTCCTATACCTCTGAAAGTATATTTAGATCTTCTGCCCATTTTGTGTTGTTGTTGTTGTTGTTGTTGGAGTATTTAGTCCATTTACATTTAAGGTAGTTATTGATATATATTTTCTTTTCACCATTTTGTTAATTGATTTTTGTGGTTTTTGTAGGACTTTTTTGCATTTTTGTTCTTTTTTTCTCTTTTCTGGATTTGATGAATATCCTTAGTGTTATGTTTGGATTGATTTTTCCTTTTTCTTTGTACATCTATTATATATTTTTGGTTTGTGGTTAACATGAGGCTTTTACATAGCTCTTTCTCTCTATGCGCCTCTGTCTTTCTTTCTCTCTCTCTCTCTCTCTCACACACACACACACACACATATATATATATCTATATTATATATATGATTAAGTTGATTGATTGCTTAATTTCAAATGCATTCTAAAAATCCTGCACTTGTGAATAGCCATCATTAAAAAGTCTATAAATAACAAATGCTGGAGAGGGTGTGGGGAAAAGGGAACACTTCTACACTGTTGGTGGGAATGTAAGTTGGTGAACTCACTATGGAAAACAGTGTGGAGGTTCCTCAGAAAATAGAAAATAGAATTATCATATGATCCAGCAATCCCACTCCTAGGCATATACCCAGACAGAACTATAATTCCAAAAGATACATGCACTCCTATGTTCATAGCAGTATTATTCACAATAACCAAAACATGGAAACATCTTAAATGTTCATTGACAGAGGACTGGATAAAGATGTGGTATGTATATACAATGGAATACTACTCAGCCAAAAAAAAAGAATGAAATAATGCCATTTGCAGCAACATGGATGCAGCAAGAGATTATCATACTAAGTGAAGTAAGTCAGAAAGAGGAAGACATACTATATGTTATCACTTATATGTGGAATCTAATATATGGCACAAATAAACTTATCTACAAAAGAGAAATAGACTCACAAACATAGCAATCAGTGTTGTGGCTGCCAAGGGGCAGGGGGAGGGAGAGGGATGGACTGGGAGTTTGGGGTTGCTAGATGCAAAGTATTACATTTAAAATTGCTAAACAACTAGGTCCTACTGTGTGGCACAGGGAACTATATCCAATTTCCAGAGATAAACCATAACGGAAAAGAATATTTAAAAACATGTATATATGTGTAAAATTGAGTCACTTTGCTGTAGAGCAGAGATTGGCACAACATTGTAAATCAACTCTAATTCAATAAAAAAAAATTCAAATCCTGAATTTTGTACTCTTCTCTCCTCATGATTAATGTTTTTATATTTTATTTTCATCTAAATGTTATGTATATAAATTAAGTGCTTATTGTAGATATAGATAATTTTGCTGCCTTTGTCTTTAAACTTCCCTACTAGATTTATGTGTGGATTATTTCCTGAAATTTTTTTTGTTGCCTTTTCCAGGGAGATTTTCTTTCCCTAATTATCTTATTTCTACTTGCATCCTTTTATTTATTTATTTATTTATTTATTTATTTATTTATTTATTTATTTGCCTGGAGAAATTCCTTTAACATTTGCTCTAATGCTGGTTTGATTGTGCTGAACACTTTTAGATTTGGGCTGTCTGTAGAGCTTTTGATCTCTCTAACAAATCTGAACAAGAGACTTGCTTGGTAAAATATTCTTGGTTGTAGGTTTTTCCCTTTCATCACTTTAAATATATCAGGCGATTCCCTTCTGGCCTGTAGCGTTTCTGCTGAAGTATCAGCTGATAATCTTATGCAACTTCCTTTGTGTGTCATTTGTTATTTTCACCTTGCTGCTTTTAATATTCTTTATTTTTATTTTTTGTCATTTTAATTACGATGTGTCTTGGTGTGTTTCTCTTTGGTTAATCCTTCATGGGACTCTGTGCTTTCTGGACTTGGATGTCTGTTTCTTTTGCCTGGTTAGGAAACTTTTCAGCTATTATGTTTTCAAATATGCTCTGAACTCCTTTCTCTCTCTCCTTTTCTTCTCCGACACCTATAATGTGACTATTAGAGTGCTTGATATTGTCCCACATATCTCTTAAACTGTCCTCATTTCTTTTCATTCTTCTTTTCTTTATTCTGTTCAGGGGCAGTGATCTCCAATATTCTGCTTTCCATCTCAGTGATCCATTCCTCTACATTATTTAGCCTACTGTTGATTCCTTCTAGTGCTGTTTTTGATTATTATTTTTTTTAATTTCAGGTATTGTATTCTATCTCTGTTTGGTTGTTCTTTATATTTTCTAACTCTTTGTTAAAAACTTCTAACTTCTCACTGCATACATCTGTTCTTCTCCCAAGTTCTTTTGTCATTTTTACAATCATTACTCTGTACTCTTTATTGGGTAGATCACCTATATCCACTTGTTGTGCTTCTTTTTCTGGGGTTTTATTTGTTTTTTCATCTGAAACATGGTCCTCTGTTGCCTCATATTATCTAAGTTGCTAATTGTATTTTAGTGTATGTAGTAGGTTAGTTACATTTCTCGACCTTGGAAAAGTGGTCTTCTGTAGGAGATGTCCTATGCGTCCCAGTAGTACACTCCCCTCTTATCACCCAAGCTATATGCTCTAGGGATCCCCCCCTAAGAGGGCTGCAAGGTATTTCAGTTGTGGTGGGCTGAGTATGTGGGTTGTCTGGTAGGCTTCTTTGGCCCCTAGCCAAATTTGTTGCCAGGTCCTGCTTTGTGCAAATGCTGCTGGCTTTTGGCTGGCATGGCCTGGTCATCAGTCTGCTGACTGCAGAACCCCAGGGGGCCCTGGGGCTAGTGCTGGCTCACTTGTGGGAGGAGTCAGGGTCCAGAAGACTCCAAAGCTGTTGCTTGCCCATTGGTGGGTAAAGCCAGGTTCTGGGGTTAGTGTGGGACTGCTGGTAGGCAGAGCCATATCCTGGAATCTGGCCATAGGGACCAGAGATCCCAGAGCTGGTGTCAAATTGCTGGAGGTAACAGTTCCTGACAAAGTTAGGCATGGGTCCAGGGTAGACCAAAGCTTCTGTTGACCAGCTAGTGGGTAGGCCCAGGCCCAGCCAGTCTCAGGTCTGGGTCTGGCTGGTCTAAAGGTTGGGTCTTGCCTGATGTTGGCAGGCTCTATTGGCAGGCTGCAGGATTGTGGTTTCCTTGCATCTGGTGTCTGCCCCCTGGTGTATGTGGCTGGTCTAAGGGTTAGTGCACACGTCTTGGTGGGCAGGGCCAGTGCCTTCCCACTGGTGGGTGGAGTTGTGTCATAGCCCTCTGCTGGGCAGGGCTGTGTTTAGATGTGTGTCTAGAGATGGCTATGAGATCTGAAAATCTTCAGGCAGCCTGCCTGCTGATGGATGAGGCTGTATTCCCAGCCAGTTAGTTGTTTGGCCTGAGTTTTCCTAGCATTTGTGTGTGTGCAGGCTGTTGGGTAGGATAGATATTGGCACTAATGAGCTAGAGGGAGGATCCCATGATTGCTGCTGCCAGCAGCAGTGTACACAAGGTAGAAAGCTCCCAAATATGTCTGCCACCAGTGTCTGTCTCCCCAGGGTAAGCCCTAGCAACCCCCAACCCTGCCTCTCTGGGAGTGTCTCCACAGGTAGGTCAAGCCCAGGCTCCTATCAAATTACTGTCTTTGCACTCGGTCCTGATCTGCATGAGATTTTGTGTGTGCCCTTTAAGAGTTGTCTCGATTTTCCCGAGTCCTTTGTGACTCCCAAAATTAAGCCCTCTGTCCTTCAAGGTCAAATGCTTTGGGAACTCATCTTACTGGTGCACGATCCCAAGGCTGGGGAGCCCTAGATGTGTTTCACAACTCTCACTGCTGTGCGGGGACTCTGCACTGTAATTATTCTCCAGTTTGTGGGTCACTCACACTGGGGTGTGGGAATCGATTGAGTCTGCGCCCCTTACCCATCTCATTGTGGTTTCTTCTTTATGTCTTTAGTTGTAGAAGATCTTTTCCGATAGGTTTTGGTCTTATTCATAGATGGTTGTTCTGCAGATAGTTGTGAATTTGGTATGTTCATGAGAGGAAGTAAACTCAGGGTCTTTCTGCTCTGCAAAGTTAGGCAATCTTGCATGTGCCCTTATGTTGTGGTGAGGCCTGCTACTATGGGTGCATTGGTAGGTTGTTTTGGCCCCTGGCCTTGTTGACTGCAGAGTCATGCCTGTAGTTGCTGTAGGCCCACTGGAAGTTGGGGTAGGCTTTCTGCATGATTAGCTGCATGGCCTGGTGGGTTACAACTCTGCTGCCACCCTGCTGGTGGGCCAGACAGGTCCCCACATGGCCAAGGGGAGCATCAGTCTGGTGATGGCCTACTGGTGAAGAAGGCCAATTTCCTGCCTTGCTTTTTGTATGGTCCTGGGTGGCTCAGGGCTGGTGCTAGAAGGGCAGGGCCCAGTCCTTACACAGTTGTTTGTGCAGCTCAGGGGCTCAGGTTCCTGCACAGTTGTCTGCAAGGCTCAGGGTGGTTCAAGGATAGTAGTAGTCCAGTGGTGGGCAAGGCTATATTCCTGCACTAGTAGGCAAGAGAGAAGATCCAAAATTGGTGCTTGCCAGCACCAGTGTTATTGCACTTGAGTGTGTTTCCCAAAATGGCTGCTGCCAGTATCTTTGCCCCCAGAGATAGTCTCAGTTACCTCCTGACTCTCTGGGAGGTTCTCCAAGATTAGCAAGTAGTCTGACCCAAGCTCCTTTCAAATTACCGCCTCAGCATTGGGACTCAGATTTTGCATGCTCTCTTTAAGAGTTCAGTCTCTGTTTTCTATAGACCTCCAGCTATCTCACATATAAGCCCTGCTGAATTTCAAAGCCAGACATTCTGGGGGGTTGTCTTCCTGGTGCAAGACCCCTTGGCTAGGGAGCATGATGTGGGACTCAGGCTCCTTGCTCTTTGGGAAGGACCTCTATGATTGTGATATTCCTCCCATTTGTGGGTCACTGACCCAGGAGTGTGGGTCCTGGCTATACCCCATCTCCACCCTTCCTACCAGTTTCACTGTGGTTCCCTATGTTTTTAGTTCAGGAAAATGATTTCTACTAGGTTATTCTCATAGATAGTTGCTCTGTATAAGTAGTTGTATTGTTGGTGTGTCCACTGGAGGAGGTTAGTTCAGGATCTTCCTATTTTGGCATCTTGTCCTTTCTACCTAATTCTTTTTCTTATCCTTTAAAATCAAATAATTTTACTAGAATATATGTCGATATTGACCTTTCAGATTCAGCTTCTCAGACATGTGCTGTGACTATATATGATTAAATTTGCTTTTGTTATAGAAAATATTTTCTAAAAAATAATTTTAGTGTTGAATTGAGAGAAGTGTCTTAACATCTATTTAACAACTGAACTGTTTCTATTTAGTTGCTCCATTATGTTGCCTTTCTTCTGAAGTACTGCCTGTAGTTCTGAATTTGAGTAGAAGGTATCAGTGTAAGATTGAGATGCTCTGAGTTTTCCTATCTATATCCCGTAGAAAGCCTAGAAATAATAATTAACTCAATAGTAGACCAGATTGTAATCTCCAAATACCAATTTTTCACCATAAAGAACCCAGTATTCTTGGAGAATGACTGATTCCAGGACTAGGCAGGAAATATACAAGATCAGCTAAGGATATCTTGTCATATGAGAAATTAAGGAAGCTATAAAAAATATAAAACCCTATAGAAAGAACTTAAGAACCAACTTAAAGAAGCCCCCAGTGGCCAAAGCTGTGTGATATTGGGCTATTAACATCTCTTACCCTCAGGGTAAACATTTTCTAGAACAGTGATTCTCAACTGTACCTTTCATGAGAATCATGAGGGGGTGCCTTTTTAAAATACCAATTCTCAGGCTCCATCTTAGACCTCCAGAAACTTCAGGGGTAAGATCTTGGAATAACTACTTTTAGTAAGTGCCCCTGGGTGATTTAGATAATAAGCAAAGTTTGGGAAAACACTGACTTAGAGAAACAGAGCTACTGTTCAAAGAATTTGCATTCAGGAGCATCAAGTAAGCCAAAATGTTTTCTTTTGTTAAATAGACATTGTTTTTTTCAGAGCAGTTTTAGATTTACAGAAAAACTGAGAAGTTCAGTATATTTCTCATCCATTTTCCCAGTTTACTTTTTTATTAATATATTAGTATGGTGAATTTGTTACAATTAATGAACCAATATTGACATATTATTATTTATGAAGTCCATAGTTTATTCAGATTTACTTAGTTTCTCACTAATGTTCTGTTCTTATTTCAGGATCCTTCCCTAGATAGATTACAGTTAGCAGTTAATGTCTCCTTAGGCTGTTCTTGACCTGACAATTGCCCAGACATTTCTTGTTTTTGATTACATTGACAGTTTTGAGGAATATTGATTAGGTATTGTGTAGAATGATCATCAATTAGGATTTGATGTTTTTATTCATGATTATATTATGGGTTTGAGGGAGGAATATCAGAGGTAATTCCATTTTCAACACATCAGATCAAGGGTGCATACTATTAACATGATTTAAGACTGTTGATGTTAATCTTGATCAGCTAAATGAAGAAGTGTTTGTTAGGCTTCTTCATTATTAAGTCACTTTTTTCTTCCTCTTTTTATACTCTTTGGAAGGAAGTCACTCTGCACAGCCCACACTAAAGGAGTGAGTTGTGTTCCCCTACCTTGAGAGCAGAGTAACTACATGAATTATTTGGAATTTTGCTGCATGACAGATTTGTCTCTTCTCCCACATTTATTCATTCATTTATTTATTCAGTCATTCATCATTTATTTATTCAGCCATTCATCATTTATTTGTATGTATAAGTATGAACTCATGGGTATTTATTTTATACTATAGGTTTTAATTCCTTACTACTTTATTTTATTGCTCAAATTGTTCCAGATTTAGCCATTAGGAACTCTTTCAATTGGCTCATTTGTCCCTCTGACATACCTCAATCGATGTGGGTTTTGTTTTTGTTGATGATCACTCCCTTATTTTCTGGAAGTATAAGATTCTCCAGGTTCGGCTTATATATTTCCTGTCTCAAACTTCCTAGCTCTTTTTATTGGAAAATAGTATTAGAAATCAAGATCTAGGCACTAGGTGTACTCATTGCTCTTGAAGTGTTGGCTTTAGGTCCAACTTTGGCTTTAGGTCATTTCTCCCTTATACTTTTGGTTGCATTCTCCAGTGAAACAATCTGGCATTGGTGATTTTTTTAAGGTTACTGATTCAATTTCTTCAATAAATATAGGCCTATTCAGATTATCCATTTCTCTTTTGTGAGTTTTGATACTTTTCTATCTTTCAAAGATTGGTCCATTTCATCTGAGTTATAAAATTTGTAGGTATAGAGTTGTTTATAGTATTCCTTCTTATCATTTTAATTTCTGTGGTAACAGTAGTGATGACCCCTCTTTCATTTCTGATACTGGTAATTTATGCCTTTTCTATTATTCTTGGTTAGCCTGGCTAGTTGTTTATCAATTTTATTGATCTTTTCAAAGAATCAACTTTTGTTTTATTGATTTTAGCATATTGCTTTCCAGTTTTCAATTTCATTGGCTCCTGATCCAATTAGAATCCTTTCTTTTCTTCTGCCTGTATTAGGCTTAAATTGCTCTTTTTTTTTTTTTTTTCCTCTAGCTTGCTAGAGAAAGTTAGTCGAAGCCTAGATTATCAATTTTAGATTGTTCTTTTCTAATATATGTACCTAATGCTATATAAATTTCTTTCAATGCATTGCTTTCATTGCATCCCACAAAATTTGATGCTGCATTTTTGTGTTCATTTTTGGGAAATAATTTATACTTTGTCTTGAAAATTTTTCTTTTACTCATGTGTTGCTTAATCTCCAAATATTTGGGGATTTTCTAGGTATCCTTTTTCTAATGATTGCTAGTTTCATTCCATCATGGTCTGAGAACATATGTTGTATGATTTCTTTTCTTTTTACTAAATTGTGTTTCATGGCTTAGAATGCCATCTATCTTGGTGAATATTCCATGTGAGCTTGAGAAGAATGTGTATTACGCTATTGATGGATGGAATATTCTGTAAATGTCAATCACACTAAGTGGATTTCATAGTGCTGGCCAGGCCAGCTTTATCGTTTTTGATTTTCTGCCTGTTTTACTGATTAATTACTATTAGAAGGGTGTTGCATTCTGGACTCTAACAGTGGATTTGTCCATTTATCCTTTCAGCTTTATCCATTTTTGCTTCATGTATTTTGATCATCTGTTGTGGGTGCATACATATTTATGATTGTTTTGTCTTGTTATGTAATTGATCCCTTTATCATTAGGTAGTGCCCCGCATTATCCTGATGTTTCCTTGTTGTGAAGTTCGCTTTGTCTAAAATTAATACAGCTACTAGATTTAAAAAATAGTGTTATCATGAAGTATCTTTCTCCATTGCTTTACTTTTAACCTATCTGAATCTTTGTATTTAAAGTGTATTTCCTGTCAACAGCTATTGTTGGGTTTGTTGTTTTATATTTTAAACATATATCCACTAAGACAAACTGTCTTTTGTGTATTTAGAGCAATTACTATGGTTTGATTAATATCTTCCATGTTTCTGTTTTCTACTCTTTGCAATTGCTCTTTGTTTTTTTCATTTCTCCCTCTACTTTTCTTCCTTTTCTAGTTTTAATTGAACATTTTTATGATTCCATTTTATCACTTAGCATATCAATTATACTTCTTTTTAAAATAACTCTGCTTGTGATGCTTGACTTTTATATTCAGACTTTTCTTGCCTTTTTGCCTTTCTTGTAATTTTTTTGTTGAATGCTAGACATGATTTATTAACAGTAACTGAGGAAGAAGTCTTTACTGTGAGGTTTTATGTTAATCTGGCCAAGGGTTGGACTGTGTTTAATACCTGCTGCTGCTTTATGTGCCAGATTTTTCAAATTCCTCTAGTATCATTTTTGTCTCTCCTGTTGACCTTGGTCATCTACAAAAATGTCGCCTTAGATAGAACTTGTATCTTCAAGCTCTTTAAGCTCTAATTCTACTTTTATATCATTGGTAAGGTGTGCATATTTCAAAATGGTCCTTATTCCCCTTTCTCAATCATTTTCATAAGGGTAATTTTCATGATTCTTTACTGTGAGAACCTGATGGACTTCCTGGAGTAAAGCCCACAAAAATGTGGTGGCCCCACTAACACTGCAGTCCCCAGGGGGTTCTTACTCTCAAGCCTCCATACTCAGCCTCCAGCATTTGTTATTACAGAAAATTAAGCCTTCCTGTCAGTTTTTTCTCCAACAGATTCTGTTGCAGGTAAACAGTTATGTGATTTTCTGTATTCACCTGCCTCGCCACATTTCAGGAGAGTAATTTGCCCTGTGGACTCAATTTCTCTGATGGGTCCAAGAAAGCAGCTAATATTCAGATTGCTCAGATTTTCTTGTCATTAAGGTTGGCAGGGATGACTTCAAATCTCTCTACATTTTATAGTTAAAACAAGAAGTCTAATACTTTCTTTTAAAGTTTATGGATTTATTGACTTCTAGTTTATGAGGGATGGGGAAAAAGCAATTATTAAACAATGATCCTAGATACACACATACATTAACCTTTAAAATAAAATTGGAACATTTCAAATATTGGGATTTCTTGTCTTTTCCTCAATATTTCCTACGGAATATCCTCCAAATTATGCTGTTTTGTTCTAAACATGGCCTGCATCATTCACACACACACACACACACACACACACACACACACGGAATGTACTCAGAATTTCTTACATAATTTCTCACTTTTTTCATACTTAATAATTTAAAAAAATAATTACATAGCATAGATGACAAAGGCCCGCTAAAATTTGATATATTTCTACATTTTATTTTACAGCATTATCTGAGAGACTTCAAAGTCTAACCTTCAAAGAGTTAGCTTTCTTCTGTGAAAATCTTCACATTTCTAGTTAATATTTTAATAAAATATTGCACATTTTTATGGAGGAAATTCCACTGTTTTACATAAAGGTAGTTTTAGTTTAGGAGAATTAAATAGTCTCTTGTGTTTTAGAAAGATTAGTCTAGTTGCCAAGACAGTAGGTAGGGTACTAATATGTAACTTCCAGGTAATATTCATTCAATGACACAACTTTCTGAGGCACTGAGATTATAGTTGTGAAGATTAGCACAATCCTGCCTCTCAGGGAGCTTATGCTTTACTGAGTAAGAGAGACAATTATATGATATAGTGTGATAAAAGCTATGGCATTATGGTGTTTTGTTCAGTGATATATATATATATGATTACATATATTAAATATATTATATATAACATAAATATATATTACATACATATATATAATATATGTATGTATGTTAATATGTATGCTAATATTTTAATAAAATAGTGCACATTTTTATGGAGGAAATTCCACTGTTTTACATAAAGGTAGTTTTAATTTAGGAGAAGGGGGTTGGATAATCAGTGACAAAAGCAGATTTATGCTTCACTAAGGTAATTCTAACTGCTTTGTGAAAATAAATGAATTGCAAGGAGAATTTGGAGTCAGTGACACAGGTTAAGAATGTATGGTAGGAATCCAGCCTAATGAAAATGCCACTCAAGAATGTGGCATTAAGCATGAAGAAGTGTGGACACTTTTTAGGAATTGCTATGATGCTTAAGTAACAGAACATGGTGATGACTGACTGTGAGGGTAGATGGAGAGGAAGTAAGGCAATGGTGACAGATTTTTGGCTTGGTCAATTTTGGCAGACATAATGAATATAACATTAAATAAAATAAAAATATTTGAGTAGGACACATTCATTTTGTGCATGATAAGTTTGAGGTATCTGTGGAACATCTGAGCTTAGGTAAATGACATTGGCAAGGCAAAAAATGTATTAATTCAAATAATGCATTATTCCTAAAAATTAAGATGGTAAAAGACTTAGAATTACAGAAAAATTGGGTAAACTTGTATACAGATATTCTCAATATATATCATAGAATCATTCCATTATGTCAGTATTGCTATTTACTCAAGCTCATTTAGTGGAGCCTAAAATCTTTTCAGTTAACCTGACAAATAAAGTTAAATGCATTTTGGCTTTAACTTTTTGTTCTTTTACTCTTTATATTTGTACATATAATCATATTTGTTTGCAAACATTCCAGGACACAAAGCACAAACTATTGACTAGATGTATTTCCTAAAATCTGTATAGGAATGGATAGTAGAAATGAAGTAAAATGCTAATGTTGAAAAGTAGAAAATATTAAACAATTACATATTCTAACTGGTAAAAATAATATATGCAAAAGAATCTATTGGACATTAGTTGATAATAATTAAATGGATAGAAGTTTAGTAAACACTGAGCTTGCATTTAAATGAAATTTGATTAATTCAGCAGTCATTTATCTCAACTAAAATTTAAGATGCTAAACATGTCTACTTTATTCATCTTTAACGAGGAGTCTGGGAAAGCCCAGAATGCTACAATCTTCTAACACAAAAGAAACAGGTAACTATTAACCTGAATAGTTAAAACAGGAAAACAGGTTTCTTTCGTTTATTTCTAAAGCAAACATCTTGAAATATTCTCTAAGATTAAAGTAGAATATAGATTATAGAAGAGCCAGGTATCTTGGCCATAACATTCCAAGGTTACACAGAGTAGGGTGAAAATGGAGTTTTTCTGAACATGCTTTAGTTAATAATATTTTATGTAATAATTTTATTTCAGTATACCACTTGCAAAAAATTCTCTCTCATTACATTTAAACAAGAAGCACTGCTATTTCCGGAAATTAAAAAACAGCACAATAAAAATCAGGTCTTGCATTTTAAGGAATTTTCGCATTGTTACACAAAGAGAATGATTTTGCCAGAATCTTTGCTCATAACTTCAAGACCACATTTTCTTTAAATGTAATGTAGCATATGGAAATTTCAAGTGAAAAGGAACTTACATACATCTTATTAATATCGTCTACAGATTTAGAGAAGACTTACTTTGTCAAACACTATATTCCATAAAAAAGGAAAAAGGGGCTAGAAAGATGTGTAAAAAGCATCAATAGTTTATCAAAATTATTTCCACAAAATATGAATTGGATATTTAAATACATTAACAGATATATTCAGAAAAATAGGCAAAGTGTTCATTGTTATTCAGCATTTAACCAAAACTTTGGAAAAATTCTAATCAAAACACCAAATAACACAATTTCACAAACGGTCTTGAAGATCATGGATTTGAATCAAAAAATTTCTAAAAAGGTAAAAGAAATTGTGAAAAAGAGAGTTAATATTGACATGTCAAGATCAAATAATATACTGTAATAGGAGAAAAAAAAGGTTTTAGAGTCAGAGTCATACAAATCTTTACACAGAAACCTATGTGTGTGTGTGTGTATATATACATATATACACATACATATATAAACGCATATATTATATATATGGAAATTTTAAAAACCTAAATAAAGGGAATATGCCATGTTTAAGGATTAGAAGACTTGATATTGAATCCCAAATAAAATCCAAGTGCTTTTGTTGTGAAAATTGACACGCTGATTCTAAGTGTATACGGAAAGGCCAAAGGGCCAACAATGGTGAAGATAATCTTAAAAAAGAGCGAAGGGGGGAAATTTACACTACTGAATTTCAAGGATTATTATAGAACTACACTATGTAAGACTATGTAGTACTGTTGCAAGGACAGACAGACAGATGGAACAAAACAGAGCACAGAAACAGACTCAAACATTTATTGACACTTAATATGTGACAAAATGGGCACTGCAGAACAATGATGACAGGTTAGTGTTTTTAATAAATGAGTCAGAGTAAACTGGATATCCAAATGGATAAAACCTGAATTTTGTTGCAGCTTACCTCATGTCATTTGCAAAAATTAATGCCAGGAAGATTATAGATATAAATGTGAAATGAAAAACAAATTTCTAGAAAGTAGTAACATAGAATATCTTCATAATCTTGGGGTATGCGCCAGTGTTCTTAAAGACAAAAAGCACAAACCAAAAAGAAAAACATTGTAAAACTGGACTACATTAAAATTAAAACTTCTCTTCATCTAAAGACATTATTTACAAGAGGGAAAAGAGAAGGATAATATATTTTCCATATATCCAACCAATAAGTGCTCTTGTCCTGAATATATAAAGAATTCCTAAAAATCAGTAAGAAAATAAAACACTTAAGCGCAAGATTGGAACAGGTACTTTCAAAAGAAGATATCCAAATATCCAATAAAATATTTCAAGCTCATTATTCATCAGAGAAATTGAATTTTTTTAAAAAATGAAGTACTACTAGACGACCAATCAGAATGGCTATTTTTTTTAAGTTAAAAATACCAGTAGCTGTCAAGGAATGAAGCAACTGGAGCTCTTACACACAATGTTTATAAACCATTTTGGGAAACTAACAGTAACTAATGAATTAGAACACATACTATCATATGATCTTACAATTCTACTCTTAGGTATTTGACCAACAGAAATCTATATACAAGTGCATTGAAATATATACACAAGAATAGCATTATTTGAAGTAGCTAAAATCTAGAAACAATCGAAATGCCCATCAACTTTTGAATGCATAGCATGTGATTCTATAGAAATATATAGAAATTAAATATACATATAGATATAGAAATTAAAATATATATAGAAATTAAAACAAACTGCTACACTGAATAACATGAATGAATCTCACAAACATAATGTTGAGCAAATGAAGTCAGGTACAAAATAATATTTACCATATAGTTCAATTTATATAAATTTATAAAATAAGCAAAAGTCATCTATAATATTAGAAGTCAGGAGAGTGGTTATCATTGAGGAAGAGTGGGGACTCTGAAAGGGGTAGCTGAGGAGCTTGCATGATTCTGTTTCTTGAGCATGGTGGCACTTACATAGTTCTGTTTTTCATGTTTGTGAAAATTCATCAAGATATACATTCATATTTGTGCGCTCTTCTGCACATATATTATACTTCAAGAAAAATATTTAAATATACATCCTATAAATGAAAAAATATATGAAATGCTATGCTGTTGCTTGAAATAAAACAAGAAAAAATTAAAACGTATAATATAGTTTCAAAGATGTTTACATATAGGCAGTATACTGAAAAGAATAACCAACAAATTCCAAATAAATAAAATGACCTGGTTCAAATATCCACTGCAAGTGGAAAAGAACTCCTCTACTTAGCAGTTCTTGTGGAAAGCACCATCTACTAAGAATGTCAAATAAAATAATAAACATCTAATTTGACTATATTCTGGCATTTCATACGAGAGTCTAAATTAAGGAAACTGCTCTCTTTACTGGTTTCTATGTATTCTGGATGATTCTTTATGTAGCTAGTATTGGAAAAACAATCATTAAATGCTGTAATAATGTCTATTTGATGGCTTTATATTGCTATCAGTAACCAGAATATACAGAAAATAGTATTGTACAATAAATGTGGCTGAACTTTCTATACAGGCATCGTTGATCAAAGACTTTTAAGAAAGTAAAAATCACGTGACTATGGTGAAAATATTTTCTTTTTTTTTTAAACATAGTATATCACATTTTTCAACCTTTGGAAGTAAATTTCAATGCTCTTTACTACTACCATATTATGGAATGGAAAGTTAGTTCAACGTTAACTGCAAATCCATGTTATGTTTTACCTTTATGAAATATTTTTGTTGTAGTTGCAACAGAATCTATTATGAAACATAGTCAGAATTTCCTTCCAAATAAATATTATGAAGTATTACTATATTTAAGGACTGTATATTTTGTATTTGGATTTCTATGTTTAAGTTCTATAAAATGCCCTTAGTAAAATAAAATATAATACTAGCCAATTTTTAAGTCTAAATTAATGACAATGTTTTAGATGGAGTTTCAAAAAATTAGGCTTCTATATGTTCATAAAATATGTAAGACTATATTCAGCAGCAAACAATAAATATAAATGGATAATTTTAAATGACAGATTCAAATAGCTTTTTTCCCCCATGCCGTTGATCTCAGATGCAAGATTTACTTAATGTCTTACTCCTTAACTTTTCCAAGAGCTCTATCACTGATCTATGAAAGTGAGAAAGCCTAGCTTTTTCCATTTTCAAAGTAGCCATAATTCTAAATATTTATCTTAACAGATCTCTAAGTTTTATTGCTGCCAACATACAAAGATGGTTAAGACATACTCAAATAATGTTGGAAAATATGCCCTGCATGAAAAAATTTAGTCAAATTTTTTTAAAATTGTTTTGGAGATAAAATAGTAAATATTGATACTTGTTTTTAACAATTATGAGGCTTGTTAAAATTTAATTGTTAACAATTATGATTCTGATTGAATCATTGTTAAAGTTATAACCAAATGATTAATAACTAGGGCCAGGAAGCCACAAAATATGTGAATTTAAGGGGAAAATACTAAATCTTGTCAGAAATAGCAAGTGCTAAGGTTTGACTCTAGCAACTGTTACCTAACTGATGCAGGTACTTTTGACAGAAGAGAACTCAGTGTGGCATAACTAAAGTTGGAACCAGCCTGGGATGAATTGCTGCTGATACATTCACTGGACTTTCCACTAGGGTTCTCTGCTCTGGCCAATTTCCAGGCAGACAGGTAGCCAGTTCCCTTCTGTCATGTGAACCAAATCTCACCCTAAGGTTATCTTCCCACTCTATATTGTAAACAGAAGAGGGAGGTTAGTCCTGTTTAAAATAAGTGGCATTCTGCAATTATGCTATAAGGAGAATATCTGAAACCCTGTTTGTTTTCGTTACCTTTTCTGATTGTTCTTCATCTTGGACACTTAAATTTGAGGACACGGGGTTGGGGGGAGGGTGGCGAAGGGGAATCTGGGACAAAGTGAAAGAGTAGCATTGACATATATACACTATCCAATGTAAAATAGATAGCTAGTGGGAAGTTGCTGTATAACATAGGGAGATCAACTCAATGATGGGTGATGACTTAGAGGGCCAGGATAGGGAGGGTGGGAGGGAGTCGCAGGAGGGAGGGGATATGGGGATATATGTATAAATACAGCTGATTCACTTTGGTATACCTCAAAAACTGGCACAAGAGTGAAAAGCAATTATATTCCAATAAAGAGCTTAAAAAATAAATAAATAAACAAAATTATCATTAAAGAAAGTTTTATTTTGCTATTCTGTAACAGATAGAAAGTATTAAGCTACTTTTTTTTACCTAGAAATCAAACTACATGCTTGCTTGCTTACTTGCACACTTCCACCCCCAATTCAGAGCACTGGTGAACTTTCAGGTTCCCTCACGTTAAAGTCTAACTCTCAGCCTCAAATGTTGTATCAAATGAATTACTCTAGCCTTCATTCCAGCTATGGGATGAAGTAAATTTTGCGATCATGTCATATAATAGGAAAAAAAATTTCACACACAAAAAGTGTAGGCTTTAATACTTTTTCTCATTGATAAAATGAGAAAGTATAAAATCCCTAGAATCACTTCTAGTACATCTCAAATCAAAGACTGTAATCTAGAAATGAATCAAAATAAAGCCTATTTCATACTTTTCAAATTTTTTGCCAGTTTATCAAATCTGACACCTGTCAAAATTATAGTTTAGAATAACTTTCTTCTAATGTTTATGCATTAAATGAAATATTGTATTCTAATGAAATAAACATTTGATGGTATTCTGTAAATTTATTTACCCTTATCAAAATTTATGTCCACTCACAGAAAATGATACCTCTTACTCTGGTAAAATCTATAAAGTACCTCTTAGAATTCTGTAATACATTGGTTTTAATAGTTTCCAATCTATAGCACGTCTTTGAACATAAGGACAATACTTGTCACATAAGAGATACATAAGAGGTAAAATATTTATTAACGTATTAATGAAGTATACTTAGGTGTAATACCACAGAGTGCTTCACATATTATGTACTCAAAACATAATTGCTGATTGGTATGTTGGTAAATAAGTATAACGGATGATATTAAGGGACTCAGAGATTGTTGGTGCTTTTAGATCACTGAATGCTTCCTTTTAAAATACTGTTAGGATGTTTTCCTTAGAAAAATTGACAATTAAGAGGGTTTTATATACTTTTAAATGTCAACAATTAATAAGAATGAAAAATTATTTTAGTTGATAATGTAGGACTTCTATCAAATTTACCATTAAATACAGCCTAATTTCTGGATAGTTATTCATGCTCCTTTAATTTTGCACTCTTTTTCTTTTACTCCTTCTAGGGTTATCTCTTTTAGTGGACACGGGAATTATAAAATGGAGAGACTATGATAGGGGTTCTCATGACTAGGTTCTTATGCCACCACTTGCCTCACAATTTTTTCTAGTGACAGAAGTGACTAAGGAGCCACAAGCCAACCTCACACAGATCCAGGGATACCGGACTTTGACGATTCCACTCCTGCCTGCTCCTGCCTGCCTTCTCATATGTCTCCTGGATAAGAGCATGAAGAGACAAATAAACTTCATGATCTACCCATAATTAACTCCTGTTACTCAGCACTGTGTTATATTAATTATACTACGTGGTAAAAATGCCAAGGCCAAAATATTTTTAACTTATGATCAATATGATCAACAGAGTTTCCAGAAACAAACTTCTTTTTAAGCCATCATGTTATCATGCTTCCAACTGGCAAGACTTTTTTAATAAACCAATGACTGAGGAGAAACAGAAAGGAAATAGGATTAAATTAAAACATGTACAATTATTTTAAAAGAGTGATGGTAATTTGAAACCACCACTAACAGAAAAGGTTCACCATTTTTCTAGAAAACGGTGTTGAAAGAGGAATTATTTGAACAAATTTGTTCAATGAAACCCTGTGAACCATGAGAAAAGTAACATTGGTCCTTTGAAAATTCAAGCAATGATTAGGAAAAAATATAGTTAATGATTTTTTATTGGATGGAAGTTGGTTTAAGGAATTCAAAAAAGAAGTCAGTATAAATTCTCTTCATGTTTTAGTAATTTATTTGACATTCGCTACTTATGTGTTCATTTCAATCCTCGACACACGTTAACTGCCAGACATGAAAAATAGTGCTCACTCTAAGAGGCTTTAATGAATGACAATATTTTTGAAATGTGCTTTATGAATACAAATATTTCCAAAGCAAAGAAAGAAAACCATTGAATGAGTAGACACAATGAAATTCTGAGCATTTCTCTGATTTACAAAAGTATGCCTACTTTTTGTTTATCACTAAATGAATAAAATCAGTTTAAAAATATATGTGTGTATATGTATGTATACCCCCATACACACAGTACATAAACATTTCGAAGTGACAATTTTTTAGTGCACTGCCAAAGCACTACAATAACTGTCATCCATAGACATTCACATGCAAACACTACTGGGATAGTACACTACAGCAAATACAAGTTTTAGCTGAATTCCTTGGCAAAAACTTTTAAAAAATGGAAATAATAAAACAGAAATCCACTTCTCATCTGAACAATATAGAAAATAATGTCTTTTATCATCTGAGTCATATATACACACAGTATTGTCTAAGCTCAGAAAAATAACTTCTTACTATACACACAACTGCAGTGTACACTCAGCAAATGTTATCATTGGAAGAAAATGGGAATGAAGAGATCTGAGGAACAGTGGCAGGAAGAGATCTATCCATTAAAATATAAAAAGTAAGGCATGGCAAGGCCTGGAATGCACATACAAGGGAGTGGACTGGGGAGAAAGTAAACAGAAAATAACAGACCAATTGAAGTAGAAAACAGCAGCTAGTTATGACACAGAAATAAATCATGAAAGTTGGATGGGTGGGAAGTGAGAGGTGAAAAGAATTTATCTTCTTTGTTTTAAGCTTTGATAAATAAATATATGTATATGAAACTGTAAGTCACTAGCCAAAGTCCATTTAGAATGAGCATTTACTAAAATGCCATGAGTCACAGCACAAACTTTGCCAAAATTACCACATAGGGTTATTCTGAATAACAGTTGTGAAGATGTTCCACAAAATTCAAAATGCTAGACTCATATAAGACAGACATTTTACACAATATTCTGCTTCAATCTTTCCTTCCAACTCTGGGAAAATGCAAACAATGAGCTCTCCAGACCACAGAGGGGAGGGAACCTTCTCTGCTCCACTATCAGTTTCATGCAACAGCAGACTCTGCAGTTACAGCAAAGCCTAACTCTGGAAGCAAAGCAAAGATGGTGACCAATTGGTCTAATGAACAGGGATGCAGATATGCCTGTGACCAATGTTTCCACTCCTGGCATTAGCCACAGAAATTCCTGGGGGGAAATAATTCAGTGGAGGGAATAAAGATTCCCCATCCTGCTTCAGCTTAACTCTCACAAACTTTATTGTCTGGACATGAACAGGATTAAATTATCCCAATTTGTTCTTTAAAGTAGGAAGGACTGAGAGGGTAGAAGGATTATGTAAATGTATCAAAATATGCCAAAGCACATAATATTTTTCTTTACATATAAAAAAACTGGAAAAGATTAAAGTCTAAGGTGTGTTAGCTATGTGTGTGCATTGCTATGATCATTTGACAGCTAAGAAAATGAGGCTTAGGGAAATTAATTTATTCAAGGCCACTTATCCAACATAAATTTGACTGTGGGTCTGTTTCATGTCAAAGTCCTGGCTGGCAATTTCTACAACAAAAAAGCCTCCCATCATCAAAGGAGGTGAGGAAGATAAATGATTAGAAGAGTCAACACATTTTTTGCTACCTTTCTTTTTTCTTGTATATTTTGGTACTGAATAATATTCCTAACAAACTTTTACACATGCCTTCAATAGCATTTCCTCCTCCACTAATAGTAACTCTACAAGAACAATTCATGATATCAGAAGCACAGGTAATCATGAATTAATGCACTGATCACCAGCAGCTGAAAATATCACAAGAGAGAAAACCAGGCATTATGTGCCATGTGCTAAAAGAACGCAACAGGACATATGAAACATCCCCCCCCCCCAATCATAGTTTCAGTCTGATCAAGTTTCTAGATCCACCGCCCAAATTAAGGAAACAGAGGGTAGAGGAACTTGACACCACAGGGATATAATTACCAAAACTTAAGACTGTGGCAAATGCTACATGCGAAACAACCTCCTTTCTTCAATGAATAAAATTGCAAGGAAAGAGACAACAGGGTAACATACAGATTAAAAAGACACTTAAGAGGCTTACTGGGATTCTAATTGTTAAAAATATTAAAACAAATAGCATTTATGAGACAATTATAAGTTAGAACCCTGACAGTATCAAGGAATTACTTTTAACTTTAAGTATGATAAAGGAATTGAAGATTTTTCCAAAAGAGCCCATGCCTTATAGAACTATATACTGCATATTTGTGGTTGAAATAATGTGATATCTGGTATTTATTTCAAAATAATACTGAAAATGTATCAGAATGGAGATTAGACGAATAAGAATGCTCATGAATTGATAACAGCTGAAGTTGGGTGTCATATAAATGAATATTCATTATACTATTATATGTATCTTATGCATGTTTGGAAAAAAGCAAATGCAACATCACTGAAAAATGTCCTAATTTTTTTCAAGGAAAGAAGCATATTATCAAGGATTCATAGAGTTGAAAAGACCTTAAAAACCATCTATTCAAACCATCTCATTTTATAAATAAGGAAATTAAGGCTCAGATAAGATAAGTGACTTACTCAGGGTCACAAAACCTGTCAGTTCCAGACTCAAGATCAGAATTTAAATCTCCAAACTTGTAGCCCAGGGCTCTGTTCTTTTTCAAACCTATAAGCAATGACTGCATTTAAACATTTAGTCCAGAATGTTCTTAAAATTGAGTGTCATCAATAAAAGTAAGCCATGTGGCAAGGAATGAATAGAGTTTAGTTCATACCAAAAATGAGCTGCCAGTCACTGTGATAAGATCTGTTTCTTTCTGAGACCCATGGTTTCCTGCTGAATTGGAGAATCCAAACTCAGTTTCTTCCTCCTGTCCAAAGAAGTCAGAGTCAGGATGTACATTCCATTCCGTTTTGGCTGGCGGCAGTAGTTCTGAGACACTGTTTTCACAAAGGGTGCTTGAAGGAGTCAGAGCCTCTGTGTCTACTGTTAGCTTACCGCTGGGGATCAAAGCTTGGGGCTCTTGACTTGAGTTTTTCACAGCCGAAGAGCTCAGAGATCCCAAGGGCCCCGCACTTATACTTGAGACATCATCCATATCTAAGGGACTCTGCTGAAAACCGGCGGCTGTCGTTCCAAAGAAGAGTGAGGTATCCAGACTTTGAGGAAGGTCACTGGTGGCCATCAAGGCCTGAGGTTCCACCGCCTGCCCTAAGGAATTATTAGCAGGGAGGTTCCCTGCCAGAGTTGAGTTCACAGAAGCCACATCAATAGTCAAGATCCCAGAGTTCACCAATGCAGTGTCCAGTACTGCAGCAGAACTATTACCAGGCACGTCAGAGAAGAGAGACACAAGCTCTGCATCACTGAGGTCATTCTGCCCCTGGCTGGTAAGTTCACTGCTGGGCGTGAGAGAATTTGCAGCTTCTAGCTGAGCTAAGAGATCCTGACGCAGGTTGTGCCTTTTGGCCATGTGGGTCTTCATGCTGTGCTTGGATGTGAAGAGTTTATTACAAGTGGAGACTGGGCATCGGCTTTTCCAAGTGTCCACATCCTGCAGGTGTTTCTTGGAGTGAATGTAGAGGCTGCTGCGAGCAGAGAACCTGGCACAGCAGCCTTCCACCGGGCACACAAAAGGCTTTGTGCCCAGGTGGGTTATGCTGTGGCCTTTCAGATGTTCGGCCCTCGTGAAAGATTTCCCACAGCCTTCCACAGGGCACATGAACCTCCGATCATCATCGTGCTTCCTTTTGTGCCTTAGGAGTTTGGACATGCTGGTGAAGTTCCAGCCACAGCCCTCAAAGTCACAAAGGAACGGTCTCTCACCAGTGTGGCTCCGAAGGTGAATTTTCAGCCTACAAGCCTTGTCATACTGTTTGCTGCAGCCAGGAAAGGAGCAGGAAAAGAGTTCCTGTTCCCTGAAGTGAGCGCGGTTATGGGAAAACAGGGCACTCACTGTGATAAACGTCTTCTTGCAGCCAGAAAACGCGCACTGGTAGGGCCTCTCAGGCTCGAAGTGGCTGCGCTGGTGGGCGCTGAGTTTGGCCTGCGTGGGGAAGGTCTCCACACACACCTCGCATTTGAATGAGTTCTCCTGCTCATGACCCTTCATGTGCGCTTTGAGGTTATATACGGTGGTGAAGCTCTTGCCACAGCCCTCTGCCGGGCAGCCAAAGGGCCTCAGTTTGTCGTGTGACTGCAGGTGCCTCTTGAGCTTGTACGAGGTGGTGAAGGTCCAGCCGCAACCACCCAGGGGGCACTTGAAGGGCCGCTGGCCCTGGCTGCTGCTGTGTGTCAGCAGGTGCACCTTTAGCTGGTGCTTCTTGGCAAAGGTCTGTCCGCACTGCGCCTCAGGACACAGGTACAGCACCACGCCCTGGCCCGGGCCTGGCGGCCCGCGGGGGCTCTCAGCTGCAGCCGGGCCCTCCGCCTCCTCCTCGGGCGCTGGGGCGGACGCGGGTTCGGCCCCCTCGGCCAGCAGGAGGTCGGGCGGCAGCTCGGGACAGTCGCCAGGCTGCGTGGCGTGCGGGATCCCCGCTTGCGGGGCGATCAGACCCCCGGGCTGCGGGGCAGGGGCGACCCCAGGCGCCCAGGCTGGCGGCGGGGGCGTGGCCAGGGTGAGGACGCCGTTCTCGAAGCGCAACAGCAGGTTTTGGTTGTGAATGGTGACGGTGCCCGCGAAGGCCGCCGCGGGGCCCAGGCCTGGGGCGGGGATCGGGGCCAGGGCCGGGACTGGGCCGGGGATAGCGGACAGGCAGCTGGGGCCCAGCGCAGGGCGGCCCTCGGGGTTCGCGCCGCTTTCGCCCCCCTGCAGCCGTGGGCCCAGCCCGGCCTCCTCCCTCCATTGGGGCCCTGCGGCCTGGCCGGCGCCCGCGGTATCTACGTCACCACCCACCGGGTCCAGCAGCACCAGGAAGAAGTCATCGTCGTCGCCGCCGCCGCCGCCGCCGCCGCCGCCGCCGCCGCCACCGCCACCACCGACGCCTCCAGCGTGATCGGGCCTCAGCGCCAACGGGCTAGGGCCCGGGCCTGGGGAGGCCGCGCGGCCCTCCTCACGCCGCCGCCCGGGCCCGCCATCTTGGGGGCCCCGGAGCAGCAGGAGGCGGCGCGCGGGGGCCTGGCCGGCCCGGGGGTCAGGACCTCCGTGGATCCGGCCGCCGCCCCGGGGGCTGCCGGTGCCGCCGCCCTGTCGCGTCCCGCGAGCCGGGAGCAGCCTCGGGATTTCCATCTCCGCGTCCTTGAGGCTCCGCTGGAACCGGAGTCGCGGAGGAGGCGCGACCCCGCCCCCTGCCGCGGGCCTGAACACGTTCCTGAAAGGGAAAAAAAAAATGTGCAATGCGCAGAAACTGGCCCTATCAGATATTAAAACGTATTTAACGCCACCGTGATTTAAATATTCTGGTACTGGGTCTCCAGAACAGAATAGAAAGCCCAGGGGCAGAGCCGCATATACATAAATAATTCCAGAGTTAATATTAGTAGGAAATGAAGGCGGTCTTCCCAGATACAGGGGAAATGACAGTTCACTCAGTAAATGGGGCTGGCATGAATACCTTAGGTATCTATTTGCTAAAGGCAACATAAATTGGTACCTCACTGTCTGTACCAAAATAAACACACCCCCAGCCTCTGTCCCTCCCAGTGCTCAGCATGGTGGTTAGCACTTATCCTGTGTTAAACATTGTTTACCAGTGGCTGGCTGGATTGATAGATTACAGAAAATTCCTGAGAGAATACACTACGTGTCAACATTAAACTACCGTAGTGCTAGCAATTCCTACTGAAAATGATGTCTTTTTAAATATGTTCCTGGACGGCTTCCGTATCCAGCGCTGTCTTGAGCAATGTCCTCAGGAAAATTTGTCACACAGTTAAATTTTTTGTCCTGCTGGGGCAAAGACTAGAATGAGTAAGAGGTGAGGTCAAAACAGATTAGCACTGCTCAGTCTAGAAATGCAAAGCCTGGAGAATGAAGCAATTTATATTGAAATCTGGAAAACCCAACCCACTCCTGGGTTCTCCCTATAAGGTGCACAACCTAAACCAACTCTTTGCTCTTCCACCATTGGTTACACCATGGTAAATTTCATGTCCAATCTCGAGAATGCTGAGGACATTCCTCAGCTTACTCTAGATTCTCCAGCACATGGAGGTCTCTGGACAAGAGCACTTGTTAAATGTGATAAAGTTAAGCCCTAGGTTACTGCAGTGGACTCCCCTGCGAAAAAGACATAGATGCCTTTTGCATGCCCAGTAGCCCCAGTGTGCCTGCTTGCATTTAAGCCTGGTGGCCTAGTCTCACTGTAATGGATTTGGCCTGCAATGCCTAATGTTGATGATGATCCTCCAATGTCTGTCATCAGTGACTTGGGAGTTGATATAAATACAGGGTGAATTAATCTGGCAAGAGAAAGGTTTAGAGTGATGACTAGATTATGCAATACCTATATATGTATATATATATATATATATATATATACACATATATATGTATAACTTAAAGAATCCCTTCTTTCCCCTCTTTTAATGATAATGGACACTTGCTGATCTCTTGATTAAAAGACCAAGATTTTCATGCATAATAATTCAAAGCTCAAAAAAAATAATTCAAAGCTCATCAAAAATTTCTACATCACATAATTTTCTTTCTATTACATGTTTGGGTGGAAGCATTTTTTTTTCAAATCTGCGGTATAGAGGCGTGCATAAAACATATCTGCCAGGTTTAGATAATTTATAAAGCAAACACCCATGTAACCAGGACCAAGGACAAGAAATAGACCATTGCAGGCCTTCCAGAATACAGCCACCGTATTCCTCCCAATCACAACCCACACCCTCCCCTATGGATATAGTTATTATCTTGACTTTGTGATAATCATTTCAGTGCTTTTTTGTTTTTTTTAAATGTGACTTTACAACTTTTGTATGCATGGCCTGCTTCTTTCACTCTGTATCACTTATTTGAGAGACTCATCCGTGTTGTTCCTAGCAGCCATAGATCTTTTATCTCCATTGTTGACTAGTATTCCAGTATATGATTTTAGCAAAGTGATTATGACATGATTATACCATTCTACACTGGATGAACCCTAGGGTTGTTTCTTTTTAGCTTTTTATTATGAACAATGGTGCCATGAGCATTCTTGGACATTTTTCATGGGACTTAAGTTTAAAAGTCTCTTGGGTATACATGTAAGAACAGAATCACTGGCCCATAGAGTATGCATATCTTCCTTTTCTACAGGATGCCAAATTGTTTTCTGTAGTGGTTGTACCAATTTACAATCCCGCCAGTAACACAGAGAGTTCTTGCTCCTGCACAACTTCATCTACACCAAGTATTGCCAGAATTTAATTTACTTTTTTTACCACTACTATTAAGTTTGTGCACATTCTCATGTTTATGAACCTTTTGGATTTTCTCTTCTGTGAAAAGCGTGTTCATGTTCAACTCTTTCACCATTTTTCTATTCTATTTTCCATCTTGTTGTTGCTGATCCAATAAGTTATTTATGTGTTTTAAATGCCAGTCCATTGGTGGTTATATGTGTGGCCACAATAGTCCTTTGTTTTGTTGTTTGTATTTTCTCTTGCCTTATGCTGTGCTTTGTGAACAAATCTTAATTAAAACATAATTATATAACATATTTATAACATAGTCAAATGTATCATTTTTTTCCTTGTGGTTAGTGCTTTTCTATTTCAAGAAATATGTCCCTGCCCTGGGGCCATGAAAATATTCTCTATTTTGTCTTCTGAAATATTTATGGTTTTGCCTTTCACAGTTAGGGCATAATCCACCTACAAGTGATTTTTGTGTGTAGTGTTGAGTAGGGTTTCATTTTTATCTTCAGGTGGATATCTCATTGTCTCAGTGAACTGCTTATTGAAAAGTCTTCCCTTTTTCCTACTGATTTGCAGTGCCACATGTGTCATAAATCAAGCATCTACCTATGTATGGACTAGTTTGTATACTCTCTGTTAAGTACCATGGCTCTATTTATCTATCTCTTTAAAATACCACATATCAATATTAATTACCACAGATCTATAGTCAATTCTGATATTTGGATAAGGCCACTCAATTCTGCCTTGTTCTTCAAGAATACCTAGGTTATTTTGGGCCTGTCTTGACTCCATTTAAATTATCAATTCATGAGAAAGAGTTCAGCTAAAATCATGTTTGGGGTTCTAATTAGGATTGCGTTGAACATTTAGATTTGACTTCTTGTCAGTAATATGGAATGTTATTGAATGGATATGGTCTATCTCTCCTTTTAATAAGGACTTCCTTAATGTGTCCCAATAATATTTCATATTTTTCCCATAAGAGGACATTTTATCCTGGGTACTTCATATTTTGCAAATACTGCCTTTGAAATTTTCATTTTGTAAATGTGTTGCTGGTAAATAGAATAAAACTGGCTTCTGTATGTTGATATTTTATCCTACAAACAGCCACCTAAACTCTTTGATTGATTCTACCAATTTGTCTGTAAGTACCTGTAGAATATAGTATACACAATCATATTATCTGCAGAGAATGCTAGTCTCACTTCTTCCTTTCCAAGCATTTTGTTCCTTTTTTCCCCCTTACTAATCTTTCTGGGTGATAGTAGACATTCTTATTTGATGCAGCTCTCAAAAGAAAGCTTTCAGTAATTCCAAGAATGGTATTTGCTGTAGGTGTTGTGTTCTGTAGCAGTCCAGATCCAATCAAGAGATGGGAAGTACACAGTGGACAGGGGAATTTTAACATAAAGTTAAACATAATGTTTAACTAAAGAGTTATTAAAGAATGACAAATGTAGAATATATAGCTTATAGGAAAACTCTATATGGTATCCTGGGCCTGAGGGAGCATACCCAAGCAAAGACAAACTTGAAATGGGGGTCTCTCCCCAAGGCTGGAGGTCACACCTCCCTGGAGAAGGTGTAGGAGAACCTACTGGATGGCAGAGAAGTTTGCTGGTTTGCCAGCGCCAGAGCTGGTCTACAGAACCAGAGCTGGTCTACAGTTGCAGGGTAAGCAGGAAGCTACCCTCTGGAGCACATCAGTGTGGTCAAGACAAAGCTGGTGGCCAGCGTGTGGACCTGTGGTAGGAACGTGTCCTGGTGGATTTGGAGGCCTGGAGCTAACAATGTCCTATACATAGGATCAGGAGGCCCTCAGTGTTGTGAGGGCTGCAGCCTTGGGAGAAGTACAGGAGATAAACCTAGTGGTGCGGTGGGGCCAGAGAGCGGTCAAGTAGAGGCAATCACCAGGTAGGTGGCTTAGAGCACAGGATGTCCCTATGAAGAGGGCCACAGAAAGCCAATGATCAGGCCACACTGGGATTGCACATTCGATGAGGACAGTTGTTCTGGGCACATGCTTGGGGCAGAGCACCTAGGATATCCTTACACCCACACTTCTGACAGCCAGAAGTCACAGGAGAGCCACTTCCTCCTTCAGTGTCCATCCAGTGTCTTCTAACTGAGAAAGCGTAACATCGTGAGCACTTTGAAGGAGAGATGCTTAAAGTAATTCATCCATTATCAGAGAGCATATATTAAAGGGTGAATTTAGAACAGGGAGGCAATACGTTAATAATTGGCTTCATATCCTTTATCAGTTTAGGGGAGTCCCTTGTGTTGTTACTTTGCATGAATAGCAGGCACCGTATCTATCATCATATTGCTTCTCTGGTGAATTAATGATTAAAGCAGCAGGACTGGCCATTTCCAGAGTTTTAATAGACTGCCTACAATTCTTGTTGGACCCACGGTTCCCTGGCCTGAATGAGTTTTGCTGCAAAACCCAGGCTCCGGCATAATGGGGTGTCATGAGGGTAGGGCAGAGAGCCTGTGGACTCTGCATTCTAGTCCTACCCAGGGCTTTCCTGCTCTACCTGCAAGGAGAACCTTGGTGTGTGGTGAGATTGCCTCTTCCACCCTGAGTGTGAATATCACACGTTCTCCTCAGGAATAGACTAGGTTATACCTGAAATGCTGCTCTGCTCTCTTGGTAGCTGTACCTCAGCTAAACAGGGAGAGAAGATGCTTGGATTTTATTTAAAGCCATGCTCATCAGAGCCCTGTCCATGCAGGAGCAAGGCAAAAGATTCCAGTGTTAGTCTTACAAACGCATGTATTTACCAATGTTGGCAATTTGAGTGCTCTAATTGCACTTTTCTCGATTACCTTTAGGCTCCAAAATGGACAAAAATTGATGGAGGAAAATGGCATATAATTGTGCCATTCTTAAGGGACAAATGATCCATTCTTTAGTGATTGAACTGGCATCTTATACTGGGAAGGAGAGACAATTTAATTTAAAAAACTTTTTTTCTTTCAGTGTGTCCATATTCAATAGATAGAATAAGATACCACTAAATCCAGAGGAAAAAATACTGTAATAGTCACTCATCCTTGGAATCTTGTATGCTCTTCCTAGTACTTCCAATGTATAAAGTATATTCACCACTTCTGTTCAGAAGCCACACAAGACAAATTAACCCACAGCCTTCTGTTCTCACGCAGGACTGAGCTGGCTTCCTATCCCGAGCACCCTGAGACCTTGAACAGGGGGACCTGAATGTGAACTGCAGATTTCTCCCTTAAATGCTGGTTGGACCTGCTGCCCGGACTCCCTTAAGTGCCACCCTGGCAATGATGAGACAGAGATGTGAAATCTGAAACTTGTTCACTAACAAGAGGAGCAGCTCTCTAGGCCTGCCACTTGAGAAGTTGTCCCCACCGGGCATCCAAGTAGGCACTCTAACTTGGTAGAAATCACTGAGAAGCAGGTTTTGTGGAGATACACACCTCCAGTCTGTGGTTTCTGAAGATGGGCTCTGTAGCTGCAGCTGCTGTGTCTCTCCCTGCAGGAGGAAGGTGGATTTGGGAGCTCCCCATGAGGCATAGGCTGGGAGGGACCCATCAAGGGTCACATCCTCCCACTGACAACCAGAATGGACCCCACTCCTGAACCCCAGCAAAAGAGTGAAAGTCCCCCTGTTGTGTCAACAGCACAAAGGTACAGTCTTATTTGCTGGGTCCCTCGCTCCAACCTGCCATGCTCTGGCAGAGGATGCAGAGCCAAGAGCCAAGTTTTAGTAGATGCTGAAAATTCAAGGAGTTGTTTCTCCCTGGTTCAACTGAGAGAAGAGGGGATGGGGCCAGGGTGAACTCTGTGTTTACTCCTGGGGACCAGGTGTGCTTTGGGTGAACTTGACAACTCCTGCACCACAGAAACCTTCCCCATGCCCTGCATCTGCTCTCAGAATATAATACAATTTCTGAGGATGCCCAGGCTTCCTTACATTCAGCTCCAGTTTTCCCTTAAGAATGGTATGGGTGAGAGAGTTTTCATTCACTCTCCCTTTTGTCTTACTACAAACACCCCAAACCACACTCAGGGATTGCTTGGCCACTCTAAGACTTCACCCAGGCCCCGATTCTCTGCCATCTGCAACCTTGGTGCATTCTGACTGGCTCAGAGGAATTTGATCTCAAGAAAAGAACTCACAGAGGCAAACCTCTCCCTGGAGAGGATCTCTATGGGGCCAGAAAATGAACCAGGGACTGATGGCCTGAATGCTCCTCTGGAAAAATTTTCACTGTCTGCCAACAGAGGGCATGGCTGAGAGGCACTGTCCTAGTTATCTGCCCAGCAGGGAACTTTGCAGGACCTGACCCTCTGCCTTCTGTATCTGTTGGAAGTTTAACCCTCTTCATATCCTGAGGATGGTTTAACTTCTCAGAATAATACATGCTATATTTTACTCATGATCTGGTGACAATAGAAATCGCCATCTGTCCACATTTGTTTTTGACTTCTGTTCATTTCACTGTTGTCCCAACCTCTCTCCTCCCTCTTCTAGGAGTTTGTTCTCCAGGGCCCCACACCACAGTTAGACAGCCTCACGTGGGTCTGAGCTTTGGCTTTGAGTTCTCTGTGAGGCAAACTTTGGACTCGGGCTCAGCACAGAGGGCAAGGCCTAGAGTGAAAAGAGGTTCACAAGCCAGATTGCTACTTTGATCAAAAGAAACCCTTTTCCTTGCAGCCTGCTCAGCTGGAGAGTTATTGGTTTTCACATCATTTATCCTGCACATGCAGACCCAGTGTGCTTGCTTCAAAGCCCAGTGGACTCATATAGTGAATCTCCAGAGTAATAATGTATGATGATTTTACTGAGGCTAGAGCTGCCACTGACCATCTTTGACACAACAGGGAGCAAACTTATCTTACCATATACAGGTGTACCTTGGAGGTATTGCAGGTTCAGTTCCAAACTACCACAATAAAGCAAATATCAATAAAGTGAGTCACATGAATTTGTTGGTTTCCCGGTGCTTATAATAGTTATGTTTATACTATACTGTAGGCTATTAAGTGTACAATAACATTATGTCTTAAAAATATACATACCTTAAATAAAAAATACTTTATTGCTAAAAAATGCTAAAAAAAAAAAAAAAAAAAAAGAAAGGTATTTTTTTCTTCCTCAGCGACTCCCAAACTCTCCATGCCCAGGCCAAGTATTGTTCCCAACCACTGGCTGCATTTTGCCTCAGCCTTTCTTACACATGACTTACCTTTCCAAGAAAGAAGCATTTCCCCAAGGTCTGCTGTGAGCTGATGTGCAACCTTAGAGCGGGATCTTGAGGGACAAAGAGGTATTGGGAAGAGGAACTGATAACAGGAATTGGTTGAAATGTTTTAGTAACAGAACCATCTAACCCAGTTACTATGTTTGAGTAGTTGACTTATCAAGTGATATTTGCAATAACTGCTCATCACTTTTTCATTTTCCCAACAGCAGGTACCTAATCCAGAGTGTTCCTTCAACATCAGACTTCTGACACATAATTGTGCCTAGAATTGGTTCATATCAGAATCAGACAGGCTTCTGGACCATCAAACTGAAAAGCAGGACCTTACATGAGATGCACATTAGTAATGGTGAAGAAAAAAGTGTATTTAGAGAATACAAAGAAATAGTTTAAAATATGATCAAGATTGCAAAAAAGCAACACCACATTAATATAAATAAAAAAACTTGAATATTTTGATTTATTATTCACTTAAAAGAAAAGCTAATTGGCTAATAAGTTGACAAGCACTTTACAGGCCTTAAATTATTTGAGGGTTCTTTGATTCCAAACATGTTTTTCCACTCTTTAAATTAGAAAGAAGTCTTTGTGTAAATTTTCTTGAAACCCTTACCACAATCAAAATGGTTACCATACCCATCATCTCCCCAAATTTCTTTATTCCTGTTTGTATTACTTTCCTCTCTACTTATCTGTATCCCGTATTGCCACTGATCTGCTTTCTCTCAGTATAGATTTGTTCGCATTTTGTTGAATTTTATATAAATGTAATAATATACTCTATTCTCTTTTTTGTCTTTTTTAACTCAGTGTAATTTTTTTTTACATATTTCCCAAAGCTGCTATTTTGGGCAATAAATCATTTCTTCTTGCTGTTGTATGATGTCTCATCATATGGCTCTTTGGGTTTTCAGTTTTGACAAATAAAGCTGCTATGGATATTTATGTACAAGTCTTTGTGTGGACCTATGCTTTCATTTCAGTTAGATAAAAGCTTAAGAGCAGCTCTATGTTAACTGTATCTTTAACATTTTAAGAAACTACTAAACTGTTCCAAATATCTCATATGTTTAGTCTTTTTAATTCAAGCCATTCTAATAGGTGTGTTGTGATATATCATTTTAGTTTTAATTAACATTTCCTTAATTACTTATAATGTTGAACATCTTTTCATGTGCTTAATTGCCATCCATTTATCTTATTTGGTGAAGTGTCTGTTCAAATAGTTTCCCATTATACTTGTTTAGTTTGTTTACTTGTTATTGATTTTTAACAGTTCGTTATATATTGTAATTACAAGCCATTTGATGGCTATATGTTTGCAAGCTATCTTCTCCCATTCTGTGCCTTACCTTTCAGTTTCCTAAGTGTCCTTATTAGAATGAATTATTTCAATTTGGATGATATCTTATTTATTGATTTTGTCTATTATACTTCATACTTTTGGCCACCTATTTATTTTTGCCAAATCCAAGTTCCCTTAGATTTTTTTCCCTATTATTTCTTTTAGAAATTTTATGGTGTTAGCTCTTAAATTTGTCTAATGTTAATTTTCACTTTTTAGCCTTTATTTTGTTAATGTGGTGTATCATATTTATTGATTTGCATATATTGATACATCACTGCATCCCAGGGTATATGTAAATTGCTCATGATGTATAATCATTGAAATGTGCTTTGTAATTCAGTTTCCAAGTATTTTCTTCAGGACTTTTATATCTACATTCAGCATGGATTTTGGCCTGTAATTTTCTTTCTGTTTTTTGTGTTATTTCCTTCTCTACTTCACCATCAAAGTATTATCTCCTCTTTCATTTCTTATTTTATTTATATGATTCTTCTCTTTGTTTTTCTTTAGTTAGTCTAGCTAAAATTTTGTCAATTTTATTTACCTTTTTCAAAAAAAATTCTTATTTTTGTTTATCTTCTCTGTTTTCTTCCCACTCATTATTTCTATTATTTCAACTCTAATCTTGTTATTTTCTTCTAACTTTGGATTTAGATTGTTCTTTTTCTTATTCCTTAAGGTAAAAAATTAGGTTGTTTATTTGATAGACTTCTTTTTTATAACATAGACATTTACTACTATAAAGTTTCTTTTAGAGGTGCTTTGACTGCATCCCATGTCTTTGTATGTTTTCTTTTGTTTGTTTGTTTGTTTCGCTTTTTTTCTGACACAAGATGATTTTTAATTTCTCTTTTCATTTCCTCTTTGACACATTGCTTCTGCAGTAGTGTTTTGTTCAATTTCTACATATTTGTGATTTTTCTAAGTTCGTCTTTTTATTGATTTCTGGTTTCATACCATTTGTGTCAGAAAAGATACTTGATATATTTTCAACCTTCTTGAATTTGTTAAAATTTCCTTTGTGGCCAAACATATGATCCATCTTAAAGAATATTTAATGAGCTCTTAAGAATATGTGTTCTCCAGTCTTCCATCCATTCTTAGTTTATTTAATCTTAACATATAAGCAACACTATTGAACTGCCCAGACTCCTTGCTCTATTCTCCAGATGACACACCGCGTTGGTATTTAATATTAGGTTTTTGTCTTTATCTTAGTTCTCAGTACAATTGTCTAATTTCATTCTGAGAATCTCCATTCTGCCTGGTGGTACTCTAGCTATTTTTTATATTTGATCCTAGCTTTCAATAGCTCCCTGGATTTGTGTTTATAAGTGTAAGGTGTTATTTGTTTGTTTGATTGTTTTTGCTTTCGTTTCTCTTTTGTTCTGTTTTGGTTTTCAATTTCTGTTGGGTTTCTCTTTGAATATCTGATAGCATACTGGGGTTCTTCTGTCAGGTCTTTCCAGAGCCTTATGTCCTAATGCATTCAGTACTTGTGTGGCTTATACATGTATGTGTTTCCTAGACTTGGAATTTGTTTGACCCAATACTCGGACCTTAGTCTGGGGTTTGGACAGTCTTCTATAAACCCCTTTATCACTGAGACAAGCAACCCCAGACGTTTAGACTACCATGAGGAAACAAAGAAACACTATGCAGGCAAAGGAGCAGGAAAAAACCCACAAAAGCAAATAAATGAAGAGGAAATAGGAAAAATGCCTGATAAAGAATTCAGAGTAATGAGAGTAAAAATGATACAAAATCTCAATAACAAAGTAAAGTACACAAAACAGTTCATAACAACTCAGAAGAACTAAAGAACAAACAAACAGCAATGGATAACAAAATAACAGAATTTAAAAAAATACTATACATAGTATAAGCAGCAGAATGACTGAGGCAGAAGGACGAATAAGTGAGTTAGAAGATAGAATAGGGGAAATAACTGCCACAGAGCAGGAAAAGTAAAAAGAATAATAAGAATGGAAGACAGTCTCAGAAACCTCAGTGATAACATTAAGTGTACCAACGTTCGAAGCATAGGCATCCCAGAAGAAGAAGAGAAAAGAAAGGGTCTGAGAAAATATTTGGAGAGGTTAGAGTGGAAAACTTCCCCAACATGGGAAAGGAAATAATTAACCAAGTCCAAGAAGCACAGAGAGTCCCATACAGAATAAACCCAAGGAGAAATACACCAAGACACATATTAATCAAAAGAACAACAATTAAACACAAAGAAAAAATATTAAAAGCAGCAAGAGAAAAGCAACAAACAACATATAAGGGAAAATCCATAAGGATAACAGCTGACCTTTCTACAGAAACTCTGCAGGCCAGAAGGGAATGGCAGGATATACTGAAAGTCCCGAAAGAGAAAAACCTACAGCCAAGGATAATCTACCCAGCAAGAATCTCATTCAGATTCAACAGAGAAATCCAAAGCTTTCCAGACAAGCAAAAGTTAAGAGAATTCAGCACCACCAAACCAGCCTAACAACAAGTGCTAAAGGAACTTCTCTTAGTAGGACACACAAGAAAAGGAAAACACCTACAAATACAAACCCAAAACAATTAAGAAAATGGTAATCAGAACACACATGCCAATAATCACCTTGAATGTAAATGGATTAAATACTCCAACCAAAAGACAGAAACTGACTGAATGGATACAAAAACAAGACCCTTCTATATGCTGCCTACAAGAAACCCACTTCAGACCAAGGGATACATATAGACTGACAGTAAAGGGATGGAAAAAGATATTCCATGCAAAGGGAAGTCAAAAGAAAGCTGGAGTCGCAATACTCCTATCAGACAAATTAGACTTGAAAGTAAAGGCTATTACAAGAGACAAAGAAGGACACTACATAATGATCAAGGGATCCATCCAAGAAGATTATATCACAATGGGAACTATCTATACCCCCGACATAGGAGCATTTCAATACATAAGGCAAATGCTAAAAGCCATAAAAGGGGAAATTGACAGTAACACAATAATAGTGGGAGACTTGAACACCCCACTTACATCAATGGACAGATCATCCAAACAGAAAATAAACACACAAGCTTTAAATGACACATTAGACCATATCGACTTAATTGATATTTCTAGGACATTCCATTCAAAAATGACAGAATACACTTTCTTCTCAAGTGCAAACAGAATATTTTCCAGGAAAGATCACATCTTGGGTCACAAATCAAATGTCAGCAAATTCAAGAAAATTGAAATCACATCAAGCATCTTCTCAGACCAAATCACCATGAGACTAGATATCAATTATGGAAAAAAAAAACCTGCAAAACATAAAATCACATGGAGGCTAAACAATTAACTATTAAACAACCAAGAATTCGTGCTCGCTTCGGCAGCACATATACTAAACAACCAAGAATTCATTAAAGAAAACAAAGAGGAAATCAAAAAAATCTAGAAACAAACAGCAAGGAAGACACAACAACCCAAAACCTATGGGACGCAGCAAAAGCAGTTCTAAGAAGGAAGTTTATAGCAATACGGTTCTACCTTAAGAAACAAGAAAAATATCAAATAAACAACCTAAACTTACACCAAAAATAATCAGAAAAAGAACAAAGCAACCCCAAAGCGAGCAGAAGGAAAGGAAGCATACAGATCAAAGCAGAAATAAATGAAAAAGAAAGGAAGAAAGCAATAGCCAAATTTAATAAAACTAAAAGCTAATTCTTTGAAAAGATAAGCAAAATTGATTAACCATTAGCCAGATTCATCAAGAAAAAAAGGGAGAAGATGCAAATCAACCAAATTAGAAATGAAAAAGAAGTCACAACGGACACCACAGAAATACAAAAGATCATGAGAGACTACTACAAGCAACTGTATGCCAATAAATTGGGTAACCTGGAAGAAATGGATACATTCTTAGAAAAATACAATCTTCCAAGACTGAACCAGGAAGATATATAAAATATGAACAGACCAATTACAGGTATGGAAATTGAGGCAGTGACTAAAAATCTCCCAACAAACAAAAGCCCAGGGCCAGATGGATTCACAGGTGAATTCTATCAAACATTCAGAGAAGAGATAACACCTATCTTTCTCAAACTCTTCCAAAATATAGCAGAAGGAGGAACACTCCCAAACTCATTCTACAAGGCCACCATCAGCCTGATACCAAAACCAGGCAAAGATGTCACAAAAAAAAGAAAACTACAGACCAATATCACTGATGAATATAGATGCAAAAATCCTCAACAAAATACTAGCTAACAGACTCCAAGAGCACATTAAAAAATCATACACCATGATCAAGTGGGGTTTATCCCTGGGATGCAAGGATTCTTCAATATTCACAAATCAATCAATGTGAAACATCATATCAACAAATTGAAGGATAAAAACCATATGATCATATCAATAGATGCGGAAAAAGCTTTTGACAAAATTCAACATCCATTTATGTTAAAAGCTCTCCAGAAAATGGGCATAGAAGGAAATTACCTCAACATAATAAAAGCCATATATGAGAAACCAAAAGCTAACATCGTTCTAAATAGGGAAAAACTGAATGAATTCCCTCATCAAACAGGAACAAGACAAGGGTGTCCACTCTCACCATTATTATTCAACCTAGTTTTGGAAGTTTTAGCCACAGCAATCAGAAAAGAAAAATAAATAAGGGGAATCCAAATTGGAAAAGAAGTAAAATTGTCACTCTTTGCAGATGACATGAGATTATACATAGAAAACCCTAAAGATTCTACCAGAAAACTGCTAGCACTAATTGATGAATTTAGTAAAGTAGCAGGATACAAAATTAATGCACAGAAATCTCTTGCATTCCTATACACGAACAATGGAAGAGCAGAAAGAGAAATTAACGAACCTCTCCCATTTACCATTGCAACAATAGAATAAAATACCTAGGAATAAACCTGCCTAAGGAGGCAAAAGATCTGTATGCAGAAAACTTTAAGACACTGATGATAGAAATCAGAGACAACACAAACAGATGGAGGGACATACCATGTTCCTGGATTGGAAGAATCAACATAGTGAAAATGACTGTACTACCCAAAGCAATTTAAAGATTTAATGCAATCCCTATCAAATTATCAATGGCATTTTTGACAGAACTAGAGCAAGAAATCTTACGATTTGTATGGAAACACAAAGGACCCTGAATAGAGAAAGCAATGTTGTGAATGAAAAATGGACTTGGTGGAATGAGGCTTCCTGACTTCAAACTATACTACAAGGCCATAGTGATCAAGACAGTATGGTACTGGCACAAAAATAGAAAGGAAGATCAATGGAATAGAATAGGGAACTCAGAGGTAAGCCCAAACACATATTGGCATCTTATCTTTGACAAAGGAGGCAAGAATATTTAATGAAATAAAGACAGCCTCTTTAATAAGTGGTGCTGCGAAAATTGGACAGCTACATGGAAAAGGATGAAATTGGAACACTTCCTAACACCATACACAAAAAGAAACTCCAAATGGATTAAAGACCTACATGTAAGGCCAGACACTATAAAACTCCTAGTGGAAAACATAGGCAGAACACTCTATGACATCCATCAAAGCAAGATACTTTCTGACCCACCGCCTAGGATCATGGAAATAAAATCAAGAATAAACACATGGGACCTCATGAAACTTAAAAGCTTTTGCACAGTGAAAGAAACCATAAACAAGACAAGAAGGCAACCCTCAGAATCGGAAAAAATACTTGCCAATGAAACAACGGACAAAGGATTAACCTCCAAAATATACAAACAGCTCATTCAGCCTAATACCAAAAAAGCAAATAACCAAATCCACAAATGGGCAGAAGATCTAAATAGACATTTCTCCAAAGAAGACATACAGATGGCCAACAAACACATGAAAAGATGCTCAACATCACTCATCATCAGAGAAATGCAAGTCAAAGCCACAATGTGGTATCACCTCACATCGATCAGAATGGCCATCATCACAAAATCTGGAAATAACAAATGTTGGAGGGGGTGTGGAGAAAAAGGAACTCTCCTGCACTGTTGGTGGGACTGTAAGTTGGTACAGCCACTATGGAAAACAATTTGGAGGTTCCTTAAAAAACTACAAATAGAACTACCATATGATCCAGTAATCTCACTGCTGGGCATATACCCAGAGAAAACCATAATCCCAAAAGAAACATGTACCATAATGTTTATTGCAGCACTATGTATAATAGCCAGGACATGGAAGCAACCTAAATGCCCATCAACAAATGAATGGATAAAGAAGATGTGACATGTATATACAATGCAATATTACTCAACCATAAAAAGGGGATGAGGTGGAGCTATATGTAATGAGGTGGATAGACCTAGAGTCTGTCATACAGATTGAAGTAAGTCAGAAAGAGATAGACAAATATTGTATGCTAACTCATATATCCGGAATCTAAAAATGGTACTTTTGAACTCAGTGACAACAATAAGGATGCAGATGCAGAGAATGGACAGGAGATCTCGATGTTTTGGGAGGGTCAGGGGTGAAGGGGAAGCTGAGACGAAGTGAGATAGTAGCATATACATATATATGCTACCAACTGTAAAATAGATAGCCAGTGGGAAGTTGCTCTATAACAAAGAGAATTCAGTTCGATGATGGAGGACGGGGAGGGTGGGAGGGAGTCGAGGGAGGGAGGGGATATGTGGATATGTGTATAAATACAGATGATTGACCTTGATGTACCTCAAAAACTGGTACAAGTGTGTAAAGCAATTATATTGCAATTAAAAAAAAAGAATATGTGCTGCTTCTGTTGGATGGAATGTTCTCCATATATCTGTTACGTTTATTTGGTCTAAGTTGTAATTAAGGTGCAATATTTTTTCATTTATTTTCTGTCTGTATTATTTATTATTTCCTTATATTTGGTTAATGAAGTCCCCTACTATTATTGCATTGCTGTCTATTTCTCCCTTTTGATCTGTTATTAACTGCTTTATTTATTTAGGTTGCCTAATATTGGATATATATATATATATATATATATACTGCTACTTTTTCTGAAAAATTAACCACTTATTAATTACATTATTTTCTTTCTCTCTTATTACAGTGTTTGTCTTAAAATCTATTATCTCTCACATAAGTATAGCTAACCCTGCTCTCTTTTGGTTTCCATGTGCATGGAATATCTTCTTCAGTCTGTATACCTTGGGCATATGTATGTCCTTAAATCGGTAATGAGTTCACTGTAGGCAGTTTATGGTTGAGTCTTTAAAAAAATCCATTCAGCCACCATGTCCTTTGATTGGACAATTTGACCTATTTAGATTTAAAATAATTATTGATAAGTAAGGACTTACTATTGCCCTTTTCTTAATTGTTTTCTGAGAGTTTTATAGATTCTTTGTTACATTTTTTTCTCTCTTGCTGACTTTCTTTGTGATTTAGTCATTTTCTATAGTAATATGCTTTGATATCTTTCACTTTTGTGTATCTACTATAGGCTTTTGCTTTATGGTTACAATGAGGCTTACATAAAACACCTTATAATAATCTGATTTAAGTTGATAACAACTTAAATTTCTTGGCATACAAAATCTCAACACTTTTCTTTCTCCCAAACATTTTATATTTTTGGTATCACAATTTATATCTTCTTATATTTTATGTCCATTAACAAATTATTGTAGCTTTATATATTTAATTGGTTTGTTTTTAACCTTTATACTAGGGTTATGATTTATATACTACCATTGAAATATTAGTGTTTTGAATTTGACTGTATATTTACCTTTACTAGTGAGCTTTATACCATTGTGTGATTTTATGTTACCAGTTAGCATATTTTCTTTTATGCTGGAAGAATTCCCTTTAGTATTTCTTGTAAGGGAGTTTGAGGGGTAATAAAATTCTGCTTCTTATTTGGAAACACCTTTTTCTCTCCTTCATTTCAGAAAGATCACTTTGCCAGGTAAAGTATTCTTGGTTGGCATTTTTTTCTGCTCTGTGAATATATTATCCCACTCTCCTGGCCTGCAAGGTTTCTGCTGAGAAACATACTTACAGCCTTATAGGGTGTTCTCTTTTGTGTGACAAGCTTCTTTTCTCCTACTGTTTCAAGGTTCTCCCATTGTCTTCGACTTTTGACAGTTTTATTTTAGTTGCCTTGGTGAATTCTTCCTTGGGTCGAAACTAACTTAACATCTTTAAATGTTATGTACCTGGATGTTCATCTCTTTCCCTAGATTTGGAAAGTTTTCAGCCATCATTTTTTAAATAATCTATCTTACTTTTCTCTCTCTCTCTCTTCTACTTCTGGGTTTCCCATAATGCAAATGTTGTTTAGTTAGTTGGCATTACCTAAATCCCAGAGGCTTTCTTCATTTCTTTCCATTATTTCCTCTTTTTAGTCTGTTTGGATAATTTCAAGTTACTGATCCTCACATTCACTGATTCTTCAGCTGATTGAGTCTGTGTTGGAGCTCTCTGGCATTTTTAGTTCAGGCATTCTATTATTTAGCTCCAAATTTTTCAGTAATTTTTGTTTGTCTATTTTTTTAAGCTCTTTATTGGAATATAATTGCTTTACATTCTTGTACCAGCTTTTGAGGTACACCAAAGTGAATCAGCTGTATTTATACATATATCCCCATATCCCTTCCCTCCCGCGACTCCCTCCCACTTTCCCTGTCCTGGCCCTCAAAGGCATCACCCATGATCGAGTTGATCTCCCTTTGTTATACAGCAACTTCCCACTAGCTATCTGTTTTACAGTTGGTAGTGTATATATGTCTATGCTACTCTCTCACTTTGTCTCAGCTTTCCCTTCACCTCCCACCCCCCAAACCTGTGTCCTCCAGTCCTTTCTCTGCATCTGCATCCTTATTCTTGCCCTGTCACTGGGTTCATCAGTATCTTTTTTTTTTTTAGATTCCATATATATAAGTTAGCATACAGTATTTGTTTTTCTCTTTCTTGCTTACTTCACTCTGTATGACAGACTGTAGTTCTATCCACCTCATTACATATAGCTCCATCTCATCTCCTTTTTATGGCTGAGTAATATTGCATTGTATATACATGCCACATCTTCTTTATCCATTCATTTCTTGATGGGCATTTACGTTGCTTCCATGTCCTGGCTATTATACATAGTGCTGCAATAAACATTATGGTACATGTTTCTTTTGGGATTATGGTTTTCTCTGGGTATATGCCCAGCAGTGAGATTACTGGATCATATGGTAGTTCTATTTGTAGTTTTTTAAGGAACCTCCAAATTGTTTTCCATAGTGGCTGTACCAACTTACATTCCCACCAACAGTGCAGGAGAGTTCCTTTTTCTCCACACCCCCTCCAACATTTGTTATTTCCAGATTTTGTGATGATGGCCATTCTGATCGATGTGAGGTGATACCTCATTGTGGCTTTGACTTGCATTTCTCTGATGATGAGTGATGTTGAGCATCTTTTCATGTGTTTGTTGGCCATCTGTATGTCTTCTTTGGAGAAATGTCTATTTAGGTCTTCTGCCCATTTGTGGATTTGGTTATTTGCTTTTTTGCTTTTAAGCTGCCTGAGCTGCTTTTACATTTTGGAGATTCATTCTTTGTCCGTTGCTTCATTGGCAAGTATTTTCTCCCATTCTGAGGGTTGTCTACTTGTCTTGTTTATGGTTTCTTTTGCTGTGCAAAATCTTTTAAGTTTCATGAGGTCCCATTTGTTTATTCTTGATTATATTTCCATTATTCTAGGAGGTGAGCCAAAAAGGATCCTGCTTTGATGTATGTCAAATTTTTCGCTTTTTAAAAATTATTTTTTAATCTCTTTGTTGAACTTCTCATTTTGTTCTTGCATTATGTTTCTGATTTTGTTAAATTGTATGTCTGTTTTCTCTTAGCTTTCTGACCTTCTTTAGAACAATTATTCTGAATTTTTTCTCAAGCAGTTCATCGCTCTCCTTTTTTTTGAGGGCAGTTATCAGAGGTTTATTGTATTCCTATGGTGGATTCATGTTTCTGTATTTCTTTGTAATCCCCTGTAGGCTTCATAGGTGTCTGCACATTTGAAGTGGCAGTAAACTAGTCTAGACTTTATAGACTATCTTCATTAAGGAAAGTCCTTCACCTGTCCTTGCGTGGAATGCTGGAGTGTGCTGTGGCCCTGGATCAAGTGATATGGTGTGCCAAATGGGGGTGCATGATGTCTTCTCATTTCATGCAGGTGGTTTCCACAACATGGACAACTGTGTGATCTTTGACAGTGAGAGTCATGAGGGGTTCATTGTGACTGCAAAGACTGATGAAGCACTCAGCATTGCCTCCAGATACAGCAGTGAGGAATGTGGGAAGGTGGTGGTGGTGGCCAGAACAAATGGCTCCAATGCACATGCTTGGCTATGGGAACCAGACACCGGTTCCTGCATAGTTGCAGGGGCTGGCTACAGGCACATGATCTGTGATGAGGACCAGGGTCAGTAGCAGGGGCTGGGGCCAACTGCAGGTACACAAGCAGCTGTGATGTCCCAGTCTGTCAATGTGTACTTCCATAATATCAGGGGCTATCCACAGATACCTGTATGGCCAGTTGTCCACTAAAAGTAGTTGGGGAATATTGTGTGCAGGTGCATGAACACAGGTGTTATTTCTGTTCAAGTGCAGTGGAGTAGGCCAGTGACAGGAGTCTGTGCTGACTCTGGGCACCTGAGCAGCTGTAAAGACCTGGGCTGTTGACATAGACTCATGTGGCTACAGGGGCTGGCTGCAGGCATGTGCATAATGATAGTGGCCAGTGATGGGAATCAAAGCTAACAGAGTACATGTATATGACCATACCTTTAGCTGTTGGCATATGGGAGGTACAGGTTTCCAACATGGGTCAGGACCAGCTCCTGATGCAGAGGCAGCTGTGAAGTTTTAGCTATTAGCATGCCCTTGTGTGGCTTCATGGGCTCACCATGAGCACACACCTGGCAGTGGAGGCTGTGGACAGGAGTTGGGGTTGGTGGCATGCAAGTGTAGTACTGTAAGTGCTAGCTGTGGGCAGGCCTGCTGGTGTGGCCAGTGATGGTAGTTGGGGCTAGATCTGGATGTATAAGCAGCTGTGCTGGCCTGGGCTGTTAGTGTGCACTCATGTACCAGCAGGGCCTAGCCATATGCATACACAGCTGTGGAGGCTGGTGATAGAACTTAGGGCTTGCAGGTGCTGGGCTGTAGTTGCTAACTGTGCATTGTACAGTAATGCTGGCCAATGACAGTAGTCAGGGCCAGATGTGGACCCATAAGCATCTGTTGAGGCATTTTCTGTCAGTGTATTGCTGCAGGGGATAGCTTTGGGTACATGCCCAGCAGTAAAATCCAGTGACAAGAATCATGCCACATCTGGGCACATGAGCAACTGCAAAGCTGGGCTATTGTCATGTCCTTGGGCATCTGCAAGTGCTAGCTGCAGATCCTCTCACTGTGGTGGGGTTTTGCTAAGGCACAGCTGCAGAGGCCAGGGTTGACTAACAGTGCAAATCGCAGGGCCAAGGGCTTTTGTGGAGGTGCTGGACTGGGCTGATGAGGCAAAGGGGGTGAGCAGGAAAGGACTCAGGCAACGGACTTTTGTGAATGTGAAAAATTTTTGGACCCTCAGTGGCAAAAGCTGCTGAGGTTCTCTATGGACCATTCTTCTGGGGTCCACGGTGATGTCTCTAGTGATGTAAGCTGGGTGTATCTGCAGCATATGGTAGTGCTATTGAGGTCCTCAGTAGCAACAGCTGCCAGGGTCCTCTACAGAGCAGACCATTGGGAACCACAGTCACTCCTGCCATGGGCCTGATACAAGTAGCCCCTGCCTGACCTTCTTCCTTGTTCCTACCCATCTCTATACATCTCAACTGTGTTGATTTATAGGTGAAGTCAAACCAAAGCAGGTTCTTAGTGTAGTGCACTGAGTGGCTGGGGAGGCTAGTTGATCACCACTTCTCCTTTTCCAAATGACAAGAACTCTCCCAGGCTGGGAAGTCACCTCTTGGTACTGCGCAGTGCAAGCCTGGGGGATGGGATAATGCAGGCAATTTGAAACTGTTCTTCCTACCCATCTTGTGCAATTATTCTCAAGCTTTTTGTTCCACTTTCTTAATGCAACTTAAGAAATTTCCTGAGCTATCACAGAGCTATTTTTTTATTCCTGGATAACTATCTAATTGTTGTCCTTTACTTTAAATCTCTATGTACTTTTATATTTAATGTGATTTTTTTTAATAGAAAGCATACGGCTGGGTGTTGTTTTATGATCCACACTCAGTCTCTGTCTTTTAATTGGTGTATTTAGGCCATTGACTTTTAAAATGATATCGATATAGATGGATTGAGATGTTCCAATTTTGTTACTGTTTTCTATTTACAACTCTGCTCTTTGTTTTTGTTTTCGTCTTCCACTATTTCTCTGCCTTGTCTTGTTTTAATTTAGCATTTTATATTATCCCATTTTTCTCCTTTCTTGGCATATCATTTGTTTCCCTTGTGTTTGCAATATACATTTAAAACTAATTCAAATCCATTTTTAAAAAATAGCATTATATTATTCACAGGTAGTTCAAGGACATTATAACAGGGTATTCTCAGTTCCTCACTTTCCCTTATGAAATTTTTATCATTAATTTCACTTATCCAAAAAACAGAATCATTTCTTTCAAGGCTAATACTATGATTTTGAACAAACAGTTGTCTGTTAAGGATAAGGAAAATAAATGATTTTTCTTTTGCCTTCATATATTCCTTCTCCAACAATTTTTCTTTATTTATGTGGAACATAATTTCTGACCTATATCATTCCAAATTTTCTGAAGATTTTTAAAAACAAATTCTTAAAATGCAGGTCCACTGGTAACTACTTCTCTCAATTTTTATTTGTCTAAGAAACTCTATTTCTCAATCACTTTTAAAAGACAATTCAAATAGATTCAGAATTCTAGTTTGGTAGATTTTTTTCACCACTTTAAATATTTAACTCCATTCACTTCTTGATTGCATGGTTTCTTTGTGTGTGTGTGTGTGTGTGTGTGTGTGTGTGTGCATGCATGCACATGCATGCATGTTATTTCCTTTTTGATTTTTAATTTTTTATTGAAGTGTAGTTGATTTACAATATTATATTAGTTTCAGGTGTACAACATAGTAATTCAGTGTTTTTATAGATTATACTTCAAAGTGACTGTAAAATATTGGCTATATTCCCTATACAGTAGAATATATGCTTAAAACATTTATTTTATACTTAGTAATTTGTACCTCTTAATTCCCTACCCCTCTCTTGCCTATCCTCACTTCCCTCTCCCCATTGGTAACTACTAGTTTGTTCTCTATATCAGTGAGGTTGTTTCTGTTTTGTTATATTAATTTGTTTGTTTTATTTATTAATCCACATGTAAGTAATACCATAGAGTATTTGTCTTTCTCTGACTTATTTCACTAAAAATAATACCCTCCAGGTCTATCCATGTAGTTGCAAATGACAAAATTTTATTACTTTTTGGTGGCAAATGACAAAGTTTTATTACTTTTTCATAACTTGGTAATATTTCACTGTGTATGTGTGTGTGTATATATATATACACACACACATATATAATGCATATATATTTATATATATATGTGATATATATATCACATCTTCTTTATCAATTCTTTTGTTGATAGACACTTAGGTTGCTTCAATATCTAGGCTATTGAAAATAATGCTGCTATGAACATTTGAGTGCATGTATTATTTTGAATTAGTGTTTTCATTTTCTTTGGATATATACCCAGGAGTGGAACTGCTATATCATGTGGTAGTTCCATTTTTAGTTTTTTGAGGTAGTTCCATTCTGCTTTCTATACCGGCTGCACCATTTACATTCCCACCAACAGTGTACTATGGCTCCCTTTCATCCACATCCTTGCCAACACTTGTCATTTGTAGACATCTTGATGATAGTCATTCTGATAGGTGTGAGGTGATATCTCAGTTTGCTTTTGATTTGCATCACTCTGGTGATTAGCAATGCTGAGCAGCTTTTGATGTGCCTATTGGCCATTTGTATATATTTTCTGGTAAAATGTCTATTCAGTTCTTCTGCCCATTTTTTAATCAGGTTTTTTTTTTTTGATATTGATTGTATGTGCTATTTCTATATTTTCAATATTGACCAATTATTGGTCATATTATTTGCAAATATTTTCTCCAATTTTGTAAGCTGTCTTTTCATTTCATCAGTAGTTTCCTTTGCTGTGCAAAGTCTTTTGAGTTTAATTAGGTACCAATTGTTTAGTTTTGTTTTAGTTTCAGTTGCCTTACAAGACAGATCCAAAAAAATATTGCTAGGATTTATGTAAAAGAGTGTTCTTCCAATGTTTTCTTTTAGGAGTTTTATGGGTTCTGGTCTTATATTTAGGTCTCTAATGCATTTTGAGTTTATTTTTGTTTATGGTGTAAGAAAATGTTCTAATTTCTTGCCTTTACATGTAGCTGTCCTATTTTCTCAGAACCACTTATTGAAGACAATTTCTTTACTCTGTTGTATAATCTTGCCTACTTTGTAATAAATTAATTGACCATAAGTGTGTAAGTTTATTTCTGGGCTTTCCATTATGCTCCATTAAAGTATGTAAGTGGTTTGTGCCAGTACCATACTGTTTTGATTACTGTAACTTTAGTATTTTGATTACTGTAGCTATACTACACTATACAGTAGTATAGTCTGAAATCAGAGAGCATGATTTCTCCAGTTCTTTTCTTTTTTCTCAAGATTGCTTTGGTTATTCAGTGTAATTTGTGAATACATATACATTTTAGGATTATTTGTTCTAGATGGTAAAAAATGCCATGAGTATTTTGATAGGGAATGCATGAAATCTGTAGATCTCTTTGGGTGCGTGGCCATTTTTTTAAGAACTTTCATTGAGATGCAGCTGACATACAATAAACTGCATATATTTAGAGTGTACAATTTTATATTTCTTTTCTTATTAGTAATGTATATATGGCAATCCTATTCCCCCCAACCCTCTCTGCTTTCCCCACTTGGTGTCCATATGCTTGTTCTCTACACCTGTGTCTCTATTTCTGCCTTGCAAACTGGTTGATTTGTACCATATTTCTATATTCTGCATATGTGTGTTAATATACAATATTTGTTTTTCTCTTTCTGACTCACTTCACTCTGTATGACAGTCTCTAGGTCTAACCACGTCTCTACAAATGTCCCAGCAAAAACCAGTTCTGAATTTTATTGATCTTTTCTATTTTTTTGGTCCCTATTTCATTTATTTCCTCCTTATTATTATTTCCTTTCTTCTGCTGACTTTGGGCTTTGTTTGTTCTTCTTTTTCTAATTCTTTTAGATAGGAGGTTACGTTGTTTCTTGAGGAAGGTTTTTGTCACTATTAACTTCCCTTTTAGAACAGCCTTTGATATATCCCATAGATTTTGGAAAGTTGTGTTTACATTTTTATCTGTCTTGAGGTATTTTCTGATTTCCTCTTTGGTTTCACCATTGTCCACTGTTCTTTTTAGTAGCATCTTGTTTAGTCTCCACATGTTTGTGTTTTCCCCATTTTCCTTCCTGTAATTGATTTCTAGTTTCACAAATATTGTGGTCAGAAAAAAAATTGCTCAATATAATTTCCATCCTCTTAAATTTGTTGAGACTAATTTTGTTGCCTAGCAAGTGATCTATCCTGGAGAACATTCCATGTACATTTGAAAACACTGTGTATTCTGCTGTTTGGGGGTGGAATGTCCTATAGATATATATTAAGTTCAACTGGTCTAATGTGTCATTTAAGACTACTGTTTCCTAACTGGTTTTCTGTCTAGATGACCTGTACATTGATGTTAATGAGGTATTAAAATCCCCTATTGTTATCTTATTGTCAATTTCTCCCTTTATGTCTGTTAATATTTGCATAATATATATACACACATATATTAGGTGCATATATGTCAACTAGTCTTATATCTCCTTTTGTTGTACCTTTTATCATTGTATACTCCCCTTTTCTTGTCTTCTGTTATAGACTTTGTTTTAAAGTACAGTAAGTCCCCTACATTCAAAGAATTTCCCTTCCAAGTGTGCATTTATAAGTCCAATTTGTTCATAAGTCCAAGAAAATGAGCCTAGGTACCTAACAAACACAATCAGTTATATGGTACTGTACTGTAATAGGTTTATATTATTTTTCACACAAATAATATGTAAAAAACAAAAAAAATAAAACATTTTAAATCTTACAGTACAGCACCTTGAAAAGTATAGAAGTACAGCACAAGAGCTGGCATACAGGGGCTGGAACCGAGTGAACAGGGAAGAAGTGTTATTGACTGGATGAGGGAGAGGAGGTTTGGAGATGGTAGAGCTGAATGATCATCAGCAATAGCAGTAGGGCAAGCTGCAATTTCACTCATGCCTGACATTGATGGCACAGGTTCTGGTTCCTTGTTGGATTGAATTCTATATACACTCTTGAGAAAGTGACCCAGTGTTGTCTCAGTAGTACTGCATCAGCTACATCACTGCTGATTTTATGCTTGCTTTTGGACATCCTGGGCTAGAAATAAAGACACTGTACTATTGTACTCTATACAGTACTATACATCACACACAATTTGTAGAGGATGCATGCATGTGACAATGCATGCCAGACATGTGAACTAAATTATGTGATTGGATGTGTTCACATCTTTGAATGTTTGCAAATTTAAGGTTTGCTTATAGGGGATTTACTATATATTTTGTCTGATATGAGTTTTAATACCTCAAGATACCTTGCTATTTCCAACTGTATTAAATTTAATGTTTCCTCTCCTCACTCTCAGTCTCTGATAGTCTTCAATTTTTTTTAACCTCGTTATTGGAATATAATTGCTTTACACTATTGTGGCAGTTTTTGAGGTACATCAAAGTGAATCTGCTGTATTCATACATATATCCCCATATCCCCTCCCTCTGGCGACTTCCTCCCAATCTCCCTATTCTGGCCCTCTAAGTCATCACGCATCATCAAGTTTATTTCACTATGTTATGCAGCAACTTCCCACTACCTACCTATTATACATTTGGTAGAGTATATATGTCAATGCCACTCTCTCACTTCGTCCCACCTTCCCTTTTGCCCCCTCCCAACCCCATGTCCTCAAGTCCGTCTTCTACATTTACATCTTTATTCTCCCCCTGCCACTGGGTTCATCACTATCATTTTTTTAAATTCCATATATATGAGTTAGCACACAGTATTTGTTTTTCTCTTTCTTACTTCGCTCTGTATGATAGTCTCCAGGTCTATCCACCTCATTACAAATAATTCAATTTCATTCCTTTTTAAGGCTGTGTAATATTCCATTGTTATGTGTTCCACATATGTGTTTATATGTGCCACATATTCTTTATCCATTGATCTGTTGATAGGCATTTAGGTAGCTCCCATGTACTGGTTATTGTATGTAGTGCTGCAATGAAAATTATGGTACATGTTTCTTTTTGGATTACATTTTTCTCTGGGTTTTCTCTGGGTATATGCCCAGGAGTGGGATGGCTGGGTCGTATGGTAGTTACATTTTTAGTTTTTTAAGGAATATCCAAACTGTTTTCCATAGTGGCTGTACCAAATTACATTCCCACCAACAGTGCAGGAGGGTTCCATTTTCTCCGAACTCTCTACAGCATTTATCGTTTCCAGATGTTTTGAAGATGACCATTCTGACAGGTGTGAGGTGATACCTTATTGTGGCTTTGACTTGCATTTCTCTGATGATTAGTGATGTTGAGCATCTTTTCATGTATTTGTTAGCCATCTGCATGTCTTCTTTGGAGAAATCTCTATTTGGGTCTTCTGTCCATTTGCGGATTGGGTTATTTGTATATTTTGGAGATGAATCCTTCGTCAGTTGCTTGGTTCACAAATATTTTCTCCCATTCTGAGGGTTGTCTTCTTGTCTTGTTTATGGTTTCTTTTGCTGTGCAAAAGCTTTTAAGTTTCATTAGGTCCCATTTATTTATTCTTGATTATATTTCCATTATTCTAGGAGGTGGGTCAAAACGATCTTGCTTTGATGGATGTCATAGAGTGTTCTGCCTATGTTTTTCACTAGGAGTTTTATAGTGTCTGGCTTTACATTTAGGTCTTAATCCATTTGGAGTTTCTTTTTGTGTATGGTGTTAGGAAGTGTTCTAATTTCATTCTTTTCGATGTAGCTGTCCAATTTTCCCAGTACCACTTATTGAAGAGGCTGTCTTTTTCCCATTGTATATTCTTGACTCCTTTGTCAAAGTTAAGATGCCCATATGTGTGTGGGTTTACCTCTGGGCTCCTTATTATGTTCCATTGAGCTACATTTTTATTTCTGTGCCAGTGCAATACTGTCTTGATCACTTCAGCCTTGTAGTATAGTTTGAAGTCAGGAAACCTAGGTCCACCAACTCCATCTTTCCTTCTCAAAATTGCTTTGGCTATTTGGGGTCTTTTGCATTTTCATACAAATGGAAAATGCCATTGGTAATTTGATAGGCAATGCATTGAATCTGTAAATTGCTTTAGTTAATATAGTCATTTTCACCATGTTGATTCTTCCAAGCCCAGAACATGGTTTGTCTCTCCATCTGTTTGTATTGTCTTTGATTTCTTTCATCAGTGTCTTATAGTTTTCTGCATACAGGTCTTTGGCTCCTTAGACAGGTTTATTCCTAGGTATTTTATTCTTTTTGTTGCAATGGTAAATGGGAGTGTTCCCTTCATTTCTCTTTCTGCTCTTCCGTTGTTAGTGTATAGGAATGCAAGAGATTTCTGTGCATTAATTTTGTATCCTGCTACTTTACTAAATTCATTGATTAGTGTTAGGAGCTTTCTGGTAGAATCTTTAGGGTTTTCTATGTATAATATCATGTCATCTGAAAGGAGTGATGATTTTACATCTTCTTTTCCAATTTGGATTCCTTTTATTTCTTTTTCTTCTCTGATTGCTGAGGCTAAAACTTCCAAATCTATGTTAAATAATAATGGCAAAAATGGGCACCCTTGTCTTGTTCCTGTTCGTAGAGGGAATGCGTTCAGTTTTTCACCATTTAAAACGATAATGGCTCTTGGTTTGTCAAATATGGCTTTTATTATGTTGAGATAATTTCCCTTTATGCCCATTTTCTGGAGAGTTTTTATCATAAATGAATATTTAATTTTGTCAAAAGCTTTTTCTGTGCCTATTGAGATGATCATATTGTTTTATCCTTCAATTTGTTGATATGATGTATCACATTGATTGATTTGCCTATATTGAATAATCCTTGCATTCCATGGATAAACCCCACTTGATCATGTTGTAGGACCTTTTTAATGTGTTGTTGGATTCTGTTTGCTAGTGTTTTGTTGAGGATTTTTGCATCTATATTCATCAGTGATGTTGGCCTGTAATTTTCTTTTTTGTGTGACATCTTTGCCCGGTTTTGGTATCAGGGTGATGGTGGCCTCGTAAAGTAAGTTTGGGAGTGTTCTTCCTTCTGCTCTATTTTGGAAGACTTTGAGAAGGATCAGTGTTAGCTCTTCTCTGAAGGTTTGATAGAATTCACCTGTGAAGCCAAATGGCCCTGGGCTTTTTTTTTGTTGGCAGTTTTTTATTCACAGTCTCAATTTCAGTACTTGTGATTGGTCTGTTCATATTTTCTATCTCTTCCTGTTTCAGTCTTGGAAGATTGTACTTTTCTAAGAATGTATCCATTTCTTCCAGATTATCCAATTTTTGGCATATAGTTACTTGTAGTAGTCTCCCATGATCTTTTGTATTTCTATGGTGTCAGTTGTAACTTCTCCTTTTTAATTTCTAATTCTGTTGATTTGTGTCTTTTCCCTTTTTTCCCTCAGGAATCTGGCTAATGGTTTATCACTTTTGTTTACCTTCTCAAAGAACCGGCTTTTAGTTTTATTGATCTTTGCTATTGTTTCCTTCATTTCTTTTTTATTTCTGACCTTTATGATTTCTTTCCTTCTGCTCACTATGGGATTTTTTTTTATTCTTCTTTCATTGTTTTAGGTTTATGATTAGGTTGTTTTTTCAATATTTTTCTTGTTTCTTGAAGTAGGACTGTATTGCTAAAACCTTCCCTCTTAAAACTGCTTTGCCGCATCCCATAGGTTTTGGGTTGTTGTGTTTTCATTGTCATATGTTTCTAGATTTTTTCTTTTTTATTTCCTCTTTGATTTTTTCAGTGATTTCTTAGTTGTTTAATAATGTATTGTTTAGCCTCCATATGTATGTATTTTTTACACTTTTTTTCATGTAATTGATACCTAATCTCATGGCATTGTGAATGGAGAAGAAGCTTGATACAATTTCAGTTTTCTTGAATTTGCCAAGGCTTGATTCATGACCCAAGATGTAATCTACCCTGGAGAATGTTTTGTGTGCACTTGAGAAGTGTATTCTGTAGTTTTTGGATAGAATGTCATATAAATATCAACTAAGTTGAGCTGGTCTAATGTGTCATTTAAAGCTTGTGTGTCCTTATTTATGTTCTGTTTGTATGATCTTTCTATTGGTGTAAGTGGGGTGTTAAAGTCTCCAACTATTATTGTGTTAGTGTTGTTTTCCCCTTTTATGGCTGTTAGCCTTTGCCTTATGTATGGAGGTGCTTCTATGTTGGGTGTATAGATATTTACAATTATTATATCTTCTTCAATTGATCCTTTGATCACTCTGTAGTGTCCTTCTTTGTCTCTTATAATAGTGTTTCCTTTAAGGTCTAATTTGTCTGATATGAGTATTGCTCCTGCAGCTTTCTTTTGACTTCTATTTGCATGAAATATCTTTTTCCATCCTCTTACTTGCAGTCTGAATGTGTCCCAAGGTCTGAAGTGGGTTTCTTTTAGACAGGATGTATATGGGTCTTGTTTTTCTACCTATTCTGCCAGTCTATGTCTTTTGGTTGGAGCATTTAATCCAGTTACATTTAATGTAATTATTGACATGTGTGTTCTTATCTTCTTAATTGTTTTGGGTTTGCTATTCTAGGTCTTCAACTGCTTTTGTGTTTCCTGCTTAGAAAAGTTCCTTTAGAAATTGTTGTAAGGCTGGTTTGATGGTGCTGAATTCTCTTAACTTTTGCTTCTCTTTAAAGCTGTTGGTTTCTCCATCGAATATGAATGAGATTTTTGCTGGGTAGAGTATTCTTGGCTGTAAATTTTTCTCTTTCAAGACTTTCAACATAGCCTGCCACTCCCTTCTGGTCTGCAGTGTTTCTGCAGAAAGATCAGCTCTTATCCTATGGGTTTTCCCTTCTATGTTATTTGTTGCTTTTCTCTTGCTGCTTTTAATATTTTTTCTTTGTGTTTAATTGTTGTTAGTTTGATTATGTGTTCCTTGGTGTATTTCTTTTGGGGTTTACTCTGTATGGGACTCCCTGAGCTTCTTGGATTTGATTAATTATTTCCTTTCCCATGTTGGGGAAGTTTTCCACTATAACCTCTTCAAATATTTTCTCAGACACCTTCTTTTTTTCTTCTTCTTCTGGGATGCATATAATTCGAATGTTTGTATGCTTAATGTTGTCACCAAGGTCTCTGAGACTGTCTTCCGTTCTTTTTATTCTTTTTTCTTTTTCCTGCTCTGTGGCAGTTATTTCCAAAATTCTATTCTCCAGCCCACTTAGCAGTTCTTCTGCTGCAGTTATTCTGCTCTTTATACCATCTAGAGTATTTTTTTTTCATTTCACTTATTATATTGTCCATTACTGTTTGTTTGCTCTTTATTTCTTTTCGGTCCTTATTAAATATTTCTTGTATTTTCTCTATTTTGTATTCGAGATTTTGGATCCTCTTTACTCTCATTACTCTGAATTATTTTTTATAGAATTTTCCTATTTCCTCTTCATTTATTTGGTCTTGTGGGTTTTTATCTTGTTCCTTTGCCTGCAAGGAGTTTCTTTGTTTTCACATTTTCTCTATTTTATAGTATTTGCTATCTCCTTTCCCTATGCTACCTAATAGTAATTCTTCTTGTTTCTGCTCTCTGCCCCCTGTGTTGGTGTTGGTCCAGTGTCTTAAGTAGGCTTCCTGGTGGGAGGGCCTGGTGCCTGTTTTCTGGTGTGTGGATTTGAGTCTTTTCTCTCTGATGAGCTGAGCCATGTCATGTGGTGTGTTTTAGGGTATCTGTGAGCTTAATATGGCTTTAGGAAATCTGTGTGCTGATGGGTGGGTTTGTATTCCTGTCTTGTATGTTGTTTGGTGTGAGGTATCCAGCACTCTAAGTTGCAGACATTCACACCAAGCCAGGTCTTATACTGATAGAGGGCTCCATGAGAATTTTCTGTAGTTAATCTTCTTTATGTCTGTGGCCTCTGTAGTGGTCTACCATCCTGGATTCAGTGTTCCATCCTCAAAGTCTCCAACTTGACTTCTGAGCAAGTGATCCAGAATTCAGAGGTCACTAGTCCCAGCAATAAAGGAGATTAAAGAAGATTATCCAAGTCCCAGACTAGTGGCAAAGGGTTAACTCAAGCAAACAGTAAATCAAGGAAACACATACATGCATAAGACACACAAATACTGAACCCAATAGAACATAAAGCACTGGAAAAACCTGAGAGAAGAATCCCAGAATACTATCAGACACTCAAAGGGAAAACAAGCAAAAATTCACCCCCTCTAAAAGCAAACCAGACCCATAAACACAAAACCAGGGACATTGTGAAAACAAGGATCAAATATAATAAAGAGCAAGAGAACAATCAGATAGACTGAAGATCCCCAAAACGAATTCAAACAAGTATAATTAGAACTAAGGCAAAGACAAAGCCTAATAAGATAAACCAAAGCAGTATGTAATCTGGAGAATAAAGCAAGGAAACAAATCCAACCAATAATATTGATTAAAATTATAGTAAGATAACATAAACTAAAAAAGGATAGAAGACAGAGCAACAGAAGAGCACAGTATGACTGGAAATATGAAAAGAAAAAGAAAAAAATAGAAATGTATAAAAGATAAAAAAGAAAAGAATACAAGAGATATAAAATCAGCACTACAAAAAACTTAGCTAGTAATAGAAATATATAAAAAGGATAAAATTAAAAATAGAAGAAAACATAAAATAAAAAATATGTTATAAAATGTGTATATCCTTTAGGACTAAGATCACAATTTTCTTAAAGAAAAGCTAGAACTGACTACAGAATGGACCAGTGCAATAGAATTAATAATAATAATTCTGTTTCTTTGAGGTTTCTGCTGTAAGTGTCCTCGTTCCTGCCTTGGGCCTCAAGCCACCTTCGCCTCCTCAAAAGGCCCTCTTCTGCCTCTGGGTTAGACTCTGGACCTGCCATGGGTCCTATGGGTTCCACTTAGGCTCTGATCTGGCCCAATTCCTATGTGTGCTTGTTACCACAATCCACAGCTGCCAAAGTTAAAACTTTTTCATTGTGGGAACAATCATTGTTTACTCAGATATTCCAAAGTCATAGGGTCTACCTAGCTGAGCATGGGGATTTAGATTGCAGCATTTATATCTGATAGAAAGCTTTTAGAAACTCTTCCTTAGTCCCCCTGTCCCTGGTGTTCAGCTTTGGTTTTATCCCTGCTTCTGCGTGTGGTCTAACCACCAGAGTCTGGTTCTGAGGCTGTCTTGGAGATCTTTGGGTCTGCCTCAGTGAGGGTTTCCTTTATTGTTAATCTGCACGTGCAGGTGTGTGTGGAGAGAGAGGCTTTGATAGTGGCTCCTCTCCCTGTGTGTGACTCAACAGTAGCACCCTGCTTGGATCATGGGAGCCCTTGGGGTGATGCAAATGCACATGGATGCTGGCAGCAGGGGTGTAGGAAACCTGGCCTTAGAGTGGTTCTTTACTGGTGCCTGGTGCAAAGTGCCTGATGGGCAGCCCTCAGGGGCTTTTTGTATTACTTTATGACCAGCAAAGCTTCCTTTATTGTTCATCTGTAGGTGTGTGGGGAGAGAGAGGGTATAATAGTGGCTCCTTCCCCTGGGAGTTAGTGAGCAGTAGTGCCCTGCCTGGGTTGTGGTAGCCTTGGCGGTGGTGGCAGTACCTATTGCAGAGTGAAGCCAGCAGGCTCAGGTATAAGAAGAATGTCTCCAGAGCAGGGCCACTCTGTGGACTTCTTCTGGCTCTCAGCTGTAGGCATACCAGGCCAGCCTCATCAGGGGTCTTTTGCTGTCCCTTGTCAACTGCAGCATCCAGGCCCAGAAGGGGCCTCCCTTTATTGCAGGTGCCAAGAGGGAGACTACAACTTTGGCTCCTCCCTCTGCATATGACTCTGCTTTAGCACCCTGCCTGGGTCACGGGAGCCCTGGCAGCAGTTGTGGTGCCTATTGCAGAGGGAAGCCTGCAGGCTCAGGTGTAAGCACAATGTCTCCAGAGCTGGGCCACTCTGTGGATCTCTGTCTCTTGGCTGCAGGCACACCAGGGCAGCCCCATCAGGGACCTTTTCTATCCCTTGTGGACTGCAGCAGCCAGGCCCAGAGAGGGGGCCTCCCTTTGTTCATCGCAGGTGCCTAGAGAGAGGCTACACCCGTGACTCTTCCCCCCTGCTTGTGATTCAGCACTAGCGAGCTGCTACCTTGGCCACCCAGCATTCTGTTGTAAGCATCCTCCACTGCAAATTTCTTCCCTCCTGTCCCCTCAGTCCATCTTCCCACAGCTAACATTGTTTCCCACCCTGAAGCAGTTCTCCAGTTTCCACATTCCAGCTCCCAGATCCCCTGTTCAGCTATGAACCCATGTCACAGTCTGGACATGTAGCGCCATGGTGCAGACCCTCTGTGTGTTTCTCACTCTTTCCTGTCTGCCACAGATCAGCCGCTTCACACTCTTTCTGTGTGTGTCTTTAGCTCTGAAGTGCATTCTCATAAGCAGCATATCAATGAGTCTTTTAAAATCCTTTCAACTACCTTATATCTTTTGTTTGAAGTATTTATTCCATTGACATTTAAAGTGACTATTGAAGGTATGTACTTATTGCCATTTTATTACTTCTTGTCTGCTTGTTTTCTGGTCCTCCTCTGCTATTTTCTTCTTCTTTCAGTTTGTTTCTTTGTGGTTTGATTATTTTATTTTGTGTTATGGTTGTGTTCCTTTCTCCCTATTTTTTGTGTATCTATTATAGGTTTTTGATTTGTGGGTATGGTTACCATTGGGTTCATATATGTTGACCTATAACTATATCTACTTGTAAATTGGTAGTCCTTTAAGTTAAAATACATTCTAAAAGATCTGTATTTTTACTTCCCTCATCCCTCCCCCACATTTTGTGTTTCTGCTGTCATATTTTACATCTTCATGTTAATCACTTGTTTATTGTACTTATAATTGATTTTACATTTTTAACGTCTTCATACTAGCATGCTTAAATAGTTGATTTAGTGATTTGTTCTATATTTTCCTTTACTTGTGAGATTTTTTTCCTTTCCTCTATATTCTTACTCATTTTATAGCCTTTTCCTTTCCACTTAGAGAAAACCCTTTAAGATTTCTTTTTGGGTTGGTTTAGTATTGATGAATTCTTTTAATTTTTGTTGGTCTGAGAAGTTTTTTTTTTTATCTCTCCTTCAATTTGAATGATATTCTTGCTGGGTAGAGTATCCTAGATTGTAGATTTTTCCCTTTCAGCACCTTAAATATATGTTAGTATTCTCTTCTTACCTGCAAAGTTTCTGCAGGAAAAAAAAAAAAAGAGCTGAGAGACTTCCCTGGTGGTGCAGCCATTAAAAATCCCCCTGCCAATTCAAGGGACATTGGTTCAAGCTCTGGTCCAGGAAGATCCCACATGCCTCAAAGCAACTAGGCCTGTGCACCACAACTACTGGGCCTGTGCTCTAGAGCCCACAAACTGCATCTACTGAGCCCACGTGCCAAACTACTGAAGCCTGTGCACGTAGAGCCCATGCTCTGCAGAAAGAGAAGCCACTTCATTGAGAAACCCCCAGAACACAGCCCGCACTCACCACAACTAGAGGAAACCTGTGTACAGCAATGAAGACCCAATGCAGCCAATAAATAAATAAATTTAAAAAGCAAAACAGGATGATAGATGGCGGTGAAGTAGGACATGGAGTGCATCTCTTTCCACAGATGCATCAGGAATACATCAAAAGATGCAATAATTCTCACAGAAAACTGACTGAACATTAGCAGAAGAACTTGGACACCAGAAAGCACCGCAAAAATTCTGGCATAACTGGGTACAACAAGAAAAAAAAAAAGAAAGAAAAAGGAAAGGAGAAAGAGGAAGAGAAAAAAAAAGGGATGGGTCCTGCACGCTGGGATGGGTGTTGGGGAGCTGAAACAGAGGAGAGATTACCAAATTAGGGGAAACCACCCTTATTTGATGGGGAAGTGCCCTCCCCTCTCCAATGGGGACTTTGATTGGGTCAGAAGGGAAACATTTGGGACTGTCTAAAGAAGGTGAAGTGGCCAATCTGTGGCAAATGGGAAAGTATCAGAAACACACAAAAGGTCTGTACCATGACCCTGTGTGTCCTGGACTTAGATGTGCATTCACAGCAGTACAGGAGGTCTGGGAGCTGGAATGTATGGACCAGACAACTGACCCAGGGTGAGAACTATTGTTGGCTGTTGGGAGATGGACTGAGGGGTTCAGAGCAGAGAAATCCACAGCAGAGTATACTTACTGCAGAAAACTGGGCTGTGATGGAAACTGGGAACTACTGCAGAGTCACAAGCATGGAGGAGGAGCCACTGTTGTAGCCTCACAGCACCCACAATGAACAATGGGAGACCACCTCTGGACCTGGCTGTCAAGCACCTGTCAAAAAGGGATAGAAAAAGCCCCCTTGGGGGCTAGACCTGGTGTGCCTGCTGCTGAGAGCCAGAAGAAGTCAGCAGAGCTGGCCATCTCTGGAGACATTCCACTTACACCTGAGCCCACTGGCTTCCCTGTGCAATTGGCACCACTGTTGCCTCCAGGGTTCCCACATCCCAGGCAGGGCACTACTGCTGACTCACACACAGGGTAAGGAGCCACTATCGTACCCTCTCTTGCCCCACAAACCGGAGCCTACAGACAAACAATAAATGCAGTTCCACTGGTTGCAGAGTAATACAAAAAGGCCCCAGGGGCTGGCCTACATGTGCCTTGTGCCAGGCACCAGTAAAGAAACACACTAAAGCCAGATTTCCTACACCCACAGCTGCTAGCATCCCTGCACATTTGGTGTCAGCCCTGGGGCTCCCTTGATCCAAGCAGGATGCTACTACTGAGTCACATGCAGGGAAAGGAGACACTATCAAAGCCTCTCTCTCCCCACATGCTGGCATCTGCAGATGAACAATAAAGGAAACACTCACTAAGGAAGACCAAGAGATCCAAGGCAGCATCAGGACCAGACTCAGGTTATTGGACCACATGAAGAAGCAGAGACAGAATCAAAACTGGATTCCAGGGACAGGGGGATTAAGGAAGTGGTTCTAAAATCTTTCCATCAGATATACAAGCTGCAAACTAAGTCCTCATGATCAGCTAGGTAGACCCTATGCCTTTGGAATATCTGAGTAGAAAATGAATGTTCCCACAAATGACAAAGGTCTAGTTCTGGCAGCTGTGGACTTTGGGAGCAAGCACACATAGAAATTGAGCCAGATCAGAGCCTAAGTGAGCTCCATAGGACCCACAGCAGGTCCAGAGTTCAACTAAGAGGCAGAAGAGGGCCTCTTGGGGTGGCAAAGGTAGCCTGAGGCTCAAGGTGTGTACAAGGACACTTGCAGCTGAAACTCCAAGGAAACAGAATTATTGTTATTAATTCTATTGACTTGATCTATTCTGTGGTCATTTCTGGCTTTTTTTTTTAATTATGATCTTAGTCCTAAGGAAACTTCATGTTTGATAACATATTTTCAATTCAATTTTTTACTTTTATTTTTATTTTTATCCTTTTTATATATTTCTATTTCTAGCTAGCTTTTCTGTAGTGATGAATTTATCTCCCCTATCTTATTTTCTTATCTTTCATACATTTCTATCTTATTTTTTTCTTTTTCTTTTTCTATTTCTAGCTATACCATATTCTTCTGTTGCACTGTTTTATCCCATTTTATTTTATTTTATCTTATACTTTTAATAATTATTATTGGTCTGCTCTGTTTCCTTGTTTTTTTCTTCAGATGACACACTGCTTTGGTTTTTGTTCTTAGATTTTATCTTTATCTTAGTTCTGATTATAATAGATTGATTTTGCTTTGGGGATATTCAGTCTATCTGGTTGTTCTCTTGCTCTTTGTTATATTTGGTACTTGTTTCTATTTGGTCCTTGTTTTCACAATTCCTCTTTTTTTTCCATGCTTGTCTTTTTGTTTTGTTTCTTTGCATCAGTCTTTATGTCACTATGCTCAGGGATTTTTTTTTTCTTGAATTTTTGTTGGTTTTCTTTTTGTCTCATTGCCTACTGTGGTTCTTCTGTCTGGTTGTTCTAATGCTTTATGTTCTATTGGGTTCTGTTTTTGTTTATCTTGTGTGTGTTTGTGCTTCCTTGATGAAGTATTTATTTGTCAGACATAACCTTTTACATTAGTCTGGGGCTTCTATAGTCTTTTTTAATCCCTTTTACTGATGGGATAAGCAACTTGTGGAGTCTGGATTCCTCGACCAGAAGTTAAGTCTGAGGCTCTGGGGAGTTAACACAGATTCCAGGATGCTGGACCATTAAAGAGTCCTCAGCCACTGTGAATATTAATTACAGAGAACTCTCACAGAGGCCTCTATCAGAATCTAAGACCTGGCTTCACCTGACTGCCTGCAACTGCCAATGCTGGATAATTCATATCAAACTACAAACAAGACAGGAACACAAAGCTACCAATCAGCACACAGACTACCAAAAGCCATATTAAGCTCACAGATACCCTAAAACACAGCACCTGACATGGCCCTGCTCATCAGAGGAAAAACACACAGATCCACACATACCAGAAAGCAGGCATCAGATATTCCCATCAGGAAGCCTACAGAAGACAATGTGCTAACCCCACGACAGGGGGCAGAGTACAGAAACAAGAAGAATTACTACTAGGCAGCACAGGGAAATACTGTAAATCAGGCAAAATGAGAAAACAAAGAAACACCTTGCAGGTAAAGGAGCAAAATAAAAACCCACAAGACCAAATAAATGAAGAAGAAAAAGGTAAATGGCCTGAAAAATAATTCAAACTAATGATAGTAAAGATGATCCAAACTCTAGGAAAAAAAAGTGAGAAAATACAAGAGATGTTAAATAAGTACCTAGAAGAACTAAAGAGCAAACAAACAATAATGAACAACATTATTGAAATTAAAAATACTCTAGATAGAATCAACAGCAGTATAACTGAGGCATAATAACAAGTTAGGTGAGCTGGAAGATAGAATGGTGGAAATAACTTCCACAGAGCAGGAAAAGAAAAAAAGAATAAAATGAATGAAAGACAGTCTTAGAGCCCTTGGGGACAACATTAAGCATACCAATATTCGAATCACAGGCATCTCAGAAGAAGGAAAAAAAGAAAGGGTCTGAGAAAACATACCCAAGAGGTTATAGTGGAAAACTTCCAGAACATGGGAAAGGAAATAGTCAATCAAGTCCAAGAAGCACAGAGAGTCCCATACAAAATAAACCCAAGGTGAAATATACTAAGGTGCATTTTAATCAAACTAATGAAAATTGAACACAAAGAAAAAATATTAAAAGCAGCAAGAGAAAAGCAAAAAATAACATATAAGGGAAAATCCATAAGGATAACAGATGATCTCTCTGCAGAAACTCTGCAGGCCAGAAGGGAGTGGCAGGATATACTTAAAGTCTTGAAGAGAAAAACCTACCACCAAGAATACTCTAACCAGCAAAAATCTCACTCAGATTTGACAGAGAAATCAAAAGCTTCACAGACAAGCAGAAGTTAAGAGAATTTAGCACCATCAAACCAGCTTTTCAACAATTGCTAAAGGAACATCTCTAGGCAGGAAACACAAGAGAAGGAAAAGACCTACAAAACAAACCCAAAACAATTAAGAAAATGGTAATAGGAACAATACATGTCAATAATTACCTTAAATGCAAATGGATGAAATGCTCTAACCAAAAGACACAGAGTGGCTGAATGGATACAAAAATAAGACGATTAAATATGCTGTCATCAAAAAACCCATTTCAGACCTAGGGACACATACAGACTAAAAGTAAGGGGATAAAAATAGGTATTCCCCATAAAAAGAAGTCAAAAGAAAGTGGGAGTAGCAATACTTATATAAGACAAATTAGACGTTAAAGTAAAGACTATTACAAGAGATAAGGAAGGACACTACACAATAATCAAGGCATCAGTCCAAGAAGAAGATAAAACAATTGCAAATATCTATGCACCCAACATAGGAGCACCTCGATACATAAGGCAAATGCTAACAGCCATAAAAGGGGAAATCAACAGTAACACAATAATAGTAGGAGGCTTTAACACCCCACACCACTGGACACATCATTAAAACAGAAAATAAATAAGGAAACACAAGCTTTAAATGACACATTGGGCCATCTTGACTTAATTGATATTTATAGGACATTCCATCCAAAAACTACAGAATACACTTTATTCTCAAATACACAAGGAACATTCTCCAAGATTGATCACACGTGGGGTCTCAAAAGAAAATTGAAATCCTATGAAACATCTTCTCCAACCATAACACAATGAGACTAGATACCAGTTACAGGAAAAAAAAAAAACTAAAATCTACAAACATGAAGGCTAAACAATAAGCTATTAAACAACCAAGAAATCATTGAAAAACTCAAAGAGGAAATTCAAAATACCTGGAAACATATGACAATGAAAACACAATGACCCAAAACTTATGGGACACAACAAAAGCAGTTCTGAGAAGGAAGTGTATAGCACTACAATCCTACCTCAAGAAAGAAAATAATCTCGAATAAACACCCTAACCTTATGTTGCTGTAGAATCTGTCTAGGGAGTGGATTCATGATCTCCAAAGGAAAAGAATTTCTCCTTGGAATCAATAACAAGATGCTGCTCAGGTTTAAGCCACAGAATAACAGTTTATTAAGAGGAGAATACAGCAGCTTCTGGCACAGACACCAGAAGGGGGTGGAGAGACCCATGAAGGGGTTATACATGAACAAGCTATATACCTTCAGACCAGAGATAATTACAGCCCCCACCTTAGGATTGATTGCTGGGGTTGATTGTTAGCATTGATTATTTCTTTAGAAACGTTCCTGATAGTCATTAGAACAGAGAATTTCATTACTCAGTGATCTGTATTGTCCCAGGTAACTGCACCCTTGTTTATAATCAAGATCACAAGGGAGAGTCATTAAGAATCAGTCTTAAAGAATGAGTGAGGTTAAGTCACGTTTTTCCAGATCTCCCACCCCTTCCCTGGCCAAGTCAACCCCTGGAACTCTCACTTATACCTAAAGCAGTTAGAGAAAGAAGAACCAAAAAACCTCAAATTGAGCAGAAGGAAAGAAATCATAAGTACCAGGTCAGAAATAAATGAAAAAGAAATGAAGGAAACAATAGCAAAGATCAATAAAACTAAAAGCTAGTTATTTGAGAAGATAATCAGAAGTGATAAACCATTAGTGTGTCCCATCAGGAAAAAAAGGAAGAAGACACAAATCAACAGAATGAAAAATGAAAAAAGAAGTAACAAATGACACTGCAGAAATACAAAAGACCATGACAGACTGCTACAAGCAACTATATGCCAAAAAATTGGATAACCTGGAAGAAGTGGATAAATTCTTAGAAAGTACAATCTTCCAACGATGAACCAAGAAGAAATAGAAAATATGAACAGAGAAATCCCAAGTAATGAGATTGAGACTGTGATTAAAAATCTCCCAATAAGCCAAAGCCCAGGGCCAAATGGCTTCACACGTGAATTCTATCAAACATTTAGAGAAGAGCTAACACCTATCCTTCTCAAACTCTTCCAAAATATAGCAGAAGGAGGAACACTACAAAACTCATTCTACGAGGCCACCATCACCCTGATACAAAAAACAGAAGAAGATGCCACAGAAAGAGAAAATTACAGGTCAATATCACTAATGAATAAAGATTAAAAAGTCCTCAACAAAATACTATCAAACTGAATCCAACAGCACATTAACAAGATAATGCACCATGATCAAGTGGGGTTTATCCCTGGCATGCAAGGATTCTTTGATATAAGCAAATCAATCAATGTGATACATCATATTAACAAATTGAAGGATAAAAACCATATGATAGAGAGAAAAGATGGCGGCGAAGTAGAGAGACGTGGAGTGCATCCCTCTCCACAGATGCATTGGGAATGCATGGAAGGACGCAGTAATTCCCACAGAGAACCAGCTGAACACCAGCAGATGGCCTCGGACACCAGAAAGGGCTGCGGGGAGCCCGACATAGCCGGTAGGGAGGCATCTACGAAGGCTCAAAGAGGGTGAAGCGGCAGAGCTGTGGCAGACGGGAGGGAGTGAGAAACATACGGAGGGTCCGCAGCGCAGCTCAGCGTTCCCGGACCGAGACATTGATCCGCGGCTGAACGGAGGGTCCAGGAGCGGGAGCGTGGGAAGTGGAGAGCTGGTTCAGGGTGAGAAACATTGTTGCCGGTAGGGTGATGGACCGAGAGGACAGGAGGGAGGAGGTCCGCGGCGAGGAGTGCCCGTCCCTGAGAGCTGCCTGGCCATGATGGCGGCTGGAGGCTGCAGGCTTCCGGGTGGGGGGGAGGAGCAGCGCGCATAGCCTCTCCCTCTCTTTCCGTGCCTCTGCAACAGGCAGTGGAGAGACGCCCTGCGGGCCACCTAAGGTGCTCAGGGATAACAAGCACCCTCAGGCACTCGGGCAGGGCTAGATTAAAACCCCTTGCAATGCCAGCAGCAGGGAGGCTGCCGAGAGAAAAAAAAAACCAGCATCAAAAAGCAAAAACCCCGAGAGAGGCCCAACTCTAAGACTTTCTGTTTATGCCTGAGCCACCAGCACCCTCTGCAACAGGCACCTCCAAGCCTGACTGAAACAACAGTGCGCCACTGCTCACTCACTCCCAAGAGAAGGAGCCACTATTGTACCCTCTCCCTCCCCACACACCGAGGCTTACAGACGAACCTCTGCTGGTCACAGAATAACGCAAAAAAAAACCCAAGGCAAGGAGAAGGACATTTACAGCTGAGACGCTAAGGAAACAGAAATAGTAGTATCAATATCTATTGAACTGGTCCATTCTGGGATCAGTTCTGGATTTCTTTTTTTTCTTTTCTTTCTCTCTCTCTCTTTTTTTTTTTTTTGATTTATTAAATACGATCTTAGCCCTAAGGGATCTACAAGTTTTATAACATAATTTTTTAAGGATATTTTTTATTCTTTTTTTTTTTTTTTGCCTTTTTATATACTTCTATATCTAGCTAAGTTTTTGGTAGTACGGACAAAATATCTCTCATACTTTCCTTTCATCCCTATCTTTTATACACTTCTATTCCTTTCTTTTTCTTTGCATATTTCCAACCACATTATGCTCTTCTGTTCCCCTTTCTTCCAGCCATTTTAAGTTTATTTTATCTTAACATACTTATAAGCAACACTATCGGTCTGCTCAGACTCCTTGCTCTATTCTAAAGATGATGCACTGCATTGGTATTAATATTAGGCTGTTGTCTTTATCTTAGTTCTTAGTACAGTTGTCTAATTACATTCTGAGAATCTCCATTCTCTCTGGTGGTACTCCAGCTCATTTCTATATTTGATCCTAGCTTACAAAATCTCTCTGGACTGATGTTTGTATGTGTAGAGTGTTATTTGTTGTTTGTTTGCTTTTGCTTTTGTCTCTGATTTGTTCTGTTTCAGTTGTCAATTTCTGCTGGGTTTCTATTTGAATATCTGATAGCACACTGGGGTTCCGTCAGGTCTTTCTAGAGCCTTATGTCCTAACGGATTCAATAATTGTGTGTCTTATACATGTATGTGTTTCCTAGACTGAATACTCGTTTAATCCAATACTTGGACATTAGTGTGAGGCTTGGACAGTCTTCTATAAACACCTCTATCACCAGGACAAGCAACCCCAAAAGCTTGGACAACCATGAGGAAACAAAGAAACACCATGCAGGCAAAGGAGCAGGAAAAAAACCCACAAGACCAAATAAATGAGGAGGAAATAGGAAAAATGCCTGAAAAAGAATTTAGAGTAATGATAGTAAAAATGATACAAAATCTCGATAACAAAATAGAGAAAGTACAAGAAACAGTTCATAAGAACTCAGAAAAACAAACAGCAATGGATAACAAAATAACTGAAATTAAAAATACTATAGAGGCTATAACCAGCAGAATGACTGAGGCAGAAGAACGAATAAGTGAGTTGGAAGATAGAATGGGAGAAATAAACGCCACAGAGCAGGAAAAAGAAAAAAAAAATAAAAAGACTAGAAGACAGCCTCAGAGACCTCAGTGATAACCTTAAACGTACCAACATTCGAATTATAGGCATCCCAGAAGAAGAAGAAAACAAGAAAGGGTCTGAGAAAATATTTGAAGAGGTTATAGTGGAAAACTTCCCCAACATGGGAAAGGAAATAATTAACCAAGTCCAAGAAGCACAGAGAGTCCCATACAGAATAAACCCAAGGAGAAATACACCAAGACACATATTAATCAAACTAACAACAATTAAACACAAAGAAAAAATATTAAAAGCAGCAAGAGAAAAGCAACAAACAACATATAAGGGAAAACCCATAAGGATAACAGCTGACCTTTCTACAGAAACTCTGCAGGCCAGAAGGGAATGGCAGGATATACTGAAAGTCCTGAAAGAGAGAAACCTACAGCCAAGAATACTCTACCCAGCAAGAATCTCATTCAGATTTGATGGAGAAATCCAAAGCTTTCCAGACAAGCAAAAGTTAAGAGAATTCAGCACCACCAAACCAGCCTTACAACAAGTGCTAAAGGAACTTCTCTAAGTAGGACACACAAGAAAAGTAAAACACCTACAAATACAAACCCAAAACAATTAAGAAAATGGTAATTGGAACACACATGTCAATAATCACTTTAAATGTAAATGGATTAAATGCTCCAACCAAAAGACACAGACTGGCTGAATGGATACAAAAACAAGACCCTTCTATATGCTGCCTACAAGAAACCCACTTCAGACCAAGGGATACATATAGGCTGAAAGTCAAGGGATGGAAAAAATATTCCATGCAAAGGGAAGTCAAAAGAAAGCTGGAGGAGCAATACTCATATCAGACAAATTAGACTTGAAAGTAAAGACTATTACAAGAGACAAGGAGGGACACTACATAATGATCAAGGGATCCATCCAAGAAGAACATATCACAATGGTAAATATCTATGCCCCCAATATAGGAGCACCTCAATACATAAGGCAAATGCTAACAGCTATAAAAGGGGACATCGACAGTAACACAATAGTAGTGGGAGACTTGAACACCCCACTTACATCCATGGACAGATCATCCAAACAGAAAATAAATAAAGACACACAACTTTAAATGACACAATAGACCATCTCGACTTAATTGATATTTATAGGACATTCCATCCAAAAACGACAGACTACACTTTCTTCTCAAGTGCACACGGAACATTTTCCAGGATAGATCACATCTTGGGTCACAAATCAAACCTCAGCAAATTCAAGAAAATTGAAATCATATCAAGATTCTTCTCAGACCACAACGCCGTGAGACTAGATATCAATTACAGGAAAAAAACTGCAAAAAATACAAACACATGGAGGCTAAACAATTCACTCCTAAACAACCAAGGAATCACTAAAGAAATCAAAGAGGAAATCAAAAAATATCTAGAAAAAAATGAAAACGGAAACACAACAACCCAAAACCTATGGGACGCAGCAAAAGCAGTTCTAAGAGGGAAGTTTATAGCAATACAGTCCTACCTTAAGAAGCAAGAAAATGATCGAATAAACAACCTAACCTTACACCTCAAACAACTAGAGAAAGAAGAACAAAGAAACCCCAAAGTGAGCAGAAGGAAAGAAATCATAAAGATCAGAGCAGAAATAAATGAAAAAGAAAGGAAAGAAACCATAAGAAAAATAAATGAAACTAAAAGCTGGTTCTTTGAGAAGATTAACAAAATTGATAAACCATTAACCAGACTCATCAAGAAAAAAAGGGAGAAGATGCAAATCAACAGAATTAGAAATGAAAAAGGAGAAGTCACAACGGACACCTCAGAAATACAAAACATCATGAGAGACTACTACAAGCAACTATATGCCAATCAATTGGAGAACCTGGAAGAAATGGATACATTCTTAGAAAAATACAATCTTCCAAGACTGAACCAGGAAGAAATAGAAACCATGAACAGACCAATCACAAGTACAGAAATTGAGGCAGTGATTAAAAATCTCCCAACACACAAAAGCCCAGGACCAGATGGATTCACAGGCGAATTCTATCAAACATTTCGAGAAGAGTTAACACCTATCCTTCTCAAACTCTTCCAAAATATTGCAGAAGGCGGAGTACTAACAAACTCATTCTACGAGGCTACCATCACCCTGATACCAAAACCAGACAAAGATGTCACAAAAAAAGAAAACTACAGGCCAATATCACTGATGAATATAGATGCAAAAATCCTCAAGAAAATACTAGCTAACAGACTGCAACAGCACATTAAAAAAATCATACACCACGATCAAGTGGGGTTTATCCCTGGGATGCAAGGATTCTTCAATATACGCAAATCAATCAACGTGATACATCATATCAACAACTTGAAGGATAAAAACCATATGATCATTTCAGTAGATGCAGAAAAATCTTCTGACAAAGTTCAACATCCATTTATGATAAAAGCTCTCCAGAAAATGGGCATAGAAGGAAATTACCTCAACATAATAAAAGCCATATATGACAAATCAAAAGCCAACATTGTTCTCAATGGAGAAAAACTGGAAGAATTCCCTCTAAGAACAGGAACAAGACAGGGGTGTCCACTCTCACCACTGTTATTCAACATAGTTTTGGAAGTGTTAGCCACAGCAATCAGAGAAGAAAAAGAAATAAAAGGAATCCAAATTGGAAAAGAAGAAGTAAAATTGTCACTCTTTGCAGATGACATAATATTATATATAGAAAACCCTAAAGACTCTACCAGAAAACTGCTAGCACTCATTGATGAGTTTAGTAAAGTAGCAGGATACAAAATTAATGCACAGAAATCTCTTGCATTCCTATACACTAACAACGGAAGAGCAGAAAGAGAAATTAAGGAAACTCTCCCATTCACCATTGCAACCAAAAGAATAAAATCCCTAGGAATAAACCTGCCTAAGGAGGCAAAAGATCTGTATGCAGAAAACTGTAAGACATTGATGAAAGAAATCAAAGACGACACAAACAGATGGAGGGACACACCATGTTCCTGGATTGGAAGAATCAACATCGTGAAAATGACTGTACTACCCAAAGCAATTTACAGATTCAATGCAATCCCGATCAAATTACCAATGGCATTTTTCACAGAACTAGAGCAAGAAATCTTATGATTTGTATGGAAACGCAAAAGACCCCAAATAGCCAAAGCAATCTTGAGAAGGAAAAATGGAGTTGGTGGAATCAGGCTTCCTGACTTCAAACTATACCACAAGGCCATAGTGATCAAGACAGTATGGTACTGGCACAAAAATAGAAAGGAAGATCAATGGAATAGAATAGAGAACTCAGAAGTAAGCCCAAACACATATGGGCACCTTATCTTTGACAAAGGAGGCACGAGTATACAATGGAAAAAAGACAGCCTCTTCAATAAGTGGTGCTGGGAAAATTGGACAGCAACATGTAAAAGAATGAAATTAGAACACTTCCTAACACCATACACAAAAAGAAACTCCAAATGGATTAAAGACCTACATGTAAGGCCAGACACTATAAAACTCCTAGAGGAAAACATAGGCAGAACACTCTTTGACATTCATCAAAGCAACATCCTTTTTCACCCACCTCCTAGAATCATGGAAATAAAATCAAGAATAAACGAATGGGTCCTCATGAAACTTAAAAGCTTTTGCACAGCAAAAGAAACCATAAACAAGACTAAAAGGCAACCCTCAGAATGGGAAAAAATAATTGCCTATGAAACAACAGACAAAGGATTAACCTCCAAAGTATACAAGCAGCTCATGCAGCTTCATACCAAAAAAGCAAATCACCCAATCCACAAACGGGCAGAAGACCTAAATAGACATTTCTCCAAAGAAGACATGCAGATGGCCAACAAACACATGAAAAGATGATCAACATCACTCATCATCAGAGAAATGCAAGTCAAAGCCACAATGAGGTATCACCTCACACTGATCAGAATGGCCATCATCACAAAGTCTGGAAACAACAAATGTTGGAGAGGGTGTGGAGAAAAGGGAACTCTCCTGCACTGTTGGTGGGACTGTAAGTTGGTACAACCACTATGGAAAACAATTTGGAGGTTCCTTAAAAAACTACAAATAGAACTACCATATGATCCAGTCATCCCACTCCTGGGCATATACCCAAAGAAAACCATAATCCCAAAAGAAACTTGTACCATAATGTTTATTGCAGCCCTATTTACAATAGCCAGGACATGGAAGCAACCGAAATGCCCATCAACAAATGAATGGATACAGAAGATGTGGCATATATATACAATGGAATATTACTCAGCTATAAAAAGGGATAACATGGAGCTATATGTAATGAGGTGGATAGAACTACAATCTGTCATACATAGTGAAGTAAGTCAGAAAGAGAAGGACAAATATTGTATGCTAACTCACATATACAGAATCTAAAAATGGTACTGATGAACTCAGTGACAAGAACAAGGAAGCAGATACAGAGAATGGACTGGAGAACTCGAGGTATGGGAGGGGGTGGGGGGTGAAGGGGAAACTGAGAAGAAGTGAGAGAGTAGCACAGACATATATATACTACCAACTGTAAAATAGTCAGTGGGAAGTTGTTGTATAACAAAGGGAGTCCAACTCGAGGATGGAAGATGCCTTAGAGGACTGGGGCAGGGAGGGTGGGGGGGTCTCGAGGGGTGGGGCGTCAAGTAAGGGAAGGAATACGGGGATATGTGTATAAAAACAGTTGATTGAACCTGGTTTACCCCCCCTCCAAAAAAAAAAAAAGATACATACCACAATGTTCTCAGCAGCACTATTTACAATAGCCAGGACATGGAAGTAAACCTCAATGTCCATCAACAGAGGAGTAGATAAAGAAGGTGTGGTACATATATACAATGGAATATTACTCAGCTATAAAAAGGAATGAAACTGGGTCATTTGCAGAGACATGGATGGACCCAGAGAGTGTCATACAGAGTGAAGTAAGTCAGAAAGAGAGAAGCAAATATCGTATAATAACGCATATATGTGGAATCCAGAAAAATGGTATAGATGATGTTATTTGCAAAGCAGAAATAGAGACAGATGTAGAGAACAAATGTATGGATACCAAGGGGGGAAGAGGTGGGGTGCGAAAAACTGGGAGACTGGGATTGACACATACACGTTATTGATACTATGTATAAAACAGACAATGGATAAAAAAAATTTGTTTAATAAAACAAAAGTTGGGGAAGGAGAGAAGAAACAAGACTGGTAAATTGTCGATAACTGTTGAGACTGGGCGATCGGTTCATGAAAGTTCATTATATTCTACTTTTGTATATATTTAAAGATTTTCATAATACAAGGGTTCTTTTTAAGTTCAAAAAAAAACCATATGATAATCTCAATAGACACACAAAAAGCTTTTGACAAAGTTCAACATCCATTTATGATAAAAATGTTCCAGAAAGTGGGAATAGAAGATTATTACTTCAACATAATAAAAGTCATATATGACAAACCAACAGCGAACATCATTCTAAATGATGAAATACTGAAAGCATACCCTTTAAGAACAGAAAGAAGACAATGTGCCCACTCTTACTAGTATTATTCAACATAGCTGTGGAAGTGTTAGCCACAGCAATCAGATAAGAAAATGAAATAAAAGGAATCCAAATTGAAAAAGAAGTAATTTTGTCACTTTTTGCAGATGAAACTTTGCGTACGAAAGAAGCTACCGGAAAACTGCTAGAACTAATAAATGAATTTAGTAAAGTAGCAGGATACAGAATTAATGCACAGAAATCTCTTGCATTCCTATACACTAACAATGAAAGAGCAGAAAGAGAAATTAAGGAAACACTCCCATTTACCATTGCAACAAAAAGAAAAAAAAATACCCAAGAATAAACCTACCTAAGGAGGCAAAAGACCTGTATGCAGAAAACTATAAGACACTGATGAAAGAAATCAAAGAAGATATAAACAGATGGAGGGACATACCATGTTCTTGGATTGGAGGATCAACATTGTGAAAATGTCTATAGTACCCAAAACAATGTACAGATTCAATGCAATCCCTATCAAATTATCAATGGTATTTTTCACAGAACTAGAACAAAAAATTTTATGATTTGTATGGAAATGCAAAAGACCCCAAATAGGTAAGACAATCTTGAGTAGAAAAAATGGAGCTGGAGGAATCAGTCTCCCTGACTTCAAACTATACTACAAGACTACAGTGATTAAGACAGTATGGAATTGACACAAAAACAAAAATATAGATCAATGGAACAGAATAGAGAGCCCAGAGATCAACCCATACATATATGGGCACCTTATCTTTGACAAAGGAGGCAAGAATATACAATGGAGAAAAGACAGCCTCTTCAATAAGGGGTGCTGGAAAAATTGGATAGCTACATGTAAAAGAATCAAATTAGAATGCTTCCTAACACCATATACAAAAATAAACTGAAAATGGATTAAAGAGCTAAATGTAAGGCCAGAGACTATAAAGCCCTTAGAGGAAAACATAGGCAGAACACTCCATGACATGAATTAAAGCAAGATTTTTTTGACCCACCTCCTAGAATAATGGAAGTAAAATCAAAAATAAAGAAATGGAACCTAATGAAAGAATAGATTTTGCATAGCAAAAGAAATGATAAACATGACAAGAAGACAACCCTCAGAATGGGAGAAATTATTTGCCAAAGAAACAACTGACAAAGGATTAATCTCCAAAATATACAAGCAGCTTATGCAACTCAATATCTAAAAGGAAAATAACCCAATCCAAAAATGGGTGGAAGGCCTAAATAGACATTTCTCCAGAGAAGACATACAGATGGCTAGCAAACACAGGATAAGATGCTCAGCATCACTAATCATTAGAGAAATGCAAGTCCAAGCCACAATGAGATATCACCTCATGCCTGTCTGATTGGCCATCATCGAAAAATCTAGGAACAGTAAATGCTGGAGATGGTGTGGAGAAAGGGGAACGCTCCTGCACTGTTGGTGGGAATGTGAATTGGTACAACCACTATGGAAAAGAGTATGGAAGTTCCTAAAAAAGCTAAAAATAGAACTACCATATGACCCAGCAATCCCACTACCGGGCATATACCCAGAGAAAACCATAATCCAAAAAGGAACATGTACCACGATATTCACTGCAGAATTATCTACAATAGCCAGGGCATGAAAACAACCTAAATGCCCCTTAACAGATATATGGATAAAGAAGATGTGGCACATATATACAATGGAATATTACTCTTCCATCAAAAGGAAAGAAATTGAGTCATTTGTAGTGAGGTGGATGGACCTAGAGACTGTCATACAGAGTGAAGTAACCTAGAAAGAGGAAAACAAATAACATATGCTAACTCATATATATGGAATCTAAAAATTGGTACTGATGAACCCAGTGTCAAGGCAAGAATAAAGATGCAGATGTAGAGAAGGTACTTGAGGACATGGTGTGGGGGACAAAGGGGAAGCCGGGACAAAGTGACATATATACACTACCAAATATAAAGTATATAGCTAGTTGGAAGCTGCTACATAACACAGGGAGATCACCTCAATGATTGGTGATGACTTAGAGTGGTGGTAGAAGGAGGTAGAAGGAGTCGTGGGAGGGAGGGGATATGGGGATACATGTATAAATACAGCTGTTTCACTTTGTTGTACAGCAGAAACTGGCACAACAGTGTAAAGCAATTATACTCCAATAACGAGCTTTAAAAATGAGGAAAAGAAAAACACAAAGGGGAATCAATAACTGGATTTGGTTTTGAACAGCATGAAAGTTTGCACATTTGTTTTTGAAAGTCTTTCCTTTGAAACAGTTGATCTCCCCTGGGAGGTGAGGGGATGAAACAGTGGGAGAATAGCCATTTTAATTTTTATCTGATTACACCCAATAAAAATCAGACAGAATCAAATAAAACAAAACAAAACAGAGCAAAACAAAACAAAGAACAGCTGACATCTTTATTGGGGGTTCCCTTGTATCTGACTGTTTGTTTTTCTCTTGCTGCCTTTAGAATTCTCTAACTTTAACTTTTGCCATTTTAATTAAATATCTTTGTGTGTGTCTCTTTAATTTCATCTTTTATGGGACTCTCTGTGCTTCCTATACCTCTATATCTGTTTCTTCAATTTTAGTGTGTTTTCAATCATGATTTCCTCGAATTCATTTTTTACCCTGTTCTCTCTTTCCTCCTTCTGGGACCCATCTTGGTATGCTTGATGTTGTCTCAGAGGTCCCTAAGCTGTTCTCAATTTCTAATTGTTTTCTTTTTGCTGTTCTTATTGAGTTATTTCCATTATTCTGTCGTCCAGATCACTTATGCATTAATCTGTATCACCTAGTCTCTTGTTAATCATTTCTAATATATTTATCACTTTAGTTATTGTATTCTTCAGTTCTGATTGGTTCTTTTTTGTATTTTCTAGTTCCTTGTTAAAATTCTCACTGTGTTCATATATTCGTTAGCATTCTTATTACAAATGTTTTGAACTCCTTAACTCATAAATTATATATCTCTGTTTCATTAGTTGTATTTTCAGGTTTTTGTTCTTTCATTTGAAACACATTTCTCTCTCTCCTCATTTTGCTTATCTTTCTCTGTCTCTATGAAATACGTGAAATAGTTACCTATCCTGTTCTTGAGCGGGTGTGCTTGTGTGGGAGCATGTCTATACAGTCTGTGTTTGCCAAGTGACTTTTGTGGGAGAGATAGATCTGAAATGAACACTAGTCACATCTTTCCCCCAGTGCATGTTGGCAGGTATCACCTAAGTAGGAGTTGTGACTGAAGATGGAGGGGCTAGAGCAGAGCCAGGTGTGAGCCAGGGCTTCTCATCTGCTCACTGGCCAAACCACTCTATGGGGGTCGGGTTGGGTCCCAATTTGCTGGAGCAGAAGCCTTGTGGTTCAGGTCCAAGCTGACTCTGTTCCCTACAACTGTGTATTCTCTTAGACCACACCAGCCTATGTCTTAGTGAGGAGATTTTCTTCAGAGCAAGAGGGGCTGGAGTGGGCATGATGCATAAGACAGGGCATGTGTTTGGGCAGTCTTGACAACAATTAGAACTCCAGACCACTCCTAATCTGCCACCCCAGTGAATGCCAGTTATGACCATTCTTACCCCCTTTCAGATGCCATGCTAGGTCTGAGCAGGCTCTGTCTATAACTGCCCATCCTCCTAGGTCATGGCAGCCTTTATTCTAGTGTATAGTTGCACCACTGACTGAACAAGAAGGATAAGAGCAAGCACTCACTTAGGATTAGAGTGCATGCTGGGGTGGTCGCAGTAAACTGGCCAGAGTCACAGTGGATTTCAATCTGCTTCCTCCACGTTGTTTTGGGAGCAAGAAAGCTTGCATGTGCTCTTCATTATTAGAGCCTAGGTTTCTTACTGCCCTGCTCTCAGTCCCACTGGTTTTCAAACCAGCTAAGGGAACTTATCCTCCTGGTGTTGGACCCCAGGGCTGGGGCATTCAATGTGTGGTTTGAGCTGCACTCTCCATGGAGGATCTCTATGCCCATGTAATCCTCCTCCTCGTTTGTGTCTCTTAATATGGAAATGGGTCCCCACCTGATGGCTTCTCTTTCCTTTCAACCTGACTCTGTGTGGATCTTTCTTGTAGCCTTGGTTATATGAGTCTTTCTGCCAGTCTCCAGTTTATTTTCGGTGAGAATTGCTCCACATGTAGATGCATTTTTGATGTTTTCATAGCAGGAAGTGAGCGCTGAATCCTCCTACTCCACGATCTTGATCTTCTTCCTGTTGCTTGCATGGTTTCTGAAGAAAAATCTTATGTAATTCTTATCCCCAATCCTCTATATGTAAATTGCTTTATTCTCTGACCTCTTTCAGGATTTTTCTCTTTTTAATTTTTTGTAACTTGAATAAGATATACCAAGATGTTGGTTTTGATAAAAAAAAAAAAAAGTTCCGTTTGATGTTCTCTGACTTACCTGGTCTTTGGTTTTATGACTTTCACTAATTTTGGAAAATTCTCAATAGTTACGGTTTCATTTCTTTTCTGTTTCTTTCTCTCATTCTCCTCCTACTGGTATACCTTACCCATATGTTATGCCATTATTATTTGTTCTGTAATTCTTGGATAATTTATTTCATAATTTTTCATTCTTTTTTTTGTTTGTACTCCCACTTTTGGAAGTTTCTATGAGATTTCTTCAAGTTCACGAGTGTTTTCTTGGCAGTGTCAAATATATTTATACATTATTTTTGTTACTTTTTTTCATATTTTAGCACTTATTTTTTTTCTTTTTTTTTTAAAGCTCTTTATTGGAATGTAATTGCTTTATTCTGTTATGCCAGTTTGTGGGGTAAAACAAAGGGAATCAGCTGTATTAATACATATATCCCTATATTCCTGCCCTCCTGCAACTCCCTCCCATGCTCCCTATCCTAGCCTTCTAAGTCATCACCCATCATCAAGTTGATCTCCCTCTGTTATACAGCAACTTCCAACTAGTTGTCAATTTTACATTTGGTTGTGTATATATGTCAATGTTACTCTCTCACTTTGTCCTAGCTTCCCCTTGGCCCTGACACCCCATGTCCTCAAGTCTGTTCTCTACATCTGCATCTTTATTCTTGTCCTGTCACTGGGTTCATCAGTATCTTATTTTTTTTTTTTAGATTTCATATATATGAGTTAGCATACAATATTTGTTTTTCTCTTTCTGGCTTACTTCACTCTGTATGACAGACTCTATCTAGCTCTATCCACCTGACTACAAATAACTCAATTTCATTCTTTTTTATGGCTGAGTAATATTCCATTGTATATATGTGCCGCATCTTCTTTATCCATTCATCTGTTAGTGGGCATTTATGTTGCTTCCACATTCTGGCTATTGTAAACAGTGCTGCAATGAACATTATGGTACATGTCTTTTTTGGATTATGGTTTTCTCTGGGTATATGCCCAGGAGTGGGATTGCTGGGTCATATGGTAGTTCCAGTTTTAGTTTTTTAAGGAACCTCCATACTGTTTTCCATAGTGGCTGTACCAACTTACATTCCCACCAACATTACAGGAGGGTTCCCCTTTCTCCACACCATCTGCAACATTTATTGTTTTTAGATTCTTTGATGATGGTTATTCTGACCGGTGTCAGGTGATACTTCATTGTGGCTTGGACTTGCATTTCTCTAATGATTAGTGATGTTGAGCATCGTTACATAAGTGTGTTAGCCATCTGCATGTCTTCTTTGGAGAGATGTCTATTTAGGTCTTCCACCCATTTGTGGATTGGGTTATTTGCTTTTTTGGTATTAAGCTGCATGAGCTGCTTGTATATTTTGGAGATTAATCCTCTGTCAGTTGATTCACTGGCAAATATTTTCTCCCATTCTCAGAGTTGTCTTCTTGTCTTTTTTATGGTTTCTTTTATTGTGCAAAAGCTTTTAAGTTTCATTAGGTTCCATTTCTTTATTTTTGATTAATTTCCATTATTCTAGGAGGTGGGTCAAAAAGGATCTTGCTCTGATGGATGTCATAGGGTGTTCTGCCTGTATTTTCCTCTAAGAGTTTTATAGTGTCTTGCCTTACATTTAGGTCTTTAATCCATTTTGGATTTATTTTTGTGTATGGTGTTAGGAAGCATTCTAATATCATTCCTTTATATGTAGCTGCCCAGTTCTCCCAGCATGACTTATTAAAGAGGCTGTCTTCTCCATTTTATATTCTTGCCTCCTTTATCAAAGATAAATTGCCCATATGTGCGTGAGTTTATCTCTGGGCTCTCTATTGTGTTTCATTGATCTGTATTTCTACTTTTGTGCCAGTACCATACTGTCTTTTTTTTTTTTTTTCATACTGTCTTGATCACTGTAGCTTTGTAGTATAGTTTGAAGTCTGGAAGCCTGATTCCACCAACTCATCTGTCTTTTCTTCTCAAGATTGCTTTGGCTATCCTGAGTCTTTTGGGTTTTCATACAAATCATAAAATTTCTTGTTCCCATTCTGTGAAGAATACCATTGGTAATTTGATAGGGATTGTGTTGAGTCTGTTAATTGCTTCGGGTAAGATAGTCATTTTCACAATGTTGATTCTTCCAATCCAAGAACATTGCATGTCCCTCCATTTGTTTGTATCATCTTTGATTCTTTTATCAATGTCTTGTAGTTTTCTGTGTATAGGTCTTTTGTCTCCTTAGTCCAGTTTATTCCTCGGTATTTTTGGTTGTTGTTGTTGCAATGGTAAATGGAAATGTCTCCATAATTTCTCTTTCTGCTCTTTCGTTGTTTGTGTATAGGAATGCGAGAGATTTCTGTGCATTAAATTTGTATCTTGCTACTTTAATAATTTCATTGATAAGTGCTACCAGTTTTCTGGTAGCATCTTTAGGGTTTTCTGTATATAATATCATGTCATCTGCAAAAAGTGACAACTGTACTTCAATCCAATTTGGATTCTTTTACTTCATTTTCTTCTCTGATTGCTGTGGCTAAAACATCCAAAACTATGTTGAATAATAGTGGTGAGAGTGGGCACCCTTGTCTTGTTCCTATCTTTAGAGGGAATGCTTTCATTTTTTCACCATTTAGAATGGTGTTGGTGGTTGGTTTGTTAAATATGACTTTTATTATGTTGAGGTAACTTCCTTCTATGCCCGCCTTCTGGAAGGTTTTTATCATAAATGGATGTTGAACTTTGTCAAAAGCTTTGTGTGTGTCTATTGAGATTATCATATGGTTTTTATCCTTCAATTTGTTAATATGATGTATCACATTGATTGATTTGCGTATATTGAAGAATCCTTGCATTCCAGGGAGAAACCTCACTGGATCATGGTGCATGATCTGTTTAATGTGCTATTGGATTCTGTTTGCTAATGTTTTGTTGAGGATTTTTGCATCTATATTCATCAGTGATATTTGTCTGTAATATTCTTTTTTTGTGACATCTTTGCCTGGTTTTTGTATCAGGGTGATGGTGGCCTCGTAGAATGAGTTTTGTAGTGTTCCTCCTTCTGCTATATTTTGGAAGACTTTGAGAAGGATAGGTGTTAGCTTTTCTCTAAATGTTTGATAGAATTCACCTGTGAAGCCATCTGGCCCTGGACTTTGGTTTGTTGGGAGATTTTTAATCACAGTCTCAATTTTAGTGCTTGTGATTGCTCTGTTCATATTTTCTATTTCTTCCTGGTTCAGTATTGAAAGATTGTACTTTTCTAAGAATTTATCCATTTCTTCCAGGTTATCCACTTTATTGTCACATCGTTGTTTGTAGTAGTCTCTCATGGTCTTTTGTATTTCTGTGGTGTCGATTGTTTCTTCTCCCTTTTTTTTTTTTCTAATTATGTTGATTTGTGTCTTCTCCCTTTTTTCTCCTGATGGGACTGACTGATTGTTTATCACTTTTACTTATCTTCTTAAATAACCAGCTTTTGAATTTATTGATCTTTGCTATTGTTTCATTTATTTTTCATTTATTTTTGATCTAAACTTTATGACTTCTTTCCTTCTGCTCATTTTGGGGTTTTTTTGTTCTTCTTTCTCTAATTGTTTTAGATGCATGGTTACGTTGTTTATTCACATTTTTCCTGTTTCTTGAGGTAGGATTTTATTGCTATAAACTTCCCTCTTAGAACTGCTTTTGCTGCCTCCTATAGGTTTTGGATCCTTGTGTTTTCATTGTCATTTGTTTCCAGGTATTTTTTTATTTCCTCTTTGATTTCTGCAGTGACTTCTTAGTTGTTTGATAGCGTATTCTTTAGCCTCCATGTGTTTGTATTTGTTACAGTTTTTTTTTTCCTGTAATTGATATCTAGTCTCATGGAGTTGTGGTCAGAAAAGTTGCTTGATACAACTTCAGTTTTCTTGAATTTACTGAGGCTTGATTTCTGCCCCAAGACGTGATCTATCCTGGAGAATGTTCCATATGCACTTGAGAAGAAAGTGTATTCTGTTGTTTTTGGATAGAATGTCATATAAATAAAATTTAAGTCAATATGTTCTAATGTGTCATTTAAAGCTTGTGTTTCCTTACTTATATCTGTTTTGGTGATCTGTCCATTGGTGTAAGTGGGGTTTTAATGTTTCCTACTATTACTGTGTTACTGTCAATTTCCCCTTTTGTGGCTGTTAGCAAATTGCCTTATATATTGATGTGCTTCTATGTTGGGTGCATAGATATTTACAATTGTTATAGCTTCTTCTTGGATTTTCCCTTGATCCTTATGTAGTGTCCTTCCTTGTCTCTTGTAATAGTTTTTCCTTTGAGGTCTAATTTGTCTGATATGAGTATTGCTACTCCCGCTATCTTTTGACTTCCACTTGCATGGAATATCTTTTTCCATCCCCTTACTTTCAGTCTGTCTGTGTTCCCTAGGCTGAAGTGGGTTTCTTGTAGACAGCATATATAATGGTCTTGTTTTTGTATCCATTCAGCCAGCCTATGACGTTTTTTATTTATTTATATATTTATTTTTTCATTGTAATATAATTGCTTTACACTCTTGTACCAGTTTTTGAAATACACCAAGGTCAATCATCTGTATTTATACACATATCCCCATATCCCCTCCCTCCCTCGACTCCCCCCCACCCTCCCCGTCCCAGTCCTCCAAGGCATCATCCATCATCGAGCTGAACTCCCTTTGTTATATAGCAACTTCCCACTGGCTATCTATTTTACAGTTAGTAGTATATATATGTCTATGCTACTCTCTCACTTTGTCTCAGCTTCCCCTTCAACCCCCGCCCCCTCCCCAAACCTTGAGATCTCCAGTCCATTCTCTGCATCTGTGTCCTTATTCCTGTCTTGTCACTGGGTTCAACAGTACCATTTTTAGATTCCGGATATATGAGTTAGCATAAAATATTTGTTTTTCTCTTTCTGACTTACTTCACTCTGTATGACAGACTCTAGGTCTATCCACCTCATTACATACAGCTCCATCTCATTCCTTTTCATAGCTGAGTAATATTCCATTATATAAATATACATATATATATATATATATATATATATATATATATATATATATATGTCACATCTTCTTTATCCATGCATTTGTTGATGGGAATTTATGTTGCTTCCATGTCCTGGCTATTGTAAATAGGGCTGCAATAAACATTATGGTATATGTTTCTTTTCAGATTATGGTTTTCTCTGGGTATATGCCCAACAGTGAGATTACTGGATGATATGGTAGTTCAATTTTTAGTTTTTTAAGGAAGCTCCAAACGGTTTTCCATAATGGATATACCAACTTACATTCCCACCAACAGTACAGGAGAGTTCCCTTTCCTTTGCATCCTCTCCAACATTTGTTGTTTCCAGATTTTGTGATGATGGCCATTCTGATCGGAGTGAGGTGATACCTCATTGTGGCTTTGTCTTGCATGTCTCTGATAATTAGTGATGTTGAGCATCTTTTCATGTGTTTGTTGGCCATCTGTATGTCTTCTTAGGAGAAATGTCTATTTAGGTCTTCCGCCCATTTGTGGATTGGGTTATTTGCTTTTTTGGTATTAAGTTGCATGAGCTGTTTGTATATTTTGGAGGTTAATCCTTTGTCTGATGCTTCATTGGCAACTACTTTTTCCCATTCTGAGGGTTGCCTTCTTGTCTTGTTTATGTTTTCTTTCCCAGTGCAAAAGCTTCTAAGTTTCATTAGGTCCTACTTGTTTATTCTTTTTTTAATAAATTTATTTATTTATTTATTTTACTGCTGTATTTGGTCTTTTTGCTCTGCGCAGGCTGTCTTTCAGTTGCAGTGACTGGGGGCTACTCTTTGTTGTGATGTTGGGCTCATTGTAATGGCTTCTCTTGTTGTGGAGCATGGGCTCTAGGCATGTGGGCTTCAGTAGTTGCAACACATGGGCTCAATAGTTGTAGCTCACAGGCTCTAAAGCACAGGCTCATTAGTTGTAGTGCATGGGCTTAGTTGCTCTGCAGAATGTGGGATCTTCCTGGAGCAGGAATCGAACCCATGTCACCTGCATTGGCTGGCGGATTCTCAACCACTGCGCTACCTAGGAAGCCCCCCACTTGTTTATTCTTGATTTTATTTCCATTATTCTAGGAGTTGTGTCAGAAAGTATCTTGCTTTGATGGATGTCATAGAGTGTTCTGCCTATGTTTTCCTCTAGGAGTTTTATAGTGTCTGGCCTTACTTTTAGTTCTTTAATCCATTTTGAGTTTATTTTTGTGCATCATGTTAGGAAGTATTCTAAATTCATTCTTTTCCATGTAGCTGTCCAATTTTCCCAGCACCACTTATTGAGGAGGCTGTCTTTTTTCCATTATATATTCTTTCCTCCTTTGTCAAAGAAAAGGTGCCAATATATGTTTGGGCTTACCTCTGAGTTCTCTATTCTATTCCATTGATCTTCCTTTCCATTTTTGTGCCAGTACCATACTGTCTTGATCACTATGGCCTTGTAGTATAGTTTAAAGTCAGGAAGCTTGATTCCACCAACTCATTTTTTCCTTCACAACATTGCTTTGGCTATTTGGGTTCTTTTATGTTTCCATACATATCATAAGATTTCTTGCTCTAGTTCTGTCAAAAATGCCATTGGTAATTTGATAGGGATTGCATTAAATCTGTAAATTGCTTTGGGTAGTACAGTCATTATCACAATGTTGATTCTTCCAATCCAGGTACGTGCTATATCCATCCATCTGTTTGTATAGTCTTTGATTTCTTTCATCAGTGTCTTAAATTTTTCTGCATACAAGTATTTTGCCTACTTAGGCATGTTTATTCCTAGGTATTTTATTCTTTTTGTTGCAATGGTGAATGGGAGCATTTTCTTAATTTGTCTTTCTGCTAGTCCATTGTTAGTGTATAGGAATGCAAGAGATTTCTGTGCTTTAATTTTGTATCCTGCTACTTTACTAAATTCATCAATTAGTGCTAGCAGTTTTCTGGTAGAATCTTTAGGGTTTTCTATGTATAATATCATGTCGACTGCAAAGAGTGACAATTTTACTTCCTCTTTTCCAATTTGGATTCTTTTTATTTCTTTTCCTTTTCTGATTGCTGTGGCTAACACTTCCAAAACTATGTTGAATAATAAATGGTGGGCACCCATGTCTTGTTCCTATTCTAAGAGAGAATTCTTTCCTTTTTTACCCAAGTAGAACGATGTTGGCTTTTGGTTTCTCATATATGGCTTTTAGTATGTTGAGGTAATTTCCTTCTATGCCCATTTTCTGGAGAGCTTTTATCATAAATGGATGTTGAATTTTGTCAAAAGCTTTTCCTGCATCTATTGAGATGATGATATGGTTTCTATCATTCAATTTGTTGATACGATGTATCACATTGATTTATTTGTGTATATTGAAGCATCCTTGCATCCTAGGGATAAACCACACTTGATCATGGTGTATGTTTTTTTTTTTTTTATTGCGTTGTTGGATTCTGTTAGCTAGTATTTTGTTGAGGACTTCTGCATCTGTATTCATCAGTGATATTGGTTCGTTATTTATTTATTTATTTTTTTGTGACATCTTTGCCTGGTTTTGGTATCAGGGTGATGGTGGCCTCATAGAATGCGTTTGGGAGTGTTCCTCCTTCTGCTATATTTTGGAATAGTTTGAGAAGGATAGATAGTAGCTCCTCTCTAAATGTTTGATAGAATTCGCCTGTGAATCTATCTGGACCTGGGCTTTTGTTTGTTGGGAGATTTTTAATCAGTGCCTCAATTTCCATACTTGTGATTGGTCTGTTCATAGTTTCTATTTCTTCCTGGTTCAGTCTTGGATGATTGTACTTTTCTAAGAATGTATCCATTTCTTCCAGGTTCTCCAATTGATTGGCATATAGTTGCTTGTAGTAGTCTCTCATCATCTTTAGTATTTCTGTGGTGTCCCTTGTTACTTTTCCTTTTTCATTTCTAATTCTGTTGATTTGCATCTTCTCCCTTTTTTCTTGATGAGTATGGCTAATGGTTTATCAATTGTGTTAATCTTTCCAAAGAACCAGCTTTTAGTTTTTTTTAATTCTTGCTATTGCTTCCTTCCTTTCTTTTTCATTTATTTCTGCTCTGATCTTTATGATTTCTTTCCTTCTGCTCACTTTGGGGTTTCTCTGTTCTTTTTCTGATTGTTTTTGGTGTAAGGTTAGGTTGTTTATTCGATATTTTTCTTGTTTCTTAAAGTAGGACTGTATTGCTCTAAACTTCCCTCTTAAAACTGCTTTTCTTGTGTCCTATAAGTTTTGGGTTGTTGTGTCTTCATTGCTGTTTGTTTCTAGACATTTTTTAATTTCCTCTTTGCTTTATTTAGTAATTTCTTGGTTGTTTAAGAGTGATTTGTTTAGCCTCCATTTGATTGTAATTTTTGCAATTTTTTTCCCTGTAATTGATATCTAGTCTCATAGTGTTGTGGTCTGAGGAGATGCTTGATATGGTTTCAATTTTCTTGAATTTGCCGAGGTTTGATTTGTGACCCAAGATATGATCTACCCTGGAAAATGTTCCGTGTGCACTTGAGAAGAAAGTGTAGTCTGTCATTTTTGGATGGAATGTCCTATAAATATCAATTAAGTCGAGATGGTCTAATGTGTCATTTAAAGCTTGTGTGTCTTTATTTATTTTCTTTTTGGATGATCTGTCCATGGATGTTAGTGGGGTGTTTAAGTCTCCCACTATTAATATATTTCTGTCAATGTCCCCTTTTATAGCTGTTAGCATTTGCCTTATGTATTGAGGTGCTCCTATGTTGGGTGCATAGATATTTAACATTTTGATATGTTCTTCTTGGATGGATCCCTTGATCATTATGTAGTGTCCTTCCTTGTCTCTTTTAATAGTCTTTAATTTAAAGTCTAGTTTGTCTGATATGAGTATTGCTCCTCCAGCTTTCTTCTGACTTCCATTTGCATGGAATATCTTTTTCCATCCCTTTACTTTCAGTCTATATGTATCCCTTGGTCTGAAGTGGGTTTCTTGTAGGCAGCATGTGGAATGGTCTTGTTTTTTTATCCATTCAGTCTGTGTCTTTTGGTTGGAGCATTTAATCCATTTACATTTAAGGTGGTTATTGACATGAATGTTCCAATTACCATTTTCTTAATTGTTTTGGGTTTGTATTTGTAGGTGTTTTCCTTCTCTTGTGTTTCCTACTTAGAGAAGCTCCTTTAGCACTTGTTGTGAGGCTGTTTGGTGGTGCTGAATTCTCTTAATTTTTGCTTGTCTGGAAAGCTTTTGATTTCTCCATCGAATCTGAATGAGATTCTTGCTGGATAGAGTATTCTTGGCTGTAGGTTTTTGTCTTTTAGGACTTTCAGTATATCCTGCCATTCCCTTCTGGCCTGCAGAGTTTCTGTAGAAAGGTCAGCTGTTATCCTTATGGGTTTTCCCTTATATGTTGTTTGTTGCTTTTCTCTTGCTGCTTTTAATACTTTTTCTTTGTGTTTAATTGTCATTCGTTTGATTAATATGTGTCTTGGTGTGTTTCTCCTTGGGTTTATTCTGTTTGGAACTCTCTGTACTTCTTGGGCTTGGTTAATTATTTCCTTTCCCAGGTTGGGGAAGTTTTCCACTAGAACCTCTTCAAATATTTTCTCAGACCCTTTCTTTTTTTCTTCTTCTTCTGGGATGCCTATAATTCATATGTTGGTGCACTTAATGTTATCACTGAGGTCTCTGAGACTGTTCTCTATTCTTTTTATTCTTTTTTTCTTTTTCCTGCTCTGTGACAGTTATTTCCCCCATTCTATCTTCCAACTCACTTATTCTTTCTTCTTGCACAGTTATTCTGCTCTTTATACCTTCTAGAATATTTTTAATTTCAGTTATTTTGTTATCCATTTCTGTTTGTTTGTTCTTTAGGTCTTCTGAGTCCTTGTTAACTGTTTCTTGTATTTTCTGTATTTTGTTATTGAGATTTTGTATCATTTTTACTATCATTACTCTGAATTCTTTTTCAGGAATTTTTCCTATTTCCTCTTCATTTATTTGATCTTATGGGTTTTTTCCCTGTTCCTTTGCCTGCATGGTGTTTCTTTGTTTTCTCATAGTAGTCCTAACTTCAGTGGTTGCTTGTCCCGGCAATAGAGGTGTTCAAAGAAGACTGTCCAGGCCCCAGACTAATGGCAGAGTGTTGAGTCAAACAATACTAAGTCAGGGAAGCTAATACATGTATAAGACACACAAATACTGAATCCAATAGAACCTTAGGCACTAGAAATTCCTGACAGACGAATCCCAGTATGCAATGACACATTCAAAGAAGAAACCAACAGAAATTGGAAACCATAACAGCACAAACAGAAACAAAAACAAACAACCAAATAACACCACACACACACAAATACAATTCCAGGGAGATATTGAAAGCTATTATCAAATATAAAAGGAGCTAGAGTAGCACCAGACAGACTGGAGATTCTCAGAATGAAATTAGACAGTTATACTAAGAACTAAGATAGAAACAAAAACCTTATAATAAATACCAAGGTGTTGTGTCATCTGGAGAATAAAGCAAGGGGACTCAGCAGCTGAATAATGTTGCTTATAAATATGTTAATTTAAAATAAACTAAAAAAGGATAGAAGACAGGGCAACAGAAGAGTGTAGTTTGACTGGAAATATGAAAGTAAAAAGAAATAAATAGAAACGTAGAAAAGATAGAGATGAAAAGAAGGTAGGGGAGATACATTCAGCACTATAAAAAACAGCTAGAAATATATGTATGTAAAAAGGCTAAAAATAAAAATAGAAGAAAAAAAAGACCGGAACTGACCCCAGAATGGACCAGTGCAATAGAATTAATACTAATATTTCTGTTTCCTTGGAGTCTCAGCTGTAAGTGTCCTTCTACCTGTCTTGGGTTTTTTGTATTCTGGGACCAGCAGAGCTTCCTTTCTTGTTCATCTCTAAGTACTGGTGTGTGGGGAGGGAGAAGGTACAAAAGTGGCTCCTTCCCCTGGGAGTGGTGAGCACTGGCACACTGTCTGGATCAAGATGGTTCAGTGGGTTGTGGAGGTGCCTGTTACAGAGGGATGCTGGTGGCTCAGGTGTAAACAGAATGTCTTAGATTTGGGCCTCTCTCTGAGCCTTTTGCTCTCAGCTGCTGGCATTGTAAGCCAGCCTTGCTTGAGGGCCTTTTTTATCCCTGAGTGCCTTAGGGTGGCCCACAGGGCTCCTTCCTCTGCCCGTTGCAGGCACTGAGAGAGAGAGAGAGAGAGTCTATGCCTGCAGCTCCTGCCCCTCGCCCATGTTCCAGGAGCATCCAGCTGCCACCATGACCCCACAGCTCTCCGGGCCAGGCACTCTTCACTGTGCACCTCTTCCCTCCTGTCCTCTTGGTCCATCACCCCATTGCCAACAATGTTTCTCACCCTGAACCAGTTCTCTGGTTGGTGACATATTCTTAAATGTGATACCAGAAATGTAAATCAACAAATTAAAAAGTAAATAATTTACACTCATGACCATTAAAAATCTTTTGTTTTCCAAATGACAACAACAAGAAAATGAAAAGCAACCCTTGGAATGGAAGAAAGTGTTTTCCAACCTTTATCTGATAAGGGACTATTTTTCCAGATTATATAAACAGGTATCAAAACTCAATAATAAAAAGACAAATAACACAATTTTATAAATAGGCAAATAATGTGAGTAGACATTTCTCAAAGTCCTATATGCAAGAGGCCAATAACAACATCAAAACAACCATGAGATGACTTTACAAAGCCTGGGACAGCTAAAATTAAAAAGTAATTTAATAACAAATGTTGACCAGGATGTGGAGAAATCTAAAACTTTATACATTGCTGTTGGGAATATAAAATAGTTCAGACGCAATGGAAAACATTCTGTCCATTACCCAAGCAATTAAACATAGTGTTAATGTATGATTCAATAATTCTGCACTTTGGTATATATACAAGACAGATGATTGATGTGTTTACAAGAAAATTGCACATTAAATTCAACATTACTCATAATAGCCGAAGTTGAGAACAACCCAAATTTACATGAACTGATGAATGGATAAACAAAATATGGCATATCCATATAACAACTTTTAATTTGCCCACAAAAGGAATAAGCTGTCACAGACGCTATATCATGTGGATAAAGCTTGAAAAATTGTTACATGAAAAATGTCAGGCACAATGGATGACGTTATATGATTTCTAACATATGAAAATTTCACAGTATAGAAATCTGTAGGTACAGAAAGCAGATTAATTGTTGCTTAGCACTAGGGGTTATGGAGGAAAGGGAGGAATAACTAAAAGACAAGTTTTATTTTTATTTATTTATTTTCTTAATTGAACTATAGTTGATTAACAATGTTGTGTTAGTTTCAGGTGTACAGCAAAGTGATTGTTACATATATATGTATCTGTTATTTTTCAAATTTTTTTTCCATTTAGGTTATTACAGAATATTGAGCAGAATTCCCTGTGGTATTCAGTAGGTCCTTGTTGGTTATCTATTTTAAATATAGCAATGTGTACATGTCAATCCCAAAGTTCTAATCTGTCCCTCACGACCATCCTTCCCCTCGCTAATCATAAGTTCATTCTCTAAGCCTGTGAATCTGTTTCTGTTTTGTGAATAAGTTCATTTGGATCATTGTTTTTAGATTCTACATGTAAGTGATATCAGACAATATTTGTCTTTCTCTGTCTGGCTTACCTTTCTTAGTACGATAATCTTTTGTTGCATCCATGTTGCTGCAAATGGCATTATTTCATTATTTTTATCATTAGGTAGTGTCATTTTTGTCTCTTGTATCACTCTATATATTAATTTCTCCTTTTTCTGATATGAGTATTGACACTCTAACTTTCATTTGATTTTGATTTACATGGAATACGCTTTTCCATTCCCTCACTTTCAGTTTGTATGTGCCTCAAAATCTGAAGTGGGTCTCTTATAGACAGTATATATGTATATATAGGTTTTGTTTTTGTATTCATTTAGCCAGTCTATGTCTTTTGGTTGGAGCATTTAATCCATTTATATTTAAGATAATTATTGAAATCTATGTTCTTATTGCCATTTTGTTAATTGTTTTGGATTTGGTTTTGTACGTCTTTTTCCTTCTTTTCCTCTATTTTATTCTCTTGTAATTTGATGACTATCTTTAGTGTTGTGTTTGGGTTCCTTTTCCATTTTGTGTGTGTATCTATTATAGATTTTCTCTGAGGTTTCCATGAGGTTCTGATATAGTAATCTTTATATATTCATGATTGTTTTAAATTGCTGATCTCTTAATTTCAAATGTATTTCCATTATCCCTCATTAGTACTCTACTCCTCTCATGATTACTGATTTTATATCATATTTGCATGGCTGATTTCCTAACTTAACTGTATGTTTGCCTTTCCTGGTGCACTTTCCCAATTTGTAATTTTCTTGTTTCTAGTTATGGCCTTTTCTTTTCCACTTAGAGAAGTTCCTTTAGCATTTGTTTTAAAGCTGGTTCAGTGATACTGAATTCTTTTAGCTTTTTCTTGTCTGTAAAGCTTTTTATTTCCTCATCAAATCTGAATGAGTGTCATGCTGGGTAGAATATTCTTGTGTTCTTTTTTCCATTTCATCACTTGAGATGTATCATACCACTCCCTTCTGGCCTGCAGAATGTGAATGAAAAATATTGCTGGCCTTATCAATAAAGACAGGATGTTGCAGCCATCAAGATACCATATTATAGGCACCCTGATGGTGTGCCCAGAGGGATCTCAGAATGGAAACAGGATGCACCCCCTATCTAGCAGTCAGCTGCTGCAGCCACCCCTGATGTTGCACCCTGAGCAGACTCAGGATGAGAAGCACAGGATACTGGTTGAGGTGGCTATCAATGGAATACTTTCAGTAAGCCCAGACTGCATTTTTCCATACATGGAATAGTGATAAATTCCTTATATTAAGATATCTGGTTTTCCTTAATTAACAGTAATCTTTTGATGCCCCTACTAACTGGCCTTTTTTTTTTCTTTGCAAAAGCTAGTATATATCCTGCCTCCCTTCACCTCTATGTAGCAATCTCTCAGAGTTTTCTGATATACTATGTCCCAGGCTTAAGCCCTCAGTATTTTACTCACATTCTAATACTTGATTCATGACTAAGTTTTTTCTTTTTATTAAAGCAAAGCCATGAGATCTCTCTATTTTGTTTGTTTTTATGTCTATGTACACATTATACAAATAACATATCGCTACCTCTGGAACATATTAGCAAAATTAAATTCGTAAAAGAGCTTTATTTAATTGACTTAAAAGTAAGCACTTATAAATTAACATTTCTAAACATGAAATAAACTGGCCAAATTAACTTTCAGGTTCACATGAACTGGAAAATATTCAATTTTAAGTTGATACCTGGTATTAAGGCTAGTTTGTTTGCTGACATAGTTAATATAGACATATCTTTAGAGGCATCAATATTAAGCATAATACTTTTATTGTATTTAGGTTTAATAGAAATCAAATTAGATCATGTTGTATGTGTTACAAATTTGTCAGCAAAAAAATAACTTGGTGTGATAATATTCTTATAAGTAGATTAAATACAAATGAGATAATAGATTTTGGGTGAAATCTTTAAAAATAATTATGTTTTAGAAATTTCTACTTAAAATGATCTCTCCAGATATTTAGTAACTTGAAATTCTAGAGTTGTACTAATTTAAATTAAATAATGGAAGTTTATTGAATAGTTAGTTTATTTCCAAAGAAAATGAGATACTGGATCATTAATTGCTAAAGAGGTCTAAATTTACTTTCTTATGAGAGGGAAACTAAAGAAGTTTCAGTTTATTAGACATATATCTTGTACCACATTGAAGAAAAAAAATTATGTTATATGTTTCATGAGGTTATGGGATGTTCCAATCACAAACTGTTGATATGAGAAACAGTCTACATTTATTTACTGCTTGTCAGTTTTTGTAGAGATTATGGTTTTTGAAGGTTAAAATTGTAATATGTAATTAAATTTACTATTAATATGAAAGGAAAATTTCAGTATTCAAAGACATTAGGATATGTTTTTTCAGGAAAGAAGGTATGAGGAGAGGAAATATATTTTGTTAAGGGAAAAATAATTTGTGCTAGATATGGTTGTTTTTGGATGGGGAAAAAAAGGAAAAACTAATATGGGTACAGAAATTGGTGGAATGTTGCTGAAAAAGAACCCTGAGAAAAAGAGTTTTATGCATGGTCAAGATTAGCTAAATTGAGATTGAATTTACTTAAATAAATTTATTTTGTTGTTAAAGTAAGCTAATGCAAGACTGAAATTTCTCTCTCTGTTAAGAGAACAAAATTTATTGGAGTGGCCCTTTTAGTAACAGATTGTGTAAGTTTCTGTGTCCTTAAATGACCTGTATTTGTTTTTTTGAAATATTTTTGTGACCTTAGTAAAATAAATAAGTATTTTTTTTTCATAGTGACTTGTTATCCTATTGTGTTTTAAAACATTGTTGGTATTTTTAATAAACTTCCCAAATATCAAATTCTAACTAAAGTCCTTTTTAAAAGAGCTTTTATTGAGATATAGTTGACATACAATAAACAGTATAAATTTAAAATGTACCTTTTTTTTCTTCATTTTTTTTCCTTTTTAAGCTCTTTATTGGAATATAATTGCTTTACACTCTTGTACCAGCCCTTGAGGTACACCAAAGTCAATCAGCTGCATCTATACACATATCCCCATATCTGCTCCCTCCAGTGACCTCCCCCCACCCTCCCCATCACTGTCCTCTAAGGCATCACCCATCATCAAGTTAATCTCCCTTCATTACACAGCAACGTCCCACTGGCCATCTATCCCACAATTGGTAATATATATATATATATATATATATATATATATGTATATATATATATATATAATCTACGCTACTCTCCCACTTCGTCCCAGCTTCCCCCCCACCCCCTGCCCCCACAACCTCGTGTCCTCCAGTCCACTCTCCACACCTACATCCCTATTCTTGCCCCATCACTGGGTTCATCAGCACCATCTTTTTTTTTTATTTTTTTAGATTCCGCATATATGAGTTATCATGCAATATTTGTTTTTCTCTTTCTGGCTTACTTCACTCTGTATGACAGACTCCATGTCTATCCACCTCATTACATATAGCTCCATTTCATTCCTTTTTATATAAAGTGTACCTTTTGATATTTTTTTCTTATTAGTAATGTATATATGGCAATCCCAATCTCCCAATTCATCCCACCCCAACCCCCCCTCCCCCTGCTTTCCCTACTTGGTGTCCACATGTTTGTTCTCTACATCTGTGCCTAAAGTTCATTTAACCTCCAGCTAATTCTGGGATGTTTCCAAGGAACCATCTCAGAGACATCTCAGAGAAAAATGTTAAATTAAATAGGTTTATCAGGTGTGTTAAATAACTTAAGAAACATTTTCAAGTTATTGGAGATTAACCTTAGATTACAGTTTATTGGTAAAGTCATTAATATAGATGTTCCAAAAGTTTTATAGAATTCCTAAAATCTAATATGCCCTGATATAATGTTTTCAGTCATAATTCTAGTTGTTATCTTAAAATGTTATGTCACAGAAATATCCAAGTTTCTTGCCAGTTGCATTGTAATCAAATCTTTAACCATACCATTTTAAGTTTTGTCTTTTATAGACAATCTTTATTTTACACCAATTCTTTCATAAAATGAAGATCAACAAGAAAAACCATAAAGATAACTTTTTGACATATAAATTTATGATAATTTATAGATCATGCCACTGAAATGAGAAAGCTTGATGACTCCATCCAAATGAAGAGGAATTAATTAAATACATAGTAATGAATGAACTGACAAATATGACATAACTTTATGACTTTGGGGGAAATATATTGGCTTTTAATCTTTGTTTCCCCCCAAAATTTTTTCTTTTACGCTATGACCTACAATAAGTTGATAAAGTATACTTTTGTAAACAAAAATGAAACGTTTATCTTTTTCTCTCTACCTGATCCTTCCAGTATTAAGCTTCTCCTGCCAGCTGTCCTATGGAATTGATAGTTTATCACAACCAGATTACAACTAGTTATACCAATCCTTGTTTTAATTTGTTCATTTCCAAGTTGTTTTGGCTTTGTGTTTCTCTCTGCTGCACTATGACTTCGCTAATTTTACTGTTTATTTTGTAAGATTGTTATCTCTTACATTACCAGGGCTCCAACAAAATTGACGATGGCTAAACATCTTGAGGAAATAGATGACATTTATAACTTTACATAGAATAATTGTAATAGTGTAATTATTGATATGAGCAGAAGCAAAAAGGGAAAATATCTCATGGATCATAATAGACTAGTAAAACAGAGGATCCAGAGAATTTTCAATTATCAATAGAGCCTAATCCAGAAATTAGCACCTGGAATGGTATATCAGCACAAATCTTTGCCTGACCTAAGAATGAATATTCCTAGCAACATGGGATAAAAATTGGTCATGAAATATGTCCCAAACATTGGTTGAATTTTCGACTGAAGGGAAGGACTGTGAATAAAAGAAAATATTGCCTGCCATATCAGGAAACAAAGGTTATTGTGGCCATCAGGCCGTCACATTACAGCCAACTCAACTGTGTGCCATGAGGGAACTCTGGATGGAGGTAGGATGGCCCTCCCCTATCAGAAGTTGGCTGCCACAGCCTCTCCTGATGGTGCACCCTAAGGAGACTCAAGTTGAGAAGTGGAGGATACTGGTCCCAGATAGCTGAGGTGCATATCAAAGGAATGATTTCAATAAGCCCAGACTTTACCTCCTCCCATACATAGAAAAGTGCTAAATTCCTTAACTTGAGATATCTGGTTTTCCTTAATAACAGTAATCTTTTGATGTTTTAATTACCTGGTTTCTCTTACAAAATCTTTTATATATACTGCTTCCCCCCTCCCCCTTGCCTCTTTAGAATAATCTCTCATAGTTATCTGAGATTCAGTGTCCTGGGCTTAAGTCCTCAGTTTTGTCCACCGAATAAAACACAACTCTCAACTTTTAGTTGTGTATTTTTTCCATCAACAAGGGTTTCTGCCAAAAAAATCATGTGATAACATTATGGGTAAACCCTTGTATGTACTTTTACCTTGCTGCTTTTATTATTTTCTCTTTATCTTTAATTTTTGTCAATTTGATTACTATGTTTCTTGGCCTTTTCCTCCATGGGTTAATCCTTTATGGGACTCTCTGTGCTTACTGAAATTGGCTGACTGTTTCCTTGCCAATGTTAGGGAAGTTTTCAGCTATTATCTCTTCAAATATTTGCTAAGGCTCTTTGTCTCTCTCTTTTCCTTCTGGGGCCCCTATGATATGAATGTTTGTGCATTTAATGTTATCCCAGGTATCTTGTACTCTTCTCATTTCTTTCCATTCTTTTTTTCTTTATTGTGTTCTGTGGCAGTGATTTCCACCATTTTGCGTTCCAACTCAGTTTCATCTGCCTCGCTTATTCTGCTATTGATTCTTTGTAGTGCATTTTTTTATTTCATTTATTGTATTCTTCATCTCTGCTTGTTCTTTATATTTTCTAACTCTTTGTTAAAAACTTGTAACTTCTCGCTCTGTGCATGCACTATTTTCCCAAATTCTTGGCTGATCTTTACGAATATTACTTTGAACTCTTTCTTGGGTAGATTGCCTATCTCCACTTCATTTAGCTGTTCTTCTGGAGTTTTAGCTTTTTTCTTCATCTGGAATATATTCCTCTGCCATCTCATTTTGTCAAAATTTCTATTAGCATTCTTATGTATGTGGAAGGTTATTTATGTTTCTCAATCTTGGAAAATCGTCTCTCTGTAGGGGAGGTCATTTATGTCCCAGAAGTACACTCTCTTCTCATCAACTAAGGGCCAGGGACCAGCTGATCCCTTTGCAGGTTCTGACCTGTGTTTGCCCACTCAGTTCTGCTGGCTGTGAGACTGTAGTTTTCTTGCTTCTTTTGTCTGCACCCTAGTGGGTGCGGTTGACCTAGAGGCTTGACTGCTCACTTGTGGTTGGGGCTGGGTCTTGGCCCTCTAGTGGATAGGGTCATGCCAAAGGATGTATCTAGAGGCAGCTGTGGGCTCAGAAAATCTTTAGACAGCCTGTGGGCTGTGTTCTCACACTGTTGGTTATTTGGCCTGAGGTGTCCCAACACTGGAGCCTACAGGCTACTGTGTGGGGCCAGGTCTTGCTGTCAAAATGTTGGCCTTCAGGAGAGTTCATGCCAATGAATACTCTCCATACTTCTGCCACCAGTGTCCTTGTTCCCACAGTGAGCCCCACCCCCACCCCCTGCATGCCCAGGAAATCCTCCAAGACCCGCAGGTATGTCTGGCCTAGACTCTATGAAGTCACTCCTTTTGCCATAGGTCTTGGTGCACATGAGACCTGGTGTGCACCATTCAAGAGTGGAGTTTGTTCCCCCCAGTCCTGTGGAGTTTCTGCAATCAAGCCCCACTGGCCTTCAAAGCCAAATGCTCTGGGGTCTCCCCCTCCCAATGCCAGACCCTGAGGCTGGGATGCCTGACATGGGGCTCAGAACACTCACTTCTGTGGGAGAACTTATGAAGTAAATTATTTTCCACTTTGTGGCTTGCACACCTGGGAGATATGGTATTTGATTATATTTTGAGTGCACCACTCCTACCATCTCATTGCAGTTTCTTTTTTATGTCTTTGGATGTAGGCTATCTTTTTTGGTAGGTTACAGTATTTTTTTGTTGATGGTTGTTCAGCAGTTGGTTGTGAGTTTGATGTGCTTGTGAGAGGAGGTGAGCTCAAGGTCCTTCTACTGTACCATCATTCCCAGGAAGCTCAGAGCTTTAATTTTTTTGAGGTAATAAAAGTTTTAAATTGATTGTGGAAATGGTTGAACATATATGTGAGTATACTAAAAATCATTCAATTATACACTTTAAATGGGTTGATTATGTGTTGTTTATCAAATATTTAAGGAACACAAGGTCTGTACTCAAGAAAGCCTACTCCTTGCTTTCATAGAGTTGGCAAAATAGAAATTTGCTAGCACCTACTCCTTAAAGAAAACTGATTTTGTCAATCATGCACAGACAAGTTGCCTTTGTGCAAGTCCAGGAGCACAGTGGAGATGTTCTAACACAACACTAGGGCAAACTATCTGAGACTGAATTCACTGAAGACAATGAGAGGTACCATTTCACTTTACTGGTGTCAGTCCTCCTCCCAAGGTACAGTTCAGAACCAAGAGAAAACTTTTCAGCCTGTGATTTCCCCCGTGGAGGAAAGTAAGAGCATCTAAAATAGCACCCAGATTCCCCAGCTGTGTGGTATGCTGCCAAAGAGACCTTCTTTTTCATTCTATCAATAAAACTGAGTTTTGCTTCATGAACGAGACTGGGGAAAGGCTGAATGAACAGAAGCTGAGGTTTTCAGAGGACATTAATGGAACATAAAGCCTACTGTACACTATGTGGACAACACCAGTTAGTTCATCCCAAAGCTGCTAGGATTGCCTTACCTGAGAATCCCCTAACTAGCCCACAGGAACCTCCAACACTCTGTGTGGCTAACACATACACACATACCCTGTGGCCATCTGCTTGTACTAGCCCCTAAGAGAGTAAGTGTGAAACTTTCAGATGGCTAATGACCGTGAACAAAAAGCAGACCAAATTTTGAGAAATTGAGAGAATCGACACAGACTATATGCAGTTAGCACCATGCCTGGGAAAGTAAAATGAGAGTTGCCAGCACCTAGCTT